>NC_139469.1:12637500-13837500 GCF_057233095.1 Heloderma suspectum | reverse complement strand
ACAGACATGATTCAGTGGAAAATAAGGTTTCCAACTTGATTTACCAGCCTGTGTTCTTGTGCATTTAGCAGCAGGTTTGAACCCAAAGCATTAGCAGGTGACAAGGGCAGAACTAGGATTAATAGAGACAAATGGCAGGGAAGCAGACTTCAGCTTCATATGAATAGGAACCTCCTGATGGTAAGAGCTGCTGAACAGAGAAACAGGCTATGTATGTATGTATGTATGTATGTATGTATTACATTTATATCCCACCTTTTCCCCTCCTTTAAGGAACCCAAGGCGGCATACATTCTCCTCCTCCTCTCCATTTTAGCCTCACAACAACAACCCTGTGATGTAGGTTGGGCTGAGAGTCTGTGACTGGCCCAAAGTCACCCAGTAAGCTTCCATGGCTGAGTGGGGACTAGAACCTGGATCTCCCAGCTCCCAGTCCGACACTCTATCCACTACACCACACTGGCTACCTCAGGAGAAGGTGGGCTGTCTGTTGCTGGTGGTATTTAACCAAAGGCTGGACTCCCACCCATCAGGGTTGCTGTAGATTCCTGCACTGAGCAGGGGTTGGCCCAGATGACCTCCAAGGTATCTTCCAAATCAATGATTCTGTTTCCTGGTGTGATGGCCCCATTCTGAAAGCCCTCAGAGAAGGAGGTTTCCAGTGGCAGTGACTCTGAAGAGGAATCAGAACTAGTCCCTGGATCTTCACAAGTGGGGCCTCCAGCTTGGACCCCACAGCCTGTCCCCAGGAGGCGCTGTTGCCCTCTCTCTCCAAGGATTTGACCTGGGACTCCTCCAGTGAACAGGGAGGCCCTGGGGAGCATTGCTGAACCAGATCCCCACACACCCAGGCAGGGCCGGAACAAACCAGCAACTGTGGGAAAGGTAAACAGCCCTCCAAAACACCAGATGCAGCACTTGAGAAGGTGAAGCCCCCAGAAGGACCCTTCTGGCCTGGGTATGAAACCCTGCCAGTTGCTGTAAGCCAGTGCTGGGGTAACTTGTCTATGGGGCTATAGGACTGCTCTCCATCGTCCTGAATCTGCCCAACTCGAGGTGACACCTAGCAGGGATAAAGGAATCTGCAATGGACAACAGAATCTGGATGGCCAATGCTGGAAACAATGTTGGGGTAGATGGGCTTTTGACCCAAGGCAGCAACGCTCTTCTTCTGTTCTCATGGTGCTTGAGTATGGGGAGTTTTAACACAGAAGAAAGTTTCATTGTGATTAATTTAGTTTTTACTCAGGAAAAAAGAAGTTTGTGCAACATCAAAAGACATTGACAAAGACATCAAACTCCTACTCTATGGTTGTAAGAATAGACACAACATGAAGATCTCTTTTCTTTCAAGCCTTGCCCAATGCTTTTCATATATTAATCTTTTAATCTTATCATTGTGGTGAACCACAGGGGTGATTTCCAATGCAGAGGAATGAAAGCCCTATTCAGGTGTTCTGTAAATCATTAACTTCAATGCACAGGAATGAAAGCCCTATTCAAGTGTTCCATAAATCATTAATTCAGCACACAAATGGGGACAGGACTGAGCTCAGTAGCCTGTCCCCCGATGTCAGGTAGTCAAGGGGTACAGAACCCCAGGTCGGGGGTCACAATGTGATCTGCTTGGGGTCCCAAACCAGCTCTCCAGGGTTCCCCAGATGGCCACACCTCGTTCCCCTGGCCCCACTTCCTTTCCCCTGACCACTGATTATTTGGTTCTTTTCTGGCTTTTCTGCACCCCCCCCCCCCAAATTAGGAATATTGGGAACAGCCTAATACTGAGTCAGACCCTTGGTCCATCTCATTCAGTATTGTCAACACTGTCTGGCAGCAGCTCTCCAGGGTTTCAGGTAAGAATTTTTCCATCTTTACCTGGAGATGCTGGGGTTCAAACCTGAGACCATCTACATGCAAAGCATTTGCTCTACCACTGAGCTACATCCCCTCAACCATTCTAAAGGGTTGAAATCCTAAGGCTTAGTTACTGGCAGCACGAGCTTTAAGCTAAAATATCCTGGCATTTTTAAAATATATTTTGGATCTGTCCCTTTTGCCTTTGGACCCATCCACCATTGAAATGTGGCTCCCCAAAGTTTCTCCAATGTGGAATTTGGGCCAGAGCTGAAAGAGGTTCAACACCCTGGAGTATGTCATGCCCCAACTGAAGAAGTCCTCCTCAGAGGAGGAACTAGAGGCCCCAGAAGCCCAGGATACCCCAGTCCAGAGACTGCCACCAGACCCACAGGAGCCTTGGGGGAAAGTGGCTGCTGGGCCATCCCTGTCAGGAGAAAGGGACTCTGCCTCTGAGGCAGAGGCTGACCCACCCCCTGATCCCCAGGAGTGTCATCACCTGAAGCAACAGGCTAGCAGGGCTTATCTGATCACGGAAGCTAAGCAGGGTCAGCACTGGCTAGTACTTGGATGGGAGACTGCCTGGGAATCAGGCTTCCGGCATTGAGCAGGGGGTTGGACTCGAGGATCTTGTAGGCCCCTTTCAACCCTATGAGTCTATGAGTCTATGTGTGAAGGAGTGCTTGCCTCCAGAAAAGGTCTCCTCAGGAGAAAGGGACTCCTCAGGAGTAGGATATGGAAAGGGAGCCCTGATTGCTGCAGCTGAGCTCTGGGTGGGGTCCATCTGGCTTTGGGCTTAAAAGCCTTCTCTGGAAACCCAGCCAGGGCTGGAACAACTTCCAGCCTCTGCTGTGCACCTCGCCATCTGAATTGTTCCCTGTGACTGATGCTCTGTTTCCTGACCTTTTGGACTGCTCAATGATCCTGCTTCTGGACTGCATAACGTACCTGACTGATTTACTATGTCTTACGTCCTGCTTGTTATCTTGACTACTCCCACTGCTTCCTGATCCTTGTTGCCTGAGTGGCTGCTTGTGTTCTAGGGATGGCAGAGAATTCCGCTACAGATTCCAGTGAGGCTGAATGTACTGGCATTTGGCCCCCTGGAATCCGTGGCGGAACGGCCTCCTGCCCCCCCACCCCCCAGAACCCCCCCGGCACTTACCTGGGGTGGATGCGGCGGCTTCGGTGGCACTGCGGCGGGGCGGGGGCAGCGGAAGGTGAGGCGGTGGGGGTGGCAGAAGGTGCGGCGGTGGGGGTGGCTGGTCTCCTGGCCGGCTGTGACTAGGCGCAGCATACGCAAATGGCGGTGGCTACGGCAGCCACCATTTGCATTTGCTATTTTTTGCCGTTCTAGCCTACGTAAATATTTACATAGGCTAGAATGGAGAAAAATGGCGAATGCAAATGGCGGCTGCCATAGCCACCACCATTTGCGTATGCGTTTTTTTTACTTTGTTGTGATAGGCTATGTAAATATTTATGTAGCCTATCACAGTTAAGTACAGGGACACAAACGGCAGTGGCTAGGGCTGCTGCCATTTGCATCCCTGCTGCCCAGCAGCCAGATGTCCGGCTGCTGGCGGAGCCGGCCGGCAGCTCTGCAGAATCCCTGCAGAGCGGAGCCGGCCGGGCAGGATTCCGGGGGGATGGACGGAGTGCCTCCCCGCCATCGATGATTCCGGGGGGAGGGACGGAGTGCCTCCCCCCCACCGTGAAGCAGATCCGCAAAACGGTAAGTGACTTTCGTACATCCCTATTGTGTTCTGGCCTCTGCCTGGATTTTGACCACTCCTGCCTTACCTTAAATCTCCTTGGACTGAAACCTCTGTGCTTGATCATCTGCTTGCTTACTATATTGTCTTGCTCCTTATACTTGCTTGCAAACAGCCAAGACTCAATCTAGAGCAGGACAGTGTAGCCCCTCCCCCTAACATCACAGGGTTCCTGCTCACGTGGAAGCATCCACGTGTACAGCTGTGTGCACAAATGCCCCTTTCTTTAAGACATTCACCCTACGTGTGCAAATGTCAGGGGGAGGGATTATGTTCCTGAGCATAATATCAGAGGGCAGAGCTAGTTGGCATGGCCACATCTCTACCCATGTGTTAAAAGTCAGTCATCTAGTTAAGCTGTGGAAATGAAATAGAAGCTCTAGCTATATTCAAATGTCAGGACCATTGTTCACATTGTCACCCCTCCCTATGTCCCCTCAAACAAGTCCAATTCCCTCTTTCACTTCCTGGTTCATGCTAATACAGGTTTACTCTAGCATTCAAGCTGGGCAAACTATAATTACAGCAGACCAGAATTTGGCTGCAAACCAGAACTGGGAACCATGGTTTGGACTGGGTCTCCAGCTCTGGTTTAGGGGCAAATTTCAGTTTGCAGTCATTGTAGTTTGCCCAACCTGAATGCCACAGCAAACTAGAATTACCATGTCCCAGAAAGTGAGGGAGGGACAAATATGGTTGCAGATGCAAATGTATCTTCTTTTTGAATCAGAGGAACAGATCTGATTTTGAACAGTGGCCTATAAATGTGAGTAATATATAAATAAAATTCTATTGATTTGCTAGCACATAATGGAATTAGATCAGTATGACTTATGGCCACATTTTTATGTGTTATATTTGTTAGGCTGCATTTTTGTACTTTTTAAAGGAGACCTTAAATTTGGGGGAAATTCCTGAAAATCTCTTATTTTTGATCCATGGTAGAGCAGATGGTTTGCATGCAGAAGGTCCCAGCTTCAATCTCCAGCAAAAAGAAGGACCGCATAGTAAGTGATGTTATTATTTATTAATTCACAATATTTATATACTGCTCCACATCAAAGATTTCAGAGTGGTGAACAACAAGATAATGGGGAAGATGTCTTCCTAAACCCCTGATTTGCTGCTGCTGCTACTCAGAGTAGACAATACAGAGCTAGATGAACACTTAGGCCAGGTTCAGATAACACAATAACCCACACTTAAGGGTTGAGTGTGGGTTGTCATTGAATCGTGGTTTGTTATTGAGACATGGGTTATTGTGTTGTCTGAACCCAGCTACAATAACAAACCATGTTTTGTTAACCACAAGCAACCCACAGCTCACAACCCAACAACAAACCCTGGGTTCCCTTCATGGGTTGTTCATGGTTAACAAACCATCGTTTGTTAGTGCAGCTGGGTTCAAATGACACGATAACCCATGGTTTGACAACAACAACCTATGGTTCAACAACAACCCACTGTCCCTGGCGGCCTGTTTTAGTCTACTCCAGTAGCCAACTCAGGCATGTGTGGAATATAGCAGGGGGAAAGGAACAGGTTGTTGAACAGGTTTTTAACTGGCTTCTGGAGGAAAGCCATCAGGCCCTGAGGATGCTCTGCTTCAGGCTGGTGTGCTCAGGTTGATTTCAAGGCTCCGTATCCTCAGTGTGAGGTTAGCATTGAAGCAGACGGCAAGAGGCACATGGAAACGAATGGGATCCCATCGAAACAAGTAAAGCAGAAGAGGAAACTCTCTCAGTAGATTCCAATAGCCAACTCAAGACACAGACAAAAGGATTCTTTTCAAGGCTTTAATCCTTTTACAACTTAATGACTCTTTCAGATGCTAATCACCAGCGACTAAGCAAGGAACAGCAGAGTAGCCTATGCTCTGAGTAGGCGGTTGATCCCTGATTGAAGGAGAGTCACTTGAAGACCCTGAACTTATGGGCTAGGGAGAGATCCTCCCTCTTTCCCTTGGGTCCAAGGGAGGCAGCTGTTGCTTGCGCACCAAATGGGCACTACGCCTCCTTTCTGCGCCCTCCATCTGTCGTCGCTCCCTGCGTCAGCATCGAGCATCCAGCAAGCCCCCCTCTAGCGCTCTCTCACTGCCAGGGTCACTATCTATCCCAGGAATGCCGGCAGGAGGAATCTCTGCCAGCTGCTGTGCTTGTGAGGGATAAGCAAGCTCCTCTCCCACGGATTGCTGTTCCTCCACAGAACCAGAACTGCTCTGAGGCTCTATTGGCTCAGTTTCCACCCTGACACCCACACTCAACCCATATTCAACCCTTGAGTGTGGGTTATTACACTGTCTCAACCTAGTCATAGCCTGACTAGGAATGGACAGAAGTTCCACTTTCACTTTCTCCTACATTTAAAATTTTTAAATCTCAGATTTGTTCTCTCCCAGCTAAGAAAAAAAAAGAATGTTGGTAAATGCTGATCAAAAATGAACTGAAACTAAATTCTCACCTGTCAGACCAATTCTCACCCACTCTCACCATTCTCATCCAAATTCAGTAGAGAAAGCTATTCCCAGTATGGAGAGAGGACCATGTTGTGCCTACCTGCTGTAGCTGTTTAAGATGAGGAACCAGTTGGAAAAGAAGAGGTGGCAACACGAATTCAGTGCTAATGTAGTTGAATACACAGGGATTCAAAGTCAGACCTGGAAGAGCTAAGCACTCAAAGCCCTGGGCCTCGATGCATCTGTCACTTTTGGTTTCTCCACATTTGAGTTGTTAAAATCTCAGTTCTTTGAGTCCTGAATCCAAAGAATTTTGAGCACTTGGGGAAATGCGTATCCACAATAAACTGAAACAAAACTCTCACCAAGTCTGACCTGCTTCCCATAAGGCAGCTTCCCATATTTCTATGAGAAGTAAGCAAGGACAGACACGAAAGGAAACACAAGCTCCAGATCTCCCTCCCATCTCTGTCAGTGAGGGTCCCCACTGAAGTGAGGAGCACGCAGCCTAGCAGCCAGGCCTCCTAATCCACAAAAGACATCTTGTGGCCTGCAGTGATGTGAATTGATGGGGGGGGGGAGAGAATCAATGGGACAATCTTCTGGGATCTTTTCACGCGCTTTCTGCTACCTTGCAATCGCTCATCCAAAGATCTTAAAAAATGAGCAAGCTGGTGGAAGCTGCCTATCCCCCAGTTCAAACACTTGTTGCAGGCCAACCATCTGTCTTTGTTTTGTGTTTAGTTATGCTCAGGGAGACTTGAACAGTCATTTTCTTTAATGAGGCAAGGTGCATCACTGCGGCTGAGGTATAGAACTCTCACTCTGGGTGGAGGGGAACAGTGTTTCCAAGCAAGCAGAGGATTAAACTCCTCCACCGGCTTCTGTGCAAACAGGAAATGATCCTGTACCTACTCTGCACTGGAAGGCAGTAGAGCCTAATTTTGTACCCTTGGATAATGGTGCAAATTCAACAGATACGCTGTTTAATTTGCAAAACATGAATGGTGCTGTTTTGACTACATAAGGATCAGCACTCAGACAATGAGTTCACTATTAGCATATAGGATGGACCAATGGAGAATCCAGTTCAGAAAGAGATAAACTGAAACTCCAAAGCCTGGGCAGAAATTTGGTGGAGGAGAATGCAGGGATGGACAAACCGCCTCATGCCTGCCCTGTGTGCTGCTTGCTGGCCTCCTGCCACTTACCCACCCCTGTTTGGTGTGCTGGGCAAGCCACCAGATGGTCCATGGGTGCCCAGTGAGTGTTGTGCATTGTCCCCCTGTCCTGCAAGCCTCCATTTTGTCTAAAAATGGCAGCTTGGCTGCTTACGTATATGATGATGTACATAAATAGCTCATGGACAAGAGGGAATCCCTGCGCTTGCCCAACTCAGCACACGGATCCAACAGACTGGCATCTTGGGGGGGGGCAAGCCTGTGAGAAATCACCATGCTCAAGCCCCAGCTGAACTCCCACAACATCCCTGGGAGAATGTTGGAAGGATTCAAATGCCTGGGGGGGACTCAGGTTCAATCTTCCCCCTTATTTGGGCATGAAGCTCAGTAGCAGACATTGGGCCCATCTTTGTCTCTCAATCTAATCTACCTCACAAGGTTGTTGTTAGGGTAAAGTGTCATATAAATGCAATAAATAAAAATGTTGAGTTGGCTGTTGTAGGAACAAAACCAAAAGCATGGGGTGGGGAAACGGGGGCCATCCGGATGTTGCTAGGCTCCAACTTCCATCAGGCCCACCCAGCATGGCTGATAGTCAGGGTTGATGGGAGTTGTGGTCCAACAACATCTGGAAGGCCATAGGTTCCCCACCCCAATCTGAATGGGAACTCTGGAGCCAGCAGCAGTAATTGCGGGATTCTTCTGAATGTCCATGAGTTCTGTTGTTGTTTTTGTGATAGCAAGCATGAAATGCAGCAAAGAAAGGCCTACGGAGAAATCCGTCTCCTCCTGGGGAAGGTGAACTTTGAGGAATGGTTTTGGTTTTGCCCCATCTCGTGCAATTAGGGACTGCAGCAATTCCGTCAGATGGGCAGGATGCTGCTGTCTAGCTTTGCCGAGGTAAGACTGTGCCATGCTTAATTATTTAAAGGAAGCCAAGTAATGGGCCTTTGGAAGTGCGTGACCTACAAAAATCAATCCATCCACTTTTGCATAATGTATGTGGCATCAATCTCATTTCATTTCAAGATCACTTAGGGGGATGAAGGGGGGGGGAACCCTTCCAACAGGCTCACTGATGCTCCTTCACAGCCCAAACACAAACACACAGCTTGCAGTATCATTTGCTTTCTGTGCTTAATGGCAGCTCAGCTGTAAGCGTTCCTCTTGTTTCCCCCTTCCCCTCTGCTCTTGCACATTTCTACCTGGATTCTGGCAGAGAGCATACGCTTTAGTTGCAGGTGAGCATGCTCTCCCCCACTGGAGGCATTCAAGACGAGGTTGGGTAGCCACCTGTCAGGGATGCTCTTACTTGGATTCCTGCATTGAGCAGGGGGTTGGACTCGATGGGCTTGTAGGCCACTTCCAACCCTGCTTTTCTATGATTCTATGAAACACAGACAGAATGGATTTTACAAAATCCATAACCCCTTCCTTCTTTCCTACATCTCTTCTTGATCTTCCCAGAGTGCAAGACACAGCATAATGGGCTCAAGTTGCAGGAAGCCAGATTCCAGCTGAACATCAGGAAAAGCTTCCTGACTGTTAGAGCAACATGACAGTGGAACCAATTACCTAGGGAGGTGGTGGGATCTTTCACACTGGAGGCATTCAAGATGAGGCTGGACAGCCATCTGTGAGGGATGCTTTCACTTGGATTCCTGCACTGAGCAGGGGGTTGGACTCGATGGCCTTATAGGCCCCTTCCAACCCTACTATTCTATGATTCTATGAATATGGCTGCTCTTTACTATTTACCAGAGGTGGCCCCTGTTTTCTGGCTGTTATCTGTGATAAATCACTCTCCTGATTTTTGCTGCCTTTCTCTGCAGCCTGCCAGGTGCAAGTAGACCTAAGAAATATAGTGGGTTGTGGTGACGGCAGTGGGGAGGGGGAATTGAACTTTTCACCAGCTTGCATTAATGTCTGAATTTCCATTAACTGGATCAGCACGTCAAAGTGGATCGAACACAAAGAACTTGCCCTGTCTACCCTCAGATTTACAGCATGGAGAGTGAAGTGAATTGAGAAGCCAAGTGAACTCACGAGTGGGACATGAGTGCCATAGTAGGTCCCTCCCACTCATGTTCCCCAGCAACTGGTATACATAGGCATGGCATCTCTGATAGTGGAGGTAGCACATAGCCATCACGACTAGTAGCCACTGATAGCCTTCTCCTCCATGAATTTGTCTGGCCTGAAGAGGCTGAGCTGAACTATAGGCTTGATTTCTGTCAACTGACTCCCCAGGCCAGTAGGCTCAATAAAGCCTTTGCAGCCAAGCTGGTTTGACAGTCCAAGCAATGTGACTTGGGCATGAGGACTCTGGAGATGGAAGCAGGAGAGGAGGCAGACAGCTGCCTCAGATCTCAGAGTCCTGCCTGCCTTTGGCCTTGCATCTGCTTCTGGACCCTCTCCAGCCCCCTTTTGATGCTTCTGATCATGACCTATTGCCTGGCTCTGACACTTCACTTGTCATCACCCAGGACCGGAAGCCCTCAGAGACTGAAGCCTCCAGCGACGGTGACTCTGGGGAGTCACCGGAACCAGTCCCTGGTTCTTCAGATCTGGGACACACTCCTGCAGACCCCATGTCCTATCCAGACGATCCCCTTGACTCTGAGGAGAGGACCTCAGATTTCTCTAGTGAAAAGGAGATCCTGAGGATCAGTTCCCAGCTGGCTCCTCCCTCCTCCAATCATCACTTCCCATGAGAAGCCAATGCCTACAGGGAAAAGGCTGCTGGCCCTTTAACAGCCAGATACAACACCCGAGGGGGTGGAGCTTCCAGGAAGACTCTCTTGGCCCCCAAACCTTGTGGCTTCTCCTGACGTGTGAACCTGGCAAAGGTGGGTTATTTGGGTGGTTGACAAGCCACCCAGAACCTATGCGCTGTTTTACGGTTGTGAGTGGCTTGTCAACCATCCCAAGAAATGGCCCTCATTGGGTTCACATGTAATGAGAAGCTATGGTGTGTCCCCACTGTGCTCGAATATTCAAAATGGCGGCTGCCACCACAATTTATTTATTTATTAGTTTTATTAGCTGCCCATCTGGCCAGCTACCCGGCCACTCTAGGCAGCATACAATACTGATAACAACACAAAATACAACAAATTTACACAATCAGCTGAACAAAACAACACTGCTCTAAAAACCCCTAACCCACCCCAAATGCCAGCCTGAACAGCCAGGTTTTTAAAGCCTCGCAGAAGCTCATAAAAGAGGGGGCAAGGGGGAGGTCACTAGGGAGGGAATTCCACAGGGCGGGGGCAACCACAGAAAAGGCCCTCTCCCTTGTCCTCACCAGCCTAGCTGTCCTGGCTGATGGGACAGACAGAAGGCCAATCTCATTGAGTGGCATCCCTGGTGTTGTTGGAGGCACTCCTTAAGATAGACTGGGCTGGAACCATATAGGGTTTTAAAGGTCAATGCCAACACCTTGAATTGGGCCCAGAAAACAACTGGTTACCAGTGCAACTCCTTCAGCACTGGAGTGATGTGGTCTCACTGATGGTTGCCTTTAATCAGGAGGGCCACTGCGTTCTGCACCATGATGAGAAGCCCCATGGGGAAATTCACAATGGTGGCTTTACATTACATGCAAACCAGGCCACTATATTGAACTGTTGCTTTAGGGTTAGTCCTAGATTCTGAGCATCTTGTCATACTGAAGAACAGAACAAGGACTCATGCCATACCACAATCTAACCAGGGGATGGTCCTTTCTGATGTGAATTTATGTGATCGGCACCTCCTGGACTTATATTTATATACAGATTGGAACATAGCTGTCAACTGGGTTTTGCACTTCTCCAAATGTTGTGATGCAGTTCGCATCTCAAAAACCAACCAGCATTTAAAATGGTGTATTTTGAGCAAAAATATGTTTAGGAGTACATATTTAAATGTGAATTTTCCTGCATTTTTTTAAAAAAAATAATAATTCAGAGATGAATGTTGAAATGGGACAGAACAGAATTATGAACAAATGTAGACATGACATGGCTCACAAATAAACTGATCTGCTCATCTCTAATCTGACCACAATCCCATCCATGACCACTTCATAGGAACATAAGAAGAGCCATGCTGGATCAGACCAAACCTCCTAGAACTGGGTTGTTGAAATGGATCGACACAGCTGCCTGACATTTTTGGACTGCTCTTGGAGACTGTCACAATGAGCTCCTGCATTTCCAAATTTACCACTAAACCACTCTCTCTCTCTCTCTCTCTCTCTGTGTTTTTCAATCCAGCTGGGGGTGTGGATGTTTCTGTTGGAGGGGGAGGGGGGAGATATAATGAAGGAGCTTAGGGAAGGGTAATGGGTAATGTTGGGGGGCTAAGGAAGTGTACAAGGGGGCTGTTTAAATGAGAAGGGATCTGTCCATGAGGGCTGAGTTGAGAGGGGGAAGCTTCCATAGAGTATCATATTTTCAAAACCTAAGATGTTTGAGTTTGGGTGGGTGGGTGAAAAAGATTTTAACACCCCTGCATGTTTTCTTAGATGTCCATTTGAAATACCCCTGCCTTACTCTCAGCTGCACTGTTTTTGGATCCCAGGTGAAGGCTGTATATCTTACAAGGTTGCATAATCTTAGAAGGGGGTGTGGCTGTGAGGGGGCGTGGCTGTGACTGTCAAGAAGGGACCCCACGCTTCTGAATTTGCCACTACACTATTGGGAGGGATCAACCTAGGGATGTACGAAAGTGACTTACCTTCTCACGAAATTGATTTGCGGTGGGGGGGGGAGGCGCTCTGTCCCTCCCCCCCCGAATCCTGGCTGGCCGGATGCGCAAATGGCGGCGGCTGTAGCCGCCGCTGTTTGCGTCCCTGCAGTCAGCCATGATAGGCTACGTAAATGTCACGGCTGAGTAAAAAAACCAACAACAACAACTGCGCGTATGCAAATGGCGGTGCCCATGGGCGCCGCCATTTGCATTCCTTATTTTGGCATGTGTAGTCTAAGTAAACATTTATGTAGACTACGGCGAAAATAAGGGGAAGGTAAATAGCGTACACGCGGTTTTTTGTTTTTTGTTTTACTCAGCTGTGATAGTTTACGTAGCCTATCACGGTGTTTTTTAAAATTTAGCCGTGATAGGCTACGTAAATCTTTACGTAGCCTATCACATTTTTTTAAAAAAAACTCGGAAATGGCGGCGGTGGCGGCCGGTCGGGAGACCGGCCGCCGCAGCTGCTGCCGCCAAACCGCCACCGAACCGCCGCCGAACCGCTGCCAGAGCTGCCGCCGCCAGGAGGATTCGCCCAAAGTAAGTCCCGTCCCAGGGTGGGGGTGTGGGGGGGTGGCAGACTGTTTCGCTACCTATTTCAGGGGGCCAAATGCGCTGGCATTCAGCATCCTCGAGATTCGTGGCAAAATTCTCTGACATCCCTACACCAAACCCTGTTTGCTGGGCAGAAAGGATGCATAAACAAGGCTTCCATTCAGTTCATTTTTTGAGAAGAACTGTCCAAAATGAGCAAATTCCTTCATTAACAGGATGGAAAGAGCTTGTTAATGGAAGTGAATATGGGAGAAAGCAAAACTCACACATTCGTCCATCCAGGCAGAGGGCTTTGAATGCTTAGCTATTCAAAGCTTGACTTTGAATCCCCATGTGATCAACCGCTTTTTTGGGGTGGTGGTGGTGCTGAATTAAGGTTGCTTCCACCTCTCCACACAACCCCGGCCCCAGAAAGGCTCCTCATCTTTAAGAGCAACAGAGCGGGCAGGTACAATATGGTCCTGCTCCTAGGAATAACTGTACCTGTTCAGTTTGGCTGGTGCAGATGGATGAGAATTTCATTCATTTTGGGTTTTTATTTTTATAAGAACTTAACAAAATTCACACGTTCCTGCATAAACAGAATGGAAAATACTTGAGATAAAAAATAAAAAAAAACCACTTCAATGTGGGAGAATGAACAGATTTGTCATTGTGAGCGGAGATGGGTCAAAGAAGACACAGACAACAAGGTTTGGGTTGAAAATTGGGCCACATTTATTGAAGATCTCTGCAAAGGGGTACCTAGGACGGGCACCTGACTGTGTCAGCAACTAGCTGGCACTTCTTAGGAGAAAACACACCCAGCCTGAGGGGTGGCATTGATCTCGCCACCCCTCTGGACTGCCCCTTCTGGGGGAGGTAGACCTTCCCCTGTCACCCCATCCCAGTGCTGCCAAACACCTGGGTGAGTGAGGAGGGTTGGTCTCCCAGGCAACCCTTATCCCCCCGCCGAGCTGCACAACCCATTCGGGGGGTCTCAGGCATCACCTGTTAGCATAAGATGCCTCTGCATGCACACCATCCCTAATCTGTTTCTGCTTTTGCCCATTCTAGCCACCAACAACTGAAACGTGTAGGGAATCGGGATGTACAAAAGTCACTTACCTTTCCGCGGATTATGTTGACAGTGGAGGGGGGAGGCGTTCCATCCCTCCCCCTGGAATCCTCGACGAGGGGGGAGGCGATCCGGTCCTCTCCCCCGGAATCCTCGAAAGCTGGCTGTGCTCCACGGTGGCTCCATGGAGCAGCCGTCCAGGCCCAGGCCAGGGCCATCCGCAGCCGGATTTCCAGCCATGGAGGGCTCTGGGTAAGGAAAAAAAAAAAAACACGTACGCAAATGGCGGTGGCTACGGCCGTCGCCATTTGCATTCCTTATTTTTCTTCGTCTTAGTCTATGTAAATATTTACATAGACTAAGATGAAGAAAAATAAGGAACTCAGATGGTGGCGGCCGTAGCCGCCGCCATTTGTGTACGCCTTTCCCCCCCCAGACGTTTTAGGCTACGGCCGCCGCCATTTGCGTTCCTTATTTTTCTTCGTCTTTTTTTTTTTTTACAAACACATGATAGGCTACGTAAAAACTTACATAGCCTATCACGTCTTTGTAAAAAAAAAGAAAAAAAGACAAGACTGCAAATGGCGGTGGTGGCAGCCGGTCGGAAGACCAGCCGCCGCCGCTGAAGCCGCCACCGGAGCCGCCGCCTCCCGGAACATCCGCCCCAGGTAAGTCTCGTCCCTGGGGGGATCTGCGGGGGGGGGG
Source organism: Heloderma suspectum (assembly GCF_057233095.1). Classification (NCBI taxonomy): domain Eukaryota; kingdom Metazoa; phylum Chordata; class Lepidosauria; order Squamata; family Helodermatidae; genus Heloderma; species Heloderma suspectum. Next base: position 13,823,181 of record NC_139469.1, on the reverse strand, counting down.
TGGGGGGGTGGCAGGCCATTCCGCCACAGATTTCGGGGGGTCGAATGCACTGGCATTCAGCCTCACCGAGATCCATGGCAGAATTCTCTGACATCCCTAGAAATGTGACCTATGAGAGATTGGACCTAATTCGCCTACAGGACACACCCTACCCCAATAACAGTGTGAAGTAGGCAAAAAGACTCACAGCAGAAGGCCAATTGAACTGTGAGCCAAAAATTCCTACATGACATGACTCCTAAAAGGGCAACCGGTAAGAAACCCACACTGCTTAAGGGAGGGTGGGAGGGAGAGAGCTTAGGTTGGGAGGGGGACAGAGCTTAAGGTAACTCTGTCTGCCCCTCCCTGCTTGGGGGTGCCACTGGGGGTGCCAATGACAAGCAGGTATGTCATCTCTCCCCACCCGCCTGCAATGCCCCCCGCTTTCAGCCAGACAAGCTGGTGCCGGGGTTAGGGCATGTCCCTATGTTTTGCATGAAGTGTTCCCATCCCTTAAGTGGCCATGGAAATGTACGCTTCTGTAGTCTCCAAAGTGGAAGCAATTGCCCCAGTTCCAGCAATGCTGCTTTATATGGAGGATCTCTGCAGCACACATGGGGCTTCTCATGAGCAAAGGGTCACCTCGTTAACTTAAATGTTGGGAGTAGGGGTGTACGGATTACTCACCCTGTTCTGGGTGGGGCCATCTGCTGGGTGGGGGGAAGTGATCCGTCCCTCCCCCCTCGGAATCCTCCCTGGCCGGCTCCGCCCCACGGCGAGCCCGTTGAGCCGCTGGCCGGGCCCACCCACAGCCGGACTTCCATCCACTGCTGGGCTGCGGCAGCAAATGATGGCCGCTGTAGAGGGCACCATTTGTGTCCCTGCGTTAGCCGTGATAGGCTACGTATATGTTTACGTAGCCTATCATGGGTAGAGTAGGGAGGCAAATGGCGGCTGCCGACCGGGGCAGCCATTCATGGCTGCAGACCGGGGCAGTGGACAGAGTGGACAGACGGCAACAGGCAGGATTCGTCCCGGGGAAATTTTGTGGGGTGGCGGGGGGGATTGCTCCGTTCCGCCACGGACTTCATAGCACCCACTGGAGTCCGTTGCAGAATTCTCTAACATCGCTAGTTGGGAGAGCTATTGTGCATGCAGCCCCCATCACAAATGTGTAGATTTGTTCCCTGACACCAAAATGAAATACCTCTGTGGTGCTACAGAGTGTACACCTTGACTTGATAAGGCTGCTGGTCTTTTATATATTAATGGAGGGTGTGTGTGTCATGTTTGTATGCAGTGCTTTTGTCCCCCAAAATCTTGCATCTTGATATGGAGCTGATGCAGCATCTGTCTGTTCCTTTCAAAGCACTTGCTTATTCTATGAGTTTAGCACTGGAAAAAGAAAAAGAAAAAGCTCATGCAAGACAACAGCAGACTGAGTGCCAACATCAGATTTTGCAAAGATCCCCTAAGGACTATTTCCCCCCATTTTCTGTCTTTTTTTTTTTTTTAAAGTAGCAGTAAGTGCTTCATTGAACTCCTGCCAAACAGTCCCTTGGTGGCTTATATAAAAATGTTTGCTAACACCACCATTTATCTGTTAGGCCCATAACCAAATTACACCCCATTCAGTACAATTCAGTACAGTACAAGAAACAGCAACTTATTATTATTTGAGGGAGATGTGTTGGGATACCTTCCAGCTGTATAGAAAAGGAGGCCTTGAAGATTTTATCGTCAAATGGCCAGCATTCCTATTTTGGGAACAACGTAATAGGAGCTGCCACAAGCCCATCTAGTCCAGCAAGCATTCTGTTCACACACACACAGTAGCCAACCAGATGCCTGTGGGCATCCCACAAGTCCAGTAGAACAATAGCTGTGGTGAACAGAACTGTACACAGCACTGCAAGCATGGCCATACCAGAGATTTGAATAAGGGCAGCATGATATTGGCCTTTTTATTTTTGATTCCTTTCCCAATTATACCTAACACAGAATTTGCCTATTTCATAGCACCCACAGACTGGGTTGATATTTTCATCGAGCTGTCCACCACAACCCCAAGACATGCACATTTTTGGCTGTTTTTTTTAAAAAATATATTTTATGTATTTTTCTATGACTGAATTTGTGAAACGTTCCAGAAGGTTAAAAAAAAAAAAAAGGTCTGCAAGTCTGCAGAATCCATGCGACTCAGGAAAAGCCAGTCAACTGTGGAATCTGTGGGTTGGATTCATAGGGAATGGCCATAGCTCAGTGTGATAGAGCACATGCTTAGTATGCAGTTCCAGGTTCGATCCCCAGCTTCTAGGGGTGGCGGAGAATTCTGCCGTGGACTCACATAGGCTAAAATGGTGAATCAAAAAGGGACGCAAATAGCTCCTGCTACGCTATTTGCGTTCCCCTTTATTTTCGCCGTCATAGTCTACGTAAATATTTACGTAGATTAAGATGGCCAAAGATAAGGAACGCAAATGGCGGCAGCCGTAGCCGCCGCCATTTGCGTACGTGGTCCCCCCCCCAGAGCCCTCCGCAGCCTGAAATCCGGCTGTGGATGGCTCTGGCCTTGCCTGGGCCTGGCCGGCTGCTCCACGGAGCTGCCACGGAGCACAGCCAGCCATGGAGGATTCCGGGGGGGAGGAACAGATCACCTCCCCCCCATCGAGGATTCTGGGGGGAGGGACAGAACGCCTCCCCCCCACCATCAACATAATCCGCGGAAAGGTAAGTGGCTTTCGTACATCCCTAGTCCCTGGTCTTTTCGTGATAGGCTATGTAAGTATTTATGTAGCCTATCATGGCAAAGAGCAGGGATGGAAATAGCGTCCTCTACGCCATTTGCATCCCTGCTTTTTTCGTGATAGGCTACGTAAATATTTAGGTAAATATTTAGCCTATCATGAAAGCACCGGGGAAGCAAATGGTGTCTGCTACGCTGGACGCCATTTGCGTCTGCACACCGGCAGGGCAGCGGATGGAAGTCCGGCTGCGGATGGGCCCGGCCGGCGGCTCCGCAGACTCACCGAGGAGTGGAGCCAGCCGGGGAGGAATCCGGGGGGAGGAATGGATTGCCTCCCCCACTGCAGACCCCCCAGGCAGATCGATGAGTGGGGTTTGTACACCCCTACCAGCTTCCTTAGGTAGGGCAAGGAAAGGAGAGCCGTTGCTGCCAGTCAGTGTCGACAATACTGGGCTAGATGGACCCAGGGTCTGACTCAGTATAAGGCGGCTTCCTATGTCCTTAAATCTGAACTCAGTTGATTCCATTCTGGATTTCTCCTTCATCCCTTTTAATAGCGAACTACAGTTCACTACGTCACTACGTAGTTCGTGAACTACGAAGAGTCGGACATGACTTAACGACTGAACAACAGTTCACTATAAAAGAAAATGGGTGGGACCTGTTGCAATGTAGGGTACTCCTGTTCAGCCATCCAGCAAGCCATGCCCTTTCCCAGAACACTCCATTCCCCCTCTCCCTCCTGGTTTTCCATTTTCTCCTCAGCAGTCATTCAGCATTCCCCTAAAGCCTGCTGATTCCTGTTGAGTGGATGGTGGTGTCATTTTGGTTACTTTAGGACCCACTCTTGGAGAATGAGCTTTCTATTAGTATGTAGCAGGGGTGGGCAACTTGCAGCTCTCCAGATGTTTGGGCCTACAATTTCCATCATCTCTCTCACCATTGGCTATACTGCCTAGGGCTGGTGGGAGTGACAGGCCAACACATCTGGAGGACTGCAAGTTGTCCACCCCTGCAATATAGCGATGCATTTAAATGGCACCTCCATGTACAGTCATTTTAGCATGGAGTGCCAAATACTGGGTCCCCACAGGCCAGAACATTGGCTTCATGCCTGTTTTATGTGCTTCCAAATGTGCATGGTTAGCCACTGTTAGCATGCTAGAACATTTAGAGCTTTTTTTTAGGTGGAAGTAAGATTTCTTCCTGTAAACTAATTACAATAAACTTGACAAGATGAGAGCAGAAGCTCTTGCAAGTCCTCAGCCCCTTTAGGCACACTTTGCTGAACCTAAGCTTCAAGGTGGATTGAATGAATCACGAGGATCAAAAGCAGAACACGCAAGATCTTAGCTGCTTCCCAAACAAGCTTTTAGCAGCAGTTGCTGAGCATCACATTTACAAAGTAGAATACGACAGATTTAAATCTATGGCTCATTTCTTCTGTCATGGCAACATAAAACATCTCCTTGCTTTTAGGAGCCATTTAGGAATATCGTCTGAAATATGAATGCAATATTAAAATACCTGCAGGGGTTTTCTTAGCTATACTCTTGTCATATGTCAAGGGGAGGTGGGCAAGAGAGTGGAACCTCAAAGTCGAAGAAGTAATTTTAGTGCTGGAACAGACATCACAGGATGTTTCCCCATGGTGATGGAGCCCCACCCAACCCATGATTTTAAGAAGCACTTAACCCATGGGAAGCCAAAGAGCTAGTCATAAGACACTTGTCTGCATTGTCAGAGTCTAAAGGTGATATGGAGGAGGAGGGTTTGCAGACAATCAAATTGGGCTCTGCCAGGTGATGGGATGGTTTCAGGTTTCAGTGTCCTAGGACCATATATAGAATCATAGAATAATAGGATTGGAATGGGCCTATAAGACCATCAAGTCCAGCCCCTTGCTCAGTGCAGGAATCCAAATCAAAGCATCCCTGACAGATGGCTGTCCAGCTTCATTTTGAATGCCACCAGTGTGGGAGAGCCCACCACCTCCCTAGGTAATTGGTTCCATTGTCGTGTTGCTCTGACAGTCAGGAAGTTTTTCCTGATGTTTGGCCGGAATCTGGCTTCTTGTAACTTGAGCCCATGATTCCGTGTCCTGCATTCTGGGGTGATCAAGAAGAGATCCCAGCCTTCCTCTCTGTGACAACCTTTCAAGTACTTAAAGAGCGCTATCCTCTCTCCCCTCAGTCTCCTCTTCTCAAGGCTAAACATGCCCAGTTCTTTCAGTCTCTCCTGATAGGGCTTTGTTTCCAGTCCTGCTTTCCATTTTGTAATTTTCAAAATGGAGCAACTATTTTTTTTCCCTCACCTCCCTGACAACCTGCTTTTTGTAACATCTTGCCTGATCAAGGATGCAATCCTAGGCATGTTGAGACAGAAAATGTCCTACAACTCCCAGCATTCTCTAGCCAGCTTAATTAAGGCCTAATAAAGGTATAGACTATATGGATGAACTGTATGGATTCTGATTTTTTTTCCTATGACCCATTGCCTTTGTTTTTTGTATGACTTGGAGAATACTGAATTCAGACATTCAACAGCTGGACCCTACACTGGAGGAAATTGATTTTACACCAGTTGAAGCTATGACTTTATTCTCAGTGGGTTGACACCCTCCAACGACTCAGTAAAACTACCTTATTTATTTATTTGTTTGTTTATTTATTTAGTTTTTCTACCACCCAATAGACGAGGCTTTCTGGGCAGTTCTTTTACATAGAATTTTTACATAGAATTTGGCTTCTATTGACCCCTCTTTTTAAAAACCTATCACAAAATCTACATTTATCTTCAGCTTTGTTAATATAAAGACTGCCTAGCTGATCTCTACTTCTGTTTTCCACCAGCCAAGGAATATGTTTGGTTTGCTCAGGAGGGAGAGAATTTTGAGTTAACAGCTAGATTTTATATTATCAAAAAGGCGGGAGGATCAATCGTCTGCTACTTTAGGGGCACAGAAACATGAAACCATCCCATCACCTGGCAGAGTGCAATTTGAATGTTGGCAAACTCTACTGCTCCATATCATCTTAAGATTCTGACTATGCAGACATCCTGAGTACAACATCCTGTCTGCTTTTCCCTCACCCTGCCAACCTGCTTTTTGTGATATCTTGCCCAATGAAGAAATCTGGAGATCTTGAAAGCTGGCTCCTTTTAAAAAATGGGACCTTAAAACAGTTTCCTATGCTCCTCCAACTATCCATCTGGTGGGGGATGAATGTGAACTGGTTGTATTATATGGCAGTGTCTTTTAATGGACCACTTTCTGCAAAGAGCATGAGTTTTACATAGTGATCAGAAGACTTATTATTAAGCATCTTTTAGTGCTCTTGGTAATGTTCTGATTCAAAGGTCACTCTTATTTCATAGAATTATAGAATAGTAGGGTTGGAAGTGGCCTATAAGACCATCAAGTAACTCCCTGCTCAATGCAGGAATACAAGTCAGAGCATCCCTGACAGATGGTGTCCAGCCTCATCTTGAAGGCCTCCAGTGTGGGAGAGCCCACCACCTCCCTAGGGAATTAGTCCCATTGTCATATTGCTCTAACAGCCAGGAAGTTTTTCCTGATGTTCAGCTGGAATCTGGTTTCCTGTAACTTGAGCCCATTATTCCATATCCTTCACTCTGGGATGATCAAGAAGAGATCCTGGCCTTCTTTTCTTCCTCCTCTCTTTCGTGATGGGCAATTTCATTGGGACACAGATACTTGGCTTTTGATTGCCCTAAGCAGGTTTGCATGAAGCTGCCGTATTAGTCTATTATTATTATTATTATTTTCTGCCTCAACACCAGTTATAACTTATCTCCATTCAGAATGATGAGAAGGTGTGCATGGGGTTGTCAATTTGCTTTCATGTTATCTATTAGAAGAGATAATTGGTAGGAAGAGAACTAACCTCATGTTGGTCGCCTGCACAATTCCACATTCAGCCTCTGAAAGGAGACAAGGAGGAAGACAGACCTGTCAAAATGTTGACTTCCTAATTCCCCAACAGCCATTACTGCGCACGGCTGCCTGATCAACTCAGCAGCAGAATGGAACTCCCCTCCCATGACCTCTTGTGTCAATCATTAGGAGAGCCATCTACATTTATATTGTCAAGGCTGAAACTTACTTTACTTCCTGAAGCATGAAATCACCTTTCAGAAGATGCAAGAAATATAATCCCACTGGTCCTTGAGAGATGTGAGCCATGTCGGTTGAAAGCCCTGGTTACACAGAGATACCTTTCAATGCTATGGTGGGGCCAACCTTAGTTGCCTATATGCACCAGCCTTGTAGAAGGCTTTTCTACTTTGACAAGGGATGAATACTTTGCTCATGGTTCCACTGAGATTTGCTCTTGTTCTGATATTATAGAGCAGAGAAGAGAACCTCTGCTCCATGGGCCAGATCCAGCCCATGAATGTTGTCTGTCTGGCCCACCAACTTCTATCACAGACCCTGTCCCCTCTCCCAGGAGAACCAATGTGATTTGCACATGGTGGTGGCAGGAGTCCCCACTGCCACCACATGCCACCCACTGCTGCCAGCATGACCCCTGCCCTGTACAAATGTCTCCTTCTCCCTCCTCGGTCCTGGGAGGGAGAAGGAGACATTTGTGTGCAGCAACCCAGCTGGTGCAAGTGTCTCCTTCTCCCGCTCCCTGGACCCAGGAGGGAGCAGACATTGGTGCACGGTGATGGTGCCCATGGTGGTAAGTGGTGGTGGTGGGGACTCCTGCTGCCCCCTGCCCCCTGCTGTCGTCTGCCGTGCACAAACTCCATGCACTCTCTTTTCTAGTGTCAGCATTGGCAAAGAGAGAGCGAGGGGTTTGTGGCTGGGTGTCTGCAAGTTCCAGCAGGGACCCTGGAGCTCGGCCCACTAATGCAAGCCAAGTTGGGGGCTCAGGGGAAATCTGTTGAACCCCAAGAGGGCTAGACTTTCCCCTGCCAGAAATTCCTGCCTGACACTGAAGGGAGAAAGGGGGTTGCCCAAGCTCCCTACAGCGTTGGCAGGAGCAAACACTTACCCAGTAGACTGCCACCACCCCTTATGCCCACCTCAGCCTGAGTCAGGGGACTCTCAGACCTTTCAGCACACACTTGGGGCACAGAAATAAGGGTCTAGGCCAGTACCCCATATTTCAAGCCCCCACACCTGAAACATCGCACAGTAGCAATTAATCCAAGCAGAAGCCTCTGAGTTTAGTAACAAGGTTTACCTGAGAGGAAGCAATCACAAAGCTCTGGAGGTAGAGATAAAGTCTATTTAGTGAGGGAAAGGGGCAGGGATTAAAAAAGTGTACAAGGATCAAAGAGAACCTTTGGAACAATACTCAAGGCAAAAATAACAAAGCAATATCTAAGACTATCCTATGCATTATCTTAGCATGGCTCTGCCAGGGCCCAATCCAGGATCCAAGAACTTACGAGCCTGAAAGCAGGTTGGCACCAGTAGCTGGAGGCAAATGGACAGCTCTTAGCTTCGGCTTCCTCCTTTTATTCTCAGACCTTTGATAACTCTGGAAAAATCTCATGTAGCCAATCACAAGATCCAAGAACTTTCATGTAGCCAAGAACTCTCATGTAGCCACTCAAGAACTCTCAAGAACTCTCATGTAGCCTCTCAAGAACCCTCAAGAGTTCAGTCAAGAACTCTCAAGAACTCTCATGTAGCCACTCAAGAACCCTCAAGAGTTCAGTCAAGAACTCTCAAGAACTCTCATGTAGCCACTCAAGAACTCTCAAGAACTCTCATGTAGCCTCTCAAGAACCCTCAAGAGTTCAGTCAAGAACTCTCAAGAACTCTCATGTAGCCTCTCAAGAACCCTCAAGAGTTCAGTCAAGAACTCTCATGTAACCTCTCAAGAACTCTCAAGAGTTCAATCAAGAACTCTCATGTAGCCAATCAAGAACTCTCATGTAGCCAATCACAAGATCTCATGTAGCCAATCAGAAGCCAACTCCAGCAGCATTCTCAAACACTATGAGGGAGGGGGGAAGTTCCCACAGGAACACAGCTGAGATCATTCAGCTCAGTGAACTGAGTCGCACTCCGGCCTTTAAGGCCAGGGCTATCTGGTGATAACAGACCCACAGATGGTTGCATCGCTACACACGCTGTTTCTTCTGCTTGACCAAATGGAGTGGTCACACAGTTGGAGCACAGAAAGAAAAAGGAGTTTTTGACACTGACCATTGACCATGATGGCTGGGGCATATGGGAGTTGTAGTCCAAAATATCTGGAGGGCAGTAGATTAGGGAAATCTGGCCTAGATAAATCAATCACCAGAAAAAGAATTCTCATATCATCTCACACTTCACCTCAGGAATAACAGGTTTTCCCCCCTTTGATGTCAATGCATATGTTCCACCACCAGTCATCTTGTGTAGAGAAACCAGGTGATGTAAAGCTTTCCATGTGTCCATCACTGAGGGCAGGCAGGCAACAGGCTTCAGATTTATGGATGGCAGGGGTGGGGGTAGCATGAAAAGAAAAAGCAGATGTCTTTCTCCCTCTGGTAGAACAAAAAGAAGAATGGAAAACTTTTTTCACTTCACGTTCGAGCACAAATAAACTTTGTGACCCAATCCTACTCCCCCATCCCCATGCAGTGTTGTCCTATTCAGCAACACATTATAAGATGGGGTGGGGAGGGAGAGGACCCATCCCAGGATTCATTAAAAGCACTGAAATGGAACCACCACATCAGATCCAGTTCATAAGTTTCACAGTCATCTCAGATTTTCTGGGGAGTCACTGTTTCAGTCAACACGCACAATACCCAGGGGCTGTGCAGGAGGAAATGTGTGAAAACAGTATATGCTGTTTTTGGGTTTTCTCCCTAAAGGCCTATGTGGTTGAGGGGAGAAGGAGCTGGTGTTTCTGAATATCTATCTATCTATCTATCTATCTATCTATCTATCTATCTATCTATCTATCTATCTATCATCTATCTATCTATCTTTACAGATTATATATTTATCTATATTTATAGATATCTATAGACAGACACACACACACAGTATGGAGTTCTCCTCAGAGTATTGGCAAGCCATGACCTCTTCATTCCATCCCCTCTATTGTCCACCCCTGCCCCCCTTAACCATCAGTCAGCATTCTGTACCTACTAAGTGTGCTCTGTCCTCATTTGTGGTCTTTCCCTCCCTTAGGGCGTAATCCTATAGGGATAGGCAGCCACTTCTGAACTCAGAGATGACCACCTATCCAATGCAGGGCAGGGGAAGCACAGAGGGGATCGTCCCCTCTGCATTCCAGCTGCCTTGCATTTGCAGCTAGACAGCCGATTTTGGCTGCCCACCTGTGGGAATGTGGAGTGGGGGGGGGAAGTAGTGGCTGGATGACATGTTGGATGCGTCGTACCAGATTTCCAAATTCCCTGCCCTGGAATGCCCCCAGGAATGCCCTGCTTTGGCTGCTCCGCACTCCTCTTCTGAGCATGGAGCCAATCCTGGCTGCCTATGAGGCAGCGCGGGTGTGGAGGAAGGTCGGTTCTCAGGGAACTGACCTTGGAGCGCGGGCTCTGAGGTTGGTTCCCAGAAACTGACATATCCTATGGCCATCTAGCAGCTGACTAGTGGCCATAGGATTGCTCCCTTAATTACCCCCCCTTGGTTTCCCCCTCCCAAAGTTTTTTGTACTTCTGCAAACCTTGGGGTTTCTCCAAGCCAGCCCATCTCTCCCACTTATGCATGGAGGGTGCCATTTTCACTACCTAAAGCTCAGCACTCAGAGAATGAGTTTACCATTAACATTTCAGTTTTATAGATTTGATGGGACCAAAGTTTGCTTAGCTTCCAGGTTGGCCTTGCATTCATTTCTAGAAAGATTTTACGCATAGATCTTTCTATCCCTTCCTCCTTGCAATTTCTGAGGCTTCAAATGACATCTGATCATCCTTTGGTAAGCTTCTGCATTAGGCACAAAATCAATACACACCACAAACTGAGACAAATAGTGGGAAAAATGTTACTGTTAATTAAGTACAGTTGAGAATATGCCCTCTTATCTAGGCCCCCTTCATTGAGTTTCTCACTATAGCAACCACCAAAACATCAGGGAAGGAGCCTTAAAAAAAAAGAAGTTCTAATTAATAAGGAAAAAAAAATATTAACTTCACTTAAAAACAACAACAACAAACCTTAAAGACTGAGGCTTAAATATTGGGAACTCAGAGAAAACAGTGTAGTGATAGCCTCTGCTTCTGGGATGCATGGATGGGTGGATGAGTGTATGGGTGAATTGGAGGTCAGAAAGTGTATGGTGAAGCTGATCATCTTTGAATGGATCTCTGTTCAAGATAGGTACAGACCCCTGTGTTTACTTTGGTATCATACAAATTGTTGTTTTTTTAATCCCACACTTGGTTGTTTCCATTTCTGTTCTGGAAGTTGATGCCAACTTTGGATAAGCATTTAAGCCACTCACTACAGTTGTAGAAAGACCAATGAAGTTCAAGAAAGTACAGAAAATGCACATCAGTGGTGCTAATGTTGGCAAAGTTACCCAACTGCACCACCGCTCAAATCCGACAAACTCAATAATAGAAAATAATTGGATGTAAGATGTGGCATTGGAAACTGTCTTCTCTTCCATATGAACCAAAGTTTAAGGTCTTCTCCAGAGCCCCTGCTCAAAGTGTCCCTGCCAAATGAAAGGGGGTGGGTAACCACTGGAGAGAGGGGTCTAAAGAATCCCCCCCCGGAGTCCATGGCAGAATGGAAGACTTACCCCCACCTCCATGCGGAATCCTCTTCGGCCGGATCCTCTGGCTCTGGATTGCCAGGGATATGGCTGCTAGGCCGTATCACTGGCTGAAGGGGACTGACTGCGGATGCAAATGGTGTCCAGGATGCCATTTGCAGCCGTAAAGGCCTTAGTTTAAGGTAAATGCAGCTGTAAATGGCTGCATTTACCTTAAATTAAGGCCTTTACGGCTGCAAATAGCGTCCCGGATGCCATTTGTGGCTGCAGTCAGTCAAGTCCCCTTCAGCCAGCGATACGGCATGGCGGCTGTATCGCTGGCGCTTCGGAGCTGGCCAGCGGCTCCATGGAATCGCTGCGGAGTGTAGCCAGCCAGCAAGAATTCCAGGGGGAGGAACGGATCGCCTCCCCCCCCATGCCCCCCCCCTGGACTGGCAGGTAGTGGATTCATAAATCCCTAGGCAGAATCCAATGGGGCGCTTACATCCCCTCCAATTCCCTTCCAGCCCAGCAACTTCCTTCCACAAATGGTGGGTCCCACCAATTCCATTGTGCAAGTAGGACCCACTGCTTACACAAGGGAGCTTTAGTGCTTCCTAGAGGAAGCCCCCAAATGAGTGGAAATGCTCATTTCTGGAAGGAGGCAGTAGGGATGTCAGAGAAGTCCGCCACGGATCTCGGTGAGGCCGAATGCCAGTGCATTTGGGCCCCCGAAATCCATGGCGGAACGAAGCCCCCTGCCCCTCCACCCTGCAAAATGGGCCCGGAACGGGGCACCTACCTGCTGCCATCTGTGCTGACTTGCAAATGTTCGCTTCTTCCATATAGCCGTGATAGGCTATGTAATACTTGCGTAGCCTATCATGGCTAATGCAGCGACAGCATTTGTGTCCCTGCGGAAGCCGTGATAGGCTGTGTAAGTATTTATGTAGCCTATCATGGCAAAAAAAAGGGAACGCAAATGGCGGCTGCCATTTGCGTTCCCTTTTTTTTTGCCGTGATAGCCTACGTAAATATTTACATAGGCTATTACGGAAAAAAAAGAAAAGAAAAAGAACACAAATGGCGTAGTGGCTGCCATTTGCGTCCCCCCATTTTGTGGCCATAATAGGCTACGTAAATATTTACATAACCTATCACGGCAGAAAAAAAGGGAATGCAAATGGCGGCCGCCATAGCCACCGCCATTTACGTTCGCTGTTTTTTTTTTTGCCGTGATAGGCTATGTAAATATTTTCTTGGCTATCATAGCAAAATACAGGGACGCAAATGGCGGCGGCTATGCCTGCCGCCATTTGCATCCCTGAAGGCTGCCCAGCGGCCGGATGTCCAGCTGCGGGCGGCCCCAGCCGGCAGCTCTGTGGAATCTCCACGGAGTGGAGCCGGCTGAAGAGAATTTCGGAGGAGGGATGGAGCGCCTCCCCCCCACTGCGAATGTCACCCTTTGGAAAGGTAAGTGACTTTCGTACATCCCTGGGACCGGAGGCAGGTCAGCGCAAGTCCCTCATGCTCTGCCAACCTGCCTCCTTCCAGAGATGAGCATTTCTGCTCATTTTGGGTTGCTGCAAAAGCACTAAATTGATGTCACAGTAGCGATGGAGGCCTCTTACACAATGGAATTGGCCAGGTGCAAGAGAACTGACAAGGCCATAAGCGTCCTGTTGGATTCTGCCCATTGTCTCCCAAAGTGGCTCACAACAACAGAACAGAGGAGAGAGATTGAGAGGGAGAGAGGCCCTGCCCTCAGGCTTATGAACTACAAAGACGAGACACCCAAGGGAAGGGGAGTGGAGGGGAAAGGAAGAGGAGCAAAATCTGTTGTTCACGGCTAGAACAAAGTGGTGACCTAGAGGCAGGCATTTAAATGCGCTTCAGCCCAGGTTGGTCTTCCCTTGCTGGTCTTGTTGCTTGAGTTGGTGGCTCTTGTTCCTTTGGCCAATAGATGGGACCAAAACATTATTTACCCTTCCTTCTGTAGTCCCAGAGCTACAGAGGAGTGGAGCTGAGAGAGCTCTTTCTGGCAAGGAAGGGGAAGTGAGCTCCCTACAACTTCTTTTCTGGCCAACAAATGGGCCAGGTTGGTTCCCCCCTTGGCTTGATGTTGATCCTGGGAAGCTGGGGGTGTCACCTGCCAGTGGGTCCAGCTTCCCTGGCTGATGACAGAAGCAGCATGCTTCCCTTTTGCTCTCCAGTCCCAGGGCAATGATAATGTGGAACGGTCTTTCCCGAGAGGCTCAGCTGACACCATCTTTTCCTTACCAGGTGAAGACCTTTCTGTCCACCCAGGCCTTTTAGATAACTCATGCAACCTGGGCCTCTTCATTTCAAAAATGTGTGTTTTAACCTAGGGGTTGCTCTAAGCGATGTTTTCTGCTGTATTTCTGCCAATTCTGATTTTATGGTTTATTGTTTTTATGGTTATTTATTGTAAGCCACCCAGGAAACATTATGTGATGGGCAAATGCAACAAACAAACATATAAAGAAATAAATATTGATTGTTGGAGATCTAGTTTCATTATGTTGAAATGAGCCAATTCCCTCCACTACTTATGGAAGGGTTGTGAATATTCCAGTTGTTCAGACTTTTAAAACAACAACAACATAATCTTTCAGGATACTGGGCCTACATACAGAGAGAATAAATAAGTAGCATTCTCAATGGTTAGACGGTGAGTGAAGGCTATAGACCTGAGTGTGTATATACTAGGTTGCAATCCTATAGATATTTACCTGGGAGTAAGCTCTATTGAACTCTATGGGGATTGCTTTAGAGTAGGGAATGGATGAATCAGTTTTGCTTTCTCTCACATTCTTTTTTTTTTTTGCAATCTCAAGTTCTTTCTGAAGAAATTTGTAGATGTTGCTAAGTTCTTCTTCTTCTTCTTCTTCTTCTTCTTCTTCTTCTTCTTCTTCTTCTTCTTCTTCTTCTTCGTCTTCTTCTTCTCCTCCTCCTCCTCCTCCTCCTCTTTAAGGGAGCAATGCTATTGGGATAGGCAGCTGCTTCTGAACTCGAGGCAACCACCTATCCCATGCAGGATGGGCAGAGCATGGAGGGGATCTTCTCCACACTTCAGCTGCCCTGCATTCATGGCTAGACAGCCAATTTTTGCTGTCTACCAATGGGACTTCGGAGTGGAGAGAGGAGGTGAGACGATGCATAGGAAGTGTCATACCAGCACTTCTGTGCTCCCCCCATCCCCGTCCCCGTGATCACCCCCCTTTTCCTTGCTCCATGCTGCTCTTCTGAGTGCAGAGCCCAGGGACAATCTGTGCCCCCTATGAGAGGGAGGGGGAGGGGAGGTGGTTTTCCAGGAACTAACCTTGGAGTGCGGTCTCCGAGCTTGGTTCCTGTCAGGAGTGCCCTAGCTGCCTCTTGCAGTCCCCACCAATAGCCAACTCAGGACACAGACGATGAGGAATTCTTTCTGAGACTTTATTCCTTTATTACTTCATGACTCTTTCAGATACTGATCACTAGCGACCAAGCAAGGAACTGCACTGGGGAAAGATAGCAGAGTAGCCTAAACTCCAGGTAAGGCAGTTGGTCCCCGTTTGAAGGAGAACCATGGGAAGACCCTGAACTTATGGGCTATGGGGAGATCCTCCCTCTTTCCCTTGGGTCCTCAGGACATGACTGTTGTTTGAGCGCCAAACGAGTGGAACACCTCCTTTCAGCGCCCTCCATCGTGCGTCGTTACCTGCGTCTGCACTGAGCGTCCAGCAAGCCCCCCTCCAGCGCTCTCTCACTGCCAGGGTCACTCTCTCTCCCAGGAATGCTGGCAGGAGGAATCTCTGCCAGCAGCTGTGCTTGTGAGAGATGAGTGAGCTCCTCTCCCATGGATTGCTGTTCCTCCTCAGAATCAGAACTGTTCTGGGGCTCTATTGGCTCAGTTTCCACCCTGACAGTTCCATAACCTGAAAAATCCTATGGCTGTCTAGCCATTGTCTAGCAGCCATAGGATTGCACCCTAAATAAAGGAACTGAATGACGTCCTTACCCATCTGCACTGGCCAAATTTGCGAGTCTGCAAAGCTGCCAGCCAGTTCCGACCGCGGCTGGTCTGCGGACACAAATGGCGTCCTGTGTAGTGGATGTCATTTGCGTCCCTGCCTTTTGCTGTGATAGGCTATGTAAATCTTTACGTAGCGTATCACGGCAAAGAGCAGGGACGCAAATGGCGTCCACTATGCTGGCCAGATGCCATTTACATCTGAAGACAGGCAGCAGCGGACCACAGCAGATGGCCGGTGGCAGGTAGGATCCGGCCAGCACAGATTCCTCTGGGTGGCGGAGGTGAGTCTTTCATTCTGCTGCTGTCTCTGGGGAGCCGGATTCTTAGAATCCGGCCTCATTGGAGTCAGTGGCAGAATTCTCCGCCATCCCTACAGTAATTCAATCCCACAAACAGGCTTGAATACAGGTTCAAACCCAGATTTTGAGGAGCTGATAAGCACTCAAAGCCCTGGATATGAGTGGACACATCTGTCAGTTTAGATTTCTCCCACATTCTAATTTTGTAAACCTCGAGTTCTTTCTATCCTGTTTCTGAAGAAACTTTAGGGATGTCAGAGGATTCCACCACAGATCTCAGTGAGGCTGAATGCCAGTGCATTCAGCCGCCTGAAATCCATGGTGGAACGAAGCCCCCTGCCCCACCACCCCGCGAAAGGCACACGAGACTGAGCACTTACCTGGTGCTGTTCGCGCTGCTTTGCAAATGACGGCCGCGCCTGCGGCTGCCATTCACTTCCCCATTTTTGCCATGATAGGCTACGTAAATACTTACGTAGCCCATCATGGCTAACACAGGGATGCCATTTGCGTCCCTGTGGAGGCCATGATAGTCTACGTAAATATTTACATAGACTATCATGGCAAAAAACAGGAATGCAAATGGCGGCCGCTGTAGCCGCCACCATTTGCGTCCGCAGGCTCTGCACGCCTGCGAATGTACCCGGCCAGCCAGGTTAGAATTTTGGGGGGAGGTGCAGAGTGCCTCCCCCCCACCGCAAATCACCCCTTTGAAAAGGCAAGTGACTTTTGTACATCCCTAAGAAATTTGCAAACCTGAAACAAGCAAAATTCTCACCCGTCCTTTGTTCTGAGTAGACATGCATAGGAATGTGCTCTTAATGTGTCTGCAAGAACCAGATAGATTTTTCTGTTTGCCTAGCTCATACACTCGCTTCCAAAATGGAAAGCCATTACAAATTTCCCAGCGGTGTCTCCTTCCATGTCTGCCAGTGCAATCCTATACACATTTACTTGGAAGAGCTTCAAGCCCACGGAGGGAGCAATCCTATCTGGGTCGACGGTTGCCTCTGAGTCCAGGGGCGACCATCTATCCAGTGCAGGGTGGGAGGAGGAGTGAGGAGCGGATCTCCCCTTGCTCTCCCCACCCAGCTTTTGCAGCTAGACAGCTGATTTCGGCTGTCTAGCCGTGGGACCTCGGAGTGCAGGAAGTGGTAGCCGGACGACATATAAGATGTGTTGTACCAGCATTTCTGACTTCCCTGCCCTGGCACACCCCCAGGAATGCCCTGTTTTTGCCTCTCCACACTCCTCTTCCAAGCATGGAGTGGAAGGCCATTCTGCGCTGAGGTGTGGGAGGGGTGCAGGTCAGTTCTCAGGGAAACGACCTTGGAGCATGGGCTCTGAGGTCGGTTCCCAGAAACCGACCTATCCTATGGCCTTCTAGCTGCTGACTAGTGGCCATAAGATTGCGCCCTAAGTACATTTAAAATGTCAGCTGCAGGATGAGCTGTTATGCATGTACAGAGTGACTTGACCACTTTCCTTGACCACTAAGACACTGCAGCTGGCCCTATTTCTGGGATTAGGAGAAAAGGTTTCTAGATCAGAGGGTACAATTTCCAGTCTTGAGACCCAGAACTCTTCTTTTTTTGCGGGGGGGATGACTATATTTTATAAAAAGCCAAAGGCAGGATTTTGCTTTCAAAATATGGCTTGTTGCAAGAGAGACTGGCTCTGAGAAATTATAATGCTCCAAGGTGGAGTGCTGGGTTTCCATGGAGACGGCAGTGCTTTGCTGCTTGCAAATCCTTTGCAATTTCTGAGTGCATGTGTGTTTATGTGTGTTTCAGACACTGTTATGATTAGTAGAATTGTTGTGGCTGTAGATATAACTAAATACCTGTTGCCCATAGGAGAGTGCTGACTGCTGAGCTGAAGCGAGGAGGGTAAGATGGCATGGAATGGGAGGAGGAATCCCACACTAAAATATTATCGCTTCCACTATAAAGGAAGTCAAATGGCAGTTAATAAACTGTGGCAGTTCATACACTTTGGCTGGCAGAACTTTTGACAGTTTACTACATGGGGTTTTGCTGTTGTAATCCACCTTGGGAAGTCTCCTCAGCTGAAAGGCAGCCTAGAAATATTTAAAATAATAAAATCAATAATAATAACTTCAAAGCTCAACCCATTGTTTTCCTTGGGGATGGGAGCTAGGGTGAAAACGGGCAAAACCTCTTCCCCATATTACATTGGGGCATGTGCGTGTGGAACATTCTGGAAAAAAATGAAAATGGCAGCCACCTGTGAAGATTTCTGGTAAGACCAGTGCTGAAAAATGCATGCCCCCCTCCAATTTCCAAAATAGCCCATAACCCCATTTTGTGGCTTTTAGTACAGCCCTACTGTTTAGAAAGCCATCCTGACTGGTCTCTCCTGAATTCTGCTCTCTTCCTTGAAGGCTCTTTCTGAATATAGCACATTGAAGTGATGTACACAAGAACAATTTCATAACTAAGGACCCAGGACTCCTGGCAAAGTAAAATTCCCAAAGATCTTTGTAGTAGGGACTTCCTGTTGGTAAGGCTTTGAGGACTAATGAAGACTTGGGAAGCATCTTTATGTCCCTCCCCCATTGCTGCTGCTAGATGTTGAGTTATGGGGAAAGCAAAGAGATGGAGACGCCTGGTGAGGAGGAGGGAAACTGGCGGTAGAAAAGGGAAGGGACAGGAGAGAGATGGCAAATAAATGAGGCAGGTTTCAGAGAACTCTTGGGAAAGAATCCCAAGAGTTTTTTTTTTTTTTTTTAAGTATTCCCTGAAAAAGCTCGGACTAGGAATGGGTGGGAATGTGGTTGAAAACCTACAAAAATGCATACATTTCTTCACAAATGGGATGGAAAGATAGATTTATTTATGTATGTATGTATGTATGTATAGTATTTATTGGCCGCCTTTCAGGGCAAAAGCCCTCCCAAGGTGGCTTACAACAATAAAATACATAAAAACAGTTAAAATATTAAAAGTGATAAAAACAGAAAACCAATAAAAACAACAATAAAAGCCAACAATAAAACTAGGGGTGTATGAAACCCACTTACCATTCTGGTCCGGGCATCCGTGCGGGGGGGCTATCCGTCCCTCCCCCAGGAATCCTCCCCGGCTGAGTCTGCGGAGCCACTGGCAGGGCCCATCCACAGCCAGACTTCCGTCCGCTTCCGGGCTGCGGCCGCAAATGGCGTCTGGTGTAGGGGACGCCATTTGCATCCCTGCTCTTTTCATGATAGGCTACATAAATATTTACGTAGCCTATCACCCAAAACAGCAGGGATGCACATGGTGTAGCGGAAGCCATTTGTGTCCACAGTCCGGGGCAGCGGACGGACGGCAGGTCGGCAGTAGCGGACGGACCCAGACTGGCCAGCAGCAGGTAGGGGCCGTCCGGGGAGGATTTCATGGGGTGGCGGGGGGGGGGGAGTAGTCCGTTCTGCCATAGACTCCAGGGGGCTGGATTCTTTAGAATACGGATTCTTTAGAATCCAGCCTCATTGGAGTCCATGGCGGATTTCTCCACCATCCCTAAATAAAACCAGCAGCAGTTAACAGCAGTAACAGCAACAAAAGCAGTCATATCAAGAGAAGGCCATGGTAAAATAATATGTTTTCAAGGCCTTGTTAAAAGCCTGCAATGACGGAGCACAGCGGACCTCCGATGGGAGCTTGTTCCAAAGGTTTGGGGCCACTGCAGAGAAGGCCCTTTCCTGTGTGGTCACCCACCTGATTGCTCTCACGGGTGGGCAAATGAGAAGGGCCTCTTTTTCTGCTCTTAAAGTGCAGGCAGGCTGATGTGGGTGAAGGCGGTCCTTCCAGTAACTTGGTCCCAAACCATTTAAGGTTTTAAAAGTCAAAACCAGCACTTTGAATTGGGCTTGGAAACGCACTGGTAACCAGTGCAGCTGGCACAGTATAGGTGTTATGTGATTGAATTGCCTCCCACACGCCCCACTAGTACTCGGGCGGCTGCATTCTGCACAAGCTGGAGTTTCTGAACCATCTTCAAAGGCCGCCCCACATATAGCATATTACAGTAGCCCAGCCTGGACGTGAATAGTGCGTGGATAACTGAGGCAACTGAACTAAAGCACTTGGAACTAAAAAAAAAAAAAAGAAAGTTGGAGAAAGGGGTTCATTCAGGCAGAGGGCTTTCTGTGCTCACCTCTTAAAGGTCTGAGTTTGAATCCCTGTGTATTCAGCCATGGTAATCCTGAATAGCAATGTAAGAACCTAAGAAGAGCCCTGCTGGATCAGACCCAAGGTCCATCTAGTCCAGCATTCTTTTCAAACAGTGGCCAACCAGCTCTCAACCAGGAACCCACAAGGGGGACATGAATGCAATGACATCCTCCCACCCATGTTCCCCAGCAACTGGTGTACATAGGCATACTGCGCCTGATATGGGAGGTAGCATATAGCCATCAGGACTAATCCCCTATGGTTTTGTCCAATCTCCTTTTAAAGCTATCCAAATTGGTGGCCATCACTACATCTTGCGGTAGCAAATTCCATAGCTTAACTCTGTGCTGTATAAAGAAGTCCCTCCTTTTATCTGTCCTGAATCTCCCACCAATCACCTTCATGGGATGACCCCATTGGGTTCTAGTAATAAGGATTGCCACCTCTTTTTTTTTTTTTTTTTTGTCTCCTCCTGACAGGCTTCTCCTTTTTAACAGCATCAGGCAGATACAGCATGGTTCTCCCCTTGCTAGGAATAGCAGCCCCTGTTGCATTTGAATGGTGCAGATGGGTAAAAATTTTGTTAGGTTCATTGTTTGATAAGCACTTCCCCAAATTTGCCAATTTCTCTGTAAATGCGATGGAAAGAAGTTGAGATGACAAAATTCAAATGTGGGAGAAAGCAAAACTGACAGGTTTGTCCATCCCTATTCAGAGTGGTGATGGGAGGTGTTTATTCATCTCTAAATGGAACCAAGAGGGCCATTATAATTAAAGGCAGTTCAGAGTGGCGGCTTGTCTTCCACCATACTTTGCATTAAAAAATCTCTACTTTTTCTATCATGATGTGCATACAGAAATATGCAAGATAAATTTTGATAAGTAAACCTTTATCTTAACCTTTAACAAACAGCTGGACTGCAGTAAAAAGAAAAAGAACAAATTGAAGATGCTTAAGAAATGGTGTGGTCACACCCATAAAATCCTTCACTCGACATTGGCTTTGTTTTCTCTAGCAGAGCAATATGCTTGCAAATGGCTCTTTTCATGCACTGCATTCCCTCCCTTCATCTCACACATGTGTATTTTATTGTGATTTGGAACATGACTGCATATTGCAGAAAATGCTGGAGGTATGTAATGAGCTTCCCATCTCTTTTTCTTCCCTGCAGTTCCAAAGCCTATTTGTGGGATAACAAATCCTGTCACTGGGAAACTTTTGAGGGTTGTCAAGTTTGGGCCTTCGGGGAACAGAAACAAAGAAAACAGATACATCAGCAAAACATAGTTATCTTAACCTTGAAGGTTTTTCCTCCTCTGAACCATGTGCTGCAGTTAGAGTCTCCAAGGGGTTGTTTCTGAGTAGGTGAAGCAAGGCATATTAGTTGAATAATGAGGATAGATAATCCATATATATATATATAAAATCAAAATCCCTCCCCTTCAGCAACCCATAAAAACACAACAGCCATCTGGAACCTGAGAAACAGTCCTAGGCTAGCTTTGTCAATAAGAAGTCCCTTTTTATTATTTTTATTATTACTATCAACCTGGCAGTATCAGGGCTTTATTTACAACTCAGCATTATCTCAGGAGATTGATCTGGTGTACTTAAACATTTAAAGGCAGCAGCCATCAAAGCAAGATCTTGTGCTCGGAGCAACTGCAAACATTTGACAACCTTTGAGTTGTCTTCGGGGCTCCATGGGGTCAAAAGATGAGTGATACATTTTAAAATAAACACAGTCTCTTGTCTGTTTAAAAAAAAGAAGCCAGTTGTGACCAAGAGGCTCTTTGATGAGCTTCTGCTGGGCTTTGAAAACCTGGCTGTTCAGGCCGGCATTTGGGGTGGGTTAGGGTTTTTTTGTTTAGAGCAATGTTGTTTTGTTCAGTTAATTACATAAATTTGTTGTATTTTGTGTTGTTATTTGTATTGTATGCCACCTAGAGTGGCCGGGTAGCCGGCCAGATGTGTGGCTAATAAATGTAATAAAGAAAAAAGAAAGAAACCTAAGCCAGAACAGGGTTCTAAAGATGAGAGCAAGCTTCATTCTCATTGACTGAGAGAACCAGGATTGTCAGGGAGACTTTCCCCAATCATTATCATTACATTTTATATCCTGCCTTTTTTCCTCTTGCAAGGAACCCAAGGCGGCTTACATGATCCTCCTTCTTTCCATTTTATCGTCACAACCCTGTGAGGTAAGTTAGGCTGAGAGTCAGTGACTGAGCCAAAGTTACCCATTGAGCTTCCTGGCCAAGTGGAGACTA
This sequence comes from Heloderma suspectum, assembly GCF_057233095.1. Classification (NCBI taxonomy): domain Eukaryota; kingdom Metazoa; phylum Chordata; class Lepidosauria; order Squamata; family Helodermatidae; genus Heloderma; species Heloderma suspectum. The sequence continues at coordinate 13,800,976 of NC_139469.1, read as the reverse complement.
GAACTCAGAGCTTCCAAGTCCCAGCCCAACACTCTAACCACTACGTCTCACTGACTCTCCATGTTCCTGCAGCCAGTACTTCCTCCAGTATCAGGAAATGGTTGTCATTGGCTTTGTTGGGCTTAAATATGTTAGCAATGAGACTAAACAAGGAAGCTAAGTAAATACAGCACAGTTATTATTGTCACCAGCTCCCCACATCTCTGAGGGGTGAGAAGTCCGAGGAGGGCACTGTTATTGGTGTGAAGGCAGGCCTGAATAGGCCTTGTAAGTACTTTGGTTCAGGCGAGGTTGCTTTTGGGATTGAGAGAATGCATATGTGTCTGACCATGAGAAGGTAACTGTAACTTGCTCATAAGCAGGAACTCCGTATCCACCAAAGTAACCCATCCCTAAAGATAAGAAGGCCGCTGTGCTGATAAGACTGTTGCTGAGAACTAACTGGTTTCTGAGCATGCATAGTGTGTTTTCTTTGTTCTCCAACTTTCAGTCTGTATAGATGCATCCTGTTTTCTTTTTTCTTTTGGAGAGACACAGTTTCGTCTATCTCTCCCATGGCCGTGTTGTGCTTTAATAAATTTCTGACTGTTCAGCCTAACCTGCCTTGGATATTTCCTTAACACTGGGTTTAGTTTACTTTGCATGAGAAAGCCCTTAACTTGGTTGTTCTCTGTCTCTCGTTCTCATTCTCATTCTTGTTCTATCTCTCTCTCTCTTTCGCATGCACGCACGCACCTGCCTCTCCCTTGGCTCAAGACATGTTCCCCTTCCTCAAGTCCCAATGGGCATCTCATTCAAACACACAAAGACTACATTTACTAGACTATTCATCAGCAACCTTCCTGAGAAAAGAGTGATTGGCCACCAACTGTGATGTCATTTCTATTTCTCCTTTTCCTTATATAAGAAGAGCTGTGCTGAATCAGATGAAAGACCCATCTAGCAGTGCTGGCTCTAGGTTTTTGAGGGCCCTTGGGCAAGACACCTTCAAGGAGCCCCCTCAGTGTGTCTACCTTCTCACCGCCATTATCACCAGCTGCTATTGTTCCTCCCCTCTTTCTCATCACATGCTTCTCTGCTGTCTATGTCACATGCTTCTATGCTGTCTAGTCACATGCTTCTCTGCTGTCTTGTGCATTTGCTGGGTTTCGGTCAGGAAAGAAAAGGGGCCTGTAATTATGAAATGAAAGGATGGAAAAGCAACAAATCAATGTTATTTTTTTTTCATTACTGTGGCATGTACTTTCTCATTATTCATCTTTGTAAGCCACTCTGGGAGCCTTCTTTTGGCTGAAGAGAAATGTAAAAATAGCATAAATGAAGAAATAAATGTTCTATAATGGGACAACCTCATACTTAGACTGAACCTGCAGCTTATTTGCTGAAAAGACTGGCCACCAATGGGTTATTGCCTAGCAGCCCAGAACACAAACTAGTTAGGGGTGGCTGAATGCTTCCCACAAGACATCTTAACAACCTGAGCTTTATTTTCATGGTTGTTGTGTATGAGTGTGGTGTGTGTGTGTGTGTGTGTGTGTGTGTAAGCAAGCATGAACATGGAATGTGCAAATATTAGATCTCTGGTCCTTCAGATTCTTAATTTCATTTATCCACTGTTTGCTTAGGCAATGTGTCAATGTAATCTAAAAATACTGTGGTTATGACTAGCTGGTGAAATGTATGTCTCTTGAGTTATGGGCCACATAAACATCTTGGCATCCGATCTATACTCTCGTGGCCAAGTAAACTTGCTGAACCTCTGAAATGCCTCAGGAAACAAGGGAATATTGTGAAGGGTCCTACAGCCTATCCCCTGTCAAAGCTGAAGACTGCATTAATAGAAGCAAAACTTCCGAATCCCAGGAAGTACTAGTTCCCCTCTACTCAGCCCTGGTTAGGCCTCATCTGGAGTACTGTGTCCAGTTCTGGGCACCACACTTTAAGAAGGATGCAGACAAACTGGAGAAAATTCAGAGGAGGGCAAGGACAATGATCAGGGGACTGGAAACAAAGCCCTATCAGGAGAGACTGAAAGAACTGGGCATGTTTAGCCTTGAGAAGAGAAGACTGAGGGGAGATAGGATAGCGCTCTTCAAGTACTTGAAAGGTTGTCACAGAGAGGAAGGCCAGGATCTCTTCTCGATCATCCCAGAATGCAGGACACGGAATCATGGGCTCAAGTAATAGGAAGTCAGATTCCAGCTGAACATCAGGAAAAACTTCCTGACTGTTAGAGCAATACGACAATGGAACCAATTACCTAGGATGGTGGTGGGCTCTCCCACACTGGAGGCTTTCAAGGTGAGGCTGTTGGACAGCCATCTGTCAGGGCTGCTTTGACTTGGATTCCTGCCCTGAACAGGGGGTTGGACTCGATGGTCTCATAGACCCCTTCCAACCCTACTATTCTATGATTCTAAGACACCATTTTGTCAGCCTCCATGTTTGCAGCATTCCAGTACAGCTCTTGGAATGGATAACAACAACAATGAGAGGATGACAACAAAAGAAAAAGGGTTGGATCCAGAATCTGCCTTCTGAAAGAGGAACAGCTCCACTCACGTGAGGTTCCTCCACCCAATTTTGGGGAATCCCACCTCCCACCACACACCACAAGTCATCCCATTCGGTAGGGTCTCTTGTTTTATTTATTGATTTGATGTATACCCTGCCTTTCTACCACAAAACAGCACTCAAGGCGGCTTACAAAAACATCTTAAAATAGATGAAAACAATAAAGCACATTAACTTACAATAAAAATGTAACAATTACAGAATAAAAACAGCACCCAACCCACAGACCCAGTTCCAGGCCAAAGGCCTTCTTGAATAAAGTGGTCTTTGCCTGCTGTTGGAAGGACAGCAGAGAGGGAGCGACCCTAGCCTCCCTTGGGAGGGAGTTCCACAGCCTGGGGGCAGCCACTGGAAAGGACCTCTCTTGCATCACCACCAAATGCGCCTCTGATTATGGTGGTCTGAAAAGAATGGCCTCTCCAGAAGGTCTTAAGGACCGGGGAAGCTCGAGTGGGAGAAGGCAGTCTTTCAGGCAGCCTGGTCCCAAGTTGTATACCAGTGGCGTAGTGGAGGCAGGGCTCACAGGGATGCAGCCCCAGCACTTTTTCATTAGCAGGGACTCTGATGTCATCTGCCACCCCCCTCAGAATTCCCTGCTCCCTCTGAGCTCAGCTGCGATGCTCACTGTAGCTGTGCAGGGAATGAATTTTCCATGCAACAATATATTGTTCCATGTTGGAACGCAGTTTTTTTGGGATGACTTGGTTTGGAATGGGCAATGAAGGCCTCTTTGCTTTACCAAAGACGTGCTCCTGGTGGAGATGCAAACTCCTAGAACTGGTTTGTTCATATGGATTGACACAGCTGCCTGAAATTTTTGGACTGCCCTTGGAGACTGTCACAATGAGCTCCTGCATTTCCAAATTTACCACTACACCACAGTGTGTGTGTGTGTGTGTGTTTCAATCCATCTGGGTGTGTGGATGTTTCTGCTGGAGGAGGAGGAGGGAGATGTAATGAAGGAGCTTAGGGAAGGATAATGGGTAATGTTGGGATGCTAAGGGAGTGTGCAAGGGGGCTGTTTAAATGAGAAGGGATGTGTCCATGAGGGCTGAATTGAGAGGGGGAAGCTTCCATAAAGTATCATATTTTCAGAACCTAAAATGTTTGTGTCTGAGTGTGTGTGTGGGTGAAAAAGACGTTAACACCTCTGCATTTTTCCTCAGACATCCAATTGAAATGCCACTGCCTTACTCTCAGCTGCACTGTTTTTGGATCCCAGGTGAAGGCTATATATCTTACAAGGTTGTATACTCTTAGAAGCCATTACTTAGAAACCCCAAGCCATTGGGTGCAATGGGTCTTATACTCTACAGGTTAGCAATAAGCAGCGTTTCAGCAGCATGCGCCCCCAGCGTTCATTGTCAGTGTACGCTAGAAGTGTTTGGATCTCAGGCACAGACACCTGTAAACAGACTTTGCTTCCCACCAGGCACATCAGAGATAAAGACATTCTTCTTATTAGTAAGGAATGCACTGAGAAGGCTGTTATCGGCTCTTGACTCATCTGCACATGCTCAGAGGCTTACTAGCATGGCAATTGCACCAATAATGAACTTCTCTAGGCCCCTCTGGTACTATAAATGACTTGGCTCCTCTGACACTATAAATGACTTGGCTATGCTCCTGGGGTCAATACAACTCCCCCACCCCATGGAATCTCATGACACTCCTACCAGTGGGTGCAAACCTGCCCCCCTCTATGTGTATTCAGCATGACAGGTGAGCAGTCCTCAAGTGTTCGGTAACCGAGTGTTGAGAAATCAAGTGATGCATGTGAGCGTTTCAATGAGGCCTTAGTCTAAGGCAGCCTCCCTGAACCTGGAACCCTCCAGATGTACTGGACTACAAATCCTTCAGGTTATCTGAAGGATGGCCTCCTCCCATATGTGCCTGCCTGGATCTTAAGATCATCCTTGGCGGTCTGTCTTCGTGAGCCCCTGCCAAAGGAAGTGAGGCGGGTGGCTACTAGGAGGAGGGCCTTTTCTGCTGTGGCACCCCAGCTGTGGAATGAGCTCCCTAGAGAGGTTCTCCTGGCACCTACATTGAATTCCTCCTGGAGCCAGTTGAAGACCTTTCAACTGCTTTTATTCTGGTTGTATTGTTATAGTGAAGTTTTAATGTTTTTATATTTTAATGTTTTTATATTTTATATTGTTTTACTGTGTGCTTTTTGGTTTTAGTTTTCTGCTTTTATTCTGGTTGTATTGTTATAGCGAGGTTTTAATGTTTTAATGTTTTTATATTTTAATGTTTTTATATTTTATATTGTTTTACTGTGTGCTTTTTGGTTTTAGTTTTTGTGAACAGCCCAGAGAGCTTCAGCTATTGGGCAATATAGAAATGGAATGAATGAATGAATGAATGAATAAAATCCCATCATCCCAAGCTGGGAGTTGCAGCCCAACACATCTGGAGGGCACAAGGTTGGGGAAGGCTGCTCTAAGGGAGATTTCTGCCCTTTTGAAGACCTGTAAATCCATCCCAGATGGTTGTGTGGAGTAGTTTGGGTTAACCCACTCTTCCTTAACTTGGTGCCCAAAAAATGTTTTGGATGACAACTCCCTGCATTCATGACCATTGGTTGTGTTAGCTTAGGCTGATGGGAGTTGAAGCCCAAAACATCCGGAGGCACTGTGTTGAACAAAGCTGGGCTAACTAATGATGGGCCAAGGGTTAATTTAATCCAGAATGCTCCTTCTGCAAAATTAGTATTCGTTTCACAAAGAAGAAAGGCATGGCGCTTGAATGAAAGGAGACAGGGGTTTCAAGGAACAGATCTTTGTTTTCCTGTACCCAATCTTTCTCACTAAAGGTTTTTGGCTCTCTCACATTAGTGACTCTCCTACATATTGACATTTTATTCTAATGAAAAGCCGGTGATATTTCCAGAACGCTCTCCTTACAAGTACCCTCTTGCTAATGGATTCCCAGCTTGCCTTCCTGTGAAATGATGAGAAGCCGAAAAAGTAACTGCCTTAACTTGTCAGTGTGGGGTCATGGTGAGAGTGTTGGCCTGGGAGACGGGAGATCCGGGTTCTAGTCCCCACTCGGCCATGGAAGCTCACTGGGTGACTTTGGGCCAGTCACAGGCTCTCAGCCCAACCTATCTAACAAGGTGGTTGTTGTGAGGATAAAATGAGGAGGGCAATAATGTAAGCCACCTCAGGTCCCTTGCAGAGGGAAAAAAGTGGGATAAAAACGCAATAACAAACAAACAAACAAACAAACAAACTGCCTTTACAGGATATCTCTCTATCTCTTGATCTATTGGTTGGATCCAGACTAAGCCACGCTTTAGAACCCTTGAATTCAATGGGAAAAGTTGGTTTTCATGATATTTAAGTCTATCAATCTATCAATCATCTATCATCTTTCTAGCTAACTTCACTGTAGGTATTTAAGCAGATGCTGGTTGGCCAGAATCTCTCAGGGATGCTACACTTGCATTGGCCCGGGGGTGGAGGTGGGGGTGGGGGTGGACTAGACAGTGCAGGCTGGTGGCTTCGATTTGGGTGGGGCAGTAAATCCCTTCTGGCTTTCAGTCAGAACCAGCTGGAACTCTGAAGGAGCTATCCATGGTGCTGGACCAATTTGGGGGGTAAGGTTCTGCACTTTGGAAAGCAGCTGTAGAACTCCAGCTGGTTCTGACTGAAAGCCAGAAGGGATTTACAGCCCTGTTGAAATTGGAACCACCAGCCTATCCTGGAACTATATGACCTCCATAGTGTCTTTCAACTCTGTCTGTCTGTCTGTCTGTCTGTCTGTCTGTCTGTCTATCTGTCTGTCTCTCTGTCTCTCTGTCTCTGTGTCTCTCCCTCTCTCTCTTTCTCTCCCCCCCTCCAATTCCTATATAAAGTATATATAAAAATATCAGGGTAACTTCTTCTTCTTCTTGGGAGGAGAGCAATGACAACTCTTGATAAAATAGTTAAGAGGAGACATCACACTGACAACAAAGGTCCGCATAGTTAAAGCAGTGGTATTCCCCGTAGTAACCTATGGCTGTGAGAGCTGGACCATAAGGAAGGCTGAGCGAAGGAAGATAGATGCTTTTGAACTGTGGTGCTGGAGGAAAATTCTGAGAGTGCCTTGGACTGCAAGAAGATCAAACCAGTCCATACTCCAGGAAATAAAGCCAGACTGCTCATTTGAGGGAATGATATTAAAGGCAAAACTGAAGTACTTTGGCCACATCATGAGAAGACAGGACACCCTGGAGAAGATGCTGATGCTAGGGAAAGTGGAAGGCAAAAGGAAGAGGAGCCAACCAAGGGCAAGATGGATGGATGATATTCTGGAGGTGACGGACTCGACCTTGGGGGAGCTGGGGGTGGCGATGGCCAACAGGAAGCTCTGGCGTGGGCTGGTCCATGAAGTCACAGAGAGTCAGAAGTGACCGAACGAATAAACAACAAAACTTATGTTTCAAAACCATGCAGTCATAACAATTCAAAGAAGCAACATGTACTTCTGCAGAATAAAAGCAGTGGTGATGGTGATGATGATGATAGTAATACAAATACTACTAATAGAACAGATGGCAAAGCTCCTCTGATACGAAATCTCAGTAACAGCAGCATCAGCGATGACAAGAAAACCCAACTCTTTGCCTGACACCTGAAGGACATTAATGTAGGTGGCAGGCGACCCCCACCCCCTGGGAGAGAAAGAGTTCCATAAAATGAGTCATGGCCAGAGGGCATCTATGTCATAAGACAGATAGTATAGTCTAATGGTTAGGGCAGATATCCCCAAACTGGTGTCGTACAGATGTTTTAGACTTCAGCTCCCAAGCAGCCCCTGCCAGCATGGCCAGTTGTCAGGTATGCTGAGAGTGGTGCCCTCCAAAGCATCTGGAGGGCACAGGGTTGGGAACGGCTGGGTCCGAGAATTGGCCTAGGACTTCAGAGAGTCTGGCCCAAGATGCCACTCAGCCATGAAGCTGTCTGGGCGGCCTGGGGCCAGCTGTTATTAGGGATGAGTGGTTTCCCTACGATGATGACAATGTGCTATGGTGTTAGGGATGTACAAAAGTCACTTACCTTGAACGAAATTTGATTCACGGTGGGGGGGAGGCGCTCCGTCCCTCCCCCCGAAATTCTGGCCAGGGGGGAGGCGCTCCGTCCCTCCACCGCCGAATTTTGGCCGGCCGGGCCGCAAATGGCGGTGGCCGTAGCTGCCGCTGTTTGCGTCCCTGCAGTCAGCCGTGATAGGCTACGTAAATGTTTACGTAGCCTATAATGGCTGAGTAAAACAAAAAACAAAAAAACCCATGTGTACGCAAATGGCGGTGCCCATGGGTGCCGCCATTTGTGTTCCTTATTTTGGCACGTCTAGTCTACGTAAACATTTACGTAGACTATGGCGAAAATAAGGGGAACACAAATAGCATAGATGCTACGCTATTTATGTTCCCCTTATTTTCACCGTAGTCTACGTAAATGTTTACGTAGACTAGTTGTGCCAAAATAAGGAATGCAAATGGCGGCGCCCATGGGCACCGCCATTTGCATACGCGTGGTTGTTGTTGTTGGTTTTTTTACTCAGCCGTGATAGGCTACGTAAACATTTACGTAGCCTATCATGGTATTTTTTTGAAATCTAGCCATGATAGGCTATGTAAAGATTTACGTAGCCTATCACGTTTTTTTTTTTTACTGGAAATGGCGGTGGCGGTGGCAGCCGGTCGGAAGACCAGCCGCCGCCGCCGCCACGCCGGCGGCGGAGCCGCTGCCGCCAGGAGGATTTGCCCAAGGTAAGTCCTGTCCCGGGGGGGGCAGGGGGGCAGACCGTTACACCACCAATTTCGGGGGGCCGAATGCGCTGGCATTCAGCCTCCCCGAGATTTGTGACGAAATTCTCTGACATCCCTATGTGGTGTAATGGTGAGGGTGCTGGACTGGGATGCAGGAGACCCAGGCTCTAGTCCTCACGCAGCCATGAAGCTCGTTGGGTGACTTTGGGCCAGCCTAACCTCCCTCACAGGGTTTATGTGCGGATAAAATGGAGAGGAGGAGGACCACGTAAGCCATTTATAGTTCCTTGCAAGAGGACAAAAGACAGGATAGAAATTATTTTATTTATTTATTTATTACATTTATATCTCACCTTTCTTCTGTCATGGAACTCAAAGTGGCTACATGTGGTTCCCAGGTGGTCTCCCCTCCAAGCACTGACCAGACCCAGACCTGCTTAGCTTCAGCAAGGTGGCTGCCTCATGTGCCTTCAGACGATGCCCTGGGACCTGTAATAAATATAATAATAATACGTGAATTATTTTATTCTTTTCCTTATTCTTATTTAGATCCCACCCTTCCTCCCAGGAATTCAGGTCACTCCCATTTTATCCTTTCAACAACCCTGTGAGGTACTTTAGGCCAAGTAATGGTGACTGGCCGGGCCATTGTTACCCAGTGAGCGTCACAACCACATAGGGATTCAAATCTCACTCTCCCCCAGTCCTTCTGGTTAGGGGTGGACGAAAGTCCCTTACCTGTCCTCGAAGGACGTTCGCGGTGGGGGGGAGGCGCTTCGCTGCTCCCCCCGCGAAGTTCAGGCCGGGGGAGGAGGCTTCCCGCCTCGCCCCGGCCGAAATTCAGGCCGGGGGGGAGGCTTCCCGCCTCGCCCCGGCCGAAATTCAGGCCGGGGAGGAGGCTTCCCGCCTCGCCTGGCTGTGAATGCGAAAGTTAAAAACAACAACAACAATGCCCCCTGATAGGCTACGTGAAGATTAACGTAGCCTATCACGGCTAGATCTGCAAAGTCAGCCGTGATAGGCTACATCAATCGTCACGTAGCCTATCACGGGTGACTTAAAAAAAAAAAAAAGCACGTACGCTAATGGCGGCCCCCATAGGGAGCCGCCATTCGCATTCCTTATTTGGTCGCTGTAGTCTACGTAAATCTTTACGTAGACTACAGCGAACAAATAAGGAACGGGAATGGCGGCTCCCTATGGGGGCCGCCATTATCCGTACGCGCTTTTTTTTTTTTTTTTAAAGTCACCCGTGATAGGGAGAGGCGCCCCATCCCTCGCCGGTGAAAGTCAGGCAGGGTAGAAGCGCCCAGTCTACCCGGCCGCAAAAAAAAACGAAAACAAACCACCCCCGTGATAGGCTACATAATGATTAACGTGGCCTATCACGGCTAGATTTGCAAAGTCAGCTGTGATAGGCTACGTTAATCGTCTCATAGCCTATCACGGGTGACTTTGAAAAAAAAAAAGCACGTACGCAAATGGCGGCCCCCATAGGGAGCCGCCATTTGCGTTCCTTATTTGGTCCCTGTAGTCTACGTAAAGATTTACGTAGACTACGGTGAAAATAAGGGCAACGCAAATAGCATTGCCCTTATTTTCACCGTAGTCTACGTAAATCTTTACGTAGACTACAGGGACCAAATAAGGAACGCAAATGGCGGCTCCCTATGGGGGCCGCCATTTGCGTATGCGCTTTTTTTTTTCCAAAGTCACCCGTGATAGGCTACGTGATGATTAACGTAGCCTATCACGGCTGACATTGCAAATTTAGCCGTGATAGGCCACGTTAATCGTTATGTAGCCTATCACGGGGGTGGTTTTTTTTTAAAACTTTCCTTGTAATGGCGGCAGTGGCAGCCGGTCGAAAGACCGGCTGCTGCCCCCGCCTCTGACAAAGACCGGACGAACCGCCGCCGGGACCCGCCGCCAGGAGGGACATTCGTGAAAGGTAAGTCCCATCCCGGGGGGGGGGTGGGGGGTGGCGGAGAATTTCACCGCCGATTTCGGGGGGCCGAATGTGTTGGCACTTGGCCCCCCAAAGTTTGGGGGAGAAATTCTCCCCCATCCCTAAAAACTGTCCCTGGAAACTGCTATTTCCTCTCCAGCTTCTTTTAAGCCCTTGTCTTCTGCTAGTGTGCACTTGGAAGTAAAGTAAAGTAAAATAAATATTTGTAGGAAAAGAAAAGGAAAAGTCCTGCATCAGGACGTAATTCACACACTTCTCCAAATTTTCAGCAGGATTCTCAAATTAAAAAAAGGTGTACAAAATGCATATATTCAGTTGAAGTGTGGATTTCAGATGAGTTCTGGGGCTGTCTTCATGAGTTCATTTGCGACAGATGACGTCGCCACAAATCTGCTGCCAACCAGCTGCTTCCCTCTTGAAAAGCTGCATTTTCTGAAACTCCTTTTACTCCAACTTATTCTTGAAAATGGCTCCCTGGCAGTTTTGCTAGAGTGTGTCATGTCCTCCCCCCCCCCAGTGCTAAATCATAGAATAATAGAATAGTAGGGTTGGAAGCGGCCTATAAGGCCATCAAGTCCAACCCCCTGCTCAATGCAGGAATCCAAGTCAAAGCATCCCTGACTGGTGGCTGTCCAGCCTCTTCTTGAATGCCTCCAGTGTGGGAGAGCCCACCACCAACCTAGGTAATTGGTTCCATTGTCGTATTGCTCTAACAGTCAGGACATTTTTCCTGATGTTCAGCTGGAATCTGGCTTCCTGTAACTTGAGCCCATGATTCCGTGTCCTGCACTCTGGGATGATGGAGATGAGATCCTGGCCTTCCTCTCTGTGACAACCTTTCAAGTACTTGAAGAGTGCTATCATCTCTCCCCTCAGTCTTCTCTTCTCAAGGCTAAATATGCCCAGTTCTTTCAGTCTTTCCTCCTGGACATGTGTCTGTGGCTGATGTCGGGGATGTCCGACTGGGTCCAGGAGTCCATTGGGTTTCCCCCCAGTCTGCACCCGTGGACCACATCTGCTGTGACCTTATCCTCACTCGCCCCCACTTGCGCCTTCCTGGATGCTCCCCACATTCACCTGGACTCATCGAGTGATCACCCACCATTTTGCCAACTTGGTTTTTTAAGCCTCTAATATTGTGTAGATGAAGCTTTTCCTGGCCTGAATGTGCACATATTTAAATATGCATATGTAACACTTTTCCTTAGGGTCTCTAAAGGGACTCACAGCAAAGGCTTTGTACAGGGAAAATTAACATAGATTTTAATATCTTAATTAAAACAATAACATTGCACATGTAATGATTTTACATGCATAACCCACCAAAATAATAAAACAGACTACAGCCCTTCTAAAGTGTTGTCATTTTTTCAGCTTGAGTCCACAACAAAAATAAAACTTCTCTCTGAAGCTTGATTTTTTTTTTTTTTGCTGGCTGAAGAAAGAAAACACTCCATTCACTCCAAGTCTACAGCAATCTTCTTCAAAATGGATCAGGATCAGCAACACGGGAACTTTGTTAAACAGCCCTTTATACAATATAAAAGAACATATACAAAAAAGGAACTCATAGTGTTTGTAAAAAAACCCCAAAAAACCCAGAAGGAAACCTCCCTACTAACCTATCTTGAGGGTTCAGGGTCTTACAGGGAGGGGGAAACAAGCTTCTTCCACACTGCAATTTTGGTGACTGCCTAAAATGGTGGCCACTCCTTATCTCACTCTTTTACTGAGTATGAGAAGGAATATCCTCTCAGAATTCTTAAAGAAAAATATACAAATGGGTTACATGTAGGTTTGTGGGTTTTTTTGAGCTCCCTTTTTCATAAAAAACTCAAGTCTACAAAATGGTGGGTGCTCGCTGGATGGGACTTGGGACGACCGCGGGAGGCTCTCCGAACTTGTGGGAGTGCGAATGCAGGTCTGGGGGGCCTTGAGCAGGGCGGTGCTTCAGTGGGTGTCCGTCAATCCCAAACAGAGGTGGGTTCGCTCATCCCTATCTGTGACCTGGCAATGACATGGTCAAGGGGGTGAGACGCCCCGTTCCCTCTTGTTTCCCCAATCATAGTATTTTCCCCATATCCCCCTTTCTCTACATGTTTACTCAGAAGTAAGAAATAAATCTGTGCATGTTTACCTGTAAGTCAGAAATAAATTTTGCTCCCACACACTGAATCTTTAACATTTTCCAATGCTGGATGGGATGCTCTGTAAAGCATTCCCCTTCTGTGTGTGTTTACTCAGAAGTAAGAAATAAATCTTGTTCCCCTGCAGTGAATCTTTAACAGATCTCAGTGCATACGGAGCCACAGTAAATCACTAAAGTGTTAAAGTATTTAAAAGGGTTGAAGGCTAACTTTCCTAACTCGCCCTAAAGCAGTCTTTCGCTTCTCCGTGAAATTGCTATCTCGATGCTGTGCTTCTTTGACATTCTGTAGTTTCTCTGTTGTTATGTAAAGTCACAGCAGAGATCATTCGAGATCATGGGAGCTTCTCATCTCATTGTGAGCAGGGAGAAGGACAAAGGGGTGTGGAAAGGGGGGTTGGAAGCAATCATTCCCTCACAGAGTGCTGGAATGGGGCAAAATTGAGAGGCTGGGCTGCTTTCATGGGAAGCCTTTAGATGCTGCACTCCAGAATCGGGGATTTTGGCTTCTCAAGGCAAAACTATGCACTTTGTGGGAAAGGGGATAATATAGTAGCAGAAGCGAGCTTTCAGAACTGTGAATTAGTTGTTCTCCCTTCATAATAAGGTAGTAGCAGGGGGGAGCCTAGATGGGGGGAGGAACAAGCCTCTCTCATTGGTTGAGCAGCCCCTGCCAGTCTGATGACATTCAGTTCTACTCCCCCCACCCCACCCCGAAGTATGTTCCTTTCCAGCACTGTGTGACCCTTGAAAACCAGATTTTAACTGTACTGTACACTTGGCTTTTCTTGCTTCATGTGTCCCTGATGGACCAAAACTGAATCCATGAAAAACCAGGTAATACTCCAACGTGCTTTTCATTCCATTCTTGTGATGATCTCCACCCCCCACCCCACCCCCAGTTGGCATACTGGTTTAGAAGTGCAGAATTAGATAAGTATGCATTAAAATGGGAACCAAGCCAATGTCTCCCCCTTCCCTAATTTTAAGTTCTGTGAGCTGCCTTGAGGGCTTTGGGGCCAAATGATAACATGCTGTAACGTGTTTCCTGTTAATTGATCCTTTCAACTGGAAATGCTGGGGATCAGACTGGGGACTTCCTGCATAAAAGTACCCTGCTCTACCAGTGAGCTTTACTCCATCACCTGGCTGCAGTATGTGTCAATGAACCTCATGAAAATGTTTCCTGTAAATCAATTGTAGGCATTCTCCTTTATAAGCTTGTGTTTGTCCATTCTGTAGGGGGTAGATTACTACTGTCAGTTTGGTTCAAGAGATGTGACCTTCAAAGTTGAGCTGTCTCTTAAGCATATTGCACTTTGCTGAAGGATATACCCAGATCTATCGTACTTAACTCTCGATGTGGGTTCTCACATGGTCAAAGGAGAGCAAATTCTAAGGGCTCCATTCCTGATATTGGAAGAAGGAAGACAAGCCTTTTGGCAAATTGGCTGTGGGGGAGGTTTGGTGTAGGAGGGCAAAGGTTCAGGGCTCCCTCTTCCATGCAGTCCTTTTGCTCTTAGAAATAAGACTCCCATCCAGACCATATGCATGAATGGGGAAGACATGTGAGAACATGAGAGCCATGCTGGATCAGACCAAGGGTCCATCAGGTCCATCATTCTGTTCACACAGTGGCCAACCAGCTGCCCATGGGGAACCCTGTAGGACACCAGTGGAATAGCGTCCTCCTGGTCGTGTTCACCAGCAAATGGTGTACATAGGTGTACCGACTCTGATACTGAAGGTAGTATATAGCCATCAGACTAGTAGCCATTGATAGCTTGTTGAGAGAAGAAAGACATGCCCACCATAGAAATGTCCAGCTTGACCCAAAGATTTCAGATCAGCATTGTCCATCTTTCAGCCTTATTGTAGAAATGTGGGTCTTGATAATCGGGGTGTCTGGAATTGGTTTCAAGTGCTCTTTGATTACTGCTATGCTCTAAAATTGGTTGGTGCTCCGTGTGTGTGTGTGTGTGTGTGTGTGTGTGACCGAGAGAGAGAGACAGAGAGAGAGAGAGTTCTCAAAAATTTCCCATTCCTTTGTTCAGATGTGTGAGTTTAATTAAGTGCTCTACAACATCCTTTTTCAACAGGCATGTTGGCTCTATTTTTACTTATTGTTTTATGCATCAGAGAGCAAAAGAGAGAGGTGGAAAAAGATAATTTTCAAAAACTCCACATTTCTGTCTCGTGCTGCAAGTTTAATTATCGAAGAGTGTCCTCTGGACACATGGAATGTTTGCAGCTGAATTGCTTTGCCCTGTTTTTGTTTATTGTCTGCTTTGTTTTTGCTTATACTCTCTTCTGGTTCAGGCTAGCTGAGCCACATGGTCTCAGTGAACATTTTCGTTGTGAGAAAAGGGCTTTTCAGGGGGATGGAGTGGGGTGTTAACTTCTCACTTTTTTGGAAGAAGTCCACTGCTCTTCACAGTCACAATTGGCTGCAATTTCAGTGAGTTTTGGGATTTGGAAAACAAACGAACAAAAAACAGCCCTCTTTCTTCCTAATAACAGCAGTGCCATCATCCAGTCTGTTTGTTTATTTATTTATATTTATATTTATTTATTTATTACAAATACACATAAATAAATACATAAACAAATCACCTGACAATCCACAAAACGCAGATGGAAACAGAATTAACAAAATCTAGGCTGGTCATCGTGATCTTGCTGCTACATATTCTGTGAACACATGGATGGAATGTGAGCAAAGGGCTGTCTGTCTGTCTGTCTGTCTGTTTGTTTTTTTATTTATTGGATTTATACCCCACCTTTCTACCAAAAAATGGCATTCCAAGCTAGTTCAGAATGCAGGCAGTGCTTCCTGAATAGGCATTGCACTCCCTCCAAACTACCTTTGTTTTCTCTAGGGATGGCTGAAAGTCACTTACCTGGTCCCGCAGCTTGCTTCGCGGTGGGGGGGAGGCGCTCCGTTCCTCCCCACCAAAATTCTGGCTGGGGGGGAGGCACCCCATCCCTCTGGCCAAAATTCTGGCCGGGGGGGAGGCGCCCCGTCCCTCCGGCCAAAATTCTGGCCGGGGGGGAGGCGCCCCATCCCTCCGGCCGTGAATCCTCCTGGCTGGCCGAGACGCAAATGGCGGCGGCTGTAGCCACCGCCGTTTGAATCCCTGCAGTCAGCTGCGTGATAGGCTACGTAAATCCTTACGTAGCCTATCATGGCTGACTTTGGGGAAAAAAAAGCATACACAAATGGCGGCGCCCATGGGCGCCGCCATTTGCGTACACGCTTCCCCCCCCAAAGTCAGCTGTGATAGGCTACGTAAGAATTTACGTAGCCTATCATGGTGTTTTTGGAAAATTTAGCCGTGATAGGCTACGTAAATCTTTACGTAGCCTATCACGTTTGTTGTTGTTGTTTTTTAACTGGGAAATGGTGGCGGCAGGAGCCGGTCGGAAGACCAGCCACTGCTGCCACCGCTGGCGAACCGCCGGCGAACCGCCGCTGGGAGCCGCCAGCACCAGGGACATTTGACAGAGGTAAGTCCCATTCTGGGGGGGTGGCGGGGGGTAGCGGAGAATTTCTCCAGCAATTTCGGGGGGCCGAATGCATTGGCATTCAGCCTCCTGGAGATTCGTGGAGAAATTCTCCGCCATCCCTAGTTTTCTCTCAGTGCTGTCATCACATAGCCAAATCTGACTGGTTGCATGATAACATCATTGTTATCAGGAAGAAAAGGGCTGTCTTCCGAATAGAAAGATGGCACCAAAGCTGCAGCTGACTGGAGCTGCAGAATGACTTGCAGGCAACTTTCTCAGGTATGGAGGAAGGAGTGCATTGCCTGAATTTGTGTGTGCATGGGGTGTCTTTTATCTTCTTTGCACAGTGCTCCTGGCAAAGAAAGTCAACCACCATCTAAATCTCTGAAAAGCAGGTGGGGGAGGCACAGTTGACATGGGGCGGCGGGGGGGGGGTATGTTCACAAATGCAGCTTCAGTTTTGGAATAGGTCTGCTTGCTTATTTATTTATTTATTTATTTATTACATTTCAGTACCACCCAATAGCCAAAGGTTTCTGCTTCTGATTAGTCAAAAGACTCAGACTTCTATAATGCTGAGAACCTTAATTTTTATAGAGGGAAACTCTATAGGTGAAAGCTTATCAGGCCTCAACTAAGTCCTGGTGCAGGCCGCAGCTGAGGGAGACCAGCAAACAAGAATGCACAGGGCTTAGTGATGTACGAAAGTCACTTACCTGGTCCCGCAGCTTGCTTTACGGTGGGGGGGAGGCACTTCGGTTCTCCCCCCGAAATTCAGGCCGGGGAGGAGGCGCCCCGCCTCGCCCGGCTGAAATTCAGGCCGGGGGGGAGGCGCCCTGCCTCACCTGGCCGAAATTCAGGCCGGGGGGAGAAGCGCCCCGTCTCCCCGGCCGCAAAATACAAAGTGGAAAAAAAAACCCCCACCCGTGATAGGCTACGTGACGATTTACGCAGCCTATCATGGCTAGATTTCCAAAGTCAGATTTCCTAAGGGCTATTTGCGTTGCCCTTATTTTCGCCATAGTCTACGTAAATCTTTATGTAGACTACCGGGACCAAATAAGAAACGCAAATGGTGGCGCCCATGGGCGCCGCCATTTGCGTACGTGCTTTTTTTTTTCCCCAAAGTCACCCGTGATAGGCTACGTAACGATTAACGTAGCCTATCATGGCTGACTTTGGAAATCTAGCCGTGATAGGCTACGTTAATTGTTATGTAGCCTATCACGGGTGTTTTTTTTTTTTTACTTTATTTTGTAATGGCCGCGGCGGCAGCCAGTCAAAAGACCGGCTGCCGCCCCCGCCCCCGCCGAACCACCACCGAACTGCCACCGGGACCCGCCGCTGGGAGGGACATTCGCAGGAGGTAAGTCCCATCCCAGGGGGTGGCGGGGGGGTGGCGGAGAATTTCACCGCCAATTTCGGGGGGCCAAATGCGTTGGCATTCGGCCTCCCCGAGATTCGGGGATAAATTCTCCACCATCCCTAACAGGGCTAAAGGTAGACAACATGGTTGAACTCAGGCAGGTGGTCAAAGTCTGGAGGAAGAAGACAAGGATTCAAAGGGCTAGACCAGGACTGCTAAACTTTAGGCCCAGGCCGGGCCAGCCCTACCATTAGGCAGGGTGAAGCAGTCGCCTCAGGTGGCAGATGCTGGGAGGTGGCAGCAAGATGTTGGAGGACAGAGCTGTGTGCCTCATGGCCTGCCAAATGCTCCCTAAGCTAGCCTGCTGTCTTCAGGTTCAATGGAGGATCCTGTCCCATCACCAGTGTTGAAGAAACTGACTAGTCAGCTTTTGTATGTGAAATGGGAGTGGGTGCCATCTTGTTCTTCACCTCAGGCAGCAAAATGTCTTGGGCCAGCCCTGAGCCCAGGGCCAAAATCTTTCCTGTTTATGTCCCAATCCAGCCCTCCAGGCCTCCCCAGATGGTCATGTCCTCTTCCCTACATCACCAGATGGTTCCTGCTTCCCCCTGACCACCTGTCATTTGGTGATTTCCCAACTTTTACACAATTTTGTCCTCTTCTAAAAGGTTGAAAGGCATCTTCTAAGGCTTAGTTACTGGCAGTGAGAGCTTGAAGCTAAAATAGTGTAGCAGAGCTCAGGTTCCTCGATATGTAATTAGATGTAAACAACTGGACAAGATGAACACAAATTTACAAAATAAAGGGAAGGGCAAGTACAGAATTCAGATAATGAAGAAAGGGAAGTCACTACATAGGACAATGGTGCCAGATTAAACAAAAGCTTCCAGCATTTAAATTAGGGATGTACGAAAGTCACTTACCTTTTTGAAGGGGGTGATTCGCGGTGGGGGGAGGCGCTCCGTCCCTCCCCCCCGAAATTCTGGCCGGGGGTGAGGCGCTCCGTCCCTCCCCCCTGAAATTCTGGCCGGGGGGGAGATGCTCCATCCCTCCCCCCCCGAATCCTGGCCTGCCGGGTCTTCAAATGCCGGCGGCCATAGCCGCCACTGTTTGCGTCCCTGCAGTCAGCCGTGATAGGCTACGTAAATGTTTATGTAGCCTATCACAGCTGATTTAAAAGAAAAAAAACGTGCATATGCAAATGGCGGCCAATTGCGTTCCTTATTTTGATACGTCTTTGTCTACGTAAACATTTACGTAGACTAAGACGGCAAAAATAAGGGGAACGCAAATAGCATAGTGTCTACGCTATTTTCATTCCCCTTATTTTCACTGTCTTAGTCTACGTAAATGTTTACATAGACTAAGATGTGTCAGAATAAGGAACGCAAATTTGCATATGCGCTTTTTTTTTTCCTTTTAAATCAGCCATGATAGGCTACATAAACATTTACGTAGCCTATCACGGTATTTTTTAAAAATCTACCTGTGATAGGCTACGTAAATCTTTACGTAGCCTATCACTTTTTTTTTTTTTACTGGAAATGGCGGTGGCGGCAGCCGGTCGGAAGACCGGCCGCCGCAGCCCCCACTGCCGAACCGCTGCTGAACCGCCGCCGGAGCCGCCGCCACCACCAGGAAGATTCGCCCCAGGTAAGTCCCATCCTGGGGGGGGGAGCGGGGGGTGGCAGACCGTTTCGCCACCAATTTCAGGGGGCCGAATGCGCTGGCATTCAGCCTCCCCGAGATTCTTGGCGAAATTCTCTGACATCCCTAATTTAAATAGATACAGTTTCAATGAGCAGTAATACTTACAGCAAAATGAGTCCGTTGTGGTTCTGTCTCTCCTTCCCCCAACATCCAAAAGTGTCCCTTCAGAAAACACAACTCTCTAAAAGTCCCACTTTCTGCTTCAGTCAGGCCTGACACACAGCATAGATCCTTCGTTACTCTCGGTCTTCTGCCATCTCAGGTGCTTATTCTCCTCTTCATTGGTTTTTTTCTTCCTCTCATGAAGACTAGCTTCCCTCTCAGTCAGCCATGACTCCTTCCTTCTTGGCATTCCTTCTCCCCCCTCCCTCCACATCAACTGCCAACCTCCTTTTTATGTATTTATTTCATTTTTATATCACCCAATAGCTGAGGCTTTCTGGGTGGTTCACAAAATCAAACCCAGAAAAATATGTTTCAGTTACTTGGGGAACCTGCTCCCTTCTCCACCCTCTGGTGTACCTATCTGATCATTTCAGCTCCTTCTACAGCTGCCACTGGGCAGCCCTCCTCTTCATAACCGTGATAGGCTACATAAATACTGTAGCTCCTTCTACAGTATGCTGGTATTTGGGGGCCATGTCTTTTTTGCCTTTGGCCTCGCTGACCACTGGAATGTTGTCCCCAAGAGCTTCTCTGAAATTTTTGGCCCTTGGGCTGAAAGAAGTTCAACATCCCTGGGCTAGACAGTTAGCTGCTGTGGTCAAAAACAAGCTGTGGGGAAGGCAAGGCAGTGCAACTACTCAATGAGACACATTGCTCAGGCTGAGATGAACATGAGGGCTTTATAAGGCCCACTCTGTTCCCATTGGCTGGTGAGGTCAGCTGACTGTATTGAGGATAGAACTGCAACCTAGAAGGCAGCCCTGGCTAATCTGCTTGGTTCCTTGAGAAACTGGCTGATGGCATAGGAAATAAGGCATGAAAGGCCCTGGTTCAAGGTCACTGTAGGTGCCTTACACAGCTCTCCAATCCTATAGAAGAAGATGTGGAAGATGAAGAAGGAGACAAAGGGGAAGACAGAGATGAAGATAATAACAATATACTCACAAATGCAATGACTTCTGGATATCTTTCTCCCAGATAAAAATTTGAATAGTCTTGTACGTTTGCAAATCTTTTATCTTCATTAACCCCCTGAAATCCCCGGAATGGACCTACCTGGTGGCGGCTCCAACTGCGGAGGTGGCTCCGGCGGCGGCTCCGGCGGCGGCTCTGGGTCATCTTCCAGGCTGCTGCAGCTGCAAATGGCAGCCATCGTAGTGGCCGCCATTTGCATCCCTGCTTTAGCCGTGATAGGCTACTTAAATATATACATAGCCTATCACGGCTAAAGCAGGGACGCAAATGGCATAGCGGCTGCCATTTGCATCCCTGCTTTAGCTGTGATAGGCTATGTAAATATATATGTAGCCTATCATGGCCTAACGTAGGGACTAGGGATGTATGAAAGTCACTTACCTTTTCGAAGGGTGACATTTGCGGTGGGGGGAGGCGCTCCGTCCCTCCCCCCGAAGTTCTCCCCAGCTGGATCTGCTCTGTGGTGACACCGCAGAGCCGCCGGCTGCGGCTGCTCGCAGCAGGACATCCGGCTGCTGGGCAGCCTGCACAGGGACACAAATGGCGGCCGCCATAGCCGCCGCCATTTGCGTCCATGTATTTTGCCATGATAGGCTATGTAAATATTTACGTAGTCTATTACGGCAAAAGACAGGGGTGCAAATGGCATAGTGGCTGCCATTTGCGCCCGTGTTTTTTGCCGTAATAGGCGACATAAATATTTATGTAGCCTATCACGGCAAAAAAAGGGGAATGCAAATGGCGGCTGCTGTAGCCACCACCATTTGCGTTCCCTTCTCTTGTTTTGCCATGATAGGCTACGTAAATACTTACATAGCCTTAGGGATGTACAAAACACCTACCTGGCTCTGCGCCGGGCAATCTGCGGTGGGGGGGAGGCGCTCCGTCCCTCCCCCTGGAATTCTTCACAGGGGGGAGGCGCGCCATCCCTCCCCCTGGAATCCTGCCCGGCCGGCTCCGCCCGCCCGCAGCCGGACATCCGGCCGCTGGGCAGCCCTGCAGGGACGCAAATGGCGGCTGGTTGTAGCCGCCGCCATTTGCGTCCATGTATTTTGCCATGATAGGTTATGTAAATATTTACGTAGTCTATTACGGCAAAAGACAGGGGCGCAAATGGCATAGTGGCTGCCATTTGTGCCATGTTTTTTGCCGTAATAGGCGACATAAATATTTATGTAGCCTATCACGGCAAAAAAAAGGAAATGCAAATGGTGGCTGCTGTAGCCGCCACCATTTGCGTTCCCTTCTCTTGTTTTGCCATGATAGGCTACGTAAATACGTACGTAGCCTTAGGGATGTACAAAACACCTACCTGGCTCTGCGCCGGGCAATCTGCAGTGGGGGGGAGGCGCTCCGTCCCTCCCCCCGGAATCCTTGAGGGGGGGGAGGCACTCCATCCCTCCCCCCGGAATCCTGCCCGGCCGGCTCCGCCCGCCCGCAGCCGGACATCCGGCCGCTGGGCAGCCCTGCAGGGACGCAAATGGCGGCTGTTGTAGCCGCCGCCATTTGCGTCCCTTTATTGGGCCATGATAGACTATGTTAATATTTACATAGCCTATCATGACAGGGGGAAAACCCCCAGTGTATGCAAATGGCGGTAGCCGCCACCATTTGCGTACACTGGGTTCCCCCCCTGCCATGATAGGCTACGTAAATACTTACGTAGCCTATCCTGGCCTCCGCAGGGATGCAAATGGCATCCCTGCATTAGCTATGATAGGCTACGTAAGTATTTACGTAGCCTATCACGGCTATGAAGACGAAGCGAATGGCGGCCGCAGGACGGCCGCCATTTGCAAAGCAGCACGGATGGGAGCAGGTAAGTGCTCCGTTTCACGCGCCTTTTGTGGGGTGGGGGTGGTGGGGACTTTGTCCCATGCACCTTTCGTGGGTTGGGGGGGTGGGGGCTTCATTCCATGACGGATTTCGGGGGGCCGAATACACTGGCATTCGGCCTCACCGAGATCCCTCGCGGAATTCTCTGACATCCCTATTAGCCTATCACGGCCTCCACAGGGACGCAAATGGCATCCCTGCATTAGCCGTGATAGGCTACGTAATTATTTATGTAGCCTATCACGGCAATAATGAAGAAGCGAATGGTGGCCGCAGACACAGATGCCATTCGCAGAGCAGCGTGAACGGCACTGGGTAAGTGTCCCATTTTGCACACCTTTCGTAGGGTGGGGGGCTTTGTTCTGCCATGGATTTCGAGGGGCCGAATGCACTGGCATTCGGCCTCACCGAGATCCATGGCGGAATTCTCTGACATCCCTACGCAGGACGCCATTTGTGTCTGCAACAGCTCGGCAGCGTCTGAAGGCCGTGCTGCGGATCGGCCCGGCCGGCGGCTTTGTGGATTGGCCCCAGAGTGGAGCCAGCTGGGCAGGATTCCGGGGGGGGGGAGGACCGGTAGCCTCCCCGCCCGGCAAGGATTCCAGGGGGAGGAACGTATCGCCTCCCCCCACCAGCGCACCCCTGCAGAGCCAGGTAAGTGGGGTTTCGTACACCCCTACTTGAAATACTCCACCCTCTTTGTGGGGAGAGAAACTGGGGGGACAATTTCACTGAATTTCTCCAGGAGGAAAAGTAAGTTCTCAACAGTTTCTCACAAGTTGGGCTTACCATTGGCAGGGGGTGTAGCACAGCTTCTTTCTTTTTTTGTAAGGTGTGTGCGCGTGTGTGCGCGCACACATGTGCGCGCACTGAAACAACCTCAGCCGTGTTGGTAGGCTGGCCCCTATTTTGTGTTCACCACAATGCAGGTGTGAGGTGGGCATTGTTATGTCCAGCCCCAGGGAAGAGGGGGAGGTAGTGCTGAGCCAAAACCTGCCCTCCAATTTCCTGCAAGTTTTCTTCCCCCATTGCTCTGCCTCATTCTCAGGGGTTGTTTTGCCATTTATTTTGTGGCACTTTTGAGCTTTCCTAATCACAGCTAGCCTCCCAGACTGCACTTCTGGATCTGAAAAAGCCCTATGGGAGGAATTACCTCATGATGACTTCTCCTGGGAATTAACTGAAGTGTAGGAAGCTGAGGAGGTGACAGGCTACCAGAGAGATGATTGTAAAACAGGACACCTCTGCTCACTCTTCAGCCATCTCCTAAGCAAGGTAAGCACAAGAAACCCAAACTTAACCAATGAGAATTTCTCCAAAATTTCTTTACCACTGAATTTCTTTTTGAAAGCAAATTCTTTTCTGTTATATTGCATGAGAATGGGTGAAAAAATGTGGGAGAAATTTTCAGCATGTGTGAAAGCACACACACACAGAGACATTGCTCAGCCCCCTGCATATTAAAAAAATTGGCAGCTGCATAGACAGGGCCATATTTTCAATGCAAGACCAGTCAAATCTTCTGTGTAATTCAGGAAGCAGACAATGTTGCTGTAATAAAAGTGGCACGTTCATCCTATATATAGAAGAGGGGAAAAGAGAGAGAGAGAATATGTAACCAGCACTGTTCTTGCAAATTACTGTAGCATTCTGCTTCCATTGATCAATACTGCAGATGTGTCCTGCAGCATTTCCACAGTTGGAAAACAAATATTACTACATCAGATCTGGCAGAGTGCAGAAAATGGGAGGAATCTATTGTGGAGGGCTGGAGGTGGAAGTCCTAAAAGTTCTCTTCCTCTACATCGAATTGTAGAGCTGGAAAGGACCAAATTACCTTTGTCTCAAGCACAGGGCTGTTTGCTAGCCACAAAGCAACCATGTGCAATTGGAGTAGGGATATCAGAGAAATCCATTTGTGGGAGTGGGTGGAGTTCAAGGAGTTTTCCTAGGCTCCCCCCACCCAACTTCATTCCGGTTCCTGCTTTGGTGCCTGACTCGATCTTAGGGATGTATGAAAGGCACTTAACTTTCGCAGATTATGTTGATGGTGGGGTGGGAGGTGCGCTGTCCCTCCCCCTGGAATCCTGGATGGGGGGAGGCGCTCCGTTCCTCCCCCCCCCGGAATCCTGGCCAGCTGGCTGTGCTCTGCCAGCAGCTGGACATCTGGCCACTGGCTAGCAGGGATGCAAATGGCGGCGGCCGTAGCCACCACCGTTTGTGTCCCTGCAGTCAGCCGTGATAGGCTACGTAAATGTTTACGTAGCCTATCACGGCTGACTTAAAAAACAACAACAACAACAACGCGCATACGCAAATGGCGCCGGCCATTTGCATTCCTTATTTTGGCACGTCTTAGTCTATGTCAAGATTTACGTAGACTAAGACGGTGAAAATAAGGGGAACATAAAGAGTGTAGCCGACGCTACGCTATTTGCGTTCCCCTTATTTTCGCCCTCTTAGTCTACGTAAATCTTGATGTAGACTAAGACGTGCCAAAATAAGGAACGCAAATGGCGGTGGCCATGGCCGCCACCATTTGCGTACGTGCATTGTTTTTTTTTTTTTTTAAGTCAGCTGTGATAGGCTACATAAACATTTACATAGCCTATCACGGTTTTTTTTTTAAACTTAGCCATGATAGGCTACGTAAATCTTTACATAGCCTATCATTTTTTTTTTTAACTGGAAATGGAGGCGGCGGCAGCCGGTCGGAAGACTGGCCGCCGCCGCCGCCGTCGAACCGCTGCCGCCGCCACCAGAAAGATCCGCCCCAGGTAAGTCTTGTCCCAGGGGGGCAGGGGGGCAGACCGTTCTGCCACCGATTTCGGGGGGCCGAATGCAGTGGCATTTGGCCTCCCCGAGATCCGTGGTGGAATTCTCTGACATCCCTACTCGATTTGCATTGAGTCAGGCCAGTTGACAGATTTTCTGGGAATTTTGCACATTTTGCAGGGAAGGTTCTGCCATTTGTACAAATACCTGAGGAATTTGCACAAATTATAGCCAAATTTGTGTAAATTATGGCCAGACACATGCAAATTACGCAAATCACAGCTGAATTTGCTTTATTTACAAAAATTTGGCTGTAACTAGCATAAAGTGCTCAGAAATTTGTGCAAATTACACCCCCCCCAGTGCAAAAATGTTCCTGGAGTTCAGGGAACAGCTTATAGCTTGGCTTGCAGACACAAAGTGAGCTCTACACACTATGGAACTCTGTTGAGCCCCTCCCAAAGAACCAGAAAAAAAGTGAGCATTATGGCTAGAGCTGTACAAATGACCTCTCCAAATTCTCCACCCTATTTGTGGGCAGAGGAATTGGATGTTGGGGGACATTTCACTGCATTTCTCAAGAGGGACGAGAAATTATCTAACCATTTCTTGCGAGTGGGCTCTCCATTAGCATTAGCATGGCTTCTTTCTTGTTCCTAAGATATTTCTTTTCCTGCTACGGCAAATGGTTGGAGCAGCAACAGTACTGGCAGCCTGCCCACCACTTTGCAGACCTAGTGTCATGCTGAGGCAGTGTGGGAAGTGGGGTGGGTGGGATTCTCAGCCGCCACAAAAGAGAGTGGGTAATATTCAGAGCAGGGATGCTGGAGAAATTTGAGATGGACTAAAATGAGCTTGAATTTCTAAGAATCTGACATGCGGAATCTGCTGCAGCACCCCGCTCAGGCTGCACAGAGTCTGTGGATTTCCGGACGATTTTTTTACTTTCCCAAAATTTATGCATATAAATTTGTAGGAAAATACATGAGCTTCTGCTGAGGAAACGTTGAATGGAATGAGGGACAATATGCTAAATATGAAGTACTAAGGTAAATTATGTAAATACTTATGTAAATACTTACATAATTATTTGTGTATTTTTCTGCATGATGAAAAAAATATCCGCATCCATCTGAGGGCGGACAATGGAACAAAAGGCACCCGACAATCTGTGAAACACAGATGGAGCAGATTTTACACAGCCTGTACATCCGTAATTCAGAGAAAACCAGCACAATGGTCTTCTTTTTCTAGGGGGGTGGGTCAACACAAAACCCAAACTCCCAAAAATGTTCTCAAAGAAATTTCAAATTACCCTTTTAACTTTATTTACTTATTTAAGAACTGTTTACTCCACTTTTCTCCTCCAGAAAAGGAGTCACTCAAATATAAAAATGTAAAAACAATGACAGATTGTTAAAACACATTAACAAGCTAAAAGCAGCAGCGCCCCAACCCCAACAAACCACCAATAAATATAATTCAGCAACAGCAGTCTGAAATGCTGGTCTAAAGAGAAATGTCTTCACTTGCCAATGGAACACAGATAAAGAGGGAGATAATCTAATCTCTCGGAGCAGGGAAGGCCACATACAAGCAATGCCACTGACAGAACACCAGGGATGGGAGAACCAGGACGGCTATGACTGGCTACTAATCCTGATGGCTCTATGCTACCCCCAGTATCAGAGGCAGTATGCCTATGTATACCAGTTGCTGGGGAACATGGGCAGGAGGGTGCTGTTGCAGTCATGTCATTTATTCATTTCTTATATTTCTATACCTCCCGATAGCTGGAAGCTTTCTGGCCAGTTCAGAAAAATTAAAAACTATTAAAATACATTACAGTATCAGAAGCATCATGCCTATGTACACCAGTTGCATGTACATAGGTGGGAGAGTGGTGGGAGAGTGGTTGCACTCATGACCTGCTTGTGGGTTTCCTGTGGGCAGCTGGTTGGCCACTGTGTGAACTGAATGCTGGACTAGATGGACCCTGGGTCTGACTAAGCAGGGCTCTTCTGATGTTGTTAGGGATGCTTGAGCTCATTGAAATTCTCTGAACTTTACTTCAAAGCTCAGTTTGGCTTGCTTCCATTCTCATACGCAACCTGTATTTTCGTTTGTTCGAATGAGAAAAGTGCACAGTTTTCCAAAGTTGTGCATCTTTCAGGTTGTGCATTTTTCAAGGTGTGCATTTTTTTTAATGTTGTGCATTTTGTAAATGCAAATTGAAGTTCAAGAATTTGCTAACATTTTTACAGAACATGTGCCCCTGTTTGTAGTTGCAAACAGGGCATTTTTGAGTGATTTGAAAAGCTAAATGAAATCCCCCTGCATCCCAGTGTAGCACCCTCACATATGACCACTAATGATGCCTCTGAAGTAGGGATGCACAAATACCTTACCTTGTTCCGGTGGCGGCGTCCGCTGGAGGGGGGGGAGGCGCTCCATCCCTCCCTCCGGAATCCTCGACGGGGGGGGGAGGCGATCAGGTCCTCCCCCCCAGAATCCTTGATGGCCGGCTCTGCTCGGCAGCGGCTCCGTGGAGCAGCCGGCCAGGCCAGGGCCGTCCGCAGCCGGATTTCTGGCTGCGTTGGCTGCTGGGTAAACAAACAAACAAAAAAGGCGTACGCAAATGGTGGCAGCTATGGCCGCCGCCATTTGCATTCCTTATTTTTCGCCGTCTTAGTCTACGTAAATATTTACGTAGGCTAAAACGGCGAATCAAAAAGGGACGCAAATAGTGCCCACTATGCTATTTGTGTTCCCCTTTATTTTCGCCGTAATAGTCTACGTAAATATTTACATAGACTAAGACGGCGAAAAATAAGGAACGCAAATGGTGGCGGCTGTAGCCGCCGCCATTTCCGTACGCGTTTTTTTTTAACTGGGATGTGATAGGCTACGTAAGTCTTTATGTAGCCTATCACATCTCTGTAAAAAACAAAAAACAAAAAACAAACGACCAGACTGCAAATGGCGGTGGCGGCAGCCGGTCGGAAGACCAGCTGCCGAAGCTGCCGCCGCCCGGAACATCCGCCCCAGGTAAGTCTCGGCACGGGGGGAATCCGCGGGGGGGGGGGTGAGGGGGTGGCAGGCCATTCTGCTACGGATTTTGGGGGCCGAATGCACTGGCATTCGGACTCACCAAGATTCGTGGCGGAATTCTCTGACATCCCTACTCTGAAGACAAAGGAAAATGCAAAAGTTGGTCTTAAAGGATGGGTGGGTTCATGGTAGGGATATACGAAAGTCACTTAGCTTTTCGAAGGGTGACATTCACAGTGGGAGGGAGGTGCTCTGTCCCTCCCCCTGAAATTCTGGCCAGGTGCTCCATCCCTCCCCCCCCGAATCCTGGCCGGCCGGCTCCGCAAATGGCGGCGGCCATAGCTGCTGCCGTTTGCGTCCCTGCAGTCAGCCGTGATAGGCTACGTAAATGTTTACGTAGCCTATCACGGCTGATTTAAAAGAAAAAAAAACCACGCGCGTCCACAAATGGTGGCGCCCATGGGCGCCGCCATTTGTGTTCCTTATTTTGGCATGTCTTAGTCTACGTCAAGATTTACGTAGACTAAGACGGCGAAAATAAGGGGAACGCAAATAGCATAGCGGACGCGTCCATAGCGGACGTGCATTTTTTTTCTTTTAAATCAGCCGTGATAGGCTACATAAACATTTATTTAGCCTATCACAGTGTTTTTAAAAAATCTAGCTGTGATAGGCTACGCAAATCTTTACGTAGCCTATCATGTTTTTTTTTTTACTGGAAATGGTGGCGGCGGCGGCCAGTCTGAAGACCGGCCGCTGCCGCACTGCCGCCGCACCGCCACCGCACTGCCGCCAGAGCCGCTGCTGCCAGGAAGATTCGCCCCAGGTAAGTCCCATCCCAGGGGGGGCGGGGGGGCAGACCGTTCCGCCACCGATTTCGGGGGGCTGAATGCGCTGGCATTCGGCCTCCCCAAGATTCATGGCGAAATTCTCTGACATCCCTAGTTCATGGAAGAGGATAGTCCTCCAAGTAGCCAGGCCTTAAGCCATTTAGGGCCTCAAAGATAATAAGCAGCACCTTGAATTGCCATGGCTGCTAGTGCAGCTGATACAAAAAAAGAAAAAAGAGAAAAGCTTACATTATGACAGTTTGGCCCAGTCAAGATTCTCGCAACAGTAGCAGCTGCAGCAATCTGCACTGGTTGAATTGTTGAAGTTTCAGGGGCAGCCCCACATAGAGCAACTTACAGTAGTCCAACTGGGATGGCACTAATGCATGTAGGACCATGGCCAGGTCTGACTGTACCAGGAACAGATGCAGCTGATGCATCAGCTCAGCAAACGTGCTCTTGGCGACAACTGATGCCCAGTCATCTTGTCTAGGCCCAAGCTATGAAACCGATCTTTTAAGGCAGTGATGCAGAAACTCAGGCCTGGGTATCAGTCTGGCTCTCCAGATTCCCCCAGAAGGCCGCACCCCCTTATCAGTTTGGAGTTCTACCTTCTGCCTACCCCTGATTTAAGGGACTAAGTTGATGAATTGGTCTCGTTTTGCAAATCGTTTGAAAATGCCCTGTTTGCAATCCTGAATGCAAATGAGAGCACCTTTTCTCTGAAAATGTTTGCAAATTCCTGAACTGGCCTCAAAATGTGTGACTTTCTCAAAATGTGCAACTTTTGCATCACCCACACTTTAGTCTATGGGGAAATTAAATTTGCATGATTTTAGGAATCTATACAATTTGGGATTTTTTTGCACAACTTTCATGTTCGATAGCTGTTTTCCAGTTTGTGCAAAACAAACATCAGTGGCAAATGTGAGCATAAATCAAGGAGAGAAAAACAGTGAGCTGATCTTTGGATAATCTTGGCGAAGTCAAACATCACTTGTTCGCCCATCCCTAATAGTAGCCATGCCTGGTCATGTTATGTTGGTGCAAGAGGCGTAGATAACTCATGGCCCTCCAGATTTTGTTGGACAACAAATCCCATCATCCCTTACCACTGACTAGGGCTGGTGGGACTTCCAGTTCAACAACATCCGGAGGGCCACAAGTTGCCCACTCTTCAGGTAGAAATTCCACAATGGCCTCTTCCCCTCCCCAGCAGGAAAAAAATAAGGTAGTAATTCATTAAATAATGAGCATTTACTGCTGTTTCATGATGACATCCAAACTCTACTGCCTGAAGGCAGCCACCTCATTCCAGCCCTGCAGGGTATGAGAGAGTGCTTTTAAGTAGGGATGGTTATGGAACTGACCCTAACTGAAATGCACCCTGGATTTTGCAGTTTTGTATTTCTAGCATACATGGCTGAATCCATTTCGGGGTCATATTCTGGAGATGTCATTTTGGAACTTTTCCTAGGGACAGTTGATGCATTAAAATGTTTGAAAGAAGTATGGTACCCTCCCCCCCTATTTTTAAAAATTGCCAAACAGTGCTATGGCACAATGGTGAACTAGTGCACCTGAAATCTACAGGGAGATTCAAGGAGGCTACAGGATGAGACAGAGGGAGAAGTAGAAATGAGCAGGGCATAAATTTCAGACATCTGGTGATGGATCGTTATCATCAATGACAATAATAATATTATTTCACATGTTCCCCAGGGCTGTCTGTCCCCTGACATTAACACCAGGTTATAGATCTCAGCCCCTGTTTAAATTAAGACCTCTGCATCGTGGGCACCATGAATTATCTGTTTAAGTTACACGAATGTCCTGCAGCCAACCTGGAGCCTTATTCTTTGGTAGAATGCCAGTGCCAGTATTTCATGCTATAAAGATGTGCATACACCTAGTTCTAAGCCTGCCACGAAGAGTGCATTTTGGGGGATGACGAATGCATTAGTCTTGCAGTCTGGGAGACTCCAGGGTCAAAACAACTTGCCTTGTAAAATCTATTTTGGCAGTTTACAAATGCTTAAGTTCTTGTGGTAAATAAATATTAAAGCAAGCCCTCTTCCAAATAAACAACAAAAACACACACACCACCACTCAGCCACTCCCTGGTTCTATCACATGCTCCCACAAGGTACTAGGCACTGTCAACTGCATACAAATGTTCTGATTCCATTGATACAGAAGACATGCAGACCTCCCTGTTTTTGGATCAGTACAGGGGCAATTGAGCAGAGCTTTATACAAACAGAAGTTGAAGGATTTGAACCATGTTACAGTCTGGCATTTCTGCAGAGGCACTCAGAGTAATCAAAGGGTATGATTAGGGTGTTCACTTATGCATTGCCAAAAAAAAAAAAGAGGAAAGGCAAAATAAAAGGAAGATTAAAGAGGATTGTTGTTATTCAGTCGTTAAGTCATGTCCGACTCTTTGTGACCCCATGGACCATAGCACGCCAGGCCTTCCTGTCCTCCGCTCTCTCCCGGAGTGTGCTCAAGTTCATATTCATTGCATCGGTGATGCTGTCTAGTCATCTCAACCTCTGCCGTCCCCTTCTCCTTTTGCCTTCAATCTTTCCCAGCATCAGTGACTTTTCCAGTGACTTTTCTCTTCGCATTTGGTGGCCAAAATATTTGAGCTTCAGCTTCAGCTTCAGTATCTGTCCTTCCAATGTAGGGGTGGACGAAAGTCACTTACCTGTCGT
The DNA here is from genome assembly GCF_057233095.1 of Heloderma suspectum. Lineage (NCBI taxonomy): Eukaryota > Metazoa > Chordata > Lepidosauria > Squamata > Helodermatidae > Heloderma > Heloderma suspectum. The sequence continues at coordinate 13,769,597 of NC_139469.1, read as the reverse complement.
CGAAGCTTGTTCGCGGTGGGGGGGAGGTGCTTCGCTACTCCCCCCGCGAAGTTCAGGCCGGGGGGGGGAGGCTTCCCGCCTCACCCGGCCAAAATTCAGGCTGGGGGGGAGGCTTCCCGCCTCGCCCGGCCAAAATTCAGGCCGGGGAGGAGGCTTCCCGCCTCGCCTGGCCGCGAACTCCAAAGTAAAACAAAAAACAAAAAATGCCCCCGTGATAGGCTACGTGATGATTAACGTAGCCTATCACGACTAGATCTGCAAAGTAAGCCGTGATAGGCTACGTTAATCGTCACGTAGCCTATCACGGGTGATTAAAAAAAAAAAAAAGTGCGTACGCTAATGGCAGCCCCCATAGGGAGCCGCCATTTGCGTTCCTTATTTGGTCCCTGTAGTCTACGTAAAGATTTACGTAGACTACGGTGAAAATAAGGGCAACGCAAATAGCGGCTCCCTATGGGGGCTGCCATTAGCGTACGCACTTTTTTTTTTTTTAATCACCCGTGATAGGCTTTATCTTTACGTAGACTACAGCGACCAAATAAGGAACGGGAATGGCGTCTCCCTATGGGGGCCGCCATTATCCGTACGCGCTTTTTTTTTTTTTGTTGAAGTCACCCGTGATAGGCTACATGACGATTTACGTAGCCTGTCACGGCTGACTTTGCAAATCTAGCCGTGATAGGCTACGTTAATCGTCACGTAGCCTATCATGGGGGCATTTTTTTTTCTTTTATTCGAATGCCAGTCGAAAGACCAGCTGCCGCTCCCACCCCGCACGAACACCCGCCGAACCGCCGGCCGGACCCGCTGCCGGGAGGGACATTCGCCAAAGGTAAGTCCCATCCCAGGCGGGGGTGCGGGGGGCGGGGGGGCGGAGAATTTCTCCCCAAAACTTGTTCGGGGGGCCGAACACGTTGGCGCTCGGCCCCCCGAAGTTTCGGGGAGAAATTTTCCGCCATCCCTATTCCAATGAGCAGTCAGGGTTGATTTCCTTTAGGATGGACTGATTGGACCTCCTTGCAGTCCAGGGGACTCGTAAGAGTCTTCTCCAGCACCACAGTTTGAAAGCATCAATTCTTTGGCACTCAGCCTTCCTAATAGTCCAGCTCTCACAGCCATACGTTACTACTGGGAAAACCATAGCTTTGATTATACGAACCTTTGTCGGCAAGGTGATGTCTCTGCTTCTTACTATGCTGTCTAAGTTTGCCATAGCTTTCCTCCCAAGGAGCAAGCGTCTTTTAATTTCATGGCTACAGTCACTGTCTGCAGTGATCTTGGAGCCCAAGAAAATAAAATCTGTCACTGCTTCCATTTCTTCCCCTTCTATGTGGCAGGAAGTGATGGGGCCAGATGCCATGATCTTCGTTTTTTGAATGTTGAGTTTCAAACCAGCTTTTGCACTCTCCACTAGGGATGGCAGAGAATTCCGCCACGGATCTTGGTGAGGCTGAATGCCTGTGGATTCGGCCCCCCAAACTCCATGGCAGAATGTCCTGCCACACCCCCGCCCCCCACGCGGATCCCCCCCCAGGACGAGACTTACCTGGGGAAGATCTTCCGGGCGGTGGCTGCTGCGGCAGCTGGTCTTCCGACCAGCTGCCACCACCGCCATTTGCAGTCTTGTAAAAAACAAAACAAAACAAAAAACAACGTGATAGGCTACGTAAAGATTTACATAGCCTATCATGGCTGGGTTAAAAAAAAACATGACGTGATAGGCTACGTAAAGATTTACGTAGCCTATCATGGCTCGGTTTAAAAAAAACAACAACCCACGTATGCAAATGGCGGCGGCTATGGCCGCCGCCATTTGCATTCCTTATTTTTGGCCGTCTTAGTCTACATAAATATTTACGTAGCCTATGATGGCAAAAATAAAGGGGAACACAAATAGTGAAGTGGCCGCTATTTGCGTCCCTTTTTGATTCGCCATTTTAGCCTACGTAAATATTACGTATTTACTACGTTTTATTTACTACTTTTTATGTTTTATTTACTACTTTTGTTTACGTATTTACTATGTTTAGCCTACGTTTTAGCCTACGTAGGCTAAAACGGTGAATCAAAAAGGGACGCAAATAGCACCCGCTACAGTATTTGCATTCCCCTTTATTTTCTCCGTCATAGTCCATGTAAATATTTACGTAGATTAAGATGGCAAAAAATAAGGAACGCAAATGGCGGCGGCATACACGATTTTTTTGTTTTTGTTTTTCCCAGAGTCCTCTCTTGTTTTTCCATTATTGGAATGTAAACTGAACTTTTCCAGTCTTGTGGCCACTGCTGAGTGTTCCAAATTTGTTGGCATATTGAGTGCAGCACTTTAACAACATCATCTTTTTAGGAATGGACGAAAGTCCCTTACCTGATCCCGCAGCTTGCTTCGCGGTGGGGGGGAGGCGCTCCGTCCCTCCAACCGCGAAACCTATTCTCCTACCAGGATGCAAATGGCGGCAGCCATTTGCATCCCTGCAGTCAGCTGTGATAGGCTACATAAATGTTTACATAGCCTATCACGGCTGACTTTGGAAAAAAAAAAGCGTGTATGCAAATGGCGGCGCCCATGGGCGCTGCCATTTGCGTTCCTTATTTGGGCACGTGTAGTCTGCGTAAACATTTACGTAGACTACGGTGAAAATAAGGGCAACGCAAATAGCATTGCCCTTATTTTCGCCGTAGTCTACGTAAATGTTTACGTAGACTACACATGCCCAAATAAGGAACGCAAATGGGGGCGCCCATGGGCGCCACCATTTGCGTACGTGCTTTCCCCCCCCAAAGTCAGCTGTGATAGGCTACGTAAACATTTACATAGCCTATCACAGTGTTTTTTGAAAATCTATCAGTGATAGGCTACGTAAATCTTTACGTACCCTATCACGTTTGTTGTTGTTGTTTTTGTTTTTTTACTTGGAAATGGCGGCAGCGGCAGCCGGTCAGGAGACCGGCCACCGCCGCCGTACTGCCGCCGGGAGCTGCTGCCACCAGGGACATTCGCACAAGGTAAGTCCCATTCCGGGGGGGTGGCGGGGGGGTGGCGGACCGTTTCTCCACCAATTTTGGGGGGCCGAATGCTTTGGCATTCGGCCTCCCAGAGATTCGTGGAGAAATTTTTTGACATCCCTACATCTTTTAGGATTTTAAATAGCTCAGCTGGAATACTGTCATCTCTGCTAGCTTTGTTGTTAGTCATGCTTCCTAAGGCCCACTTGACTTCACTCTTGAGGATGTCCGGCTCAAGTTCAGTGACTGCACTAGCATGGCTATCAGGGACATTAAGGTCTTTCCTATATAGTTCTTCTGTGTATTCTTTCCACCTCTTCTTAATCTCTTCTGCTTCTGTTAGGTCCCTGCCTTCTTTGTCCTTTATCATGCCCATTTTTGAACAAAAAGTTCCCTTGATATCTCCAATTTTCTTGAAGAGATCTCTAGTCTTTCCCATTCTATTGTTTTCCTCGATTTCTTTGCATTGTTCATTTAAGAAAGCATTCTTGTCTCTCCTTGCTGTTCTCTGGAACTCTGCATTCAGTTGGATATATCTTCCCCTTTCTCCCTTGCTTTTCGCTTCCCTTCTTTCCTCAGCTATTTGTAAAGCCTCATCAGACAGCCACTTGGCTTTGTTGCATTTCTTTTTCTTTGGGATGGATTTCGTTGCTGCCTCCTGAACAATGTTACGGACCTCCTTCCATAGTTCCTCAGGCACTCTGTCTATCAGGTCTAATCCCTGAAATCTATTCCTCACCTCCACTGTGTATTCATAAGGGATATGATTTAGGTCATACCTGAATGGTTTAGTGGTTTTCCCTACATTCTTCAATTTAAGCCGAAATTTTGCAATAAGAAGCTCATGAGCTGAGCCACAGTCAGCTCCAGGTCTTGTTTTTACTGACTATATGGAGCTTCTCCATCTTTGGCTGCAAAGTACATAATCAATCTGATTATGATATTGACCATCTGGTGATGTCCATGTGTAGAGTCGCCTCTTGTGCTGTTGGAAAAGAGTGTTTGCTATGATCAGCGTGTTCTCTTGGCAAAACTCTATTAGCCTTTGTCCTGCTTCATTTTGTACATCAAGGCCATGCTTGCCTGTTCTCTTGGTGATTTCTTGACTTCCTACTTTAGCATCCCAATCCCCTATGATGAAGAGGACATCTTTTTTTGGTGTTAGTTCTAGAAGGTGTTGTAGGTCTTCATAGAACCGATCAACCTCAGCTTCTTCGGCCTCAGTGGTTGGGGCATAGACTTGAATTACTGTGATGTTGAATGGTTTGCCTTGGATTCGTACTGAGATCATTCTATCGTTTTTGAGATTGTACCCCAGTACTGCTTTTCCCACCCTTTTATTGACTACGAGTGCTACTCCATTTCTTCTAAAGGATTCTTGCCCACAGTAGTAGATATAATGGTCACCTGAATTAAATTCGCCCATGCTTGTCCATTTTAGTTCGCTGATGCCCAAGATGTCAATGTTCAATCCTGATATCTCATGTTTGACCGCCTCCAGCTTAGTTTGATTCATTGACCTTACATTCCAGGTTCCTAAACAATATTGTTCTTTACAGCATCGGATTTTCTTTTCACCACCAGACACATCCACAGCTGAGTGTCCTTTCGGCTTTGGCCGAGTCGCTTCACTCTTTCTGGTGCTACTTGGAAATTCCCTCTGCTCTTCCCCAGTAGTATATTGGACACCTTCCGACCTGAGGGGCTCATCTTCCGGCGTCATATCTTTTAGCCTTGTGATACGTTCCATGGGGTTTTCTTGGCAAGAATACTGGAGTGGGTTGCCATTTCCTTCTCTAGTGGACCACATTTTGTCAGAACTCTCTGCCATGACCTGTCTGTCTTGGGTGGCCCTGCACGGCATGGCTTATGGCTTCACTGAGTTATGCAAGCCACTTCGCCACAACAAGGCAGTGATCCATGAAGGGGAAAGAGGATTAGGGATGCATTAAAAATTCATTTCAGTTAGTTTTACCCAGTTCTCCCCTCCTGGGCAGAACACGGACTCAGAGGCAATCTGCAGCGAAAGTCCATGCATTTCTGAGCTCGCCGTGCGGTTTGCAGACCACCCAAATGCATTTGACAGCAGGCGTGCATTTGAAAAATGGGCATGAAAATGCATGCATTTGAAAAATGCGTGCAAATGCACTTTAATCAAAGGGAGAAGAATCCATACATTTTGAAGATGCACACAATTGCTGTGTACATTTGGGAAAAGACGCAAAAATATATGCACGGATTTTCATGCAAAAGAGGGGGGGGAAACAAAGCTCATAATCTGATATGGACTTGAGTCAGAACGAGCTTCAAGATGTAATTCAGAGAATTTTGGTAAGGGATGTACAAAAGTCACTTACCTTTTCGAAGGGTGACATTCACAGTGGGGGAGATACGCTCTGTCCCTCCCCACAAAATTCTCCCCGGCCGGCTCCGCTCTGCAGCTACTCCGCGGAGCCACCAGCCGGGGCTGCCCGCAGCCAGACGTCCGGCTGCTGGGCAGCCTGCACAGGGACGCAAATGGCGATCGCCGTAGCCGCTGCCATTTGCATCCCTGTATTTTGCCGTGATAGGCTACGTAAATATTTACGTAGCCTATTACGGCAAAAGACAGGGACGCAAATGGGTAGTGGCCACCATTTGTGCCCCTGTCTTTTGCCATAATAGGCTATGTAAATATTTACGTAGCCTATCATGGCAAAAAAAAAAAAAAGGAATGCAAATGGCGGCTGTTGTAGCCGCCGCCATCATTTGTGTTCCTTTTTTTCCCCCTTGTGATAGGCTACATAAATACTTATGTAGCCTATCACAGCTATAATGAAGAAGCGAATGGCGGCCGCAGACGCGGCTGCCATTCACAAAGCAGCGCGGATGGGAGCAGGTGAGTGATCCGTTTTGCGTGCCTTTCGCGGGGCCGGGGGCCGGGGGGCTTCGTTCCGCCATGGATTTTGGGGGTCCGAATGCACTGGCATTCGGCCTCACCGAGATCCGTGGCGGAATTCTCTGACATCCCTAGCCACATCGGAAAGAGCAGCTGCTCTTAGCCGTGCTGGCTAAGTCACTTCACTTTGCATGAGTGTGAGCGCCACACAAAAAGACAAAGCGAGTTACTTGGCTGGCATTGCTAAAAGAGGCTGCTGTTCCCAGTGCTGGGACAAGCACCTTTCTCCATGCTGAGAGAGGCACAGAAGTCTGTGCCCCTCTCAGGATGGAGAAAAGTTAAAAGGGGAGGGGCTGGAGCTGGATGATGTCAGTGGGCGTGGCCATGACCACTGACATCATCATACCCATGGAGGCCCTGGAGGGCAATCTGCCCCCTGCCCCCACCCAGTTCTGCATTCTTGCTTACATGGATGGTGGCATGAACCTAGTAGTGCACTACACTCATGGTCTCAACCCCCTCTTGAGGTTCCTCCTCCGAGGGAGACTCAGAAAGTGGCAACAAGGGAGAGGGCCTTCTTGTTGGTGCCCCCCCCAGCTATGGAATGAACTCCCAGAAAGGCCCGTCTGGCACCAGCATGGTTATCTTTTTGGCACCAGGTTAAGACCTTCTTCTTCTCTCAGGCATTTGGCAGCATACGATGAGGTTTTAATCAGGTCCTGAGATATTGCTTGGATATGCAAGTGCATGCGTGCGTGCGTGCGTGCATGTCTGCTGTCTGTTTATATGTTTGCAGCTCAATTGTTTTATAACATGGACAATATTGTATGTTTTGAATGTTTTTAGTTTTTGTAAGCTACCCCAAGAGCTTTGGTTATTGGGTGGTATAGAAATGTAATAAATGAAATATCGTCATCATGATGATAACTAATGTTTCCAAGCAGCTTCATTTCCCTGTCGTCGTTTTTTGAAGCATGCCTCACACACTTTGACTTGAGAATCATTGTTCTGGAAAGCCTGCTGAGCAGTGGCTTTGGATCAGCCAGGGTAGAAGAGCCATTGTTTGCCCTTGCTGACCACTAACCTCATTAAATTAAAAAATTAGCAGCGGCCTCCTGGTATGCAAAGAGTAGGAACTCCAGAACCTGCACATGCAAGATGTGAATGTTGCTGAGCAAACTGGAAACAGTGACCACAGTGCTGTCAAATTCACATTAAATGTAAGTGGACCATTTCCAAGGAAGTCCAACACAGTCCCATTTGACTTCAAAAGATGAAACTCTCCTGAAGTGAGGAGACTGCTTAAAAAAAAAAAAGGAAGGTGGAAAGGGAAGTCAACAGGAACTGAGTCAAATAGTGGTAGCGCTCACTGTCTGAAAACTGAAAATAGAGAAATGATGATGATAATGATTAAATTCATATCTCAGCTGGTCTATCACATATATTGATGAAATAAACCCTTTCTAGGACTTCTAAGAGAAAAGAAAAGAAAAAAAAGTTTTTTAATAACTTAAGGATGTGCTGTATCAGAAAGTGCTAGGGTATCAATAACAGTTAATGAGCAATTTCTACAGCCCCTAGCTGTGAGAATAAATCATCTGTCACTTCCAGTGAAGTTGCTAAAGTTCAGTCTTGGAGGAAAGGCAGCCCCCCCCCCCCCCCGCACACCCTATGGAAAAACTAACTTGAATTGCTAATAAAGACCTGTTAAGGTAGGGGGAAAATGCAGCGTGAAACTCACTAATGAAAGATTTATCCACTCACTGCTGCTTAGGTTTAATCTCTCTCTCTCTCTCTGTCTCTCTCTCTGTCTCTCTCATTCTCTCTCTCTCTGTGGGGGATCAAATGAAATATGGTAATTTGCAAGATGCTTACCAAATGTATGTAGATGTATGAATGGTTTGGGGGCATTTTGTTAGTAATTAACAAATTAAGCAGAACCACTGCCTAAATAATTCTGCCTGCTTTGATGACAAGACGGACTCCCCCAAAGCAATCGGAGTTGCTCAAATGGACAAGTGTGAGCAGGATTTGTCCTGGAGAGACCAGAGACTCTGTGGAATAACTGGAGTTAGTTTATTAATGATACTTGGCACTGACTGAGAGCATGCTTGGCCAAATGATGCAATGATTCTTTAACTGATTATAGGCAAAGGCCCACAAGGAAATGGGAAATTTCAGGAGGAGACTGGATTGTAATGACATGATACAGCCAATCTGTTGGCTGCAATCTTATACCCATTTTCCTGCGGGTAGGCCCCACTGAAGTCAATAGGCCTTAGTTCTGTGTAGACATGTTCAGGATCACTGTGTAAGAGGAAGATCATATATCCAGCGAATCAAGCAGTAAAGCAGGGATGGGGAACCTATGGCCCTACAAATGTTCTTGCACTGTTGATTATGTTGCTGATGGGAAATGCAGTCCAATAACATCTAGAGGACCACATCATGTTCCCCATGCCTGAAGTACAGCTTTTCCTGGGCACTCCAGATTATGGGGTGGGGGAGGTTTGAACCCTCCCCCAGGAGAAGCTTTCCAACCTAGCCTTCTCCGTATCACTTTTTCTATGCAAAAGGGAGTTTTGAATCCCCCCCGTGCACACCATGGGAAGAATATTAAAACATGCAGTCCTCTCCACCCACAGTCTGAAATGGCATGCAGTGCAAAAAAAGGTGTTATTGCATATCGCTAGGGTCAATGAGGGATGCACGAGTTCACCAAGATGATCAGAACTCCACTTTGTAGCTCAGTTCATCTTGCTCCCATCCTCATTTACAACCTGTTTTTCTTTTTTACTCTAATGGGAAAAGTGTGCACTTGGTGAATGTTTTTCAAAAGTGCACACTTTTCTCCCATTGTCTTGAGCGTGAAAATGTGTATTTTTTTAAATGTGCATTTTAAAATGTGCTTTTTTTCAAAATATGCATATTTCGAACACAATCACAAGGTCAGGAATGAGCAAACTTTTTGTTGTTGTTAATGGACTTGTTTGTATTTGGGATTGTGAGCGGGGCAAGTCTGAATGATTTGTGAACTAAAATGAAATTCTCATACATCCCCAGTTATCACTTGATTTTCCTGAACGACCCCCCACCCGCCCCCTGAACAAATAATCATACTTAAGAGTATGAACAAATATAATAAATACACAAATAAACGATAACAACTGGAGGGGCAAAAGTGGCCCACCCATGATTTGAACAAACTACAATTCCATGCTGCATCATATTTCAGATACAAGGGGTTGACCCCTGGATGTTTTGTATGTAAAGCATGCACTCTACCACAGAATTTTCCAGCCTTTCCAGGGCCTCCTCAGTGCTGGCCCCACACCTCTGGAGTCAATTTCCATTGAGGGTTAATCATGCACCTTCTTTGCTGGTCTTCAGACAAGGTATGAAGACCTACCAATTTTTGCTGGCCTTCCCGTAAGTCTGGGCTGTTGGTTTTTATTGGTCACTTTTGTTTTGACTGATTTTAATTCACAATCTGTGGTTTTTTTAATGGATTTCACTGAAGATTTTTTTTATGGGTTTTTATTGTATCTACTTTGTGATGGAGCCATGGAGAAGGATTTTCCCCAGAATCATTGGTATAATGAATTCTCAAAAGCTCACACCTCTCTGCTTGCATTTTCCCAGCCATGTTGCCCTTATAAAAAATGTTATCTCGATGGCCCTCCATCTCACCTTTCCTATGTCATGCACATCATAATGGCTGTCCTGGCAGTTTGTTTACAGCCCAAACAGCTCCCCACCCTTGGTGATCTCACATATTTTCAAACTCTTCCAGCAAGCAGCCAATGTCCTCAGTGTTCTCGTTTTTCCAGCCACATGAGCTCATTTTCTCCCTCTCTTGACAAAAGAATGGGTGAGACAGGGAAGCCCTCATGGCATCACCACAGGAGGCCTTTCTCCCGCTGAGCAAATTTTAAGGTTGGTGTGCCCTGAATGAAGGTTTGGCTTCTGTCTCATTTTCTCCACTGCCTTATTATGGTCCTTCTAGAAAGAGGATTTGAACTGGTGAATGGAGGTTAATGCTCATGTAGTACCTGGCCATTTTCTCCCACCTCCATATACACACTCTCTACCACAATTGTTTTGCCCAGGTAAAGACCCAGTTGGCCATCGACTGGCTGCTTTCACAAGCCTTGGTATTACCAGTGATGTACGGATTCCCTCCCATCTGTTCCTGTGGGGAATCCACGGGGGGGGGGGGCAGGTGATCCATTCCTCCCCCTCCAGAATCCTCACGGAGTGGCTCCGCTCCATGACGATTCTGCATAGCCAAGGATCGGCACTTACCTGAATCAACCGGAGCCCTTCACCTCCGTGCTGATCACCATTTTTTTTTTTAAATGGCCATCGGCAGGATGTCCCCATAGACTTATATGCAAAATAGAGCTGTGAATCTTGCGTTTCAGACTCAGCTATGAGTCTGTGTGGATTTATATGCAAGATTCACAGCTCTGTTTTGCGTAAAATAAAGCCATGAATCTTGCGTATAAGTCCACATAGACTTATAAGCAAGATTCATGGCTGTATTTTGCGTATAAGTCTAGAGGCACATCCTGCCGATGGCCATTTTTTTTTAAATGGTGATGGCGATTGGCGTGGAGGTGAATGGCTCCCTGTGCAACAAGCAGCCGTGCCATCCTGCGCGGAACTCTCCAGGAGAGGAGGTAAATGGGGCCGATCTACTGCAGATTCCTGAGGCCAGATTCCAAAGAATCCAATCTCATTTGAATCCATGGGGGATTTCTCTAACATCCCTAGGTATAACTCACCTTGAGGAGTGAAGTGGGCTCTGGGCTAGCTGTGGCACCCAGCATTCTTGGGACATGGCTCAGAGTCTGGGGGCTCAGTGTCAGCCCAAAGAAGACTGTGCTTAATGAAGTACTGGCCACCCGACTCCAGGGAGGACCCTTGATAACCCCTGATGAAACCACCAGACCCAAGGACGTAGCTCTCTCACCCATCTCAGCCTCCAAGAATGGCTCTCCCCAAGCCTCCCAGGCTGCATAGAAGTTTAAGGCTACAGAAAGGAGCATGGGACCTTTAAGGTAGCAGACAGTACTCAGTGGGAGGTGGAGCTTCTGAGGGGCCTGAGCTGACCAGCCTACTTAAAGCTTCAGTGGTTGCCAACCCCTAGCTGGGACAACAGCTCCTTCCACGAGGAGCTACCCTGGCCTAGCAATGACTGTAGAGTGCTGTCCAAGGTGCTATTCATTTCTACCTTGCTGTGCTCCTGTTGACCTGGTGTATCTGATGACCAAATGTGGCCCTTGCCTTGCCAGTCATAGCTTCCTGCTACCAGAGCTTCCTCGAGTGATCAACTGATCAGCTGCTCCCCCAGGGCCCAAGCAAGGACAACTTGGGCAGCTTGTCAGTGACCCTCTGGTGTGGCCCTTTGGCCTGGTTTGTTGGAGGTGGTCTAGTGGCAACAGTGTCTGGAAAGCTGCTGCCATTTTGATTTTTTCCCACATTGCCCCTTTGTGCCCACAACAGTATCACTGCAGATTGTTGTGAGGAAACTAAAATGGTGGGTAGCTTCCCAGACGCCACCAGGTAGGCTCCCTGCAGGGAAAGGAGCAGGCAGGCGGGAGAGTGAGTAGGATCTTGCATGGATGGGGGCTCATCCAAGGATGCTCTGCTGGTGGTGGGGTGGGGGAGTGTCTAACCTGGAGCTAGTTCTGAGTGGGCTGGGGTAGCATCACTTTAAGCATGAGGAAGCAAATGCTTCATTACTGCCTCCTCCTGTAAGAAAAAGGCTATCAATGGCTACTAGTCCTGATGGCTATGTGCTACCTCCATTACCAGAGGAAGTGAACCTACATACACACCCATTGCTGGGGAACATGGGTGGAAGGGTGCCATTGCACTCATGTCCTGCTTGAGGTTTCCCGGTTGACAGCTGGTTGGCCACTGTGTGAACAGAGTGCTGCTGGACTAGATGGACACCTTGTCTGATCCAGCATGGCTCTCTTTATGTTCTTATGACATAACTTGGCTTCTTCCTTCATGTAGTGCATACCAAAGTTGTATAGCTTTGTGGCCTAAATCTAGGTATGTGTAGATTTCCCATGTTACCTCTCTTCAGTGGGTTCACTCTGTGTTGCATTCCTCTCTTTCTTAATTCCAGTTTAAGGAGGAACATTCTTAAAAAAAAAATTCTTGAAACTGAAGTAGCCAGAGTTTGCCACTTAGAAGAGTCAGACAGAATAGCTGTGGCAAAAAGTGCAGCTGAGTTATTGCATTTTTCTTTGAGACTCACAGGAAATCTAGTCAGGGCTGGTTCCAAGGTTGGGGGGTGGGTGGACAAGAGCTCTTGGTGGACTCCCTTCACTGAGTCCTCCTCCCGTCTGACAGGTTAAAGCAGCACCCCCTTCTCCCTTACCATTGGTTCCATCCTACACAGCCTCTCTAGTCAGTGGCTTCTTAAGGTGGCCACCTGTACATTGCCAAAAAGGAGGACAAAAGTGGATACCAATTTACATGAAATTTGTATATGGTAATTCATAGACATAGATGTGCATGTAGAAAGAATTAAACAGCAATACAGTACATCTCACCATAGCTGGGAAGACTGCTGCTAGGGGAGTTGTGCTGCTTGGTCAGCTCACTATGTAACTGCTTCCTGTGGTTCAAGGAATTCTTCTGGTTCTTTACCTTTAGTGTCATCTTAAAAAAGAGGACTGCTCTCTGTAGAGTAGGACACATGGCCTCCCTACCACAGCTTGCTCATCAGGGCACGGGCACGTAAGTGAGGTGCTGAGGCTCACTGGTAGAGCCCCTGCTTTGCATGCAGGAGGTCCCAGGTTTGATCTCCGGCATCTCCAGGTAGGGCTGGAAAAACTCCTGCTTGAAACCCTGGAGAGCCACTGCCAATCAGTGTTGACTATACTGGGCTAGATGGGCCAATGATCTGACTGGGTATAAGGCAGCTTCCTATCTTCTTATGAGTGATGATGGCAGCAAAGAGAAGCAGAAGGGGACTCTGGGAATGGGACCTCCAGGAACACTAGTGCCTCAGCCACCACCCAAGAATGCTAACCCTTGGTGGTGGCCAAACCCCATCCTGTCTATATATTTACTGGACACGATGTGGTATATTTTTGTGAGCTACGTGCATTTATTTAAAAGAAGAAGAAGCCAGGACAGGGGAGATGTTTTAACCCACTTCCAAAACATTAGTGAGATCCAGGGCTTTAAATGAAACCATCTAAACATATAAATAGCCATTCCCTTCAGGAAATATTCGGTTTTGATGCTGAGGTGACAAACAGCACTTTTAGATGTGTTGTTCTTGTGCTCTCAGCAAGATAGAGCATTCGTTGTGTTCAGGACCAAGCTATTTATATGACCTGTGACTTGTATCTTTCTCGTTCCCAGTGAAATAAATCAATAGAACTGGCAGGCTAGACTTCATAAACATACAAGCCCCAAAGTATGGCAGAGAACAGGGGCTGGCTGACAGAACTCCAAGGTGGTGGCTGTCAAGCTCAGTGGCGGCTGATGGCTCCATATCAGTGGGATGGTGAAGCCTGGTTCTGACTGAAACCCAGAGTGGATTCACCACCCCACTGATATCAGAGCCACCAGCCTCCACTGGTCCAGCTGCTGGATGATGGTGGCCCCAGGCGATTTGCTGTTGGTCAAGAGCAGGAATGGAGAGCCTCAAGCCCAGGGGCCAAATGTGACTGACCTGGATGGATCCAAGACCCACCTGGATCCAATGTGGCCCTCCAAGGTTCCCCAGGTGGCCCCACCCCCTTCCCCTAGCCCCACCCCTTCACCTCAACCATGTATTTTTTGGGGTGGTCTCCCACCTTTTTCACAGTTTCCCCCCATGTGAAACAGTTGAAACGCCTCTCCTGAGGCTTCATTACTGGCAGTAGGAGTTTTAAGCTCATATTTGCTGGCATTTGGGTATTTGGCCCCATCCCTTCTGCCTTCAGCCCTGCCCACAACTGGAATGCGGCCCTTGAGGGCTTCTCCAAAATGGAACTCAGGTCTCCAATTCCCTCTGTCCATGGTGCAGTGCTGGTAGTTTTGACTGGAGAAACGGCATCCATGGCGCCAGATCTCCACCATTGGGCCAGATCTATGGAGATCTCCCCACTATGGAGATCTCCGCCATGGGGCCAGATCTCCACCATGGGGTCAGATCTCCACCAGCCCTGGCACACACAGCAGGTAAGAGCTAATTTTCAGGCTACCTTATCTACCTAATTCTTTGAAAGGCCTTTTTCTAACTTTCCCATTACTTTTGTAAATTTAGCCAGAGGGGCTGCATGTGTTCAGGGTTTTTTTAGAACTGGAGGGGAGGGGAACTACCGATCAGATTGCTTTTTGACTTTCATGCTGAACATCTTTGCCATCATGAGTGGAAGCTAGACCTGTGACCTTGGCATCACTCTCGTTCGCAGTTCTGGTGTTGACGCTGGATGGCTAGAACAGCTGTCCCATGACAAGTGCCTTCTTGACGTATTGGATGACAAGTCCCAGCATCCTCAGCCACATGAATGGCTGAGGATGCTGGACACTGTGGAGGGCATCTGGAGGACTGGGCTAGGATATTCTGAATGTCATCCTATTTACTCAGAAGCGGCACTAACTTGGCTGAAAGATATGACCGCCGGCGCTTGACCTGTGACCTGGTCTCTCAGCATGGGACATTAATTCTAATTTGCCTCTGTGAATGGAACTAATGGCCTTTATTTGCTTTCCCGAGACACAGTACTCTTTGGCGTGCATTAGAGAGGAGTTGGAGGAAACCATTAAGGGCCTTTTGATTTATGAGGGCAGTGGGTTTGTAAAATATTGTTTTGATGTAGCTGTCCTTTTGCCTTACCCTTGTTGATCTCTTTAGCAGCAGAAATACTTCTGTGCAATCATGACATGATGATGGAGAGTTTCTAATCGATGGCTGTTTCCCCTTTCTTGAGATGGAAAACAACAATGAAAAAGACACAGAAAAAGAAAGCATCCTTTGAATAGAAAATGTGCTGTCAGAAATGATAGGACACTGCATAGTGGGGAGAGAGCAAGAGAGAGGGAGTGAATGAGCAGAATAGGGCTTCTGATGCATGATTTGTGTGATTCTAATGAATCTCAGGTTTTAGTTATCCTGAACATAAGTCAACTATGTGAAAATTTATGACTCCATTGTCTACCTGTATCAAGGGTGGGGAACCTGTACTCCTCCAGATGTTGTTGGACTATAACTCCCAACATCCCTTGCCATTGGTCATGCTGGCTGGTGCTGATGAGTGTTGGAGTCCAGCATCTTGAAGACCACAGGCTCTCCACCCATGATCTATCTGAATGATTCTCTCTTTCTCCCCCCCATCTATTTTCTATCAAACTACCTACTTACCTATCTACCTATCTGTCAATCATCTGTCTGTCTGTCTGTCTGTCTGTCTGTCTATCTATCTATCTATCTATCTATCTATCTATCTATCTATCTATCTATCTATCTATCTATCTAATCAATCACATTTCAAAATGAGCTGGAGGCTCAGGTTTTGGGATGTGTGTAGTTCAAGCTGTCAAGATTTAGCCAAGCCACTTCCTTTCATCCTCCTTGCCCCATCTGCAATATGCATATATAAATGTGATCTTCTCGTAGGGTTGTGAATAGTAACATAATTCATTTATTTTGTTGCTCTTCTTTTTAATGGATTTTTATTTTTAGTTGATCTTTGATCAATTGTATATAAACATACATTACATTTTAATTTTTCTCATGTTGTAACCCAACTCATGCGGGCTTTTTCCTTAGGAAGATCATGGGATATAACTTTATCTCTTGAATGCCATTTTTCACCCACCTTGAGTGCCATGTTTTGTTTTGTTTTTGCTAGAAAGGTGGGATACAAATCAACTCAAATAAATATCCATATTAGTCAGGGGCTGGAATCCAAATCCTATGAGGATGGTTGTATGTAGCTTCAAGAAGAGAAGATTAGGTGGAGACACAATAGCTGCCTTCAAATATATAGGGATGTACGAAATGACTCACCTGTTTCATTTTGTGACATCTGCGGTGGGGGGGAGGCGCTCCATCCCTCCCCCCAAAATCCTTGCTGGCCGGCTCCACTCCGCTGCGACTCCATGGAGCCGCCAGTTGGCCGGGGCCACCCACAGCGACATCTGGCCACTGCTGGGCTCCGCAGGGACGCAAATGGCAGCTGCCATAGCCACCGCCATTTGCGTCCCTTTTTTTCGTTGTGATAGGCTATGTAAATATTTATATAGGCTATCATGGCGAAAAAAAGGGAATGCATATGGTGGTGGCTACGGCGGCTGCCATTTGTGTTCCCTTTTTTGCTGTGATAGGCTATGTAAATATTTTTTTTCCCTGTGATTTCCCCTACCCCCATGATAGGCTATGTAAATACTTGGCAAATGGTGTCCCTGCGTTAGCTGTGATAGGCTACGTAAGTATTTACATAGCCTATCACAGCAAAAATCATGAAGCTAATGCATTCGCAAAGCAGTGTGAACAGCACCAGATAGGTGCTCTGTTTTGCGCATCTTTTGCGGGGTGGTGGGGCAGGGGGCTTCGTTCTGCCACAGATTTCAGGGGGCTGAATGTACTGGCATTTGGCCTCACTGAGATCTGTGGCAGAATTCTCCGCCATCCCTACCAATATATGAAGGCCTGTCAGGTGGAAAATAGAGCAGAATTGTTTTCTGTGACTTCAGAGGGCAGAACTAGAAACAATGGGTGGAAATGGAAAGGGGACAGATGTGGGCTAAACCTTCTAATGGTAAGAGCAGTTCAGCAGTGAAACAGACAGCTAGGGAAATGATGGGCACTCTCTTGCTGGAGGTATTTAAGCAGCGCGGGGATGTCAGGGATGCTGTGGTTGCATCTAGGAATGAGTGAGAATTTTGTTTCAGTTTGTTTTTGATAACAATTTCCAGAAATTCACAATTTTCTCCATATTCAGGACAAAAAGAATTTGAGATTAAAAAGACAAAAACAAATCACAGATTGAAGCACAGGGCTTTCCTCTTAAAAGTCTGGGTTTGTATCCATCTGTATTCAATATGATAGTGCTGAATTAGGGTTGCCACTTCTTTTTTACTGACAGGCTCCTCACCTTGAGCAGTTGGGATGTTGGAGGTAGGGTTGGCGGAGAATTTCTCCCCGAAACTTCGGGGGGCCGAGCGCCAACGTGTTCGGCCCCCCGAACAAGTTTCGGGGAGAAATCCTCCGAACCCCCCCGCCCCCCGCCCCCCCCGGGACGGGACTTACCTTCGCCGAATGTCCCTCCCGGCGGTGGGTCCGGCTGGCGGTTCGGCGGGTGTTCGAGCGGGGCGGGAGCGGCAGCCGGTCTTTCGACCAGCTGCCGCCGCCGCCATTGCAATAAAAGAAAAAAAAAAAAACGCCCCCTGATAGGCTACGTGACGATTAACGTAGCCTAGCACGGCTAGATTTGCAAAGTCAGCCGTGATAGGCTACGTCAATCGTCACGTAGCCTATCGCAGGTGACTTAAAAAAAAAAAAAAAAAGTGTGTACGGATAATGGCGGCCCCCATAGGGAGCCGCCATTCCCGTTCCTTATTTAGTTGCTGTAGTCTACGTAAATGTTTTCAGGGGGCGTTTTTTTGTTTTTTTTTTAACTTTCGTGTTCGCGGCCGGGCGAGGCAGGAAGTGTCCTCCCCGGCCTGAATTTCGGCCGGGCCGAGGCGGGAAGCCTCCCCCCCGGCCTGAATTTCAGCCGGGCTGAGGCGGGAAGCCTCCCCCCCTGGCCTGAACTTCGCGGGGGGAGCAGCGAAGCGCCTCCCCCCCACCGCGAACGTCCTTCGAGGACAGGTAAGGGACTTTCGTCCACCCCTAGTTGGAGGAATCCAGTTTCGGGCTTGAGTTGTCACCAGCTCACCCCCCCCCCCGAATGTCAGCTCACGGACCCCAGAGCTTGCCCAACTAAGTGCACACTGAGATAGGCAATCTTGTGGTTCCCCTCTTGTCCATGAGCCACCATTTTACACAAAAATTCAGGTAAGCCTTTTACACAGATCACCATTTTGCTCAAAATGGTGGCCATAAATGGCACGATTTACACAATATTGCAGGCGTAACTGGTTTAATTAGACCATTTATGCCTGTAATTTTGCATAAATCACTATTTATGGCCACCATGTTGTGCAAAATGGCAATTTGCATAAAAGGCTTACTCACAATTTTGCATAAAATGGCAGCTCGCAGGAAAGCAGGATGCTGCTAGCTGGGTGGTCATGGATCATCTGGCAGCCTGGCCTGCACACCCACCGGGGTCAGGCAAGTTGTGAGGGTCCAAAGAGTGGTGCGCGAGGTGGGCGTGGGGGAGTTTGCCCATCCATAGCAGGCAGCATTGTGCTCCTCACCATGGTGAGAATAGCTGTATCTATTGAATTTGGCTGGTGCAGATGGATGAGAATTTTGATTCAGTGAGTTGTTTGATAAGAATTTACCAAAATTCGCGAAGTTCCTATTCGGGAGAGAAAGAACTTGAGATTTCTATTTAATTAAAAAAAGACGACTGATGATTCAGATTCCCTAGTTGGATCCTGCATTTGGCAGGGAGTTGGACTAGAAACCTCTAAGGTCCCTTCCAACTCTAAACAGTCTATGATCTGTTTATCATGGGCACCCTTAAAAAAAAAAGTTAGTTTTTTTTCTGGGTTTTTAAACTTGCTAGCAAGCAATTATACATATGCTTCAACAAAAGCATACCAAACGTCGAAATAAGTATCCATTTGAAGGTGGCGTCTATATGCCTCCCATTCAAATATTGAAAGCATTGTAAGGTCCTCAATCCATTACATTACAGGATGTGAGGTTTTATCCTTCTAATGCTGTAATATTAGTCTTTTAGCTGACGAAAGGGTGCAGAGAATCCATTTATGCTGACCATTTGTTAATTTCCATGAAGCAGGTAAATAATTTAAAAGAGTGCATAGAGTTATTAAAGACTGCTCCAGTACAAAATTTATCTGTGTAATAACCTCCTCCCCCAAAGAAGAAATTAGTGGGCATTGGCAAAACATGTTTAAAAGAAGCATTAGCTGTATTGCAGTGCCAGCAATTAGCTGAATTAGACAATCCCTTATAAAAGAGAGATTGCAGTGTCCAATAGACACAAACAATTTTTATTTCCTGAATAAGACACAGCCTAAGATCCATAGATGTGACAGGTAGACACCAAAGCTGCAATCCATTGATTAGGCATTTTGTGGTGGTGCCCACAGCAGTTTCTCAAATGTAGAGAATGTGGATAGGGAGACATTTTTCTCCCTCTCACAAAATACTAGAACCCGGGGTCACCCTATGAAGCTGATTGGTGGGAGATTCAGGACAGATAAAAGGAAGGACTTCTTCACACAGCACAGAGTTAAACTATGGAACTCGCTACCACAGGACGTAGTGATGGGCACCATTTTGGATGGCTTTAAAGGGGGGGTTGGACAAATTCCTGGAGGAGAAGGTTATGAATGGCTACTAGTCCTGATGGCTATGTGCTACCTCAAGTACCAGAGGCAGTGAACCTATGTACACCAATTGCTGGAGAACATGGGTGGGAGGGTGCTGTTGCACTCATGCCCTGCTTGTGGGTTCCTGGTCGACAGCTGGTTGGCCACTGTGTGTGAACAGAATGCTGGACTAGATGGACCCTTGGTCCAATCCAGCAGGGCTCTTCTGATGTCCCAAATGTGTCCATGGGTCCAAAAAGGTTGGGGACCCCTGGTCATTATCTATGTCTTCAAGATATTCTGACCAATCTAAAGCACCATGTAAATATTAAGGTTATGAGTGGGGAATTATTATTATTTTTTTAATCCAGTGCTAGACACATTTCTGTCTTATTAATAGCCATGGATCCTTTTCTTTTTTATGTAAATTGACAATGCCTTCACAGCATCACTGCCTGAAGGGAAACAGCTTCCTCTGTGTTGAAGAAGTGGCTGTGATTTTGCGCTGCTCATCCATAGCAGAAAGAGGTTTTGCCTGCTTTCACTGTATATGCAGCATATATAATCCACAATAGAAATTTGAATCTCGGTGAATGTTATGTAATGGGATGCACTAGACTGAGACTGTTTTCCTTCTTCTTCTTCTTCTTCTTCTTCTTCTTCTTCTTCTTCTTCTTCTTCTTCTTCTTCTTCTTCTCCTCCTCCTCCTCCTCCTCCTCCTCCTCCTCCTCCTCCTCCTCCTCCAGGTTGTAGGGGACCCAACACATTTAATTTCAGGTTATCTGTTTATTTGTGTAATACAGCAGTGTCTCTTATAATAGTTCCTTCTCTTGAATGAAACAGCTTCTGACAAACCTGAGTAAGGCAGTTCATGGGTAAGCTTTGTACATACCCCCACTTTCCCTCTTCAATACACCCTGTACAAGAAAGCTTGAAGACAAGGACAGAATTTGCATAAAATTTACGTATGCTAATATCTATGTATATGTATCTCACTGGTGCTTTTTTATTGGCAGGGATGCTGATGTCATCTGTCAACCCCCTCACTCCCTTGTTCCCTCTGAGCTTAGCTCCAGTCCTTCTCACACTAGTTGTGGGGGGGGGGGTGAATTTTCTGAGCTACAAGACATTGCTTCCTGTGGTAATGCCAAGCATTTTGGGCCAGCTTGGTCTTGAATGGGCAATTAAGGTCCATTAGCTTTACCAATGACCTGCTCCTCATGTATGAAAACTCCTAGAACTGGCTTGAAGAACTGCCTGCCATTTTGGATTCATCTCAGGGGGCGTGGCTATGTGGACTGTCATGAAGAGAACCTTCTTTTCAAAATTAACCATTATACCACTGTGTGTGCATGTGTGTGTGTGTGTGTGTGTGTATGCAAATTTAGAAAAAAAATACTGTAAATTAATAGAAATACAATACATCTCACCATAGTGGGGAAGACTATGACCAAGCACACTAAGCATTGGCGGGCAAGTTCAATGCCTCTGTTGTTCTTGTTTCTTCAGGTTCTTTATCTTTCAGCCAGATTGGAGTTGGCAGCCATTCAAGTGGAGGACACTCTTCAAATAGAGGACTGTCCACCATAAAGTAGGACACCTGGTGACTCTACCTAGAAAGACACCCACCACCAATGCCTGCTCTGGGTCCTCCTTTAAACCATGGTTTTCCTGGCAGTTAAATGAGCACTGGGCAGCTGGGTCTGGGAGCCACCAGTTTGATTTCCCAGAATGCCCCATAATCACACATCATTCTGATGCATTGTGAGAAGTCCAAATGGTGGTCCTGTCTAGGGGAGTATGGAAGCAATGCTGCCGCCTGGTGCCATTACTATTGCCACTAGGTAAGCCCTCAGAAGCATTCCACCAATGCCCTCTCAGATCTAGAGCCAGCCCTGGGGAAGATGACAGATGGGGTCATCATTAGAACAGTATCCCATTTCCTTTATTTATTTATTTATTTATTTATTTCTATACCGCCCAATAGCCGAAGCTCTCTGGGCGGTTCACAAAAATTAAATCCAAGCAACACACAATAAAACAACTTAAAATATACAGAACATTAAAACCACAATATAACAATACAACCACAATAAAACCTAGCAGCAGTGCAGGAGTTTAAAATAGATTTAAAACAGCAAAGATAAAAATTTAGAAAGCTAAAATGCTAAAATGCCTGGGAAAATAAAAAGGTCTTCACCTGGCGCCGAAAGGAATACAATGTAGGTGCCAGGCGACCCTCACTAGGGAGCTCATTCCAGAGCTGGGGTGCCACAGCAGAAAAAGCCCTCCTCCTAGTAGCCACCCGCCTCACTTCCTTTGGCAGGGGCTCACGGAGAAGGGCCGCTGATGATGATCTTAAGGTCCGGGCAGGCACATATGGGAGGAGGCGATCCTTCAGGTAACCTGGCCCCAAGCCGTTAAGGGCTTTGAATGTTAACACCAGCACTTTGAATCGGGCCTGGAAATGGACTGGCAGCCAGTGCAGCTGGAAAAGTACTGGCGTAATATGAGCTCGCAGGCCAGTCCCTGTTAACAATCTTGCTGCCCTATTTTGGACCAGCTGAAGTTTCCGGACCGTTTTCAAAGGCAGCCCTACGTATAACGCATTGCAGTAATCCAGACGAGAAGTTATCAGAGCATGGATAACTGTAGCAAGGCTATCTCTGTCCAGATAAGGGCGTAGTTGGTATACCAGCCTAAGCTGATAAAAAGTGCTCCTTGCCACTGAGTTCACCTGTGCCTCAAGTGACAGTTCTGGATCCAAGAGCATCCCCAAACTACGAACGTGATCCTTTAGGGGGAGTGCAACCCCCTCCAGAACAGGTTGAATATCACCTAGCCGGGCAGACGAACCACCCACTAACAGTACCTCCGTCTTGTCTGGATTAAGTTTCAGTTTATTAGCCCTCATCCAGTCCATTACCGTGCCCAGGCACTGATTCAGAACAGTCACTGCCTCACCTGGTTTTGATGTAAAAGAGAGGTAGAGCTGGGTGTCATCTGCATATTGATGGCACCTCAGCCCACACCTCCGGATAACCTCCCCCAGCCGTTTCATGTAGATGTTAAACAGCATGGGGGATAAAATAGAGCCCTGTGGAACCCCATGGCACAATTGCCATGGCACAGAGCAGTAATTCCCCAGCACCACCTTCTGGAATTGGCCATCCAAGTAGGAGCGGAACCACTGTAGTGCAGTGCCTCCTACTCCCAACCCAGACAACCTATCCAGAAGGATACCATGGTCGATGGTATCGAAAGCCGCTGAGAGGTCCAGGAGAATCAACAGGGTCGCACTCCCCCTGTCCCTCTCCTGGCAGAGGTCATCCCACAGGGCGACCAAGTTTCCATTCCAAAACCAGGCCTGAAGCCCTACTGAAATGGATCTAGATAATCCGTTTCATTCAACAGTGCCTGGAGCTGTCCTACAACCACCCGCTCAAGCACCTTGCCCAGGAAGGGGATGTTGGCCACTGGCCTATAATTGTTAACATCCTCTGGGTCCAGGTTAGGCTTTTTCAGGAGTGGTCTAATTACTGCCTCTTTTAAAGCGGCAGGCACCACTCCCTCTCTCAAGGAGGAATTTACAACCTCCTGGACCCAGCCGGACAACCCCTCCTTGTTTGATTTAATAAGCCATGAAGGGCAAGGGTCAAGCACACAAGTGGTCGATCGGACTTGGCCAAGCACCTTGTCCGCATCCTCAGGCCTCAGTAACTGAAACTCATCCAATAAAACTGGACCAAACGGTGCTCTGAACGCCTCTACCAATGGAACTGCATTAATGGTGGTGTCCAATTCATGACGAATCTGAGTGACTTTATCATCAAAGTGCCGTGCAAACTCATCACAGCGTGCTACCGAGGGTTCCACCATCTCTCTCCCTGGCCCAGAATGTAACAGGCCGCGAACTACTCGGAAAAGCTCCGCTGGACGACACTGAGAAGATGCAATGCTGGTGGAAAAGAACTGTCTCTTTGCCACCCTCACCGCCACAGAGTAGGCTCGATAGTGGGCTCTTACCTGTGTTCGGTCAGACTCAGCACGAGTTTTCCTCCACCTGCGTTCTAGCCATCTCCCCTCTTGCTTCATTGCCCTCAGCTCAGGTGTATACCAAGGAGCTGGCCGGGCTCTGCTCAGAGGGAGAGGGCGCTTGGGCGCAATCGTGTCAACCGCCTGAGTCATCTCTGCATTCCACAGAGCGACCTGGGCTTCGACAGGAGCACCAGCCATACCAGCAGGAAAATCCCCCAGAGCCCTCTGGAATCCATCGGAATCCATTAATCTCTGGGGGTGGACCATTTTAATAGGTCCCCCACCCTTGCAGAGGGGAAAGGCCGCCAGGAGTCTAAACCTCAGCAGGAAGTGATCTGACCGTGACAAAGGGACAGTTGTTAATTCCTCCACTTTCAGATCACCATCCTCCTGCCCAGTCGAGAAAACCAGATCAAGCGTGTGTCCTTTTGTATGCGTTGGGCCGATGACATGTTGGGACAGCCCCATGGTTGTCATGGCAGCCATGAAGTCCTGAGCCGCCCCGGATACAGCGGCCATGGCATGGAAGTTGAGATCCCCCAGGACCATCAACCTAGGGGTCCTCAACACCAAGTCCGAGACCACCTCCGTCAGCTCAGGCAGGGAGTCTGATGGGCAGCGGGGTGGGCGGTACACCAACAGAATCCCCAATCTGTCCCAGGTACCCAACACAAGGTACAAACACTCAAGATCTGCGCTCGAATGAGCAGGAAGCCTGGAGAGGGAGATTGAATTCCTATAGACCACGGCAACCCCCCCTCCCCGACCCTCAAGTCGGTGTTGGTGCTGCACCGAGTACCCAGGAGGGCACAGCTGGGAGAGAATGACCCCTCCCAGTTCCCCCACCCAGGTCTCAGTAATACATGCCAGGTCAGCCCCCTCATCCACAATCAAATCATGGATGAGGGAGATTTTATTTTGGGCCGACCTGGCATTCAGCAGCAGCACCACCAGACCCAAGGGCAGACTGGTAAGGCTGCCAGGAACCATCAGGTTGGGGGAAGAACCAGAAGAGGGGACAGCTGTAAGGTGTCTAGTCCCTCTTCTCCTCAGCTGGCCTGTTAACCCCCCAAAGCCATACCTCCCCCTGCCCGTGACCACAGTTATGGTGGCACCTCTCTGACTCCCTGAGTTGCCCAATAGTCCTCCCAGGCACATATTAAAATGTTAAGATATAAATAGCACAACAGTTTAAAAGAATATAAAAGATAAAAGAGATAAAAGAGAACAGCAGCTAAGAAGGAGCAGATAAAGTCCACGTTTGCCCCTTTCCCCTTGTCTTTAAAGCTGCTGCCCTCTGCTGCTGCTATTTGCTGCTGGTATTGTGGCTGCTGGTGTCTCTGGAGAGGCAGGTGGGTAGGTCTTCAGATCCTACGCGACTCCAAGTGTGACGCTGAGGCACACGCCGAGGCGCTGCCTCTGGCAGCCCCGCCTTAAGTACCTGGGGGCGGGGGCGGGCTCAGGATCCACCCGGTGCAGCTGCTGGCTAGTCCTCCTTCCCCAGGCTCCTTCCCAAGCAGCCTCTGGCAGCCCCGCCTTAAGTACCTGTGGGCGGGGGCGGGGGCAGAAGCAGGCTCAGGCTCAGGATCCACCCGGTGCAGCTGCTGGCTGGTCCTCCTTCCCCAGGCTCCTTCCCGAGCAGCCTCTGGCAGTGATTTCCTTAATCATTAAATACCAACAGGTTACATTTATTTCTTTACTTCTTCATTTAAAGCACTTTTTAACCTCACTGTTCAGCCAAAAAAGGTTCCCAGATCAACTTACAAAGATGAATAAGTCTCTGTTAACTCTAACTGTAACTCTTAACTCTAACTCTAACTGTTAACTGTAATAACTCTACAGTCTCTGTAGAGACTGTCCTACAGTCTCTACCTCAGGCTTGCAATTTAAAAGACATGATACAAAAGAAAAAGGATTGCAAGAGAGGAGGAAAAAGCAAACTTGAGCACTAAGTTACAACGTTTGTATACCTGTTTTCTTCTGGTAGGCTGGCAGGAAGGAAGGAAGATTCCCTGCACCTGCTCCTTCTCTGGCTGATGGATGGGGCCAAGTTAGTTTTCCCCTTGCTATGACGTTCTTCCTTGGAGGCAGGGGGTGCAGCCTCCAAGTGACCCTTGAGCCCCTGGACGATGCCAGAGTGTTCTCACCTTCAGCTCTAACTGTGGTCCCATGGATTAAAGGAAGGGGCCAGGGAAGAATTTACACCACACTTCACCTCTGTGCTTCAGTAGCAGAAGCCCAGATTTTGTGAAGAGCAGAATTCAGGGAATTGGAGAGAAGAGCGAACTCAAGGACTGGAAGAGGCCCAATCAAAAGACCATCAGTGAGTACTCTGTGTAAGCATTCTTCCCATCCAACTCCCCTACTTTCATTTGGAGCGCTTGAGGGCAGTGCAATCCTTCAATTTGTGTTGGGTACTTAGGCAGGTTGAAGACAGGATAAGCTTCCAGGGCACTGAGAATGAAGATGGACATTTCACCTCCAAGTTCTCTGCACTCCACAGAAGTCTCCAGGAGGAGGAAGAGAAGTTAATCTCAGATCTTTCCATTCAAGCCAGGTTGTTGGGAACCTTGGATGTAGCACAAGACATCTTCCTGATCTTCCCCACCACCCCGCACAAACTCTGAGATAGCCCTGAACCAAGAATCAGTTTGCTTTGGTGGGATTTCATGCTTAATTATAAAAAGAGATATTTTCAGTATCATGGATTTTATTTTAAATGTTGACTTGGACAGTCAAACTCAGGGGTGCAGAACCTCAGGCCAGCAGGTCAAATCTGGCCCTTGGAGGGTCCCAGTCAATCCCTCCGGGGTTCTTCAGAAGGCCCCTTTCCCCTGGCCTCTCATAGTTTTGCGCTTTCCTGGATTTTGCATGTGCCCCCCCCCCCCAGCTGCAATTCTGAAATGCTGAAATGCCTCTTCTAAGGCTTAATTACTGTCAGTAAGAGATTAAAGCTAGGGAGAAATCCATTTGGAGGTGGGAGTGGAGTTTGATGGGTTTTCCTAGGTCCCCCCCCTGCCCCAGACTGTGTTCCAGTTCCTGATTCAGTGCCCAACTCAGTCTGCAGTGAGTTGGGCTAGCTGGTGGATTTCCCAGGCATTTTGTGCATTTCCCCCTTGCAGGTTTAGCAATTTGCGCAATGTTCTGAGCAATTTGCGCAAATTACATCTCTCTCTCTCTCTCTCTCTCTCTCAATCTCTCTCTTTCTCAAAAAAAAAGATGTGCAGAAAAAGTTCCCAGAGTTCGGGAAAAAGCCCACAGCTTGGCTTGCAAACACGAATGGAGTCATACATGCTGTGGAACTCTGTTGAGCCAAAAAAAGATCTGAATTTCCCAGCAATGGGCACCCCTTCTTTAAGCTAAAATAAGCTGGTCTTTTTGGACTTTTGGCACCACCCCTTTTGCCTTTGGTCCCTATCCACCACTGGAATGTGGCCCCTGAGAGCTTCCTCAACCTGGAATTTAGCCTTTGGGCTGAAAGAGTTTCAACACCTTTGATTAATGCACTGCAGAGGACAATGGGTTGGAACCATTTCCCTGATTCAGAGGTGCTATCATCTCAGAAGCATCGAAAGAGGGTTGGAAATGGCCCTTTACAGTGGAATCTGAGTGGGGAGAGTAGATCTGGGGATGCAGGTCCAAGGCTTGGATAGGTAAGAGCCCTGACACTTCAAAGAACCAAGGGCCTAGAACTGCCTCCATAAGTGCTCCCAACAGGCTTATGAGAAAAGAGCAGCTAATGAGAGGTGGTGGAACAACATGCTAGAATATGCCTTGTGGGCTCTTCCTTCAGTGCTGAAATTGGGAGTGACTCTCCTTTGAACCCCCAGCTCTGATATTCCTTGGAAAAGTATATACAGGCTCTGTATTGCCAAGGTGACTAGGTTTGTTTGGCACATTTAGCAACTTTCTAAATAGGGTTTATTTCTGGAAAAGAGAGTAGGCCAGTGAAAATATGTCTATGTGGTGTGCTGCTTTCTTTCTTTTTTTTTCTTTTTGCGTTTAATGCTGAATGCCAACATAAACGTTGCTCATTTCCTCTGCACAACAGATACGTTGTGGCCTACGTACTTTGACCCATTGACCTGCGTGTCCTTGTGCTTTTTTTGTTTCTGAAAACAGTTTGGGAGCGAAGAAAACATATTCCAAAGAACATCTTGCTGTGTGTTGTGAGCAATTATGCAAACAGGTGATGGTTGCCAGATGTTGTTGCAAGTATAGTTTATTTATTTATTTGTTTCCTTCTTTCCTTTTTCTTTCCTCTTTTCTTTTCTTTTCTTTTCTTCTCTCTCTCTCTCTCTCTCTCTCCCTCCCTCCCTCCCCCTCTCTTTCACACATACGGTTGGATCCAGGCTTAGTCATACTTTGAGTAGATCCTTTGAAATCCATGAGATTTAAGTTATTTAAATTATTTATTTAAGTTATTTATTTATTTAAGTTATTTATTTACTGACTGTACTATTTCATGACCAACTTGCTCATTGATCTCAATGGGTCCACTCTAAGCAGGACTAGGTCTGTATCCAACCCACATGTAGCAACACTAGGGATGTGCAAACCCACCCCCGTCCAGGTTCTCTAGGTGCCTGCCCATGCCATGCCCTCCGGTCCCCAGACTGCATTTGAGCCCCTCTCATGCTTGGCGAGCAGCCCACACTCATCACTGAGCAGCCCGACGGCCTCATCAAGCTCCATAGTTTCCAGTTTTTCAAAAATAAAATGGCGATTGCAAAAATGCGCACAGTTGAGTATGTGCAAAAATGTGCATTTTACGAAAGCGCATTTTTGCACATACACAAATATGCGCATTCATGCATAGGCATTCTCAAATGCGTATTTTCGTGCATACTCAAACATGCATATTTTTCCGATCACCATTTTCTTTTTTCAAAACATGGCAACCATGGAGCTTAACGAGCCTGCAGGGGTGGGTGAGGGCTGCTTGCCAAGCCTGGGCAGAGGGCAAGCAGGGGCAGGGGCTTGGTGAGCCGGGCTCGGGGGTGAGGGCAGAGGGGGTTCCACTGGATTCCTGGATGGAATTGGGTGCCTGTGCCATCCCTAAGCAACGC
This sequence comes from Heloderma suspectum, assembly GCF_057233095.1. NCBI lineage: Eukaryota > Metazoa > Chordata > Lepidosauria > Squamata > Helodermatidae > Heloderma > Heloderma suspectum. Next base: position 13,741,139 of record NC_139469.1, on the reverse strand, counting down.
CCACCCAAACCTTATAATGCTTGGGTTATATGAGGATATTCATAAATGCCATTGCACCAAGGTAACATAGCCACTAACAGAGCAGGTAGCATACTTGGCCTGCGCCATCAGCCAAGCAACCAAGGGCCACTGGGATATTGAACCCCATTTTTGTTGTTGTTGTATATTTGGTCAGTCGCTTCCGACTCTTCGTGACTTCATGGACCAGCCCACGCCAGAACTTCCTGTCGGCCGTCTCCACCCCCAGCTCCCTCAAGGTCAAGTATTGAACCCCTTACCTCCCTGGAAAAAAACATCACAGCAAAGAAGACCATCCTGGCCCCACCCAGCGCCTAGAGAAGCAGCTGAATGGAGCATGCTTCCTTCCTCCCTGCCAGAAAGAACATTTAGGAGAACTTCGTAACTTAGTGCCCCAGTTTGCTTTCCCCCTCCTCCTTCCCAATCTCTTTTCCTTTGGTGTTGTGGGAATTTGAGGGAGGGCTGGTTGTGTTATGACCTATTGTAAGCCACCCTGAAGATCATTTGATTATAAATCGTAATGGGGTGGGGTATAAATTTTCAGAATAAATATAGATATAAATTTATTGATTTATTGATTTATTTAAAGATTGTATAAACCATGTATTCATCAAGAAGTGCATTTCAGGGAAGTATACATAACAAGACAATGTTAAAACATAAAGCAACAAACGATACACTCGATCATTTTTAGGAGTAATAATAAAGATTTCCTAAAGCTTCACCTTGACAGTTTATGATAGTTTTCTAATATTACTAATATTTTGAGTTGGGATGTGCAAATCAGCAAAACCTGAGCTCATGGAAGTTCTCGAAATTCCATCTCAACGCTTGCTCCAACTCAAGTCCATATGAAATTGCAAACTTTGCTTTTTCTTTTCACATGAAAATCCATGCATATTTTCCTGTGTATTTTTTTCAAATTGTGTGCAACTTCTAATAGACATTCTTTTCCTGTAGATTAAAGTGTATTTGTGTGCATTTTTCGAAAGTACATTTGTCTCATGCACATTTTTCAAATGTACACATGCTGTTGAATGCAGTTTTTGGTCCTCAGATTACACTGCAAGCTTGGAAATGTATGGGCTTCAATCTCAGATTGTGTCTGAATCCATGTTCAATCCGGAAGATGCAAACTGGGTCAGCCCTGATGAAAAATTAACTGAAACAAATACATCCCTAAATTTGAGTATAAAGCACACTTCTTCTGACACCTCAGACACATGTCGGGTTGTGGGCCATCTTACCATACCAGGATAGAACGGAAAATGACTTGGGGTTGTAGAATTCTCCCCAAACACAGTTAGCAACATAGAAACCTAGAAAGCTACCATTTTCCTGAGTCAGATGACTGGTCCATCTAGCCCAGTATTGTTGACACTGACTGGCAGCAACATCTCTCTAGGGTTTCAGGCAAGAATTTTTCTAACCCTACCTGGAGATGCCAGGGATGGAACCTGCAACCTTCTGCATGCAAATAGATGCTCTACCACTGAGCCAAAATCCCTCCAAGTCCAGTCCAGTTGTGTGTGTGTGTGTGTGTGTATTGTAATGTGTGTTGGATGAGAAAAGCCTGCTTTAAAACAAATGCAGAGGAGATCAGCTTCAGATTTGTGGTTGATTCTGTCCCATTGCTAAGCACCCAGCCATAATTCCCAGCCATGACTTTGAGTCCACCAGCTTTCTTGAAAGGCCTTGATCAGACAAAGTCTCTTCTCCAACCTGAATGCAGAGAGAAATTAATCTGCCGAGCGGCCAAGATGGAGTTGGCTTTGCCACCAAGGAGGGTAAGCATATTGTTCTCTCAAGAGGGCAGATAAATTCCCATTCAATCTCCCCAGACGTGTTAGATTGTGTCTCCCTTTATTGTTAGGGACAATTGTCTGCAAAAAGCTTAGGGAAGGATCTAAAACCTGCTGAATGGAGAGATTTCCACTCCCGCATGTCAGTTTTGAACAGGGGTCTTTTGGAAAGCTTAGTGTGCTGTTGGAAAGCAATCCTTCCTAGATTTTCTAACACAATGGATTTCTGAGAAACAAGAAGGCTGGGGGAATTTTGCCATTTCTATACATGATGGAGGTTTTGCAGGACTGGTGAAATGTAACAGTTCGTACCACCCTATGGCTTGTTGCGTAAGGAAAAAATGATGGACAGGAGAAAGCGCAAGGGGCCAACTAGCCTATTACTATTTAAATCATTACACCCCCCTTTTTTTCCTGGAGCTTCATCCCACCACACAGGTGGAGACGGGGAATTGCAGGGGCTTTCAAGATGCAGCAAATATCACCACATTTGCAGGTAGGAATGTATTTACAGTATTAATAGGTTGTCTGGGCTTTTATCTACTCCCCCCGCCACCCTTTACAGTAAACATAGCTAAGGCCCTGCTCTGAGAAGTACCTTGGCTGTGCTCCGCAGGCTGGTTGCCACACACTTTGTAAGAAGGGCTAGAACGCCTCTGGTGATGCTGCTGCATTAACATGTACTGTTTGTCAGGACTGGGCCCAAGCTTCCTGGTTTGGTTTCAAACTCTGGTTCAGATCGGAGGCAGCAGATCTAGAAGAAGCCCAGCCAAGACAGGGAACTGGGGAGGAAATTCCCCAAGGCTACCTAGAAGTCAGGGATGAAACTTCCAAGGGGTTCTTGAACAGGAGGCCCAGGTTCAGAGACCATCGTCCCCCCGCCCCTTGGGAACTCACCCTTTGTCAGAGTGGGAGGGAGCACCGGAACAGACAGATGCCAGAGTTCTGCACAGAGTTAAGCAGGTGGAGTTGAGAGGAGGTGGGAGGTGGTCTGCCAGATGGGCTGCCCATCAGAAGTTGGGCCAGGAGGGCCCTCCTGGAAGGAAAAGCCTGGGAAAAGCCTGGGCACAGCAGGAAAACATCCGTTTGAGTTGACAGGCAACTGCCTCGCTTTGATTAACTATTTAAGCATAATGCTGCAGGTATGAGCAGGTGTTATTAACTGAATAAAGGTTTTGTGGATTGCACAGCAAGTCTGTTACTCAGCAGAAAGGCTTAGGCCAGGGGCGTTCATGGTGGTGGTGGTGGGAAGATGGCTGTCCCTATGGGTAAAAAAGAGGCCAGTAGGGATGTACGAAAGGGACTTACCTTGTCCCGCAGCTTTTTTCGCGGTGGGGGGGAGGCGCTTCGCTTCTCCCCCTGAAGTTCATGTGAGCGGGGGGGTGTCTTCCCACCTCGCCCAGCTGAAATTCAGGCTGAGGGGGAGGCTTCCCGCTTCGCCCCTGGCCGAAATTCAGGCCGGGGAGAAGCGCCCCGTCTCCCTGGCCGCGAACTTCAACAGAAAAGTAAAAAAAAAAAAAAAAACGCCCCGTGATAGGCTACGTAATGATTTACGTAGCCTATCACGGCTAGATCTGCAAAGTCAGCCGTGATAGGCTACGTTAATCGTCACGTAGCCTATCACGGGTGACTTAAAAAAAAAAAAGCGCGTACGCAAATGGCGGCCCCCATAAGGAGCCGCCATTCGTGTTCCTTATTTGGTCGCTGTGGTCTATGTAAAGATTTACGTAGACTACGGCGAAAATAAGGGCAACGCAAATAGGAGAATTTCTCCCCGAAACTACTTCGGGGGGCCGAATACGTTGGCACTCGGCCCCCCGAAGTTTCGGCGAGAAATTCTCTGACACCCCTAGGCCAAACTAGATTTGTGCTAGATATATAGTGTGCAGCTACATGGTACCAATGAACATGTTTCTCCTAAGTGTTCTAGTCGTGTGTGTGTGTGTGTGTGTGGGGGGGTAATTTTGTTCCAGCTACTAACTACTGGCACCATCGAAGGGAGAAGAAGCAGCAGCTCTTCCATTGTGCTTAGCTCCAGTTCCTTGACTTGCTGAATTACTACCTGCTGAACTTTGCAACTAAGAATTGAATGGCCGAGTTTGCTTTTTTCCTCCTCCCTTCCAATTCCTTTTCCTTGTGTGTCATGTCTTTTGCACTGTCAGCCTGAGGGCAGAGGTTGTCTTATTTCTGATACTTGGTGAAACTCTCTTGCTGAAGATTGGGATAGAAACTCTTCAAATAAATAAAAAGAAGATACATAGCTGCATTCTCGTATCCAGAGAACATCTAGTAGTCTGGTCCCACTTTTCAGTGTGTTCAATGAGTTTTACTCCCGTGTACATGTGCATAGGATTGCAACCTATATCTCCCCCTTCTCACAACACAATGGATGTTGGGAGCTCTCACTGTGCCTCCAGGCAGCCCTCCATCCTTTCTAGATCTATGGTAATGAAGCCCATAGTGCTGAATCTAACAGCCCAGACAGGTTAATTGGTGACCCCCAAGTTCCAGGGATATTATTTCTCCACCCAGTTCCTAATTCTGTACACCTCTAATGTGTCCCACCTTTAGTCAACTTGTTACTTCACTAAACAACCAACCAGCCCCAAATGTAGGGATGCATCGGAACTTCATTTATGTTTGCAAATCGTGTGAACGTGTTCCCACTGCAATCCTGAACATGAGCAGGAGCAGTTTTTTTCAAGATACATTTGCAAATCCCCAAATTTGCATTTGTGCATATAAATGCACAGAAATGTGCACAGTTCCTGTTTGCATGAAACAAAAAACAGGATGGACATTAAAATGCAGGTGAACCAAAGCAAGCTTCGGAATGATTTTTAGAGAAGTCAGGTGAGCTTAAAAATGGCTGGCTCTCCAGTCCATACCCAAATGAATAAGACCCTCTGAACATTGCTTCTGATCCTGGATGCTATGCTATTGTGAATGGCAGGAGGCAGATTGAGTTTGGGGCAGATGGTGGTGTAGCAATGGCAGCAAGGAGGCTAGTCCTAGCGATGTCAGATGAGTCCATCCAGGGTATGAAGCTCACAAAGCTTTCATCAATACAGTTCAGCTTAATTTCCCATGCACTGGCCTCACTTGATCTCCATTGAGTCAGGCCAGTTTGTGGATTTCTTTTCTAAAAAAATTGTGTAAATAGGGATTTGTGCAAATCCTTGCTGAAATTTGCAGAATTTCTACAAATTGTGGCCGTAATTTGTGTAATTTGCAAACTGTGGCTATATCTGAGCAAATTGCAGCTGCATTTTGTGCAAATTGCTATTTACTCAAATTAAAAACAAAACAAAAACAAAAACGTTCCCAGATTTCAGGAAGAAACCCGTAGCTCAGCTCACAAATGCAAGTCAGGTTGAGGATACCACAGAAGCCTGGTGAGCCCCCAAATGACTGGATTTCCTGGCAACAGAAATCCCTAGTCCTAACTTCGAACACATAACTGTTGATACGATGCCTTGATTTGTACCAGTGTGTACTAGGGATGTTGGAGAAATCTGCAACAGGTTCAAAGGAGTTCAGATTTCTGTGAATCTGACCTGCGGATCCCACAGTGGACCAACTTTCTCCAAGTTGGACAGCTTCCACAGACTTGCAGAGCAATTTCCCCCTTTTGGGGGGGATTTGTGCAAATTTGCATTAGTAATGATTCACATTAACTAATGCATATTATCACATTTGTGCATGTGAAGACTGGCGCTAATGCACATTAGCAGAAGCAGAATGAAATTCTGGTAAAAACAAGAACAACACCACACCAATTCTGTCAATGAGCAGATGACAGAATAAAAGGTGCCTGACAATCCATGAAACACAGACAGAAGGGAAGTGACAAGTGACTACTCCCTTAGTGTATTCACAGCAGATATATGTAACTGTCTCTTGCCTTTTTTTTGTTTTACGGCCATGGAAGGTGGCAAATCTGATCAAATCTGATCAGACAGGTGGCGGTAAGGATGGGGTGCTGAGCTCTTCCCTCTTTAGCTGCTTTATAAAGTTCAAATCTGCCTCCCCAGGTGTTTTTCCACCCAGGAGAGAAAAGATATAGGTATGCGTATGTTTTCCCCTTTGAACATGAAAAAGCAGTCGGGGGAGGAGGCATGTTGACCCACAAGGAAGGCTTAAGTTCCCCTTTCCCATTTACATTCCTTTGATCAAATTTTCAGCCTCTTCTGGCTGCTTTTCATTAAACATCCCCCACCCCCGCCGGTATCTGCTATGTAACATCTAACTTAGCCCTGAAATCAATGTTTGGATCATTCATGTCGATTCCTAGACCTCATTTTCCCCTGGATGCCAGAAAAGAATGGGGATCTGATGCTGAGAACTATATTTGTTGTGCTATAATATAAGAAGAACCCATAGACGGTAGTCTTTCCCATTAATTTTCAAAGCTTAGCTATAACATTTACCTAGCTTTTAAAAATTCCAATGTATTTGACTTAATAACAGCATAGCTCATAAACCCAGTTAAAGATCTCTGACCTCACTTTGATCTAAGGTCAGCACTCATTTTTGACTTTTCTCAGTTTCCTGTAGCTATTCAAACATTCTTTTGACCCATTCCAATTATTTCTCCCCCTCCGCCATCCTGATCTTTGGTTCTCCTTCCTTCATAACCAAGGGAATTGGATATCTTTCGAAACAGGAGTGGGGAACCAGTTTCAGCCAAAGGGCTGAATTCCATTTCCGAGAAGCTCTTGGGGGCCACATTCCAGTGGTGGGTGGAGCTGAAGGCAAAAGAGGCAGGGCCAAAAATACCAGCATGTATTAGCTTAAAGCTCTTACTGCATGTCACTAAGCTTTAGGAGAGGCATTTCAACCTTTCAGGAATGGGGGAAACACTGCACAAAAGCTGGGAGACAGTGGTTTGTGAAAGGGGGTGGGGCCAGGGGAGAGCGGGGAGGGAACATCTAGGGCACTCTTCAGAGCCAGATATGGCCTCTTGGCTTGAGGTTCTGAACCGCTGCTATGAAACATGCTCATATCAGTTACATCAGCCTTCCTCAAACTGGTTCTTTTCCAATGTTTTAGACTACAGCTCCCATAATCCCTGACCACTGGCCATGCTCACTAGGGCTGATGGGAGTTGGAGTCCAACATGTCTTGGGGAAAGCTGACTTGCATGACAGACCCTGGAAAGCCACTGGCAGTGAGCAGAGGAAATACTTAGCCAGATGGCCTGGTACTGTGTTCATAAGAACATAAGCAGAGCCCTGCTGGATCAGACCAAGGGTCCATCTAGTCCAGCATTCTGTTCACATAGCGACCAATCAGCTGTCAACCAGGAACTCACAAGTAGGACATGAGTGCAACAGCACCCTCCCACCCATGTTCCCCAGCAACTGGTGTACAAAGGCTCACTGCCTCTGGTACTGGAGGCAGTACATGACCATCAAGACAGTGGCTTCATGTGTTCTTATATATTTATTTTTGTATTTACATATTTTATTATATCCCACTTCTTTTCTTCTTTTCTTTTTTACTGTCATACCCTCAAGTCATCTTTTCAACTTCTTCTGCACATGTTTTCATTCTCAAAACCTCTGCTGTAGTCCATCCCTCCCCAGAGTCTTAAAATCTGTCCATCTTGTCCACCATTTTCTAATCACTTCAATCTTGGCAAGGGAACCTCTGGCCTTCCAGACCTTTTTGGACTCCAAATCTTATTAGCCCCATCACTAATGGCTAATGGTCAGGGATAATGGGAGTTGGATTCCAGCATCATCTGAAGGACCACATATTCCCCAACCTCTGACTTAAGTAAACAAGATGCCATCGATCCTTTCAGTCCGTTGCTCTATTTCCAAACATAGCGGCATGTTTCCAAAGGGTGAATGCCTAAAGGCCATGCCCCTTTGGGCCTTAGGCACCAACCTTTGGCAGCCCTATTAATGTCTAATGAGCCAAACATCACGGAGCTGTTTTCCTTGAGGTGTCTTCCATCCATGGAGTATGTCCACCATCCCTGAGTAGATGTAAAACAAGTGTATCTATTTTCATTTGACAAAGACCAGAAGATCATGTGCCCGAGTACAAATTTCACATGAACCACCAACTATTACCCACCAGGAGAAAATTGGTATTGTGCTTATTAAATAGGTACAGTGGAAGGCACAGAGGGAGAGCAGCCATTTATTATTTCTTTGGCCACCACAGCGCCACATGGACAATTTTCAAAAAGCGATGGAATTAATTGTATGCAGTACAGTGTTCAAGGTGCTTTATGTTTTGTCTCTTTGGAACAATTTGCTAGAGACATCTTTTGAACTCCAGATACAAAGCAGGGGAACAGGACTCTCTCTCCGGCTTTGTCATTCTTCATTTTAATGAGGCAAAAGTGTCACATCGAACAGTGTGAATTTGAAATATTATAATATGCTTCAGTTTTATGTCACAGTAAGTCTGTTTCTTAAAAAGGCCCCAATGATTCTAAATTCTAAGCCTTGTTGACAAGACATCTGTTTGCTTGGCTTGTAATCCCCCCCCCCCCGCCCAGCCTATAAGCTCATTATCATATATATTAAAAGGAACCTATTGAAGTATTTTGCGCCATGTTAAAAGGGCAATTTTTAACAACCCAAAAAAGGAGGGATAACTTCTTTTTCATTGTTGTGCAAAACAAAACTGCCTAGAGAAGCTATAAACACCCAACTTTTTTTGTTTATTTCTCATTCACCCCCCCACACCACACACACACACACACACAGACACACACACACTCAAACAAACTGTATAATTAGTTTCTTTCCTCTTTAAAGCTAAATTCTTAAAAAAAAAAAAACAAACAAGTATCTTCATGTAAATAATAATGTGCATCCACACAAGAACCCCTAATGTGTGTTTCCTCCTCCTGCCACACATACAGTAACAGGGAGCTATGTGCAAGTAACCTTCCATCCATGTTCCTAGTTTGCACTTAACTGGACAACTGAAATGTGGGAATTCAATGTAGCCCTGACACCAACCTCACACCTTCTTTGTGTGGGGAGCAGCATCCATGCCTAGCTTAGTATTTCCCACATTACTCTGCTAATGGGTGAGAGAATCAGGATGTCTCATGCATAGATAACAATGTGAAACCCTCTTGGGGAACTGCTTGCCACTGGGGTCTCCAACATGGTGCATGTAGGCACCAATGCAACGCGCCTATGAACAGTTCTCTTGGCACCAGCCAGGCTCCTTGATTTATTTTACTTTATTTCTTAAGGCTTAAATTTATTATTTTTAATGGGGAGGGTAGCATGCTGCAAAGCAAAGTGTTGCCCTCCAGCACCATTGTTATTTGGGTTCAACAGAGTGGTTTTATGTTTTTGAGCTCAGAGCCCACCTCTGGTTTGTACTTAGGTTCTTGCGCAAGTTTCTTTTCTTCTAAGCTCACCATTTTGCCTTCTGGGAAATGAGCATTTTGTGACTGGCTATGGCCACCAGGGCAGCCATTTTATGAATGAGCAAGCCCCCTCCCACAGCCATTTTGTGAGAACACTACCTCAACATTTGAAGTGTGCCCACTGCCCACAAACTCAAGACGTTTGGGACCCCTAGTTTACCTTGTCCAAGGCTAGTAGTCTCTCCCCTCCCCCTCCCCTGAAAATTTAAGTTACCCGTTGTATTCTGTTTGCACTATTGGACTACCTTCTTACAGAGCCCATTCCCAACTGGCATAGTTCAGTCCTAGTCGCACTGCCTTATGAGTTTTGTAATATACAAAACTACAAACCACATTATGTTGTGTTAGATGGTAAGTAAAGTATCCGCCATACACAATGATATCAAGGGACTGTGCAACATGAAAGAGGGGGAAAAGGGGAGCACAAACAGGTTTATAAGTATGATCCACAAAAGCAATGTGGACGTTGACCATCTGTTCCTAAAAGCCAGTGTTCTGGGGACACATGGAAAGGGAACAATTGTCAGCTTCCTTGCTACCATTTTGGAGAATGTGTGCTTATTTTTCTTCCTCTTAACCTGCTTCTCTCTGTTAGGGAAGTGGAGTCCTAAGTGAAATAAAGGTTCAATATTTTAAAGCCACTGGATAAGAGGTAAAGGTGAGGCAGATCCTTAAATGTCAGAGATGTGCTTTTCAGAACTCTCATGGCTGCAGAGTGTAGGGATGTTCAGTCTCACCACCATTGGAGGCATGTATGGGGGGGCCTGAGAAAGGGCCTTCTCGCTGACCACTCCCATGCTCTGGAACCACCTACGGAGGAAGGCTATGGGCCGAACCAAACCTTCTCCAAATCACACACAGTAGAGCTGTGCATGGGTGTTTCCCTACTCTGCTGCATGTGCACACAGTCCCAATTTAGATTGAGACCATGGTGCTTCAGGAGACAAGGGTTTACATTTCCCCCCATCCATTTTCATCCTGAAATTCCACCCCCCACCCCAGAAAAAGTACTTATTGGAATCAGTGGAAGCTTTACCCCTCCTTTTTTAACCCCAGTCCTACAGGGGGTGGAATTTCAGGATGAAAATGTGTGTGTGTGTGTGAGCGCGCTTAAACCTAGGGCTGTGCACTGCTTCAGCCCAAGGCCCGAGCTCCAAGTTGAAGTGGGGCACTTTGGGCCACTTCAACCCACATCCGAGGCAAGGCAGTGGGGGCCCAAAGCGGCCCAAAGTGAATCGGGCCACCCCGAAGCGCTTCTGTGATCTTCATGTGATCTGGAGGCCCAGCTGCCACGCCACCGCCACTGTGGCCACCCAACCCCCACCTCCTTAGCTGGCTCTTCTGGACACCCCCCCAGCAGCTGTATTGTTGTTCCGGGGGGGGGGGATTTTAAAAATAGTGACTCCTTGTATTTCCGGAAATACAGGGAATCGCCATTTTAAAAATGGCTCCCCCCATTCCCTGGATCAATAAGATGGCTGCCGGGGCACATCCAGAAGGCCTAGGAGCTGGCAGAGGCGGCAGCTCGTCATGAGGGTGGGAGGAGGAGGCCTGACTCAAGCCTTCACGGTCTCCTCGCAAGCAAGGAACCCGTGGATGCTTGAGCAGAGGCAGGAGTTGTCCTCCAACCGGGCGCCCTCCCCTCCTTGCCAGGAAGGGAGAGGGCGCAGTTGGAGGCCGACTCCAGCCCCTGTGCATGTCCAATCTGCATGGGCTCCTTCTGTGCAAGGAAAGAGGCCTTGCAGGCTTGACAGGTGGCTGGTGCCTCTTGCCAATCGCCTGTTCTTCCACCCTGGCAAAGAGGGCAGAACAGGCGGTTGGCAGGCTGTGACAGGCGGCGGTGGTTCCCCTCGCAGCACTGGCAGCATCTGTATTTTTTTTTTAAATAATGCAGATTAATGCGGAAACGGACAGAACAGCCTTGTGAATCACATGCGAAACTGACACTGAGCAGAAATGGATGGACCTAGTGGAATCATAGAGCAACTTCACTTATCAGACATCTCTCTTTCCATGTAGCAGTGGAGATTGCAAGGGAACCCTTCAAGCCAAGACTTCTGCCTCAACTTCCATCACCTCCTTGTCCTCTGTTCTTTCTTCCCCCTTCTGTTATTTCCTCTCTAGCTGTGCATCTAATGGCTCAGTTGACATTTGAAGCTGAGCAAGAGGCTTATTTACTTAAGCATGTGGTGATGGGGGTAGGTGGGGGAGAACAGATGGATGTTTTATAAAGTTACAGCTTAGAGCTGGAAAGCGGATCTCCCAAAGACTTAAGAGTTAATAAAGTTGCTCATGTGGATTGTGCAAACAGGACGTTTATCCTCGCTCCTTGATGGAGCAGCTGGGAGCATGGTGGCAGTGGCGGGCTGGTGGCAGGAGGCGGGGAGACCTCTGTGTTTGGCTCAGCTGCCTGACAGACCAGTAAAGGGTATATTTTCATCCTCCGTTCTTGGGATGGACAGATGTACATATTTCAGCTCAAATTCTCAGCTGAGTTCAGCTTCTGTTCAGTGCATAGGCAGCAGATGAGGAGAGGCCAGGCATTTGCATTGACCCTAGTGTGCACGGCAGGAACTTAAGGAATCCTGTCATTTCATTTCATTTCATTTCATTTCATTTCATTATTTTATTTTTAATGGCATTTGTGTACCACCTTTCCACTAGGGATGTCAGAGAATTCCGCCACGGATCTTGGTGAGGCCGAATGCCAGTGCATTCGGCCCCCCGAACTCCATGTCGGAATGGCCTGCCACCCCCACCCCCCCGTGGATCCCCCCCGGGACGAGACTTACCTGGGGCAGATCTTCCAGGCGGCGGCAGTTCTGGTGGTGGCTCCGGCGGCGGCGGCAGCGATCGGTCTTCCGACCGGCTGCCGCTGCCGCCATTTCCAGGCTTGTGTATAAAAAAAAAAAAGACGTGATAGGCAACGTAAAATCTTTACGTAGCCTATTATGGTTGGGTGGGTTTAAAAAAACAACAAAACTGAGTACGCAAATGGCGGCGGCTACGGCCGCCGCCATTTGCGTTCCTTCTTTTTACCGTCTTAATCTATGTATATTTACATAGACTATGACAGCAAAAAGAAAGGGGAATGCAAATAGCATAGCAGGCGCTATTTGCGTCCCTTTTTCATTCACTGTTTTAGCCTACGTAAATCTTTATGTAAAAAGATTTACGTAGGCTAAAAAGGTGAATGAAAAAGGGACACAAATAGCGCCCGCTACACTATTTGCGTTACCCTTTCTTTTCGCTGTCATAGTCTACGTAAATATTTACATAGATTAAAACGGTAAAAAGAAGGAATGCAAATTTGCATATGCGGTTGGTTATTGTTGTTGTTGTTGCTTTTTACCCAGAGCCCTCCGCGGCCGGAAATCCGGCTGCAGACGGCTCTGGCCTGGCCAGGCCGGGCCTGGCTGGCTGCTCCGCAGAGCCTCCGCGGAGCACAGCTGGCCATTGGAGGATTCCAGGGGGAGGAACGGAGCGCCTCCCCCCCCAGCCAGGATCCCGGGGGGAGGGACAGAACTCCTCCCCCCCACCATCAACATAATCCATGGAAACGTAAGTCACTTTCGTACATCCCTACTTTCCACAAAGGTCACTAAGGTGGTAAAATCTGTTCTGTCCATGTTAAGCAGATTGTCAGGCACCTTTCATTCCGCCATCTTCCATTGATGGAATTAGGGTGTTCTTTGTTTTTTGTTTAGTTTCTTTAATTTGCATGAATTTTCATGTGTGAAAATGTGCACGTGCAAAAATGTGCACGTTCCCCCCAGATGTAAATTTTCACGCTTTAGCCTACAGGGGAAATGTGCATGTTTGGCCTTTTAATTTTTTTTGCGTATTTTTCTATGATGAAATTTGCACAACTTTTGGGAAAGTTAGAGAAACCAGTCTGCAAATCTGTGGAATCCTCCTGACAGGGGAAAAGCTGGTCCGCTGTGGCATCTGTGGGTCAGATTCATGAGAACCTGAACTCATTTGGTTCCATTGTGGATTTCTCCGACATCCTTACCACTACCCTATTTGCTCACCCTGTTTGCTCACCCTGTTCACACTCACTCCAGTTGCTCGCTCCCAGGATACAGAGACCCTCAGGAGGTTGTTGGTTCTCCTTCACTGGATTTATATAAGCAGTGGCTGGAGATCATCTATCTGGGACACTGTAGCTGCATCCTGCATCGCAAACCCTGCATTGAGTAAGGGCTTGGACTTGATGACCTCCAAAAATTAGAGCTCATTTTGACTTGGATTGACTTGACTTGACTTGGATTCCTGCACTGAGCAGGGGGTTGGACTCGATGGTCTTATAGGCCCCTTCCAACCCTACTGTTCTATGATTCTATGAAAATCCCCTGGAACCTATCTATGATTCCTCCTCCTCTAACTGTAATAGTCCCAAGTACAGAAGTTATTCACTGGATAAAATGCTGCTCAACTGATAAAATGATACAATGGTCAATGACACCTCTGTCAATCATAAGTTGTCAATGCTGAGGAGCATCTGTAGTCTGTGCATGCCCATACAAAGCAGGTGCCTTAGTAGTCCATTTTGGTTCCACAGCCCTCAACAAGAGTTTGATTGAGAGTAGGGATGGCGGAGAATCTCTCCCCGAATCTTTGGGGGGCCGAGCGCCAATGCATTCGGCCCCCGAAATCGGCAGTGAAATTCTCCGCCACCCCCCTGCCCCCCCCGGGATGGGACTTACCTTTGGCGAATGTCCCTCCCGGCGGTGGGTCCCGGCGGCGGTTCGGCGGCGGTTCGTCACGGGCGGGGGCGGCGGCCGGTCTCCGGACCGGCTGCTGCCGCCGCCATTGCAAAAAAAAAAAAAAAACTAAAGTAAAAAAACAACAACACACCCGTGCATAGGCTACGTAATGATTTACGTAGCCTATCACGGCTAGATTTCCAAAGTCAGCCGTGATAGGCTATGTAAATCTTCACTTAGCCTATCATGGGTGACTTTGGGAAAAAAAAAAAGCACGTACGCAAATGGCGGCGGCCCATGGGCACCGCCATTTGCGGTCCTTATTTTGGCACATCTAGTCTACGTAAAGATTTACGTAGACTACGGCGAAAATAAGGGCACGCTATTTGCGTTGCCCTTATTTTCTCCGTAGTCTGCGTAAATCTTTATGTAGACTAGACGTGCCAAAATAAGGACCACAAATGGTGGCGCCCATGGGCCGCCGCCATTTGCGTACGCGCTTTTTTTTTTCAAAGTCACCCGTGATAGGCTACGTGATGATTTACATAGCCTATCATGGCTGACTTTGGAAATCTAGCCGTGATAGGCTACGTAAATCGTCACGTAGCCTATCACGGTCTTTTTTTTTTTTTACTTTTTGTTTCATGGCCGGGGAGACGGGGCGCTTCTCCCCGGCCTAAATTTCAGCCGGGCGAGGCGGGAAGCCTCCCCCCCTTTGCCTGAACTTCAGGGGGAAAAGCGAAGCACCTCCCCCCCACTGCGAAGCCAAGCTGCGAAAAGGTAAGTGACTTTCGTACATCCCTAATTGAGAGTAAGCTGTCTTTGAAGCCTGAGCAAATTCATATTCCAAGTGCGGGGGGTCACTGCTACTCTTTTCACATACCATTTTTGTGTGGGACTTTTCTATCAGGGTGGAAACTGAGCCCCGAGAGCCCCAGAGCAGTTCTGATTCTAAGGAGGATCAGCAACCCGTGGGAGAGGAGCCAGCTCATCTCTCACAAGCACAGCAGCTGGCAGAGATTCCTCCTGCCAGCATTCCTGGGAGAGATAGTGACCCTGGCAGTGAGAGAGCGCTGGAGGTGGGCTTGTTGGACGCTCGGCGCAGATGTAGGGAGTGAAGCGCGATGGAGGGCGCGGAAAGGAGGCGTAGCGCCCATTTGGCACGCAAGCAATGGCTGCCTCCCATGGACCCAAGGGGAAGAGGGAGGATCTCTCCCTAGCCCATAAGTTCAGGGTCTTCAAGTGACTCTCCTTCAAATGGTGATCAACCGCCTACTTGGAGCATAGGCCACTCTGCTGTTCCTTGCTTAGTTGCTGGTGATTAGCATCTGAAAGAGTCATTAAGTTGTTAAAGGATTAAAGCTTTGAAAAGAAATCCTTTCGTCTGTGTCTTGAGTTGGCTATTGGAATCTACTGAGAGAGGCCGCCAAGGCACTCCTGACATTTTCCTCTTCTGCTTTACTTGTTTCGATGGGATCCCATTTGTTTCCATGTGCCTCTTGCTGTCTGCTTCAATGCTAACCTCACACTGAGGATACAGAGCCTTGAAATCAAACTGAACACACCAGCCTGAAGCAGAGCATCCTCGGGGCGTGATGGCTTTCCTCCAGAAGCCAGTTAAAAACCTGTTCAACAACCTGTTCCTTTCCCCCTGCTATATTCCACACATGCCCCGCAAAGCACATGCAGCAATGCTCACACCTCCTTGGAGCAATGTTTGCATTCACATGGAAACCAGTCATTATCTTCATGTGCTCAGAACTTCACAGGACTCTGCTCCTAGGTACAATCTGTCTGCCTATAAAGCTGCAAGGAAGCAGAATGTATGCCCAGTGCAGAGGGGATGAATCAGGTTCATAGAGCATGTGATTTCCAGCTGGGATGTTATGCGTACTACTTTCAAGAAGCAGCAGGGGCTGTTTACTTTTGCCTTTCAGATGCCTTGCTCTGTACTGAAATGGCTTGAACAGCTGAAGTTGTACGGAGGACATTTTTCCAGGTATGGGAGGGACTGTCTATAGCTTGGTGGTAGAGCTCCTGCTTTCATGCCAAAGGTCCCAAGTTCAATCCCTAGCAACTCAAGGATCAAGGACAGTAGCAGGTGATGGGAAATACTTTCTCTGCCTGAAATCCTGGAGAACTGATACCAGTCAGAATAGACCAAGCTAAGATAGATAAACAAATAGGCTAAGCTGGTATACGACACTTTGCACATAATTGTAGAGCAAACAGGAAGCAATGGCAACCCAGCATCTCACAACATGTCAACCTCTTAGCTTGTTTCTTGAATGAAGCCATAGAAATGAAGGGATGTATGAGAATTTCATTTTAGTTTGCAAATCAGTTGAAAATGCTCCATCCACAGCCCCGAATGTGAATGGGAGCGCATCTTCCCCCCAAAATATCCACGAACTCCGAAACTTGCGTTTACATTTAAAGAAGTGCATTTTTAAAAATGTGCAGAACCTTCAAATGCACAACCTTAAAGTGTGGCTTTAAAAAAAAAGCACATCTTTTTCTTCTTTTTTTTAAGTGCACAATTTAAAAAGTGTATTTGTTTTTAAACACAACTATAAAAATGCACAACTTTTGAAAAATATGCAGTTCCCCATTCAAACAACCTCTCCACCCCCCAAGGTCATAGATGAGAATGGGAAGAAGTCAAACCGAAGGACACACCATGGCAGGGATGAAGTAGCTTGTGACAGCTGCTTCTCCCATTCAAATGAACTGAAAGGCAGCAGGTCAACAGCAAAAATGGGAACAAGCCAAAACAAGCTTCAAAGTGATTTTGGGAGAATTTAGGAGAGTTCAAAAATCACTGTTTCTTCCATCCCCAATAATCCAGCCCTGGCTCCATGTGGAATAATAAAGAGAAAATACTGTCTAGAAATCTGGTCCCCATTATGGGAGATGAGCATTTTGGAAAGTGTGTCTCCATATGCACTGAAGACAGGAATCTTTCTTTGAGACACACACACACAAAAATGCTGGAAGCAAATCACACCCATTCTCAAGGAGCCGCCTTTACTGCAACAGGAAAGACGCATCCATAATAGAGACACCAGTGGTGACAACAGGAAAGAGGCATCCATAATAGAGACACCAGTGGTGACAACAGGAAAGAGGCATCCATAATAGAGACACCAGTGGTGACAACAGGAAAGATGCATCCATAATAGAGACACCAGTGGTGACAACAGGAAAGAGGCATCCATAATAGAGACACCAGTGGTGACAACAGGAAAGAGGCATCCATAATAGAGACACCAGTGGTGATAACAGGAAAGAGGCATCCATAATAGAGACACCAGTGGTGACAACAGGAAAGACGCTTCCATAATAGAGACACCAGTGGCGACAACAGGAAAGAGGCATCCATAATAGAGACACCAGTGGTGACATCAGGAAAGAGGCATCCATAATAGAGACACCAGTGGTGACAACAGGAAAGAGGCATCCATAATGGAGACACCAGTGGTGACAACAGGAATGAGGCATCCATAATAGAGACACCAGTGGTGACAACAGGAAAGAGGCATCCATAATAGAGACACCAGTGGTGACAACAGGAAAGACACATCCATAATAGAGACACCAGTGGTGACAACAGGAAAGAGGCATCCATAATAGAGACACCAGTGGTGACAACAGGAAAGAGGCATCCATAATAGAGACACCAGTGGTGATAACAGGAAAGAGGCATCCATAATAGAGACACCAGTGGTGACAACAGGAAAGACGCTTCCATAATAGAGACACCAGTGGTGACAACAGGAAAGAGGCATCCATGATAGAGACACCAGTGGTGACATCAGGAAAGAGGCATCCATAATAGAGACACCAGTGGTGACAACAGGAAAGAGGCATCCATAATAGAGACACCAGTGGTGACAACAGGAAAGAGGCATCCATAATAGAGACACCAGTGGTGACAACAGGAATGAGGCATCCATAATAGAGACACCAGTGGTGACAACAGGAATGAGGCATCCATAATAGAGACACCAGTGGTGACAACAGGAAAGAGGCATCCATAATAGAGACACCAGTGGTGACAACAGTTGCTTCCCAAAAGTTTGTTTGAAAGCAGCTATCACAAGGCCTCTTTCATGCCTGCCATGGCTTGCCCTTCTCCTTTGGCAAAAGCACATGGAGGTTCATGATCTCACAGGTACTGGCATGTCCTTGTTAATGACAAACTCAGTCAAGCATGGGTTCATGTTCTTGTCGCCCTCTGCTGTGGTTATCTCCTAAATGGAATGGAAATAGAAAAGAAAGAAAGAAAAAGAAAGTCTAATCTTTAAGGGAGGGTGGGGAAAAATAGGGCTTAGCAAGATTACTTCAACCCCCACCCTGGCCCAGCTGGGCTTTTGCTTAAATCCAAGAAGCATATAAATAAAATAGCCTTTGTTTCAAAGATGAACAGGAATGTTATGCATTTGGCAGAGGCTGGGGAAAGAAAGGCAGCAGGAACTAGCAAGGGAAGGAGATTTGCACATAAAACAGAGAACGAGTTTCTTGTTGCACAAAGGAAGGAGGGAAGGACATTTGTGCTTCATAGCAGGATGGCGGGTGGAAGCTGAAGGTCAATTCCAAAGGAGGACTCCTCCTTAAATGCATTTTATTGCAAAGCGGCCTCTGGCCCTCAATTTTTGTCTCCTGTGAATCTGGTGCTGACTAACTCCATTTCATTTGGTGGAACCCCCTGCTGGTTTTACAGAACAGTGGCTTAATGGCTGCAGTCTCCGGGACAGAAAGTGGGTGGTACCAACTTGAACGGCTTCCAATTCAATGTGATGTAGAGCAGTGTGGGTTTCATAGGTCCCCCCCCCTTTTTAAAAAAATGTGATTATTGTTTGGCTGGATTTAGGGATGTCCGGCATGGGGAAATCCAGCTTCATTGGTGCTTGGTGGATTTCTCTGGAGCTCCCAGCTCAGCTGGCATTTGCTGGGGCCTCAGCAGGGAGAAGGGAGACGTATGCACACCAACCAGCAGAGGCAATTTCAACACCACTCCTTGTGCACCAAAGGCTCCCTTCCCCCTGCTGGGGAGCCGATAAGGAGACGGAACACTTTCCCATGCAGTGGCCAGTGCTGGAATTGCCCGTGGCTGGTCATTGTACATAAACGTTTCCCTTCCCCCACTGGGACACCAGATGGGAGACTTTTATGCAGAATCACTGGGCACTGGAATTGCCTGCTGCTGGTCATTCTGTGCAAGTCTCCCTTCTCGTGGCTGCACCCAAACAGGGAGAAGGGAAACTTTTACACACAGTGACAGGCAGCGGGCAATTCCAGATGGTCATTTTGCGTAAAAGCCTCCCTTCTCCCTGCTGGGGCGCTGATAGGAAGAAGGGAGACTTTTCTGCACAATGACCAGTGGTGGCAGGATGGGCAAGCCAAGGCTCCCTCCCTCCCTCTGCCACTGCCACCTCCTCTGTTGCCTGAGTTGGGCCAGCTCATGGGCAAGAGAGGCAGAGTCTAGGGGGGCGAGCCACCAAAAGCTCAGCAAGCTTGATCCCCACATGAATTCTTCTGACATCCCTGGCTGGATTAGCCCAAAGGTCTTTCTAGGTCAGCATTCAGGATCCCACAGTGAGCAACTGCATGCCAAAGAGGAGCTCACAAGCAGAGCATGAAGGCAATGGCCTTCTGTGGATTGCCCCCAGTACCCGGTCTTCAGAGCCTTTGCACATGGAATTCTTATTGAGCTACCATACCTCGTAGCCATTACTAGACCCATCCTCCATCACGCATTCACATCCTTGTAAAAGCCTTCTGTCCTTTCCTGGCCCAAGGCTCTGCAGAAGCAGATTGCAGCAGAAACACTCACTGGTGGGTTTAAGCCATGTCAGCAGAAGCAAGGCTGGGGCTATCAGGACCTTCGACAGCACACTGCAGAAGGTGCAGGCTGGCATATTTTTTCACAAAGAGAGCTACTGGGTGTGTTCAGTGGTGGGTAGCGGGACCACATTGTGGGGACAGGGAGGGAAACCACCACAAGCCCCCCTCCCACGCTTGCAGAATTACGCAGGGCAGCATGGTTCCCTTACCCATCCTGAGTCTGTGGTCCTGTTGTTGTCCTCCCACTGCTGCGGCTGCGTATCCCAGCAGCCACTGCGGCAGGAACAGGGCTGTGCCAGCCGCTTCAGCCGTCGCTATGCAACCACAAACATCAAGTTCATCCATGTGGGCTAGAGTGTTGCTGGCACTTCTGGGTGCTCTAGATGGCCATCTTGCTGGTTGCTGTGATTTATCCTTTGAGCACCAGACACATGACACAGTAAGCTACCCCGGGGCCCCGTACCCATTCTGCAGAGACTGGATAATGACAGTGGGTAACGTACCGATCGTGGGTGGGAAAAACACTCCCAACATGACATGCTAACCAACCATGGGTCATGTTTGGGAGTGACCCACCGTGGGTTAGCATGTTGTCTGAACCCAGCCATTGTCTCAGCAAGCTGCCGAAGACATCTGAGGCCTTATGAAAGCTGGCCAGTCTGATTCTGCTGTAAGCCCCACTGCTCGATGCTGAATGCAATTGCAGCAACCCTGACAGAGGGCCATCCAATCTCTGCTTAAATACTTCCAGCGAAGGAGAGCTCAGCATCCCATGGGACAGTTTGTTCCACTTCTGAGCAGCTCTTACCTTTAGAATTTTTTTTAATAACAATTAGCTGAAATTTGCTTCCTTTCAGTTTCCACCCATTCTTTCTAGTCCTTCCTTCTGAAGCAACAGAGAACAAATCTGCTCCATCTTCCACAAGACAAGCCTTCAGATATTTGAAGACAAATATCATGTCTTCCCATAATCTCCTCTTCTACAAGCTCAACATACCCAGCTCTTTCAACCTTTTCTCATAGTTGAGAAGCTCTCAACTATTTTCTCTTTCCAGTATGAGTTCTCAAAGTGGGGAACGATATTCCGAACCAGAGCATAGGTATGAAAACATCTAAGGGGTGATGGTGGTGGTGGGAAGAAACTCTATCAGCAGCTTTATCTTAACAGCAGGGAGAATGTAGGGATGTACGAAAGTTCCGCCACGGACATCGGGGAGGCCGAATGCCAGCGCATTTGGCCCCCCGAAATCAGTGGCAGAATGGCCCGCCACCCCCCCGGATGAGACTTAACTTGGGCGGATCTTCCTGCTGGCGGCGGCTGCGGCGGCGGCTGTGGCGGCGGTTCGGCTGCGGCGGCTGCGGCGGCCGGTCTTCCGACCAGCTGCCACCGCCGCCATTTCCAGGTTAAAAAACCAAAAAAAGTGATGGGCTACGTAAAGATTTACGTAGCCTATCACAGCTAGATTTTAAAAAAACACCGTGATAGGCTACGTAAATGTTTACGTAGCCTATCACGGCTGACTTAAAAACAAAACAAAACACGCGCATACGCAAATGGCTGCTGCCATTTGCGTTCCTTATTTTGGCTACGCTATTTGCGTTCCCCTTATTTTTGCCGTCTTAGTCTATGTAAATGTTTACATAGACTAAGACGTGCCAAAATAAGGAACGCAAATGGCTGTGGCCATGGCCGCCGCCATTTGCGTACGCGTGTTGTTTTTTTTTTAAACCAGCCGTGATACGCTACGTAAACATTTACGTAGCCTATCATGGCTGACTGCAGGGATGCAAACAGCGGCGGCTATGGCCGCCGCCATTTGCGTCCCTGCTAGCCAGCGGCCAGATGTCCGGCTGCTGGCGGAGCCAGCCGGCGGCTCCGCAGAATCGCTGTGGAGCACAGCTGGCTGGCCAGGATTCTGGGAGGGAGGAACAGAGCGCCTCCCCCCCGGCCATGATTCTGGGGGGAGGGACGGAACGCCTCCCCCCCACCATCAACATAATCTGCAGAAAGGTAAGTCACTTTCGTACATCCCTAGGAGAATGACACAAACCAAACGAAACTCCATCACATTGGGAGGTTAAAGGTATGCTTAAAAAGAGAGCTTTTAATAGTCTGTTGAAATAGGCCAAACTCTTGAGCATAATGAATCACAAGTGGTAAGGGCGAGTATATAAATGTGGGGAGGCAATAGGGAACACTCTATTGACCTCTGAGCATGACCAAGCATCTGAAAGGAGGTGACAGCTGCAGTACAGATTCATGAATGGACCTCAGAGAATAGGGAGGCACGTTTGACAGTGTGAAGGATAAAGCTATCAATGGCTAATAGTCATGATGTCTATATATTATCTCCAGTATCAGAGGAAGTATGCCTTTCACCACAGGTTGCTGGGGGGACATGCGTGGGAAGGTACTATTGTGCTGATGTCCTTCTTGTGGTCTTCCAGAGGCATCTGGTTGTGAGACAAGAATGATCCACCATGGCTCTTCTTATGTTGTTATGGTTGATGAGTAAAATGCTAGCTGTATGGAATAGGGGTGGAGGGGAAATTCATTCAGTCCAAATTTTTATATGCACTTACCCAATTAGCACCTCCTAGATCTACATGCAAGCCAGAATGCGCTTGTGTGCTGAAATCCGCACTTTTCAGAAAGTTGAGATGCAGCTCACAACTCAAGAAAAGTGTGAAAAATGCATGTATTAAGGGAAAGTCCACTAAATAAATAAATAAATAAATATATAAATATTAGGGGGAAGTATGCACAAAAAATATATTTGGGGAAAATCGCTTGCAAACCAGGAACATACTATGAAATGTAGTATCCTTGACAGTGGTTTGGGTCCTTTCTGTTGTGTTGTGCCCAGAAGGTGGCACTGGGGGATTGCTGTTGAGCCCCACAACTCTTGGCTGAAGGTGACCCACATGGTTCTATCTTGTCCCCAGTGTTATTGACCATATATGTGAAAGTGATGGTAGAGGTCATTCAGAGCTCTGGAGAAAGGTGCCGTCAATATGCTGAAGTCATCCGTCTTCATTGCTTTTTGATACCTAAACCCAAGGAAGCAGTCCAAACCCTTGAACCCAGGGTTCAGTAATGAGGGTGAACAAAGTGAAGTTAAACCCAGACAAGACAGAGGTGTTGTGCCAGTCAGTAGAAACAGTTATCCATGCTTCCATTATATCATCTTTAGACTATTACAACGTGCTGTGCATGGGGCTATCTTGAAGCACATCTGGAAGCTACAAGTGGCGCAAAGTGCGGAACCTAGGCTGCAATCTGGTGCATGATATCAGGATCATATACACCTGCCTTGAAAGACCTGCACTGGTTGTTGATTGCTTTCCAAGCTCAATTGAAGGTGTTGGTCTTAACTTTTAAAGCACAACATGCTTTAGGACCTGGCTATCTAAAGGGTCACCTGTGTCATGATGAACCTACCCAGATATTTAGATTTGCAGGAGAGGTTCTTTTGAGGGCACCATTACCTACAGAGGTCCGTTTGCTGGGCACATGTGAAAAGTCTTTCTATGGCTCCCTCAAGAACTTTAAATTGGCCACCACTCTCTTGGCTTCTAGAAATGGCATGAAGACAAATCTTTTTAATTCAGCCTTTTGAATGATATAGTTGTCTTAATGTTATAATGTCTTACTGTTTTTAACAGTCTTATTTTTATTGTTTTAAGATTTTATTGGTTTAAAATTGCTGAGTACCGCCTTGTTGTGTGTGCGTGTGTGTGTGCGTGCGTGCATGTGCCTGTGCAAATAAGACAGTATATCTACATTAATGAAATAAACAAATAATACATTAGAAGAAACATGCATGGAAATGCTTACAGATGTCCATGGAGACTTCTTTTGCCTAATTCACAAACCGATGAGAAAATGGGCTAACGAGAACTTATAGTCAGGAAAATGAGAAACTGAGCAAAATAGAAATAGACATATTCACCGATCCCTAGTATTGCAGCTGGAAATCCAGGCATCCTAGCTGCTTCAGCCTTGGACTTCATTTTCTGCCTGGGTATTTACCACACACTGTCAAACAGCCATTGTGACTGAATTAATGTTCAGAAGTCATGTGGATGAAAAAGGACTAGGGGTCTTTTCCCTTTTTGTGTTTTCATATCTATATCTATATCTATATCTATATCTATATCTATATCTATATCTAAATCTATCCAAGCCAGCTGCAAGGTTATCATCCACTAAGCTAAATTATTCAGAACCAATTTCACTCTCAAAATCTATCTCTCATGTAACTTTCAAAAATAGAATACATTTAAATGAAAGGGGAATCTTGTCCCAAATCTATATAGGGGGGCAGTGTTTCTGTTTCTAAGAGCTGGTTTTGAATTTTTGCAGAGGAAGCTGTACCTTGGTTCCAATGCAGACCTTTGTCTGACAGTGTCCCCATTTTCTGAAAGGCAATCTAATGTTCCAGTTCATCAATTTAACATCCCTGTAGCATTCCATGAGGAAGAGGGTGCAGGCAAACGCCAACTGGCTCTTGAGAACTACCTGAATTCAAAGCTGCACACCACTGGATAATAATTCTTCCAGCTGCTGAATAATATCTGTCTGTCTGTCTGTCTGTCCATCCATCCGTCCGTCCATCCATCCATCCACCCATCTCTATATCACACTGACAAAAAAGGTCTGCATAGTTAAAGCAATGATATTCCCTGTAGTAACCTATGGCTGCGAGAGCTGGACCATAAGGAAGGCTGAGTGAAGGAAGATAGATGCTTTTGAACTGTGGTGTTGGAGGAAAATTCTGAGAGTGCCTTGGACTGCAAGAAGATCAAACCAGTCCATATTTCAGGAAATAAAGCCAGACTGCTCACTTGGGGGAATGATATTAAAGGCAAAACTGAAGTACTTTGGCCACATCATGAGAAGACAGGATACCCTGGAGAAGATGCTGATGCTAGGGAAAGTGGAAGGCAAAAGGAAGAGGGGCCAACCAAGGGCAAGATGGATGGATGATATTCTGGACGTGATGGACTCGACCTTGGGGGAGCTGGGGGTGGCAACAGCTGACAGGAAGCTCTGGCGTGGGCTGGTCCATGAAGTCACGGAGAGTCGGAAGCGATTGAATGAATAAACAACTATATATATATATGTGTGTGTGTGTGTGTGTGTGTGTGTGTATATATATATATATATATATATATATATATATATATATATATAAACAGACCTCTCACAAACCATGGCCCCGACTTCAGAAATCTTGTGGATGACTCAGGTATGTTGAGTAAGACGCAGTTGACAAGCCGATGCTGAAAACAGTCTATGGCCAAAGTGCAATGATACTAATGTTAATGCTAATAACTATAACAATAATGGCAGTGCTCATACTAGGGATGCACGAAAGTCACTTACCTTTTCGCAGGGGTGATTCGCGGTGGGGGGGAGGTGCTTCGCTTCTCCCCCCGAAGTTCAGGCGAGGGGGGGGAGGCGTCCTGCCTCACCTGGCCAAAATTCAGGCCGGGGGGGAGGCGCCCCGCCTCACCCGGCCGAAATTCAGGCCGGGGATAAGCGCCCCGTTTCCCCGGCTGCGAAAGAAAAAGTAAAAAAAAAACAAAACACCCCGTGATAGGCTACATAACCATTAATGTAGCCTATCACTGCTAGATTTCCAAAGTCAGCCATGATAGGCTACGTTAATCGTCACGTAGCCTATCACGGGTGACTTCGGGAAAAAAAAAAGCGCGTACGCAAATGGCGGCGGCCCATGGGCGCCACCATTTGTGTTCCTTATTTTGGCACGTCTAGTCTATGTAAAGATTTACGTAGACTATGGCGAAAATAAGGGCACGCTATTTGCGTTGCCCTTATTTTCGCCATAGTCTACGTAAATCTTTACGTAGACTAGACGTGCCAAACTAAGGAACGCAAATGGTGGCGCCCATGGGCCGCCGCCATTTGCGTACGCACTTTTTTTTTTCCCAAAGTCACCCGTGATAGGCTACGTGACGATTTACGTAGCCTATCACGGCTGACTTTGGAAATCTAGCCGTGATAGGCTACGTAAATCGTCACGTAGCCTATCACGGGTGTGGGTTTTTTTTTTTTACTTTTTTATTTTGTAATGGCGGTGGTGGCAGCCGGTCAGGAGACCGGCTGCCGCCGCCGCCCCCACCGAACCGCCGCCGAACCGCCACCGGGACCCACCGCCAAGAGGGACATTCGCTGAAGGTCAGTCCCATCCCGGGGGGGGGGGTGGGGGGCCGGCAGAGAATGTCCCCAACACTTTCGGGGGGCCGAATGCCTCGGCGGTCGGCCTCCCAAAGGTTCGTGGAGAAATTCTCCGCCATCCCTAGCTCATTCTCATCCCTAGCTCATACTGTGTGGACTATTGGCAAATATTAGGGAGAATTACATTAGCTTTCTTCTCTTTGCATTCCAGTATGTTGATTGTGTCACCTTCTCAGAAATGGGTTCCTGAACTCTAGTTTTGAGCCTTTTCTGAGGAAATGGTTGCTAGCGATCGTATGTGTGTGTGTTTGCATGTATGCGTGTGCATGTGTGTGTGTGTGTGTGTGTCTTAGCCTGCTTGCATTGCTTGCATTGCAAATGGCAGTGATAATAATGGCCTTGCACACAGTATGCTAAATGCTTCTCTTTTATTTAAATGGATGCATTTATTGCCATAAAATATCAATGATGTTTTAATTAAGAGCTTCAATTTTTGATATGGCATGGCATAAATATTTATGAGGGAGCTCGTCGGGGGCGGCATATTAAAGCAGGTATTTTAGGGGATGCTCAGAAATAAAAGCAGTTAACACCAAACACTGGAAACTTAATTATTTAGCAGGTCAATTTGCTCTCCTTTTAACCCCCTCTCCTTGAGGTACCTGTTTTATCCATAGTAGTGTAGCCATCATCAAGATGCAGAGGGTTGCTGCTACCTGGGCATATTTTGGTTGATCTGCTCGCCCCCTCAACACACATACTTGCTGCCTGGCTGCCAATGTAACTTAAAAAAAATATCATGGAAAGGGTGCTACCATACAAATATTTCTGGGACATACAAGCCACCCAGTTTCAAAGGAAGGAACAAATGGGGTTTCCAACCTTTTGGGGTCAGTGTCAAGCTATGAGAGAGAGAGAAAACAACAACAACCCTCTTCCTTTATTAAATGGAAGTCTTGCCCAAACAAGGAGACCAAGAAAGAACATAAAGAAGTGCAAAAGAAATGCAAGCAGAAATAAGGGATGCAAAAAAGGATTTTGAAATATTTTGGCCACCAAATGCAAAGAGAAAAGTCACTGGAAAAGACCCTGATGCTGGGAAA
Source organism: Heloderma suspectum (assembly GCF_057233095.1). Lineage (NCBI taxonomy): Eukaryota > Metazoa > Chordata > Lepidosauria > Squamata > Helodermatidae > Heloderma > Heloderma suspectum. The sequence continues at coordinate 13,714,047 of NC_139469.1, read as the reverse complement.
GATTGAAGGCAAAAGGAGAAGGGGATGGCAGAGGATGAGATAGCTAGATAGCATCACCAATGCAATGAATATGAACTTGAGCATACTCCGGGAGAGAGCGGAGGACAGGAAGGCCTGGTGTGCTATGGTCCATGGGGTCATGAAGAGTCAGACACGACTTAACGACTGAACAACAACAATTGGTAAAAACACACACATTCAGATCAAGAATTTAAAACACATTCTTTAAATACATCTGAAGCCAGAAATTGGCTAGGGAGGCAGTTAGAACATTGGAAGTTGGACCAATGGATGACAAAGGAGATACAAGGAGTGCTAAATGAGGTCAAGAAGATTTCAGAGAAGCTGGATGGATTATTCATGTCTGTCTTCACTGCAGAGGTGCAGGGCAGATACTCATGCCTGAACTGATATTTTCAGGAAGGGCGTATGACGAATTGAGTCAAATAGTGGTGACAACAGATGAAATTTTAGTTCTAGATGTTAATGACCAATTGAAAACAAAGAAATTGCCAAGTCCAGCTGGTATCTGGTGGTCAATATAACACCAGTTTTCAAGATGGGATTGGTGGGGTCGAGGGGTGTTCCTGGAAATCACAACCCAGTTAGCTTAGTTAGCCTCACAAACTTTCTGAAGGTCTTTGAGAGTGTCAACAGGCATGTAGACAAGGATCAGCCAGTAGTCATTTTTTACTTGGACTTTCAAAAGCCTTATGACGAAATCCCTCACCAAAGACTCCTGAGCAAATGTAGTAGTCACAGGATAAGAGGAGAGGTTCTTGTATGGATGAGCAATTTGTTGAAGTTCAGAACACAGATAATTTAGGAATAAATGGACAGTTCTCACACTTGTTGTTGTTGTTCAGTCGTTCAGTCGTGTCCGACTCTTCGTGACCCCATGGACCATAGCACGCCAGGCCTTCCTGTCCTGCGCTCTCTCCCGGAGCGTGCTCAAGTTCATATTCATTGCATCCGTGATGCTATCTAGCCATCTCATCCTCTGCCGTCCCCTTCTCCTTTTGCCTTCAGTCTTTCCCAGCATCAAGGTCTTTTCCAGTGAGTTTTCTCTTCGCATTAGGTGGCCAAAATATTGGAGCTTCAGCTTCATTATCTGTCCTTCCAATGAGCACTCAGGGTTGATTTCCTTTAGGATGGACTGATTTGACCTCCTTGCAGTCCAGGGCACTCGTAAGAGTCTTCTCCAGCACCACAGTTCGAAAGCATCAATTCTTCGGCGCTCAGCCTTCCTTATAGTCCAGCTCTCACAGCCATACATTACTACTGGGAAAACCATAGCTTTGATTAGACGGACCTTTGTCGGCAAGGTGATGTCTCTGCTTCTTACTATGCTGTCTAGGTTGGCCATAGCTTTCCTCCCAAGGAGCAAGCGTCTTTTAATTTCATGGCTACAGTCACCGTCTGCGGTGATCTTGGAGCCCAAGAAAGTAAAATCTGTCACTGCTTCCATTTCTTCCCCTTCTATATGCCAGGAGGTGATAGGGCCAGATGCCATGATCTTCGTTTTTTTAATGTTGAGTTTCAAACCAGCTTTTGCACTCTCCTCTTTCACCCTCAACAAGAGGCTCTTGAGATCCTCTTCGCTTTCTGCCATTAGGGTGGTATCGTCTGCATATCGGAGGTTGTTGATAATTCTCCCGGCAATCTTAATTCCGACCTCTGATTCATCCAACCCGGCATTTCTCATGATGTACTCTGCATATAAGTTAAATAAGCAGGGTGACAATATGCAGCCTTGTCGTACTCCTTTCCCAATTTTGAACCAATCGGTTATCCCATCTCTGGTTCTTACTGCTGCTTCTTGATCCTCGTACAGGTTTCTCAGGAGACAGGTAAGGTGGTCTGGTACTCCCATCTCTTTCAGAATTTGCCACAGTTTGTTGTGATCCACACAATCAAAGGCTTTAGCGTAGTCAATGAAGCAGAAATAGACGTTTTTCTGGAATTCTCTTGCTTTCTCCATGATGCAGCGAATGTTGGCGATTTGATCTCTAGTTCCTCTGCCTCTTCGAAACCCAGCTTGTACTTCTGGTAGTTCTCGGTTCGCATACTGCTGAAGCCTAGCTTGTAGGATTTTGAGCATCACCTTGCTGGCATGTGAAATGAGTGCAATTGTGCGGTAGTTTGAACACTCTTTGGCGTTGCCCTTCTTTGGAATTGGAATGTAAACTGACCTTTTCCAGTCTTGTGGCCACTGTTGAGTGTTCCAGATTTGTTGGCATATTGAATGCAGCACTTTAACAGCATCATCTTTTAGGATTTTAAATAGCTCAGCTGGAATACTGTCATCTCCGCTAGCTTTGTTGTTACTAATGCTTCCTAAGGCCCACTTGACTTCACTCTCTAGGATGTCCGGCTCAAGTTCAGTGACCGCACTATCATGGCTATCAGGGACATTCAGATCTTTCCTGTATAGTTCTTCTGTGTATTCTTGCCACCTCTTCTTAATCTCATCTGCTTCTGTTAGGTCCCTGCCTTCTTTGTCCTTTATCATGCCCATCTTTGCACAAAACGTTCCCTTGAGATCTCCAATTTTCTTGAAGAGATCTCTAGTCTTTCCCATTCTGTTGTTTTCCTCAATTTCTTTGCATTGTTCATTTAAGAAGGCCTTCTTGTCTCTCCTTGCTATTCTCTGGAACTCTGCATTCAGTTGGGTATATCTTCCCCTTTCTCCCTTGCTTTTCGCTTCCCTTCTTTCCTCAGCTACTTGTAAAGCCTCATCAGACAGCCACTTGGCTTTCTTGCATTTCTTTTTCTTTGGGACGGATTTCGTTGCTGCCTCCTGAACAATGTTACGGACCTCCGTCCATAGTTCCTCAGGCACTCTGTCTATCAGGTCTAATCCCTGAAATCTATTCCTCACCTCCACTGTATATTCATCAGGGATATGATTTAGGTCATACCTGAACGGTTTAGTGGTTTTCCCGACGTTCTTCAATTTAAGCCGAAATTTTGCAAGAAGCAGCTCATGATCTGAGCCACAGTCAGCTCCAGGTCTTGTTTTTACTGACTGTATGGAGCTTCTCCATCTTTGGCTGCAAAGGACATAATCAATCTGATTTCGATACTGACCATCTGGTGAGGTCCATGTGTAGAGTCGCCTCTTGTGCTGTTGGAAAAGAGTGTTTGCTATGATCAGCATGTTCTCTTGGCAAAACTCTATTAGCTTTTGTCCTGCTTCATTTTGTACACCAAGGCCATGCCTGCCTGTTATCCCGGTGATTTCTTGACTTCCTACTTTAGCATTCCAATCCCCTATGATGAAGAGGACATCTTTTTTTGGTGTTAGTTCTAGAAGGTGTTGTAGGTCTTCATAGAACCGATCAACCTCAGCTTCTTCGGCCTCAGTGGTTGGGGCATAGACTTGAATTACTGTGATGTTGAATGGTTTGCCTTGGATTCGTACTGAGATCATTCTATCATTTTTAAGATTGTACCCCAGTACTGCTTTTCCCACCCTTTTGTTGACTATGAGTGCTACTCCATTTCTTCTAAGGGATTCTTGCCCACAGTAGTAGATATGATGGTCACCTGAATTAAATTCGCCCATGCCTGTCCATTTTAGTTCGCTGATTCCCAAGATGTCGATGTTCAATCTTGCCATCTCATGTTTGACCACCTCCAGCTTACCTTGATTCATTGATCTGACATTCCAGGTTCCTAAACAATATTGTTCTTTACAGCATCGGATTTTCTTTTCACCGCCAGACACATCCACAGCTGAGTGTCCTTTCGGGTTTGGCCCAGCCGCTTCAGTCTTTCTGGCGCTACTTGGAAATACCCTCTGCTCTTCCCCAGTAGCATATTGGACACCTTCCGACCTGAGGGGCTCATCTTCCGGCGTCATCTCTTTTAGCCTTGTGATACGTTCCATGGGGTTTTCTTGGCAAGAATACTGGAGTGGGTTGCCATTTCCTTCTCCAGTGGACCACATTTTGTCAGAACTCTCTGCCATGACCTGTCCGTCTTGGGTGGCCCTGCACGGCATAGCTTATGGCTTCACTGAGTTACGCAAGCCCCTTCGCCACAACAAGGCAGTGATCCATGAAGGGGAGTTCTCACACTGGAGGGATGTAAACAGTGGGATCCACCATGGATGAGCTTTTTAGCTCATTCATAAATGATCTGGAGTTTGGGGTGAGCAGTGAGGTAGCCAAGTGTGCTAATGACATCAAATTATTTAGTATGGTTAAAACAAAAAGGGACAGCAAAGAGCTCTAAAAGGATTTCTTCGAACTAGTGGAATGGACATTAAAATGGTAACTGGTCCCAGGGCATAGTCAGAAGGTACTTGAGACAGCTATCTTGCTGAAGCTAAGCAGGTCTGGGTCTGGTCAGTGCTTGGAGGGGAGACCACCTGGGAACCACATGTAGCCACCTTGAGTTCCATGATGGAAGAAAGGTGGGATAGAAATGTAACAACAACAACAAATGTTCACTGTAAGCAAGTGTAAAGTCATTTATGCTAGGGCAAAAAATAAATAAATAAAAAAATCCTATACATATTCTGGTGGCATCTGACTTGGTGATGACTGTCCAAGAAAGGTATTTTGAGACTCTGAGGGATAGCTTGACAAAGGCATTTAGCCAGTGTGCAACTGTTGAAAAAAAAAGGCAAATTCTGTGGTGGGTATCATTTAGGGATGTCAGAGAATTCTGCCACAGATCTCAGTGAAGCTGAATGCCAGTGCATTTGGCCCCCCGAGATCTGTGGTGGAACGAAGCCCCCCACCCCACCACCCTGTGAAAGGCGCACGAAACGGAGAACTTACCCTTGCGAAAAGTTAAGTGACTTTCGTACATCCCTAGTATCATTAGGAATGGAACCAAAAATAAGACTGCCAATATCATGATGCATTTATACAAATCTTTGGTGCAATGATACTCAGGATACTGTGTACACTTCTGGTCACTAGGGATGTCAGAGAATTCCATGATGGATCTTGGTGAGGCCGAATGCCAGTGCATTCGGCCCCCCAAAATCCATCGTGGAATGAAGCCCCCGCCTCCCCACCCCACGAAAGGCGTGCGGGACGAAGTCCCCGCTGCCCCCACCCCACGAAAGGCATGCGAAATGGAACACTTACCTGCTCCCGTCCACGCTGCCTTGCGAATGGCGGCCGTCCTGCGGCTGCCATTCGCTTCCTCCTCTTCATAGCTGTGATAGGCTATGAAAATACTTTGGCTAATAATGGCTAATGCAGGGACGCCATTTGCATCCCTGCGGAGTATTTACATAGCCTATCACGGCAGGGGGGGGGAAACCCCAGCGTATGCAAATGACGGCGGCTACCACCATTTGAGTACGCTGGGTTTCCCCCCCCCCCCCGCCATGATAGGCTATGTAAGTATTTACATAGCTTATCATGGTGGTGGTGAGGAACCCAGCGTACGCAAATGGTGGTGGCTACCACCATTTGCGTACTCTGGGGTTTTCCCCCCTGTCGTGATAGGCTACGTAAATATTTACGTAGCCTATCATGGCTCAATACATGGATGCAAATGGCGGTGGCTACGACAGCCGCCATTTGCGTCCCTGCAGGTCTGCTCAGCGACCGGATGTCCAGCTGCGGGTGGCTGGAGCCGGCTGGCGGCTCTGTGGCTTGGGCGTGGAGTGGAGCTGGCCAGGCAGGATTCCGGGGGGAGGGACGGAGCACCTACCCCCCCATAGAGGATTCCAGGGGGAGGGACGGAGCACCTCCCCCCCACCGCGGATTGCCCGGCGTGGAGCCAGGTAGGTGTTTTGTACATCCCTACTGGCCACCACACCTAAAAAAGGGGCATTGTAGAGTTGGAAAAGGTGCAGAAAAAGGTGACCAAAATGATCAAGATGCTGGAGCAACTTCCCTATGAGGAATGATTATGACACTTGGTGCTCTTTAGCTTAAAAAAAGTGAATAAAGGTGGACATGATATAGGTGTACAGAATTATGCATGGTGTGGAGAACATGGATAAGGAGAGGTTTTTCTCCCTCTCTCATGATGCTAGAACCTGGGTTCACCCACTGAAAGTGAATGAGGGTGGGATTCAGGGCAGACAAAAAGAACTCTTTTTTCATACATAGTTAGGGATGGCGGAGAATTTCTCCCCGAAACTTCGGGGGGCTGAGCGCCAACGTGTTCGGCCCCCCGAACAAGTTTCGGGGAGAAATCCTCCGCCCCCCCCCGGGACGGGACTTACCTTCACCAAATGTCCCTCCCGGTGGCTGGTCCGGCCGGCGGTTCGGCGGGTGTTCGAGCGAGGCGGGAGCGGCAGCCGGTCTTTCAACCGGCTGCCGCCGCCGCCATTGCAATGAAAGAAAAAAAAAACACGCCCCCTGATAGGCTACATGACGATTCACGTAGCCTATCATGGCTAGATTTGCAAAGTCAGCCATGATAGGCTACATCAATCGTCACGTAGCCTATCACGGGTGACTTTAAAAAAAAAAAAAAAGTGTGTACGGATAATGGCGGCCCCCATAGGGAGCTGCCATTCCCCTTCCTTATTTGGTCGCTGTAGTCTACGTAAATGTTTACGTAGACTACGGCGAAAATAAGGGCAACGCTATTTGCGTTGCCTTTTTTTCGCCGTAGTCTACGTAAACATTTATGTAAACTACAGCGACTAAATAAGGAAGGCAAATGGCAGCTCCCTATTGGGGCCGCCATTAGCGTATGCGCTTTTTTTTTTTTTTTAAAGTCACCCGTGATAGGCTATGTGATGATTCACGTAGCCTATCATGGCTGACTTTGCAGATCTAGCCGTGATAGGCTACGTGAATCGTCACGTAGCCTATCAGGGGACTTTTTTTTTTTTTAATTTTCGTGTTCGTGGCCAGGCGAGGCGAGGCGCCTCCTCCCCGGCCTGAATTTCGGCCGGGCGAGGTGGGAAGCCTCCCCCCCCGGCCTGAACTTCGCGGGGGGACCAGCGAAGCGCCTCCCCCCCACCGCGAACGTCCTTCGACGACAGGTAAGTGACTTTCGTCCACCCCTATACATAGTATAGGTAAACTGGGGAATTCACTACAAACAAGATGCAGTGATGGCCACCAATTTGGATGGCTTCAAAAGGGACTTTGACAAATTCCTGTTAGGGATGTACGAAAGTTGCTTACCTTTTCGAAGGGTGACATTCGCGGTGGGGGGGAGGCGCTCCGTCCCTCCCCCCAAATTCTCTTCAGCCGGCTCCGCTCCACAGAGATTCCACGGAGCTGCCAGCCGGGGCCGCCCGCAGCCAGACATACGGCCGCTGGGCAGCCTGTAGGGACGCAAATGGCGGCAGCTGTAGCCGCCGCCATTTGCATTCCTGTATTTTGCCGTGATAGGCTAGGAAAATACTTACATAGCCTATCACGGCAAAAAAAACCCAGAACAGCGAACGCAAATGGCGGTGGCTACAGCGGCCACCCTTTGTGTTCCCCTTTTTTTTTTTCCCATAATAACCTACGTAAATATTTACATAGGTTAAAACGGCAAAAAATGGGAACGCAAATGGCGGCGCTACGGCAGCTGTAGCCGCCACCATTTGCGCTCCCTTAGGTTTGCCATGATAGGCTACGTAAATACTTACTTACTACGTAAGTATTTACGTAGCCTATCACGGCTATATGGAAGAAGCGAATGGCAGCCGCCATTTGCAAGTCAGCACGGACAGCAGCAAGTAGGTGCTCCATTCTGGGCCCATTTCATGGGGCGGGGGGCGGGGGGGCTGTGTTCCGCCACGGATTTCGGGGGGCCGAATGCACTGGCATTCGGCCTCACCGAGATCCATGGTGGAATTCTCTGACATCCCTAATTCCTGGAGGAGAAGGCTATCAGTGGCTACTAGTCATGATCGCTATATATTACCTCCACTTTCAGAGGCAGTATTCCTATGTACACGAGTTCCTGGGGGAAAAGGGTAGGAGGGTGCTTCCCTCCCATATTTTGCCACCTGCAGATGGGCTGTTGAAAGGGGGGTGGGGGCATTTCCGCTCAGACTCATGCTGTTCCTCCTATGGGGTTTTTAAAATGTCAGTCAGACCTGAGTTTTGGGAGCAATAATGCTGAGAATATTTATTCTTAAGAAGAATCATCAAAGTGACTCTGACTGACAAGTCAAAACCTTTGCTTTGGGGTTCTTTGGGAAGTAAAATACACACACACACACACACCAGATAACATAATGAAAAGCAAAGCTCACTTCAACAAAACAGCCTTGTATTTGATTGGGAATAAAATATTGTATAATTTTACCTGAAGTGCTCCCTGTAGCTACTTTTAACTATTCATTTCATTTCTCTAATTAAAAACAGCCAGAAAACTAATGTGGGAAAGTCATACTCTAGTTAAGATTCATTTATCCCATGGATAACATGACCAAAACTCCCTCAGGAAGGCATTAACCTTTATATTGATTCAGTCAAAAGAGCCATGCATTCTGTTTCTCCAGCCAGGGCGCATGGGATGTGAAAGGAATGAAACTGAATGTTGTCTATTCCGGAATGGGATAATTAAATGATGTGGAGGGGTGAGGACATTGTGTAGGACAGATGGGGACCTTGGTAGGCTTAAGAGATTTATATAACTCCATATTTAGCGATCTAGGTTTTTGTAAGGTCACATTTGGAAATGAATAGATTGGTTTAGAACAGGTGGGTTAAGCCTCTTTTGGCCTGAAGACCAACTTCCATTCCAGAGAAACACTTAGGGGACACGTTCTAGTCGAGAGATGTACAGATTTGGTAAAATCTGTTCCATCTACATTTTGTAGATTGTCAGGTGACTTTTGTTCCATTGTCCACTCATTGTCATTGGTGGAATCAGATTTTGTTCTAATTTCCCAAATTTGTGCAAATTCACACGTGCCAAAATGCACCAATCCACCCCAAAATGCACAACTCCCCCCACAAAATGAACATTTTCATGCTTCAGCCCATGGGGGAAATGTGCATTTTTGGCCATGTTGTTGTTGTTGTTGTTGTTAATTTTACATATTTTTCTATGACTAGATTTGCATAACATTTCAGAAAATAAAAACAAACAAACAACCTGTCTGCAAGTCCATGGAAGCCATGCAACTAGGGAAAAGCTGGTTGGATGCAAAATCCATTGGTCAGACCCTTAGAGATCCAAACTCATTAGATTCTATTAAGGATTTCTCTGACATCCTTAGTGAGGCCAAAGGCAAAATGGGACAAGAAGAAAGGCAAGGTGGGAAGGGCTGAAATACAATAATGCCAGCATAGTTTAGCTGACACTTCCAGCTGCAGGAAACTAGTCCTTCCAAGAAGCATTTCAACCATTAAGAACAGGGAAAAACTGAGCAAAAGCCAAGAAATCACCAAATTATTGGTAGATGGGGGAAAAGTGTTGGGCCTGGGGAAGGGAGCCCGGCCATTTGGAGACTCCCAGAGGGCAATCTCCACCCCACCCCCAGGATTTGGCCTGAGAATCTCCAGTTCAACACCCCTGCATTAATTGGCCCTAGTGGAGGCTGTTGGCTCCAATTTTGGTGGGATAATTTTGGTGGGCTATAAATCCATTCCGGTTTCAGCCAGAAGCAGCCAGAACTCTAAAGGAGCTAACTGAGGTGCTGAACCCCAACTACCCAAATAGGTTCAGCACCTTAGATAGCTCCTATTAATTTCTGTCTGGTTCTGACTGAAACCCCAAATGGATTCACAAAATTGGAGCCACCAGACTCCACGAATTGGCACTTCCTTACTTAACTGGTACCACCCTAGAGTAAGCCCTATCCCCACATTTTCAGTGCTTCTCAGTGCTTCTCAAAGAGAGTCAGAGTTATAAATATTGAGAAGTGCCTCTGAGGTAGTGTGGAAGTGGGCGGAGGTTGGTTCTCCGGGAACTGACCTTGGAGCATGGGCTCCGAAGTTGGTTCCCAGAAAACGGCATATCTTATAGCTGTCTAGCTGCTGTCTAGAGGCCATAGGATTGCTCCCTTAAAAATAAGTGGTCCCAAAGCAGCAGCAGTTGTTAGGGAAAAACTGGCAGTTAATGGAGTGAGCAAGTTCGTTGGAAGAAAATATTTTGGAGCTTGCCCCAAGTGCGCCGTTCCCCTTCAAAGCTGAAAAGAAGTGAACACCCTAGTTGGTGGGTCACCTCCTGAAACAGAAAGAAAGAAAAAAGAATTACCATATTCCTGAGTCCTAATCCCACTAAAATTAGTTTTGATAAAGTCCTATTAAAGCCAAAGGAACAAGTTAGCCATGATGAATTTAAGTCTACTTGTTTTCAATGGGAGGTAGTCTTGATCAAGAAAACAATCCTATATCCACTTACTTTGGAATAAGCTCATTGACCTCAGTGACACTTACTTCTAAACATGCACAAGATTGGATTAGAAATTCCATTGAAAGCAATGGAACAAAGCAGTCACTAGTTAAGGTCCATTACTCTCCATGAGATCTTTTCATAGCTAACTTGAGCTGAATCAGGACTCATCCCCTGCCAAAAATGTGGCACTCCTTTATTTTTCAGTCTTGTCCAAGGACTAGGGATGTATGATAATTCCATTTTTGCTCACAAAAGACATGTGTATGCCCCATCCAAAGCTCTAAACATGAGTCCAAGTGTGAGCACATACACTCCAAAAATATTTGGACATCGTTGAACCTGTGGTCATGTTCATCTTGTTCCTGATTCCCAGTTCGATTTGTGCAAATTTCTCCAGTAGAATGAACCAGCCCCACTTTAGACTAGGGATGTCGGAGAAATCTGCAATGGAACCAAATGAATTTGGATTTTTATGAATTCAACCCTCAGATTCCATAGTGGACTGGCTTTCCCCCAGTCCACTGTCAATCCCTGTCAGGCAGATTCCGTGGACTTGCAGACCCATTTTCTAACTTTCCAGAATGTTGTGCAAATTTAGTTGTAGAAAAATATGCATTAAAAAAAGGCCAAAAATGTGCATTTCAACCATAGGCTAAAGCATGATAATGTGCATTTGGGGGGATTTGTGCATTTGCACATGTGCAACATTGCAGAAATGGGCATTTGCATGAGTATGAAAGATCTGATTCTGCTGATGGGCAGACGGCAGAACGAAAGGCTCCTGACAATTCGTAAAACACAGACAGAACAGATTTTACAGAGTCTATACGTCCCTACAGAGGAAATGTGCACAAATTATTTACACAAATTTGGGAAGATTTGTGAAAATCTGCCATTCAATCGCTGCTTGATTTGTGGACGTTTCTCATTTGCACAGAGTGAGCAGGGATCACAAGCACGGATGGAAATCAGGCATGAGATGAGTGGCAAAATGATGGTTGGGGAATCCTAGCTACCTCATACATCGCTTGTTTGCCCTTCCCTGTCATGGACAGAGTTAGAATCAGTAGGTCATTTTTGAACAAGGGGGTGGGACACACACACACACACACACACACACACACATCTTGCCATGTGAGTTACTCTCTGAGGTCATGACATTTGAGGAATGTGGTACGTTGAGGTTTAAAAAGATGGATTTATCCAATTCACAACTCCCAGACCAAAATGCAGACACAATGCAATTTGCGATCAGAAATTCATGCATTTTTGATCATGTAATGCATTTTGCATCATCCTGTTCAACAGTATGCACTCGTTAGAAAAATGTGTGAAGGAAAATGCATACATTAACAAAATGTGCACAAACATGAGATTGTCAATGGGTGCATGCATCCAAAAATGCATACAGTTAAAAACATGCACAGACATGTGGACATTCATGCATACATGACTAAAAGTGTCTACAAATTTCCATATTTTAAAATAAAAATAAAAATCACACACCTGTGTGGAAGTGGGATGGAAAGAACTTGATCTCACTGACAGATCAGATGGATAGAGCCATCCATCCCAAAGTCAGCGGGATGTCATCCATTCATGCCTATGTGACTTGGACTTGATTCTTTATATGGACTTACTTGCCACAGGAAGTGGATATGGCCTCTAGGTTAAATGGCTTGAAATGGGACTAGACTAATTCATGGTGGACGATAGGTCTTATCACGGTCCACTAGCCAGGGTAGCAAAATGGAACAACCAGGGTAGACACGAATGCCAGTGGTTGTGGCACAAAGAATGAGGGAAGAATGTAGCATCTGTTCCTGGCTTGTGGATTTCCTATAGGCATCTGGTTGGCCACTTGGAAGCAGAATGCTGGATGAGAAGGACACTTCTTATGTTCATATTCAGATTGCTGACCATTCTGGTTTGTGTGTGTGTGTGTGTGTGTGTGTGAGAGAGAGAGAGAGAGAGAGTTCAAAGATGTCCAAATCAGACTGTTCAGCAAAACGTGACATAGTTGCTATTTTTCATAGAAATGCTATTTCCTTAGGCAAAGTGCAGACTACGAAAGTTCTATAATTTTGTCTGAGATTTACTGCTTTTGCTGACGGTGGAAGAACTCCCTCGTTGCCCAGTCTTGCCTGTGGTGGCCTTCAGGATTTAACAGATAAAGCCATCAGTAGTCCTGTTTCCCTAAAAAAGAAACAAGGGCCTTCAACCAATTAAAGAAGAAGCTAATCTGTTAATGGTGACATTTAATTAATTGATTACATTTAAAGAAATGTGTATGTTATGAAAAGCTCCCTATAGGTGCCCCTTTTTTGAGACAGGGAAGGATTTTCACTGTAACAGGATTTCATTTTTTCAAGGTTACTACCCAGTTGTTATGAGGAGCTAAAGGCCATCTTACATCTTGTTCCCTCCCTCCCTTTCCAGTTACACTAGTTGTAATCCAGGTGCCTCTGATAATGACACTAGAATCATAGATTCATAGAATGGTAGGGTTGAAAAGGGCCTATAAGACCATCGAGTCCAGCCCCTGCTCAATGCAGGAATCCAAGTCAAAGCATCCCTGACAGATGGCCGTCCAGCCTCATCTTGAATGTCTCCAGTGTGGGAGAGCCCACCGCCTCCCTAGGGAATTGGTTCCATTGTCATATGGCTCTAACAGTCGGGAAGTTTCTCCTGATGTTCAGCCGGAATCTGGCTTCCTGGAACTTAAGCACATGATTCCGTGTCCTGCACTCTGGGATGATCGAGAAGAGATCCTGGCCTTTCAAGTACTTGAATAGCGCCATCATCTCTCCCCTTAGTCTTCTCTTGTCAAGGCTAAACATGCCCAGTTCTTTCAGTCTCTCTTTTAGGGATGTCAGAGAATTTCGCCACGAATCTCAGGGAGGCTGAATGCCAGCGCATTCGGCCCCCCGAAATCGGTGGCGGAACAGTCTGTCCCCCCCGGCCCCCCCGGGACGGGACTTACCTTGGGCGGATCTTCCTAGTGGCGGTTCAGCGGCGGTTTGACTGGCTGCCACCGCCGCCATTTCCAGTAAAAAACCCCCCAAAAACGTGATAGGCTTCATAAAGATTTACGTAGCCTATCACGGCTAGATTTTTAAAAAACACTGTGATAGGCTACGTAAATGTTTACGTAGCCTATCATGGCTGATTTAAAAGAAAAAAAACCCGCGCGTACGCAAATGGTGGCGCCCATGGGTGCCGCCATTTGTGTTCCTTATTTTGGCACGTCTTAGTCTACGTAAACATTTACGTAGACTAAGACGGCGAAAATAAGGGGAACACAAATAGCGTAGACACTACGCTATTTGCGTTCTCCTTATTTTTGCCGTCTTAGTCTACGTAAATGTTTACGTAGACTAAGACGTGCCAAAATAAGGAATGCAAATGGCGGCGCCCATGGGCGCCGCCATTTGCATACGCGCGTTTTTTTCCCTTTTAAATCACCTGTGATAGGCTACGTAAACATTTACGTAGCCTATCACGGCTGACTGCAGGGACGCAAATGGTGGTGGCTATGGCCGCCGCCATTTGCGTCCCTGCTAGCCAGCGGCCGGATGTCCGGCCGCTGGCGGAGCCTGCCGGTGGCTCTGCAGAATCCCTGCGGAGCGGAGCCGGCCGGCCAGAATTTCGGGGGGGAGGGACGGAGCGCCTCCCCCCACCTCGAATCAATTTCGCTAAAAGGTAAGTGACTTTTGTACATCCCTACTCTTCATAGGGCTTTGTTTCCAGTCCCCTCATCATCTCCATTGTCCTCCTCTGAACCCTCTCCAGCTTGTCTGCATCCTTCTTAAAGGGTGGTGCCCAGAACTGGACACAGTACTCAAGGGGAGGCCCAACTAGTGCTGAATAGAAGGGAACTAGTACTTCATGTAATTTGCAAGCTATGCTTCTATTAATGTAGCCCCAAATAGCATTTGCCTTTTTTGCAGCCACCTCATACTGTTGGCTCATGTTCAGCTTGTGATCTACAACAATTCCAACATCCTTCTCACTTGTAGTATTGTTGAGGCAAGTATTGCCCATCTTGTAACTGTGCATTTGGTTTCTTTTTCCTAGGTGCATAACTTGGCATTTATCTCTATTAAATTTCATTCTGCTGTTTTCAGCCCAGATCCTCAACAGACATTGAGGATCAGCTGCTCAAGTGGTCTGAGGTCAGGACAAGCATCAAGGGTAAGTATGGTCAGGCTCCTGCCAAGGGCCCACCCACTGACAAGAGCCCCCTGGACTTGCTTCTCCTCTTTACCATTCCAATGTATACCCATCTCTCATTTTGGCACAGGCAATGGCAGTGGTGAGAAGGGAGGAGCAGCAGATGCTCCTGCCTGCCTGCTCCTTAGCTCTCTGCTGGTCAAGCAAGCAAGTGGTAGCAAGGAGGGGAAAAAGGAAGAGAGCAATAGCAGCTGGTGACAATGGCAGTGAGAAAGTAGACTCACAGGGGAAGGGGGCTATTTAGGGTGTCTTGCCCAGGGGCCCAGAAAAGAACTGGAAACTGCATTTTCTAAGGTCCTACTGTCTGACAAAGGCTCACAGGAGGAACAGTCCAGAGAACAGGTAATATAAAGAAAAGGCTAGTCTAGACAAAATCATAGCACAAACATGTTGTGTACAAGTGTGCAGAAAGATAAGCTGAGAAACAACATCCCAAAAGGGATGGGTGGACAAGTAATGTCTGAGTTTGCCAGGATTCTCCAGCCATTGTCTTGAACATCCAAAAAGGGATGGACGGATGAGCGTTGTCTGAGTTTGCCAGGATTCTCTGGCCATTGTCTTGAATGTCCAAAAAGGGATGGGTGGATGAGCGATGTCTGAGTTTGCCAGGATTCTCCAGCCATTGTCTTGAATGTCCAAAAAGGGATGGATGGACGAGTGTTGTCTGAGTTTGCCAGGATTCTCTGGCCATTGTCTCGAATGTCCAAAAAGGGATGGGTGGGTGAGTGATGTCTGAGTTTGTCAGGATTCTCTGACCATTGTCTCGAACGTCCAAAAAGGGATGGGAGGACGAGTGATGTCTGAGTTTGCCAGGATTCTCCGGCCATTGTCTCGAACGTCCAAAAAGGGATGGGCGGACGAGTGTTGTCTGAGTTTGCCAGGATTCTCCGGCCATTGTCTTGGATGTCCAAAAAGGAATGGGCGGACGAGTGTTGTCTGAGTTTGCCAGGATTCTCCAGCCATTGTCTCAGATGTCCAAAAAGGGATGGGCGGACGAGTGTTGCCTGAGTTTGCCAGGATTCTCCAGCCATTGTCTCGAACGTCCAAAAAGGGATGGGCGGATGAGTGTTATCTGAGTTTGCCAGGATTCTCTGGCCATTGTCTTGAATGTCCAAAAAGGAATGGGCGGACGAGTGATGTCTGAGTTTGCCAGGATTCTCCGGCCATTCTCTCGAATGTCCAAAATGGGATTGGTGGGCGAGTGTTGTCTGAGTTTGCCAGGATTCTTCGGCCATTGTCTCGAACATCGTCGCACCAGTTCCCATGCTCACGTTTGCTATTGCTGTTTGCTCTGTGCAAATGGGAAACTTGCATGAATTGAGCAAATATCCTAATTTGCACAACTTTCCTCCATAGGCTAAAGCAAGGCTGATTCAGTCTGCAAAGGAAATTTGCACAAATCCAAGTGGGAATCAGGAATGGAATGAATGTGAGCACATGTTGGACAATTTACAAATATTTTTGGCGGACCATGTTCGCGCTCGTGTTCAGAGCTTTGAATGGGACATCCTCACATGTTTTGTGAGCAAAAATGAAATTCTCATATATCCCTAATCCACCAACACACCACAATGAAACTAAGATATGTAAGCATTGCACACCATTATATTCTTTTGTTTTTGGGGGTGGGGGACAGATTTCTCCAATCTACATCACATAGAAATGGATGCAGATAGGATTCATTTAGCATTTGGAAATTCATACATTTCCAGACTTGTGATTAGGGATGGACAGACTCACCCAAATCTGCCTAGCGCACTGCTTTCTGGACCCCTTCCCTTGTTTGCCACACTGCGCTAGCTGCTGGACAGTCCATGAGTCTAGTCCGCCTGGCAAACAGGATGCAGCTGCCCATTTCCTCAGCAAGCTGACATTTTGTGCAAAAATGGCAGTGCATCTTTTACTTGAAGAGCCTTTTACACAAATCGCAGCTGTAAAGTGGACATTTACATGAGATTACAGGCGTAAATGGCCCATTCACGCCCTTAATCTTGCATAAATGGCTGCTTCATGGGTGCCATTTGTGTAAAAGGCCCTTTGCATAAAAGAATGAGCCCTCATTTTTATGCAAAATGGCGGCTCCGCAGACCAGCAGGTAACTGCCATGCTTGCCCAACTCAGTGCTCACTGGGACCGGCAAATGTGGCAATCAGCAGACTGGAGTCTGGGAGGCAGAGCGGGGGTGGGGGAGTCCACCGGAGCTAACTAGGTAACCTTAGTCCAATCACTGAGTCTCAGCCTAATCTACCTCCCTGGGTTGTTGTGAGGATAACATGGAGTTCAGGAGGGCTAAATAAGAATTCTCCAAAATTTACATTTTTTCATATTTAGGATGGAAAGAACTTGAGGTTTGGGGTGTTTTTTTTTAAGTTGAATGCAGGAGAAAACAAAGCTTACAGATTTGTCTATCCCTAGGTATAGCGGGCCCATGAACCATGGAGGCATGGTCAAGAAGCAATGGATGTGGGCCAGGAAGCAGATGACATATAGGGATGTTGGAAAAATGTGCCACAGATTCAAATGAGTTCAGATTTCTATAAATCTCACCTGCAGATTATGTAGAGGAGCAGTTTTTTCCAAGTCATGCAGATTCTGTGGACTTGTAGGCCAGTTTTTCATGGGGGAGGGGGAACGGGGATTTACTGTATGTTAATTCACATGCGTGCTGATTCACATTAGCGCTTGCACAAATGTGCTGATGTGCATTAGTTAAATCACATTGCTACAAATTTACATTAAGTAATGCACATCAGGCATTTGCACAAGTGTATATTAGCATCAATGCACACTGTCGCTAATGCAAATTAGCAATAATGCTAATTAGTGCTAATGCAAATTAGCAGAAGTGGAACACAATTCTGGTAAAAAATAAGTGGATGATGGAACAAAAGATGCCTGAAAATTTTCAAAACACAGATGGAATGGGTTTCACAAAATCAATGCATCCCTAGTGATATGTCCCATTGGGGGCCTCAAACCCATTCCTTTGCTTTAGAAGCACCCCTAGATATCAACCATCAAGTAGGGAAAATAATACACTGTGTAGCAGTCACTCCCCACCCCCCAGCTTAGGAAGCTCAACAATTCAGCAAGATGCTCTCTGCAAAGCACTGCAGGAAAGCTGGTTACTTGAGATTGTTTGAAGTGAAAGGAAAGTTAAGCTGCCCAATTGATTTCCATGTGTGTGCGCGTGCATGCGCACACGCTTGGGAGGGATTAAATTTTTACACACCCTAGGGGTTGCTAAAGCAGCTAAATATTAGATGACTGTCTTTCCCATTATTAATTCAAAAGGAGGTGTGTGTGGGGGGAAAGGGAAACCCACCCCACCAAAACCCCACACACCCAAATCCAAAAATGACTAAATTTCACTTCACCAGCAGTACCTTGATGCAGTGCAGGAGGGCAAGGTGGGGAGGGAAGAGTTGAGCCAATTGTGGACTCAGTATTCTGTTGACTATAAAGGTTGAAGAACACCTGAGGTCCCAATAGTCATTAAGAGAGAGAGAGAAAAATCAGGACAAAGCAGGCTATTGCAGGAGGGAGGAGGTGGGGGTGGAGGAAAAGAATAAACTGGATTTTCATACCTCTGCTCTGGACTTGTATGCATTTGATGGATGTACAGGTAGTGAGTTCTTAGCTGAGGCACTGAATTACAGCTGGAATGACCAGATTGGCTTGATGGGTGTGGGAAGATTCAGCTATGTTAGATATGGATGCGGGGGAAATATTACCTATGGTATCCAAGAGGCGGTCTGCTCCTGTGTCAGTGGGGACACTGGTGGCCCCCCCAATTTCAGTGGGGCAGAGAATCCATTCTGGGTTTCAGTCGGAACAAGCCAGAACTCTATAGGAGCTATCCAAGGTGCTGAACCTATTTGCGGATAACATTCAGCACCTTGGGTAGCTCCTTTAGAGTTCTGGCTGGTTCTGTCTGAAACCCAGAATGGATTCACAGCCCCATCAAAATCACAGCCAGCAGCCCTCACTGCCCTGTGTACCTGTTGCTTGGGAACATGGGCAGGGATGGGTGTGATTTTCGTTTCAGTATGATTTTGATCAGAATTAACTAAAATTCAAAAATCTATTCATATTCAGGGTGTGAAGAACATGAAATTTAAAAAATGCAGATGTGCAAGAAACCCAGATGGGCAGATTCGTCCGTCCAAGCCAGGGGCTTTGAGTCCCTGGAGTCTAGGTTTTAATCCTTGTGTATTCAACCATGTCAGTGCTGAATAAGGGTTATCATCTCGGTTTTCTGAGAGGTTCCTCAACTTTAACACTTATATGGCAGGCGGGTAATTCATGGTTCTCTCCCTGCTGGGAATAGCTGTACCTATTGAATTTGACTGGTACAGGTGGATAAGGATATCTCTTCAGTTTGTTGGAAAAGAATTGACCAAACTTTGCAAAGTTCTTCATATTTGGGAGAAAAAGAGCTTGTGGTGTGTGTGTGTTTAAAGTGGAATGCGAAATTAAGAGCAAAACTGCAAGATGTGCCCATCCCTAAACATGAGTAGCAGGGTGGTATTGCATTCATGTCATGCTTGTGGGGCTTCAGATTCCGACTGAACATCAGGAAAAACTTCCTGACTGTTACAGCAATACGACAATGGAACCCATTACCTGGGGAGGTGATGGGCTCTCCCACACTGGAGGCGTTCAAGACGAGGCTGCACAGCCATCTGCCAGGGATGCTCTGACTTGGATTCCTGCACTGAGCAGGGGGCTGGACTCGAAGGCCTTGTAGGCCCCTTCCAACCCTACTATTCTATGATTCTATCTGGTTGGCCACTGTGTGAACAGAATTCTGGACTAGTTTGGCCTTTGATTTGATCCTTTATGGCTCTTCTTAGGTTCTTCATCAAGTGTGCACTAGTAATACAACAGGACAACCCAATATTCTCATTGTTCTCTCATTAGGAAGAAGTGGATTTTGCCAGGGCAGGCATGAAGGGTAGGCATGGTTGGGAACTTGTCGAGGGCCCACACCCCAGCAAGGGCCCACTGACAAGATCCCCCTGGCATTGGTCCTCCTCTTCACCATTGCAACCTGCTTCTTCACCTGCTTCTTGCTCTGGCCCAGACTACAGAGGTGTAGAGAAGTCGGAGCAGTAGATGCCATGGTCTGCTTGCTCCCTGGCTCTCTGTCTGTCAAGCAAGCAAGTGGTGGCAATGATGAGAAAGAGGAGGAGGAGGAGGAAGAACAGCGGGGGACAATGGTGGTGCTATTCACGAGGGGGGGGACTCATTGGGGCGGCCTTGCCCAAGGGACCTCAAAAGCCTGGAGCCACCAGTGCGTTTTGCCAGTTCCATTCCTTCGTTGTTAAAATCTCACCCTGCCCTGCAAGCTTCTCCTCCTGAATTACAGTTTAACTTGGAGAATTAAGAATATATAAAGATGAACGTGAACGTCATCTCAGTTCCTTTGCATGCTGCCCCTTACAATACCAGGATGCACACGTGTGCATAGAAAAAACACTGCATAAAAAGAGAAGCTTTGATTTGT
This sequence comes from Heloderma suspectum, assembly GCF_057233095.1. Lineage (NCBI taxonomy): Eukaryota > Metazoa > Chordata > Lepidosauria > Squamata > Helodermatidae > Heloderma > Heloderma suspectum. The sequence continues at coordinate 13,694,030 of NC_139469.1, read as the reverse complement.
GATAATAACGTGTACGATTGCATCAAGTGCGCATGTATGTTAAGTGTCACAAAAAAGAATTTTCATGCAGCCAAATATGATGGGGGTTGGACTTGACCATCTTATAGGCCCCTTCCAACCCTACTATTCTACGATTCTATGATCTCATCAAGATTGGCTGGTTTGTTCAGGTGGTTTGCATTCTTTTATCACTACGCATTTTCACATCAGCTATCTCTCTATATCTCTATTTCTCTCTGTCTCTATCTATCTCTATTTATCATCTCTCTCTCTCTCTCTCTCTCTCTCTCTCTCTCTCTCTCTCCTATATTTTGTGTGTGATATGAATGAACTGAAAACCATATATGATAATTTTTATTGTTAAAAATGGAATACTGGAGGGTTTTACTAATGCAATCAGTTCCACTTCAGAAACAAAACTGGGTAATTCAGAGCTTCAAGATCTGGGAAGTAATTCCAATGACGGCAATTTCTGAAGCATCTCTAGTTCTCAGGCATGCCTTCTAGTCTCTTCAGTGTATGCCTCTGGTATATTCCAGGTCCATACAGCTTCAAGTTTCAGGATCCCTCCTCTCCTTGCAAGGTGCTTCTTGGTGGGTGTCCCTTGCCATGGTGCAGTGTAGAGTAGTAGTTAGAATGTTGGACTGGGATGTGGGAGATCCACGTTCTGGTCTCCACTCAGCCATGAAGCTCACTGGGTGATTTTGGGCCTGTCACTGACTCTTACCCTAACCTACCTCACAGGGTTGTTGTGAGGGTGAAATGGAAAGTAGGAGGACCATGTAAGTCACCTTGGGCTCCTTAGAACAAAAGTGGAATATGTATATATATATATGTAACAAATACCTGTCAGGAGTTGCTGAATTTGGGAACTCACACAGTGCTCTAGAGTAACTCTGTGTAGGGAGTTCTGGGGAACTGCAGGGAATTTAAAATGGCAGATGGCTTCCAAGACCCAGCCACTGCAGTTAAAGAAATCCACAGCTGAGGGAAATGCAGAGGGAGGCGGCCCAGTGGTGCTAATGCAGGCGTCAGCAGCCTTTGACCCTGCCAGAGTACTTTGTGCTCAGCAACTGTCTGAGGGTGCTGGGTCCTGATGATGTCCCATCTCCTCCATTATCCTCTGAACAGCCAGGATGCTGGAGTGAAAAGTGTAACTTGCCTATTTATTTATTTACTGGACTTTTAGGGCAAAATCCAATGTATGTCCTACTCAAAAGTAGAGCCATTGAAATGAATGGGACTTACATTGTTGTTGTTGCTGTTGTTTTTGTTGTTGTTGTTGTTAATATTATTTACATGTCTATGCCGCCCAATAGCAGAAGCTCTCTGGGCGGTTTACAAAGATTAAAAATGTTAAAAATACAAACCATTTACATAAAAAAAACACATGAACAGACAATATACACAAAAGAAACATATGATGGCGGAGAATTTCTCCACGAATCTCCGGGAGGCCGAATGCCAACGCATTCGGCCCCCTGAAATTAGTGGAGAAACGGTCCACCCCCCCGCCCCCCCCGGGATGGGACTTACCTTCGGCGAATGTCCCTGGAGCTGGCGGCTCCCGGCGGCGGTTCGGCGGCAGTTCGGTGGCGGCGGCAGCGGCAGCCGGTCTTCTGACCGGCTGCCGCCACCGCCATTTCCAAGTTAAAAAAAAAACACACACAAGCAAATGAGATAGGCTATGTAAAGATTTATGTAGCCTATTATGGCTAGATTTTCAAAAAGCACCGTGATAGGCTACGTAAACCCTTACGTAGCCTATCACGGCTGACTTTGAAAAAAAAAGAAAAAAGCGCGTACGCAAATGCCACCATTTGCGTTCCTTATTTGGGCATGTGTAGTCTACATAAACATTTACGTAGACTACGGCAAAAATAAGGGCAACGCAAATAGCGTTGCCCTTATTTTCGCCGTAGTCTACGTAAATGTTTACATAGACTACACGTGCCCAAATAAGGAACGCAAATGGCGGTGCCCATGGACGCTGCCATTTGCGTACGCGCTTTTTTGTTTTTCCCCCAAAGTCAGCCGTGATAGGCTATGTAAGGATTTACGTAGCCTATCACGGCTGACTGCAGGGATGCAAACGGCGGCGGCTACGGCCGCTGCCTTTTGCGTCCTGGCCGGCCAGGAGGGTTCGTTTCCAGAGGGACAGGGCGCCTCCCCCTGGCCAGAATTTTGGCCAGAGGGACGGGGTGCCTCCCCCCCAGCCAGAATTTCAGCAGGGAGGGATGGGGCACCTCCCCCTCACCAAGAATTTCGGGGGGAGGAACGGAGCACCTCCCCCCCACCGCGAAGCAAGCTGCGGGACCAGGTAAGGGACTTTCGTCCATCCCTATGATATGTATATCTAAAACAACTTCAGACAATCAATCTCAACGTTAGTCATGAGTAAGTTAAGCCCCTTTCATTTCAATTTTAAGTAGGACATATGTACGTTGGATTTTACCCTTAAATTGCCCAATAACCAAAGTTTTCTGGGTGGTGTGCAATACATGAAAACATACCATGCAAATCTTAAAACTAAAACTAAAATTGAAAACAACGACAACATAGAATAAAACCAAGATAAAACCAGCAGCAAAGAATAGAACTGTTGCAACATCATAAAACCAAATTACAACCAGCAGAAGAATAGAGTACTAAAAGCATTACACCCCCACCTCCCTGGTTCTTAAAATGCCTGGCATCATGGTCTTCAATAATGACATATTGCTGCAATGTTGGATGGTGGCTGGGGAAGCTAGGAAGATTTTGAAAAGTGTGGCATACTTTAGCTAGAATCTCTTCATACCCTTGAATTACCCTGATGTTCACCCAAGGCTAATGGGTGGATTTTGTTCATTGTTTCAAGGCATGCTTATTAGGGATGTCAGAGAAATAAGCAAAGGAGTAAAATGAGATCATCCTCTGGATTCATGGATTCTGCAGTGGCCTGGCTTTTCCCAAGTGGTGTGGATTGTGCAGACTTGTGGGCCTGATGTTCTACTTTCCAGAATTGTATGCAAATTTAGTCATACTAAAATTTGAAACATTAAAAAAAAGAGCAACCCAAAATGCACATTTTTCCCCATAGGCTGAAGCATCAAAATACACATTTTGGTATTTTTGGGGGGATTTGCACATGTTTTGAAGGGCACATTTGCAATCAACAACTAAATTTATGTTAGATTGGAAACCTTTCATAGAATTTGTACAAGAAATAGAGAAAAATGGTATCTATGTATGTGGATTTTGAACTTTGAGATGGTTAATTCTCTTTTTTGTTGTTAAAATTAGGAGAGGAATGAGATAAAGTCTGTGAACGCAATGTATGATGTATAACTAAGATAAGAACTGGAGAATAATAATAAGCATTTGTTGTGTAAGGGGGAGCCAAAGGTAGATACGTATCTTACAATCTTAAGAGATAGTTTAGTGTATGTGTATTGTGTGTTTATGTTGTTGTTACGTTTTGTTTTTCTTTAAAAAAATAAAAATTATTATATCAAAAATGAAGAAGTTCACATTTGCACAAGGGCCCATTTGCACAAGCGTGCACTTTCTGATGCAAATGCAAGTTCAGGAAATTGAGAAAAATCTGATTCCATCAAGGAGTGCATGATGGAACACAAAATGCCTGACAATCGGTGAGACGCAGATGTGCCAGATTTAACAAAACCCATACATCCCTAAGATTTATGGGTAGAGTGTGGATTGTAGTTGACTTTAAGGATGGCAGCTATAGAATCCTCTGGTATCCAGTTTTATGGACAGAGTGATGTAGACCAACGCTTTGCAGAAAGTAGATTTCCAGATGAGTTGGACTTCATCTCCCTGCATTCTTAGCCATTGGCCATGCTGGCTGGGGCTTCTGTGCTTGAATTCAAAAATATCTGGAGATGACCTCCTGCACATGATGTAGACTACAAGGATGAGCTCTTCTGTAGATAGTGTAAGGCAACCCCAACTGGATCCCTCCAGATGTTTCAGACTTCAACTCCCATCAGACCTAGTTAGCATGGTCAATGGTCAAAAATGCTTGGGGCTGAAGTCCAAAACATCTTGATGGGACCACATTGAGAGAGGCTGGTGTAGGAACCAAAAGGCTCCTCTCTACAGGTTATTCCCAATCTTATACGTATGATGGTAGTTTATGATGGAACTTGTGTCCCAGTAGGATCTCAGGGAAGCAGTCAGTTGTCATTAGGGATGGATCCCCCCCATCTAGGTTCTCTGGGCACCTGCCCAGCCCTTGCCACTACTCATGCATTCCCAGACCCACACTTGAGTCCCATGCCTGCTTGCCAAGCCACCCACACTTACTCGGGCCCTGTCCACCTCCCCTGTGATTGCTATGTTTTGAGAAAAAGCATGGTGATCACAATACTGTACCCATAGACGTATATGCAAAATGGATCTGTGAATTGCCCATATACGCAAGATTCACAGTGCCATTTTGTTTATAAGTCTGTGGGTACAGTGCGATCACCATGTTTTTTCAAAACATGGCTATCACACCAGAGGAAGACAGGGCATAGTTAAGTTGCGTGCAGGTCGACAAGCATGGGAGGGGGTTGAGTGGGGGCAGGGGCTCCTTGGGAGCAGGATTGGGTCCACCCGAATCCCAGACCAAGATGGGTGCCTGCACCAGCCCTAGTTGCCATCTCCCCAAAGTCCTGTAACATGTAAAGGGCTGGATCTTTAAGGGATGTTTTACCTAAACAGCACCACTAAGAAAATAATTGCTCTATGTTCTTTTTTTTTTTTAAAAAAAATATATATGTTAAGCCTGCTTTATAATTTCAATTACCCTTTTATGCCATTCTAAGTACAAATTATTCACATTGGGTCCTACGCAGACCTAAGAAAAGTTGTCTTCTGAGTCGGCATGTGATTTCCATTCACACAAATAGAGGAATTAAGTGGAAAAGCGACCCACGCACAGGCTAATGCTGTTTTACAAATGAATTCCTACAGATTTTACATCTTACCACCTCAAGGGTTCCAAAAAAGAATCCACAGTATTGCCAAGTAAGGTTATACTAACAGGTTGTGTTAAGGTAGGAAAATGCCTGAATGATTTCTGAAAAGCTGCCGGAACATTTGCAGATACGATGAAACTTCAGATCAATTCTCACAGATGTCTGCCTCTGTAATAAAATAAGGCAATCCCTTCCCATGAACTTGCGTTCTGCTCTGGAATGGCTGTCTCTCCTTTTTGTCAAAAGATGGATGAGGGTGACCAGAAATGTATACAATGCTCTGAATTTTCTATCAATACATTTGAGTTTTGAGAATATTTTGGTAGATAATGGCCATGATTGAAATCTACACATGTCAACATTGGCACATGTGTGGAGAAGGAAGACATGTCTGAGTCTTGAACCTAGAGCTTCGGTAAGCCACTTTAAAACTGGGCCTTCTAATAGAGGGGATTAGAGAGTTTTGGCTATTGGGGGTTTAGAAACATAATGATGATGATGATAATGAATCATAGCAACTAGAACAGAAATGTACTATTAATTAATTAGTTAGTTAGATAGTTAGTTTGTTTGTTTATTACATTTCTATACCACCCAATAGCCAAAGCTCTCTGCATGGTTCACAAAAATTAAAACCACAAGTACAGCATAAAACAATATAAAATATAAAAGCATAAAACTACAATATAGAAGTACAACCAAAATAAAACCTAGCAGCAATGCATGGATTTAAAAGCAGATTTAAAACAGCAGAACTAAAAGACAAGAATGCTAAAATACTAAAACACTAGGAAAAGAAAAAGGTCTTCACCTGGCACCGAAAGGAGGACAACCTAGGAGTACAACTCTCTAGGGAGTCTGTTCCACAACTGGGACACCATAGTAGAAAAGGCCCTCTTCCTGATAGCCACCCACCTCACTTCCTTTGGCAGGGGCTCATGGAGAAGGACCCCTGAGGATGACCCTAGGCTAGGGTCTGGGCAGGTATGGGAGGAAATGATCTTTCAGGTAACCACTTAGGGCTTTGAATGTTAATACCAGCACTTTGAATTGGGCATAGGGATGTGCGAACCCAACCCTGTCCAGGTTCTCCAGGCATCCTCCCAACCTCTGCCCCCACTTGCTGGTCCCTGACCATGGTCGAGCTCCTCCCGCACTTGGTAAGCAGCCCGCACTCACCCTGGTGGCCTGGTTGAGCTCCGCAGTCACCATTGTTTTTAAAAGAAAATGGTGATTGCAAAAATGTGCATATTTGCACATGAACAAAAATGCACATTTCTGCAAAATGCACATTTCCGAGCATACGCAAATGTGTGCATTCATAAAATGCCCATTTTCACGCACACGCAAAAATACGCATTCACGAAATGCGCATTTTTGCTCATATGCAAATATGTACAATTTTGCAGAGCTTGACAAGGCCACCGGGGTGAGTGTGGGCCACTCCCCGATAATGGACAGAATCAGGTGCCCATGCTATCCCTAAATGGGTCCTGACATGGCCTGGCAGTCTGTGCAGCTGGAAAAATACCGGCATAATATGATCATCTTGGCCAGTCCCTGTGAACTATCTCACTGTTCTGTTTCAGATCAGCTGAAGTCTCTGGACTATTTTCAGCGGCAGCCCCAATAATAACTCATTGCAATAATCCAGATGAGAGGTTATCAGAGCATAGATAAGTGTAGCTAAATGACCTCTGTCCAGATAAGGATGTATTTGGTATATCATCTTGAGTTGATAAAAGGTGCTCCATGGCATTGAGTCCACTTGTGCCTCAATCTGGTTCCAAGAGCACCCCCAAACTAAAAACCTGATCCTTTAGGGGGAGTGCAGTGTGTTTGAGTCATCAAATATATGGTTTATGACAGAAATATAGGAAGTGTGGGAATGGGTAGCAATCACAATGGACCAGCAGCTACTTGGTTAATGCTCTGGAGAGGAGGCAGAGGGCTGCAAGATCAGGAGGGAAGAGTAGCATTTTTCTGATGGAGGGAGGAGGCGGCGGCAAATACCAAATACGTAAAGGGGAGGGCAAAAAGCAGGAGATAGGTATGGCTGGGGCTAATTTCAGATTAGAGAGTGAGTTTAGATATGACATAACATGTAGCATGACGTGGTAGGGGTCACTTATTGGATTAAAAAGAACTAAAGGAGCAAGAAAGGAGATGGAAATGACCCATGGTGTAGTGGTGAGTTTTGAAATGCAGGTGCTCATTATGACAGGAAAAGGAGGAGGAGTGGCAACAGCTGGTGACCACGGCAGTATAAGGTAGACTCACTAAGGAAAGGGGCCCATTCAGAACCTGGACTTCAGCTCATTTCCTGCAAGCTGCCTCTACTTGATCTGCATTGAGTTGGGCCAGTTTGTGGATTTCCCAGGTTTTTTTTATTTGCCCTGGATTAGTAATTTGGACCAATGGTGGAAGCAATTCACATCAGTTGCGCAAATTTTGGCCTGAATTTGCGCAAATTGCAACTGCGATTTGTGCAACTTTCTATTTGGGCAAACAAAAAATAAAACAGGAGAAGTCCTTGGATTTCAGAAAAAACCTGTGGCTCAGCTCGCAAATGCAAGCTGAGTTGGGGGAGCTGCAGAAATCTGGGGAGCCCCCCAAATGGCCAGATTTCCCAGTGATGGACATCTCCAAGCACTTTTGATCTCCACAGGGAGCAGGTCTCTTGTAAGCCTAATGGGTCTTAATAGCCCACTCAATACCTCTTTGCTGGAGGTACAGCACAACTAGGGAAACTACCTCTACTGGCGCTTCCAGAACAGGGCAAGTCAGCATAGCTCCCTTCTGCAACATCTGCTGACTTATCCCATTCCAGAAGGCCTGGGTTGGGCTAGTTTCCAGTTGTGGTATGATGCACTGGCTTCCCACTGCACTTATGGCCATTCCCGCCAGTGCAAGGGCACCACTGGATACTGCCCGATACCTCTAATTTCTTAAATAGTATAGCCTCAATCAGACCGTGATAGTGGCCATCACTCATCATTTGGCCGTCAGTCGACATTCTGCCTCTTCCTCTTCCTCCTCCCCTCCTCCCCCTCCTCCTCCCCCCCTCCTCCTTCTTCTCCTCCTCCTCCTTCACATTTGCCACTTCTATCACATGGATAATAAAGAAGGAAACAGCACCTGGCTGGTACTAAATGCTAATGAGATGAAAGAAGTGCTTGTGTGTTTATTGAGCCTTCACTTCCTCTCCCACCTTTCGTGCTCAGGAAAAGGGTGCTGTGGCTTGTAAAGTGCTCCGAAGCACCGAGTTCTTTTGTGTATTAACCTGCTAAAGTATTCAGCCTCCCCATGTTCCATTGTGATTCTCTATTAAAATGCATGTTGTCGTGTTGCAGCGGTTCGCATTTTAAAATAATAAATAAATAACATGGCACCCTAGCAGAGAGACAGACATGGAAATAAAACTGTGATTTCATTATAATCATATTATGCAATGGGACGGCAAACCTTATTCGACTGTTTCCTGAGGAGAGAATGCAAATAGCAAAAGAAGGGAGACTGGGGGGGGGGAGAGGGAGAGAGGCAAATAAAGGCTGCTGAAAATGTATGAGGCTTGTCATTTGTATAAGCATTAATATTTAATTTTCCTTTTTCACAGTCTATTACCTCTTGAATTTGCAAGATGCCAGCTCTCTCTGAGTCTGGGGAAAGCCTAGGCTGGATTCTGTCAACCCCCCTAACATGCCCTCAGATCTCACTGTCTTGCGTGCAACGTATTGAAAGCCAACTTTTGGCTGAGAAAAAACAAGTTCAGAGCAGGTGGGACCTGGGACATTTGATTCGGAGGTGGTTTCTTTATGACTTTGGAACTGGTCTGTGGCCAGGACTGGCCTAAAACAAAGGACAAGATGGTGTCCCTCCAAACCAAGTATGGGAACCAACTGGACAGCTAATTTCAATCCTGCTCCAAATAGTAACAGATAAGGGTGGGGGAAACCTGTCAATTTCACTCTCTCTGCAATTTTTTTAAAAACAGTCTCAAGTTCTTTCTCACCTGAACATGAAGGACTTTGTGGATTTGGGGACTGTTTTTATCTCAAACAAACTGATGCGAAGTGCTCACCTATCTGCATCATTCAAATGCAACAGGGACAACTACTCCTAGGATGGAGAAGAGCATGATGTAGCTGCCCGCCACATAGCTGTGAATAGGGATGTCAGAGAATTCCACCACAGATCTCAGTGAGGCTGAATGCCAGTGCATTCGGCCCCCCGAACTCCATGGTGGAATGGCCTGCCACCCCCTGCGGATCCCCCCCGGGACGAGACTTACCTAGGGCGGATGTCCTGGGTGGCGGCGGCTCCGGCGGTGGCTTCATCGGTGGCAGCTGCGGTGGCTAGTCTTCCGACCGGCTGCCGCCGCCGCCATTTGCAGTCTTGCCATTTTTTTTAATTTTTCTTTTACAAGACGTGATAGGCTACGTAAAGATTTACGTAGCCTATCATGGCTGGGTAAAAAACAACAACAACCGCGTACGCAAATGGCGGTGGCTATGGCCACCGCCATTTGCATTCCTTATTTTTGGCCATCTCAGTCTACGTAAATATTTACATAGACTATGATGGCGAAAATAAAGGGGAACAGAAATAGCATAGCGGGCGCTATTTACGTCCCTTTTTGATTCGCCGTTTTAGCCTACGTAAATATTTACATAGGCTAAAATGGTGAATCAAAAAGGGACGCAAATAGCGCTTGCTACGCTATTTCCGTTCCCCTTTATTTTCGCCGTCATAGTCTACGTAAATATTTATGTAGACTAAGACGGCCAAAAATAAGGAACGCAAATGGCGGCGACCGAAGCCGCCGCCATTTGCGTACGCGGTTGTTGTTGTTTTTTTACCCAGAGCCCTCTGCGGCTGGAAATCTGGCTGCGGACGGCTCTGGCCTGGGCCTGGCTGGCTGCTCCGTGGAGCTGCTGCGGAGCACAGCCGGCCGTTGAGGATTCCGGGGGGAGGGACGGAACGCCTCCCCCCCCACCATCAACATAATCCGTGGAAAGGTAAGTGACTTTCGTACATCCCTCGCTGTGGAAGATGAGGAGCATGTCAGAAAAAAAAAGAGCTGGCAACCCTAATCCAGCACTAACATGGCTGAATATACAAGGATTGAAATCCAGACTTTGAAAAGCACTAAACGCTCTGGTCCTGGCTGGATAAATCCATTAGTACTGATTTCTCCCACATTGAAATTTGTTTCATCTCAAGTTCTTTTTGTCCTACAGATAGTAAACTTTTCAAATGCTGGTACATTCTTTTGGAACCAAACTAAGATGAAATGCTAACCTACCCTTAGCAACAGACCGTGTCCACCAGCGCACCTGAAGGCCACAGGATAGCTAAGGGTATGCAGGGCAGTCCATGTGGCACACTTAGCTCTATCCTCCAACACTTTGCCACTGCTACTAGGGATGTGAGAACCCATCCCAGCTCGGGTTCTCCGGGCGCCAGTTGAGCTCTCCCCCTGCTTGCTGGCCCTCCGGGCTGCAGTCGAGCCCCCCCCCCCACTGCACTCAGTAAGCAGCCCACAACTTACCTGGGCCTATATGTCTCTGTTCCAATTGCCATGTTTTTTTTTTAAAAAAACATGGTGATCACCAGCTCTTACCCATAGAATTATACACAAAAGCACTGTGGATCACCCATATACCCTAGTTTCACAGTGCTATTTTGCGTATAAGTCTATGGGCAAGTGCTGCTGATCGCCATGTTTTTTAAAAACATGGTGATCGGGACAGAGACGAACAGGCCCAGGCAAGTTGTGGGCTGCTTACCAAGTACAGAGGAGGGCTTGACTGCAGCCCAGAGGGCCAGCGGGCGGGGGGGGAGCTCGGCAGGTGCCACTTGGGGGGGCATGGGTGCCAGCAGTCCTATAGATTTGTGGATTGAAATGGGCACCCACGCAATCCCTAACTGCTCTCAGCATCTACTGCCCTATGTGGCCACATTGCTCTACCTAATGGTGGGGCCGGCCTTGGTTGAGGAGTGCAGAGGTTGCCATTTATTTTCCCAGAAAATGAACAGCCCACTTTTCTCCCATGTTAATGTTCCTCGGGTGCCTGCTATCTTTTATTCCTGGGCCCAAGTAATTCAATGGTGAAGGACATGGTGGCCGGTCCATGAGGAATGGAGCTATGTTGTCACTCATGCCAAAGGCAGTGGAAAGATCAAGGTTTCTGAAGGTTGCTTCAAAAACAGATGCCCCAACCACAGTTGCAAAAGGAAATGGGCACATTTTGACAGCTGCTCAGACAACCAGAGACATTCCCCTCAAATCTGTGGCCTATAAACAGGGGCTGTGATATTTGTAGGGTGGGCACTTTTGAACCATCCCCCAAAAGAGAAAATGCATCATCAAAGAAAGAGGGCACTGATTTGCATAAGATTTGCATATGCTAATTTTTATGTAAATATGCAGATTTAGAAATAATTATGATAATTTACATAGAAATATTGTGACCATGTGGCCTGTGTGCCCGCTGTTCAGTCTGCTGTGTAGGTGCTGTGAATGGGCAATTTCAAGGCCCCTGAGCTCTTTCTTCTGACGGTTCTTTATCTTTAAACTGGACTTGGACTGGACAGCCCCTCAAAGAAAGGACACCTTCAAAATAGAGGACAGTCCTCTGGTGGCCCTTCAAGGAGAGGACTGTCCTGTATAAAAGAGGACACATAGCCCCCTTAGATATTTGGGACACAGCTCCACAGCCTATCATCACTGGTTGCTTTTTGTAATGGCCTGCAGTGGTTTGCAGCCTCATCCATGAGCATCCATGACCAAACAGTGTGGTATAGTGGTTAGAGAGCAGTGTCTCCACTGCTTTTGATACTTCAAGAACAGTTCTGATCTGAATTAAAGTATACTTTCAATTGTAGAGTCAAAGTTCTATATACATCTTGCATGAGGGAGTGCATATTCAGGGCGAGGGGGGGGGGCATTCAGGGAGGAAGTGGAGTCTCCCCTGCAAACAATCCTGCATCTCTCAAAGGAGACGGCCAATTTGCACATTGAGATGTGCTAAACTGGAGCTACACGCAATTGCTCTGGCTATGAGGAAATTGATTTCCCTAATGGCTTATTTTTCCAGTGTGCAAAGATAGAGCTGGCACAGAACAAAATCTACAACTCACTTCTTTCTATGGGTACAAAGAGACAGAGAAAGTGGAGAGGGGAGAGAAAAAAGAAGACGAAATAATATGAAATCTCTTTCTGCTACTATTGAGCTGATGATGTGATGTATGAAATAGCTTTGCAGCCAATAGGTTAAGGGATTATATTTGTAAACCAAATGTCAAGTTATGGGTTTGTCTGGTAGGAAGAAGAGTTAATCCATGACCCAACTCTTGCTCTTGGATATCTATTCTATTCTATTCTATTCTATTCTATTCTATTCTATTCTATTCATCTCTCTCTCTCTCTCTGTACATACACACTAGCCAAATAAGCCAATTCCTTCCCACCTCCAGCCTGTTGGGTCACTCTTTTCCTCAGCTTTGATTTAAGGGTGACTATTTTGATGAATGGAGAAGTGAGCAAGGAAAATATTATTCAGAGCCAATTTTCACATTTTATGGGGTTCTGTGGAGAGGGTGGCTGCCACCATGAGATAAGGATTCTAATTTTGTAATCGAGAACACTCTGGAAAGACAATTAAGTAACTAATGTGATAAGTGATCATAAATTATAACAGCAAGGAAAAATCCAATTCACAGCCCTTGGTGAGAAACGATGGTGGGACATTCGAATGTTGCATCCTTACTTTATTTCTCTCAAGTGTAGGTTTTGCTTATTAAAAGATAACCATTCTGCATTTGGTACAGTTCTGATGGAAGGAGAGAGACAACTTTCCATCCAGAACAAACCAATCAACCACACAAACATACATCCATGAACAACCACATACACATAAACTTAAGCATACAACTGTTGAGAGTGAAAAGAACTGCCATCTTTATGTGATTCTCAGGACAGAATGAATACCATATGTAGGGTGTTTAGGAAGAGGATAGGGGGTTGATCTGAATGATGAAGTCTAGACTGATCTTGAAAGGGGTTTTCTCTTTCTCTTTTTTATTATTTATTCATATTGAAGATGTGTTCATTTTGAAGATTCTCAAAGTGGCTTACAAGACTAGTAAAAGGTAAGTATAGAAACAACCACCAAGAAATGCATACAGAGGGATGGGAGAACAAGCGATGTTCAAGCCCATTCTCCATTTTCAGTTTTCCACTTTGATGCTTGTCTTCCATTGTTCTTGCTCTCAGATGCATGCAAGCCTCTCTCTCATTCTCTCTCTCTCTCTCTCTCTCTCATTGGAACCATTGTGTATTTTTTAAAATGAAAAATGCAAACTTTCCAAAGCACGCACCCAGATGCGCACTTTCCTCCCATAGGCTAAAGCATGAAAATGCATTTCGGAGGGGGACGTGCATTTTTGGAAGTGCTTGTGGCTTTCCCATGGGCAGCTGGTTGGCCGCTGTGTGAACAGAATGCTGGACTAGATGGACCCTTACTCTGCTCCAGCAGGGCAATTCTTAGGTCTTTACATTCTTATGACAGTCAAAGCAAAGTGTTCTTTCTGTTAGGGAGGGGCAAAGCAAACTCCCTGGACCTGCTTCTTCTCTGGCCAATGGATGGAATCAGGTGGGACTCCATGTTGCCATGATCTTCTTTCTGGGAGGCAGGGGATGAAATGTCCCCATGGCACTTGGACCCCTGGTAAGGTGACGCCGGCTGCAATCTTCTAAACACACTTACTAGAAAAGAAGGTCCATTTGACACAGTGGGAGTTACTTCCAAGGAAACATGCATAAGGTTCCGCTGTAAAAGGGGTGCATGTCCAAAGGTGTGGGCTGAAGGCACATAATGGTGAAGCTAAGCAGGCCTGGGCCTGGACCAGGGACTGCCCAGGCCCTCCATGTAGCTGTTAGATTTCTGTTTGGATTGTGTATTCTGTTTAAACATTGCTTTAGATTCTACATTTCACAGTTAAACAGTTGACATTGGACACTTATGGTTACCCATGATGTTTTGCATTCTGGCTGCTGGTGGCAGTTATGGTGGCATCTTTTTTCGTATAGCCTAAAGGAGCTATCCAAGGTGCTGAACCCTACCCCCCAAATAGGTTCAGGACCCTGAATAGCTCCTTTAGAGTTCTGGCTGGTTCTGACTGAAGCCCAGAATGGATTCACAGTCTCGCCGAAATCGGAGCCACCAGCCTCCACAGATACCCTCGGAAACCCTTTGCAAACTGAACAGGATGCAATCATGTATCCCAGGCAGGAACATCCAAGATTTCCATGTTTTAGGCCTCATTTGATTGCCAGGTTGTTTCAGCCAGCTTTCGAAAATGGTTTCTGTTTACACAAAGTCCATGCTGAATGCCTCTATAATTGCCTCCCTTAAAGGTCTCTCTGCCCCTTTAGATCTTTAGTCTCCAACCTCTCCCCACCCCCCCCCTTTTCCTTCATGATGGGTAACAAAACTATTAACCTTCCAGGTTATATTTTTCAACCCTTGCCTCTTGGATTTTTGGCAGGGTCAGCCTTAGGGGGTTGCTGAAAAGCATAATCAGTTTGATTCTATAAATAATGGGACTGGGGCAGAATATATGACAGGTCTAACTCATGGACTCTTCCATGTTTCCCAGTGAAGACTGCTCAAACCTCTGCAGAAATGGCCTTCCCAATTTAACAGGTGTGAAACCTCCCATAATTGTGTATATCAGCATTTTTCTCTTCCTCTCTTTGCTTGTCAATAAAACTGCAACACTGGTGCAAACTGCTTGGACACAGGGCTTTTAGTGGCACCATAAAAGGAGCATTGTACAAAAAATAGCCTTAAGCAGGAAATGGATGAGTCGTTTCAGAAGTTATTGCATCGTACCTTCTGAGGCTGCCAAGGTAGGGGATCCAAACAGAATCCCAAACGGTGTCATAAATACCTTGGGTTCTGCTGATAGATGGCAAATCACCTGGTTATATGGTTTGGAGGAAACCTGTTGTTGAGAAGTAATTTATCTCGGAATGGCAAAGCATTGTGGGAAAATGCACAGAGGATGAAATCCAGAAAATGGTGCTTCTGTTCAGGCCACATTGAAATCAAAAGCCCACAGTGATATTGAGTTGGGATGGGTTGCAATGATGGGCTGGGAACTGAACTGGTGATACGGTTGCAAGAATTTGGATGTCTAGGCAGAGCTTTGTATGCACAGATGCTGATTCTCTCTCTCTCTCTCTCTCTCTCTCTCTTTCTCTCTGATGTACTGGAGATCACTCCTCCAGGAAAACAAACTTTTCAGCACTCTGGGTTATGTGGAGAGTCCTCACAGATACAGGAGGCTCTCCCCTTCAGACTTTCAGCCTCCATGAGTTTAGGCGGACACACATGATGAGGGAGAGGGGTGGGGCTGGAGCGCTCCTTCTCACACAATGATTTTAACGCTTTTCTGAATACCTGGATGGGGCTGGGATCACTGTTCAAATTAACATTTATTCCATTTTGTAAGCTGCCCAGGAAACATGTGTTGATGGGCTTGCCATATACGATAATAATAATAATAATAATAATAATAATAATAATAATAATAATGCAGCAACAACAGTTCTGGGACAGTATCTAGGAAGTATCATAAATGAGCCTTAGAAGTGTACTACATGAGCTGCCTCAGGGATGCTCAAACAACAGGGATAATTACGAGTCAGATGGAGTGATGTTTATGGATGTCAGAGAATTCCGCCACGGATCTCGGGGAGGCCGAATGCCAGCGCATTCGGCCCCCTGAAATTGGTGGCGGAATGGTCTGCCACCACCCTGCCCCCCCCCAGGATGGGACTTACCTTGGGCGGATCTTCCTGGCAGCGGTGGCTCTGGTGGCAGTTCGGCAGCGGTTCGGTGGTGGCGGCTGTGGCGGCTGGTCTTCCGACCGGCTGCTGCCGCCGCCGCCATTTCCAGTTAAAAAAAAAACAAAACAAAAAAACGTGATAGGCTACGTAAAGATTTACGTAGCCTATCACGGCTAGATTTTTAAAAAACACCGTGATAGGCTACGTAAATGTTTACGTAGCCTATCATGGCTGATTTAAAAGAAGAAAAAAATGCGCGTACGCATTTGCGTTCCTTATTTTGGCACATCTTAGTCTACGTAAACATTTACGTAGACTAAGACGGTGAAAAGAAAGGGAACGCAAATAGCGTAGCATCTACGCTACTTGTGTTCCCCTTATTTTTGCCGTCTTAGTCTATGTAAATGTTTATGTAGACTGAGTAGGGATGTACGAAAGTCACTTACCTGGTCCCACAGCTTGCTTCGCGGTGTGGGGGAGGCGCTTCGGTTCTCCCCCTGAAGTTCAGGCTGGGGGGGAGGTGTCCCGCCTCGCCCGGCCGAAATTCAGGCCAGGGAGAAGCGCCCCGTCTCCCTGGCCGCGAAATAACAAAGGAAGTGTAAAAAAACCCAACACACACCCGTGATAGGCTACGTAATGATTTACGTAGCCTATCATGGCTAGATTTCCAAAGTCAGCCATGATAGGCTATGTAAATCATTACGTAGCCTATCACGGGTGACTTTGAAAAAAAAAAAGCGCATATGCAAATGGCGGCGCCCATGGGCACCGCCATTTGCGTTCCTTATTTAGGCCCAGGTAGTCTACGTAAAGATTTACGTAGACTACGGCGAACATAATAATAGCGTTGCCCTTATTTTCGCCATAGTCTACGTAAATCTTTACATAGACTACCCGTGCCCAAATAAGGAAGGCAAATGGTGGCACCCATGGGAGCCGCCATTTGCGTACGTGCTTTTTTTTTTTCAAAGTCACCCGTGATAGGCTACGTAACGATTTAAGTAGCCTATCACCGCTGACTTTGGAAATCTAGCTGTGATAGGCTACGTAAATTGTTACGTAGCCTATCACATGTTGTGTTTTTTTTTTTACTTTATTTTGTAATGGCGGCGGCAGCTGGTCGGAAGACTGGCTGCCGCCCCCGCCTCCGCCAAAACGCCACCGAAACGCTGCCGGTTCCTGCCGCCAAGAGGGACATTCGAGGGAGGTAAGTCCAATCCCGGGGGGTGGCGGGGGGGTGGCTGAGAATTTCACTGCCAATTTTGAGGCATTCGGCCTCCCCGAGATTCATGGAGAAATTCTCCGCCATCCCTAAGACTAAGACGTGCCAAAATAGGGAACACAGATGGCGGCGCCCATGAGCGCTGCCCTTTGCATATGCATGTTTTTTTTCTTTTAAACCAGCCATGATAGGCTACATAAACATTTACATAGATTGTCATGGCTGACTGCAGGGATGCAAACGGCAGCAGCTACGGCCGCTGCCATTTGCATCCCTGCTAGCCAGCGGCCGGATGTCTGGCCACTGGCGGAGCCGGCCGGCAGTTCCGCAGAATCCCTGCGGAGCGGAGCCGGCTGGCCAGAATTTCGGGGGGGAGGGACGGAGCACCTGCCCCCCCACCATGAATGTCACCCTTCAAAAAGGTAAGTGACTTTCGTACATCCCTAGTGATATTGCCAAAGGTCATAATTTCTTTAGGGATGTACGAATTTAGGGATGGATGGAACACTTCCCTTCCATTCCATTCTGTTTCCACTGGGGGGGGAGGCGCTCTGTCCCTCCCCCCCGGAATCCTGCCTGGCCGGCTCTGCTCCGCGGCCAAGCTGCAGAGCCACCAGCTGGCTCCGGCCGCCCTCAGCCAGACATCCGGCTGCTGGGCAGCCTGCAGGGATGCAAATGGCGGCTGCCGTAGCTTCCACCATTTGCGTCCCTGTATTTTGCCGTGATAGGCTATGTAAGCATTTACTTTGCCTATCATGTCTGGGTAGGTTAAAAAAAAAGAAAAGCGTACGCCGCCAGTTGTGTTCCTTATTTTTCGCCGTCTTAGTCTACGTAAATATTTACATAGACTTAGGGATGGGGGAGAATTTCTCCCCGAAACTTCGGGGGGCCGAGTGCCAATGAAGTAGTTTCGGGGAGAAATTCTCCGCCCCCCCCGCACCCCCCGGGATGGGACTTACCTTTCCTGAATGTCCCTCCCGGCGGCGGGTCCTGGTGGCGGTTCGGCAGGTCTTCGACAGGGGCAGAGGCGGCAGCTGCCATTCCAAGAAAAGTAAAAAAAAAACCACGCCCCCGTGATAGGCTACATGACAATTAACGTAGCCTATCATGGCTAGATTTGCAAAGTCAGCCATGATAGGCTACATAAATTGTCACATAACCTATCACGGGTGACTTAAAAAAAAAAAAAGCGCGTACGGCTAATGGTGGCCCCCATAGGGAGCCGCCATTCACGTTCCTTATTTGGTCGCTGTAGTCTGTGGAAAGATTACGTAGACTATGGCAAAAATAAGGGCAACGTCACGTAGCCTATCACGGGGGCGTTTTTTTTTTTAACTTTTTATTTCGCGGCCGGGCGAGGCGAGGCGCCTCCTCCCCGGCCTGAATTTCGGCCGGGCGAGGCAGGAAGCCTCCCCCCCGGCCTGAATTTCGGCCGGGCGAGGAGGGAAGCCTCCCCCCCCGGCCTGAACTTTGGGGGGAGCAGCGAAGTGCCTCCCCCCCACCGCGAAGCAAGCTGCGAGACCAGGTAAGTGGCTTTCATGCACCCCTACATAGGCTATTACGGCGAAAAGAAAGGGGAATGCAAATAGCGTAGTGGGCACTATTTGTGTTCCCATTTCTTTTTGCCATAATAGTCTATGTAAATATTTACATGACTAAGATAGCGAAAAATAAGGAACGCAAATGGCAGCGGCCATAGCCGCCGCCATTTGTGTATGCTTTTTTTTTTAACCTATCCAGATGTGATAAGCTATGTAAGTCTTTACGTAGCCTATGACGTCAATGTAAAAAAACCAGACCAGACTGCAAATGGCGGTGGTGGCAGCTGGTCGGGAGACCAGCCGCCGCCACAGCCGCCGCTGGAGCTGCCACCGTCCAGAACATCCACCCCAGGTAAGCTTCATCCCAGGGGGATCCGCGGGGGCGCGGGGGGTTGGTAGGCCGTTCCACCATGGTTTTCGGGGGGCTGAATGCTACTGCATTCGGGCTCACTGAGATCTGTGGCGGAATTCTTCGCCATCCCTATACGAATTGTGCACCTTCAGTGCCGCTTGACTTCCGCAGTTTGCAGCCAGTGCTCCATTCCATCCTTCACAAGCCCCTGGAATTCTCCTCTTTTTTTTCCCACTCCAAAAAGTACGAAGATAAATCTGTACCGACAACCGTAATTCTGGTGCCCAATCATCTCTGTGAATCTGCGTAACTTCTGTAAGAATCACTATTTTCCATGGATATTTATGTATATTTTCCCCTGTCCTGAGACTGCAGTAATTACTTTCAGCCAAAACACTTCCTCCTCCTAGGTGCTTCCCAAAAGAACGCTGTCCTAGGTGTGCCTGAGCGATGCACTCGTTGTTTAAAGCAACGGTGTTTGAAAGAAAGAAAAAACCTTTTAAAATGACCATGCTGGTCCTGGAGCCCTGCATGAGGTATTATTCTCCCTGCTAAGCTTTATATTTCCAAATCCAGCGTTGTTGTTGATGTTGTGAGGCTAAAATGGAGAGGAGAACCAACTCTGTGCATGTCTACTCAGAAGTAAGTCTTATTGAGTTCAATGCGACTTACTCCTACACATGTCAGCACCCCACTTGCCCCCAGCTCAGCTTTGTATTTCCACATCCGGCTCATTACCAAACCTCCTGTTAGTTATCTCACTGGGTGACTTTGAGCTGGCCTCTAACCACTACACCACACTTCGGTTATGAAACTCATGAAAAAGAGACAGTATAATGGAAAGTTCTTTCTGAAGCAGTCACACTTGTACAAATGCAGCATGAAGGGAAAGATTAGCAAGCTTCTCTTTGAAGAAAAAGCACACTGCACATGCTCAGGGAATGGACAAAATGAGGAATAAACATACCAGGGAATATGAAGAACTATATTCTTCCATTATGTGTGTGTGTGTGTGTAGATTCTCTCTCAATCCAGCTGTTTCCCTTAATACCTGGCTTAGATGTAGATGAATAATACAACTTCTGAGTTCTTCTCCAGCTCAGATTAGGTTGGGGAAGTTGTGAGCTGCTATTGCTCATCAAAGCTGAGCCTCCCTAGGGGAAGGCAGTTTGGCTGTTGCTCTGATACCACCTTGCCTCTCAACTTCTCTGTCCTCTTCCTACTTATTTGATAGAGCTTTCCTGTTGTGGCCATCACTTCCTTACACTTAGGCATTTATGGATTGTGTAAAATCCATTTAGGGTGTGTTTCGTGGATTGTCAGGTGCCTTTCCTTCTGTCATCCACCCATCACCAGAACTGGATTGTTTTTGTTACACTTACCGCATTTTTGCAAATGTGCATTTGAGCAAATTCACACATGCAAAAATGTGCATATTCCCCCCAAATGCACATTTTCACACTTTATCCTATGGGGGAAACGCACATTTTGGCTGGATTTTTATTTTGCATCTGCTGTGGAATCTGTGGGTTGGATTCATGAAAATCCAAACTTATTTGATTCCATTGAAGATTTCTCTGATATCCCTACTCACACTATAATCCTTCCACCACTACCCCTTTAACCTGGCCATCTTTATTTGGGGGGGGGGCAAGGAGCAGCATGTCACAAAGGGTACCAATTTATAACATAAGTATGCATTAAAACTCTTTCCCCCCCCTTAAACCTTGCCTATGGCTTCAGTACTTGCCACAAACAACATCATTTCCTTCACCATCTCCATTTTCTTCTCCCAAGAATTTATCAAGAGATAGAAGAGCTATGGCTTGCTCCAGGGCTCCCCACAAAATCGTAAGTGTTTTTCCTTGTGAGATTTCACCATGGCATCTCAGGGCACGGTTTTGTTTGCTTCGGTGCTCATTGCCATGAATGTTACAGTTCCCATCATGCTTTGCCCCTTTCCCCACAAGATGCACTGCGAGATTTTATCTGAGTTTAAAGCAAAAAACCCCCCCAGGAAAACAACCAACCCTAACCGAATATTGCTGAAATCCATTTTTTAAAACAAACAAAAACGGAACAAAATCATGATCCCTGCTTTAGAAAGAAAGAAAGAAAGAAAGAAAGAGAAAGAAAGAAAGAAAGAAAGAAAGAAAGAAAGAAATTATTTCTGGCCACAGTTCTCCTTTTGACAAGACAATTTTGGATTGCTCTTATAATTGCTCTGTACATAGTCAAAAGAATGACCACACCAAAATTAAGCAAGTAATGGCCTCTACATTCTCATGGGGTTGGGTGCCTCATACAATGTTGACAAATATGACTGAAAGAACGAGGGCCAGCCCTACCATGAGGCAGAGTGAGGCAGCCACCTCAGGTGGCAGAATCTTGAGGGCCAGGAGCAAGTAATAGCAAGTTGTTAGAAGATATAGCTGTGTTTGCCACACAGTTTGCTTTGTGCCCCCTAAGCTAGTCTGCTGCACTCAGTTGTGGTGGAGAATACTGTCTTACTTCAGTGTTGAAGTAAGATTTAACTACGGGTCAAGCTGGCTTCTGTACACGGCATGCAAGAGGAGCACCGTCTTGTGTTCTTCACACTCGGGCAGCAAAATCTCCCAGGTTCAATCCCTAGCATCACTGGTTAAAATATTTAAGGCAGCAGGGATGGGAAAGACCCTCTCGACCCAAGCCCCTGGAGATCTGCTGATGTGATGATCAAAGGAGATAATAGATGGGCCAATTCCTTGACAAGGTATAAAGCAGTTGAGCCCTGAGCAACAGTATGCTGACTAACTGTTAGGGAGAAAAAATGGAGATCCATGTGGTGGTGGTGGTGGTGTGTGGGTGTGTGGAATGGAATAACCTGGAAAAGGGCCTGGCTGGCCTCCTGGAGGCTTGAGCATGAGCTCTTCATACTGTCACATACATGAATACATGTATTTATTTATTTCAGCTCTCACTTGCACGTATAGATTATTCAGAACATCAGAAGAGCCCTGCTGGATCAGACCCAGGGTCCATCCAGCATTCTGTTCACACAGTGGCCAACCAGCTGCCCATGGGAGACCCACAAGCAGGGTATGAGCGCAACAGCATCCTCCCACCCATGTTCCCCAGAAACTGGTATAAATAGGCTCACTGCCTCTGGTACTGGAGGTTAGGGATGGACGAAAGGGACTTACCTCGTCCCGCAGCTTGCTTTGCGGTGGGGGGGAGGCGCTTCGGTTCTCCCCCCGAAGTTCAGGCGAGGGGGGGAGGTGCCCCACCTCGCCCGGCCAAAATTCAGGCCGGGGGGGAGGCGCCCCATCCCTCGCCGGCGAAATTCAGGCCGGGTAGGAGCGCCCCGTCTACCCGGCCGCGAAAAAAAAGTAAAACAAAAACAAAAACACACACACCCGTGATAGGCTACGTAACAATTTATGTAGCCTATCATGGCTAGATTTCCAAAGTCATTCTAGATTTCCAAAGTCAGCCGTGATAGGCTACGTAAATCGTCACGTAGCCTATCACGGGTGACTTTGAAAAAAAAAACAAAAAAAAAACGCGTACACAAATGGCGGCTCCCATGGGGACTGCCATTTGCATTCCTTATTTTGGAACATCTAGTCTATGTAAAGATTTACGTAGACTACGGCAAAAATAAGGGCAACGCAAATAGCGTTTGCTACGTAAATCTTTACGTAGACTACCCCTGTCCAAATAAGGAATGCAAATGGTGGCGCCCCATGGGCACTGCCATTTGCGTACGTGCTTTTTTTTTTTCAAAGTCACCCGTGATAGGCTACGTGACGATTTACGTAGCCTATCACGGCTGACTTTGGAAATCTAGCCATGATAGGCTACATAAATCGTTACGTAGCCTATCACGGGTGTTTTTTTTACTTTACTTTTTTTTTTTGCAATGGCGGCGGCAGCCGGTCAGGAGACCGGCCGCCGCCTCCGCCCCTGCTGAACTGCTGCCGAACCGCCGCTGGGACCTGCCGCCGAGAGGGACATTCGCCGAAGGTAAGTCCCATCCCGGGGGGGGGGCGGGGGGGCGGCGGAGAATTTCCCCAACACTTTCGGGGGGCCAAATGCATCGGCACTTGGCCTCCTGAAGATTCGTGGAGAAATTCTCCGCCAACCCTACTGGAGGTAGCACACAGCCATCAGGACCCATAGCTGCTGATAGCCTTCTCATCCATGTCTAACCCCCTTTTAAAGCCATCCAAGTTGGTGGCCATTCAGGAGGCAATTTTCAAGGAGGGGGGTGCATCTAGAGAAGAAGTGGTTTACTCTCCCCTTCCCATATGCTGCAACCCCCTCCCCCCACCCAAAAAATAAATAAAAAATCCCTGCAAACTGAGTCCCAGGGAATGCTGGTGTTCCTCAGATGCTTATTGGGGACCCATTGATGAGAAGATCATTAACCTAAGAATCATAGAATAGTAGGTTTGGAAGGGGCCTACAAGGCCATCGAGTCCGCCCCCCTCCTCAATGCAGGAATCCAAGTCAGAGCATCCCTGACAGATGGCTGTCCGGCCTCATCTTGAATGCCTCCAGTGTGGGGGAGCCCACCACCTCCCTAGCTCATTGGTTCCATTGTTGTATTGCTCTAACAGGACGTTTTTCCTGATGTTCAGCCGGAATCTGGCTTCCTGTAACTTGAGTCCATTATTCCGTGTCCTGCACTCTGGGATGATCAAGAAGAGATCCTGGCCTTCCTCTCTGTGACAACCTTTCTAGTACTTGAAGAGCGCTCTCATCTCTCCCCTCAGTCTTCTCTTCTCAAGGCTAAACATGCCCAGTTCTTTCAGTCTCTCCTCATAGGGCTTTGTTTCCAGTCCCCTGATCATCTTTGTTGCCCTCCTCTGAACCCTCTCCAGTTTGTCTGCATCCTTCTTAAAGGGTGGTGCCCAGAACTGGACAAAGTACTCCAGATGAGGCCTAACCAGTGCTGAGTAGAGGGGAACTAGTACCTCCTGGTATTTGGAAGCTGTGCTTCTATTAATGCAGCCCAAAATAGTATTTGCCTTTTTTGCAGCCACATCACATTGTTGGCTCATATTCAGCTTGTGATCGACAACAATTCCAGGATCCTTCTCACTTGTAGTGTTGTTGAGCCACGTATCCCCCATCTTGTAACTGTGCATTTGATTGCTTTTTCCTAGGTGCAGAACTTGGCATTGATCCCTATTAAATGTCATTCTGTTGTTTTCTGCCCAGCATTCCAGTCTATCAAGATCACTTTGAATTTTGTTTGTTTCTGTCTTCCAAAGTATTAGCTATCCTGCCCAATTTGGTGCCATCTGCAAATTTGATCAGCATTCCCTGCACCTCCTCCTCCAAGTCATTAATAAAAATGTTGAAGAGCACTGGGCCTAGGACTGAGCCCTGCGGTACCCCACTCATTACTTCTCTCCAGTTTGAGAAGTTCCCATTGATAAGCCCTCTTTGAGTCCGATTCTGTAGCCAACTGTGGATCCACCGGATTGTTGTTTCATCTAGCCCACTGTGAGCTAGTTTGCTCATCAGGATATCATGGGGCACTTTGTCAAAAGCTTTGCTGTAGTCGAGGTATATTATGTCCACAGCATTCCCACAGTCCATAGTACTTGATCAAAAAATGAGATCCGATCCATCTGGCAGTATTTGTTTTTGACAAATCCATGTTGGCTTTGAGTAATCACTGCATTGTTTTCAAGGTGCTTACAGAGGGATTGCTTTATAATCTGCTCTAGAATTTTCCTAGGGATTGATGTCAGACTGACTGGTTTGTAGTTCCCAAGTTCCTCCTTTTTACCCTTTTTGAAGATAGGGACAACGTTAGCCCTCCTCCAGTCATCTGGCATTTCCCCCGTCCTCCATGATTTCTCAAAGAGAATAGACAGTGGTTCTGAGAGTTCTTCTGCCAGTTCCATTATTACTCTAGGGTGCAGTTCATCTGGCTCTGGAAATTTGAACTCATTCAAAGTAAGTAGGTGTTCCTTGATCATATGCCTATCGATCTCAAGCTACAATCCTGCCCCTTCAGCCTGTACTTCACCTTTGCCAGGGGGGTCATAGACCCTCTTTTGGGAGAAGACTGAGCCAAAGTAGGAATTGAGCACTTCTGCCTTTTCTTTGTCATCTGTTATCATTTTGCCATCCTTACTTAATAGCTGAACCACCATTTCTTTCCTCAGTCTTTTACTATGCACGTAGCTGAAGAAAGCCTTTTTTTTGCTTTTTGCATCCCTCACTAACCTCAGCACGTTCTCAGCTTTAGCCTTCCTGATGCCATCCCTGCAATTCTGTGCTACCTGCCTGTACTCTTCCTTTGCTGCTTGGCCTTGTTTCCACTTCCTATATGTGTCCTTTTTTGTTTTCAGGTCATCTCTAAGCTTTTTGTGAAGCCACATTGGCTTCTTCTGTTGTCTTCCAACTTTTCTTCTTGTTGGAATTGTTTGTAATTGTGCCTTGAGAATTTCCTTTTTTAAAAGCTCCCACCCATCTTGGACTCCTTTTCTCATTAGAGTCACGTGCCATGAGACCTTACTGATCATTGTTCTGAGTTTATTAAAATCAGCTTTCCTAAAATCCAGGGTACACGTTTGACTATACTCGGCTTTTGCTTCCCTTAGAACCAAGAACTCAAGTATAACATGGTTGCTTTCCCGCAGAGTTCCTGTAACTGCTACTTTATCCACTAAGTCATCTCTGTTGGTTAGTATCAAGTCAAGGATAGCCGATCCTCTAGTTCCTTCCTCTGCTTTCTGTAGGAGGAAGTTATCTGCCACACGACACAAGTCAGGAATTTCCTGGAGGGGCCATGTTTTGCAGAATTTGTCTCCCAACAAATATTGGGGAAATTGAAGTCCCCCATTACTACTACATCATGCTTCCTTGAAACATTGGCAATTTGCTTTTCAAAAGTGTCATCCTCGTCTTCTCCTTGATTGGGTGGCTGGTAGTAGACTCCGACCACCAGGTTGCTTTTATTCTTTGCTCCATTTATTTTGATCCAGATGCTCTTGATGGGGCTACCAAGGTCATCCTCCTGTATTTCTGTGCAGAGATATGTATTTTTCACATACAGTGCAACCCCACCTCCCTTGTCATGCTGAATTGGACCAAGGGTCCATCTAGTCCAGCATTCTGTCCATACTATTAGAAATGCATTGGATGGAATGCCTCTGGTCTGGGAAGGAACCTTGATGTGAGGCACTGGAAACGCTTCATAAAACATACTAGTCCTCATGAGCCAGCTGTCATGACACAAATGTGGATGATGCCACAGGAGTGTCTATGGCCTCAGAAGCCACTATATCCTATGGTCCTTCGGACACTCTCTCAGGGTCCATAGGATTGCTTTGTTGATTGCTCTTACTTTGAAAGTATATTATCCTTTTCTATAACAAAATGGTGCTTTTTCCAAAGTCACTGTGTTTAGCAACAGGGCGATGGAAGCAAACTCCATTTTATTCCCCTATTATGATGGTGCTATGATTTAAGTGAGTTTAAAATGCAGAACTGCACATGCTCAGTGTATTTTTTCTTTCTTTCATTTTCTCTTAGAATTACAACATTCTTAGGTCAGGAATTTGTTTTGGGTACCAGAATTGGATAGCGTTCACTGTCCTATTTTTTTTTTTAAATATTTTATCTGCAAATACATCAACACACAAAAATGGAGGGATCACAAAAGAGAGAATAAACTCACTGCCCATCTATGCAAACATCCACTCCTAGTTCCAACAAGTTTTCTTCATTTCAGCAGCACAATTTAGGGCACAATCCTATGCATATTTAGACAGAGAAAAGGCTACAAACTCCCAGCATGCTGGCTGGGGAATGCTGGGAGTTGTAGGCCTTAGAAAGATAAGCATGTCTAAATTTGAATTCATAAAATCCTCTGATTTTGAAATGGCATTCAATTGTAATTGTTGGAAGAGTTTTTGTTCAACCCAGCTGAAATGTCCCATGAACATTAGGTTTGTTGGGCAACTGAAAAATAAAATAAAAACACTAATAAAAAAGAGCCCAGTAATTGGTTACATTGATTTGCAAGATCCAAGCTTAGCCTGAGACTGTTTGGTTCAACATTGACTGTAAAAACACCCTCCAGAAATGACGCTAAATCAGCTTCCTGCGGGAGCCCTTTGTTCCTGCCAGGGAAATGATTCGCATTATAGATACATTGTTTATTAGACAATAACAGCACTGTTCTTCTTTCCTTGAGCAGGTAAAAACCTTGAGGCATGTTTTTTTCTGCAGTCTCCTACTACGCTTGTCACGGGCAGCATCTCTTACTGGAAGGTTAAAAAATGAAAGCAGCAATACAAGATGAAACATTCAGATTTCGAGTGCTCCAAGGCCTGAAGAGAACTCATCAGGCAGTACTATGTTTGTGTGTG
The DNA here is from genome assembly GCF_057233095.1 of Heloderma suspectum. Lineage (NCBI taxonomy): Eukaryota > Metazoa > Chordata > Lepidosauria > Squamata > Helodermatidae > Heloderma > Heloderma suspectum. The sequence goes on along the minus strand of NC_139469.1, from coordinate 13,666,712 downwards.
TGCGTGCGTGTGTTAAAGAAACAGGAAATGGGGTTGTGAGGTCACTTTATTCAATTTTCTTTCCCTGTTTGCTTCTTAAGCCTAGCAGCTTGCCCTAATTACAATTAAACTTGCCTATGTCTCTTTGCAAAAGAAGAGAAAAGCTGGAGACTTATCTGCAAGTTGTTGATGCAGAAATTTATTTTATGAGGCTTTTAATAAATTAAAAGAGAGAAAAAAGATATGCAGGAAAGTTACTGAAGCTGGGAAGGGAATAATAATTAGGGATGTCAGGGAAATCCATTGTGGGGTGGAGTTCAATGGGTTTTCCTAGGTTTGCCCCCTTGGACTTCGTTCCAGTTGTTGCTGCAGCCCCCAACTCAGTCTGCAGTGAGTTGGTCCAGTCTGTGGATTTTCTGGGCATTTTGCACATTTTTCCCCATGGGTTCGGTGATTTGCACAAATGTCTGAGTAATCTGCAGAAATTTCTGAGCAATTTGCACAAATCCCAGCCGAATTTGGACAAATGTGGCTGTAAATTGTGCGAATTGCTCAGATAGGTGCACATCTTGCTCAAAAATGTGAGCAAATTGCAGAACCTGTGGGGAAACATGCACAAAAAAGTATCCCTGGGGTTTGGGGAAAAACCTGCAGCCTGCAGCTTGGGGTCGCAAAGGCAAATCGAGTCGTACATCCTCCAGAACTCTGTCAAGTCAAAAAACAGCCTGATTTGCCAGCAACGGACAACCCTAATAGTAATAGACCACTTCCAACCCAGGAGCTGGGATAGCTCCCCCTATTTGCAAGAAGCAGAGTTGCCAGGAGGTTTGAGCTAGTTACAATCCCTGCACCTGTTCCAGATGTTGTGAATAAAGTCATACATTGTGACTCTAGTTTAGCCATATTGCTCCCGTCTCATTATTCCAGCCTGTGCATGCACATGGCTTTGGACAGACACAGAATTAGGTGTTGCAGAAAAATGGGGGGGGGGAGTGAGTCAAAGTGATCCTTTAAATTTGCTACCATATCAACTTGCTGTGCTTGTTGTTTGCTTGTTTGTATATTTAAAGTATTTTTGTATATTTCCACTGGTATATTTCCCTTCAAGAATTTTGGAGGAGATTGGGGGGGTGGGGTATTCCTGCACATGCTTGGTAAGAGAGTGAGATAAGGAGTGGCCAGCATTATGGGCAGTTACCTCAATGCAATTTGGAAGGAGCTTGCTTTCTCCTCTCTGTAAGGCCCTGAACCCTGGGGAGAGGTTAGCAGCGAGGTTTCCTTTAAAAAATTTAAGGAGTCATGATTTTCCCAAACAAGATTTTATTTATTTATTTATTTGCTTCTATACCACCCAACAGCTGAAGCTCTCTGGGCAGGTCACAAAAATTAACACCAAAGAGCACACAACAAAACAGTATAAAATATATAAAACATTAAAACCACAGTATAACAATACAACCAGAATAAAACCTAGTAGCAATGCAGAGATTTAAAATACACATTTAAAACAGCAAAGCTAAAAGTCTCAAAAGCTAAAATGTTAAATTACTGCAATACATTATACGTGGGGCTGCCTTTGAAAACGGTCCGGAAACTTCAGCTGGTCCAAAATAGGGCAGCAAGATTGTTAACAGGGACTGGCCAGTGAGCTCATGTTATGCCAGTACTTTTCCAGCTGCACTGGCTGCCAGTCCATTTCCGGGCCCGATTCAAAGTGCTGGTATTAACATTCAAAGCCCTTAACGGCTTGGGGCCAGGTTATCTGAAGGATCGCCTCCTCCCATATGTGCCTGCCCAGATCCTAAGATCATCCTCAGGGGTCCTTCTCCGGGAGCCCCTGACAAAGGAAGTGAGGCAGGTGGCTACTAGGAGGAGGGCCTTTTCTGCTGTGGCACCCCGGCTGTAGAATGAGCTCCCTAGTGAGATTTACCTGGCACCTACATTGTGTTCCTTTTAGGGATGTTGGAGAATTTCTCCACGAATCTCCAGGAGGCCGAATGCCAACACATTTGGCCCCCCAAAATTGGTGGGGAAATTCTCCGCCCCCTGCCTCCCCCGGGATGGGACTTACCTCGTGCGAATATCCCTCTCGGCGGTGGGTCCCGGTGGCGGTTCGGCGGCGGTTCGGTGGCGGCGGCGGCGGCTGGTCTTCCAACCAGCTGACTTTGAAAATCTAGCCATGATAGGCTACATAAATCTTTACGTAGCCTATCATGTTTTTTTTTTTTTTTAACTTTACTTTTTTCTTTTGCGGCCGGAGAGGCGGGGCGCTCCCCTCCAGCCAGAATTTCAGCGGGGAGGGATGGGGCGCCTCCCCCCCGGCCAGAATTTTGGGGGGAGAAACGGAGCGCCTCCCCCCACCACCAAAAAAAGCTGCGGGACCAAGTAAGGGACTTTCGTCCATCCCTAGAACTTCCTTTTGGCTCCAGGTGAAGACCTTTTTACTTTCCCAGGCATTTTAGCATTTTAGCTTTCTAGACTTTTAGCTTTGCTGTTTTAAATATGTATTTTAAATTCCTGCACTGCTGCTAGGTTTTATTGTGGTTGTATTGTTATATTGTGGTTTTAATGTTCTATATATTTTATATTGTTTTATTGTGTGCCGTTTGGTTTTAATTTTTGTGAACTGCCCAGAGAGCTTTGGCTATTGGGCGGTATAGAAATGAAATAAATAAATACATACATACATACATACATACATACATAAAATGCCTGGGGAAATAAAAAAGGTCTTCAATCTTCATCTGGTGCTGGAAGGAATACATTTATTGCATTTATATTCCACCTTTTTTTCCTCTTGCAAGGAAACCAAGGTGGCTTACATTATCTTCCTCCTCTCCATTTTATCCTCACAACAACAACTCTGTGAGGTAGGTTGGGCTGAGAGTCTGTGACAGGCCCAAGGTTGAGCTTCCATGGCTCAACCTTCCAGTGAGCTTCCAGTGAGCTTCCATGGCTGAGTGGGGACTAGAACCCAGATCTCCCAGCTCCCAGCCCAGCACCACGCTGGCTCCGAGCGTGAAGATGAGTTCCTTGTCTGTTAATGTTCTTTTATTATATAAAGGGCTATCTGAAATTGTTGTTGCTGTGTTACTAGACTCTGATCCTCTTTGAGAAGATGGCTGCGAAGCTGAGGTGAAATGAGAAGAGACTGTTTCTTGTATTTGGCCAGCAGAAAAAATCAAGTTTCAGGGAGAAGGTCTTTTTAAAAAACATTTGTTGTTGTTGTGGACCCAATCTGGAAGACAGAACTTTGGGAGGGCAGTGCTCTGTTTTATCGTTTTGTGATATGTGAATTGTTATTTAGGTACAATTCTTATATGTGTATTGTTATTGTCGCTAATTACGAAATTAAAATAATATGTGGTCATTGCCCCTGAAAAAGGCCTTTGCTGTGAGTCCCTTTACAGATCTAGTAGAAAGTGTTGTACTTACACTTAATCAGCAAAGAAATAGACATTCCCTGCCCAGGGGCTTACACAAGGAAAAAGGGATAGGGATGGAAGAAGAAAAAACAATATCTCTGTTAGCAGGGTGAGTGGAGTGGCCCTGGTTCCCTTTTCATCTCCCTGGCGTGGGGGCAATTCAACTGGAGTAGAGTCTGATATTACTTTTGGCTGCCAGGCTTCCTTTCCTTTTTATTCTTCTTGTTTTTCCCCTTCCGGTGGTAGTGGTGGTATGATGGGCAGCAGTAGCACAAAGTAACGGCAGGGAAAAGAGAGTTCTCCGACACATTCATAGTCCTATCAGGCTGTCTTTCTTTCTTTCTTTCTTTCTTTCTTTCTTTCTTTCTTTCTTTCTTTCTTTCTTTCTTTCTTTCAACAATGCCAGTGCCTTCTTCTACTGTCTGTCAAGCACCTGGCTACCATCAACTCAGAGGTGGCAGAGGTATCGCATGAGCTTCCATCATGTGGGGTTTCTTCTTGGGCAAAAAATTAATTTGGGAATCTGTCTTGATCCCTCTGTGTGTGAACAACCCCCCGGAATCCTCCTCAGCCGGCTGTGCTCCACGGCAGCTCCGCGGAGCAGCTGGCCAGGCCTGGCCAGGCCAGAGCCGTCCACAGCCGGATTTCCGGCCCCAGAGGGCTCTGGGTAAAAAAACAAAACAAAAAACCGCGTATGCAAATGGCGGCGGCTATGGCCGCTACGCTATTTGCGTTCCCCTTGATTTTCTCCGTCATATTCTACGTAAATATTTACGTAGATTAAGAGGGCAAAAATAAGGAATGCAAATGGCGGCAGCCGTAGCCGCCGCCATTTGGGTACACATTTTTTTTTAAACCCACCCATCCATGATAGGCTATGTAAAGATTTATGTAGCCATCACGTCTTTCTTTTTCTTTTTCTTTTTTTTACAAGAGTGGAAATGGCGGCGGCAGCGGCCGGTCGGAAGACCAGCCGCCGCCGCCGCCGCCGCTGCCACCACCTGGAAGATCCGCCCCAGGTGAGTCTCATCCCGGGGGGATCCGTGGGGGGGCAGGGTGGTGGCAGGCTATTCCGCCACGGAGTTCAGGGGGCCAAATGCACTGGCATTCGGCCTCACCGTGATCCGTGGTGGAATTCTCTGCCATCCCTAGTGTGAGCTCAGGAAGACAAGTGGTGGAGAGTGGGGAGAGGAATGGGCTGGCCAGCAAGCTGTTATGAAAATCAATAGCAGACATGACAGGTGAATCTTTGAAATTATTCTTTTCTTTCCAAAGCAATGTCTGGTTTCTGGGCCTTTTTCTTCTTTTTAAATTACACTTGGGGGTGTGAATAAAACTTTCTAGCATCAGGGTCTGTGGGTCTTGGGGGGCAGTCTTCTTCCTTTAAACTTGAAAAGCCGCAGCATTTTAATTGAACAAGAATTTAGAGCCAGCACTTTTCAAGGAATGAACTGACATTGGTTTCTAATAGGGATGGCGGAGAATTCTGCCGCGGACCCAAATGAGGCTGGATTCTTTTGAATCGGGCGTCCGGAATCCACGGTGGAATGGATGACTTACCTGCACCTCCTGAGGATTCCCTACGGAATGGCATGTGGACTCCGGACCGCTTGCGATATGGTAATGGCGGCCGCCATTACTGTATCGCTGTGAGGAATACAGCCGCAAATGATGTAGTGGACGCCACTTGCAGCCATAAAGAGCTTAGCAAATGCAGCTGTAAATGGCTGCAATTAGGTTAAACTAGGGATGGCAGAGAATTTCTCCATGAATCTCTGGGAAGTCAAATGCCAACGCATTCAGCCCCCTGAAATTGGTGGGGAAATTATTCGCCCCCCCCGGGATGGGACTTACCTCTGTCGAATGTCCCTCTTGGTGGTGGGTCCCGGCGGCGTTTCGGCGGGGGCGGGGGTGGCGGCCGGTCTTCTGACCGGCTGCCGCTGCTGCCATTTCCCCGTAAAGTAAAAAAAAAAACAAAACGTGATAGGCTACGTAACGATCTACATAGCCTATCATGGCTAGATTTTCAAAGTCAGCCATGATAGGCTACGTAAATCTTTACGTAGCCTATCACGGCTGACTTTGAAAAAAAAAAGCGTGTACGCAAATGGCGGTGCGTACCATGTACCATGGTGTACCATGGCGGTGCCATGGGGCCCATGGGCGCTGCCATTTGCATTCCTTATTTGGGCACGGGTAGTCTATGTAAAGATTTACGTAGACTACGGCGAAAATAAGGGCAACGCCGTAGTCTATGTAAATCTTTACGTAGACTACCCATGCCCAAATAAGGAACGCAAATGGCAGCGCCCATGGGCACCGCCATTTGCGTACGCGCTTTTTTTTTTTTTCAAAGTCAGCCGTGATAGGCTACGTAAAGATTTATGTAGCCTACCCCGGCTGACTTTGAAAATCTAGCCATGATAGGCTACGTAAATCGTTACATAGCCTATCACATTTTTTTTTCCAATTTACTTTTTTTATTTCATGGCTGTGGAGATGGGGCGCTCCCCCCCGGCCTGAATTTCGGCTGGGAGGGGCAGGGCGCCTCTCCCCCACCAAGAAGTTCGCTGGAGAAACGGAGCGCCTTCCCCCCACCGTGAAGCAAGCTGCGGGACCAGATAAGGGACTTTTGTCCATCCTTAGGTTAAACTAAGGGCTTTACAGCCACAAGTGGTGACCGCTACGCCATTTGCGGCTGTATTCCTCACAGCGATACAGTAATGGCGGCCGCCATTACCATATTGCCAGCAATACCGAGCTGGTGTGCAGCTCCGCAGAATCCTCCTGATGCAGAGCCTCTCCAGAGGATTCCGGGGGGAGGAACGGATCGCCTCCCCCCCAGGTGGATTCCCCCATGGACCGGAAGGTAAGGAATCCGCCCATCCCTCGTTTCTAACTTACTGGTGGTCAGTGTGGAGAGAACATGATGGTAGGGATGTATGAGCATTTCGTTTTTGCTCACCAAACATGAGAGCATGCCCCGTTCAAAGCTCCAAACGTGAGCGTGTGTCTGCCCAAAAATATTCGTAAATTGCTGAACACATGCTTGCATTTGTCTCATTCCCAGTTCCCAGTTTGATTTGTACAAATGTCCCACCTTGTGCAAATTTCCTCTGTAGACTGAATCAGACCACTTTGCTCTATGGAGGAAAGTTGTGCAAATTAGAAAATGTGTGCAAGTTTGGGGAAACTTGCACAGGTTTCCCAGAGTGAGCAGTGATTGCAAACAAAAACAGGAATCAGGCCCAAGATAAGTGGCGAGATGAAGTTTGGAGAATTTGGTGATCTTGAATGTTGTGTCGGGAGTAGGGATGTACGAAAGTCACTTACTTTTCCGCGGATTATGTTGATGGTAGGGGGGGAGGCACTCCGTCCCTCCCCCCCGGAATCCTCCACAGCCGGCTGTGCTCCACGGCAGCTCTGCGGAGCAGCCGGCCAGGCCCAGCCAGGCCAGAGCCATCTGCAGCCGGATTTCCGGCCGCAGAGGGCTCTGGGAAAAAAACCACAAAAACCCACGTACGCAAATGGCGGCGGCTATGGCCACCACCATTTGCGTTCCTTATTTTTGGCCATCTGAATCTACGTAAATATTTACATAGACTATGATGGTGAAAATAAAGGGGAACACAAATAGCGTAGCGGGTGGTATTTGCGTCCCTTTTTGATTCACCGTTTTAGCCTACGTAAATATTTATGTAGGCTAAAACGGCAAATCAAAAAGGGATGCAAATAGCGCCCGCTATGCTATTTGCGTTCCCCTTTATTTTCGCCGTCATATTCTATGTAAATATTTACGTAGACTAAGACGGCCAAAAATAAGGAACGGAAATGGTGGCGGCCGTAGCTGCCGCCATTTGCGTACGCAGGTGTTTTTTTTTTAAATCCAGCCATGATAGGCTACGTAAATCTTTACGAAGCCTATCACACCATTTTTTTTTTAAACCCAGCCATGATAGGCTACGTATATCTTTACATAGCCTATCACATCGGTTTTTTTTTTTACACAAGACTGCAAATGGCGGCGGTGGCAGCCGGTCGGAAAACCAGCCTCCGCAGCCGCCGCAGCCGCCGCAGCCGCCGCAGCCGCCGCAGCCACCGCTACCCGGAAGATCTGCCCCAGGTAAGTCTCGTCCCGGGGAGGATCTGCGGGGTGGCGGGGGGGTGGCAGGCCATTCTGCCACGGAGTTCGGGGGGGCGAATGCACTGGCATTCAGCCTCACTGAGCTCCGTGGCAGAATTCTCTGCCATCCCTAGTTGGGAGGTCACCCCTGCTGCCTTCTGAAATCGTCAGGTAGCCAGAATCAACATGCAGACAATATGACTCTTTTCCAAGGCTTTATTCCCATTCAACCTAATGATGCTTACATATGCTAATGGCTTGATCCTACGAGTGAGACTTAAGAGAGCTGCTTACTTGGGGGTTCTAACCTTAGGAATCAGTTGATCTCCATTTGGAGGGGAAGGTGGGAAACCTCTGTCCTTATGAGTTAGGAGGAGAGAGTCCACCCCTTTCCCGTGGGGCATCGGGGTGCTGCTGTTGCCATTGCACCAAGCAGGCTGAGCGTCTTCTCTCAGTGCCTTCCATCTCGTGCTTGAGGGTCTACCAGTGCCTAGCATCCAGAAACTGCTGTTGCTCCTCCCTCTCCCTGCCAGGGTCACTATCACTCTCAGGAATGTGTCCTGGGAGGGGCTCTCCCCATGCTGCTCCTCTGAACAGAGCGTGGGTTCCTCTCCCACAGTTTCTAATTCTTCCTCAGAATCAGAACTGTTTTGGGGCTCTCTGGGCTCCGATCCAACCCTGACACGTTGTGTGTTCGCCCATCCCTGCTCAATGGCATGGTCTATCAAAAATGGATGTAAATGGATCTCTTCAACTTCACCAGACCAACACACCTGGAGAGCATCCAGATAGGGGAGTGAAAAAGAACGATTCTCAGAAAATTATCTTTTGAGAAAATGAGGTCAAGTTCATATAGGGAAAAACTGTATTGCTGGTTCATACTGCTGGATGAAGGAATCAACAGCCTAAGGTAGTCTTTTCCAACCTAGTGCCTTCCAGATGTGTTTGTTTCCACTCCAGCTGCTTGTTTAAACAACCTTGTAACTAAGAGCTAGTGCCCTCCCCCCCAATCCCTTTTTTTCCTTTTGTGTAATGTCTTTTCGACTGTCAGCTTGGGACTGTTTTTATTGATCTTTATGAGCCACTTGATGGAAGGTCATGTTAAAAATATGTTTTAAGTTAAAGACATAAATTGGTGTTGGCACTTCCTTTTTACAGAGCTCCTGGGCATCCAGGGGCATCCAGCTGGGGCAACTTTGGAAAGCACTGGACTGGGGTGACAAACTTCTTTCAGCCCAAGGGCCAAATTCCATTTTGGAGAAGCTCTTGGGGGCACATTCCAGAGGTGGGCAGGGCTGAAGGCAAAAAGGGTGGAGCCAAAGTACCAAAAAAATCCATAACGTTTTAGCTCAAATCTCTTCTGGCCAGTTAGGAGAGGCGTTTTGACCTTTTAGAATGGGAAATCGACTGCATGAAAGCCAGGAAACCACCAAATGATGGTTGGGGAAAAGGGAAGGGTAACTCCAAAGGGTCATGTTGGGATCTCAGTTGGGCGAGGTTTGGCCCACTGGCCTGAGAATCGCCCACCCCTGCACTTGATGGACCTTTGGTTTGAACTTCCAGGGTTCTATTTATGCTCTATACAGGGCTATGTTTCCTTTTTGGATAATATACTGCAGAGTGATGGCTTCTCTGCACATTCCTCCTCCCCCCGAGCCTTCTCCATGGAAATCATTCCTGGCAGACTTCCAGTTATGTGATCAGGACCTGCACGATCACACCTGCTCCCATGGTTGGGTCATTTCCTCAGGCAGGAGCAATGCATGGGGGGTGGGAAAGGGGGGTTCCCACATAGGTGGGGTCACGTTGTATGGACAGCCAGCACAGCTAAATAGTGTGAAATGGAGCAGATGCAAGAGGCATGCCTGGGATTGTGCAGGTCTAATATTTTGTACCGAAGAGGAGGCTAAATGAACTCAAAGGATGCTCCTTTGCTACACTGAGCATATCTCAAGTGAGCCATCTGAGACATCACTATGGCAGGAGCAGGGATGTCAGAGAAATCTGCCACAGAACCAAATCAGTTCGGATTTTGATGAGTCTAATCCATGGATTCTGCAGCAGACTGGCTTTTCCCCTGTCAGGTGGAATCCGCTGTCCCGCGGTCTGGTTTTCTAATTTCCGGTTTGTGCAAATTTTGACATAGAAAACTACAAAAAATACGGCAAAAAATGCAAATTTCCACCATAGGCTAAAGTCTGAAAATGTGGATTTGGGGGGAATTCACATTTTTTTGCACGTGTGAATTTGAGCAAATGCACATTTGCACATTTTGCTCTCATTCGGAAACAAAAAAAATCCAATTCCATCAATGGGTGGACAATGGAATGAAGGGTGCCTGATAATCCACAAAACACAGACAGAACAGATTTTACACCATCTATACATCCTAGGTAGGAGGTAGAAGATGTTGGTTTAGTAAGATCCAGACACAAGGGGGACATAGATTAGTGAATGTTCCCAATTACAGATGCAGGGTTACCTGCCCATCCTCAGGAAGGGAGAATCCATGATGTAGCCTCTGTCAAATCCAAGTTCCTGCCCACCTCTTCCTGGCAAGGCAGAAGTTGGGGGCATGCTTTTTCCCATCCATTTTTCCTCTCCTTTTTTCACCAGCCCCCCCTTCAGATTTCCCTTCCCATTAGCAGGGGTGTAGTGGTAATTTTAAACTGCAGATGTTCATCATGACAGTCCCCCTAGCCACACCCCCAAAGGTAGTACAAAAATTCAGGTACCTGTGTTGATTTATATCAACAAACCAATTCTAGCACTTTTCCTCTCCATCAGGTAGAGATGTGCAAATCAGCAAAACTCTAGCTCACCAAAGTTTTCCAAATTCTGTCTCGGGGCATGTTCAACTTGAGTCTGTATTAGATGAGCTTTGGGTTTTTTTCTTTTCTTTTCACATGAAAATCCATGCATATTTTTGTGCATATTTTTCCTAATGTACTCATCAATTGTACACATCTTTGAAATGTACGCCTCCTTCTCCCATTGATTAAAGCGCATTTGTGCACATTTTCCAAAAGTTGAAAAGTACACATTTTTTCATGTACATTTTTCAAATGTACACATGGTGTCATACAAAATGTGAATCTAGTTACACACTCGGAAATGTACGAACTTTGACTGCAGATTGCATCCAAGTCTTTATTTGATCCAGAAGATGCGAGCTGGGTAAACCCTGATTAAAAATAAATAAATAAATAAATCTCACCCATCCCTACTGGCAGGAGCAGATCTTTTGTAATGCCACTAGGTCTTCATTACCCATTCAAGACCAAGCCACCCCCCAAATACTTTGCATTACAATATGGAACAATATATATAGGGAAGTTGTGGGTCTCTGGTTGGACAAAAATTCTGTGAGATCTGTTAGGCTGAGAATCAACAAACTGGCCCAAAGTCATCCAGTGAGCTTCATGTCTGAGTGAGGACTAGAACCCCAGTCTCTAGTCCAGCACTCTAACCATGACACCATGTTGCTTTCAGAGAAGAGACAATTAAGAGAAACATGATAGCTGCTGTCAGGATTGATTCTGAGTGCAGGGTAGGGATGTCAGAGAATTCCTCCACCGATCTCGGTGAGGCCAAATGCCAGTGCATTCGGCCCCCCGAAATCTATGGCGGAATGGCCTGCCCCCCGGCCCCCCTGCGGATCCTCCCTGGGATGAGACTTACCTAGGGCGGATCTTTCAGGCGGCGGTGGCTCCGGCAGTGGCTTCAGCAGCAGCGACTGCGGCGGCTGGTCTTCCGACCGGCTGCCGCCACTGCCATTTGCAGTCTTGTCGCTTTTTTTTTTTTTTACAAGACGTGATAGGCTACGTAAAGACTTATGTAGACTATCACATCTGGCTTAAAAAACACACAAAAAATGCACGTACGCAAATGGCGGCGACTATGGCCACCGCCATTTGCGTTCCTTATTTTTGGCCGTCTTAGTCTATGTAAATATTTATGTAGACTAAGATGGCGAAAATAACGGGAACGCAAATAGCATAGCGGACGCTATTTGCGTTCCCCCTTATTTTCGCCGTCTTTAGTCTACGTAAATATTTATGTAGACTAAGACGGCCCAAAATAAGGGACGCAAATGGCGGCGGCCATAGCCGCCACCATTTGCATACACACGTGTTTTTTTTTAAAGCCAGTAGGGATGTCTGAGAATTTGTCCACGAATCTGTGGGAGGCTGAATGCCAACGCATTCGGCCCCCCGAAATTGGTGGAGAAACGGTCCGCCACCCCCCCACCCCCCGGGATGGGACTTACCTTGTGCAAATGTCCCTGGCGGCGGCGGCTCCCGGCGGCAGTTTGGCGGCGGTTCAGCAGCGGCGGCTGCGGCGGCCAGTCTTCCGACCAGCTGCCGCCGCCGCCATTTCCAAGTAAAAACAACAACAACAACAAACGTGATAGGCTACGTAAAGATTTACATAGCCTATCATGGCTAGATTTTCAAAAAACACCATGATAGGCTACATAAATGTTTACGTAGCCTATCACGGCTGACTTTGAAAAAAAAAAAAAAAAGCACGTACGCTAATGGCGGCACCCATGGGCGCCGCCATTTGTGTTCCTTATTTGGGCATGTGTAGTCTACGTAAACATTTACGTAGACAATGGCGAAAATAAGGGCAACGCTATTTGCGTTCCCCTTATTTTCGCCGTAAGCTACATAAATGTTTATTTAGACTACACGTGCCCAAATAAGGAACACAAATGGCAGCGCCCATGGGCGCTGCCATTTGCATATGTGTTTTTTTTTCGAAGTCAGCTGTGATAGGCTATGTAAACATTTACATAGCCTATCACGGCTCACTGCAGGGACGCAAACGGCGGCGGCTATGGCCGCCGCCGTTTGCATCCCGGCAGAACAGCAGGATTCGCGGCTAGAAGGACGGGGCGCCTCCCCCCCGGCCAGATTTTTTGGGGGAGGGATGGGGCGCCTCCCCCCCACCCAGAATTTTGGGGGGAGGGACGGAGCGCCTCCCCCCACCACGAAGCAAGCTGCAGGATCAGGTAAGGGACTTTCGTCCATCCCTAAAAGCCAGACCTGATAGGCTATGTAAGTCTTTACGTAGCCTATCACGGCTGACTACAGGGATGCAAATAGTGGTGGCTACGGCTGCCACCATTTACATCCCTGCTAGCCAGTGGCCGGATGTCTGGCTGCTGGCGGAGCTGGCCGATGGCTCCACGGAATCCCCGTGGAGCAGAGCTGGTCAGCGAGGATTCTGGGGGAAGGGACGGAGCGCCTCCCCCCCCCAGCGGAACCTGGCGGAGCCAGGTAAGGGGACTTTCGTACATCCCTAGGGGAGATAGTTAGCAGCTCAGATTCAGAAGGGGAGCAGCCACAACTGGGGGAGGTTATTCACAGGCCAGTTCAGATATGGATAGGCGTGCTTCTCAGGTTACCAGCTCCCAGATGGCCAGGCATGAAGCCTCATCCTCAGCCCACTCTGTGAGAAACAGCGAGCAGGAGGAGGAGGAGGCGCTTGAGATCTGTCACCTAAGGGATGCCAGGCAGAGATGCAGAGCTTAGAGGGAAACTTCAGGGGCGGAGCTTAGATGTTCGTACCAGTTAGCAATGTAGGGAAGCAGCAGGTGAGGGGCAGAACCTCCCTCTCTAAGTTAGCCTAGTCAGACAGCCACCTTTTCAAACTGTGGGCAACCCTCGTTTATTCCCATTTGAATCCCCTGGAGGCATTCCTTTGTAGCCAGAGAGTCTTCGAGTATTTGCATCTGTAATGAACCTGAGAATAATGAATTAAAAGTGTGAGACTGAATCCTCTCTTTTTGTGTGTTGTGAGTGCTGGAGGAAAGGGGCGGGGGCAAGGGAACCCTGACAGCTGCCTTTAAATATCTGGCGGGCCATGTTGTAGGAGATGAGGCAGACTGCTGCTTCTGAGAGCAGGACCAAAGCCAATGTGCTCAAGGAGCCTCAAAGTAAAAGAAAGAAGATTTTGACTATACACAAGGACGAACCTTCTGATGGTATGAACTGTTTGACCATGGGGCAGACCACCTCTGAAGGTGGTGGAGGACTCACCTTCAAGAGAAGTTTTCAAGCAGGGATGGTCATCTTTCAGGGATGCTGTACTAGTAGTTTCCCTGAATTGGCAGCAGGATCGACCATTGGTTTCCAGTCCAACTCGATGATGCTATGATTCTAAGTAATGAAATAGCTTCCCACCATCTGGAAGCTATCCTGTCTGTCTGTCTGCATCATCACCGCAAGCTTTCTCTAGGCCCTGCACCTAGACAGATAAACAGAAAACAATAAATGGCATATTGCACTGAGGAAATCACACCACATCAGAATACTTTTGTTGCCTATTTGACAGGATTTATGGTCAGGCAAAATGGAAATCGCCCTTCTTGCATGGAGTCCGGTTAGAAATTAATCTCTCCAGCTCCCTCACCCCTCCCACACAGTATTATATTCCTGTAAGTATTCAAATCAGAAAGATTTATGGCATAGGCCTAATTCATACTGAGTAGCCTTGGCTCTGTCTGTCACCAGTTGTAATGGACCATGAGCCTGGAATTGGGAACTGTTGCATCCAGATAAAGAGGTATATTTGGCCTGTGTTGTGCAGGGACTGTTGATAAGCCAAGATGTCCAGCCCTTATGGAAAAGGTTATTTAGCCATTCTTTTCTGTCTAGGTATGGGCTGGTGACTGTTAATTGGGCAAGCCAGAAAATGTCAAGGGATTTGCAAGTGGAAGAGGTAAAAAAAGAAAGAAAAAGTATCAATAACAGGAAACTAATTAACCGAGAAGGGGAATAATCTGGTATGAATTATAATTTATTCAGTGAGTTTTGCTCCCTTTTATCTGTCCATGGATTGTTTGCAAACAGATGGTGAATTTCTGGGATCCATTCATTATTAACAATTACCTGACCTCTTAATTTCTGTGAATAATTATCACTTGGCAGCTCCTCGGTGAACCGGTTGCTTGCGGTTTCAGCTCTTAAAAGGAGCTGTATCTCAGACCCATCACAAGACATTATGCTTGCTGCTCTGAGGCATGTTGCCATTTGGTTCCATTCTTAGAAACTCTTCCTGGATGGTTTGAGTTTCATGGAAACGCCATCAGTCCCTACATGGGTTTTTATGGGGCCCTGGCTGTGGGTTGTCGCTAGGGATGTTTTGAGAGTCTGTGGCAGAGGTGGTGGTGAAGTCCAGTGGGCTACCCTTGCCTGCCCTCCTGGACCCCTCTTGCTGAGCCACAGAACACTTGCAGACCTGCTCTGTGAGCTTCTTGCAGCTCAGCAAGCACCTGGCAGTAGGGATGCACGGACTGTGTAAAATCTGCTCCGTCTGTGTTTCGCGGATTGTCAGGCACCTTTTGTTCCATCATCCACCCACAGACAGATGCAATTTTTTTTCCTCACATGGAAAAATACGCAAATAGCTACGTAAATATTTATGTATTTACATAATTTACCCTAGTACATCACATTTTGTGTATTGTCCCCATTCCATTCAACATTTCCTCAGCAGAAACTTACATATTTTCCTATGAATTTATATATGTAAATTTTGGGAAAGTAAAAAAAAAAAATCATCCAAAACTCCATGGACTCCACGAGGCCCAAGGGGGTCACTCCGCAGCAGATTCCGCAGGCCAGATTCTTAGAAATCCAAGCTCATTTTAGTCCATCTTGAATTTCTCCAGCATCCCTACCTGGCAGCTCTTAAAAGGACGCTCTATCTCAGACCCATCACAAGACATCATGTTTGCTGCTCTGAGGCATGTTGCCATTTGGTTCCATTCTCAGAAACTCTTCTTGGATGGCTTGGGTTTCATGGAAACACCATCAGTCCCTACATGGGTTTTCATGGGGCCCTGGCTGTGGGTCGTCACTGGGGATGTTGCAAGAGTCTGTGTTGGTGATGGTCCAATGGGCTCCCCCTTGCCTGCCCTCCTGGACCCTGCTCACGGAACCCTGGGACACTTGCGGACCTGCTCTGCGAGCATCTGGCAGCTCGGCGAGCACCTGGCAGCTGCCCCTCCTCCCCACTGAGCCACCATCATATGCAACAAAATCCTTGGGCATCCCCATCTATGAGCTGCCCCTTCCTTCTAATTCCTTACTAGTTCATCCAAAGAGGGAGCGGGGAAGCAAAATACTACCACCTTGTCAAGTGAAAATGATGATTCCCAGAAAGGCAGAGGGATTTAGTTAGGGAAAGTGCCAGCATAGATGATAGGCCATATCCTCGATTTATGCCTCCTCCAGCAGGGCTAAATCTCTGAAATATCGGTGTGCTTTCCAAAATGTGTTTGTTAATATAAACTCTCATTTTTTTCCCCCCTATTTTGTGCGTTAGACCAAGCAGTGAGTGAGACTGAAGCTTTGTGGCAATGGTGCCTTTGTATCCTTTGCTGTTACAAATGTTTTTAGAGGGGCTTCCCCCCTGCTCCTATATATATATATATATATATATATACACACACACACACACACACACACACACACACACACACACGATATTCTTTGTGGGCTTTATGAAAGGAGGCCACCTTTTGAAATATTGGTAACAAAGTGTGTGTGTTGAAGTGAACAAAACTCTCAAGTAATGATCGCTGATGGAGATGAACAGCATAAACTGAAGACCTCCTTCAGAAAGCAGCAACTGAGAGGAAGCCTTCCTTATTGAATGCATATCCTGCATATGATACTGCGTGGAGGATAGATCAGGATCTACTGGTAGATCTCTGGGTGATTTGCAGTGGACCTCCAAGGGTTTCTGACTCACCATAATGTATGGGGCCATGGCTCAGTGGTAGAGTTCCAGCTTTGCATGGAGAAGGTCCCAAGTTCAATCCTGGCATCTCCAGATAGCTAGGACCATTCCTGCCTGAAACCCTGGAAAGCCATTGCCAGTCAGTGTGGATAACAATGGGCTAGATGGACCAAGGATCTGACTCAGTCTAAGACAGCTTCCTATGCTCCTAATGAGAGCAAGTAAAATGGGAAAAAAAATAATACATCTCTGCCATGGCTGCCCTTGTGCTTCTCTCAGCCTCACTCTTCCTCAACTGTAAAATAGGGGTGCCAACTGATTATTTCTGACCAGGTCTTTGTTCAGCTCTGATGGCCAGTTTTAGTGCAAAATTTTAGAATCCCTAAAAGCTGCATGTCTAATAGTGTAACCCTATCTGTATCTGCCCAGAAATCCCATTGAGTTTAGTGGGGTTCACTCCTGGGTAAATGGGCACAGGATTTCAGTCCCAAAGGATGTCCCCCTTCTGAGTCATCCTCTGAGCCATCAGAACATCAGAACATCAGAAGAGCCCTGCTGGATCAGACCAAGGGTCCATCTAGTCCAGCATTCTGTTCACACAGTGGCCAACCTGCTGTCAACCAGGAACCCACAAGAACCCACAAGCCAGGGGAGGGATCAAGGCTGGAGAACATAAGAACTGGATGCAGATGGGTTCATGGCCATGTACAGGAGGAGAGTCAGTAAACATCACTGCAGTGCAAAAGAGCCTAGAGGCCTTTGGTAAGACCATTTCACATGTATATGGCAATAATTATTTGTGTCAGCTACTCTTTCCTTCCACAATATCCTAAAACAATGCTACATCTGCAAAATGGCAGCAGGGACATGGGGGCAAAGAGGGAAAATTCATTAGATGTATTGCCCATTCCAACATTAACAATATGGCTTCCTCTTTCAGGGGCCTGAATTTGAAGTCCCCCCGCTTCCAAATCTGAGCCAAAAGTTCTCTGCTGAAAACATGTGGCTATCTAGCTAAGAGAGAGAGAGAGAGAGAGAGACGGACGGACAGACAGACAGACTGACAGAGAGAGAATGGTGTAAAAAAAAGTATATTGTTATTTACTTTTCCTTACTCTCTGCCCCTCCAATCTTACGGCCTGCTCCTTTTGTTACTGTTCTTCAGGATTAACGCATGGCCCTTCAGCTACCCAAAACTGAGTTGCATCAAGGAGACAAGTCTTCATTTTTGGGTACTTTCAAGACAGTGCTTATGACAATAAGAATGAATATGTTCCTGCTTCTGTAGGCAGCTCATGGAAACCGAAAAACATTATGTGACAGTGTTTTCACTAGCACAGGCCCGAGGGACCATCAGACAAAGCATTGCATCTCCAGCAATATAGAAAGCCAGAAGTTCCATTCAATTATTCATATTTCCATTGTGTCTCATTTTTTCAAGTGGCACTTCTTCAGCATCGATCGTTTGACAGGAGCTTGTTTGATTTTCTTCCCTTCTGAGGTGCATTAAAACAAAACAAAACAAAATGGCATGCTTCTTATTATAAAACCATCAAATGTGCCATTTAAAAGAGTCACTAGAGAAAGGATCTCTCTCTCCTCTCCCACAACAGATATGTGAGGTATCTGTTGGCACTGACTGACAACAGAAATGGGAGTATGTAACCTGCTTTGACCCTTTTGGGAATGCCACATCTCATACTCATCACTGAAATAAAAATTGACCCAATAAATAGCTTAAAGGTATGGTGGGAACAAACTGTTCCTCTCCTCTCTCTTTTCTTTCTGCTCTAGCTTCTCTAATCTGTAGGGAGTAGCCAGGGACGGCCCTACCATAAGGCAGAGTGAGTGAACTGCTTCAGGTGGTGGATTCTGGGTGGCAGCTAGATCCTGGCTTTTTCTCCTGAACCCCCCCATCCATTCCCCTCTCTTAGTGGATGGGGTTGTATGCACCATATGTATTTACTGCACCCCTAAAATAGCCTGATGCTCCTGGATGTGGTGGAGGATGCTCTCCTGTTATCAGTATTGGAGCAAGATTCAACTGCCAAAATATTTGGCTTCAGTATGCAGAACAGAGAGGGTGCCATCTCGTCCTTTGCTTCAGGTAGCAAAATGCCTTGGGCCAGCCCTGGAAGTAGCAGTGGGATGGTTCCTGAAAATGGGATGAGAGCCTGGACAGCGGATTTCAGCACTTGGATTCATTTAGGCCTGGGCTAAGCTGAAATGAATAGCAGCATCTTTGGCTTCAAGGAACTGTGGGAATGATATTTCACATGGTTCCCAGGAGCCCTGGATGCTCGCAGGCATTCTCATAGCAGCCCAACAGGCACTGTACTCTGTCCTGCTCCTGCTCCATTTTGTTTGGAAGACAACAATATCAATTCTGCTGTAAACTTTGCAGAATTGGAGATAGCATTGTATTTCCAGTTGTGGGCCAGCTTTGGTGTCTATGAACACACATTCTCTTATCTAGGCACAACAGCATCAGTCAGGTGGGATGTTTTTTCTCATTCTGCATTCAGAGAAGAAATGATGTGGAGTGTCTGTCTTCAGGCAGAACCTGGCTTTATAGAAGACATAGGGCTGCCACTAGAGATGGAAGAACCCCCTGAAGTCTGGTCTGGGGGGGGGGGGGGCTGCCACAAGGAATTCCAGGCCTGTCAGATTCATGGTGCACCCTTCTGGTTTTAAAAAGGCAAGGTCCATGAATGGCTGCTGCAATTGGCAGACCTTGGGAAAACTACAGCCATATACAGTATCACATATTTTATGCCATTTTTGGCTTCAAAGCATTTACATCCAGATGCTTTTATGGCTGCAATTTACATCAATGTAAGTGCTTTATGGCCGCAAATGGCATAAAAGATGCCAGTCATGGCCGTAGTTTTCCCAAAGTCCACAAATTGCAGCTGCCATTTGCAACCTTGTCTTTTTAACCCGGAAGCCATCCTGTGTGGCGGTAAGGGGAGCGGGCCCACTGTGGACCCCACAGGTTGGATTCTTGGGAATCTAGCCTCATTTGAGTGTGCAGCAGAGTTCTCCAGCATCTCTAGCAGCCCGCCGGCCACTGCCAAACATCATGTGTCTTCACATAGAGAGCTTTAGTAGCAAACCCATGTCTTCTGTAACAAGTTCCACCCTTAGATACCTATTTTCTTTGATGAGGCTCTGCTTCCAATTCCTACTTTTTAGTTGTGGCACCAACCTTGTGGAATGTCCATTCCTTGTTGAATGTCCTTCTTTACACAGTGCATAGTTAAACTATGGGATTCAACTTGGGTGATTAGACAAATCCATGGAGGCCATCAATGGCTACCACTCTGGATAGCTAGATGACACCTCCAGTATCAGAGGCATTATGCCTACATACACCAGTTGTTGGGTAACATGGGTGGGAGGGTGCTGTTGCACCCATGTCCCACTTGTGGGCTTCCCATGGGTTGGCCAATGTAGGCACAGCATGTTAGACTAGGTAGGTTTTTTTGCTCCAAACCCGCATGGCTCTTCTTATATTCTTTTTTTTTAAAAAAAAATTATTTATTTAGTTTTGACAATATACATGAAACACCATAAATGATAATTAACAAAATCCATCATATACAATAAGACTAATAAACAGAAAAAAAGAGGGAAGAGAAAAGAAGAAGAAAAGGGGGGGGGGAGAAAAAGAAAATAAACATTTCCACAGTGATTCAAACAACATATGGAATCTTATTACAATACATACTTATGAAAAATAAGTAGGAGTCTTAGAGGGGTATTGCAAATATTGAAGTAAATATGAACATTATATTTAAAGGAGGTTTATGCCTCATGTAAACCTAATATTACTGAAGGCTTTTGTGACTGAATGTGTACTGTAGGCAGTAAAAGTCCACGACTCGACAGCAAAAGTATCTACTTTTCTTTCGTCCTTTTGCTATGCATAATGTTTGAGTCAATTTTTCTATTTTTGTACTTCTCATACCTTGTTATACCACTTAGCTACTGAAATTCCTTGTAGATCTTTCCAATATCTGGCAATAAGCACTCGTGCTGCTATTAAAAGATATCCCACCAGTTTCTTATGTGATAGAAATCTATACGGTACATGGAATAGGTTTAAAAGTGCTAATCCCAGAGACTTATTTATTTTATTTATTCATTTCATTTCATTTCTATACCACCCAATAGCTGAAGCTCTCTAGGCAGTTCACAAAAATTAAAACCAAAAAGCACACAGTAAAACAATATAAAATATAAAAAACATGAAAATATAAAAACATTAAAACCACAATATAACAATACAACCAGAATAAAACCAGAATAAAACCTAGCAGCAATGCTATGATATAGTTGTTCCTATTATGTTTGAGAATTCTGAGAAAATTTGGTCCCTAAAATCTGAGACCCTCTTGCAGTCCCACCACATACATTGGAAAGACCCCACCACGTCACATCCCTGCCAACACTTAGAAAAACTATTCCTGGACATAGGAACCAGCATGGTTTTCTTATCTTCTTAACATTAGGGAATGCTTCAATTAGCATTGGATTAGAGGCAGGATGAGTTATTTTTCTAAAGCTGTGGAGCACTCAGTTCTCTAGGATGAAGTCTACAAACATCCCCCCTCCATTCTGTCAATGCAAACAGCTTTGTGGGGAATGTTAGGAATGGAAATATCCTTCTGCATAACTGTCTCTGTCTGTACATGCAGTGCATCTGCTATCAATCTTTCTTTCCTTTTTTAAAAAAAGCAAAAGCAAGCAAAGCAAAGCAAAAACAAAGGTGGGGGAGAAATGAACATAATTGGCCATGTTTTATAAAAGTCTGATGCATGATGTTGTTTCTTAAGCATACCATTCCTTGGAATCATGATGAAGTGACAACATGCCGTGTGTGGATGTAAAACAAACATTTTTTGGGTGGGGGGAGTTGCAGCTGGCAGCTGACAAGAGAAACAGGAGATGGAATCTAGCTTTTTGGAACATTATAGCTTGATCTAAATTAGCTGCGCCATGCTGTCGCGAAGTAAGTCTCCGCTGGAATATTATACAGTAGCTGAATGCATATCTCTGCTATAATGGAGCTACGCAACGCTTCTCTGTAGGAATCGTTGCTGTTTGACAATAATCGGGTGTTACGTTTTACGCCGCTGTTGGCAGAGTAATGCTTCTTCGTGATGAGATTGGAAATGCACAGCCATTATGTCTGAGCAGGAGGAAACAGGCGGACACTGTTTCAATATTATGACAGGTGTGATCCTGCTGTGCTGATGTAGTTAAGTGCAGACTGGTAGTTGTACGCACTTGACAGGCAAATGCCCGGCCCTTTGGATACCAGCCCTGGCTTCAGAGTTTGGTGATGCTGTGCATGTGCTGAGCGCCCAAGAGACTTGTGATTGGCCCTCTGCCATAACCACTCCATTGTTCCATGGAACGCTATTACGTAAGAACATAAGAAGAGACTTTCCAGATCAGAACAAAGGCCCATTTAGTCCAACATCTGGCTTCCCACAGTGACTAGGCAGATGCCTTGGAGAACCTAAAACCAGGGTAGGACATCAGAGCACCCTCCCACTTGTGTTTCCCAGCAAGTAGTAATTTCGAGGCATACTGCCTCTGAACCTGGAGGTAGCATATAGCTGCCATGACCAGAGCTGGTGTCAAGGGTAGGCATGGGTAGCAACTGAGCCTTGCAGAGCCTTGGCTAAATGATCTGTAGACTGGATACAGATCTACGCAGGTTACAATGGATGACAAACATATAAGGTATATGTCTACAAACAAGTGTACAATTCTGCACAATGAAAATCTGTCATTAGACCAGCTGTCTAAGCGCTTTTTGTCAACAGTATAAATAAAATAACTGCACCCAAGAAAATACATCCAGACCTCAGCAACCACTTTAATTGGTCCCACCACACCCAGGAACACATCTGATCCCCATCAGCTAGCACGTTTTCCATGTAATAGTTGTCACAGGCAAACTTTCCAGACAATGTCTTTGGCAGAATGGTTCTAAAAACTTTTTACTAATGGGATACATGCAGTGCAGAAATTTGTCTCTGTCATTCTGTGGTTCCCTAGTTAAATAGAATGGGGATACTAGTTGAGTAAACAGTAAGAAGAATATAAGAATTACAGAATTAAAGAGTTGAAAGGACCTTGGAGGTCATCTGGAGGACCATAAGTGGCTCACCCTTGGTTCAGACTTTCTCCAAGGCCTGTGGGACCCCTCGGGGATAAGCGCCTCTAAAGCAGTGGGGAGATTTCAAGGGCATGTCTGTAGCTTGTCTTTCTGTCAGAAGCCCATTCTGTCTCAGTTGTAGCAAGAAGAAATAAATGTTAAAAAGTGGGTCATTGTTTTACTCTTTGGTGACACTACAAACAGCTTAGATTTCATAAGGCCGCTGACAGTTTTGTCATAACATGAGAGCTATGCACATTTGCAACCTGGGGCTATGTGGCAAGAGCAAGCCACGTGCACATCCAAAGGACTGCTGGGGCATTGCTGTCAGCCTGTGATCTGGGAATGACCTTTCCTGACCACTCTAAGTGTCTTTAGTTGTCGTCACTTTGGACATGCTACTTTGGAGTTTGCCTCACCCTCCCCAGTAGGCTCACGGAGAAACACATCATTGTATGTGTTCTGGGTCTTCCTGTCTCTTTTATATACTCTTCAGAGTTTTGCCCTTGATTTCTTCCCCCCCCCCCCCGGTCCATGTGATGAAGCTACTTTAATGTGCCTTGGGCATCTGGAACTCAAGTATCCATGCAGGTAGCTTTAGCTGATGTGTGTATACCCACTAAACATTGATACCCCTTTTGACGCTGTACGGCTGTATGCCCTCCAGGTGCATGAGTGCTTGGTGCTTCCCATTACTTTGCACCTAGAGCAACTTCGGGCATGTTGACATTATTTTAAAGACAAGGAAGATAATTCCCATCCCCATGGAGTTCTCTCATCTGATGACTCAGAAGCTATAAGAATATGACTAATGCCACAGAGGCAATGATAATGTATTATTATCACTGCCAGTCGACAGCATGCAAAGGAGGTTCAGCTAAGGTCTCAGCACTGGAGCATCGCAATAAAATTCACCTTGGATATGACTCTTTGGATGTTTTCAATAGGATAAGCTTATATTAGAGAAGGCTTCATCTTCCTTTAAAAAAAAAAAAAAACGTTTCTGGGTCTGGAGGCTGCAGTGGCTACACTTCCATTTCTATTGGAGTGATTTCAATGGGTTTGAATTTTTCCCCCCTGAAAAAAAATTCAGTTGCGTCTAAATTTAGTCATACTTGGAATAGACTCATTGAAATCAGAGGGGCTTACGTTAGTCATGACTAAGGGAAGTCCCATTGTTTTCAGTGGGTCAGATGCTGATGCTAGGGAAAGTGGAAGGCAAATGGAAGAGGGGCTGACCAAGGGCAAGATGGATGGATGATATTTTGGAGGTGATGGACTCGACCTTGGGGGAGCTGGGGGTGGCGATGGCTGACAGGAAGCTCTGGCGTGGGCTGGTCCATGAAGTCAC
Source organism: Heloderma suspectum (assembly GCF_057233095.1). Lineage (NCBI taxonomy): Eukaryota > Metazoa > Chordata > Lepidosauria > Squamata > Helodermatidae > Heloderma > Heloderma suspectum. The sequence continues at coordinate 13,642,908 of NC_139469.1, read as the reverse complement.
GAAGAGTCAGAAGCGACTGACCGAATAAACAACAACAGTCTAGGTATGAGTGATGGAGAGAGAAATCCTATGGGGAGAGAGGGTCGCCTCCGAACTTGGAGGCAACTGCCTGTCCAATGCGCTCTTCCACGGTCCAGCATTCATGGCTAGATAGCCGATTTTGGCTGTCTAGCTGTGGGACCTCGGAGCATGGGGTGGGGAGGCCGGATGACATGTAGGAAGTGTCATACTGGCACTTCTGAACTCCCTGCCCCGCCCCACCCCAGGAATGCCCCATTTCCCCCGCTGCATGCTGCTTTTCTGAGTGAGGAATGCAGGGCTGATCCACACTGCCCATAAGGCAGGGGAGGGGATGGAGGAAGGTTCTCCGGAAACCGATCAATCCTATGGCCATCTAGCAGCTGTCTTGTGCCCTTAATCTGTATTCAGCCCTTTGATTATGTGAATATTATATATTTATGTATTTAACTTATTTATTTATTTTTTAAAAACACAACAACCCAATTTGGTGTCATTGTTTCACCTGGTAGCAGCTGCTTTGGCATAATTTCCTCCCCTAACTGGTGCTTTCCCCCCCTCCTTCCTGGAGTTGTCACATCAGTGATCTCAGCCATTCAAGGATCTCGCAGTGAACAAGAGGATGCCATCAAGATACTATGCAGCCAATCAAATTTGGCTACATGTTGAAGCCACAAAGGGCAAATGCAGATAACTGAGAGTGATGTCCATGCTAAGCATCATCACACGATCCTAGCCAACCAAAGGTCATACTGTAGGAGGCAGTGAAGTGAATTTGGCAACAAAATGATGTCATTGAGGGGAAGTGAAGTCAACTAAGGGTGGGAACAAGAGAGATCAGTGTCAGTGAGGGTGCAATCCTATCCAGATAGGTGGCTGCCTCTGAATTCGGAGGCAACATCCTATCCAAAGCAGGGCAGGAGAAGTACAGAGGGGATCAGTTCCCTCCGTGCTTCTCCTGCACTGCATTTTCAGCTAGACAGCCGATTGCAGCTGTCCAGCCTTGGGAGGGTGGAGCTGCTGTATGTCACATAGGATGTGTCGTACATGCATTTCCACCCTCCACTCCCAGGAACACCCCCAGACAGACCCCTTTTCAGCTGCTCTGCACTCCTCCTGCGAGTGTGGAGAACGGGGATGTTCCATGCTGCCTCAGAGGCAACACGGAAGTGGGAGTAGATCAGTTCTCTGGGAACCGACAACACAATATCCTATGACCATCTAGCCATCTAGCGGCCATAGGATTGCTCCTTCCGTTACAGATGGATGGATGGATATGTCAATCTCAGTCTCATTGAGATTGTTTTTATGGTCAGGCTCATTTATCTTGTTTTTGCGCATACATCTGATTTTTTTTAAAACAAAAACAAATAAAATCCATATGGAAATATTTATGCTGTTTTCATAGTGTACACATTAATGTACACAATTTTTGTGCGCATTTTTAAGTGTATGCACCAATTGACTAAAATGTGTTTGTGTGCATTTTAGAAATGTGCACATTTGTTTTACTCCTTTTTCATATTTGTGGATGTTGTTGAATACATAATGTGCAAATCAGCAAAACACGAGCTCATCAAGGTTCCCCAAATTCCATTTTGAAGTTCATTCTAAATCGAGTCTGTATCAATTTACAAGCTTTTTTTTTTTTTCACATGACAATCCATGAGCATTTTTGTGCATATATTTTTGGGAATGTATGCATCTATTGTGTACATCTTTGAAATGTATACATTCTTCTCCCATTGATTAAAGTGTATTTTTGCACATTTTTCAAATGTGTGCATAGTGTCAAACACATTGGGGGCAGGGGGGAAATCACATTGGAAACTTGGAAATGTACAGATTTGGACTGTCAAATGTGTCCATTTCTGTGTTTGGTCCAGTTGATATGAACTGGGTAGTTCCTCATCAAAAACAAACAAATTGGGTGAATCCTAAATATATACATGTACATGTACATGTACATGTATATGTATATGTATATATTTAGGATTAGCAAGGAGAGACAAGAAGGCCTTCTTAAATGAACAATGCAAAGAAATTGAGGAAAACAACAGAATGGGAAAGACTAGAGATCTCTTCAAGAAAATTGGAGATCTCAAGGGAACGTTTTGTGCAAAGACAGGCATGATAAAGGACAAAGAAGCAGGGATGGTGGAGAATTTCTCCCCGAAACTTCGGGGGGCCGAGCGCCAACGTGTTTGGCCCCCCGAACAAGTTTCGGGGAGAAATTCTCCGCACCCCCTGCACCGCCCCTGGGACGGGACTTACCTTTCCCGAATGTCCCTCCTGGCAGCGGGTCCGGCCGGCGGTTCGTCGGGTCTTCGTCCGGGGCGGGAGCGGCAGCTGGTCCTTCGACTGGCTGCCGCCGCCGCCATTCCAATAAAAGAAAAAAAAAACACGCCCCCGTGATAGGCTACGTGACGATTAACGTAGCCTATCACGGCTAGATTTGCAAAGTCAGCCGTGATAGGCTACGTAAATCGTCACGTAGCCTATCACGGGTGACTTTAAAAAAAAAAAAAGCGCGTACGGATAATGGCGGCCCCCATAGGGAGCCGCCATTCACGTTCCTTATTTGGTCGCAGTAGTCTACGTAAAGATTATGTAGACTATGGCGAAAATAAGGGCAACGCTATTTGCGTTGCCCTATGGGGGCCGCCATTTGCGTAGACGCTTTTTGTTTTTTTTTAAGTCACCCGAGATAGGCTACGTGATGATTTACGTAGCCTATCACGGCTGACTTTGCAGATCTAGCCATGACAGGCTACGTTAATCGTCACGTAGCCTATCACGGGGGCGTTTTTTTTTTAACTTTTAATTTCGCAGCCGGGCGAGGTGAGGCGCCTCCTCCCCGGCCTGAATTTCAGCCAGGTGAGGTGGGAAGCCTCCCCCCCGGCCTGAATTTCGGCCGGGCGAGGCGGGAAGCCTCCCCCCCTGGCCTGAACTTCACGGGGAGAGCAGCGAAGCACCTCCCCCCCACCGCGAAAAGCTGCGAGACCAGGTAAGTGACTTTCGTGCACTCCTACAAAGAAGGCAGGGACCTAACAGAAGCAGATGAGATTAAGAAGAGGTGGAAAGAATACACAGAAGAACTATACAGGAAAGATCTGAATGTCCCTGATAGCCATGATAGTGCAGTCACTGAACTTGAGCCGGACATCCTCGAGAGTGAAGTCAAGTGGGCCTTAGGAAGCATTAGTAACAACAAAGCTAGCGGAGATGACAGTATTCCAGCTGAGCTATTTAAAATCCTAAAAGATGATGCTGTTAAAGTGCTGCATTCAATATGCCAACAAATCTGGAACACTCAACAGTGGCCACAAGACTGGAAAAGGTCAGTTTATATTCCAATTCCAAAGAAGGGCAACGCCAAAGAGCGTTCAAACTACCGCACCATTGCGCTCATTTCACATGCCAGCAAGGTGATGCTCAAAATCCTACAAGCTAGGCTTCAGCAGTATGCGAACCAAGAACTACCGGAAGTACAAGCTGGGTTTCGAAGAGGCAGAGGAACTAGAGATCAAATTGCCAACATTCGCTGGATCATGGAGAAAGCAAGAGAATTCCAGAAAAACGTCTATTTCTGCTTCAGTGACTACGCTAAAGCCTTTGATTGTGTGGATCACCACAAACTGTGGCAAATTCTGAAAGTGATGGGAGTACCAGACCACCTTACCTGTCTCCTGAGAAACCTGTACGAGGGTCAAGAAGCAACAGTAAGAACCAGACATGGAACAACCGAATGGTTCAAAATTGGGAAAGGAGTACGACAAGGCTGCATATTGTCACCTTGCTTATTTAACGTATATGCAGAGTACATCATGAGAAACGCCGGGTTGGATGAATCACAGGTCGGAATTAAGATTGCTGGGAGAATTATCAACAACCTCCGATATGCAGATGATACCACACTAATGGCAGAAAGTGAAGAGGATCTAAAGAGCCTCTAGTTGAGGGTGAAAGAGGAGAGTGCAAAAGCTGGTTTGAAACTCAACATTCAAAAAAAGAAGATCATGGCATCTGGCTCCATCACTTCCTGGCATATAGAAGGGGATGAAATGGAAGCAGTGACAGATTTTACTTTCTTGGGCTCCAAGATCACCGCAGATGGTGACTGTAGCCATGAAATTAAAAGACGCTTGCTCCTTGGGAGGAAAGCTATGGCAAACCTAGACAGCATAGTTAGAAGCAGAGACACCACCTTGCTGACAAAGGTCCATCTAATCAAAGCTATGGTTTTCCCAGTAGTAATGTATGGCTATATAAGAGCTGGACTATAAGGAAGGCTGAGCGCTGAAGAATTGATGCTTTTGAACTGTGGTGCTGGAGAAGACTCTTACGAGTCCCCTGGACTGCAAGGAGGTCAAATCAGTCCATCCTAAAGGAAATCAACCCTGAGTGCTCATTGGAAGGACAGATCCTGAAGCTCAAATATTTTGGCCACCTAATGCAAAGAGAAGAGTCACTGGAAAAGACCCTGATGCTGGGAAAGACTGAAGGCAAAAGGAGAAGGAGACGGCAGAGGATGAGATGGCTAGATAGCATCACCGATGCAATGAATATGAACTTGAGCACACTCCGGGAGAGAGCGCAAGACAGGAAGGCCTGGCATGCTATGGTCCATGGGGTCACGAAGAGTCGGTCACGACTGAACGACTGAACAACACATACATATACATATACATATACATGTGTGTGTGTGTGTGTGTGTGTGTGTGTGTGTATGGACTGAATTCCTCACATATCCCTATAATAAATAGATGGACATTTTTGGAAGACAAGCTGGAAAAACTCCTAATGGAAGGGCTATTTTTATTATTTTTTACTCTGTTGAATGAGTAGCATCGGTGCAGCCCCTGCTGAAATGTCCTCTTTCTTGACACAGAATGCAGAGGCATCAGTGAAGTCTTTTGAAAGGAGTTTGTGCATGCCAATGGATAGATAATTAATGAGTAATGAAGCTAGGCTGCTGTAGTGGAACCAAGGAGTTATCTCAAAATATTATACACAGCTAGACAATGGTTTTGCTTTGTTTCTGAACCATGATGGCATCATTAAAGAAAAACAACAACACAGATTAATTCAGCCTTTTCAGTTCAAAAGAATTAGTCACACCTGTTTTTGTATTCTAATTCACTGTTTATGTATTCCCATCTGCCGATGTATATATATTTTTAATCTGTGCATCATGCTCAAGAATCACCTGCTTACAAGTCTTATCATTCAATAGTCTGTGCAGTACAAAAAGCTCCTGCTGAACAATACCCAAAGCCTTCTTGTCGTTCAGTGACAGGCATCACTAGTGAGGCTGTGTGGTGTAGTGGTTAGAGTATCAGTCTGCAATGGAGGAGGGCACAGGTTGAAATCCCCACTCAGGTATGAATCCAGGGCCAGCCCTACCATTAGGCAGAGTGAGGCAGTTGCCTTAGGTGACAGATGCTGAGAGGTGCCACACAGCCTGCCCTGTGCTGCTTCAGGTAGTCTGTTGCCTTCAGGTGTTGTAGACGATATTGTCCCATCACCAGTGCCGAAAAAAGCTTTAATTGTCAGTCTACTCAGATTTTGTACATAGAATGGGAGAAGGCACCATCTTGTTCTTCTCCCCAGGCAGCAAAATATCTTGGGCTGGCCTTGTATAACTCTCACTTGAGCTAGTCACCATCTCTCAGCCTAACCTACTTTACAGGGCTGTTGTGAGGATACAACACAGCTGTTAAAGATGAACAGTGTGTCCAGAATGAAAGAGAGAGGGGGCAACCCAGTTCTGTATCACAAGCACGAAGACACAGGGATTCAATTCTGTATCACAAACATGAAGACAAAGGGTTTTGAAGCCAGACTGTGAAGCACTCAATGGCCCCTGCCTAGATGGATGGATGGATCAATAATATGTTAGTTTCACTTTCTCCCACTTTACTAAGAAATTTGCAAAGTTTGGGAAGTTCTTATCAACAAAATGAACTGATTAATGTTTTCACCCATCCTTACTGGAGTAGGGGTGGAGGAGAATTCCGCCACAGACTCCAATGAGGCCAGATTCTTTAGAATCCTGCCCTCCGGAGTCCGTGGCAGAACGGACCATTCCCCCTTGCCACCCTGCAAACTTCATCCCGGACAGACCCTACCTGGTGCTGGCCAGGTCCAGGTCTGTCTGCTGAGTCTTTGCATCCACTGCCAGTGTGCGGATGCAAATGGTGTCCGGCATAGCGGACGCCATTTGTGTCCCTGGTCTTTTTGTGATCGGCTACGTAAATATTTATGTAGCCTACCACAAAAGGACCAGGGATGCAAATGGTGTCTGCTATACCGGATGCCAGTTGCGTCCGCACACCGGTAGGGCAGCGGATGAAAGTCCGGCTGCAGATGGGCCCGGCCAGCAGCTCCACGGACTCACCGCAGAGCGGAGCTGACTGGGGAGATTCCGGGGGGAGGAACGGATCACCTCCCCCCCTGTGGACCCCCCAGTTGGATCGGTGAGTGGGGTTCGTACACTCCTATACTGGAACCAGTCAAACCAGAAGTCCCCAGTCTAGGTATAAGGCAGCTTTTGGGGGGCTTTTATCTATAACACCATGCTCACTCTTCTTCTTCTTCTTCTTCTTCTTCTTCTTCTTCTTCTTCTTCTTCTTCTTCTTCTTCTTCTTCCTCTTCTTCTTCTTCTTCCTCCTCTTCCTCTTCCTCTTCCTCTTCTTCTTCTACTTCTTCTTCTTCTTCTTCTTTACTCTGCTTTTCCATAATCATGGCTGCCTGCGGCCATTCCCAGTGGAAATTTCTTGATCAGCAACAAGAGAGGGGAGTTATTTGTTCGTTGTCTCTGTTTCATCTTCTCATCCTCTTTTCCTTACTCACTTGCATTGTGCTTTTCAAAGACTGTAATTACTCTCAATGCTCCTTGGAGCATTCAAATGACTGTTTATACAGGAATCCCAAACTGCTTTCAGTACATTTGCAAAGCTTGCTCTATTATTTGCCATATTCTTGACTTGGGCTGTATTGTTTGGGGTGACATTTTAAATTGTTGTGTGGGACCCTGAATGGTGTGTGGATGTCTACAAGGAGACACTGACAGTTTGTTTAAGGCAGAGGGAAGGAGCAACATATACACGATATACTTTGTTTTGGCACCATTTCCCAAACTTCTGATAGTCAAGGGGCTAATTTCTGAGTGGTGAATGAGAGGTGAATGAAAATGTTCCTCACCCCAATTTGCTGCACTTTTTTTTGCAGGTGGTGAACATGGGGGTGCAATTTCAGTTATTCGTGTGTGGTGGGGGGTATGGAAAGCTGCAAAAAAGCTGCAAAAGGTATGTGTCATTGGAGGGTGGTGGCTCTGATTTTGGTAGGGCTGTGAATCCATTCTGGGTTTCAGCCAGAACCAACCAGAACTCTGAAGGAGTTATCCAATGAGTGGAGCCCTATGCCAGAAACAGGTTCAGAATCTTGGATAGTTCCTTTAGAATTTTGGCGGGTTCGGATTGAAACCCACCGAGATTAGAGCAACCAGCCTCCACTAGTGTATGTGTGTGTGTGTGTGTGTGTGTGTGAGAGAGAGAGAGAGAGAGAGAGAGAGAGTGAGAGAGAGAGAGAGAGAGAGAGTGAGGGGGAGGGGTACAACTGACTTCTTCGTTTTACCAAACAAAGTGTGTGTGTTTTTCAATCTTTCCCACTTGGTGACCAAGATCCCTCCCTAAACAAATGACTACCACTACTACCAATGTGAAGCTCCCACACCCACAAACCTTTCATAGATTTTCACCTCTTGAAATCACTTCCCTCCAATGGTATAGTGGTAAACGTTACATTTTAGGTATTCATCGTAACGGTCCCCTTAGCCATGCCCCCAGGAGACTCCAAAAATATAGGCAACGGTGTTGACCCCATATCAACAAACCAGTACTAGCAGTTTTATCACCACCAGGAGCAGATCTTTGGTAAAGCTAATGGGTCTTCATTGCTCATTCTAGACCAAGCCAGACCAAGGTACTTTGCATTAAAATAAGGAACAATATATTGCTGCTGGGGGGGGGGGATATCTCTGCAGCTACTATGAGAATTTCAGGAGAAGGATTCTGAGTGGGCTGGTAGCTGACATCAGCATTAATAACAACAACAACAACAACAACAACAACAACAACAATAATAATAATAATAATAATAATAAAAATGCTAGTGTTGCATCACTGCCAGCCATGGCCCCACTGCACCATGGCTTCCCCCTAGTTTGGGGAGGGGGATAGAGATGTGTAAATCCACAAAATGTGAGCTCACTGAAGTTCTCTGAACTCCATCTCGAAGCGCCTTCCAAGTTTGTATGAGATTGCAAGCTTGGCCTTTTCCTTTTTCGCATGACAATCTGTGCATACTTTCCAAATGTATGCACCAATTGTGCACATCTTAGAAAGGTAGGCATGCTTCTCCCATTGACAGAAGCATATTTGCACACATTTTTCAAAAGTACACATTTTTCTCACACACATTTTTCAGACGTATGCATGCTATTGAACACAATTGCTTTTGGTCAGTGAATCGCACTGTCAGCTCAGAAATGTGTGGCCTTTGACTGCAGATTGCGTCCCAGTGGGTGTTTGATCCAGAAGGTGCAGAGTGGGTAAATCCTGATCAAAAAGAAACTGTAGTGTTGCATAAATGGGCCTCTTTACAGCCACCATTTATGTAAAATCAGCCTTTTTGGAAAAGGCCAAGCCGCCATTTTGTGCAGAATGGTGGCTCAGAAGAGCAGCGGGGCCTGCCACTCATCAGGCACCACTCGCCGGGTGCTTGTGGACCATCAGGCGGCTCACAGCACACAGCGAGCAGGGTCAAGAAGCCAGCAAAGGTCTGGCAAACAGCACATGGCACGGATGAGGGTGAGTTTGCCTATCCCTAGTTCCATCCCATTTTCACCTCCATCTTTTCATTAAAATAAACACACATCTTCACAACTGAATTTGCCTTTAAATACATGTTTTATAACAAAAAGTACACATATGTTATGTGAATATTATACTAAAATGCAATTTTTTAGAAGCATATTAGTATGTTTGTTGAACTGATACCTGTATTGCAAAGTTTGGAGAAGTGCAAAATCCGAAGGATAAGTGTTCTGATCCACATATTAGTCCAAGAAATGTGAATTAGGTCAGTTTACTAAAGATGTAGACTGAGCAACATCCTCAAGCATCCCTTTCCTCTCCTCTGTGAATACTTGTGAACAGCACTGATAAGAGACTCTGTTCTTTATACATATGTGATTATTGCTGTAGCAGGACTTGTCTTACAATTATGCCAGTGTAAGGGAATCTTTGACCTTTGCTGGCAAGACAGGATGGCTGACAATGCTACTGTTTTTACTTTTGGCTAGGAATGGGGGAAAATTCATTCAGGTTACAAACTTCCCTAGTTTTTCACTTTTGAATCACTATGTAAACTGAAATTCAATTCTCCTTCGAAATTCACACTTTTCTGAATTTTGCAATGGAGTTATCCAATCAAACAAATGCATACAAAATGTCTGTGTTAGGGTAAAATCACATTCAAAAATGCATTATGTTAGGAAAATGGCTTACAAAAAGTCTGTATATGAGGAAAACACACCTACAAAAATATTTTGTTTAGAGAAATGTGAACACAAGTGCTTAATGAATTGTCATACGAACTTAAAAATCAAATGATCCAACTTCAGGGTGGGCTAAACTCAAGATAGGAGTAATTCTCAATGTTTGAGGTAAAGCAAACCTTAAGATTTAGAAAATGAGAACCTGAGAGAAATCAATATTGTCAGATTCATCCATCCCTACTTTTGGCTGTCCATGTTTTCCCCAACTCTCGTTTTCTTTATCCTGCTGTTGACATTTGAATTTTGAATTTCCATTGCATTCCTCTCCCAATGGTAAGCGAAGAACATCCAAAAGCAAAGCAAAGAGCTTGGTCAATATCCCAACTCTTAAAAAGTCATAACAAAGCTGGCAAGAGCTGGACTTGAGAGACAATCTGGATTCCAAGCTGCTGCCTGATGTTCTTTGGACGTTTCCCCACCCCCACCCCGCCAAAGTAGCATTTGGTGTTGCGATGTAATATTTTTGCAATGAGTCATTTTTGGCTAATGAACCCTAGATTTATTTAGCTAACAAAATCTCCAATGCAATGGATCTGCCAGTTTCCTCCCTTAGTCAATGCCAAGGCTGTGCCCTTAAACTTGTATGGAGCTAATTGGGTCGGCAGGAGAATCGGCACCTCGCCATATTCCCTTTTGCAGATTAAAAAGAAAGTAGGGATGGCGGATAATTTCTCCCCGAAACTTCGGGGGGCCGAGCGCCAACGTGTTCGGCCCCCCGAACATGTTTCGGGGAGAAATTCTCCGCACCCCCCCGCCCCCCCCCGGGATGGGACTTACCTTTGCCGAATGTCCCTCCCGGTGGCGGGTCCGGCCGGCGGTTCAGCGGGTGTTTGTGCGGGGCGGGAGCGGCAGCCGGTCTTTTGACCGGCTGCTGCCGCCACCATTCCAATAAAAGAAAAAAAAAACACACCCCCGTGATAGGCTACATGATGAATAACGTAGCCTATCATGGCTAGATTTGCAAAGTCAGCCGTGATAGGCTACGTCAATCGTCACGTAGCCTATCACGGGTGACTTTAAAAAAAAACAAAACATGTGCGTACGGATAATGGCGGCCCCCATAGGGAGCCGCCATTCCCGTTCCTTATTTGGTCGCTGTAGTCTACGTAAATCTTTACGCAGACTACGGCGAAAATAAGGGCAATGCTATTTGCGTTGCCCTTATTTTTGCCGTAGTCTACGTAAATCTTTACGTAGACTACAGCGACCAAATAAGGAACGGGAATGGCGGCTCCCTATGGGGGCCGCCATTTGCGTACACACTTTTTTTTTTTAAAGTCACCCGTGATAGGCTACGTGACGATTAACGTAGCCTATCACGGCTGACTTTGTAGATCTAGCCGTGATAGGCTACGTTAATCGTCACGTAGCCTATCACGGGGGCGTTTTTTTTTTTTTTAAACTTTGGAGTTCATGGCCGGGCGAGGCGGGAAGCCTCCTCCCCGGCCTGAATTTCAGCTGGGCGAGGCGGGAAGCCTCCCCCCCCGGCCTGAACTTCACGGGGGGAACAGCGAAGCGCCTCCCCCCCACCACGAACAAGCTCTGATGACAGGTAAGTGACTTTCGTCCACCCCTAAAAGAAAGAGATGCGTTCCCAGTTGGGCGCCTTTTTCTGGATGAGCCTGAGTTGTTACTATATTACCCCCCTCTCTATACTAATTACAGATGGAAAAAAAGAGATACCTTGACAGTCCTATAAATAAGAGAAAGATAAGAAAAGGACAACCTTGTTAATGACCTCTATTCAGTGGAGAAACTCTACAAAATCAATGCTTAGCTCACTTCCGGAGGAGAATGCAGCTGCATCGATTCTGGATTATAATTAAATTGTAGACATTTAGCCTAATTTGGGTGCACGTGACTCTTTCTCTGTTCACTGGGTAGCTGGGAAAAAAAGCTGGATCACCCCCACCTCAAAGCTATTGAAACATGCTTTATTCCTTCTTCTGAGGAGTGGCCATAGCTCAGTGATGGAGCCCATGCCAAAGGTCTCAGGCAGAATCTCTAAAAAGGTCTCGGTTAGCAGAGGTAAGGAAGAAGCCTACAAGAGAATGTAGACCATCCTTCCCCAATCTGATCCCCTCTAGATGTTTTAGATTTCAACCCCCATCAGCCCCAGACATCATGGCTAATGGTCAGGAAATCTGGGAGTTGTAGTTCAAAATGTCTGGAGGGCATCTGGTTGGAGAAGACTGACCTAGACACTGATTATCAGTAAGAGAAGACAAGACTGGGCTAGACAGACCAACAGTTTGAGTTGGCATAAGGGAGTTTCATATGATCTGCTTTACAAATTGTATTCCTCTCCAAACATAGAAACACAGGAAGCCACGTTATACTCAGTGGAGGGTGGTGGCTCTGACTTCGGCAGGGCTGTGAGTGAACTTCTGGGTTTCAGTCAGAACCAGCCAGAAGTCTAAGGGAGCTATCCATGGTGCTGAGCCCTATCCCCAAAATAGGGTCAGCACCTTGGATAGCTCCTTTAGGCTTCTGGCTGGTTCTGACTGAAACCTCAAATGGCTTTACAGCCCCACCACAATGGGAGCCACCAGCCTCTGCTGATTATACTGAGTCAGAACATTGATTTGTCTAGCCTGGTAATGTCAACACTGACTGGCAGCACCTCTCCAAGGTTTCAGGGAAGATTTCATTTCTTCCTACCTCTATCTGGGGAAGCCCTATCATTCTGGAGAACCTTGGAAGACAGAAAAAAAAATCAAAGTGATCGTGATAGACTGGAGTGCTGGGCAGAAAACAACAGAATGACATTTAATAGGGATCAATGCCAAGTTCTGCACCTAGGAAAAAGAAACCAAATGCACAGTTACAAGATGGGGGATACATGGCTCAACCACACTACAAGTGAGAAGGATCTTGGAATTGTTGTAGATCATAATCTGAATATGAGCCAACAATGTGATGTGGCTGCAAAAAAGGCAAATGCTCTTTTGGGCTGCATTAATAGAAGTATTAACGTAGGGAGAGCCAGTGTAGTGTAGTGGTGAGAGTGATGGACTGGGAGCCGGGAGATCCGGGTTCTAGTCCCCACTTGGCCATGGAAGCTCACTGGGTGACTTTGGGCCAGTCACAGACTCTCAGCCCAACCTACCTCACAGGGTTGTTGTTGTGAGGATACAACGGTGAGGAGGAGGAGAATGTAAGCTGCCTTGAGTTCCTTGCGAGAGGGAGAAAGGCGGGGTATAAATGCAATAAATAAGTAAATAAATAAATAAATAAATAAAGTATAGCTTTCAAATCCTGGGAAGTACTAGTCCCCCTCTACTCAGCACTGGTTAGGCCTCATCTGGAGTACTGTGTCCAGTTCTGGGTAGGGATGTTAGAGAAATCCACTGCGGATTCAAATGAAGCTGGGTTCTTTGGAATCCAGCCTTCAGAATCCATGGTGGATCAGCCCCACTTACCTCCACTCCAGGAGGATTCCACGCAGAATGGCACTCAGCTGCTTGCTCAACCGGAGCTGTTCCCCTCCACGCCGACTGCCATTTTTTTTAAGGCGATTGGCAGGATGTGCCCATAGACTTATACACAAAATAGAGCTGTGAATCTTGTGTATATGTCTATGGACACATAGACTTATACACAAGATTCATGGCTCCATTTTGCAATTTTTTTTTATAAATGGCAATTGGCATGGAGACGAACGGGACGGGTTCAGGAGGCAAGCGGCCCTCAAGCTGGGCGGCTCTGCAGAATCCTCATAGAGCAGAGCCACTTTGGATGATTCTGCGGGGGGAGGAATGGATCATCTCCCTCCCCGGGCAGATTCCCCACCAGAACGGATGGTGGGGAATCCATACACCCCTAGTTCTAGGCACTGCACTTTAAGAAGGATGCAGACAAGCTGGAGAGAGGGTTCAGAGGAAGGCAACGAAGATGATCAGAGGACTGGAAACAAAGCCCTATGAGGAGAGACTGAAGGAACGGGCCATGTTTAGCCTTGAGAAGAGAAGACTGAGGGGAGAGATGATAGTGCTCTTCAAGTACTTGAAAGGTTGCCACAGAAAGGAGGGCCAGGATCTCTTCTTGATCATCCCAGGAAGCCACAGAATCATGGGCTCAAGTTCCAGGAAGCCAGAAACTGGCTGAACATCAGGAAAAACTTCCTGACTGTTAGAGCAATATGACATTGGAACCAATGACCTAGGGAGGTGGTGGGCTCTCCCACACTGGAGGCATTCAAGATGAAGCTAGATAGCCATCTGTCAGGGACGCTTTGACTTGGACTCCTGCACTGAGCAAAGGGTTGGACTCGATGGTCTTATAGGCCCGTCTCAACCCTAGTATTCTATGATTCTATGATTCTAAGCCTGTGACTGAACCTCGGACCTTCTACATGAAAAACAACAGTATCACCAACATTCTTCTCATTACCTATCCATAGGGATGGCTGTTGCAGGGAAATACAGCCCATTTGGGGCCCAACAGTTCCCCATGACAGACCCAGCTCACCTTGCATTAGCGAGCCAAGCTGCACAGCAGTTCCTGAAACCTGGGAACTTTGCTGGGGATTTTCTGTGCAAAATTGTAGGGTGATTTGCACAAAATCACAGCTGTAAATAGCACAATTTGCACGAAGTCACAGCCATAAATGATTTTTAGTTTATAACTCTCTTCAGTGCATATATGGATAGGTGGATCACTTACCCTGTTCAAGCTGGTGGGGAGCCCACAGATGGTGGGAGGTAATCCGTCCCTCCCCCCAGAATCCATCCAGGCCAGATCTGCTCCGCGTTGGTCCTGCGGAGCCGGCCGCCAGCTCCGCATTGCTGGCGAATGTCAATACGGCTGGCAGCCATTGCTGTGCTGTATCTCTGTGCTAACTCTCCGGACGTAAATGGTGTAGTGGGCGCCGTTTGCAGATGTAAAGCTGGTAGAGTAGCCTAAATGAAGCCATACATGGCTGCATTTAGGCTAATCTACCAGCTTTACGGCCGCAAATGGCAGCCAGCCACTACGGCATTTGTGTCCAGAGAGTTAACACAGTGATATGGCATGGCAATGGCTGCCGCCCTTATTGTCAGGGATGCGGGGCAGGCGGCCAGCTCCACAGGATCGACGCAGAGACGGATCTGACCCGAACGGATTCCGGGGGGAGGCGGAGGTGAGTGCTCCATTCTGCCACGGGCCGCAAATGGGGCGGGATGCTTGGAATCCGGCCTCATTGGGGTCCATAGCAGAATTCTCCCCCATCCCTAAGTACATACACACACACACACACACACACACTATATATATATGTATATATGTGTGTGTGTGTGTATATACACACACACACACACACTTACAGTTTTTCTGTTAATCATACACTCTTGATGCAACCATCTCATCAAAATTGCTTCCCCCTCCATCCATTTGCTTTCGTCAATTTGCTCATGTGGGGGCCGGGAGGGAGCCAACTGAATGGACTTGAAAGCTGTAGCAAACTGTGCATGCTCAGTGCACTGTGGGGAAAAAAAAGTGATAAAAATGGGACACTGGTTAATTCCTGATAGATCAGCCTCACTATGGTAACAAGACCTGATAATTTGGAACTCTGAAATCCAGTGAAAACTTTAGATGTAAAGAAGTCTGGAAACCTCCCTAGACACACCCAAGCCATGTACAGATCCAACAGGGTTGGGTCGTCATGGGTCGTCATCTCTGGGCACTTGCCAAACCCATCTCCTGGTGGGAGTGTGTGTGGCAAAGCGCTTGCTGACCCTACTCCTCCTCACTGTTGCCACATGTTTGTTCAGCCCCTCCCTGTCCTAGCGGAGAGCATAAATGAGTAGAAAATGCGAGCAGCATGGATGAGGAGAAGCTGCCACCAATTGCTTCCTCATCACCTTGATCCCTGGCAAGCCAGCAACTGGCATTAAGGAGGTAGAGGCCTACTGAGGGAGAGGCCCCACTCCGAGGGCATCTTTCTCAAGGGCCCCCAAAATCCTGAATGAAAAAGATGCACTTTTTTTCAGGTTGGGCCCAAATGAGGTGCTTCGGTTGCCCCATTTACGTTATCAGAAGAGAGGCATGTGCTCTGGGGAGGTGTCACACTCTGGCCTCACCCATCAGCTGGAGGAGCAAAAGTTAGTGGGATGCTGCACCCCCTGCCACCCAGGTTGACCATCATGGCATTGGCAAAGGAGAGACCAATCTGGCCCATCTATCAGCAAGAGCAGAAGCAGACGCAGGGAGATTGCTTTGCACTCACCTGCCAGAAAGAACACCTATACAAACTGTGTACCTACTGCCTGGGTTTGCTTTATTCCTCCTCCCTCCCCATCGCTTTTGCTTTTGTGTTGTGTCATTTTGATTGTAAGCCCAAGTGTGCGGGCTGCCATATTCCTGACCTTTGGAAACTGATCTGGGAACTAGGGATGCCACGAGAGTCTGGGAAGGGGGTGGAATCTGGCGCATCCCCCCCCTCTCAGTTTCCCTGGACCCACTTGCAACAAGTGCCTAGCTAAACAGGACAGTAGTGAGTCTGTCAATCCCTACTGGGAACATTTTTCAGCTGAACCGGGAGATTTTTTTTTTAGTGCTTTTAATACATAAATAAGTGCTGTTTCCTACCTGCTGCATAGCGGCACCTTCTTTTTTAAACCCTCCAGATGCATTCTTAGGCTTTTAAAAGTTAGTCTGGCTTTCAACTCATCTACATTGTACAGACGGAGGCATGAAAGTCCTTAGCTTCCTTTGTTACCAGAAGGTTTTTTTGTCTTGTTTTCTAAAGCATGTCGGTCCTGTTCTGAAGGACCGGAGGTACTCAGGATAGACTCCTGAATGGAAAGAATGAGCAGTTAAGAGATGGTGTGACTGGCGTGCCCACACAGGATTTGAAATTAATGGCCTCCAAAGCACCATGCTTATGTTACAGCATGGTGAAATGAAGCATTCCACCAACTGTTCAAAATGGCTTCCAGAGGGATGGTTTGGGAGGCCTTGGAGGTCAATCTTTCTCACACAGCAGCAATACTAAACCACAGGTGTTAACTACAGACAACTTAACATACACACACATGCGCCAGGAGACGATTCATTAAACCGACAATGCCGGTTCACTGGTTCTGCTATAAAAGGGCAATTTTTCATGTGTGTGTAGTGGGGGATTTTTTGAGGTAGGGGGAGGTTTAAGTCTGGGGGTCTCCTCAAAATGGGGGACATTCATTTTTGCAACTATAATGGGCTCTATTGTGTTTAAAATTATCATTGCAAGGAGTGACATTTTAATGCCAACGGCCAGATTCTCTGGCTCAAAGGAATCCAGAGGCAAGGAAAGAAATCTTTCTCCAGGCTTGAAGGGCACACCTTTAATTTTGCTCCCGGATAGCCACACCTAGTGATTATCTTAAGGGGCCATGTCTGTCAAAACCCTGCCACTTTTCACTGCACTCATTTAGCCTTTATTGAAGTGCACAGCCTAGAAGCTTTCAATTCATTTATGCCAACACATGGCCCTGCACATTACATGAATGCCTAAAAAGCTGGTTAATATGTAATTCCAGTTCTGCTTCCTTTCAGTGTTAAATTGCTATGCATGGCTTAAGGAGAGCATCTTATTTAGCCCATGTTTTTGAGGACCATTGGGCAAGACTCCCTCAATGGGACCCCTTCCTCAGTGAGCCTCCCTTCTCATTGTCATTGTCACTAACTGCTCTTGCTTCTCCTCCTTTTTCTCGTCATTGCTCCCACTTGCTTGCTCGACAGGCAGAGAGACAGTGAGCAAGCAGGCCGTGGCATCTTCTGCTCCTCCTTCTCACCACCACCATAATCTGGGCCAGAGCAAGAGGCAAGCCAACGAGCAGGTTGCCATGGTGAAGAGGAGGAGCAAGTCCAGGTGTTTTTTGGCAGCATGCCCCTGCTGGGGTGTGGACCCTCGGCAGGTGCCAAACCTTGCCTACTCTTGACGACGGCTCTGGGGGATAGCCTAGGAACAGCTCAGGGGCAGCCCAAGACACTTTTTCTGCCTGAGTTGAAGGACAAGATGGCACCGCCCACACACACACACCACAACATACAGAAGTCAACTGGACTTGTGAAACTGCTTTCCCTTGGAAAAGGCTACCAGGAACACGTATCTTTGTTCCTGTACACTGGGGATGGGATACCTCTGACTTAAGGCCCAGACGCAGCTGCCAACTTAATTTTTGTGAACTGCCCAGAGAGTTTCCACTGTGGGACAGTATAATGAATGAATTAATGAATGATTTTCATTTGGCCCCTGGGCTTCTCCAGGGAGCTTCTCTACCCTCAGGGGAGGGCTACTGAATAGGGCAGCTGGTTGGGTACCACTGCTAGAATGGGTCCCAAGCACCTACCAGTAACAATGCACAAAACCCCGGGCCCTGCTAATGTTTTCCAAGGGAAGGGCCAATGGGGAACAGTGGCGGGGGGGAGGTCCTGCTGCTCGGTTCCCCTGCCTGCATGTTCTGCTCTGCCAGAACTATTTCCTGATAGAAGGAGCAGGTATGCCTCCCTCTTCATTCACCTGCCTTCCTCTGCAGGGAGCATCCTTCCTAGGGATGTTAGGCTAGTATTTACTCCAGTCTGTGTGAGGTCCACAGATGGCATTACATTTTCTGGTCCGTTGTTCACAAACCTGCACACTCAGATTGTTTTTTCTTTCTTTCTCTGTTTGTTTTGTTTTTCCTGCCCAGAAAAATAAGCAAGTAAATTTGAAGAATTTTTTTTAAATATAAATTTAGTTGTGGGGGACAATTTTGTGCTTATTGATAAAATGGTGCGTGTGTGTGTGTGTAAACGGGGGTAGAATAAAGTCTCCCATGTTGGTGTTCTCCCTGGAATATCCATAAAAGGACTTGAGGGCCTTTCATGGGCATTCCCATTAGTTTGCTGGCTGGGAGATTGCCTGAGCATCTTTCAAAGACAGAAGGAAGGGGATCTTTCCTTGAAAGACACTGTCTCCAAGTCAGCAAAGATGGGAGAATGCCCATAAAAGGACCCCAAGTTCTTTTATGGATATGGGAAGTGCACCAACACAGGAAACTTCATTCTAAAAACAAACACACACACAACACTCACTACTAGTAAGCGCAATACTGAGCCCCGCTCCCACAACTAAATTTTGGAAATGGGAAATGAGGGGCGGAGTCACAGGTCTGCGGAATCCACTTGACCCAGAGTTGCTGGTCCAGCATGGAATGTGCAGATTGGATCGCAAGAAATTCAGACTCATTTGAGTCCATTCCAGATTTCTCTGGCATCCCTAATTCTTCCTTTTAGTCAGTGGTTCCCAACCTGGGTATCCAGAGTTTCAGGAGTTGGCCACACTCCAGTGTTATCTTCCTAGGCATTACAATATTTTTGTGATTTATTTACAGGATTTATAATACAGTTGCAAGCATATACATTATAATACAACTAATTCATTGAAATTAATATGTGTATAACAGATAATACAACACAATTAAGGTGCAATTGTGAGACTTTTTTCTGTCTAAACCTTCCTAGGATTGCACTCTGAAAAGCTTTAAAAACTTTAAACAATTTGAAAATTTTAAAAGCAATTTCAAAACTTTAAAAGCAAATTTAAAAATATAAAACATCACTAACAGCAGAGTTAAGAGTAGGAGAAAATCTTAAAAAAAAAACAGAGAACTTTTCAACGCAAGGCTGTTAATCCACCCTATCTAATTTTGGTTTGAGATCAGAGCATTACACAAAAAGCATTTCCTTTCCTTTTTTTCCTGCTACATAACCTCTTGGTGGCACTGTGGAATAGCGGAATTGTACAATGACACCTGTAGAAAAAGTGTGTTCTTTCACTTTCACAAATAACACCACATTATTTTTATGGGAAACGCTGGGAGTTGTAGGATTTTTTCTGTCTAAACACGCCTAGGATTGCACCTTGAATGAATGAATGAATATGTGAGAGATTACATGGGGGTGGTGACCTAGCTGGGTTTACTTCTTCTGTTGTTCCACCTGAAGATGATTACGTCTTTTCGGCTTCTCAGAAGGAGGTGGGGGTAGGATGTCAGGGACAAGCCACAGAGGGTACTACATAGCCAGGGGTCCCCAAACTTTTTAGATCAGTGGGCACATCTGGAATTTTTAGGCTGTCTCAGAAAATGGCTGCCATTGGGCATTTGCCCATTCATAACACGGCTGCCATGGTGAGCATGGCCAGTCACAAAACACACATTTTCCAGAACGCAAACTGGTGAGACAGAAAGAAAGAAAGAAAGAAAGAAAGAAAGACCCTAATAGCTTGTCCAAGAACCTTAAATACAACACAGGCAGGGGGCTGAGCTCGAAAACACAAAACCACCCTTCTGAGCTCAACTAAAGATGGTGTTGGAGTGCAGCACATTGCTTTACAGCCTCCCAGCTAATTGTTTTTAATTACCCAAGTCTTATGAAATAAAATATGCTATCAGGAAGGATGGGGAGCCAACAGTAGGGATGGGCAAACTCACCCTAGTCCAGGTTGCACACCGCACACCAGACCCCCAGCAGTCACCCACCCCTACTTGCTCTTTGCAGTGAGACGCCAGGCAGTCTGCGGGTGCTCAGCAAGTGGCATGTGGCTGCCCAATCCCTCCCTGAGCTGCCATTTTGTGTAAAAATCACAGCTCAGCCTTTTTCACAAATGCCCATGTGTGCAAATGGTGGCCTTAAAGCAGCCATTTACACAAAATTTCAGGTGTAAATGGTCCATTTACACCTGTAATTTTGCATAAATGACCACTTTATGGCCGCCATTTGCACACATGGGCATTTACAAAAAAGGCCAACCTAGCATTTTTAATCATAATGGTGGCTTGGCGAGGGAGTGGGGATCCCCGTGCTTGCCCGACTTGTTGTGTGCCAAGTTGGGGAAGAGCAGGGGTCTGCGGACAGGAGTCTGGAGTGCTGAGTTGGGGGATGTCCACTGGACTCCACCCCCTTCCTGGACTCTGGAGACATCCCTAGCCAAGAGGGTGCCAACAGAGGTGTCTGTCTGTTGCCACCACATTGGACAGCCCAGATATAAATGGCATGAGAGAGATAGACAGTAGAGAGCCAGGGAAGGCTGGAAGAGTGAGGGCTGGAAGTCCAAGTGATGGAGGCTGACAAGGACCAAGCCAAGCTTTTCTTCTTCTTCTGTGGGTTGGTGGAGGTTACAGTGCTAGGAGTTAAATGTATTGAGCTGGGGGGGAGGTATAGTACAAGCTTTGCCCGCCGTGATGAGTTAGCCCTCCCTAGGCCAAACTAGAGGCTAGGCACTATTTAGCTAGGGATGTCAGAGAATTCCGCCACAGATTTCAGTGAGGCCAAATGCCAGTGCATTCGGCCCCCTGAAATTCATGGTGGAACGAAGCCCCCGCCCCCTCAACCCATGAAAGACGTGTGAAATGGAGCACTTACCTACTGCTGTCCACGCTGACTTGCGAATGGCGGCCACCCTGCGGCCGCCATTCACTTCTTCATCATAGCCATGATAGGCTACGTAAGCAGTTACGTAGCCTATCACGGCAAGCCAAAAACAAAACAAAAAAAAAGCGTATGCAAATGGCGGCGGCTATGGCAGCTGCCATTTGGGTTCCCTTTTTTTGCTGTTTTAGCCTATGTAAATATTTACGCAAATATTTTTACGCAAATATTTACGTAAGCTATTATGGTTAAAAAAAAGGGGAACACAAATAGCATAGTGGGTGACATTTGCGTTCCTTTCCCCCACTGCCGTTTTAGCCTACGTAAATATTTATGTAAGCTATTATGGCAAAAAAAAAAAGGAATGCAAATAGCGCCCACTATGCTATTTGCATTCCCCTTTTTTTTCACCATAATAGCTTACGTAAATATTTGCGTAGGCTAAAATAGCGAAAAAAAGAGAACGCAAATGGCAGCCGCTGTAGTCGCCGCCATTTGCGTATGCTGTTTTTTTTTTGGGGGGGGGCTTGCTGTGATAGGCTATGTAAATACTTACGTAGCCTATCATGGCAGCTTCGCAGGACGCAAATGGTGGCCCGTCCATGGCCAGGGAGGATTCCGGGGGGAGCGACGAAGCGCCTCCTCCCCACTGCAAATCCAAGCTGCGAAAAGGTAAGTGACTTTTGTACATCCCTATATTTAGCTCTATTTAAAATGGCATTTTGTTTTTTTGCTTGGAGTTTCTGCAGATGTTGAGGAACATCTTTTCTTCTTCTGCCTCCCCCCCACCCCCACCCCCACCCCCACCCCCACCCCCACCCCCTTCTTCTGTTGCAGGCTGCAGCCACAGAAAACTCATTTAAAACTCTGAAACTTCTTTGGCGTAGATTCTTTATATTGATGAAATAGAGCTGACGTGCTCTGGAGAGCCAGAATGTTATTAAAGCACTTAACCTAGCACGGCTGTGGCTATCAATTATACCCTTCATTTACACTATACAAGCCTGACGGCTTACTTGAAGTTCAGGAGGGGCTCTCTTTTTTTTTTAATGAGATGTTAATTGAGTACACCTGCAGTTGGCTAAAATTTTCGTGGACAATTAAGTGCAATCATTTCACTCCCCCAAATCTTGTCGGGTTCTTTGCCAGATCCCTGCAGTAGTTCTATAGGAGGGGGGGAGGGCAGGAAAAGTGAACAATGAAGAACTATGCAGCTGTTTCCTGCTCTCCACACATATCAAACCAGGGAGAATGGTTCAAGCTTGGCCTTTTCCCTAGCATACTAGTTTCTGATTTGTGTCCAGCACCATAAGAACATTAAAGAAGCCATGACAGATCAAACAGAGCTCAATTCCCCAGCATAGCCCTCTTCTTTACTAGGCCTGGCAACCTGAGGGGTCCTGTGGCAGTGATTCATCATTTGAATCATTCGAGTAGCAAAGGAATTGAGAATAAAACTGTTCATACTGCCCTTATACAAATCTATGGTGCAACCACACTTGGAATACTGTGCACAGTTCTGGTCACCACACCTAAAACAAGATATTGTAGAGCTGGAAAAAGTGCAGAAAAGGGCAACTAAAATGATCAAGGGGCTGGAGCATCTCCCCTATGAGAGAAGGTTGCAACAGCTGGGATTGTTTAGCTTGGGGGAAAAAGGAGGGTCAGGGGAGACATGACAGAGGTCTACAAAATTATGCAAGGTGTGGAGGATGTGGATAGGGAGACATTTTTCTCCCTCTCTCAAAATACTAGAACCCAATGGGATCATCCCATGAAGCTGATTGGTGGGAGGTTCAGCACAGATAAAGGGAAGGACTTCTTCACACAGCACAGAGTTAAACTATGGAATTCCTGCAAGACATAGTGATGGCCACCAATTTGGATGGATTTAAAAGGAGATTGTACAAATTCATGGAGGAGAAAGCTATCACTGGCTACTTGTCCTGATGGCTATATGCTACATCCAGTATCAGAGGCCTATGTACACCAGTTGCTGGGGAACATGGGTGGGAGGGTGCTGTTGCACTCATGTCCTGCTTGTGGCTTCCTGGTTGACAGCTGGTTGGCCACTGTGTGAACAGAATACTGAACTAGATGGACCCTGGGTCTGATCCAGGGTGGCTCTTCTTATGTTCTTAAGCAGGGCCAACAAGGACAGGTATGGCTAGGCAGCTGCCAAGGGACTGCACCCCAGCTGGGCTCACACTGACAAGAGCCCCCTGGGCTAGGGATGGGCAGACTGTGTAAAATCTGCTCCGTCTGTGTTTGGTGGACTGTCAGGTGCCTTTTGTTCCATTGTCCACTCAGAGACAGACGCAATTTTCTTTTCCGGAACTGGAAAAATACATAAATCATTATGTAAGTATTTACATAAATATTTACATAATTGGCCTTAGGACGTAACATTTAACATATTGCCCACCACTCCATTCAACTTTTCCTCAGCAGAAACTTACATATTTTCCTATGAAATTATATGTGTACATTTGGGGAAAGTATAAAATCATCCGAAAGTCCATGGGGTCCGTGCGGCCTGAGGGGAGAGCTCTGCAGAAGATTCTGTGGGTTGGATCCTTGGAAATCTGAGCTCATTGTAGTCCATCTCAAATTTCTCCAGCAGCATCCCTACCTTGGGCTTGCTCCTCTTCTTTGAAACCAGCTTCTTCACCTGCCTTTCTCTCTGGCCCACACAATGGTGGTGGTGAGAAGGAGGAGCAATAGATGCCACGGCCTTCTTGCTCCCTGGCTCTCTGTAGGGATGTTGGAGGAATCCATCCAGGAGGTCAAGCCTGCTGAGCTTTGGGAGGCTCAGACCTCCAGACCTTGGATCGCTTGAGCCGGGCCAGCTCGCAGGTGTCTGCCACCGCCATTGCCAGCTGTTCTGCTCAACTATCTCACTCTAGACAGCTGTGCAGACTGGCTGGCAAGTGATCATGGCAGCAGCAACAGCAGGTGGCGGGCAAGTCCAGTGCTGATCACTGTGTGCAAAACTCTCCCTTCTCCCTGATAGGCCCCAGCAGAGAAAAGAGAAGCTTTTGGGCACAATGACCAGCAGCAGGAATTCCAGCACCATCCACTGTGTTCAAAAGCCTCCTTTCTCCCTTCCAGCGCCCCAGCAGAGAGAAGGGACACTTGCGTGCAATGACTGGAGAGTTCGTGAGTTCCGGCAGGGAGCCTGCAGCTTGGCTTGTGAACGCAAGCCAAGCCGAAGGCTCCGGGGGGAATCCATCAAGCCCCAAGAGGGCCAGACTTCCCCACACCAGACATCCCTAGCTCTCTGACTATTGAGCCAAAAAAATGGTTGCAATAATGAGAAAGTGAATGAGGAGCAATAGCAGCTGGTGAGGATGGCGATGAGAAAGTAAATTCACTGAGCGTGTCTTGCTCAAGGGCCCTCCAAAACCTGGAGCCAGGTTTGCTCCCACTGAACCTCTTTCAGCCCTATCCTGAGCCCAGCTGGAATTCTAGACTCTCCTCTCACCAGCCATGGCTCACCAAAGCACTGGTGAGACCAGGCAGGATGCTCAGAGTCATTGTTGGGCAAATGCCAGGAGACCCTTTCACCCAAGATATACTCATGATCAAGGGTCTACTCAAGAATGAAGGTCTGCTCATGAGGTGGAAGACCCAGCTATTATTATTAACAAGACAGTCTCAGCTGCAACTACTGAAGCTGGGTTAACTAGCATATAAGCTCTCAGTCTTTCCCAGACCTTTTCTGGGTTAACAGTTCTGACAGAACTATTATGCCCCGTTATGGGCTCAGACAGTAGGAAGCTCAAGTAGGACATGAATGCAATTGCACATTAGTGCTCATGTTCTAGTGCTCAAGTAGGACATGAATGCAATTGCACATTAGTGCTCCCCTTCATGGATCACTGCCTTGTTGTGGCGAAGGGGCTTGCGTAACTCAGTGAAGCCATAAGCTATGCCGTGCAGGGCCACCCAAGACGGACAGGTCATGGCAGAGAGTTCTGACAAAATGTGGTCCACTGGAGAAGGAAATGACAACCCACTCCAGTATTCTTGCCAAGAAAACCCCATGGAACGTATCACAAGGCTAAAAGAGATGACGCCGGAAGATGAGCCCCTCAGGTCGGAAGGTGTCCAATATGCTACTGGGGAAGAGCAGAGGGTATTTCCAAGTAGCGCCAGAAAGAGTGAAGCGGCTGGGCCAAACCCGAAAGGACACTCAGCTGTGGATGTGTCTGGTGGTGAAAAGAAAATCCGATGCTGTAAAGAACAATATTGTTTAGGAACCTGGAATGTCAGATCAATGAATCAAGGTAAGCTGGAGGTGGTCAAACATGAGATGGCAAGATTGAACATCGACATCTTGGGAATCAGCGAACTAAAATGGACAGGCATGGGCGAATTTAATTCAGGTGACCATCATATCTACTATTGTGGGCAAGAATCCCTTAGAAGAAATGGAGTAGCGCTCATAGTCAACAAAAGGGTGGGAAAAGCAGTACTGGGGTACAATCTCAAAAATGATAGAATGATGTCAGTAGGAATCCAAGGCAAACCATTCAACATCACAGTAATTCAAGTCTATGCCCCAACCACTGAGGCCGAAGAAGCTGAGGTTGATCGGTTCTATGAAGACCTACAACACCTTCTAGAACTAACACCAAAAAAAGATGTCCTCTTCATCATAGGGGATTGGAATGCTAAAGTAGGAAGTCAAGAAATCACCGGGATAACAGGCAGGCATGGCCTTGGTGTACAAAATGAAGCAGGACAAAAGCTAATAGAGTTTTGCCAAGAGAACATGCTGATCATAGCAAACACTCTTTTCCAACAGCACAAGAGGCGACTCTACACATGGACATCACCAGATGGTCAATATCGAAATCAGATTGATTATGTCCTTTGCAGCCAAAGATGGAGAACCTCCATACAGTCAGTAAAAACAAGACCTGGAGCTGACTGTGGCTCAGATCATGAGCTGCTTCTTGCAAAATTTCGGCTTAAATTGAAGAACGTCGGGAAAACCACTAAACCGTTCAGGTATGACCTAAATCATATCCCTGATGAATATACAGTGGAGGTGAGGAATAGATTTCAGGGATTAGACCTGATAGACAGAGTGCCTGAGGAATTATGGACAGGGGTCCGTAACATTGTTCAGGAGGCAGCAATGAAATCCATCCCAAAGAAAAAGAAATGCAAGAAAGCAAAGTGGCTGTCTGATGAGGCTTTACAAGTAGCTCATGAAAGAAGGGAAGCGAAAAGCAAGGGAGAAAGGGGAAGATATACCCAACTGAATGCAGAGTTCCAGAGAATAGCAAGGAGAGACAAGAAGGCCTTCTTAAATGAACAATGCAAAGAAATCAAGGAAAACAACAGAATGGGAAAGACTAGAGATCTCTTCAAGAAAATTGGAGATCTCAAGGGAACGTTTTGTGCAAAGACGGGCATGATAAAGGACAAAGAAGGCAGGGACCTAACAGAAGCAGATGAGATTAAGAAGAGGTGGCAAGAATACACAGAAGAACTATACAGGAAAGATCTGAATGTCCCTGATAGCCATGATAGTGCGCTCACTGAACTTGAGCCGGACATCCTCGAGAGTGAAGTCAAGTGAGCCTTAGGAAGCATTAGTAACAACAAAGCTAGCGGAGATGACAGTATTCCAGCCGAGCTATTTAAAATCCTAAAAGATGATGCTGTTAAAGTGCTGCATTCAATATGCCAACACATTTGGAACACTCAACAGTGGCCACAAGACTGGAAAAGGTCAGTTTACATTCCAATTCCAAAGAAGGGCAACGCCAAAGAGTGTTCAAACTACCGCATCATTGCGCTCATTTCACATGCCAGCAAGGTGATGCTCAAAATCCTACAAGCTAGGCTTCAGCAGCATGTGAACCGAGAACTACCGGAAGTACAAGCTGGGTTTAGAAGAGGCAGAGGAACTAGAGATCAAATTGCCAACATTCGCTGGATCATGGAGAAAGCAAGAGAATTCCAGAAAAACGTCTATTTCTGCTTCATTGACTATGCTAAAGCCTTTGATTGTGTGGATCACAACAAACTGTGGCAAATTCTTAAAGTGATGGGAGTACCAGACCACCTTACCTGTCTCCTGAGAAACCTGTACGAGGGTCAAGAAGCAACAGTCAGAACCAGACATGGAACAACCGATTGGTTCAAAATTGGGAAAGGAGTACGACAAGGCTGCATATTGTCACCCTGCTTATTTAACTTATATGCAGAGTACATCATGAGAAATGCCGGGTTGGATGAATCAGAGGTCAGAATTAAGATTGCTGGGAGAATTATCAACAACCTCCGATATGCAGACGATACCACCCTAATGGCAGAAAGCGAAGAGGATCTAAAGAGCCTCTTGTTGAGGGTGAAAGAGGAGAGTGCAAAAGCTGGTTTGAAACTCAACATTAAAAAAACTAAGATCATGGCATCTGGCCCCATCACTTCCTGGCATATAGAAGGGGAAGAAATGGAAGCAGTGACAGATTTTACTTTCTTGGGCTCCAAGATCACCGCAGATGGTGACTGTAGCCATGAAATTAAAAGACGCTTGCTCCTTGGGAGGAAAGCTATGGCCAACCTAGACAGCATAGTAAGAAGCAGAGACATCACCTTGCCGACAAAGGTCCGTCTAATCAAAGCTATGGTTTTCCCAGTAGTAATGTATGGCTGTGAGAGCTGGACTATAAGGAAGGCTGAGCGCCGAAGAATTGATGCTTTCGAACTGTGGTGCTGGAGAAGACTCTTACGAGTCCCCTGGACTGCAAGGAGGTCAAATCAGTCCATCCTAAAGGAAATCAACCCTGACTGCTCATTTGAAGGACAGATACTGAAGCTGAAGCTCCAATATTTTGGCCACCTAATGCGAAGAGAAAACTCCCTGGAAAAGACCCTGATGCTGGGAAAGACTGAAGGCAAAAGGAGAAGGGGACGGCAGAGGATGAGATGGCTAGATAGCATCACCGATGCAATGAATATGGACTTGAGCACGCTCCGGGAGAGAGCGCAGGACAGGAAGGCCTGGCGTGCTATGGTCCATGGGGTCACGAAGAGTCGGACACGACTGAACGACTGAACAACAACAAGCTCATGTTCTCCAGCAACTGGCGTACAGAGGCATATTGCCTCTGATACTGGAGGTAGCGTAGAATCATCAGGACTAGTAGCCATTGATTGCCTTCTGTTCCAGGAACTTGGCTAACCTCCTTTTAAAGTCATCCAAACTGGTGGCCCAAATCTTGTGGTAGCAAATTCCACAGTTTGACTATGTGCCATGTGAAGAAGTCCTTCCTTTTATTGGTCCTACATCTCCCATCAATCAGCTTCATGGGATGACCACATTGGGTTCTAGTATTATGAGAGAGGGTGGAAAAGGTCTCTCTATTCACTTTGTCCACACTGTGCATGATCTAGGCATGTCCATGCATGGTAATTCTGTTCCTGTTACTTAAGAACCAGTGGAGGATGGTGGCCAATCTAACTGGTGGCACAGAGCCAAGGGCCAGAGCAAGTCTTTGGGGTTGTTGTTTTTTTGTCCACAGTGTGGCTCACTGAGCGGGACATGTCTTTGAACAGTAAACAGGAGGAATTTACCCAGAAATACGCCCTAGGGCATTACTTTGCTCAACTGAAAGGAATGAAAGGATTCTTAAAGCCACATATTCACAATGTATGTAGTCTGAGATGCATTAATTTAGGGAAACAAGATGGAGGACAGACAGAGGCCCAAATTTACATGCAGTTCAAACCACGAATCCCCCCCCCCCCCGGGCCCAATTCCTCCTGAGTTGAGAAACCAATTTGTGGCAAAGCCCACTTCTTCCAGATTTAAAGCAGGGGGCGGGGAGGAACAAACTTTTTCACATACAGCCACCCTGAGGCAGCAGGCAAGGGAGAGAGAGTTTAGGTTAGATCATCACAGCATGCTAACATCACAGAACCAAAGAGAACAAACATTTTTTTTTAAGTGTGGCCCAGCAAGCATTAAACAAGAGGAGTTTAGACAGAAATTCACAGACATTAATTTGCCCAGCCCAGAGGGGAAAAGTGCTTGAAACACACATGAATTCACACAAAGCAAGTATTTCTTAAGAAACACAAGATGAAGGAGGAGGAGGAGGACAAAGCGCCCAAAACACATTGTTTATCCACACAAACTCCGTGCAGAAATGACTCACCCAGAAGGGTGGGGGAAAGAGCCTGAGAAACAGACACGAACAAGAAAAGCTTTTGTTATGGAAGACTCCAGACACAGGCTAAAATGAATTGTTTTCCCACACAAATCCTTTGCTTTCTCCAGTCTCAAGTTATCCAGAGGGGGCTGGAGGGTGTTTTAAACAAGATGGGAGTGAGAATTCCATGCCTTTTCCACTGCTCCCCAATGAATAGGGATGTCAGAGAATTCCGCCATGGATCTCGGTGAGGCTGAATGCCAGTGCATTCGGCCCCCCGACATCCATGGTGGAGCGAAGCCCCCCCGCCCCCACCCCACAAAAGGCATGCGAAACGGGACACCTACCTGCTGCCGTTCGCGCGGCTTTGCGAATGGTGGCCGCGTCCACCATTTGCTTCTTCATTATAGCTGTGATAGGCTACATAAATACTTACGTAACCTATCACGGCTAATGCAGGAACGCCATTTGCATCCCTGCAGAAGCCGTGACAGGCTGCGTAAGTATTTATGTAGCCTATCACGGCCAAAAAAAGAGAACGCAAATGGTGGCGGCTACAGCGGCTGCCATTTGTGTCCCCTTTTTTTGGCCGTGATAGACTACGTAAATATTTACGTAGCCTATTACGGCAAAAGAGAGGGGCACAAATGGCGTAGTGGCCACCATTTGCGCCCATCTCTTTTGCTGTAATAGGCTATGTAAAAATTCATGTAGCCTATCATGGCCAAAAAAAAAAAGGGAATGCAAATGGCAGCCGCCGTAACCGCCGTCATTTGTGTTTGCTGGTTTTTTTTCTCTTTTTGCCGTGATAGACTATGTAAATATTTACATAGCCTATCATGGCAAAATACAGGGATGCAAATGGCGGCAGCTATGGCAGCCTCCATTTGCGTCCTTGTGCAGGCTGCCTAGCGGCCGGATGTCTGGCTGCGGGCAGCCCCGGCCGGTGGCTCTGCAGAATCGCCGCGGAGTGGAGCCGGCCAGAGAGAATTTTGGGAGGAGGGACGGAGCGCCTCCCCCCCCACCGTGAATGTCACCCTTCGAAAAGGTAAGTGACTTTCCTACATCCCTACCAATGAACTTCTCCAGCATCCCAACATGGAGCAAGGAAAGGTTCAGGACAAATTAATTAGTCGAAACCAGCCAGTCAGCCAAAGAGTCCATAGCAGGACAGGGTTTTTTTTTATAGAGCAATCTTACGCATGTTTACACTGAAGTAAGCCCCTCTGTGCTCAATGGGGCCCAAGAAAGTGTGTGTAGGATTGCAGACTAAGGTTCCCATGCTATCAGGATGGACATAAGCCTCCAAACCCAGAGGCTGGCAAGCATCCTATGCAGAGCAGGAGGAGTACAGAGGCGATCTCTGCATTTCAGCTAGATGGGCATTTTTTGCCTATCTAGCTGGGGCACAGCAGAGTGGGAGGGAAGGAGGCTGGGGAGGCCTGTGGATAGATTGTAAGTTGGCCTCCCCAGTCCCCCCCCGGTACACCCCCTTTCCCTCCTCTCCAAGGTCACCTTTGTGACCTCGGGAGGGCAGCTGGCATGTTTTGCTCCACACTGGCTCTGAGGGGGAGTGGGTGGGGACAGGGAGCTCGTATTCCTGGCTCTGAGGTCGGAGTGCTGACTCTGACCTTGGAGCCAGGAATCCAAACTAACCTATGCCCCCCTCCAGACTCTGTGTGGGGGCTGTTGGATTGCTATCTAAATGAATTAATTGGGGACCACAGAAGTGAAATTGGATTCAAAAAGGAAACAAAAAAGGAAAAACAAGTTGTGCTCTCCAATCTCTTTCCAAGCCGCCATTTTCTGTAAAAATGTAGGGATGCCATGTAGGTGGGATGTAGGGATGTACGAATCCCTTACCTGGCTCTGCGCAGGGGCATCTGCGGTGGGGGGGAGGCGCTCCATCCCTCCCCCTGGAATCCTTGACAGGGTGGAGGCGCTCCATCCCTCCCCCTGGAATCCTGCCCGGCCAGCTTCGCTCTGCGGCCAAGCC
The DNA here is from genome assembly GCF_057233095.1 of Heloderma suspectum. Taxonomy (NCBI): domain Eukaryota; kingdom Metazoa; phylum Chordata; class Lepidosauria; order Squamata; family Helodermatidae; genus Heloderma; species Heloderma suspectum. Next base: position 13,611,722 of record NC_139469.1, on the reverse strand, counting down.
ATGGAGCCGCCGGCTGGCTCCGGCCGCCCACAGATGGACATCCAGCTGCTGGGCAGCGCTGCAGGGATGCAAATGGCGGCTATCATAGCCGCCACCATTTGCATCCCTGTATTGAGCCGTGATAGGCTACATAAATATTTACATAGCCTATCACGGCAGGGGAAAAAAAACCCAGCGTATGCCGCCGCCATTTGCGTACACTGGGTTCCCCCCCCCCCGCCATGATAGGCTATGTAAATACTTACATAGCCTATAATGGCCTCTGCAGGGACGCAAATGGCATCCCTGCATTATCCGTGATAGGCTATGTAAGTATTTACGTAGCCTATCATGGTTATTGAGAAGAGGAAACGAATGGTGGCCACAGGACAGCCGCCATTCGCATAGCAGCGCGGACAGGAGCAGGTAAGTGCTCTGTTTCGCGTGCTTTCCGTGGGGTGGGGGCGGCGGGGACTTCATCCCGCATGCCTTTCATGGGTTGGGGGGGTGGGGGCTTCGTTCCATGACAGATTTTGGGGGGCTGAATGCACTGGCATTTGGCCTCATCGAGCTCTGTCGCGGAATTCTTTGATATCCCTAGTGGCATGGCCTTTTTCACAAAGGCCAAGTTTATGAAACTGGAGGCCACAAAGCAGCCATTTATGCAAGATTACAGATGTAAATGGCCGTTCATGCCTGTGATCTTGTGTAAATGGTCTCTTTATGGCTGCCATTTGCATAAGAATGACCTTCACGAAAAGGCCAAGCTGCCATTTTGAGGCTTGGCAAAGGATCAGGGATCCCCTTCCTTGCCTAACTCGGTGCCTGCTGAGCTAGGCAAGCACAGGGATCTGCAGCCAGAGGGCCGAGCTGGCAATTTCTTGCTGGTCCTCAAGCCCCAGCCAGATGCACGTGACATCCTTAGTTCTGGTTTGGTAAATTATGAACTCCTTCCCACCCCAACCTCCAATAGAGATGGATTTTAAGACTAGGAACATAAATATGAAAACTATCAGTCCATCTTAGTCTGCAGTCTCCTCCACACAGCCACGGCACATGAATATGGCTGGGAATCGAGCAGCCTCAGAGTCTGGGCTGGGCTACTAGAGTGAGGCTGTGCTGTACACACAGCAGGGTGTTGTTGGCACACCCACAAGTGGCTGTGATTGGCCACTGACTAGACGGCCAGCCAAGCCTGCCTCAAAGTCTATGACTCAGCTTGGCTCAGCTATCCAATGAACCAGCTAACCAAATCAGCTGAGGATGACCTAGTAGGGATGTACGAAAATTCCAACACGGATCTCGGGGAGGCCGAATGCCAGTGCATTTGGCCCCCCGAAAGCGGTGGTGGAATGGCCCCCCCACCGCCCCCCTCAGGATGAGACTTACCTTGGGTGGATCTTCCTGGCGGCGGCAGCTCCGGCGGCGGCTGCGGCGGCGGTTCGGCGGCGGTTCGGCGGCGGTTCGGTGGCAGTTCGGAGGCGGCGGTGGCTGCGGTGGCTGCGGCGGCCGGTCTTCTGACTGGCTGCCACTGCTGCCATTTCCAGTTAAAAAACAAACAAACAAATGTGATAGGCTACGTAAAGATTTACGTAGCCTATCACAGCTAGGTTTTTTAAAAAAACCCGTGATAGGCTACGTAAATCTTTACGTAGCCTATCACGTCTGACTTAAAAAAAAAACCAAAAAAACCCACGCGTACACAAATGCTACGCTATATAAATAATCTATATAAATGTAGACACTACGCTATTTGCGTTCCCCTTATTTTCACCGTCTTAGTCTACGTAAATGTTTACATAGACTAAGACGTGCCAAAATAAGGAACGTGCTTTTTTTTTTTTTTAAGTCAGCCGTGATAGGCTACGTAAACATTTACGTAGCCAATCACGGCTGACTGCAGGGACGCAAACGGCGGCGGCTACAGCCACCGCCATTTGCGTCCCTGCTAGCCAGCGGCCGGATGTCCGGCTGCTGGTGGAGCCAGCCGGTGGCTCCGCAGAATCGCTGCGGAGCACAGCCGGCTGGCCAGGATTACGGGGGGGGGGGAGGAACGGAGCGCCTCCCCCCTTGGAGAGGATTCCGGGGGGAGGGACGGAATGCCTCCCCCCCAACCATAAACATAATCCACGAAAGGTAAGTACCTTTCGTACATCCCTATGACCTAGGGATGGTGGAGAATTCTGCCACGGACTCCAATGAGGACTCCAATGATGCTTCTAAAGAATCCGGCCCCTCGGAGTCTGTGGCAGCACGGACCACCCACCTCCACTACCCAGCGAAGTTTCCCCAGAATGGGTCCTACCTGCCACCAGCCGGGTCCAGTGCCGGTCCATTGCTGGTTTGCGGAAGCAAATGGCGTCCGGCGTAGCGGACGCCATTTATGTCCCTTCTTTTTGCCATGATAGGCTACGTAAATCTTTATGTAGCCTATCACAGCAAAGAGCAGGGATGCAAATGGTGTGTCCGCTATGCCAGACCCCATTCGCGTCCGCAGACTGGCAGTGAACGGAAGTCCGGCTGTGGATGGACCCGGCCGGTGGCTCCATGGACTCGCCATGGAGCGGAGCTGGCCAGGGAGGATTCCGGGGGGAGGGACCGATCACCCCCCCATGAACCCCCCCAGCAGACTGCAAGTGGGTTTTGTACACCCCTAGGATGACCCCTAAGCCCTGGGCAACCTCCTCATCACCAATTTTGACCCATTTGGAGGGAAGGGGTCTACTTTGATTGGTCAGCTCAGGCTAAGAGCTGAGTCCTCTTCTCCCCCCCGCCCCATGTTTACCTTGCATGAGGTGAGCGTGCCTCTCTGGCAAGACATTCGAAGGGGGGGGGGGATGCTCTGCGCCATGCATAGGCACCAGCATGTGCATGCACAGCTTTGAAAATGATGCTGCCGTGCCAGACCAGGAGTTCTTGGTCCACATTTGTAGCAGGGCAGTAGCACAGAAATGTCAGCCAGATGCCATAGTGGAAGAGGCCAGTGTCAGTACTGAAAAGAGTTTTCATTCCATATTTTTCTTGGAGGTGGTGGTGGGGCAGTGAACAACCAGTCCTCTGATCAGCACTGCCCCTGTTTAGAACATGAGAGCCCTGTTGGATCATGTCAGAGGACTATCTAATCCAGCATCCTGTTTCTTGCAAGGCCAACAAGCATGGTATGATAGGAATAGGCTTCCCATTCTGTGCCCCCCCCCCGAAATTGGAGGAGTATATCAACCTTTGATATGTTTGTGAGGATTTTATAAATCTTTCAAACAAACTTTCTCCCTGAAAAGAAGAATCAGCTGTCTATCAGTTTGCATCGATGGATTAACATTATGAGCCATTTGTCCCCATTTTGCTGGGGGGTGGGGAGCTTACCTGTGTTTAGCAAACAGTAGCTTTCATCTAGAACAAGTTTCGATGTGGTTGGGGGAGGGAGGAAATACTTTGCTTTAAAAGGTTTTATTGGTAGACCTCTCATTCTGCTGTTCTGCAATTCCTCAAACTTGATGATCTTGGCTGTAAAGTAAAAAACAAATCCAATGGACAAGAAATAAAATAAAATGACCGCTTGAGTCTATATAAAAAAAAGCCAACGATGCACAGAAAGAGGCATTTACAAGCCAACCAAAGTAAACACAGTGTCTTGAAGCAGTTGAAAGATGGATGTAAAGAAATGTAAAGAGACTCTCATGGACCTTGCGAAGACCCCTTGGTAGGGAAAAACACAACTATCTAACACTCCATCTGTTTCTTTTTCATTCCCAGCTCAGATAGCTGAAGCATAAAAAAAATGAATGACACCATTTTTTTTTTAAGACCCAAACAAATATAAGTCACAGTTCTGCATATTTATAGCATTGATCCTATATTGCACAATGCCCGGCAAAGGTCAGTTCTATATTTGGCAGATTCACCCACACGCTCTGGAAGGATCATGGGGTGCAACCTGGAGAAGGAGAAGAAATATTGCATGACCATACTTACTTTATTGCTCTATGGCTGTAACTAAGGACACTGACTATGACAGGGCTGGGTGAGCTGTGGTTGTCCAGATATTTTGGCCTATAAGTTATAACTCCCATCTACCCTTGCCAGCATCACCATAACTGATGGAGACTGCTGATGGGGTTATAGGCCAAAACACCTGTAGGGCCACAAGTTGCCCGTGCCTGCACTATAGAGAGACAACATGATGCAGTGGAGTAGGATCAGGGTGATCTGGGTTCAGATCCTGACCAGGATGTTTTTAACATTCAAGCTCTACGTGACTTGGGGACTATCGAATTCACTTCTGCAAGACATAATGAGAGCAAACAATCTGGATGGCTTTAAAAGGGGGTTAGACAAATTCCTGGAGGAGAAGGCCATCAATGGCTACTGATGATTATTAACATTCAAGCCCTACACAAATGATTATTAACATTACATGATTAAGTGTTAAATGTTAACATTGAATGTTAAACGATTATTAACATTATTAACATTATCAACATTATTAAATGTTAACATTAAATGATGAAATGTTAAATGATTATTAACATTATTAAATGTTAACATTAAATGATAAAATTTTAAATGATTATTAACATTGTTAACATTAAATGTTAACACTAAATGTTAAATGATTATTAACATTAATAACATTCAAGCCCTGCAGCGGGCATTGAACTCTTAGGTTAGAAGTGCCAAGATATTGATAAATCAGATTCAATGGTTTACTTACAAGGAGATACTTTATTGAGTAACTTACAGCACACAGGTGTACCCAATGGTCGGATCAGACAGGTTCTCCGAACCCACAGCCATCGGGTCCAATGGGCTTTATACAATACATGCAGCAGTATAACAGCAGCAAGCACTCCTTAGCATTCATTCCCAGCATAAACTAACAGCACTTGGTTCTCAGCACAGCCACCTGTAGCTTTAAGGTAAACAACCTCTGCTTCTCAGGCACATGAGTGATAAAACACTCCCTTCATTAGTATGGAATGTGCTGGGGCTGTTATTGGTCTTTTGACTCATCTGCACATGCTCAGAGGCTTACTAGCAAGGGAATTGCAACAATAATGAACTTAAACAAGCATTATGGATCTCTAGGCCCCTCTAACACTACAAATGACTTGGCTATGCTCCTGGGGCCAATACAGCCCTACACAAATGATTATTAATATTCAAGTCCTACATGGCTTGTGAACTATAGAATTCACTTCTGCAAGATGTAGTGATGGCCACAAATCCAGATGGCTTTAAAAGGGGGTTAAAAAGGTAAAGGTGTCCCCAACCAGTCGTGTCCGACTCTAGGGTGTGGTGCTCATCCCCGTTTCTAAGCCGAAGAGCCAGCGCTGTCCGAAGACACTTCCGTGGTCATGTGGCCAGCATGACTGAACACCGAGGTGCACGGAACGCTGTTACCTTTCCCGCCGAGGCGGTACCTATTTATCTACTTGCAATTTCTTGCTTTCGAACTGCTAGGTTGGCAGAAGCTGGGTCTGAAGACAGAAGCTCACTCCATCACGCAACACTTGGGTCTCGAACTGCTGACCTGCCGACCTTCCAGTCTGCAGTTCAGCGTCTTAACCACTAAGCCACTGCGGGCCGGCCTCCATTCCTGGAGGAGAAGGCTATCAATGGCTACTGATTGTTATTATTGCATTTCTATAATGCCTCATAGCTGAAGATATCTGGACAGTTTACAATGTTAAAAACATTAAAAATACAAATATGCAAAATTTGAAAATATAAAACACACACAAATAGACAGTATACACAGAGACAACATATGTCTTACACCCCCCCCACACACACACACCTTTGAGCAATCATAAAACAAATCCAGGATCAATTAAAACTCATCACATGCTGCCAAATGCTTTGGAAAAGAGAAAAGTCTTGACCTGGCATTGAAAAGTTAACAATGTTGGTGCCAGGCGAGCCTAGTCCTGGTGGCGATAGGCAACCTCCAGTATCAGAGGAAGGATGCCTAAGTACATCAATTGCTGGGGAACATGGGTGGGAGTTCTTACTGTGCTAAGATGGTCCAATGGTCTAATTCAGTGTAAGGCAGCTTCTTTTGTGATGGTGATATTTCTTTATAACAGACAAACAAAAACTTTCCTTGATGATCCAGGTGATTTGTTGGGGAGGGCTGGAATGAAGATCTCCAGGTGCCACATGGAGAGGGACAGATTCACCATGCTGAAGAGCTTATCACAGCCCAAACATTGCTTTGAAAGAGAATTAGGGAGACACTGAACTCTCTCATTACCTTTTAGCACTTTGTATTGTACTGTATCTGATTCTTTCTAGAAAGCCTGCAGGCATCACTCTTAGTTATAATGACAAGATGGAGGTCTCAGAAGTTCAGAACTGCTTTGTCAAAACAGAACAAAGGGATCATCTGTTGCCATGCAACTAAATAAAAATGGTACATTTTTAATAGCTGAGGCCATGGAATTTGGCTGACAGGCAGGTTCCAGAGGTTTCCGAGGGAGCAAAGGAAGGGCAATACTTTTGGTAGAGGTGATCCACTTCTCAGTGGCAGAACAAATATCATCACTTTCTAACAAGCAGATCTAAAACAGCCTTTCTTGGGAATAGGGTTGGAGTGTGTGTGTTTGTTTTTGTTTTTTTTAGCAAGTACTCTTAGCGGGTAGAAATAAATGTTCCCCTGGACTATTACACAAAGTGATGGCATTTCTCACACCTTTACCTTGCTATATTTTGCTTTGCCCCACTCCTTTCCATATCATCAAAAACATGAAATTTAAGTCTGGGCAGTGAATGGTATAAAAGAGCAGTCCAAGGAACATTCTGGTTTTCCTGTCTTTTAGAGTAGAGCAAACACTTCTCCAAAGCGTTGCTTCAGAGAAAATGTTTGAGATCGTTCTTTTTTTCACCCCCTCCCCTCCCCTCCATGAAAAAAGTCCACTTCACAGAATTATCTATGAATATCCTCCATAATTTTTTTTTTAATATATTTTTGTGGTGGTGGCCATTATAGTCCATCTTGAATTTCTCCAGCATCCCTACCAACAGCACCCATTCCAGCAGGCTGTATAGAGGGAGATAAGGGGGAAAGTGGGGCTATTCCACCAGCAGAAAGACAACTTGTTTCCTCTTCCCTCCCCAACTGTTTTCCTTGGGTGTCATGTCTTGCAATATGTGTCATGATTGTAAACTTTTAAGCAGGGACTGTCTTTTTTTTTTCCTGACTGCATGTAAGCCGCACTATGAGAGTTTCTGGTTGAAAAGCGGAATAAAAATACAAACAATCAATCAGTGGGCATGACAACTCCCCACCCAGAAATGCGACTGAACTCTGAATTCCTTTGCTAACTTCTTTATTCCAGAACTTTCTCATCGCTATTCTTGGTCTGTGACAGTTAGGCAAGAAGTTCCATCTGGAAAGAGCTGATCAAGTCCCCCCACCACCACACACACACCTCACCACCACCATCTATATTTTCCTGTCAGAATTCTCCAGCAGCAGTCAGACTGGTGTTTATCTGCCCAGAACTGTGGAAGTTAAGTGGTTGTTCAGGCGCAAATGCTGCAAATATTTAACTGGATTTAATTTGAACACCTGTCCTTTTGGAGGATTTTCAAAGCCTTCCATCAATTTATTGGTGTATAATACTTCCCTGTGCCAGAGAAACTTTTTTTTTTTTTTTCTGGCTCTAAGATGTTTCTGGCCGCACTGGCACTGCTAAGATGCAATGCAGACATGAGATGGAGTGAGTTTATGCACTGTGGTTTGAGACATTGGAGAATGTACCTGACCCAAGTTGATTTCAGTGGAAAGTTTGGCTTTGCAAAGTTGGCTCTTTTGCACAGGAGACAGAATGCAAAAAGGGGCAACTGTGGGCTTGAAACCAGCCTGTGTTGTAGGGATGTAGCCAGGGTACATCCCCTTTATGGATCACTGCCTTGTTGTGGTGAAGTGGCTTGCGTAACTCAGTGAAGCCATAAGCTATGCCGTGCAGGGCCACCCAAGACGGACAGGTCATGGCAGAGAGTTCTGACAAAATGTGGTCCACTAGAGAAGGAAATGGCAACCCACTCCAGTATTCTTGCCAAGAAAACCCCATGGAACGTACCACAAGGCTAAAAGAGATGACGCCAGAAGATGAGCCCCTCAGGTCGGAAGGTGTCCAATATACTACTGGGGAAGAGCAGAGGGTATTTCCAAGTAGCGCCAGAAAGAGTGAAGCGACTGGGCCAAAGCCGAAAGGACACTCAGCTGTGGATGTGTCTGGTGGTGAAAAAAAAATCCGATGCTGTGAAGAACAATATTGTTTAGGAACCTGGAATGTCAGATCAATGAATCAAGGTAAGCTGGAGGTGGTCAAACATGAGATGGCAAGATTGAACATCAACATCTTGGGAATCAGCGAACTAAAATGGACAAGCATGGGCGAATTTAATTCAGGTGACCATCATATCTACTATTGTGGGCAAGAATCCCTTAGAAGAAATGGAGTAGCACTCATAGTCAACAAAAGGGTGGGAAAAGAAGTACTGGGGTACAATCTCAAAAATGATAGAATGATGTCAGTAGGAATCCAAGGCAAACCATTCAACATCACAGTAATTCAAGTCTATGCCCCAACCACTGATGCCGAAGAAGCTGAGGTTGATCGGTTCTAAGAAGACCTACAACACCTTCTAGAACTAACACCAAAAAAAGATGTCCTCTTCATCATAGGGGATTGGAATGCTAAAGTAGGAAGTCAAGAAATCACTGGGATAACAGGCAGGCATGGCCTTGGTGTACAAAATGAAGCAGGACAAAAGCTAATAGAGTTTTGCCAAGAGAACACGCTGATCATAGCAAACACTCTTTTCCAACAGCACAAGAGACGACTCTACACATGGACATCACCAGATGGTCAATATCGAAATCAGATTGATTATGTACTTTGCAGCCAAAGATGGAGAAGCTCCATACAGTCAGTAAAAACAAGACCTGGAGCTGACTGTGGCTCAGATCATGAGCTGCTTCTTGCAAAATTTCGGCTTAAAATGAAGAACGTAGGGAAAACCACTAAACCAGTCAGGTATGACCTCAATCATATCCCTTATGAATATACAGTGGAGGTGAGGAATAGATTTCAGGGATTAGACCTGATAGACAGAGTGCCTGAGGAACTATGGACGGAGGTCCGTAACATTGTTCAGGAGGCAGCAACTCAATCCATCCCAAAGAAAAAGAAATGCAAGAAAGCAAAGTGGCTGTCTGATGAGGCTTTAAAAGTAGCTGAGGAAAGAAGGGAAGCGAAAAGCAAAGGAGAAAGGGGAAGATATATCCAACTGAATGCAGAGTTCCAGAGAATAGCAAGGAGAGACAAGAAGGCCTTCTTAAATGAACAATGCAAAGAAATTGAGGAAAACAACAGAATGGGAAAGACTAGAGATCTCTTCAAGAAAATTGGAGATCTCAAGGGAACGTTTTGTGCAAAGGTGGGCATGATAAAGGACAAAGAAGTCAGGGACCTAACAGAAGCAGATGAGATTAAGAAGAGGTGGCAAGAATACACAGAAGAACTATACAGGAAAGATCTGAATGTCCCTGATAGCCATGATAGTGCGGTCACTGAACTTGAGCCGGACATCCTCGAGAGTGAAGTCAAGTGGGCCTTAGGAAGCATTACTAACAACAAAGCTAGCGGAGATGAGAGTATTCCAGCTGAGCTATTTAAAATCCTAAAAGATGATACTGTTAAAGTGCTGCATTCAATATGCCAACAAATTTGGAACACTCAACAATGGCCGCAAGACTGGAAAAGGTCAGTTTACATTCCAATTCCAAAGAAGGGCAACGCCAAAGAGTGTTCAAACTACCGCACAATTGCACTCATTTCACATGCCAGCAAGGTGATGCTCAAAATCCTACAAGCTAGGCTTCAGCAGTATGTGAACTGAGAACTACCGGAAGTACAAGCTGGGTTTCGAAGAGGCAGAGGAACTAGAGATCAAATCGCCCACATTGGCTGCATCATGGAGAAAGCAAGAGAATTCCAGAAAAACGTCTATTCCTGCTTCATTGACTACGCTAAAGCCTTTGATTGTGTGGATCACAACAAACTGTGGCAAATTCTGAAAGTGATGGGAGTATCAGACCACCTTACCTGTCTCCTGAGAAACCTGTATGAGGGTCAAGAAGCAACAGTAAGAACCAGACACGGAACAACCGAGTGGTTCAAAATTGGGAAAGGAGTACAAGAAGGCTGCATATTGTCACCCTGCTTATTTAACTTATATGCAGAGTACATCATGAGAAATGCCAGGTTGGATGAATCAGAGGTCGGAATTAAGATTGCTGGGAGAATTATCAACAACCTCCGATATGCAGACGATACCACCCTAATGGCAAAAAGCGAAGAGGATCTCAAGAGCCTCTTGTTGAGGGTGAAAGAGGAGAGTGCAAAAGCTGGTTTGAAACTCAACATTCAAAAAACAAAGATCATGGCATCTGGCCCCATCACTTCCTGGCATATAGAAGAGGAAGAAATGGAAGCAGTGACAGATTTTACTTTCTTGGGCTCCAAGATCACCGCAGACAGTGACTGTAGACATGAAATTAAAAGACGCTTGCTCCTTGGGAGGAAAGCTATGGCAAACCTAGACAGCATAGTAAGAAGCAGAGACATCACCTTGCCGACAAAGGTCCGTCTAATCAAAGCTATGGTTTTTCCAGTAGTAATGTATGGCTGTGAGAGCCGGACTATAAGGAAGGCTGAGCACTGAAGAATTGATGCTTTCAAACTGTGGTGCTGGAGAAGACTCTTACGAGTGCCCTGGACTGCAAGGAGGTCAAATCAGTCCATCCTAAAGGAAATCAACCCTGAGTGCTCATTGGAAGGACAGATACTGAAGCTGAATCTCCAATATTTTGGCCACCTAATGCGAAGAGAAAACTCTCTGGAAAAGACCCTGATGCTGGGAAAGACTGAAGGCAAAAGGAGAAGGGGACGGCAGAGGATGAGATGGCTAGATAGCATCACGGATGCAATGAATATGAACTTGAGCACGCTCCGGGAGAGAGTGGAGGACAGGAAGGCCTGGCGTGCTATGGTCCATGGGGTCACGAAGAGTCAGACACGACTGAACGACTGAACAACAACAACAAGACAAGGTAAGGCCAGTGGGTGCACTGCTGCCCCACATGAAGCACTGATTCATGTACAACACACATGAACACGAGCGCTCACTTGCACACACGCACGCACGCAGACATACACAACTAAGGTGTGTGTGTTTTCGTTTAATTTGTTGTTGTTCAGTCGTTAAGTCGTGTCCAACTCTTTGTGACCCCATGGACCATAGCATGCCAGGCCTTCCTGTCCTGCGCTCTCTCCCGGAGCGTGCTCAAGTTCATATTCATTGCATCAGTGATGCTATCTAGCCATCTCATCCTCTGCCATCCCCTTCTCCTTTTGCCTTCAATCTTTCCCATCATCAGGGTCGTTTCCAGTGAATTTTCTCTTCGCATTAGGTGGCCAAAAGATTTGAGCTTCAGTTTCAGTATCTGTCCTTCCAATGAGCAGTTAATATTGCCATTTAAATAATTAGAGCTACTTTTGCAAACTCAAAGTGTGTTTTTGAATCAGCGAACATAAAAATCTAAGAGCCATGCTGGATCATATCAAGGTCCAGCATTCTATTCACACAGTGGCCATCCAGCTGCCCATGGGAAACTCACAAGTAGAAAAGAAGTGCGACAGGATCCTCTTGCCCACATTCCCCAGCAACTGTTGTACATAGGAACACTGCCTCTGATACTGGAGTTAGCATGTAGCCATCAGGACTAGTAGCCATTGATAGCCTTCTCTTCCAGGAATGTGTCCAATATCCTCTTCGAAAGCCACCCAAATTGGTGGCCATCACTACAACTTGCGGACATGAATTCCATGGTTTGACTATATGCTGTGTGAAGAAGCCCTTCCTTTTGTCTGTCTTGAATCTCCCACCCCAGAGTTGAGAGGGAGAAAAATGTCTCCTATCCACTTCCTCCACACCATGCATAATTTTAGACACCTCTATCATGCCCCTACTTACTCAGCTGTCCCTCTCTAAGCTAAACAGTCCCAGATGTTGTGACCTTTTCCCATAGGTGAGTTGCTCCAGTCCAAAGACAAGCTGAGATGTAGTGAGTTGGCAACATACATAGTTTTTCTCCCCCGCCCTCCCTATTTTATCATCACAACAACCCTGTCAGGTAGGTTAGGCAGAGATAAAATTACTGGCTCACTGCCTTCATGGCTGAGTAGAGATTTCAACCTGACTTTCCCCAGTCCTAGTCCAGCCCTCTCTCTCCACAATGCCACACTGACATTCAGGTTCTACATTTTTACCTCAATTTACAGGATGATGTGTAACAAGACAAAGTCACTAGTTAAACACTGGAGGCAGTAGAGGATGGTGGCTCAAATTTCATTGAGGCTGTGAATCCATCCCGGGGTTCAGTCAGAACCAGCCAGAACTCTAAAGGAGCTATCCAAGGTGCTGAACCCTAAACCCCAAATAGGCAAAGCACCTTTGGCTGCCAGGCGGGTTCCGGAGGTTTCCAAGAGAGCAAAGGAAGGGCAGTACTTTTGGTAGAGGTGATCCACTTCTCAGTAAAATAGCCCCCGCCCACACACTCTTTTAGAGTCCATTTCCTGTTTATGCTGTCACTGGGGCCCATTTTGTTAGCAACACAGCTGGCTTTTCTGAGCAACAAATGATACTGTAGATATATTTTTGCCCAGGCAACTAAGTGCTCGTTAACCAAATAGAACAGGGGATTCGTTGGCATTTTGCTTTGCAGCGTCTCACGGGAGAGGTAATTAAAGGAGCGTTTTTGTTCTGTCAGTTGCTGCCATTATAGTGTTTCTCTCGCTAATTAGTAGTTTGATATAACTTAGAACACACGATCAGTATTTTTGGCCACTTGGCGGAGACGATATTTATACCTTCCCCAAAGATCAAAGCTTCATTGACCCACCTATTCGGGCTGTAGGATTAAACATAGCATCCTTGTCCCCCTTCTCCCCCCCCCACACCCCCAGGGCTACGATGGATGGGTCTTCATTCATGGCTGTATTGAATCTTATATTTTAATGGCTTCTCACATGAGAGAGAAGTCCCATCTTAGACTGGCAGAAGCATGTGTGTTGGCATCTGGGCAGTTGAACATTTGGGGCATGAAAGCAATGCTCGAATTACTGGGGGGGTGTATTTTGGGTACCATCCAGTTAAGAGCTGCTGAAACTGTGTGTAGCTCCCCCATGTGGTGAACCACGGAACTGCAGCTGGTCGCCTTCTCTTTGGAACATCCTCAGGCACTGGGCTGGCTCCGCCCATGCAGGCTGGCCATTGGATCCTCCTGGACAGGAAGAAGCGTACAAGGGCTTCCTGTTTCAGCTGAACCTTGCTTAAGCAACAGAGTCTTCCTGAGCTGTGGAGTCTTCCTGTACCCTGGGTTGTTCTTCAGCCCTACCCTGGCTTGCTCCACAAGCCAGCCTCCTAATGTGTCCTCCAATTCTGACTTGCTCTTATTTATTTTATTTTATTTATTTCATTTCAATACTGCCCAATAGCCAAAGCTCTTTTGTTCTACCTTGTGGCTGGTTCCTCAGTTCTGTCTTCTGGATTGTCCTTCACCCTTCTCTTTAGTCCCATCTTGGGCCGTGTTTCTTGGCCCTGCCTTCTGGTTTAGTCCTTCAGCCTTGACATATCTTTCAGTCCAGGCCACTGGCTTATCCCATGCCTCACCTCAGCCTGCTGGACATCACCCAGCCCTAGGGATGTATGAATCCCTTACCTGGCTCCGTGGTGGGGGATCCGCGGTGGGGGGGAGGCGCTCCATCCCTCCCCCCGGAATCCTCCCTGGACAGCTCTGCTCTGCGGCAGCTCCGCAGAGCCGCCAGCCAGGGCCTTCCGCAGCCAGAGTTCTGGCCATGGCCGGGCTGCTGTGGCTAGGGGTGAACGAAAGTCACTTACCTTTTCTCGCAGCTTTTTCGCGCTTTTTCGCGCTTCGCTGCTCCCCCCGCGAAGTTCAGGCCGGGGAGGGGAGGCTTCCCGCCTCGCCCGGCCGAAATTCAGGCCGGGGGGGGAGGCTTCCCGCCTCGCCTGGCCGAAATTCAGGCCGGGGAGGAGGCTTCCCGCCTCGCCCGGCCGAGAACACGAAAGTTAAAAAAAAAAAAAAAAGTCCCCTGATAGGCTACGTGACGATTCACGTAGCCTATCACGGCTAGATCTGGAAAGTCAGCCGTGATAGGCTACGTCAATCGTCACGTAGCCTATGACGGGTGACTTTAAAAAAAAAAGCGCGTACGCGAATGGCGGCCCCCATAGGGAGCCGCCATTCGCGTTCCTTATTTAGTTGCTGTAGTCTACGTCAATGTTTACGTAGACTACGGCGAAAATAAGGGCAACGCAAATAGCGTTCCCCTTATTTTCGCCGTAGTCTATGTAAACATTGACGTAGACTACAGCGACCAAATAAGGAACGGGAATGGCGGCTCCCTATGGGGGCCGCCATTATCCGTACACACTTTTTTTTTTTTAAAGTTACCCGTGATAGGCTACGTGACGATTCACGTAGCCTATCACGGCTGACTTTGCAAATCTTGCCGTCATAGGCTACGTGAATCGTCACGTAGCCTATCAGGGGACTTTTTTTTTTTTCTTTCATTGCAATGGTGGGGGCGGCAGCCGGTCGAAAGACCGGCTGCCGCTCCCGCCCCGCTCGAACACCGGACGAACCGCCAGCCGGACCCGCTGCCGGGAGGGACATTCAGGGAAGGTAAGTCCCATCCCGGGGGGGGGCGGGGGGCGGAGGATTTCTCCCCGAAACTTGTTCGGGGGGCCGAACACGTTGGCGCTCGGCCCCCCGAAGTTTCGGGGAGAAATTCTCCGCCATCCCTAGTGGCCGCAAATGGCGGCTGTTGTAGCGGCCGCCATTTGCGTCCTGCCAGGCTGCCGTGATAGGCTACGTAAGTATTTATGTAGCCTATCACAGCAAAGAGCAGTGGCACAAATGGCTGCCGCTATGCCGTTTGCGCTGCAGCTTTTTCCGTGATAGGCTACGTGAGTATTTACATAGCCTATCACTGTAAAGGCAGCCATGCAAATGGCATAGTGGCTGCAGTTTGCATCCCTGCTCTTTGCCGTGATAGGCTATGTAAATACTTACATAGCATATCATGGCAGCCTGGCAGGATGCAAATGGCGGCTGCTATGACGGCCGCCATTTGCGGCCGCAGCAGCCGGCTGAGAGACCAGCTGCCACCACAACCACCGCCGGAGCCGCCTCCGCCCCAGGTAAGCTTCGTCCCGAGGGGATTCCGTGGGGTGGCGGGGGGGTGGGAGGCCGTTCTGCCACGGGTTTCGGGAGGCCGAATGCCAGTGCATTCAGCCTCACTGAAATCCCTGGTGGAATTCTCCGCCATCCCTACCCAGCCCCTGCACTCAGTTGAATGAATATAGTCCAGAGGGTTTGGACTAGGGATGTACGGACTGTATAAAATCCACACTGTCTGTGTTCCACAGATTGTCAGGTGTCAACGTGTTTGGCCCCCCGAAGTAGTTTCGGGGAGAAATTCTCCGCACCCCCCCGCACCCCCCACCGGGATGGGACTTACCTTTCCCGAATGTCCCTCCCAGTGGCGGGTCCCGGCGGTGGTTCGTCAGGTCTTTGACAGGGGCAGAGGCGGCAGCCGGTCTTTCGACCGCCATTCCAATAAAAGCCGCCGCCATTCCAATAAAAGTAAAAAAAAAAGAACGCCCCCGTGATAGGCTACGTGACGATTAACGTAGCCTATCACGACTAGATTTCCAAAGTCAGCCGTGATAGGCTACGTAAATCATCACGTAGCCTATCACGGGTGACTTAAAAAAAAAGCGCGCGTACGGCTAATGGCGGCCCCCATAGGGAGCCGCCATTCATGTTCCTTATTTGGTCGCTGTAGTCTACGTAAAGATTATGTAGACTACAGCGAAAATAAGGGCAATGCTATTTACATTGAATTTCAGCCGGGCAAGGCGGGAAGCCTCCCCCCCCGGCCTGAACTTCGGGGGGAGAGCAGCGAAGCACCTCCCCCCCACCGCGAAAAGCTGCGAGACCTGGTAAGTGGCTTTCGTGCACCCCTAGCCTACGCGCTTTTTTTTTTTTTTTAAGTCACCCGTGATAGGCTACGTGACAATTAACATAGCCTATCGTGGCTGACTTTGCAGATCTAGCCGTGATAGGCTACGTTAATCATCACGTAGCCTATCACGGGGGCGTTTTTTTTTTTTTACTTTTTATTTCGTGGCTGGGCGAGGCGAGGCGCCTCCTCCCCGGCCTGAATTTCGGCCGGGCGAGGCGGGAAGCCTCCCCCCCGGCCTGAATTTTGGCCGGGCGAGGAGGGAAGCCTCCCCCCCCGGCCTGAACTTCGGGGGGAGCAGCGAACTGCCTCCCCCCCACCGCGAAGCAAGCTGCGAGACCAGGTAAGTGGCTTTCGTGCACCCCTAGTCAGGTGCCTTTCGTTCCGTCATCCACCCACAGATAGGGATGGCAGAGAATTCCACCAGGGATTCCAGTGAGGATTCTAAAGAATCCGCCCCCCCGGAATCTGTGGCGGAATGGCCTCCTGCCCCCCCCCGTGGAATCCCCTAGGATGGAACTTACCTGGGGCGGATGCGGCGGATTTGGCGGCGGATTTGGAGGCGGATTTGGCGGCGGTTCCGGCAGTGGTGGCGGCTCTGGCAGTGGCAGTGGATCCGGTGACGGCTGGTCTCCTGGCCAGCCGTGGCCAGGCTGCTGCGGCTGCCATTGCCGTCCTTTGAGCTGTGATACGCTACATAAGGATTTACATAGCTTATCATGGCTAACCTCCCCCCAAAAACCCAGCGTACGCAAATGCATTCCCTATTTTTGCGTTCCCTATTTTTCGACATTCTAGCCTACGTAAATATTTACGTAGGCAATTACGGTGAAAAAAAGGGAACTGCAAATAGCGTAGTGGGTGCTATTTGCATTCTTTTTCCCCCTGCTGTTTTATCCTTCATAAATATTTATGTAGGCTTTTACAGTGAAAAAAAAAGGAATGCAAATAGTGCCCACTATGCTATTTGTGGTTCCCTTTTTTTCCCTGCCGTAATTGCCTACCTAAATATTTACGTAGGCTAGAATGGCGAAAAATAGGGAATGCAAATGGCGGCTGCCGTAGCTGCCGCCATTTGCGTACCCTGGTGTTTTTTTTGCCCAGTCGTGATAGGCTATGTAAAGACTTACGTAGCCTATCACAGCTGCCTGGCTGGACACACATGGTGGCTGCCATAGCACGTACGCCATAGCAGCCACCATTTGCGTCCGCACCAGCCAGTCCACGGCCGGAAATCCAGCTGCGGACGGCCCTGGCCGGCTGCTCTGCGAAGCCGCCGCGGAGCAGAGCTGGCCGGGCAGGATTCTGGGGGGAGGACCGGATCGCCTCCCCCCCATCAAGGATTCCAGGGAGAGGCACGGAGCGCCCACCCACTGCGAACAGAATCCGTGAACGGGTAAGTCAGTTTTGTACATCCCTACCCACAGATGGATGCGAATATATATTTTTTTGTCTTACGGAACAATACGCAAATAATTGTATAACTATTTACATAAGTATTTATGTAAGTATTTACATAATTTACCTCACTACCTAACATTTAGTGTGTTTTCACCCATTCCATTCAACATTTCCTCAGCAGAAACTTATGTATGTGTCTATGGATTTATATGTATAAATTTAGGGAAAGTAAAAAAATCACCTGAAAGTCCATGGGCTCCGCGCGGCCTGAGGGGGTTGCTCCACAGTGGATTCTTCAGTTCAGATTCTTAGAAATCCAAGCTCATTTTAATCTTTCTCAAATTTCTCTAGCATCCCTAGTTTGGACTACAACCCATGAGCCTCAGTCAGCATGGTCAGTTGTCTGGGATGCTGGGAGTTGTTGTCTAAAACACTTGGTTTGGGAAGGCTGGATTAAAGTCTCTCACTTCTGTCTCTGGCTAT
Source organism: Heloderma suspectum (assembly GCF_057233095.1). NCBI lineage: Eukaryota > Metazoa > Chordata > Lepidosauria > Squamata > Helodermatidae > Heloderma > Heloderma suspectum. The sequence goes on along the minus strand of NC_139469.1, from coordinate 13,593,741 downwards.
ACCAACCTAGGCTGGAATGTCATTGTAGGCATCAGTCTCTGTCACTCACTGGCTATGGAGCTGTAGCTGGATTAACACTATGTGAGTGAGGGTAGAAAAACTGCTGTTCTCTGCTCAGTGGTCTTCTGTGGATGGTCCTTTTTCATTCTTTCTCACATCTTCCACCCTGTGAATCTCTTTAAGAAGGTCTCCTAAAAAATCCCCTCAGAAAATCCTTCAGCTGGCTACGGCAGCTGCCAAGTACTAGAACGGTTTTAAGGTCAGCTTCAGAGACCCTACTCTCTTGTCTCTGTTGAGTTGGTGGGTGCCAGAGACAGGGCCTGTTCTGTGGTGGCACCGCATCTTTGGAATCCCCTCCCCGCAAGGAGATATGCACAGTCCCTTTAAGGCTAGCTTTTAAGAAGACCTTGAAGACTGTTTAAGTTTCAGATAGCATTTGTTCAGTGTGCTGGTTCTTGCATTTATTGCTTTCTACTCACTAATTAGAAGGATTGTTTGGAAATGTGTTTATGTGATTTTATGGAAATTTCCATCTGGCAACTAGGGATGTGAGAACACATCCCAGTTCAGGTTCTCTGGGTGCCCCTGAGCTTTCCCTAGGGATGTAAGAAATTGGCCTTACCTGGCTCCGCTGGGTTCCGCTGGGGGGGGGAGGCACTCTGTCCCCCCCCCGGAATCCTGGCCGGACGGCTGTGCTCTGCAGGGATTCTGCAGAGCTGCCAGCTGGCTCCGCCAGCAGCCGGACATCCGGCTGCTGGCTAGCAGGGACGCCAATGGTGGCGGCCGTAGCTGCTGATGTTTGTGTCCCTGTAGTCAGCCGTGATAGGCTACGTAAATCTTTACGTAGCCTATCACGTCTGACTTTTAAAAAAAACAACAACGCGCGTACGCAAATGGTGGCGGCTACGGCCGCCACCATTTGCGTTCCTTATTTTGGCCCGTCTTAGTCTACGTAAATATTTACATAGACTAAGACGGCGAAAATAAGGGGAACGCAAATAGCGTAGCGGACGCTATTTGCGTTCCCCTTATTTTCGCCGTCTTAGTCTACGTAAATATTTATTTAAATATTTACGTAGACTAAGATGGGCCAAAATAAAGAAAGCAAATGGCGGAGGCTGTAGTCGCTGTCATTTGTGTACGTGCTTGTGTTTTTTTTTTAAGTCAGACGTGATTTTTTTAAAAGTCAGACGTAAATCTTTACATAGCCTATCACATTTTTTTTAACCTAGCCGTAATAGGCTATGTAAATCTTTATGTAGCCTATCATGTCTTTTTTTTTTTACACAGGAAATGGCGGCAGCGGCAGCCGGTCGGAAGACCGGCCGCCGCTGCTGCTGCTGCTGCCGAACCGCCGCCAGAGCCGCCACCGGAGCCACCGCCACCCGGAAGATCCGCCCCAGTTAAGTCTCGTCCCGGGGGGATCCGCAGGGGTGGCAGGCCGTTCTGCCACAGATTTCGGGGGGCCGAATGCGCTGGCATTCGGCCTCCCTGAGATCCATGGCGGAATTCTCTGCCATCCCTAGCTTTCCCCCTGCTCGTTGGCCCTCAGGGCTGCAGTCGAGTGCCCCCTCAGTGCTCGATGAGCAGCCTGCAACTTACCTGTGCATGTTCATGTCTGTGCCGATCGCCATGTTTAAAAAAGAAAGAAAAGGCAATTGGCAACACTTGCCCATACAGTTATACGCCAAATAGCTCTGTAAACTAGAGTCTATGGGCGATTCACAGCACTTTTTGCATGTAAATCTATGTGCCCGCATTTTGACTTATATGCAAAAAGCGCTGTGAATCGCCCATAGACTCTAGTTTACAGAGGTGTTTTGCATATAACTCTATGGGCAAGTGCTGCCGATTGCCTTTTTTTTTTTTTAAACATGGCGATCAGCACAGAGATGAACAGGCCTGGGTAAGTTGCAGGCTGCTCATCGAGCATAGAGAGGGCACTCGACTGCAGCTCAGAGGGCCAGTAAGCAGGGGGGAGCTCAATGGGCACAGCTCGGCGGGAGCAGGCACCAGTGGTCCATCAAATTTGCAGACCAAAACAGGTGCCTGCGGCATCCCTACTGGCAACCCAAGGTTGATAAAAGTTGGTATAATGTATGTGTTACATCTAAAACTTGTCCTTTGTCCAAGGAGCTTAAAGGAGTATGTATTATTCTTTCCCCTCTCCCACCCTTTATCCTCACAACAACCTTATGAGATGAGTTAGGCTGAGAGAGTGACTAACCCAAGGCTACAGGTGAGGAGCTGTAGCTCAGTGGTAGTGTCCCTGCTTTGCATGAAGAAGGTCTCAAGTTCAATCCCCCGCTTCTCCAGGTAGGGCTAGGAAGGAATGCTGCCCGAAAGCCTGGAGAACCGCTACCAGTCTGTGTTGGCAGTACTGGGCTAGATGGACCAAGAGTTTGACGGTATAAAGCAGCTTCTAATATTCCTATGTACCCATAAGAACAGAAGAGGAGCCCTGATGGATCAGACCCAGGGTCCATCTAGTCCAGCATTCTGTTCAAAAGTGGCCACCAAGCTGTTGACCGGGAACCCACAGGCAGGACAGGAGCACAACAGCACACTCCCTCCCATGATCCCCAGCAACTGGTGTACCTAGGCCTCTGATACTGGATGTAGCATATAGTCATCACAACTAGTAGCCAGTTCTCCTCCAATAATTTGTACAATGTCCCTTTAAAGCCATCCAAATTGGTGGCCATCACTACGTATTGTGGTAGTGATTGGGAGTTCCATAGTTAAAGTATGTGCTGTGTGAAGAAGTACTTCTTTTTATCTGAATCTCCCAGCAATCAGCTTCACAGGATGATCCCACTGGGTTCTAGTATTATGAGAAAGGGAGAAAAATGTCCCCCTATTAGGGGTGAACGAAAGTCACTTACCTTTTCTTGCAGCTTTTTCGCGGTGGGGGGGAGCGCTTCGCTGCTCCCCCCGCGAAGTTCAGGCCGGGGGGGGGAGGCTTCCCGCCTCGCCTGGCCGAAATTCTGGCCGGGGAGGAGGCTTCCTGCCTGGCCCGGCCGCGAACACGAAAGTAAAAAAAAAAAAAAAAAAGTCCCCTGATAGGCTACGTGACGATTCACGTAGCCTATCACGGCTAGATCTGGAAAGTCAGCCGTGATAGGCTACGTGAATCGTCACGTAGCCTATCACGGGTGACTTTAAAAAAAAAAAAAAGCGCGTACGCGAATGGCGGCCCCCATAGGGAGCCGCCATTCGCGTTCCTTATTTAGTTGCTGTAGTCTACGTCAATGTTTACGTAGACTACGGCGAAAATAAGGGCAACGCAAATAGCGTTCCCCTTATTTTCGCCGTAGTCTATGTAAACATTGACGTAGACTACAGCGACCAAATAAGGAAGGGGAATGGCGGCTCCCTATGGGCGCCGCCATTACCCGTACACACTTTTTTTTTTTTTTTTAAAGTCACCCGTGATAGGCTACGTGACGATTCACGTAGCCTATCACGGCTGACTTTGCAAATCTTGCCGTGATAGGCTACGTGAATCGTCACGTAGCCTATCAGGGGACTTTTTTTTTTTTCTTTCATTGCAATGGCGGGGGCGGAAGCCGGTCGAAAGACCGGCTGCCGCTCCCGCCCCGCTCGAACACCGGACGAACCGCCAGCCGGACCCGCCGCCGGGAAGGACATTCAGGGAAGGTAAGTCCCGTCCCGGGGGGGGGTGGTGCGGAGGATTTCTCCCCGAAACTTGTTCGGGGGGCCAAACACGTTGGCGCTCGGCCCCCCGAAGTTTCGGGGAGAAATTCTCCGCCATCCCTACCCCCTATCCACATTCTCCACACCAGGCATAATTTTGTACAACTCTATCATGTCACCCCTTACTCTTCTTTTTCCCAAGCTGAACAATCCCAGCTGTTGTAACCTTCCCTCATAGGGGAGTTACTCCAGCCCCTTGATCATTTTAGTTGCCCTTTTCTCTACTTTTTCCAGCTATTTTCCAGCTTCTGCATGTTTTCCTGTATTGATGGGCTAGGGTTTCTCTCTAGGGTTTCAGACAGGATTATTTCCCAGCCCTGCTACCTGGAGATGATGGGGATTGAACCTCAGACCTTCAGAATGCAAAGCATGAGCTCTACCACAGAGCTACACATCCCCATTCTCACAGTGCTCTGAGCACAACTCATGATTAAGGATGGATGAAAGTCCCTTACCTGGTCCCGCAGCTGTTTTCGGTGGGGGGGGAGGCGCTCCGTTTCTCCCCCCCAAAATTCTTGGCGGGGGGAGGCACCCCGCCCCTCCCGGCCAAAATTCAGGCTAGGGGGGAGGTGCCCCATCCCTCGCTGCTGAAATTCTGGCTGGGGGGGAGCGCCCTGTCTCCCCGGCCGCGAAATAAAAAAGTTATGAAAAAAAAAAACGTGATAGGCTATGTAACGATTTACGTAGCCTATCATGGCTAGATTTTCAAAGTCAGCCATGATAGGCTACTTAAATCTTTACGTAGCCTATCACGGCTGACTTTGAAAAGAAAAGAAAAAGTGCATATGCAAATGGCGGCGCCCATGGGCGCCGCCATTTGTGTTCCTTATTTGGGCATGGGTAGTCTATGTAAAGATTTACGTAGACTACAGCGAAAATAAGGGCAATGCTATTTGCGTTGCCCTTATTTTTGCCGTAGTCTACATAAATCTTTACGTAGACTACCCGGGCCCAAATAGGGAACGCAAATGGCGGCGCCCATGGGCGCAGCCATTTGCGTACGCGCTTTTTTTTCCCCCAAAGTCACCCGTGATAGGTTACGTAACGATTTACGTAGCCTATCATGGCTGACTTTGGAAATCTAGCCGTGATAGGCTACGTAAATCGTTACGTAGCCTATCACGTGTATGTGTGGTTTTTTTTTTACATTTACTTTGTAATAAATGTAAAAAAACATTTAAATGTAAATTTAAATTACCCTGCCAAAACGCCGCCGAAACGCCCCTGGGACCCGCCGCCGAGAGGGACATTCGAAGGAGGTAAGTCCCATCCCAGGGGGGGGGGGGATTTGTCCTCCCTGAGATTCGTGGAGAAATTCTCCGCCATCCCTAGTCCTACTTTAGTGCCAGTGTAACACACTGGTATATGTTTCTTTAAGAATTGTGAGGGAATATTCCTGCACATGCTCAGTAAAGGAGTGAGATAGGGAGTGGCCACCATTTTAAGCAGTTACCAGAACTGCAGTGTAGATGAAGCTTGCTTTCTCTTCCCTGTAAGGCCCTGAACCTTAAGACAGGTTTGTAGTGAAGGTTCCTTTTTAATTTTTTTAAAAGAGTCATGATTTCCCCCCAAAATTTATGTTGGCTTATGTTCATTTATATTGTATAGAGGGTTGTTTAACAAGGTTCCTGTGTTGCAGGATCCTGTTCCATTTTTGAGATGATTGCTGCAGAGCTGGAGTGAATGGAGCAGAGACTGTTTTCTTTCTTTGGCCAGCAGAAAAAAAAGAAGCTTCAGAGAAGTTTTAATTATCTTTTTGTTGTAGACTCAAGCTGGAAATAGGGATGTCGGAGAAATCCTCCACAGATCCCAGTGAGGCTGGATTCTATTGAATCTGCCCCCCCGAAGTCTGTGGAGGATCGGATCTCCTACCTCCGCCTCCTCGCGAAGTACTCGCTGGCTTGCTGCCAGCTCCAAAGCCCCAGTGATACAGCCGCCATTGCCATATCGCTGGCTGGACTGATGTACTGAGGACGCAAATGGCGTCTGCTATGCCATTTGCGTCCCTGCTCTTTGACGGGATAGGCTACGTAAATCTTTATGTAGCCTATTGTGTGAAAAAACAGGGATGCAAATGGTGTATTTGAGTCCCTGTTCCTTTGTGTGATAGGTTACGTAGCCTATCATGTCAAAAAGCAGGGATGCAAATGGCGTCCACTACGCCGGATGCCATTTGCGTCCACAGTACTTGAGTCCAGCCAGCAATATGGCAAAGGCGGCTGTATTGCTGGGGCTGCGGGGCCGGCTGGCAGCTCCGCAGAATCACCACAGAGTGGAGCCAGCCAGCCAGGATTCCGGGGGGGAGGGACAGATCACCTACCTCCCCCAGTGGACACCACAAAATGGAGCGGGGTGAGTATTTCGTACACCCCTAGCTGGAAAAAAAGACAAACTTGAGGAGTGTTGAGCTATATTTTATTGTTTTGGTGGGTTATGCATGTAAAAGTATTACATGCACACTATTATTGCTTTTAATTAAGATATTAAAATATATGTTCCTGTACAAAACCTTTGCTGTGAATCCCTTTAGACACCCTGAAGAAAAAATGTTACACCAGCTCCACGCTTGGTTGAGCCCCAGGTATGAGAAGCTGACCTTGGACATCATCCCACCTTTTCCACCCTGTGTCAGGACTGAGTTGTATGTAGTTGTCAGAGGTGAACCAAGAAGTCAGAGTCAATGGACCAGGAGTGGAGGGACACACAGAAGCACAGCACTCCCAAGAAGATCTTGTTGCATGGGCATGGTCCCACATCTGTGGGGGGAATCTAGATACAATGTCCATCAGGCAACTAGCCTTTGTGGCTTGGGGGTGGTGGTAAGATCATCCTGGCTCCAGTGAGTGGTGTATGTGCAACCACATCTCCCAAGAACCATATCTGTTAAGGTGAGAAGGGAAGCTTTCTTATGCCACACCCTCCGGTGGCCCCACAACTTCCAACAGATGAGCCAAGTTAACCCAAAATATCTTTCCCAGGGTCTCACAGACCCAAGCAGCACCTTATCTGAATTTCTTGCACATACCTGCCATACCAGATGTGACCAAATTAACTAATGAAAGCTACCCAATTATTATCAGCCCCTCCTATCAAGTCAGAAAGAACCTGCCTCTAGGGATGTCCTTCACTGGGAAATCTGGTTCTTTTTTGGCTCGGCAGAGTTCCACGGCGTGTATGACTTGTTTTGCATCTGCAAGCTGATCTGTGGGCTTTTCCCTGAACCATGGGAACATTCTGCACAATTTGGGGGATGGGGGAAGGTTCTGCAATTTGTGAAAAATTCTGAGCAATTTACTCAAATTCAGCTGTAATTTGCTCAAATTGCTCGGAAATTTGTGCAAATTGCAGAACTTTCAAAAATGCACAAAATGTGCTGCACATTGAGTTGGGGGCTGCAGAGGGAACAAAAAAGGAGTCCCGGGGCTGAGCCTAGGAAAACTCATTGCACTCCATCCTCCCCAGATGGATTTCTCTGACATCCCTACCTGCCACTCAGGGCATTATGGTGACAATGGAAAAATCCTACTTGGCCTCAAAGGCAACCGGCAAAGCCTAGAATGAATCCAAGGGAAGGAGGTGGGAGCTAGAAATAAAAAGAGGCATGGGAATGGGTTTGCTTGGCTTTTATAGCACCCAAAGCCCCCCCCCCCACAGATGACACTGCATGCATACATCCACACGCAGGCATCCTAAAGTTGTGCCTCCCTTTGCCATGCCCACAGATTCATTCCCATGCTAAGGTTGTGCGTTGTGCCAGCATGGGGAGAAACTCCTACCTATTCATCCCTAGGTGGTGTGGACACTGAATCTTAGGGATATCAGAGAATTCTGCCATGGATCTCGGTGAGGCCGAATGCCAGTGCATTCGGCCCCCCCAAATCTGTGGCAGAATGGCCTGCCACCTCCCCGTCCCCCACAGATCCCCCCTGGGACAAGACTTACCTGGGGCGGATCTTCTGGGTGGTGGCGTCTCCGGCGGCGTCTCCAGCGAAGGCGGCGGCCGGTCTTCTGACCGGCTGCCGCCGCCGCCGCCATTTCCAGGCTTGTGAAAAAAAAAAAAAAGACGTGATAGGCTACGTAAAGATTTACATAGCCTATTGTCAAGGGCTCCTTGGAGGCCTCTCTCAGTCTAATCTAGTAGCCAAGTCCAGACACAGACAAATGGATTCTTTTCAAAGCTTTATTCCTCTTTTACAACTTAACAACTCTACTGTTAGCAACTAGATATGAGCAGCAGAGTACCTATGCCCTATGTTGGAACAGTTGGTCCCCATTTGAAAGGGAATTACTGGCAGACCCCTGAACTTAAGGACTAGGGAGAGTCCCTCCCCTTTTCCCTTGGATCCTCTGGGCGCAGCCATTGTTTGCGTGACAACTGGGCATTACGCCTCCTTTCTGCGCCCTCCATTTGGCGCCGCTCTCTGCGTCAGCGTCGCGCGTCCATCAAGTCTGCTTCCCGTGCTCTGTCACTCCCAGGACTGCTATCTAAGCTAGGAATGCTGGTGGGAGGAATCTCCCTCAGCTGTTGGCCTTGGGAAAGAGGAGTGCGCTCCTCTCCCAGGAGCGACTGCTCTTCCTCAGAGTCAGAACTATTCTGGGATTCTATGGGCTCAGTGTCCACCCTGACACCTATCATGGCTAGGTTTTTAAAAAAAAGAAAAAAAAGACATGATAGGCTACGTAAATCTTTACGTAGCCTATCATGGTTGGGGGTGGGTTTAAAAAAAAATGCGTACGCAAATGGCAGCGGCTAGTACGGCCGCCGCCATTTGCGTTCCTTCTTTTTAGCCGTCTTAATCTACGTAAATATTTACATAGACTATGACAGAGAAAATCAAGGGGAATGTAAATAGTGTAGCGGGAGCTATTTGCGTCCCTTTTTCATTCACCATTTTAGCCTATGTACATCTTTACATAGGCTAAAACGGGGAATCAAAAGGGGACGCAAATGGCGCCCACTACGCTATTTGCGTTCCCCTTGATTTTTGCCTTCATAGTCTATGTAAATATTTACATAGATTAAGAAGGTAAAAAGAAGGAACACAAATGGCGGTGGCTGTAGCCGCCGCCATTTGCATACACGTTGTTGTTGTTGTTGTTGTTTTTACGCAGAGCCCTCCGCGTCCAGAAATCCAGCTGCGGACGGCTCTGGCCTGGCCGGGCAGGGCCTGGCTGGCTGCTCCGCAGAGCTGCCGTGGAGCACAGCTGGCTGTTAGAGGATTCCAGGGGGAGGAATGGAGCACCTCCCCCCCGGCCAGGATTCCGGGGGGAGGGACAGAATGCCTCCCCCCCCACCATCAACATAATCCGCGAAAGGTAAGTCACTTTCATACATCCCTACTGAATCTCTCTGAAATTCCTGGTTTGAGATCTGGTGCAGGAGAGTATCCTAGCCACAAGCTTTTTCTCCTCCAACATTTCTTGTGAATTGATTCTGGATGCTTTCCAAGAAACTGCTAATTTACACATTGGGTCTAGGATGTGCAGATGAAGGCGTCTCCCTTGCTCGCCACAGAAGCAGATGAAGGACGGAAGGGTGAAAGGCTAAGATTGCTGTTCTACGACAAATCCAGACTGTTTCCCATCAGCTTTAATGGGCTGTAATCGCAGTAATGTGGCATTTTTTGCCTGGAGATAAGCATAAAGCATGACTGGCAGGAGGGAACGGTAGTCCTGATCCTTATCTCTTTTGCGCTGATGCAAGCCTATTAATTCGAGCTGCAACAGATTCACAGAACCAAAAGAGAGATACAGTCCCCAGGTCTTAGGGATATAGCAACTGGGTGACAGGAAATGTTCCAATGATACCAAGCCATGGAGACAATGCTGTGCTCCGATAAGGGCTCATAAGATCATAAATGGTGAGAAGGATGTGGATAGTGAAACTGTGATTCGCTTTCCTGCAAAATACAGGAGCTACTAGGGATGTACGAAAGTGACTTACCTTTTTGCGGATTCTGTTCATGGTGGGGGGGAGGCGTTCCGTCCCTCCCCCCGGAATCCTCGACGGCCGGCTCTGCTCTGTGGTGGCTCCATGGAGCAGCTGGCCAGGCCAGGGCTGTCCACAGCTGGATTTCTGGCCGTGGTGGCTGCTGGGTAAAAAAAAAAAAAAACCACAGCGTACGCAAATGGCGGCGGCTACAGCTGCCGCCATTTGCGTTCCTTATTTTTTGCCATCTTAGTCTATGTAAATATTTACGTAGACTATTACGACGAAAATAAAGGGGAACGCAAATAGCATAGTGGGCACTATTTGCGTCCCTTTTTGATTCACCGTAATAGTCTACATAAATATTTACATAGACTAAGATGGCCAAAAATAAGGAACGCAAATGGCGACGGCCGTAGCCGCCGCCATTTGCGTACACCGTTGTTGTTGTTTTTTTAACTGGGATGTGATAGGCTATGTAAGTCTTTATGTAGCCTATCATGTCTCTGTAAAAAACAAAGCCAAATGACCAGACTGCAAATGGTGGCGGTGGCAGCCGGTTGGCAGACCAGCCGCTGAAGCCACCGCCGCTGAAGCCGCCGCTGTAGCCGCCACCGCCCGGAAGATCCGCCCCAGCTAAGTCTTGTCCCGGGGGGGATCCATGGGGGGAGTGGGGGGGTGGCAGGCCGTTCCGCCACAGATTTCAGGGGGCCGAATGCACTGGCATTCAGCCTCACCGAGATCCGTGGTGGAATTCTCTGCCATCCCTAGGAGCCACAGATGTCCCAATGAAATGTGAGCAAGCCAGATCAAAGTCCAGGGGAAGAACGTCTTCTCTTATTCCTCAGGTGCAGCGGAGGCTAACTCCTGGTAGGAGTGTTCCTGGTAGGGGTGTTGGAGAAATCCGCCATAGACTCCAGTGAGGCTGGATTCTTTAGAATCTGGCCCCCCAGAGTCCGTGGTGGAATGGACTCCCCCCCTGCCACCCCCCGAAATCCCCCCCGGGACGGACCTACCTGACGGAGGAGGTGGTGGCAGCGGCAGCTGCGGCGGCAGCTCCAGGTCATCTTCCGGCTGCTGCGGCTGTAAATGGCAGCCGTCGTAGCGGCTGCCATTTGCGTACATGCATCAGGCCATGATAGGCTACATAAGTATTTACGTAGCCTATCATGGCCTAATGCAGGCACGTAAATGGCAGCCGCTACGACGGCTGCCATTTGCGGCCGCAGCGGCCTGGCAGCAGCTGGAAGCCCAGCTGTGGCTGGCCCCGGCCAGCAGCTCCATGGCCTTGCTGCAGAGCGGAGCCGGCTGGGGAGGACGGATCTCTTCCCACCCCCAGCGGACCCCGGCACTGAACTGGTAAGTGGGATTCGTACATCCCTAGTTCCTGGGCCTGGAATTAGGGCTGTGTGAGAATTCATGTATTTCTTTTAGAGCAGAATCGGGGATGCGTGGATCAGTAAAACTGTAGCTCACCAAAGTTCTCTGAATTCCATCACAAAGCTCGTTTTAATTTGAGTCCATATCAGATTGCAAGCGGTGTTGCTGCTGTTTCCATTTTGCATGAAAATCTGCACACATTTTTCCAAATGTATGCATCCATTTTTCACGTCCTTGAAATGCACGCATTCTTCTCCCATTGATTAAAATGTATTTGTGCACATCTTTCAAAGGAACACATTTTTCCATGCACATTGTTCAAATGTGTGCATGTTGTCATTTTTTTTTGTTCCATGAATGACATCGCAAGCTTGGAAAGGTACATATTTCCACAGCAGATTGCATCTGCGTCTCTTGCTCAGTCTGGAAGATGTGAACTGGATAACTTCTGACGCCCCCCCCAATGAATTGAAATGAAGACATTCCTAACAAGAATTTACACAGTTTGTACCTCCTGGATTCAAATGCAGACTCAAATACGGTTTGCAGTCAAAGTCTGTACATTTCTGAGCTTGTGGTACAATTCATGGACCAAAGAAGTACCTTTGCAAAATGCACATGGGGAAATGTGTGCTTTTCAAAAATGCATGCAAACATGCTTTAACCAGTGAAAGAAAATGTGTACTTTTTAAAAACGGGCAAAATTGATGTGTACATTTGAAAAAAAAAAAGTGCACCAAGATACTCCTGGACATTCATACAAACTACTAATAAAGAATCACACAATGTGATATGGACATGAATCAGAAAGACCTTCAAGGTGGAATTTGGAGAATTTCAAGAAGCTGGGGTTTTGCTGATTTGCACATCCCTACCTAGAAGTGGGGCTTCCATGGGAATTGTTGGGGGAGTACAGACTCTCCATACCACTGCCAGAGCCCCCCCACCTTGCTAAAAGCCACAATCTCCCTAAGAGTCATCAATAAAGACTACTACAGCTATATGTATGGATGGTGCGGGCAGTACCCCCGAGCTGCACCCGCTGAGCCCCAGCTCCTGCTTGACCTCCCCCCCCCCCCACACACACACACTCTGATGCATTTGCTGAGGCATCAAGGTTGCAGGAGACTGGCAGTCCCAGAATGGCCCATCGGCTGGCCTATCGTGGGAAAAAACACTGACACAAATGGCATCGTGGATGCCATTTGAGGCCGCAAAGCCCTTAGTTTAACCTAATTGCAGCCATTTATGGCTGCATTTAGGTTAATCTAAGAGCTTTATGGCTGCTAATGGTGTCCACTATGCCATATGCATCCAGAGATCCCTCAGCCAGCGATACGGCATGCCAATGGCAGCCATATCGCCAACGATACAGAGCCAGCTGTGGGAAGGATCTGGTCAAAGAGGATTCCGGTGGGAGGTGGAGGTAAGGGATCCTTTCCACCATGGACTCTCATTGGGGTCCGTGGCGAAATCCTCCGCCATCCCTAAGAATGGGCATTGCCTAGGAGCAAGCTAATCAGTTAGAAAGTAGCCAGCCAAAACCCTCTTCACCCCTGGGAATGCCAGAGCTGCTGGAGGAGGAGTTGTTAGAAATATGAGACCCTTGGGTGAGATGTCAGGCTAGGCTAGTAGAGCAATGTCAACTCAGGAGGTGTTCCAAAAGGTTGGCCATGCAGGGAAGGTCCCTCTGAAAAGACCCACCCTAAGGGAGGGGCTTAACCAGCCAGTCAGGTTGTCGAAAAGATGGCTGGCACCAGTTTTTTATTGCAACTGTCTAACATAGTGCATTAACCCCAGGGAGTTGCTTGTCACCTAAGCGGTCCTATATTAGGCAAAACTGTCCAGAGACTTTACTGCTGTTTGTGGACTCTGATTGTAACCCAAGGCACAGATGATCTAACTGCAGTTTGCATAATAAAAGCAATTGTTTTGCTCTTTGACTTCTCAGATCAATCATAAAGAGAGACCTGAAACTGGGCACTTGACACCTTCTGGGGCACCCCTAGGGGTCAGATTATGTTAGGGGGTGGACATGCTCCATCATGAGAGAGGCATGGAGTGATGTTTCTTCCTTCACAGAGAAAGGACAGTCCCTCTCAGCCCTAGAGACAGCAGCCTTTTTGTGGAACTAGGAGAGAACGTTCCCACTTCCATCTTTGATCAGAGATAGGAATGAGGCCTGGAAGAAAATCTCGACAGGCAAGGTGGGGAAGTTCCAAAGATGCACCTTGGTGTTCTGCATGCACAAAACCCAATATACATGGCATGAAATTTTCTATTAAAGGGTGACTCTCACCTGAGCTCACATGGATGAATTCATTGCTTTCCAGGTAACCAATTTACTCAGGTTACATTCACTCATCACTAGGGATGGCGGAGAATTTCTCCCTGAATCTTCGGGGGCCCGAGCGCCAACGCATTCGGCCCCCTGAAATCGGCGGTGAAATTCTCTGCCCCCCCCGGGATGGGACTTACCTTTGGCGGGTCCCGGCAGCAGATCGTCGGCCTTTTGGCGGGGGCGGGGGCAGCAACCGGTCTTCCGACTGGCTGCCGCCGCCGCCATTACAAAGTGTAAAAAAACCACAAAACCCCATGATAGGCTGCGTAACAATTAACATAGCCTATCATGGCTGACTTTGGAAATCTAGCCGTGATAGGCTGCGTTAATTGTTACGTAGCCTATCACGGGGTTTTGGGTTTTTTTATACTTTGTTTCCCGGCCAGGGAGATGGGGCGCTTCTCCCCGGCCTAAATTTCAGCCGGGCGAGGCGGGAAGCCTCCCCCCCCAGCCTGAATTTCGGCCGGGCGAGGCGGGATGGCTCCCCCCCCCTCGCCTGAACTTCAGGGGGAGAAGCGAAGCGATTCCCCCCCACCGCGAAGCACCCCTGCGAAAAGGTAAGTGACTTTTGTACATCCCTATCACTAGTTAGAATGCTGCCTTGAGACCAAGTGGATCTAAGTTCAAATCTCTCCTAAACCACAAAGCTCACTGACTGACCTAATGATGACCACTCAGCCTAACCCATTGTGCCAGGTTCCTGTGAGGATAAAATTGGGGGTGGGAGCTATAGGTGTCCCTCGCCCCCAGGAGGAAAGATGGGATAACAACAAAATAAATGCATGAAAATTGTTCCTTGGGACCAATGGTGGATGTTGTTATCTGTGAGAAATACTGAGAATTCATTCACAAGGGACTTTTAGTTTGTATTTTGTTTTTGTTTTAGTTTTAAAAAGGTTAGCCTTTGGAAGCTCTTCTCTTTCCTTATAAACCAAAAGAAATACAGCAGTGAGACCATGCCCAAAGCTGCAAGGCTAAGGGTCCCATGCCAATGTGAACCTCTTGTATTTTGTTTTTTAATAGACATATGTGGAGTGAATTGAGGCACTGAGCAGGGGGTTGGACTCGATGGTCTTGTAGGCCCCTTCCAACCCTACTGTTCTATGATTCTATGAATCACACCAGCCACAGATTATTTTTGGGTCAAAAGGACATTAAAAGCACTGCCAACATCACCAAGATGACTTCTTTTTTTTTATTTTTTTTGTGGGGGGGCATTGTCCTTCTTGCTCTAGCTCATGACATTGGATATTGGGAAATACTTCCGCTGAACAAAGAACAGGATCAATTTGTATGGTCCTGCTGTGAGGACTCTGAGGATGGGAAAGAGAGGTTAAGCTGTAATGGATGGAGCGTAAGCCACTGTGTTTCTTGCCTTGTGTTAAAGCAGAAAGGTCACAAGAGTTGTAAAAGGTTAATCATCATCTTAGGCCTGGCTCTAGGTTTTGCCTCAATGAACTGGACCATGCTAGAGAATGATATTCTACCCCAGTCTCCCTATTTTCAAGTTATGGGGGATATGAGTTTTGGAGACAGGAAGGTTGGGACAAATAATGGGTGTAGTCATCATGATCGTGTGTGACCTTCTGGGAGGCATTTGGCTAGCCACTCTTGGAAATAGTCTGCTGCACTAAATTAGGGATGCATAAGAATGTTGTTTCTGTTTGGAAATCATGCGAGCATGTCCCATTCTGAATCCCAAAGAGGAATATTTACAAATTCCCGAATGTACAATCATGTTAAAAAAATGTGTAAATATATATTTTTTAAAAATATGCACTTTGAAATGTGTATTTTCCAGTCACGCACAGGAATGTGCACTTTTCCCATTCAAAATACATACTTTCCTGCTAATCAAAAGAAAACAAAACAGGTTGAACAGGAAAATGGGAATGAACCAAAATGACCTTCAAAGTGATTTTCATAAAACTAAGGTATCCACAAAAACTGGTTCTCCCATCCCTAGATTAAATGTGCCACAGTTTTATCCAGCATAGGCAATTGTTTTCAGTGGATGGAACCATCGTTGTAGCTATAGCTAAATTAGAGAGTTAAGGTAGAGAGGGACTTTCTAGGTCTTTGAAAGGAGCTGCTATCATGTACCAAGGGACGAAGGAATCCCAAATCAAGTAGCTATTAATGACTCACTGTTCTTGCTTAGCATAGATCAGGCTTGGGCTTTCAAATAAAACAGACAACACAGTGGAAAAGCCCCATATGTTCCATCTGTAGCTCTTTTATAAGTACATAGACTGTTTTCTCATGATGGCTTCTAGCTGCCAGCTTTTCTGTTGACCATATCTATTTGTCTGCCTGTCTGGCTGCCTGTGTTGGTGGAAACTGGTCTCACAACTTTCTAACACAGTAGTTGTGTTTGAAATCCCGAATATCTTAATGTTGTTATGGTGTCATGTTGGGATCCTGGTGAAGTTCTCCTGAGCCAAATGCCATCTTCAGGGGGTTGTAAATAGTGGGTCAAATGAGAGGTGGGCTTTATAAGCTGTCAAATTCTTCTGTGGCTAGGATCAAAATCCAGGCAGAAGATGAGCTCTCAGCTTCCTCTGGTTTCTGCTGCCCCCACAAACATGATTTCTTTTTCACTCGTCTTTTCTTTTTCCTTCTTTCTTTTTTATTTTACAGATGTTTTATGAAACAGTGGCTCCATAAATATAATGTGAACAAAGCCAGTAATTAAAGTTGGAAGAGAAAATTGAGATTTTTTTTAAAAAAATCTTAGCATGTAATGATTTAGAGATTGCAAACAGTGTTGTGTTTTTATTTTGATCCCTTCAGATAACTTGCCACTAGCACTCTGAACCTTGCCCATGTCTTTGCTTTGTGCCCAGTACTGATCCAAAACTGTGCAGTCATTTGTTCTTCAGGCAATCTGCCTATCAGCCTGCCAATATCTGCTCCATGACCTCCCTCCATGAAGCCCATTTTTTTTAGCCTTATTCCCTCTTTTCAAGGGCCATAGGGGGCATTTGACTGATGCTGGAGGCCATCACTGTTTTGTAGTCCTTTTGTTTTCAATGGTTAGGTCTACTTTTTTTCCTCCTCCTGACACCATGTCCAGACTGCCTGTAAACAGCTCTGTACCTAGGAATATCGATACAAGCAAAACACGAGTTTGTCAAAGTTCTCCAAATTCCACCTTGAAGATTATTCTATCTCTGTACATATTGGATTTGGATTGCAGTTCATTTCCCCCCCGCCCCACATGAAACTTTGTGCATATTTTTGTGCGTATCTTTTTCCAAATGTACACATCAATGTGCAAATCTTTGAAATGTATGCATTCTTCTACCATTGATTATGGCATCTCTCTGTGTGTTTACCCAATACGATGCAATTTTTCTTGCACGTCGTTTTTCAAAAGTAGGCATGCTGTTGAATGCACTCGTTTTGGTCTGAGAATCACATTGCAAGCTCATATATGCAAGGACTCCAACTACAAATTGTGATTGAGTCTGTACTTGTTGATCTGGAAGTTGTGAACTGGGTAAACCCTTATCAACAATGAACTGAAGGAACGGTCAGTTTCATCCCTATTTGAACCGTCTTGGCTTTCACTACTTGTCCAACGATGTGGAGTGCACTCTAGCATTCTCTCTTGTAGCTTCAGAGAACGTGTTCCTGGCTTGGTTGATACATTTGCACTCCCATGCATTATGACAGGAAATGACATCATGGGCATCAGGAAGTTGCAGAGTGCACCATCCACAAATAAGCTTCAAAGAAAACGTTGGTATTTGCTTATCCCAAATCAAATCATCTGTCCACCTAGCTCAGTATTGTGTACACCAGCCTTCCATGGCATGGAATCCTTCAGATGCTTTGGACTGCAACTTCCATCATCCCTGACCATTGGGTATGGTGGCTGGGGCTTATAGGAGCTATAGCCCAAAGCATCTGAAAGGCCAATAGGCTGGGGCAGGCTAGTTTATACTTACTGGCTCTCCAGAGCTGAAAACCTGAGGCTTCCCCAGCCCTACCTGTAGGGATATATATGAAATATATGAAAGTTCCGCCACGGATCTCGGGGAGGCCGAATGACAGCACATTCGGCCCCCCAAAATTGGTGGCGGAACGGCCCGCCACCCCCCGCCACCCCCCCAGGACGGGACTTACCTAGGGCAGATCTTTCTGGTGGCGGCGGCTGCGGTGGCGGCCATTTCCAGGTTTTAAAAACAACAACAACAACAAAAGTGATAGGCTATGTAAATTTTTACGTAGCCTATCACGGCTGATTAAAAAAAACAACAAAAAAACGCGTATGCAAATGGCGACGCCCATAGGCGCTGCCATTTGCATTCCTTATTTTGGCACGTCTTAGTCTACGTAAACATTTATGTAGACTAACACGGCGAAAATAAGGGGAACGCAAATAGAGTAGCGCAAATAGCGTAGCCGCCATTTGTGTATGCGCGTTTTTGTTTTAAATCAGTCGTGATAGGCTACGTAAACATTTACGTAGCCTATCACGGCTGACTGCAGGGACGCAAATGGTGGTGGCTACGGCCGCCGCCATTTGCGTCCCTGCTAGCCAGCGGCTGGATGTCCGGCTGCTGGCAGAGCCGGCCGGCGGCTCCGCAGAATCGCTGCGGAGCACAGCCGGCCAGCCCGTATTCCGGGTGGGGGGGAGGAAAGTAGTGCCTCCCCCCCGGTGAGGATTCTGGGGGGAGGGATGGAATGCCTCCCCCCGTACCATCAGCATAATCCCCGAAAGGTAAGTGATTTTCGTACATCCCTACCTACCTGGAGATTCCAGGGCTGGAACTTGGGATCTCTTGCATCCAAAGCATGCCTTCTATCTCGGCATGTATGAGGATATCATTTCAGTACCCAAATCACTAAAAAAAATGCCCTCTTCATGATCCCAAATGCGAATGTGAATGGGAGCGTATTTTCTCCTAAAAGGTTAGCAAATTCTCAAACTTGCATTTGTGTTCCCAAAATGTGTACTTGAAAATGCATAGCTTTCTCAAAATTCACAACTTTCCCCCAAATGTGCAACTTTTAAATCACCCTTGCTTTAGTCTGAGGGGGAAATTTGCACAATTTTGGAAATTAGCACAAATTTGGGAATCTTTTGCACCACTTCCACATTTGGCCCTTGTTTGTTTTGCACGATTTCCACATTGCTGCAGAACGAAAAATGTTCGCAAAGGCGAGCCGAAATTGAGGAGAGATGAGCAGTGAGCTGAGATTTGGAGGATCTTAGTGAGCCTAAACATTGCTAGGGGTGTCCATTCTTGGGAAATCCAGCCCTTTCGGGGTCTTCTGGATTCCCACAGCACCCCCAACTTTGCTTGCATTTGCAAGATGATCTGGGGGATTGTTCCAGAAATCCAGGAACTTCTTCAGTTTTTTCCCCCTAGTAAAAAGCAATTTGCACAAATTTCAGCCACAATTTGCATGCATCACACATATTTCGGCTGCGGTTTGCACGCAACATAACACAACTTGTAACTGAAATTTGCTGAATTTGTGCAAATTGTAGCTGTAATTTATGCAAATTGCTTTACATAAATTTTAAAATCCAGACATTTGCAAGCTGGCTTGACTTGACACAGTATGAGTTGGGCCAGCTCATGGGAAAGCAAGCCACAGTGTGTGGGGGGGAGCTGACTAAAGCTTGATGAACTTCACCCCCCAGACAGATTCTTCCAACACCCCTACACTTTCCTGGTTTGCCCGGCCCCTTCCTAATTCTATCACCAAGCTACAGACCTTCTTATTAGGAAGCTGTTCTTCCCTGATTCTTAATATGAACCTGGAGATAAATCCTTTTCCTAGTTCATCTCCTGGGCCATCTCCTTTCAGATGGCACACAGAAAACCTGAACAATCACACTGCTACTTTAAGCACAAGTTTAAATATGTTTCGATTTAGACAATGCACACCCAATTGTGTGGAAAGCATTTGTTCAGTGGGATACTTGTTAGGAGAATGCACCACTAGAATTTTATCTGTATCCTGCTCTGGATGTCTAGGGAAATCTAACACTGTTAATGCACATTTTCAAACAGACCTTCCTTCCAACAATGACAGATACCTCTAGGGTCTCGATTGTTGCCTGTGACTGCTAACATGCCAAGATCAAAGGAGAAAGGATTTGAGTAATTGGGGGGGGATGAATGGAATTAGTGCTCTGACTCTGTGCAGACATTTTGGGTTTGGGCTTGTGATCTTCTCCAGCAATACCTGCAGTTGTTTTTTTGTTTTTTTTTTTAATGATCATATGAATCAGTTCAGGGAAAGAGAAGAAGACCAAAAAGGGGGTAGGGAGTGTGTGTGTGGGAGGTTTACCTCTGTGAAATGTCTCCCCTCCCCATTCCTTTTAAAAATGTTTCACACATGCTTTCAAACCAAGGCACTTTTAGGGATGGACGAAAGTCACTTACCTGATCCCGAAGCTTGCTTCACGGTGGGGGGGAGGCGCTCCATCCCTCCTGCCGAAATTCTGGGTGGGGGGGAGGCGCCCCATCCCTCCCCGCCAAAATTATGTCCGGGGGGGAGCGCCCCGCCTCTCTGGCTGCAAAAGTTCTGCTCCTGCCGGGACGCAAATGGCGGCGGCTGTAGCCGCCGCCGTTTGCGTCCCTGGCCTGCAGTCAGCCGTGATAGGCTACGTAAATGTTTACGTAGCCTATCACGGATGACTTTGAAAAAAAAAAAGCGCGTACGCAAATGGCGGCGCCCATGGGCGCCGCCATTTGCGTTCCTTATTTTGGCATGGGTAGTCTACATAAATATTTACGTAGACTACCTGTGCCAAAATAAGGAATGCAAATAGCGTTGCCCTTATTTTCGCCATAGTCTACGTAAATCTTTACATAGACTACCCGTGCCAAAATAAGGAACGCAAATGGCAGCGCCCATGGGCGCCGCCATTTGCGTGCACGCTTTTTTCCCCCAAAGTCAGCCATGTTAGGCTACGTAAACATTTACGTAGCCTATCACAGTGTTTTTTGAAAATCTATCCATGATAGGCTACGTAAATCTTTACGTAGCCTATCACGTTTGTTGTTGTTGTTGTTGTTTTTACTTGGAAATGGCGTCGGCGGCAGCTGGTTGGAAGACCAGCTGCCGCCGCAGCCGCCGCCGAACCGCCACCGAACCGCCGCCGGAAGCCGCCGCCGCGAGGGACATTCGCACAAGGTAAGTCCCATCCCAGGGGGGGGGCGGACCATTTCTCCACCAATTTTGGGGGGCTGAATGTGTTGGCATTCGGCCTCCTGGAGATTCATGGAGAAATTCTCTGACATCCCTACATTAGATAAGAGATTGATCGGTGTGAAATCTACATTCAGTTTGAAACAGGCAATGAGGTTAAGACTGAAGCTGTCTAGTTTTAGCTGGGAAATTTTCATCAAGTCAATCATATTCCAAACATCAGGACATTGTATGTGTGTGTGTGTCTGTGTGTGTTAGGGTGAGGGTGGGGTGGGGTGGGGTGAGGTGGTGGAATGCAGCATTGATTTTTGGCATCTGAGAAAAAGCTATCATATCTGAAATACAAGCATCTTTATTTTGCCTTGGAGCAATGAGTTCTCTGTAATATATGGTGTTGTAGCATAAAAATGTTCAGTGGTGTTTATGCTGAGGATATTGTACTAAGCTGTGTTTGAACCACCTTCTGTCTGTGTGGATAGACCCAGTAAGGGGTAGCTGTTGGACCGGGACTCAACAGATCCAGGTTCTAGTCCCTACGCAGCTATGAAGCTCACTGGGTGACTTTGGGCCAGTCACTGACTCTCAGCCTAACCTACCTCACAACGTCGTTGTGAGGATAAAATGGAGAGGAGGAGGAGAATGTAAGCCACGCTGGGTTCCCTGCAAGAGGGAAAAAAAGGCAGGATATATATATATATATATATATATATATATATAGTGTATATATATGCGTGTGTGCGTGCGTATGTGCATGTGTGTGTGTAGATGCATATAAAGATATATTGCAATGGTTGAAATTGACTCTTGGCTATGCCTAGTTATGTCTGGGTAACTGTAGACTGACAATATATCTGGCCAATAAATATCAGAGGCAGCATTCAACTGTCTCATTCTGGTAGCACAAATGAAGTTGCGCTAGCAGTAGGGATGTACGAAAGTCACTTACCTTTTCGATGGGGTGATTCATGGTGGGGGGGAGGCGCTCTGCACCTCCCCCCGAAATCCTGATCCGGCTGGCTCCGCTCTGCGGAGATTCCGCGGAGCCGCCTGTCGGGGCCACCCGCAGCCGGACATCCAGCCACTAGGCAGCCTTCCGGAACCCCCCCCCCTGCGTACGCAAATGGCGGCGGCTATGGCGGCCGCCGTTTCCATTCCCTTTTTTTCACTGTTTTAGCCTACATAAATATTTATGTAAGCTATTATGACGAAAGAAAGGGGAATGCAAATAGCGTAGTGGGTGCTATTTGCGTTCCTTCCCCCCCCCGCCATTTTAGCCTACGTAAAGATTTACATAAGCTATTACGGCGAAAAAAAGGGAAGCCGCCGCCACCGCAAGATCCACCCCAGGTAAGCTTCGTCCTGGGGTGGATTCCGCAGGGGAGCGGGAGGTGGGAGGCTGTTCCACCACGGGTTTTGGGGGGCCAAATGCCAGCGCATTCGGCCTCACTGAAATCCATGGCGGAATTTCCGTAGCAGCAACTAGGTTCTGAACTATGCACAAGAAGAGAATCCAGCTATAGTTACTTCTGTGCAAGCAATTGCACAACTTGTTGTGCAAATGGTTGTGCACTGTATTTGTGCAATCCATTGAGCAAGCAGTTGTGCATTACGCTTGTGCAGTCCATTTCACATTACACTTGTGCAAACACTCATGCACTACACTTGTGCAACCCGTTGTGCAAATGGTCATGCATTAGGCTTGTGAAACCCATTGCACATTACACTTGTGAAAAAGGTTGTGCATTACACTTGTGAAAACCATTGTGCAGCGGTTGTGCAATATGCCTGTGCAACCCATTGCATGTCACACTTGTGCAATCGGTTGTGCATTAGGCTTGTGAAACCCATTGTGCATTACACTTCTGGAAAAGGTTGTGCTTGTGAAAAAGGTTGTACAAGTGTAATGCACAAATGCTTGTGCAATGGAAAGATCTGGTGGAGCTCTGTTCATACCATTTGAGTTTGCTGAAAGACACTATTGGATACTGCCCATAATTAGTTGCATCCAACTGGGGGTGCAGAAGCAGACTTGCATGCCCCCCCTCCCCACAGCAGCTCCCCTAGTCCCCTGAAAGTGCTGCACAAATGGTCAGGGGTAGGGATGGCACGGGCACCCATTTCATTTCAGGTATCAGGCAAACCGCCCATGACTGCACCCTGAGCCATTCCTGCTGAGCCCCCAGATGCATGCTTGACCCCCCTGCTGAGCCCCCCCTTTACACCTGTAATCTTGCATATGTGAGCAATTCACATTGCCATTTTGCGTACAAGTCTCTGTGTGCATTTTTGCGATCGCCATGTTTCTTTCCATAAAATGGCAATTGCAGAGCAGGAGGACAGGGCCCAGGTGAGTGCAGGTGGCTTGGCAAGTGGTGGGAGGCTCAAGCGTAGGTCTGGGGCATGTGAGTGGGGCAGGGGCTGGGTAGATGCCTGGAGAACCCAGATGGGGGGCTGTCCATCCCTATTCGGGGACCCTTTTGAATGGTGTGAGCTGTGGTGCAGGGGGGATCCTTCCCAATCAGGCAGACTGAGGCACATTTCATGAGCAGAGCTTTTCCATCCACAGAAGGGAACTCTCGGATCAAACCACAGTTGTTTTATACCTGCTGTTTTCTGATTTTCAGCTTGAAATGATGTTAGAAATGTTGTTACGATGACCAAAATGCATAAACTTGAACTTGAACTACATTTGGACAAAATCATCATGGCTGATTTGTGGATTTGACAGAGTGTTTCTTGAACTGTAGAAAAGGGAAAAATCACAGTTTGCCCTGGGGCAGTCCAGAAATGCATTCTTTTAAATCAATGTGCCAGCATGTCTCGGAAGTGAGTGAGTGAGAGAGAGAGTGAAGTCTGAGATTTGGTTTGGACCCATTCAAGTGTGTCCAAGGACTCTATGTGTTTGGTCTTTACTCAAAAGTAACTGTATGTGTGGGGCGAGGAGATACGGATTAGGACTGCTGCACATGGAGAGGGAAGGTTTGATCCTTCCATACTCAACCACAAACACCCCACACCACCCCGTAACATTCCTCCCATTGGCACAAATGGGAACATGGATCTGTGTGTGTGTGTGTCCCCAATCCTTCCATCTGTGCCAATGGGAGGAATGTAACAATTACAATAATATATATATATATATATATATATATATATATATAGGATGGCGGAGAAATCTGCCACGGACTCCAATGAGGCTGGATTCTTTAGAATCTGGCCCCTGGAGTCCGTGGAGGAATGGACTACCCCCCCACCCCGCGGAATCCCTCCAGGATGGACCCTACCTGGTCATCAGCAGGTCCAGGCCATCCAGCTGCCCTCCACCATCTGCCACTGCTTCTCTTTGGATGCAAATGGTGTCCAACGTAGCGGACGCCATTTGCGTCCCTGCCTTTTGCCATGATAGGCTATGTAAATCATTACGTAGCCTACAATGGCAAAAGGCAGGGACACAAATGGCATCCGCTACGCCATTTGTGCCCCTGTTCTTTGCTGTAATAGGCTATGCAAAGATTTACATAGCCTATCAAGGCAAAAGGCAGAGATGCAAATGGCGTCCGCTATACCTGATGCCATTTGCATCCGAAGACTGGCTGCTGCCAGAAGTTAGGCAGCAGCCAGCCCTGGCCGTCAGCTCCGCGGACTCACCGTGGAGCGGAGCTGGCCAGGGGGGATTCCAGGGGGAGGGAGGGATCGCCTCCCCCCCACCGTGGACAGCCCCACCCAGAACAAGGTAAGGGATTCGTATATCCCATATATATATATATATATATATATATATATATGCATGCATGTATAGTGTGTGTGTGTATGTATGTGTGTGTGTGTGTGTGTGTGCAATCCTTCCATTTGTGCCAATAGGAGGAATGTAACAAATACAATACATACATACACACATACATATATGTGTGTGTGCGTGTGCGTGCGTGCGTGCGTGCGAGCGCATGTGTGTTATTTATGTATTGTATTTGTTAAAGGCCTAATAAAATAGATTTCTCTAGGCATTGTGCAGTACAATTGAAAATATAATCCTAATATAATAAGAATACAACAAGACAATAAAGCAATAAAAGACAGCACAACATAAAACCAAGTAGACATTTACTGACATAAGCTATCTCTATTTTTTACTATCTTTAACTGCTGTGCAGGGGAAGGTCGTGCGTGTGGGGCAGGACCATTGTGGATGAGGAGCATAAGATTAAACCTCACCTCCATGTGCACTGCAGTCCTGATCCAGATCTGCCACGTGCTTACTTTTGGGTAGGGATGTCAGAGAATTTCACCACGAATCTCGGGGAGGCTGAATGCCAGCGCATTTGGCCACCTGAAATTGGTGGTGAAACGGTCTGCCCCCCCTGCCCCCCCGGGACAAGACTTACCTTGGGCGAATCCTCCTGGCAGCGGCGGCTCTGGCGGCGGTTCGGCGGTGGTTCGGCAGCGGCGGCTGCAGCGGCTGGTCTTCTGACTGGCTGCCGCCGCCATTTCCAGTAAAAAACAAACAAACATGTGATAGGCTACGTAAAAATTTACGTAGCCTATCACGGCTAGATTTTTAAAAAATACCGTGGTAGCCTACGTAAATGTTTACGTAGCCTATCACGGCTGAGTAAAACCAAAAAACCAAAAACCGCGCGTACACAAATGGCGGCGCCCATGGGCGCCTCCATTTGCGTTCCTTATTTTGGCACGTGTAGTCTACGTAAACTTTTACATAGACTACGGTGAAAATAAGGGGAACGCAAATAGCGTAGCGTCTACGCTATTTGCGTTCCCCTTATTTTTGCCGTAGTCTCCGTAAATGTTTACATAAACTACACGTGCCAAAATAAGGAACACAAATGGCGGCGGTTTTTTGTTTTTTGTTTTTACTCAGCCGTGATAGGCTATGTAAACATTTACATAGGCTATCGCGTTTTTTTTTTTCCACTCAGCCGTGATAGGCTACATAAATTTCGGGGGGGAGGGACAGAGCGCCCCCACCGGCCAGAATTTTTTGGGGGAGGGACGGAGCGCCTCCCCCCTGGCCAGAATTTCAGGGGGAGGGACGGAGCGCCTCCCCCCCACCTCGAATCAATTTCGTGAAAAGGTAAATGACTTTCGTACATCCCTACTTTTGGGTAGCAAAAAGCAACAACATAGGGAACTGCACATTACATTTTTAACATAACACATAGCTTGACCCTTAGTCAGATATTGTTATGAACTGTGCTGTGCAGATCCACAAATCACCCCTTGGCTTTGGCATGGTGTGGCCACACACTGACTGCTGTGCAGTTAGGCATGGATGGATCCATTCATAATCATTTCATTCTTGTCAGATTTGCAGACTTGAATCCATTCCATCCCATTTCCATGTAAGTTTGTGAGTAATTCCCTTCTCCTTTTCTTTTCTTTTTTGATGTCTGGATGGAAATACACCTGTCTTTTGGTCATATTTTTCCTCCCCAAATAGGTGCGTTTCTATTCACATTTCCCCAACTGCCTTTCCATTGATGTAATGCAGATTTGTGCACATACACAAATGCATGCTGTCCACCAATATATACCTTTAGTGTGTGTGCATGTGAACTAAATTGCCAAGCTTTCTTATTGGCTTGGAAGGTGTGGATTTGGTAAATGTGTCGAAAAATCTTGTTTGAACCATTTTCTCACACATCCTTAGGGATGTATGGAGTTTGTTTAATCCATTCCATTTGTGTTTCATAGATTGTCAGTCATATTTTGTTCCGTCATCCGCTCATGGATATAATCAGATGCCCTCCCCACCCTTAGGAAAAGTATAGAAAAACATCCACTGCAATTGATGTAACTTTCACTAGTGCACAATATTTTATGTATTGTTCTTAATAAAGCATACAATCAATAAACAGAGCACACAAGGAATTCTGCTGGACAATGGAGGCTGAAGAGAGATCAGACATGTATAAAATGTTAGGTTGTGTTTTTTTAATGGCATATACGTATATTACTGCATTTTCCAGGAACTTTTGTACTTTCTTAAAACTAAATTTTTTTAAGGACCGCGGTGGCTTAGTGGTAGAGATGTATGAAATCCCACCTACCTGGCTCCACCGGGTTCGGCTGGGGGGGGGAGGTGCTCCGTCCCTCCCACCGGAATCCTCGGGATTCCGCGGCAACGACGGCCGGCTCCGCCAGCATCCGGACATCCGGCCACTGTCTAGGAGGGATGCAAATGGCAGCGGCCATAGCCGCCGCCGTGTGCATCCCTGTAGTCAGCCGAAATAGGCTATGTAAAGACTTACGTAGCCTATCACGTCTGGCTTAAAAAACAAAAACGTGGTCCGGCTACGGCCACCGCCATTTGCGTTCTTTATTTTTACAGCAGTTCGAGACCCGAGTGCCGCGTGACGGAGTGAGCTCCCATCTTCAGTCCCAGCTCCTGCCAACCTAGCAGTTCGAAAGCAAGAAATTGCAAGTAGAGAAATAGGTACCGCTTCGGCGGGAAAGCTAACAGTGTTCCGTGCACCTCGGTGTTCAGTCATGCCGGCCACATGACCACAGAAGCGTCTTCGGACAGCGCTGGCTCTTCGGCTTAAAATTAGGGATGTACGAAAGTGACTTACCTTTCGTGGATTATGTTGATGGTGGGGGGGAGGCGTTCCGTCCCTCCCCCCAGAATCCTCAAATGGCCGGCTGTGCTCCGCGGCAGCTCTGCAGAGCAGCTGGCCAGGCCCGGTCCGGCCAGGCCAGAGCCGTCTGCAGCCGGATTTCCGGCCGCGGAGGGCTCTGGGTTAAAAAAAAACAAAAAAAACCCGCTTACACAAATGGCGGTGGCTACGGCCACCACCATTTGCGTTCTTTATTTTTGGCCGTCTTAGTCTACGTAAATATTTACGTAGACTAAGACAGCAAAAATAACGGGAACGCAAATAGCATAACGGACGCGATTTGCGTTCCCCTTATTTTCGCCGTCTTAGTCTACGTAAATATTTACGTAGACTAAGACAGCCAAAAATAAGGAACACAAATGGCAGTGGCCGTAGCCGCCGCCATTTCCGTACGCGGTTTTTTTTTTTTAAAACCCAGCCGTGATAGGCTACATAAATCTTTATGTAGCCTATCACGTCGTTTTTTTTTTTGTTTTTTTTTACAAGGCTGAAAATGACAGAGGCGGCAGCCGGTCAGAAGACTAGCCACCTCAGCCGCCGCTGCCGAAGCCACCGCTGGAGCCGCTGCTGCCCGGAAGATCCGCCCCCGGTAATTCTTGTCCCGGGGGGCATCCGCAGGGGGGCAGGGGGGCAGGCTGTTCCGCCAAAGATTTCGGGGGGCCAAATGCACCGGCATTCGTCCTCACTGAGATCCGTGGAAGAATTCTCTGCCATCCCTACTTAGTGATTAAGATACTGAACTGCAGACCGGAAGGTCAGCAGGACAGCAGTTCGAGACCCGAGTGCCGCGTGACGGAGTGAGCTCCCATCTTCAGTCCCAGCTCCTGCCAACCTAGCAGTTCGAAAGCGAGAAATTGCAAGTAGAGAAATAGGTACCGCTTCGGCGGGAAAGCTAACAGCTTTCCGTGCACCTCGGTGTTCAGTCATGCCGGCCACATGACCACGGAAGCGTCTTCGGACAGCGCTGGCTCTTCAGCTTAGAATTAGGGATGTACGAAAGTGACTTACCTTTCGCGGATTATGTTGATGGTGGGGGGGAGGCGTTCCGTCCCTCCCCCCGGAATCCTCAAATGGCCAGCTGTGCTCCGCGGCAGCTCTGCAGAGCAGCCGGCCAGGCCCGGTCCGGCCAGGCCAGAGCCGTCCGCAGCCGGATTTCTGGCCGCGGAGGGCTCCGGGTTAAAAAAACACAAAAAAAACCTGCTTACGCAAATGGCGGCGGCTACGGCCGCCACCATTTGTGTTCCTTCTTTTTGGCCATCTTAATCTACGTAAATCTTTACGTAGGCTAAAACTGCGAATCAAAAGGGGACGCAAATAGCGCCCGCTATGCTATTTGCGTTCCCCTTACTTTTCGACGTCATAGTCTACGTAAATATTTACGTAGTATTGCCCTTATTTTCGCTGTAGACTACGTAAATCTTTACGTAGACTACAGGGACCAAATAAGGAACGCGAATGGCGGCTCCTTATGGGGGCCGCCATTTGCGTACGCGCTTTTGTTTTTTTTAAAGTCACCCGTGATAGGCTACATGACGATTAATGTAGCCTATCATGGCTAGATTTGCAGATCTAGCAGTGATAGGCTACGTAAATCATTACGTAGCCTATCACCGGGCTTTTTTTTTTTTTACTTTTCTTTTGAAGTTCGCGGCCGGGGAGACGGGGCGCTTCTCCCCGGCCTGAATTTTGGCCGGGCAAGGCGAGAAGCCTCCCCCCCGGCCTGAATTTTGGCCGGGCGAGGCGGGAAGACACCCCCCCTCGCATGAACTTTGGGGAGAGAAGCAAAGCGCCTCTCCCCCACCGTGAAAAAAGCTGCGGGACAAGGTAAGTCCCTTTTATACATCCCTACATGTAACGTGTCACATTGCACATGTGACTGGTGCATGCCAATGCCCGCTTCTCTATCAAGAGAGAAGATGCAGATTTGGCGGCCCTCAGCCTGAGTGACCCTCCACAGCAGAATCTGGCAACAACAGAGTGAATGAACTGGGAAAGCAACTATCTAACAACAATAACATTGAGTTTTGCAATGAACTGTTGTCCAAAGTTAGATTTGTGCACATTTGTTCTATATGATACCATAGGCATCATATTTCATTAATATTGTGTATTATTTCATTAATATTTCATTAATATTGTTGTTATTTCATTAATACTGTTAAAAATACTAAAGTTAAGTAAATTCCATTGCATAAGTAGTGGTTTGCCATTGGAATGATGCAAATCTACCACCTCCTTATTCTAATTATACAAGAAAGCGAAGACATTGCAGAACTAACACTGAATCTTTGGAACTTTGCTCCCGGCTCAACTTTCCTCCCTAATCCAGTTCCAAAACCAAGAAAGGGTGCCTTGAACTGACTGCACGATGGATGGGGATAATATGGATGTTTCTGTGAATACGCGTTATGCTGCACGGTTATGGAAAATCACTGTTCCTAGGTTTTATGAGGTGAAGTCATTGTCAGTGGGCACTGATGGGCAATTTGATGTGGCATGCATCATCTCAAGAAAGGTGGGCAAAGTCAGCAGGTCTGGGAGCCATTTTCACCCCTCCCCAGACCTCTCTGTGAGTCTCACCTCCCCCCCCACAAACCTGTGCCTCCATCCATGACTCCCCCCAAAATAAAACATCAAAATAAATAAACAAACAAACAAACAAATAAATAAAGGCACCTGGAGCAGCCAATGTGTGCCCAAAGGGTCAAAAGTGGCTTGTTTATGAAGCGGATTTTGAGCCTCTTGGCATTCTGTAGTAGCTATGGAACACTGAAAGGGTCAAAACCACCCAGATAGCTTCAGAATGGCTGCTCCAGGTTCCATTGGGGGGGGGGGGAATAGTGGGTGCTGTACATTGCCCACCCTGATCTAAAGTTGTGTTCCAAAATCCTCCATCTCAGTCTGAGTGTAACAAGATTAGAAAAGCAGGAGTTTGGCATTTGGGAGGAATTGATTTGATGGTACTGTGAATCTGGGATGGCCTGGTTGCTTGCTTCTGCACCTGTGTTATGTACCTGTGTTATGTCAGTTCAGCCTGTTCACTTGCAGATTAATCCAAAGTTATGACACTCATAGGTCTCCAGTCAGGATGTTAGAGAAATCCTTTTGTGGGGTGGAGTTCAACAGGTTTTCCTAAGCTCGGCCCTCCCAGACTTGGTTTCGCTTCCCTCTGCAACACCCAACTCAATTTGCGGTGAGTTGGGCCAGTTTGTGGATTTTCCAGGCGTTCTGCACGTTTTTTTCCCCCTGCAGGTTCTGCCATTTATGCACATTTCTGAGCAATGTGCATAAATTTGGCCATAATTTGTGCAAATTCTGGAACCTGTGAAAAAGAAATGCACCCAAAAGAAGTCCCCAGAGTTCGGGGAAAAGTCTGTTTGACTCACAGACACAAATAGAGCTGTACATGCCACGGAATTCTGTTGAGTAAAGAAAGAACTGGATTTCCCAGACCTAGTCTCCCATGCTTTCTCCTCAAAGAAAAGTTGACTTACTTGATCAGTGCTGCCAGAAATTCTCACCACTCCAAAAAAAAAAAAAGGGGGGGGGAGAAGAAGTGATCTTCTGACCTGTCCGTACGCTGTCGAAATCATCATAAAAATATCACTTTCCCCATCTGCCAGTGGGTAGTGAATTAACATGTTTATGCAAAGAAGTGAATTTGAACATCAGAGAGCCTAACATAATTACGATTTGCCTGGAACATTTGTAACTTGAGCTTCAGCCATCCCCTGGAATTATTGCTATGGTTATCGCTTTAGTAGGTATTAAATTGAAGTAATTATTAAAAGCACCCATGAGATATATGATGTGGTTCACATGGCACTTTCTTCTTAGAAAGTCAGATACACACCTCACAGCTAAGCCATTTAATAATGGGGGGGGTCCCAATCCTGCATAATCAAATTTGTTCAGTCGTACAGTCGTGTCCGACTCTTCGTGACCCCATGGACCATAGCACGCCAGGCCTTCCTGTCCTGCGCTCTCTCCCGGAGTGTGCTCAAGTTCATATTCATTGCATCGGTGATGCTATCTAGCCATCTCATCCTCTGCTGTCCCCTTCTCCTTTTGCCTTCAGTCTTTCCCAGCATCAGGGTCTTTTCCATAGAGTTTTCCCTTCGCATTAGGTGGCCAAAATATTTGAGCTTCAGCTTCAGTGTCTGTCCTTCCAATGAGCACTCAGGGTTGATTTCCTTTAGGATGGACTGATTGGACCTCCTTGCGGTCCAGGGGACTCGTAAGAGTCTTCTCCAGCACCACAGTTCGAAAGCATCAATTCTTCAGCGCTCAGCCT
Source organism: Heloderma suspectum (assembly GCF_057233095.1). NCBI lineage: Eukaryota > Metazoa > Chordata > Lepidosauria > Squamata > Helodermatidae > Heloderma > Heloderma suspectum. The sequence continues at coordinate 13,562,272 of NC_139469.1, read as the reverse complement.
TCCTTATAGTCTGGCTCTCACAGCCATACATTACTACTGGAAAAACCATAGCTTTGATTAGATGGACCTTTGTCGGCAAGGTGATGTCTCTGCTTCTTACTATGCTGTCTAGGTGTGCCATAGCTTTCCTCCCAAGGAGCAAGCATCTTTTAATTTCATGGCTACAGTCACTGTCTGCGGTGATCTTGGAGCCCAAGAAAGTAAAATCTGTCACTGCTTCCATTTCTTCCTCTTCTATATGCCAGGAAGTGATGGGGCCAGATGCCATGATCTTCGTTTTTTTAATGTTGAGTTTCAAACCAGCTTTTTCACTCTCCTCTTTCACCCTCAACAAGAGGCTCTTGAGATCCTCTTCACTTTCTGCCATTAGGGTGGTATCGTCTGCATATCGGAGGTTGTTGATAATTCTCCCAGCAATCTTAATTCCGACCTGTGATTCATCCAACTCGGCGTTTCTCATGATGTACTCTGCATATAAGTTAAATAAGCAGGGTGACAATATGCAGCCTTGTTGTACTCCTTTCCCAATTTTGAACCACTCGGTTGTTCCATGTCTGGTTCTTACTGTTGCTTCTTGACCCTCGTACAGGTTTCTCAGGAGACAGATAAGGTGGTCTGGTAATCCCATCACTTTCAGAATTTGCCACAGTTTGTTGTGATCCACACAATCAAAGGCTTTAGCGTAGTCAATGAAGCAGAAATAGACATTTTTCTGGAATTCTCTTGCTTTCTCCATGATCCAGCGAAGGTTGGCCATTTGATCTCTAGTTTCTCTGCTTCTTCGAAACCCAGCTTGTACTTCCGGTAGTTCTCGGTTCGCATACTGCTGAAGCCTAGCTTGTAGGATTTTGAGCATCACCTTGCTGGCATGTGAAATGAGCGCAATTGTGCGGTAGTTTGAACGCTCTTTGGCGTTGCCCTTCTTTGGAATTGGAATGTAAACTGACCTTTTCCAGTCTTGCGGCCATTGTTGAGTGTGCCAAATTTGTTGGCAAATTGAATGCAGCACTTTAACAGCATCATCTGTTAGGATTTTCAATAGCTCAGCTGGAAGACTGTCATCTCCCCTAGCTTTGTTGTTAGTAATGCTTCCTAAGGCCCACTTGACTTCACTCTCGAGGATGTCTGGCTCAAGTTCAGTGACCACACTATCATGGCTATCAGGGACATTCAGATCTTTCCTGTATAGTTCTTCTGTGTATTCTTGCCACCTCTTCTTAATCTCATCTGCACCTGTTAGGTCCCTGCCTTCTTTGTCCTTTATCATGCCCACCTTTGCACAAAACGTTCCCTTGAGATCTCTGATTTTCTTGAAGAGATCTCTAGTCTTTCCCATTCTGTTGTTTTCCTTGATTTCTTTGCATTGTTCATTTAAGAAGGCCTTCTTGTCTCTCCTTGCTATTCTCTGGAACTCTGCATTCAGTTGGATATATCTTCCCCTTTCTCCCTTGCTTTTCGCTTCCCTTCTTTCCTCAGCTACTTGTAAAGCCTCATCAGACAGCCACTTGGCTTTCTTGCATTTCTTTTTCTTTGGGTTGGATTGAGTTGTTGCCTCCTGAACAATGTTACAGACCTCCGTCCATAGTTCCTCAGGCATTCTGTCTATCAGGTCTAATCCCTGAAATCTATTCCTCACCTCCACTGTATATTCATCAGGGATATGATTTAGGTCATACCTGAATGGTTTAGTGGTTTTCCCTACGTTCTTCAATTTAAGCCGAAATTTTGCAAGAAGCTCATGATCTGAGCCACAGTCAGCTCCAGGTCTTGTTTTGACTGACTGTATAGAGCTTCTCCATCTTTGGCTGCAAAGGACATAATCAATCTGATTTCGATATTGACCATCTGGTGATGTCCATGTGTAGAGTCGTCTCTTGTGCTGTTGGAAAAGAGTGTTTGCTATGATCAGCGTGTTCTCTTGGCAAAACTCTATTAGCTTTTGTCCTGCTTCATTTTGTACACCAAGGCCATGCCTGCCTGTTATCCCGGTGATTTCTTGACTTCCTACTTTAGCATTCCAATCCCCTATGATGAAGAGGACATCTTTGTTTGGTGTTAGTTCTAGAAGGTGTTGTAGGTCTTCATAGACCCGATCAACCTCAGCTTCTTCGGCATCAGTGTTTGGGGCATAGACTTGAATTACTGTGATGTTGAATGGTTTGCCTTGGATTCGTACTGAGATCATTCTATCATTTTTGAGATTGTACCCCAGTACTGCTTTTCCCACCCTTTTGTTGACTATGAGTGCTACTCCATTTCTTCTAAGGGATTCTTGCCCACAGTAGTAGATATGATGGTCACCTGAATTAAATTCGCCCATGCCTGTCCATTTTAGTTCGCTGATTCCCAAGATGTCGATGTTCAATCTTGCCATCTCATGTTTGACCACCTCCAGCTTACCTTGATTCATTGATCTGACATTCCAGGTTCCTAAACAATATTGTTCTTTACAGCATCGGATTTTCTTTTCACCACCAGACACATCCACAGCTGAGTGTCCTTTTGGCTTTGGCCCAGCCGCTTCACTCTTTCTGGCGCTACTTGGAAATACCCTCTGCTCTTCCCAAGTAGTATATTGGACACCTTCCGACCTGAGGGGTTCATCTTCCGGCGTCATCTCTTTTAGCCTTGTGATACGTTCCATGGGGTTTTCTTGGCAAGAATACTGGAGTGGGTTGCCATTTCCTTCTCCAGTGGACCACATTTTGTCCGAACTCTCTGCCATGACCTGTCTGTCTTGGGTGGCCCTGCACAGCATAGCTTATGGCTTCACTGAGTTACGCAAGCCCCTTCGCCACAACAAGGCAGTGATCCATGAAGGGGATAATCAAATTACAAAGGGATTTATGATGAACTAATGCATGTTAGTGATGGCTTTCATAATTTAAAGTATGATATTAGATACGGCACAATGTTTTTGCTCTTAAACATCTCTTATTTATTACAACTTTATGTCCTTTAAAGGTATGGCCAGTGTACATCATACTGTCTGATCATTTAGAGATCAATCCTAGGGAAAGACAGATCACTTTATTTTTAAGGAAGGAACAGGAATTGCGTTTATGTTCACAACTGATGCAAGCATTTCCCATTTGCAATTGTGAATGTGAGCAAGAGTGTCTTTTGGGGAAGATTTTGCAATTTACTGAACTTGTGTTTCCATTCAAAACATGCACATTTTAAAAATGCAAATCCCCCCCCCCAAAGGTGCATTTTCATGCTTTACACTACGGAGGAGAAGTGCACATTTGGGTGCACTCTTTTAAAAGTTGTGCACTCTCCCTGGTTGAAATACATACTTTTCTCATCTGAATGAAACAAAAACAAGAGTGCAATTGAGCACGGAAAATGAGGAGAGGTGAGCTTCACGGTGGTGCTTGGAAAATCTCAGTGATCATGAAAATTGCTTGTTCGTGTATCCCTATCTATTTTTGTCCTGCATGCATTTTGCATGCACTGTTTTGCCCCATTTCCACATTAACCTGCAAGTTTATTTCCATTTGCATTTTGCCACAAAATGCACATCTCTGACAGTGCAATCCTATCTGTGGCTACACAGAATTAAGACCCACTGAATTCAATAGGGCTTGCTCTCAGGTAAGCCACAGGGTGCAATCCTACAGGATAGACTCCCGATAGATGCTTTGTCCATCCAAAGCTCTTCTGGCAAGAATGGAACTGTGGGAGGAGTGACAAAGGCTTTTTGAGCCTCTCTGTCCTCGAATTGTGCATTCTGCACTAGATGGGACTCTGATTCCATCTAGCTCACTCACCTTGCTCTGGGAGGGAATGGGACCTGAGAGGCTTGTGGGCCCAGCAGATTCCCTACCCACCCACTGGCACACTCCCTTTCCTCCCTCCCCATCCTCTTCCAAGGTCATGACACTGACCCTGGAAGACGAGCCAGGATAGTTCATAGCTCTGTCTACGGCCAGGGAGTGGATGACCCCGAATACCCTGTGGCCTTGCAGATGCCATCTAGGGGCCATAGGATTTCTCTCAAAAGGGAATTTTGTTCAAAACACTCATTTATAAACCTATTTAAAGAAATAAAATAAAATAAAATAAAATATGCACCTTCATATGCATTGTGATACATTTTTGGAGCCAAGAGTTCCATCACAAAATTTGGAGCTGTGGGGGATCCACGAGACAACCACGTTCTGATCCATGCATTAGTCCAGGAGGTATGGATCTGGTGAGTTCATATTTGAATTCACACAGAACGAATTCCTCAAGCATCCCTGTCCAATCCTATACCCTATTTATTAAACTTGTTAGATGCCCTGTGGCCTAGGCTCCTAGGGCAATGAACACAGTAAAAACAAAACAGCAAGATCAATAACCCCCAAATTACACTTGTGATGATGTGCAGCAGCAAAAACCCCAATGATTTCCCCCCCCCCCCAACAGACTAAAACAGCAAAAAAGGCAGCCAACACAAAGGAAAAACATTTCAAAACACAATTCAGGGCATAAGATATAAATCATAACTGGGTAATAAAAACAGAGAGTGAGTTAAAAATCTTGAGAGAATAACGAGTTTTTCCTGGTACTGAAAGGTCAACTTGGAATTCTCCATGGGAAGCTCTCTAGGGAGGGCATTCTGCAATTCAGGTGGTTGCCACTGAAAAGGCCTGCTCTGTTAAACTGGCTGAGGGGCTCTAGGATATGGTAGACCCTACCCCCCGGCCATGCCAGTGGAATGTGATATACACTGTATCTAAATAAGATATGCCAGTGCTACTCCGCAGAAGTCCTGGCACAATGCTACACTGCTGCATCTAGGGATGTTGGAGAAATTCACAATGGGAATGGAATCAAATTAGGTCAGATTTCTATTTTATCTGACCCATGAATTCTGCAGCAGAATGGATTTCCAAAGTTGCACAGATTCTGCGGACTTGCAGCCAAGTCTGTCTGTCCTTCTGTCCGTCTGTCTGTCCTTCCTTCCTTCCTTCCTTCCTTCCTTCCTTCCTTCCAGAATTAATGCAAATTTAGTCATAGAAAAATACATAAAATTATTATTATTATTATTATTATTATTATTATTATTATTATTACTATTACTAATGCATGACCCAACAATGCACATTTTCCGCATAGGCTAAAGCATGAAAATGCACAAGGGGGGATTTGTGCATTTCAGGGGGGATTTGCAAATTTGCTCAGATTCAGGAAATTGGGAAAAATCTGATTCCACCAATGAGTGGACATGAAAGATACCTGACAATCCATGAAACACAGAACGGATTTTACAAATCCGTACATCCCTTGCTGTATCTGCTATGGAGGCACAACTGCCGTGTACTCCATGTTGTACTTGTCCTGTATTCAGATTTAATTAGGATAATTTATATTATTATGGAATTGGAGAATCAGGGCTGGCCTTAAGGGTAGGCATAGTTGGGCATCTACCGAGGGCCCACACCTCATCAGGGGCCCACTGACAAGAGCCTCCTGGCATTGTTCCTCTTTGCCACTGCAGCCTGCTTATTCACCTGCCCCTTGCTCTGGCCTGGACAATGGTGGTGGTGAGAAGGAGGAGTGGGAGATGCCACGGCCTGCTTGCTCACTGGCTCTCTGCCTGTCAAGAGCAAGCAAGTGATATCAATGAGGAGAAAGAGGATGTGGATCAACAGCAGCTGGTGACGGTGGTGGCAAAAAGGTAGATTTATTGAGGGGGGGGGGCTCTTTGAGCCAGCACTGTTAATGGCATTTCAAGCAATTGGATCTGATGCTCAGAATTCACTTAGAATCTTTGAATAATCAGTAAATGAATAGCAAAGGCATAGCCGGCAGAGTGTTGTGGTGGGGGTGGTTGCTTTTAAAATACCTTTGGAATAAAGCATCAATACTTCTTTATTAGTATTAAATACATCTCTTTTTTCTTTTCTCCCCAAGGGTATAAGGATAATGCTGTAACGTTTCAATTATATTCATTGATAGCTATGAGCGCAAATACTTTTTAATGGTCAAGGAGAGTCTTTAAATATTTTGATGGAGAAAAGTCTCCCTCCACGTTCCATGAGATGTGAATATTTTATACCACTTTGTGAGGATTATGGAAATTATATCCTCAACAGAGTTGTCATTTCTGACAGGTGAAACATGGAACTCACCCCTTGCACTGAATACTCAAAGAAGCTCCACTTCAAGTAAAAGCTGCTTAGATAATATGCAATGCCTCGAAACCAGCAGGATACTACTGTAGCCCTGTAGATCACAGATCACAGACTGTAGATCACAGTCTGCCTGGCCAGGCACACACTGCCATCTCCCACCGGTCTCCACACCAGGTTGATGAGACCACCATCCATGGCTAGGGATGTATGGATTGTGTAAAATCCATTCCATCTTTCTGTCATGGATTGTCAGGAGCCTTTCATTCTGCTGTCTGCCCATTGACGGAATCAGACTTTTTGTTGTTGCCAAATTTGCGCAAATTCTCATGCCCAAAATGTGCAAATTTCCCCAGGATGCGCATTTTTGCATTTTAGTTTGTGGGGAACTGTGCATTTTTGGCCAGTTTTTTCGTTCTTCTTTTGCCTATTTTTCTATGTGCAAAATTCAGGAAAGTTAGAAAAATGGTCCTCAAGCCCATGGATTCCATCCCACAGGGCAAAAGCTGCAGAATCTGCTGTGGAATCTGCAGGTCAGATCCATGAAAATCCAAACTCATTTATTTATGTTGCGGCTTTCTCCGACATCCCTATGCATGGCTCTGGAACCCTTTTCACTGCCATGTCTGGATGGCGGTGGTGGTGTTCCCTACAACTGCTGCACTGCCTCACAGTACTGCACAGGTGTGGCGCAGCAGAAGCAGTCAGGCCGAGGCCGCAGGGTTCCATGTTGCCCTTGGCTTAGCTTCATGTGGCCCTCAGTAGGTGTACTGGCCCCAGGAGCATAGCCAACTAATTTGCAGTGTCAGAGGGGCCTAGAGAAGTTCATTATTGGTGGAATTCCCATGCCAGTAAGCCTCTGAGCATGTGCAGATGAGCCAAGGGCCGATAGCAGCCTTCTCAGTGCATTCCTTACTAATGAGTAGAGATGTACGAAAGTCACTTACCTGAACCCGAAAGTTGATTTGCGGTGGGGGGGAGGCGCCCCGTCCCTCCCCCCCGAAATTCTGGCCGGGGGGGAGGCGCCCTGTCGCTCCCGCCGCAAATCCTGTCCTGCTGGGACGCAAATGGCGGTGGCCGTAGCCGCCGCCGTTTGCGTCCCTGCAGTCAGCCGTGATAGGCTACATAAATGTTTACGTAGCCTATCATGGCTGAGTGAAAAAACACACAAAAACCTGTGCGTACGCAAATGGTGGCGCCCATGGGCGCCGCCATTTGCGTTCCTTATTTTGGCACGTGTATTTGCGTTGCCCTTATTTTCACCGTAGTCTACGTAAATGTTTATGTAGACTACACGTGCCAAAATAAGGAATGCAAATGGCGGCGCCCATGGGCGCCGCCATTTGCATACGCGCGTTTGTTTGTTTTTTTTCTTTCACTCAGCCGTGATAGGCTACGTAAACATTTACGTAGCCTATCACGGTGTTTTTTTCAAAATCTAGCCGTGATAGGCTACGTAAATCTTTACGTAGCCTATCAAGTTTTTTTTTTTTTAACTTGGAAATGGCGGTGGCGGCAGCCAGTTGGAAGACCAGCCGCCGCTGCCGCTGCCAAACCGCCACCGAACCGCCGCCGGAGCCACCGCCACCAGGGACATTTGCACAAGGTAAGTCCTGTCCCGGGGGGGTGGCGGGGGGGGTGGCAGACTGTTTCTCCACCAATTTGGGGGGCCCGAATGCACTGGCATTCGGCCTCCCCAAGATTCGTGGATAAATTCTCTGACATCCCTACTAATGAAGAGAATGTCTTTATCTCTGATGTGCCTGGGAAGCAAAGTCTGTTTACAGGTGGCTGTGCGTGAGAACCAAACACTTCTAGCCTATGCTGAGAATGAACGCTGGGGGCGCATGCTGCTGAAACGCTGCTTATTGCTAACCTGTAGAGGATAAGACCCATTGTCCCCAGTGGCTTGCGGTTCAGAGAAGCTGTCTGATCCAACCATTGGGTACACCTGTGTGCTGTAAGTTACTCAATAAAGTACTCCTTGTAAGTAAACCTTTGAGTCTGATTTATCACTGTTTTGGCACTTCTAACCTAAGAGTTCAACGCCCACCGCCGGAGCAACACAGTAGGGATGGATGAATCTGCCAATTTCCATTCCTCTCAGTTTCTCTTTCTTTCAATCACAAGTTTGCTTCATCTCAAATGTCTCCAGGATGAGAATGTCTCCAGTTTTATATTCAATTTGTCCTGAGCTATCTATCTATCTATCTATCTATCTATCTATCTATCTATCTATCTATTTATCTATCTATCATCTATCTATCATCTATCTATCTATCTATCTATCTATCATCCATCCATCATCATCTATCATCTATCTACACACACACATATTTGCATGAAAATTCATCAGTAGTTTTGTGCATATTTATCCTAATGCATGCATTTTTGTATTCGTCTTGTTGCAAGCAATTTCCCTTACATAATGCATTTTAAGGGTTTTTTTTTTTTCATTAGCAAATGCATTTTTTGACAAGAGATCTCTATTGCAAAATTTGGAGAAGTGCAAACTTGAAAGATGAACTGAATTTTGGTTCGCATAGTGGTTCAAAAGTGTGAAATTAGGTAAGTTCACATTTTAATGTGAACGGAACAAATTTCTTCCCCATCCCTAGCCCTCAGCCTAATGTCAAAAGCCTGCTGTATGCAATCAGTTTTGTCCTCTGGGAAGAGCCATCTGTTTCTTCCATGGCAGCCTGCTGGGTGGGAAGGAAGGAAATGAGGGGTAGGGGAGAAAGAGAGAAAAAATGAAGTGGGAGAAACAGAAAGGGGGTGACCCACCCTCGTTTGGCTCTGAACCTGCCCAGTCCTGGTTTCAGTCCTGGCTTCAGTCCACAATGCATAGTTAAACTATAGAAATTGCTACTACCACAAGATGTAGTGAATAGTGATGGCCACCAATTTGGATGGCTTTAAATTTGGAGGTTAGACAAATTCCTGGAGAAAAAGGCTATTAATCGCTAATGGTCATGATGGCTATGTGCTACCTCCATGATCAGAGGCATTATATCTATGTACACCAGTTGCTGGGGAACATGGGCGGGAGGGTGCTGTTGCACTTGTGTCCTGCTTGTGGGTTTCCATGGGCAGTTGGTTGGCCACTGTGTAAACAGAACACTGGGCTAGATGGACCCTTGATCTGATCCAGCATGGCTCTTCTTATGTTCTCCCCGCCACCGCCGCCACCACCACCATTGACATGTGGCTGCCAAGAGAAAAAAACTGTGTCATCCCTGGTATAGACTGAAGCCACTGAAACTAGGTGAAGTCAAGCAGGTGAGGAGAAATGAAGAAAGAGGCAGGACTTCCTGTTAAGCATGGCTAAAAGGTCCTTCCTTTCCCAGGATCAGAAAGGAGACAAGGAGGGTAGTCTAGAGAGGCAGAAAGCTGATCCAGGTCTGGAGCAGAGGAACTGAGGTGGTGCGGCTGCAGGACTGCTGTCTTTTCTGCTTAGAAGTGAAAAGGCCAGACCATGAGGCAGCCCGTACCAGGGCCTAAAGGTGTGGGGAGTGGAGTGGTGCCAGAGAAATCCACTCAGACATCCAGATTTGAATTATATTAGCCATTTCATAGTCAACTCCAGAGTTTTATGCGCTGATAGGAGAGCTACACTATGGAATCAAAATGCCCTCTCCGTTGTTGTTGTTGTTGTTGTTGCAGTTCATTTATCTATCTATTGGCCAATGGTGAAGTAGCTTCAAAGCAAATGTTTTGCATGCAGATGGTCCCGGGTTTAATCTCTGGCCTCTGTAATGAAGGGAACACATGTCCTAGGGCTGGGAAAGACATCAAGTGAGGGCCATAGCTCATGTCTCCCTCATGAAGGAGAGCACATATTGTGCCTATAGAGCAGGAGTGGGCAGAAAGTAGATCTCCAGAAGCTTTGGACTTCTACTTGCAGTATTCCTGGCCATTGGCCATGCTGGCAAGGGCTTCTGGGAGTTGAAGTCCAAAAGATCTGGAGAACTACCATTTCTCCGCCCCACATGCAGAGGGCCTGAGGTTCAATTTCTGGTGTTCTACCTGGAAGGTAGTGGGTGTGAATGAGAGAAAAACAATTGAGAGAACCATTAGTAAGAGAACAAAAGGGTGTTAAGCAGCGTTGCAACAATGGGAATATGTCCAGGAGTGTCAAAAACCAAGCGAACTCAGAGGTGGCTGTCAACAAAATCAGCATACTTGTTGCCATTTATTATCTCTTATTACAAAATGTGATCTGCCAAATTGCAGGTCAGTGTCCTCTTCTCCATCCTCCTCTTCTCCTGGATTGCTATTTGCATTATTTCAAATGAAAGAGTTATGTGAAAGGAACCGATGCCTGTGTGTAGCGATGCTTTACTATTTGTATCTGCATAATGTTCTACAAACCCTGAATGACAGATACTCTAATATGCCAGTTATGGGGGTTGGAAAAATCCACCCTCTTATGGTATCCACCAGCAGTCTCTTGAATAGTACTTCTCACCAGTCTCATGGTTTGTCACAATCTGTCATACGCCGATGCTTAACTTCAGAAATGATAATAATATGGAGCTAATAGGCTCCATTAGCCCATTACAGCAAAAAAGCTAATTCATCTTAATAGCTTGGAGGATGGCCAAAATATGCAGATAATCAGGAAATTGGATAAATGGAAATGTTATTGCCAGGGTGCCTGAAGGAAGGGACACACAATGCATTTTGAAGGGAGGAGGTACCCAGGTGAACTGAGGGTCAGATCATGAATGTTCTCATCCCTTCATTCCTTCTGTTTCTCATGTTCAGGCAGTGAGTGACATTGCTTATGCAGCCAAAATGGTACCAGTCATGCTCAAGAGAGAGAGAGGCATCAGTGGGCTTGAAGGAACTCCAAGGTTTGCAGAAGTATAAAACACTTTGAGGGTGCAATCCTATACATGTTTAGACAGAAAAAAGGTCCTACAGTTCTATGCCTGCTGGGGGATGCTGGGAGTTGTAGGACTCCCCCCCCCATCCGAACATTCATAGGATAGCTCCCTTAGGGGGAAATACCTTATGGGCAATATAACCCAATGAGGACTGAGCGTGCTAAGTGGCCATAGACTTCTGACTGATCGTTAAGGAAACAAATGGAAAACTGTGGATGAAGAAAGGGAACAGAGTGGCTGAACAGCAGAATTCCATACTGCTTTGGATCATTTCCATTTTCAAACAGGGAAACCATAGTTTCTTGGAAGCATATCCAAGCCAACACACACTGCCTGCCAGGCCTTTTTAGCTTCTGGAAGCTAATTTTCTTGAAAGCCAGAAATTTTGTTTATTTAATGGGCATCCTTCATAAGAACATAAGAATCAAGGGTCCATCTAGTCCAGCATTCTGTTCACATAGTGGCCAACCAGCTGTTGACCCACAAACAGGACACGAGTGCAACAGCACCCTCCCACCCATGTTCCCCAGCAACTGATGTACATAAGCAGACTGCCTCTGGTACTGGAGGTAGCACATAGCCATCAGGACTAGTAGCCATTGATAGCCTTCTCCTCCAAGTATTTATCTAACTCCCTTTTAAAGTCATACAAATTGGTGGCCATCACTAGATCTTGAGGTAGCGAATTCCGTAGTTTAACCACGTGCTGTGTGAAGAAGTATTTCATTTTATATGTGATGGAGGTCAAGACAAAGCACCTTGAGTTTCCAGAAAGTCTCCCATCCAGACACTGACCAGACCTAGACCTGCTTAGCTTCAGCAAGGTGGCTGCATGAAGTGCCTTTCTACCATGTCCTGGGAGATAAAATTGCTGTGAGATTCTGAGATGCTGCTCTTCTTATTTATTTATTTATTTATTTATTTATATATATATACTGCCTAATAGCCGAAGCTCTCTGGGTGGTTCACAAAAATTAAAACCAAACAGCGCACAATAAAATAATATAAAATATATAGAACATTAAAACCACAATATAACAATACAACCACAATAAAACCTAGCAGCAGTGCAGGAATTTAAAATACAGATTTAAAACAGCAAAGCTAAAAGTCTAGAAAGCTGAAATGCTAAAATGCCTGGGAAAATAAAAAGGTCTTCACCTGGCGCTGGAAGGAACAATGCTCTCTTCTTCTACAAGGGTGTGGTTTTAATGTGAATTGTTTAATGGTTATTATTTTCATATAGCTATAAGCCTCTTGGGAGCAAAAGCAGGTTATAAATGTTCAGATGTTTATTTTAGGCTGCAGGTATCAATGGATTAATTGGTCAATCAGAAAATAACCACCACCACCTCTAATTCAAGGGACATCATCTGGCCCAGAAAGGGCTGGGTACAGGTCATTTGCCCTTCACCCCACCCCAAAAGTGTTTCCCATCCCTGCTTTAATTGTTTAAGCTGGCTGGGTGTTGATAAAAACTACAGATGGCAAGAAGCATGCTAAGAAGCAGGCATGGTAAATTTAAATTGCAGGAGTTTTCAGTAGATAAATTATTAGGGGGTGTATTGCCAGGAAAGCCAGCCCTTTTGGGGCTCACCAGATTTCTACAGGGTCCCTGACTCAGCTTGCATCTGTGAGCTGAGCAGTGGGGTTTTCCCAAAATCAGGAACTTTCCCCCCCTTTTTGCATAAATTTCAGCTACAATTTGCAGCAATTACAGAAATTGCAGTAGCGATTTGTGCAACGTTCTATTATGCATTTTTTTTTAAACAACATCCGTGAACTGGCTTCACTTGATTCAGATGGAGTGGGACCAATTTGCGGGAAATGATCCAAAGTGTGGGGGGCTTGAGCTGATGAGAGGTCGACAAGCTCCAGCCCCCAGATGGATTCCTCTGACATCCCAATAAACTATCACAGTGATGGGAAGATCTGGACAATAAAATCTGTCATAACGAGTTCATTATTTGTGGCACACTTCTAGGTATGGAGGGCAAATACTTGGTATCTTCTTTTAAGGTTTGATTGGCATCTTTTCTGGACTAAAGTAGAAAGAAAACTAGATTTTAAATGAAAGATCGGAACTTCCAAGATTTGACAAGAAGCTGAGGACATACTATCTGAATCTGTGATAATGTGTGTGTGTGTGTGTGTGTGTGTGTGTGTGTGTGTGTGTGTTTGCTTTGCTTTGCTTTAAAGACACTGGGCCAGGACACATTCTGGCATACATCAGCTCTGGCAATACCTCAATCCGCTATAGTGACTGAGTAAGCAGTGGTTATTTAAACCTATTAACATTGCAATCCTGTCCATGTCTACTCATAAATATGCCCCATTGAGTTCAATAGGATTTATTCCCAGGTAGGTATTTTGTATTATTTATTTATTTGATTTCTACCCTGGCTTTCTACCAAGAGCATGGTATAGGGTTGCACCCTACTTTTCATCTCAAGTTTATGACTACAAGTGGTGATTAGCATTCAGACTTGAATACTACAAAGGACAAAAAGCTTATATTAAAATGCTGTAGTTAGGCCCGGCCTTAATTTAGCAGTTTAATGCTGGCAAGAAAGCATATTGCGCATGCTTTTTCATATGCTTCCATTTTCTTGATTTACTCCCCACCCTCCACCCCCTGTTTTGCTCCTTGTTTTCCTTCATTGAGGTACCTGCATAGCATCTGGATTGGGAGACATTTTTCTCCCTCTCTCATGATATAGATCCCAGTGGGATCATCCCACGAAGAGGACTGGTGGGAGACTTAGGGCAGATTGAAAGAAGGATTTCTCTGCACAATACATAGTAAAACAATGGAATTTGCTACCACAAGCTGTAATGATTTGAGCTTTAAAAGGGGATTGGACACATTCATGGAGGATAAGGCTGTCAATGGCTACCAGTCCTGATGGCTATATGTTACCTCCGGTATCCGAGGCAATCTGCCTATGTACCTGGGGAGCATGGTGGCGGTGTGTGTGTGTGTGCATGCTGTTGCACTGCACTCATGTCCTGCTTGTTGGTTTCCTGTGGGCATCTGGTTGGCCACTGTGTGAACAGAATGCTGGACTGGATAGACCCTTGGCCTGATCCAGCAGGGCTCTTCTTATGTTCTTATGTCCTGTTAGTGTTTTGTTAATCTGAGCTACTTGACTTGTTGTCATCCTTGAGATTGTACCTCCCAACACTGGGGTCTCTTCTAGAAGATATATCTCTGAGCAGGAAAGGATGCATCTTGCTTCTGTTTCACATCCATGTAAAAGCATGCACCAGGGATGGATGGACTCCTCTCCGTCTGCAATGCTGGGCACTTGCCGAACCCCTGCCAGCTGGCCGGCCCTGTTCGGCTCCCTGGATGAGCTGCCGTGGGGTCCAGGGGTGCCCAGTAAGCACCTGGCAGCTGTCCAACCCCTCTCTGAGCTGTCTTTTTGTGAGGTCTGGGAGGCTGAGCATGAGGGAGGGACTCCACCGGACTCCACCCCCTCTGGGACTCCAGCAATATCCCTAGTATGCACATGAACACTAAAGCCCTGTGCAGTACACAGACTGACATTTCACACACTGCAGCTGTGGAGAGGTCTGTTTTGAATGGCTGCTGATGCTATGTGCTTTAGCCCAACCAACATAGGGGTCTGCCTCATGGTGCTTTCCCCAAAGATAAAGTTAATATCCCAGTCCTCATGGTTCTGCATAAAGGGCTGATTTAACTAGGAGCTTGGCTTATACTGAATTAGGGATGTCAGAGAATTCCGCCACGGATCTCGGTGAGGCCGAATGCCAGTGCATTCGCCCCCCTGAAATCCATGGTGGAATGGCCTGCCCCGCCCTGCCCCCCGCGGATCCTCCCCGGGATGAGACTTACCTGGGGCGGATGTTCTGGATGGCGGCAGCTCCAGCGGTGGGTGCAGCGGTGGCGGCAACAGCGACTGGTCTTCCAACCGGCTGCCGCCGCCGCCATTTGCAGTCTCGTTGTTTTTTTTACATAGTAGTGATAGGCTACGTAAAGACTTACGTAGCCTATCACGGCTGGGTTAAAAAAAAAACGCGTACGCAAATGGTGGCGGCTACGGCCGCCGCCATTTGCGTTCCTTATTTTTGGTAATCTTAGTCTACATAAATATTTACATAGACTAAGATGGTGAAAATAAAGGGGAACGCAAATAGCGCCCGCTACGCTATTTGCATTCCCCTTTCTTTTCTTCGTCTTAGTCTACGTAAATATTGACGTAGACTAAGACGGCGAAAAATAAGGAATGCAAATGGCGGCAGCCATAGCCGCTGCCATTTGTGTACGCATTTTTTTTTTTTACCCAGAGCCCTCCGCGGCCGGAAATCCGGCTGTGGATGGCCCTGGCCTGGGCCTGGCCGGCTGCTCCGTGGAGCCGCCACAGAGCACAGCCGGCCGTCGAGGATTCCGGGGGGGAGGACAGGATCGCCTCCCCCCCCGTCGAGGATTCCGGGGGGAGGGATGGAACACCTCCCCCCTCACCATGAACAGAATCCACGAAAAGGTAAGTGACTTTCGTACATCCCTATACTGAATCAGACAAATGGTCCTTCTGGCTCTGTACAGTCTACACTTAGTACTGCAGAGTAAACCAATCAGGGCCGGCCCAAGACTTTTTGCTGCCTGAATTGAAGAACAAGATGGCACTCCCTCCCATTCTGTGTGCAAAAGCTGACTGGACTGGCAGATGAATCTGTCTTCAACATTAAAGATGGGACAAGGTCCTCCACTGCACCCAGAGGCAGCAAGGTGTCTTAGGGGGTGAAGAGGAGGCTGCATGGCACACAGGTCTCTCCTCCAACACCTTGCTGCCACCTCCCAGCATCTGCTGCCTGAGGCAACTGCCTTGCCCTGCCTAGCGGTAGGGCCGGGCCTGAAACAAATACAGCATTCAGTAAGTAAAACAGTGCCTTCATAGTGGTAAAGTGGGGTAGGTTGAGTCAGTGATTCTCAGAGGAGGTGATACTTGGAAGTGATTCTTGATTCTTGGAGGAGGTGGTTCTGGGAGGAGAGACACAGGTCTCTCATCAAACAACTTGCTGCCACCATTCTCTTCCTGCTCTAGTTGACCAGGCCCAGTAGTACCACTCACACCCTGTGGAGGAGCGCCCTGCTTGCTGACATGGGTGTCATTGGTACGGGGCACCACTTTTGAGTGTCTCCTGAAACTTGGGAAAAGTCTTGTTTGGTATTAGAATTAGGGTGTTACAATTACAGTGTTACACCCATGACCCTAGTTTTAAAATTGGAAATTTGGAGGGTACGTTAATATGTTGGAGCAGCATATGGGTGGATATGGTTTTAGAGGGAGAATGGAGAACCAGCGCAGAAGGAACTGAACATAAAAAAGGCTGTCAATGTCTTCTTTTCTTTTCTTTTTTTGCATGATTCTAGTAGTGCATTCCTATTTCCAATCCACCACATGGGATTGGGGCCTCCAAAAACAGTTAAGGCATGCATGCACAACCCGCTATGCCTTAGGGGAGGAAAGTAGGTAGCCACAAACAAATGAAGCCTGTTACATTCCAGGTGAAGGCCAAAGAACGTCACATCCCCGTTGCCATAGCAACACAGCACATTAGAAAGTGGAGGAGAGGAATAACAAGAAGTCAACAAGGCCACTGAGATCAACAGCAGGCTCAGCACTGCAAAATGACCTCATTGAAGAGACAGCCATTTCACTTTTCTGTCTTGGGTTTTTCGAAAGGGCAACAGAATGTCTGACCTTTTTGAATTGTCCTTTTGAAAAATTAAGCAAGGGTTTTCTTTTTGTTTCAAACATTGTATTAGGAAAGGTGATGGACAGCTGACAACTGGCTTTTTTATGACACAGTAAAAACACACACACACACACACACCTCACACATAATTGCCCAAGGTTTTAAAACTCCCCATCTCTCTCTCGCTCTCTCTCTCTCTCTCCCCCCCTGTGTGTGTGTGTGAGAGAGAGAGAGAGAATGAGAGAGAGAGAGAGAATGAGAGTGTTTATGCGTGTTTAAAATTGCTGTCTGTCAAAAGTCTGTGCTAGGCAAAAGTGAATGGATGCTAGACCTTCCCAAAGCATGGATCTAAATATTCAAGATATGAGGAAATGAGGCTTTAGAGAAATCCGCCGCAGATTCCAAAGAATCCGGCCTCAGGAATCTGCGGTGGATTGGCACCACTTGCCTCCGCTCCAGGAGGATTGGAGGCAGAACAACACTCAGCGGCTTTTCCGCCTCCAATCTACTACTCTTCTACCGGAGCTGTTCGCCTCCTCCGCGCTGATCGTCATTTCTTTAAAGAAAAAGAAGGCGATCGGCAGGATGTGCCCATAGACTTATACACAAAATAGATCCATGAATCTTGCATATAAGCCTATGAACACATAGACTTCTACGCAAGATTCACAGCTGTATTTGCATATAAGTCTATGGGCACATCCTGCTGATTGCCATTTTTTTTTTTTTTAAGAAATGGTGATCGGCGCAGTGGAGGCGAACAGCTCTGGCCAGCAAGGTAAGCAGCCCTATGGCCGGTGCAGCTCTGTGGAATCCTCGCACACTCTGGAAGATTCAGGGGGGGGGAACAGATCACCTCCCCCACCCATGGATTCCTCACCAGAACGGATGGTGGGGAATCTGTACACCCCTAGTAGCACAAGTCCTATATTGCTTTATGCCTCTTCTGGATTCTCCTTTGGCCAGGAAAGCTTGAGATCAGGGCAGAACTTTGGAGCAACTGTCCAATGCCCTGCACAGGAGAATGAGTAGAAGGCCCTCCGAATGCAACACAGCTGGTTTACCCCATTTTGAAGTCAATGAAGGTGGAGCAGCATAATATCATTATGTCCAGAGGCTAAATTTACTTACGTATACAAGCCCTATTCAGGCATGCATCTCCTTGCGTGTAGGGCTAACCTGGGTATGGGGATGTGGGCGGACATATAAACTCCACCCCAAAATCTCGGAGTGCCCTGCTTCCATGTAGATATTCACATATTGAGCATGAAGTCCTGAAGAGTAGTCTGTAAGGGCATTCAACAAAGGTCTGCATGGAAGCCTGTTGTGCAGGGATGCTGGGGGTGGGGCTTACCTGCATGGCCTCACCCCCTACCCAGTTTAGCCCTACATGCCTGAATAAGGTCAGCAGGGACATGCCTGAATAGGGCTTTTGTCTGAGTTTGCCACAACAAAAGTAATGAAGAGGCACAATGCTCCAGCAAGAGAATCAAGTATTATGTTCTTACAGAGTTGATTTGTAATAGGCTCAGGACAAACCAGAGGAAGTCTTTCTACCCGCAAGACATAAGTAATGAATTATGGAATTCAGGACCACAAGATGTGGAAATGGCATAAAAAGAGATTAGACAAATTCACAGCAGATGGGTCTATGAAGAAGAATTATTATGGTAGCTAACTGAAGAATGGAATGGCCATAACTATTGTACCCTGTTTTGGACTTTCCATGGGGTGCTGTTATTCATTATTTGGCCTGGCCTTCTTTGCTGCTGCCTGTGGTGATGCTGGCAGGAGAGCTGATTTCAGTGCCTGCCTCCTAGTAGCTGCCATTTTATTTTCCCAGACAGCCTCAGTCATTGTGATGCTTCAGAGCAGGTACGTTGGCAGGAACCATAGACACTGTTACTTCAGCATTTTTCCTTCCTCTCCTGTTTTGTGTGTGTGTGTGTGTGAGGTTCTAGGCATTGCCAGACAGAGTTTGCAAAGCACCCATGCGCTACAGGTTGCACTTTTTACACCCCTGCTCTAAAAGGGCTTTGAAAATATTACAAAAAAAGTACAATACAATATAGCATAGCCATCTTTATATTCCCAAGTTGCCTTCAGATAGGAGCCCAGATGAAACAGATTTACAGCTTTTTTTAGAGGACAAGTCTAGCGCCGGCCAGCTCAGCCTAAGTCATCATGTTTCCACTTCCCCAACCTATCAAAGTACATATAAAAGCTGTTCTTCTCATGCTAAGGGCGACCACATTACAAGTGTCATGACTGTGTTTTCAGGTGATTTGCAGTTGAACTGATAGAGCAAGGTCAACATAATATAATATTTCCCCAGTTTCAGTCATAACACAATTTCGTAATTTCAAAAAAAAAAAAAAAGTAATTCAGGGAAGGATCATTTTAGAACCTATTGCTCTGCTTGCGTCTTCACCCTGGTTCCTTCCTGACTGCTCAGAACATGCCTGTGTTATGGGGAAGGAAAATTGTTTCATTTTGGCTGATGTGGCAATCTGTCCTTCACGTAAACATGCGTGAAACCTAGTGGGATTACACCAGGCTTGCCTTAGGCCTTGGTTCTTCAGAACTGGAAAAGAAAAGGCATGTTGTGCCATCTTTGGGGAGTGGGGGGGGGAGGAGGAGAGAAATAAAGCTGACATTATCATCTCAGCAATCACATTTCACTGTTTAAAATGGAGCAATAAGATACCCCCTCAAGCCCTGAATTACTTTTTCCAATAGCTGGAACATGGATGGTATTACCAGTGTTTTGCAGACCAATCCTATGAGCTGAAGAGATGAAGCTTCTCTAGAATGAGTTAGAAAATTGATCAGGGCTGGGGAACTTCTTTCAGTCTGAGAGGGCCCGCTCTAGTGGTGGGTAGGCCTGAAGTCAAAGGGGATGAGGCCAAAATTGCCCCAAATACCAGGATCTTTCAGCTTAAAGCTCTTCCTGCCAGTCTAGATACTGTAGATGCCAGGATAGTACAGATACTGATGTCTTCCGAGACTCTGGTTTGTAATCTCCTTCTCTTGCAGTTGTATATGAGGCGTCTGGCTACACACAAGACAGGACTTGCTATGTGGTAGCCCCTAAGTTGTGGGAAACCAAGGGAGATTTACTTGGCTCCAGTGGAGAGTTACCTGGCTCCAGTGCCAGCTCCATGCTGTTGAGGGCTCTTGGGCAAGACACCCAAAATGGTCCCCCATCCCTCAGTGAGTCATTCTTCTCACCGCTATTGTCACCAACTGCTACTGCTCCTCATCCTCTTTCTCATCACTGCTACCACCGGACAGGCAGAGAGCCATCTGCTTCTCCTCCTTCATGCCACTACCATTGCTTGTGCCAGAGTGAGAGACAAGTGAACAAGCAGGTTGCAATGATGAAGAGGAGGAGCAAGTCCAGGAGGCTCTTGTCAGTGGGCCCCTGCTGGGATGTGAGCCCTTGGCATGTGCCCAACCATGCCTACCTCAATGCTATCCCTGCCTGACCCCTTCATTAGTGCAGTATAGACAGCAGGTTAAGAGAGTATGCCATTTCATTGGACTTAAGGATACTTAGTTGCTTCCCACAGCCTATCTGGATCATATCCCACTGTATGCTGCTCTCAACTGTTATGAAGTTCGTGTTTCAATTTCATTTCTAATGGTATTGTTTTTATATTGCTGTTAAGCCACCATGTGGGGAAGGCATGGCTCAGGACATTTCAATGGAGAATTTTGCTGCTGGAATTTGGATTTTCCCTGTGAGAAACTTTTTATCATTATTATTATTACTAAAATGCAAAGTGCATCGCTCCAGAACTACTCACTGATTAAATGGGAGACGCATTTACTTAGTACTCATTGCAGTCAAATGTAATCAAGACTGAATTGATTTTATATTCAATTCATGTAAACACTGCTCACTCTAACTCTTAAAAATCCATAAAGCAGCAAAAAAAATTACTGGCTCATTTTTCAAAAGGATGTATAGTTAAGCACAGAGCTGCTAATGCCCTTTTATATGTGTGTGACACAAAGAATGCATAAATAAGTGGACTTCCGTGGCATCGCCTTCTTCTGGAGGCTATCGAAGTGGAGCTTAAATGTTGACCATTTTTCAAGGCTACTTCTACTTTCTGTCTTCTCAGTGAATTAATTAAACTCATTAGCTTGACAGGCAGAAAAGCCCATTCCATCTAAATGGCATGTTTTCCATCCTCCGTTTGAAGTTGAGCTATGGCTTTATTATAAGAGATCTAGCTGAAAGCACTCATGATCATGAACATCTTTAAGCCAAAGATTAAACGCTTGAATGCCGATGGGGTAATTTCATGTGCTGAAAGTTACTCAGCTGTCACACAGGTCCTTTCTGGCAAGAACAAAGTCCATCAGTGACCAGTCACTGCACAGCTGGAAGAAAGAGGAGGCGGCAGAAATGGTGCTCTCATGGCTGCATGGACCAATTCCCTCATCTCTATCATCTTTTTATCCCACTGTTGTCTACTCTGACTGGTGATGGCTTCTCCAAGAAGTTAGGCAGATACATCTTCTGCATCCTTACTAGAGATGTACGAATTGTGTACCTTCCATGCTACTTGACTTCCGCAGTTTGTGGCCAGTGCTCTGTTACTCCGTACCATCATTCACAAGCCCCTGGAATTCTCTTTTTTTTCCCCTCTGAAAATTACGAACATAAATCCGTACTGACAACCATAATTCCGGTGCCCAGCCATCTCCGTGAGTCTGCATAACTTCTGTACGAAAGGCTATTTTTCGTAGATACTTACGTATTTTTTCCCCTACCTTGAGACGTGCAGTAATTACTTTCAGCCAAAACACTTCCTCCTCCTAGGGGCTTTCCAAAAGAACGTTGTCCTAGGTGTGCCTGAGCAATGCACTCTTTGTTTAAAGCAATGGTGTTTTAAAGAAAGAAAAAAACCTTTTAAAATGAGCATGCCGGTCTGGAGCCCCACACAAGGTATTATTCTCCCTGCTAAACTTTATATTTCCACATCCAGCATTGTTGTTGATGTTGTCAGGCTAAAATGGAGAGGAGAACCAACTCTGTGCATGTCTACTCAGAAGTAAGTCTTATTGCGTTCAATGTGACTTACTCCTACACATGTCAGCACCCCACTTGCCCCCAGCTCAGCTTTGTATTTCCACATCCAGCTCATTATCAAACCTCCTGTTAGTTATCTCAGAAGACCCTTGGGTGAATGGGAGGGGGGTTTCCAGGGAACAGCTAGATTGAGGGAGATTCCCCACACACACACATAATGGAAGAATATAGTTCTTCATATTCCCTGGTATGTTTATTCCTCATTTTGTCCATTCCCCGAGCATGTGCAGAGTGTGCTTTTTATTCAAACAAAGAGAAGGTTGCTGATCTTTCCCTTCATGCTGCATTTCTACAAGTGTGACTGTTTCAGAAAGAACTTTCCATTATACTGTCTCTTTTTCTTCATGAGTTTCATAACAGAAGTATGGTGTAGTGGTTAGAGTCCAGCCCAAAGTCACCCAGTCAGTGAGATAATTACCAGGAGGTTTGATCATGAGCTTTTTCCAAAATCTGAGAACAACTTTTTTATTCTTTTTTTTAAAAAAATTGCATTAATAGAAATGTGCAAAAATTGCATGGCACAATTTATATTATTTGTGCAAATTTCAGCCACAAATTGAGTGATTTATACTCATTTTGGCTGCAATGTGGACAAATTACAGCTGGAATCTGGGTAAATTATACAATTTGCAGCCCAAATTTGAGCTCATTTCTCTTTAGGTAAACACACACACACACACACACACACCTGGGATAATCTGTGAGCTTTCAGAGAAAAGAGCCGAATTTGTTGGGGAGGGGAGCTGATGAAAGCTGCTCAGCTAGCTCCATGCTCTGGATGGATTCCTCCAACATCCCAATGTATATGTCCCCAAACAGAAAAGAAAATATTCTCAGGTACCCGAAAAAGCATCTATCATGCCCAATGCATTTCTGGAAGGATCTTCCTTCCTCAAGTGCTACTTATCTTTCTCCAAATGTGTTGCAAAGAATATTTCCAGTGCTTCTTCTGTCTTAAAATGTAGAGCATTTTAAGACAGAAGCAGTACCGAAAAGATTCCCTGTGACACATTTGGAGAGAGATATGTGGACCCAAGGAAGGAAAGTCCTTTCAGAAACATGTTGAGCATAATAAAAGTTTTTTCAGGCGCCTCTTCTGTTTTGGCATGTATCAGCATATGTATGGGGCTCTGTGTGGAACTCCTACCAGGCACATTATTTCCCACCTTGCAAAGCTCACTATGGGTCTATGACTATGTATGTCTCCCACTAAATTTCTCTCAACTCCTCAGATCAGGCCAGTGTCTGGGAGTAATTCACTTTAAGTGCTAAGTGCAGGGCCAACCTAAACCATCATTTATAATGTGATACAATCTAATCTCTCTCTCATAATACTAGAACCCAATGGAGTCATCCCATGAAGCTGATTGGAGGACAGATAAAAGGAAGGACTTCTTCACACAGTGCATAGTTAAACTATGGAACTCACTGCCACAAGATCTTTTGAAGGCCACCAAAGCCATCCACCAATTTGGATGGGTTTGAGAGGTAGTTGGACAAATGCCTGGAGGAAGGTACTAGTCCTGATGCTATATGCTACATCCGGTATCAGAGGCAGTATGCCTACGTATACCAGTTCCTGGGGACCATGGGAGGGAGGGTGCTGTTGCACTCATGTCCTGCTTGTGAGCTTCCCATTGGGGCGTCATGCTGTTAGGGGTGTACAGATTGCTCACCCCATTCCTGGTGGGGCCATCCACTGGAGGGGGGAGGCGATCTCCCCCCTGGAATCCTCCCTGGCCGGGTCCACTCCACGGTGAGCCCGCGGAGCGGCCGGCCAGGCCCACCCACAGCCAGACTTCTGTCCGCTGCCAGGCTGTGGCCGCAAATGGCGTCCACAGTAGCGGCTGCCATTTGCGTCCCTGCGTTAGCCACGATAGGCTATGTATATTTACGTAGCCTATCGCGGCAAACAACAGGGAAGCAAATGGTGTAGCGGATGCTATTTGCGCCCCTGCTCTTTGCCATGATAGGCTGCATAAATACTTATGTAGCCTATCATGGCTAAAGTAGGGAGGCAAATGGTGGCCGCAGACCGGGGCAGCGGACGGACCACACCGGCCAACACCAGGTATGGTCAATCCCAGGAAAATTTTGCGGGGTGGCAGGGGGGATTGTTCCGTTTTGCCACAGACTCCGGGGGGCCGGATTCTGAAGAATCTGGCCTCATTGGAGTCCATGGTAGAATTCTCTAACATTCCTACATGCTGGCTACTGTGGGAACAGAATGGCTTAGATAGGTCTTTGGTCTGATACGACAGGACTGTTCATATGTTCTTATGTCCTTAAAGATTAGGACAAGTGCCATGACGGACTCAGTGATGCTAAAATGAGACTCTGCCAAGGGAGTATTATGCTTTTGGAGCACTGTATGCATGCATAGCTTTATGTATTTATTATTTTTGCTGAGCTGGAGGCTTCCTAATAGAAACAATCATTATGCACGTTTCACAGACATTACACTCAATGATCGAAATTAAACTTTAAGGAGTTTTTTTCCTCTCTCTCTCTCTTTTACACACGTTCTCTTCATCCAGGGTGTTAAGACACCAATAAATTGGAGCATAAACAGTAAGCTGCAAATGAAAATTAATTCAGCTTGAAAAGTGCATTTGAAAGGGTGTTTAAGCAAGTGAAAAACAACAATTCAAAGGTCATTTTTTTTAGAAAGCCCAAGAGGCACCACCACTTGACACACACACACACACACACACACAGAGAGAGAGAGAGAGAGAGAGAGAGTCAACTTGAGCTAGGAACCTGTGGACATATGCTGCCCCTGGTGGTGAGTTTGGACTTCATAGGGTCAAGACAAGAGTCACCCTTCTCCTTCCTTCTTCTCTAGCATAATCACCTTCCTACTTCCTCTAAGCCCCAAGCACTGGGAAATGATGCATCCTGCTACATATCCTGCAAGATTTCTAAACCAACTACTACCCAGCGTCAAAGCTAGGGGAGGGCAAGCAAAGTTGCCTAATCCCACCCATGGAGGGTTAGGCACTCCCCATTGGCCCTTACCCTAGACTCCCCAAGCCCTTCCATGTCCCTAATCTCCACCCCCTGTCTTGGAGGCTTGGGGATGAGTCAGGGGACAGGAACCCTCATGTTATCTCCAATCTTTTTTCAGAGATAACAAGGGGATTCCCCTGAGCACCACTAACCCTCCCAATGGGAAGGCATGAAGCAGAATCTCAGAGATAACATGGGTATTCCCAAGATTCAGCCCCTGATCCCTGCAAGCCCCAGCCAAATGCCTTTCTCTGTGCCCCTCTCTCTGAAAAGAGGAAACATGTGGGTGACACAGGGGGTGGATGATGTTGCAGGAGGAAGCAGAGCTTCAGGGCAGCCCCTCCATCCCTTCCTCAATATCACCCTGACCTCTGGTTTGGTCCAGAGGGGCACACTAGCCCCCAGGCCAGAAGAGATTGCTCATCCCTGATCTAAGGAGAGAGAGTGGGAGAGGGACAGAGGGAGTCAGTCTTTGAACCAACATCAACAGATGAGAAGATGTGGGAATGACTTTTGAAAAAATCTGGTCCCCAGGCAAGAAACCTGCAAAGTTTCAGAAGGACAGGTGCAGGAGCTAAGGAGTTATCAGGCCTAAAAACCAGTTTAAGACTCTTTCATGGTGAAGTGTGGTGGCATTGGAAGAATGGCCATCTCCCAGACCACCCCTTGCCTTTCCCCAAAGCACAGTGATTGGAGCCCATGGCAAAACATACCCTAGGATTAGAAGGTGGACCTATCAGTCACTCAACCACACTCCCTTCCTCCACCCCCCTGCAGAGTTTAGGGAAACAAAACCAAAAGATAATATTTGGAAACATAAAGCCTGTGGGCATGTATCTGAAACATAAGCTGCTTTATTCTGGAACAACTTTGGTTCTGTTGGCCCTAGAGGGAAGACCACTTCACCATGGGAACGGACAGACTTGGACTGAAGCAGCCTGATTCTCTTTGGGCTTTGGGCTTCACTTCAGCTAAATCTGATGCACATCACTAGTTTGTCTGGTCAGGAGCCCTGCAAAGACCAGCATCACCAATCAACTAGAAAAGCATAGGGTCTCTTCATAGGATCAACTGGATATGCATAAATTGCAGGTGGGTGAAAGACATTCATTGCTGGAAACCCTGGAAAGGCACTTCTAGTCAGACCAGGGAGAGGAAACCTGGTGCCCTCCAGATATTTTGGATGACAGCTCCCATAATTGCTGAAGATGGGCTTTGCTGGGTTGGGATTAAGGGAGTTGTAGCTGCACAGGTTTCCTACCTCTGGAATAGACAATACTGGTCTGGATGGACAAGTTTGAGTTGATATAAGACAGCATCCTCTGACACAGACAGAACACTGTTCTCACTTTAAGAACTTCTCTCTCTCTCTCTCCCTCTCTCTCTCTCTCTCTCTCTCTCTCTCTCACTCCCCCACTCCCTCTCTCTCTGTGTGATTAGAAGTAACACCAGAAGTTTCACTTTCCCCCCTTCGGTTAAATTGCTCATAGATCTATAAATGATCACTGACTGTGTGGATGTATATTTTAAGATTTGCCCTTTGCCAAAGGCCCAGCCTGCTTAGTTAATGAGTAACTGCATATGGGCTCTTTCTGTTGCACAACATCATTTGCTATGAGATCGGAACTATGCGATTAATATGGTGCTTTTAGTTTGATATCTCC
This sequence comes from Heloderma suspectum, assembly GCF_057233095.1. NCBI lineage: Eukaryota > Metazoa > Chordata > Lepidosauria > Squamata > Helodermatidae > Heloderma > Heloderma suspectum. The sequence goes on along the minus strand of NC_139469.1, from coordinate 13,535,760 downwards.
CATTCCGAGCTGGCCTGAGACATTTTGGTGCCTGAGGCAAAGGATAAGGTGGTGCCCCCTCCCATTCCAAGTACTAGGGATGTCAGAGGATTCCGCGATGGATCTCAGTGAGGCTGAATGCCAGTGCATTTGGCCCCCCAAAATTGGTTGTGGAACGAAGCCCCTGCCCCCCCCTTGAAAGGTGCATGGGATGAAGTCCCCACCGTCCCCACCCCATGAAAGGCGTGTGAAACGGAGCACTTACCTGTGGCACCCCGGCTCTGGAATGAGCTCCCTAGTGAGGTTCGCCTGGCGCCTACATTGTACTCCTTTCAGCGCCAGGTGAAGACCTTTTTATTTTCCCAGGCATTTTAGCTTTCTAAATTTTTATCTTTGCTGTTTTAAATCTGTATTTTAAACTCCTGTACTGCTGCTAGGTTTTATTGTGGTTGTATTGTTATATTGTGGTTTTAATGTTCTATATATTTTAAATTGTTTTATTGTGTGTTTGGTTTTAGTTTTTGTGAACCGCCCAGAGAGCTTTGGCTATTGGGCGGTATAGAAATAAATAAATAAATAAATAAAATTACCTGCTCCCGTTCGTGCTGCTTTGAGAATGGCGGCCATCCTGGCCACCATTCGCTTCCTCCTTTTCCTAGCCATGATAGGCTACATAAATACTTATGTAGCCGATCAAGGCTAACGCAGGGATGCCATATGCGTCCCTGCAGAGGCTGTGATAGGCTACGTAAGTATTTATGTAGCCTATCACGGCAGGGGGAAAAACACCCCAGCATACGCAAATGGCAGTAGCCACCGCCATTTGCGTACACTGGGGTTTTCCCCCTCCCCGCCGTGATAGTCTACGTAAATGCTTATGTAGCATATCACGGCAGGGGGAAAATTCCCAGTGTACGCTAATGGTGGCTACCGCCATTTGCGTACGCTGGGTTTTTTCCCCCCTGCTGTGATAGGCTACGTAACTATTTATGTAGCCTATCATGGCTCAATACAGGGACGCAAATGGTGGCTATGACCACTGCCATTTGTGTCCCTGCAGGGCTGCTAGGGATGTCAGAGAATTCCACCATGGATCTCGGTGAGGCCGAATGCCAGTGCATTCGGTCCCCCGAAATCTGTGGCGGAATGGCCTGCCCCCCCACCCCCCCATGGATTCCCCACTGGGATGAGACTTACCTGGGGCGGATCTTCCGGGCGGCGGCAGGCAGTCTTCCGACCAGCTGCCTCCACCGCCATTTCCAGGCTTGTGAAAAAAAAAAAAGACGTGATAGGCTACGTAAAGATTTATGTAGCCTATAATGGCTAGGTTTAAAAAAAACAAAAAAAAAGACATGATAGGCTAACTAAATCTTTACGTAGCCTATCATGGCTGGGGGTGGGTTTTAAAAAAAACAAAACGCGTATGCAAAACGCGTATTCTTTTTACCGTCTTACTCTACGTAAATATTTACGTAGACTATGACGGCAAAAATCAAGGGGAACGCAAATAGCGTAGTGGGCGCTATTTGCGTCCCCCTTTGATTCGCCATTTTAGCCTACGTAAAGATTTACGTAGGCTAAAATGGTGAATGAAAAAGGGATGCGAATAGCGCCCGCTACGCTATTTGCATTCCCCTTGATTTTCGCCGTCATAGTCTATGTAAATATTTACGTAGATTAAGATGACCAAAAAGAAGGAATGCAAATGGTGGTGGCTGTAGCCACCATTTGCGTACGCAGTTGTGTGTGTATGGTTCTTTTTACCCAGAGCCCTCCGCGGCTGGAAATCCAGCTGCGGACAGCTCTGGCCTGTCTGGGCTGGACCTGTCCGGCTGCTCCGCGGAGCTGCCGCGGAGCACAGACAGCCGTTCGAGGATTCCGGGAGGAGGAACGGAGTGCCTCCCCCCCCGGCCAGGATTTAGGGGTGAACGAAAGTCACTTACCTTTTCTCGCAGCTTTTTCGCGGTGGGGGGGAGCGCTTCGCTGCTCCCCCCGTGAAGTTCAGGCCGGGGGGGGAGGCTTCCCGCCTTGCCCGGCCGAAATTCAAGCCGGGGGGGGAGGCTTCCCGCCTCGCCCGGCCGCGAACACGAAAGTAAAAAAAAAAAAAAAAGTCCCCTGATAGGCTATGTGACGATTCACGTAGCCTATCACGGCTAGATCTGGAAAGTCAGCCGTGATAGGCTACGTGAATCGTCACGTAGCCTATCACGGGTGACTTTAAAAAAAAAAAAAAGCGCGTACGCGAATGGCAGCCCCCATAGGGAGCCACCATTCGCGTTCCTTATTTAGTTGCTGTAGTCTACGTCAATGTTTACATAGACTACGGCGAAAATAAGGGCAACGCAAATAGCGTTGCCCTTATTTTCACCGTAGTCTATGTAAACATTGACGTAGACTACAGCAACCAAATAAGGAAGGGGAATGGCGGCTCCCTATGGGGGCCGCCATTCGCGTACACACTTTTTTTTTTTTTTTTAAAGTCACCCGTGATAGGCTACGTGACGATTCACGTAGCCTATCACGGCTGACTTTGCAAATCTTGCCGTGATAGGCTACGTGAATCGTCACATAGCCTATCAGGGGACTTTTTTTTTTTTCTTTCATTGCAATGGCGGGGGCGGCAGCCGGTTGAAAGACCGGCTGCCGCTCCCGCCCTGCTCGAACACCGGACGAACCGCCAGCCGGACCCGCCGCCGGGAGGGACATTCAGGGAAGGTAAGTCCCGTCCCGGGGGGGGGGCGGGGGCGGGGGGGGCGGAGGATTTCTCCCCGAAACTTGTTCGGGGGGCTGAACACGTTGGCGCTCGGCCCCCCGAAGTTTCGGGGAGAAATTCTCCGCCATCCCTACCAGGATTCCGGGGGGAGGGATGGAACACCTTCCCCCCCACCATCAACATAATCCACGAAAGGTAAGTAATTTTCGTACATCCCTAACTGGGCTGCCCAGCAGCCGAATGTCCGGCTGCGGGTGGCCGGAGCTGGCCGGCGGCTCTGCAGCTTGGCCGTGGAGCAGAGCTGGATGGGCAGAATTCTGGGGGGAGGGACGGAGCGCCTCCCCTACCATCAAGGGTTCCTGGGGGAGGGACGGAGTGCCTTCCCCCCCCACCGCGGATGCCCCTGCGCAGAGCCAGGTAAGGGTTTCATACATCCCTACCATGTACAAATGTTGAATGTTGGAGCAGTTGAATCTAGGGATGGTTGAACGAGTGATGTTCGAGATCATGAGGATTCTCCGAACATCACCTCACCGCTTGCTTTGTGCTCAATTTCCATTCGCCCTTGCAATCAAACTGAAGATTGAGGGACATCTCCTGAAATTTGTGCAAATCTCCCCAAATTTGTTCAAATAGCCTCCCTAGACTAAAGTGGGGCTGATTCAGTCTATGGAGGGAATTTGTGCTAATTAGGAAATTGGCGCAAATTGGAAAAAAATTGCACAAATTGAACTAGGAATGAGGAATGAGATGACCACGAGCATGTGTTCAACGATTCGTGAAAATTTCCAGTGGACATGTGCCTGCGCTTGTGTTCAGGGCTTCCAACGGGGCATGCTCATATGTCTTGAAAAGCAAAAATAAAATTCCCATGCATCTCCAGTTGAATCTTCCTTCAAGAGTGACAGTGAGACAGCAACCACTACCATACCTGAAGGCAGAAGGCTAGCTTGGGGGGGGGGTATAGAACAAGTTGGATGGCCCACAGCTTTCTCCTCCAAGACCTTGCTGCAGCCTCCCAGCATATTCTGTCTGAGGTCACCGCCTCACTATGTCCAATGGTAGGGCTGCTGCTGCCCCATTGTCCTGATGTGATTGTTGACTGGCACAGCCAGGTTTATGCATGTAACACCAATTTTGAAAGAACTCCACTGGTTGCCTGTTCACTTCCAGGCCCAAGTCAAGGTGCTGGTCCTTACTATTAAAGCCCTAAATGCAGGTCCAGCCCAATCATTTTTCTGCCTGAGGCCAAGGACAAGATAGCACCTCCCCCATATTTCATGTACAAAAGCCAAACATACAGACCAGAAGTAAGCGAGCAGGTGGGCTCCAGCTGTTTTGGACTACACTCTCATAATCCCATATCATTGGTAGGGGTGGCGGAGAAATCCACTACGGATTCCAGTGAGGCTGGATTCTTTAGAATCCAGCCCCCTGGAATCCGTGGAGGAACGGCCCCCTCGCCCCGCCCCCCATGGAATCCCCCCGGGACGGCACTTACCTGGGGCAGATGCAGCGGATGCAGTGGCGGCTGGTCTCCTGGCCAGCCGCAGCTGGGCTGCTGCCGCCGCCATTGCTGTCCTTGCAGCTATGATAGGCTACGTAAGAATTTACGTAGCCTATCACGGCTAAAATTCTTATGTAGCTTGTCACAGCTGCCTGGGTGGACGCAAATGGCGGCTGCTATGGCGGCCGCCATTCGCATCCGCAGCAGCCCATCTGCGGCAGGAAATCTGGCTGTGGACGGCCTGAAGCCAGCTGTCGAGGATTCCCGGGGGAGGGACGGAGCGCCACCCCCCCCACGAACAGAATCCACAAAAAGGTAAGTGACTTTTGTACATCCCTAATCACCATGATTGCTGGGGCTGATGGGAACTCTAGTCCAAAACATTTTGAGGGCACCACGTTGCCTACACCTGCGACAGGCAGTTGAATTTTACTTCAACTCTGGTGATGGGAAAGCATGTTCCACTGTGATAAGGGAGCAAGCTAGTTTAGGGGACATGGAGCGAGCCATGTGGCATGTACAGCTCTGTCCTCCCCCATCTTTCTGCTGCTCCCCCCACCAGTATCTGCTGCCTGAGGCAGCTACCTTACCCTGACAAACAGTAGGGCTGGATTTGCCTGAATAGCTTGTAAGCCCAATACCTGAAGGAGCACCACTTCCCATATCAACCTGTCCTTGCTTTGAGGTCTTCTGATGAATCCCTCCTTTGGGTGCCTCCTATATCAGAGCAATGTTATTCAACAACAAAAGACATGTTTTTTCACAGATAGCACCCTGGGTATAGAACATGCTCCCTAGAGAAGTCCGTACGGCACCCACATTGCAATCCTTTCAGCACCAGACAAAAATATGTTTGTTTGCCCACTAGGGATGTCACGGGCACCTGACTAGTTCTGGGAATTCGTCAGGCTCCCCCCGCCCGTGATCCCCGGAAGGTGCCCACCGAGATGCTGTCCTTGCTCACCCTCTGCTCATGCCCGCTTGTGCCTGCTCGCGCTCTCCAGGACTCACTGCGATCCAGTTTGGTGAGTGCCCACCATTTTCTTGTCTTTGATTTCTACGTAAAACAGGAAGTTAAAAAATGTGCATATTTAAATATATGCAGTTTGGATAGGGATGTATGAAAGTCAGTTACCTTTTACCGTCCCTCCCCCCGGAATCCTCGATGGGGGGGAGGTGCTCCATCCCTCCCCCCAGAGTCCTACCCGGCTGGCTCCGCTCCATGGGGATTCTGCGGAGCCACCAGCTAGCTCCGCCAGCAGCCCGACATCCAGCCACATCTGGGTTAAAAAAAAAATGTGTACGCAAATGGCGGTGGCTACGGCCGCTGCCACTTGCGTTCCTTAGTTTTGGCCGTCTTAGTCTACATAAAAATTTACGTAGACTAAGACGACGAAACTAAGGGGGAACGCAAATAGCGTAGCGGATGCTATTTGCATTCCCCTTTATTTTCACCGTCTTAGTCTATGTAAATATTTAGGTAGACTAAGACAACCAAAAATCGGGAATGCAAATGGCAGCGGCCGTAGCCGCCGCCATTTGCATATATGTGTGTGTGTGTTTTTTAACCCAGATGTGATAGGCTACATAAGTCTTTATGTAGCCTATCATGAATGGGGGGGGGGAAACAGACTGCAAATGGCGATGGTGGTGGCAGCTGGTCGGAAGACCATCCGCCGCTGCAGCCTCTGCCGAAGCTGCCGCTGGAGCCGCCGCCGCCGTCCGGAACATCCGCCCCAGGTAAGTCTCGTCCCAAGGGGGATCCGCGGGGGGTGGGGGGGTGGCAGGCCATTCCGCCACGGAGTTCGGGGGGCCGAATGCACTGGCATTCGGCCTCACCAAGATCTGTGGCGGAATTCTCTGACATCCCTATGTAATTCTCTGACATCCCTATATATGATGCAGGTCAGATTTCTCTGCATAAATGAAGTAGGTACAGTTTTATATGAAATAAATGGTATAGCTTAGCCATCTGAAGTTTGGAAAATGATGCAATTCAGAGAGGATGGACTTCTAAATGCACATTAGTAGGGATGGTGGAGAATTCTGACACGGATTTCAGTGAGGCCGAATGCATTGGCATTCAGCCCCCCGAAACCCATGGTGGAATGGCTTCCCCCCCGCCCCCCCGTGGAATCCCCCCTGGGACGAAGCTTACCTGGGGCAGATGTTCCAGTGGCGGTGGCTCCAGCGGCGGTGGCCCCGGCGGCAGCAGTGGCAGCTGGTCTCTCGGCTGGCTGCTGCAGACTCAAATGGCAGCCACCACGCCATTAGCATAGCTGCCTTCGCCGTGATAGGCTAAGTAAATACTTACGTAACCTATCATGGCAAGCAAAAAAAAAAAGCTTACACAAATGGCGTCCCCTATGCCATTTGTGTTCCCATTTTCTCCGTGATAGGCTACATAAATATTTACGTAGCCTATGATGTCTAATGCGGGAACGCAAATGGCATAGTGGACGCCATTTACATTCCCAATTTAGCCGTGATAGGCTACGTAAATATTTATGTAGCCTATCACGGGCTACCATAGGGATGCAAATGGCGTCCCCTACTCAGGACACCATTTGCGTCTGCAGCAGCCTGGCAGCGGCTGGAGGCCCTGTTGCGGGTTGGCCTGGCCAGCAGCTCCGCGGCCTGGCTGCAGAGAGGAGCTGGCCGGGCAGGATTCTGGGGGGAGGAACGGATCGCCTCCCCCCCCATCGAGGATTTCAGGGGGAGGGACGGAGCGCCTCCCCCCCACTGTGGATGTCCCTGGACGAAACCAGGTAAGTGTTTCGTACATCCCTACCAATATGGTAGAAATATGACCTCTGGGAATCCATCTTCACAACCTCCATTCTGAGCTGGAATTGTACAATTTGTGTTTTTAAAGTACTCAACTCCTTGACTGAATTGGCTGAAAACTAGCTGGATTCAGAAGTCCTTTAGATCCAATCAGTTATGTCACTCCACTTCACAATAGCTAAATTGCTTTGGATTCGAAACAGTGCCCTTAGGGATGAGAGAGAACCTCCAGTATTTGTTCTTTCTTTCTTTTTTTCTTCCCCCTCTTTCAAATCTCTATAGCCCTCTGATGAAATACAAAAAAAACCCAACAACCAGAAAAACTTTTTTGAATGACTTTTAGTTTAGATTCTTATTGAAAATAGCCCGACATTACTGGTAACCTAGCTATGCTTGAGGACTGAAAATAAGAAGAGAATGCTAGCTATTTTACAGCTTGAATAGGGAAAGATACAATAGAATCATTTCAGAGGCAGTGAGGAAGTGTGATTGAAGCGTCATTGTATCATTTGAAGATATTTATAAATTTCAGAGCTGTGGTGTGAGGCACAGGAGTGCAAGGCTGGCAAAGTATCACATGACAAAGGGTGTAATAGTTGCAGATGGATTTTGGGTAGACTGCAGTGAAGGAACATTAGATACAGCGGAGGAAAGAGGAGTCACAAGAGGCATTTCACACCAGCAAATGGTTCTTACATTGAACAGAATATCTGCATGGAATTCTTGCCTTGTATAGTTTCAACTAAGGAACTCCTAAATCGTGTGAGTATAGGCCAAATTTCAACTCAGTTCCTTCATTTACCTCACCTGTAGGGACGGGTGAATGAGCGATGTTGAGTAGAGATGTCAGAGGAATCTGTCCAGGGTGTGAAGTAGGAATGCAAGGACTGTGTAAAAGCTGCTCTGTCTGCGATTCGCGGAGTGTCAGAAATAGGGATGGCGGAGAATGCCGCCACGGATCTTGGTGAGGCTAAATGCCAGTGCATTCGGCCCCCCAAAATCCATGGCAGAACGAAGCCCCTACCCCCCAACCCACGAATGGCGTGCGGAACGGAGCCCCCAACCCACGAAAGGCACACAAAGTGGAGCACTTACCTGCTGCCATTTGTGCTGACTTGCAAATGGTGGCCGCCCTGTGGCCGCCATTCTCTTCCTGATCATAGCCGTGATAGGCTACGTAAATACTTACGCAGCCTATCTAGGGATGTACGAAAGGTACTTACCTTTCGCGAATTATGTTTATAGTTGGGGGGAGGCGTTCCGTCCCTCCTGTCAGGGTGGACACTGAGCCCATAGATTCCCAGAGTAGTTCTGCTGCTGAGGAAGAGCAGTCGCTCCTTCGGGAGAGGAGCGCGCTCCTTTTTCCCAGGACCAACAGCTGACGGAGATTCCTCCCACCCACATTCCTAGTTTAGAAAGCAGTCCAGGGAGTGTCTCAGCACAGATAGCAGACTGGGTGGATGCGCGGTGCAGATGCAGAGAGCGGCGCCAAAGGGTTCGCGCTTGAAGAACGGTTGCGCCCAGAGGATCCAAGGGAAAAAGGGAGGGATTCTCCCTAGTCCTTATATTCAGGGGTCTGCCAGTAATTGCCTTTCAAATGGGGACCAACTGTTCCAACTTAGGGCATAGGGATGCTGCTGCTCAGATCTAGTTGCTACCTGTAGAGTTATTAAGTTGTAAAAGAAGAATAAAGCTTTGAAAAGAATCCCTTTGTCTGTGTCTGGATTTGGCTACTGGATTAGACTGAGAGAGCCCTTCAAGGAGCCCTTGACACCTCCCCCCGGAATCCTCGCTGGGGGGGAGGCGCTCCGTTCCACCCCCCCCCCGGAATCCTGGCCAGCCGGCTGTGCTCTGCAGCAATTCTGCGGAGCCGCCAGCCGGCTCCGCCAGCAGCCGGATATCCGGCCGCTGGCTAGAAGGGACACAAATGGTGGTGGCCATAGCCGCTGCCATTTGTGTCCCTGCAGTCAGCCATGATAGGCTATGTAAATGTTTACGTAGCCTATAACGGCTGACTTAAAAAAAAAACCACACACGCGCGTACGCAAATGGCGGCGGTCATGGCTGCCGCCATTTGCATTCCTTATTTTGGCACATCTTAGTCTACGTAAACATTTACGTAGACTAAGATGGCGAAAATAAGGGGAACGCAAATAGCATAGCATCTATGCTATTTGCGTTCCCCTTATTTTCGCCGTCTTAGTCTACATAAATATTTACGTAGACTAAGACGTGCTAAAATAAGGAACGCAAATGGCGGTGGCCATGGCCGCCGCCATTTGTACATGCGCGTGGTTTTTTTTAAAAAAAAGTCAGCCGTGATAGGCTACGTAAAGATTTATGTAGCCTATCACTTTTTTTTTTTTAAACTGGAAATGGCGGCTGCAGCTGGTTGGAAGACCAGCCGCCGCTGCTGCCACACCACCGCAGGAGCCACCACTGGAGCCACCGCCACCAGGAAGATCCGCCCAAGGTAAGTCTCGCCCTGGGGGGGGGAGATCCAATTTCGTGAGATCTGTGGAGGAATTTTCGTACATCCCTAAGCCTATCACGGCTAATACAGGGACGCCTTTTGCGTCCCTGTGGAGGCTGTGATAGGCTACGTAAGTATTTATGTAGCCTATCACGGCAAGAAAAAAAAACCCAACGCATACGCAAATGGCGGCGGCTATGGCGGCCACCATTTGTGTTCCCTATTTTTCGCCGTTTTATCCTACGTAAATATTTACGTAGGCTATTACAGCGAAAAAAAGGGGAACACAAATAGCATAGTGGGCGCTATTTGCATCCCCCCTTTGTTCCCCTCCATAATAGCCCATGTAAATATTTTCATAAGATAAAATGGTGAAAAATAGGGAATGCAAATGGCGGCCGCCATAGCCGCTGCCATTTGCGTATGCTGTTGGTTTTTTTTGGCCTGCCGTGATAGGCTACATAAATACTTACGTAGCCTATCACAGCAGCCTGGCTGGACGCAAATGGCGGCGGCTACGGCGGCTGCCATTTGCATCCGCAGCAGCCTGTCTGCGGCCAGACCTTCGGCTGCGAACGGCCCTGGCTGGCTGCTCCGTGGAGCCTCTGCAGAGTGGAGCCGGCCAGGCAGGATTCCAGGGGGGAGGACTGGATCGCCTCCCCCCATCGAAGATTCTGGGGGGAGTTCCTCCCCCCCACCGTGAATCACATCCGCAAAAAGGTAAGTGACTTTTGTACATCCTTAGTCAGGAACCTTTTGTTCCATCATCCGCTCACAGAGAGATGCAAATTTGTTTTCGTCATGCGGAAAAATATGTAAATAATGATATAAGAGGTTTCATAAGAATGTACATAATTTACCTTAGTACATAACGTTTTACATGTTATCCCCTATTCCATTCAACTTTTCCTTAGCAGAAACTTGCATCTTTTCCTACAGATAAATATGTGCAAATTTCTGGAAAGTTAAAAAAAAAATCATCTGAAAGTCCACAGACTCCATGCAGCCTAAGGGGGTCACTTCACAGCTCACTTCCCGCCCCCAGACTTCAGCTCACTTTCCCATGAGCTGGCCTGACTCCATCTGCATTGGGTTAAGCCAGTTCATGGATTTCTGGGTTTTAAAAACATACTTGTGTAAAAAGCAATTTGTGCAAATTACACAAATTTTGGAAGTAATTTCTGCAATTGTCACAAACTGCAACTGTTATTTTTGTAATTTGCACAAATTACAGCCAGGATTTTGTAATTTGCGCAAACTATGGCTGCAGTTTGTACAAATTGCTTTTTACATAAATGAAAAAAAATCAAAAAATTCCCTGATTTTGGGAAGAAACCCCTTGCTTGTCTTCCCAGCCAAGGACATCCTTATCTTTGAGATCACCATGATTCTCTGAGCATCGTCTCACCACTAGTCTTGTGCCTGATTCCCATTCCCATTTGTGATCACTGCTTGCCCTGTGCCCTGCGCAAACAGGAAACTTGTGCAAATCAAGCAGCAATTGAATGGGAGAATTCAATTCAGCAAAACTCTCCAAATTTGTGCAAATGTTCTTATTTGTGCAAATTTCTTCAATGGACTAAAGCAGGACTGATTCAGTCCATGGAGGAAATTTGTGAAAAATAGGAAATCTGTCCAAATTAGGGCATTTGTGCCAATCAAACTGGGAATTGAGAATGAGACAAACACAAGCATGTATTTGACAATTTATGAATATTTTCAGTGGACACATGCTCATGCTTGCATTCAGAGCTTTCAATGGGGTGTGCTCACATGTCTCATACATCCCTATTGATCAATACTAAATGGCCGGGTAAGCCCCTGAGGCCTAACAAAAGCTGGTACTAATAAAGATGGGGGAGAAATCCATTCAGTTCACATTCAACTAATTTACCTAATGCAGTTTGCAGTTAACAAATTTATTGAATGTCATGCTTTCAAACCATTGTGCGAATCAAACTTCAGCTGTGAATCTTGCAGTGGAGTTCTCCAATCAAAACATCTATACGAAGAGTAGGGATGGCGGAGAATTTCTCCACGAATCTTCAGGAGGCCGAGTGCCGACGCATTCGGCCCCCTGAAAGTGTTGGGGAAATTCTCCGCCGGCCCCCCGCCCCCCCCGGGATGGGACTTACTTTCGGCGAATGTCCCTCTCGGCGGTGGGTCCCGGTGGTGTTTCAGCGGCGTTTCGGTGGGGATGGGGGTGGCAGCCAGTCTCCTGACTGGCTGCCACCGCCGCCATTACGAAATAAATAAGTACAGTTAAAAAAAACCACACACACACCCGTGATAGGCTACGTGACGATTTACATAGCCTATCACGGCTAGATTTCCAAAGTCAGCCGTGATAGGCTACGTAAATCGTCACGTAGCCTATCACGGGTGACTTTGGAAAAAAAAAAAAAGCGTGTACGCAAATGGCGGCGCCCCATGGGCACCGCCGTTTGCGTTCCTTATTTGGACAGGGGTAGTCTACGTAAAGATTTACGTAGACTACTGCGAAAATAAGGGAATGCTATTTGCGTTGCCCTTATTTTTGCCGTAGTCTACGTAAATCTTTATGTAGACTAGACGTGCCAAAATAAGGAACGCAAATGACGGCGCCCATGGGCGCCACCATTTGCGTACGCACTTTTTTTTTTTCAAAGTCACGTGACGATTTACATAGCCTATCACGGCTGACTTTGGAAATCTAGCCATGATAGGCTACGTAAATCGTTACGTAGCCTATCACAGTTTTTTTTCCCCCCACTTTTTCTTTCGTGGCCAGGGAGACGGGGCACTTCTCCCCGGCCTGAATTTCGGCCAGGCGAGGCGGGGCGCCTTCCCCCCCGGTCTGAACTTCAGGGGGAGAAGCAAAGTGCCTCCCCCCCACCGCGAAGCAAGCTGTGGGACAAGGTAAGTCCCTTTCGTCCATCCCTAACGAAGAGTCATATATTAAGGAAAATAATATTACAAAGGCATTATATTATGAGAACTGCTTGCAAAAAATACGTATGTTAGGCAAAACCGCATCTAAAATGTATGTATCAGGAGAAATGTATACAAAAGTGCTTATGAATTTTCATGCAAACTTAAAAACAGGATTTTCAACATTTGGGATGAATCCAACATAATACTATAGAAATTCTCAAAATTTGAGATGAACCAAATTTAAAAATGGAAAAAAATGAGAAACTGAATGAAATCAAAATTGACAGGTTCTTCAGTCCCTACGTGCTGATGGATCTACTGTACTTTGCCTGAAGCTCAGGGCCAGTTCCAAGTTTGAGGTGGCCTTGGTCAAAATATGCTCTGGTGGTAGGGATGTCAGAGAATTTTGCGACGAATCTCAGGGAGGCTGAATGCCAGTGCATTCAGCCCCCCGAAATCAGTGGCAAAAAGGTCTGCCCCCCCTGCCCCCCTGCCCCCCCGGGACGGGACTTACCTTGGGTGAATCTCCCTGGCGGTGGCAGCTCTGGTGGTGGTTCGGCGGCGGTTCGGCAGTGGCGGCGGCGGCGGCAGCTGCGCCATTTCCAAGTTTTTTTTAAAAAAACGTGATAGGCTACGTAAATCTTTACGTAGCCTATCACGGCTGAGTAAAAAAACAAACAAACCGCATGTATGCAAATGGCGGCGCCCACGGGCGCCACCATTTGCGTTCCTTATTTTGGCACATCTAGTCTACGTAAACATTTACGTAGACTACGGCGAAAATAAGGGGAACGCAAATAGCATAGAAGCTACGCTATTTGCGTTCCCCTTATTTTCGCCGTAGTCTACATAAATGTTTACGTAGACTAGATGTGCCAAAATAAGGAACACACATGGCGGCGCCTGTGGGCGCCGCCATTTGCGTACGTGCGTTGTTGTTGTTGTTGTTTACTCAGCCATGATAGGCTACGTAAACATTTACATAGCCTATCACGGCTGACTGCAGGGACGCAAACAGCAGCGGCTACGGCCACCACCATTTGCAGACCCGGCCGGCCAGGATTTGCGGCGGGAGGGACGGGGCACCTCCCCCCCAGCAAGAATTTCTGGGGGAGGGACGGGACACTTCCCCCTGGGCAAGAATTTCGGGGGGAGGGACGGAGTGCCTCCCCCCCACGGCGAATCAAATTTCGTAAAAGGTAAGTGACTTTCGTACATCCCTATCTGGTGGTGAGCCCCCTTCAATGTTGGTGGGTCCTCATAGGTTTTCATGGATGTGGTGGTGGGCAGCAGAAGCTTTGTAATCCTCAGGGTGGGCTGGAGCAGTCATTTACATTTCTCATCATCGTCCAAACATGGCATTGCTCTGGGGCATTGTAGGGAATTTAAACAGTGGTTCCATAGCTCCTGGTGCAGGGAACCCAGGTCAACATTGCTGGATCCAGGTTTGGGGGGGAGTCAAAAGAACCCTTCTGGCTCCCTGTTAACAGCCAAGGATGTTGTGTGCTGACACTGTCTCTGCTGGGAATTGTGGAGGGCCCTACAGCTGGGCAGGGAGAAGCAGTATAGAGGACCAGTGGCAACAAAACACTGCAGTGTAGAGGACTTCTGTTTGGTATTCCAGGCAACCAGTCAGACCTTCTTCCATATATTCTAGTCCAGCAATACAGAACCTCCAGCCCACAGATGCAATGCAGTCCATGGAGGTGTCACATTTGGCCCATGGCATTCCCTTGGGTGATCAGCAATAACAGTGGGGATGTAAGTGGTGTGAGACTCACCTAGCACCAGGCAGAATGGCTACTACTCCCATCACTGGTCGAGTCCCTCTGTGCAATGCATGCCACCTCCCATGGGGACAGTGCATGCTACATGAAGATGGGGAACAGACTGGCACTGAGAGGAGTGGCTCTTTTTGCCAGCAGTGGCTGAGTCCATTCCTCTGTGTGTATCTTAGCATGGAGAATGACAACATGGATGGAGGTGGGGCAATGATGTCATTGGGCCATGCCCACTGACATCATCCAGCAACCTGCTTGTTCCTCTTCCTCTTGCTCTGGCCCAGATAACAGTGGTGGTAAGGAGGAAGAGCAATTCAGCCCCCCAGCAAAAATGCTTCTGCACTCTTAGACTTTTCTAGATCTTCCATTTTGATTACTCCCAACAAATCACTAGCATTTGGTGGCCTTTGAACATACTCAGCCCTCATTGGACTGGTTTTGTTTTTGTCATCTACTCAAGTCACCACCGCCACCCTTATGGGTTTTTCCTCTGAGGTTTTAATTTTTGTGCTTCTTCAAACCTGGGGGTTCCCAAGTCTCCTTGTGCCTCCTCTTGTCCAGGGATAATATTATTTTGGCTATGTAAAGTTCCACTTTTGCAGAATGTCATTGTATTTATCTATTTATTCATGCATTTGTTTGTGTATTTACAATATTTGTATACAGCCCCATATCTAGAGCAGATTTTGGAGTGGTGAACACAAGAGATTAAACAGTAAAAAGGATACAAAAGATTTAAACACCAGATTAAAATTATGCTATTTTAAAACAAACAAACAAAATACCAAAATACCAATAGAAACAGTGAGTGGTCAATTAAGGAATGCCTCCCGGAACACTGCTGTTTTCAGGAGGTGCCGGAAACAGCACAGTGTTGGTGCATTTTCAGAAGAATGGTCCACATGGAACATAGGGGATAAGTGTGTCCTCTTTGGGTGAGGGATGTATGAGAAATTAGTTTCAGTTTATTTTTGGTCAGGATTTACCCAGTTTGCACCTTTCAGTTTGAACACAGACTCATACACAATATGCAATCAAAGTCTGTACATTTCTGAGATTGCACTGTGATTTGTAACTCACAGAAGAGGGTCTGTAACATTGTTCAGGAGTAGAGATGCACGAAAGCCACTTACCTGGTCTCGCAGCTTGCTTTGCGGTGGGGGGGAGGCGCTTCGCTGCTCCCCCCGAAGTTCAGGCCAGGGGGGGAGGCTTCCCACCTCGCCCGGCCGAAATTCAGGCCGGGGAGGAGGCGCCTCGCCTCGCCTGGCCGCGAAATAAAAAGTAAAAAAAAAACGCCCCCGTGATAGGCTACGTGACGATTAACGTAGCCTATCACGGCTAGATCTGCAAAGTCAGCCGTGATAGGCTAAGTTAATCGTCACATAGCCTATCACGGGTGACTTAAAAAAAAAAAAGCGCGTACGCAAATGGCGGCCCCCATAGGGAGCCGCCATTCACATTCCTTATTTGGTCGCTGTAGTCTACGTAAATCTTTACGTAGACTATGGCGAAAATAAGGGCAACACTATTATCTGCCCCTGTAGAAGACCTGCCGAACCGCCGCCGGGACCCGCCGCCGGGACCCGCCGCCGGGAGGGACATTCGGGAAAGGTAAGTCCCATCCCAGGGGGGGGGGTGGGGTGTGGGGGTGTGTGGAGAATTTCTCCCCGAAACTACTTCGCGGGGCCGAATACGTTGGCACTCGGCCCCCCAAAGTTTCGGGGAGAAATTCTCCCCCATCCCTATTCAGGAGGCAGCAAATCAATCCATCCCAAAGAAAAAGAAATGCAAGAAAGCAAGGTGGCTGTCTGATGAGGCTTTACGAATAGCTGAGGAAAGAAGGGAAGCAAAAAGCAAGGGAGAAAGGGGAAGATATACCCAACTGAATGCAGAGTTCCAGAGAACAGCAAGGACAAACAAGAAGGCCTTCTTAAATGAACAATGCAAAGAAATTGAGGAAAACAATAGAATGGGAAAGATTGGAGATCTCTTCAAGAAAATCAGAGATCTCAGGGGAACGTTTTGTGCAAAGATGGGCATGATAAAGGACAAAGAAGGCAGGGACCTCACAGAAGCAGATGAGATTAAGAAGATATGGAAAGAATACACAGAAGAACTATACAGGAAAGACCTTAATGTCCCTGATAGCCATGTTAGTGCGGTCACTGAACTTGAGCGGGACATCCTAGAGAGTGAAGTCAAGTGGGCCTTAGGAAGCATTACTAACAACAAAGCCAGCGGAGGTGACAGTATTCCAGCTGAGCTATTTAAAATCCTAAAAGATGATGCTGTTAAAGTGCTGCATTCAATATGCCAACAAATCTGGAACACTCAACAGTGTCCACAAGACTGGAAAAGGTCAGTTTACATTCCAATTCCAAAGAAGGGCAATGCCAAAGAGTGTTCAAACTACCGTACAATTGCGCTCATTTCAAATGCCAGCAAGGTTATGCTCAAAATCCTACAAGCTAGGCTTCAGCAGCATATGAACCGAGAACTACCGGAAGTACAAGCTGGGTTTCGAAGAGGCAGAGGAACTAGAGATCAAATCGCCAACTTTTGTTGGATCATGGAGAAAGCAAGAGAATTCCAGAAAAATGTCTATTTCTGCTTCATTGACTACGCTAAAGCCTTTGTTGTGTGGATCACAACAAACTGTGGCAAATTCTTAAAGAAATGGGAGTACCAGACCACCTTACCTGTCTCCTGAGAAACCTGTGTGAGGGTCAAGAAGCAACAGTAAGAACCGGACATGGAGCAACCAATTGGTTCAAAATTGGGAAAGGAGTATGACAGGGCTGCATATTGTCACCCTGCTTATTTAATTTATACGCAGAGTATAAACTTATGAGAAACGCCGGGTTGGATGAATCAGAGGTCGGAATTAAGATTGCTGGGAGAATTATCAACAACCTCAGATACGCAGATGATACCACCCTAATGGCAGAAAGTGAAGAGGATCTAAAGAGCCTCTTGTTGAGGGTGAAAGAAGAGAGTGCAAAAGCTAGTTTGAAACTCAACATTAAAAAAACGAAGATCATGGCATCTGGCCCCATCACCTCCTGGCATATGGAAGGGGAAGAAATGGCAGTAGTGACAGATTTTATTTTCTTGGGCTCCAAGATCACCGCAGATGGTGACTGTCGCCATGAAATTAAAAGACGCTTGCTCCTTGGGAGGAAAGCTATGGCAAACCTAGACAGCATAGTAAGAAGCAGAGACATCACCTTGCCGACAAAGCTTCGTATAATCAAAGCTATGGTTTTCCCACTAGCAATGTATGGCTGTGAGAGCTGGACTATAAGGAAGGCTGAGCACCGAAGAATGGATGCTTTCTAGGGATGTATGAAATACTCACCTGGTTCCACGCTGGGCAATCCGCAGTGGGGGGGAGGCACTCTGTCCCTCCCCCCAGAATCCTGCCCGGCCAACTCCACTCCGCGGCCAAGTTGCGGAGCCGCCGGCCAGCTCTGGCCGCCCACAGCCAGACATCCGGCCGCTGGGCAGCCCTGCAGGGACGCAAATGGCGGCTGTCGTAGCCGCCACCATTTGCGTCCCTGTATTGAGCCATGATAGGCTACATAAATATTTACGTAGCTTATCATGGCGGGGGGAAAAACCCCAGCATACACAAATGGCGGTAGCCGCCGCCATTTGCATACGCTGGGTTCCCCCCCCCCGCCGTGATAGGCTACACAAATACTTACGTAGCCTATCACGGCAGGGGGAAAAAACCCCAGTGTACACAAATGGCGGTAGCTGCTGCGATTTGCGCACGCTGGGTTCCCCTCCCCCGCAGTGATAGGCTATGTAAATACTTACGTAGCCTATCACAGCCTCCGGAGGGATGCAAATGGCATTCCTGCATTAGCCGTGATAGGCTACGTAAGTATTTATGTAGCCTATCACATCTATGAAGAGGAGGAAGCGAATGGCGGCCGCAGGATGGCCGCTATTCGCAAAGCAATGCAGATGGGAGCAGGTAAGTGCTCCATTTCGCGTGCCTTTTGTGGGGTGGGGGTGGAGGGGACTTTGTCCCGTGCACCTTTCATGGGTTGGGCAGGGCAGGGGCTTCGGTCCGTGACAGATTTCGGGGGGCCGAATGCACTGGCATTTGGCCTCACCAAGATCCGTCGCAGAATTCTCTGACATCCCTAAATTGCTTTCGAACTGTGGTGCTGGAGAAGACTCTTACGAGTTCCCTGGACTGCAAGGAGGTCAAATCAGTCAATCAACCCTGCCTGCTTATTGGAAGGACAGATACTGAAACTGAAGCTCAAATATTTTGGCCACCTAATGAGAAGAGAAAAGTCACTGGAAAAGACCCTGACCCTGACCCTGAAAGATTGAAGGCAAAAAGAGAAGGGGACGGCAGGGGATGAGATGGCTAGATAGCATCACTGATGCAATGAATATGGACTTGAGCACACTCCGGGAGAGAGCGCAGGACAGGAAGGCCTGGCGTGCTATGTTCCGTGGGACACGAAGAGTTGGACACGACTGAACAAAACAACCCCCCACACACAGTTCAACTGCATGCATACATTTGAAAAATGTGCGTGAAAAAGTGCATACTTCTGAAGAAGTTGTGCTTTTGAAAAATGCACACAAATACGCTTTAATCAATGGGAGAAGAATGCATGCAATTCAAGAATGCGCACAATTGATGTTTGTACTTGGAAAAGTACATACGGGTTTTCATGAAAAAAGAAAAAGCAAAGCTGAAAGCTCACAATCTGATACGGACTCAAGTCAGAACAAGCTTTGAGATTGAATTCAGAGCACTTCGGTGAGCTTGAGCCTTTTGCTGATCCACACATTTCTACTTTCCATTACCCTAAAAATAAAAAGGCTGTTCTTGCACAAAAGGCCCTGCACCTATTAATATGAAACTTGGCAGGCTTAATCCCCCCAGGAGGGGCAAGTATACCTGGAAATTTCACCCAGTTCAGCCAAAATAATAATAATAATAATAATAATAATAATAATAAGTTATTGGCTATTCCCTTAAAAAAGTTAAAAATATGAAGGTGAACTTTAAAGTTGAACCGGATAAACTTCTGTAGAAAAATATAAGGTTATTAATGTATTGAAACTTCTGTGATTCCTATTAATGGTAATTGGATTTCCTATGTAATGCATGTGTTTTGTTAGTTGAAAAAGTCTTTATATATTCATTCATTACATTGAAAACATATGATTCAAATTCAGTAAAAATAATTAAAAACATATAAAGTTGTGTAGCACAAACTCTAACTTACCTTTTTTTCTGAAATGTGGTAATTCCCTCCTAAGATGCTACTATGCCTGTAAATTTCATCCACTTCTGGCTTACATACTAAAAATAGTTAGAGCGAAGGGCCTGCAGCCCAGTAGGGGCCCACTAACACTGGCCTGTGGAGTTGCTCCTCCTCTTTACCCTTGAAACCTGCTTGTTTACCTGCTTCTTGCTCTACCCTGACAATGATGGTGGTGAGATGGAGGAGCAGGGGATGCCACGGCCTGCTTGCTCCCTGGCTCTCCGCCTGTCAAACAAGCAAGTGGGAGGGATGATGCCAAAGAGGAGGAGAAGAGTGGCTGGTGACCATGGTGGTGAGTAGGTAGATGTACTGAGGGAGGGGGCCCATGGGAACCAGCACTGTTCATGGCATTTCAAGCAGTTAGATTGGAAGCTCAGCATTCATTTAGAAACTTTGAATAATCAGCAAGTGAATAGCAAAGGTGTAACTGGAAGGGTGTTGTTGTTGTTGTTGTTGTTTTAAAATACCTTTGGAGGAGGAAAAGGATGAGGAATAGAATCATAGAATCACAGAACAGCAGGGTTGGAAGGGGCCTAAAAGACCATCGAGTCCAACCCCCTGCTCAGTGCAGGAATCCAAGTCAAAGCATAGGATCATAGAATACTCGGGTTGGAAGGGGCCTATAAGGAGAAAGAGGATGAAGAGCAAGAGCAACTGGTAACAATGGCAGGGAGAAGGTAGACTCAGGGAGGGAGACCAATGTGGGCATCTTGCCCAAGGGCTCCCCAGAACCTGGAACTGCTACTTGTTGCATCCTCCATTGTCAATTCTGCATTGAGCAGAGAGCTGGACTAGCTACTTCCGACTCTAAAATTCCGTGATTCTATGCATGTTAGAATTCCGTGATTCTATGCATGTTAGAATTCCGTGATTCTATGCATGTTAGAATTCCGTGATTCTATGCATGTTAGAATTCCGTGATTCTATGCATGTTAGAATTCCGTGATTCTATGCATGTTAGAATTCCGTGATTCTATGCATGCACGGCTCTCTTCATGTAGCGCATACACAAGAGGTTCCATTCTGTACAACAGCTGATGGG
Source organism: Heloderma suspectum (assembly GCF_057233095.1). Classification (NCBI taxonomy): domain Eukaryota; kingdom Metazoa; phylum Chordata; class Lepidosauria; order Squamata; family Helodermatidae; genus Heloderma; species Heloderma suspectum. The sequence goes on along the minus strand of NC_139469.1, from coordinate 13,515,265 downwards.
ATGATTGGCCCAGTAAATAGTTTTCAGTGTAAAGCACTATTTTACTTCCCTTGTCATATTTTCACACACACAGATACACACACACTCAGAAAGCTTCTTGTTATAAATCTTCCTGACCTTCAGTTGCAACTGCAAGAACATTTCTGGGAGGGTTCTTTTTTTTTTTTTTTTTAGACTGCCATATGCTTTATATTGAATAAAATATCCTTTTACCATCTGTTTGACTGGTGCCTGTGAGTTACAATGTGGCAGAACATGGATGGGATGCAAACATAAACATATGGGTAAAGCAGCATTTAGGCAAATGTGATAGGGGTGATTAGGGCAACCGTTTAGGTTTTTGAGGGTGTGACGCTCAAGCTTTAGCAGATATAAAATGTGGATATAAAAAGACAATTTTGGAATCCTAAATCATAACGCAAAGCACAGGCCAGTTTCATGGGAGAGGAAGTAGCTGGCAAATCTACACAGCTTGTGATGCCTTCCACTGAATAATCGTATGTGCACAATCAATATTATATGCAATTTTCCTAATCTCTATTAGGGATTGGCAAAATTGTCAGTTTCATTTGCTGCTGTGATGATGATGATGATGATGATGATGATGATGATGAAATGTCAAGTTCTTTCCCTCCTGAAATTGAAGAAATGTGTAAATTTTGGTAAATTCTCATCAAAAACAATCTGAAAGGAAAGTCCCACCTATCTGCATCAGCCACATTCAATAGTGCAGCTGTTCAAAGCATCAAGAGGGACATCTTGTACCTGCCTGCCATATAACTGGTAAAGATGAGACTGTCAGAAAAAATAGGTGGCAACCCTTATTCAGCATTACATGGTTGAATATACAGGGATTAAAACCTTGCCTATTCAGAGCTGTAATGCTGAATAAGGGTTGCCACCTATTTTTTTCTGACAGTCTCCTCTGCTGAGATGTGGGAGAAACTAGGGATGGCGGAGAATTTCTCCCCGAAACTTCGGGGGGCCGAGTGCCAACGTGTTCGGCCCCCCAAACAAGTTTCGGGGAGAAATTCTCCACACACCCCACCCCCCGCACACCCCCCCGGGATGGGACTTACCTTTGCTGAATGTCCCTCCCGGCAGCGGGTCCGGCCGGCGGTTCGGCGGGTGTTCATCCGGGGCGGGAGCGGCAGCCGGTCTTTTGACCGGCTGCCGCCCCCGCCATTCCAATAAAAGAAAAAAAAAATGCCCCCTTGATAGGCTACGTGACGATTAACATAGCCTATCACGGCTAGATTTGCAAAGTCAGCCGTGATAGGCTACGTAAATCGTCACGTAGCCTATCACGGGTGACTTAAAAAAAAAAAAGCGCGTACGGATAATGGCGGCCCCCATAGGGAGCCGCCATTCCTGTTCCTTATTTGGTCGCTGTAGTCTATGTAAAGATTTACGTAGACTATGGCGAAAATAAGGGCAACGCTATTTGCGTTGCCCTTATTTTCGCCGTATTCTATGTAAATCTTTACGTAGACTACAGCGACCAAATAAGGAACGCGAATGGCGGCTCCCTATGGGGGCCGCCATTTGCGTACGTGCTTTTTTTTTTTTAAGTCACCTGTGATAGGCTACGTGACGATTAACGTAGCCTATCATGGCTGACTTTGCAGATCTAGCCGTGATAGGCTACGTTAATCGTCACGTAGCCTATCACGGGGGCGTTTTTTTTAAAAAAAAAAAAACTTTGGAGTTCGCGGCCGGGCGAGGTGAGGTGCCTCCTCCCCGGCCTGAATTTTGGCCGGGCGAGGCGGGAAGCCTCCCCCCCGGCCTGAATTTCGGCCGGGCGAGGCGGGAAGCCTCCCCCCCCAGCCTGAACTTCGCGGGGGGAGCAGCAAAGCGCTTCCCCCCCACCGCGAACAAGCTTCGAGGACAGGTAAGTGACTTTCATCCACCCCTAGGAGAAACTGCAACTAACAGATTTGTCCAGGGCTGCAAATATGTCTGACAATTTAACATGTCTGAAAATGTGTCTGACAACAGATTAAATCTGGCAGTCACGGTTTCTCCCACATTCATTCCCCTGCACCCAGATCTCAAGTTCTTTCTATGCCAAATATGGAGACATTTGAAAATTGTGGTAAATCCTTATTCAAAATGAACTCAACCAAAGTGCTCACCCATCCCTGCTACTGAGAAACTTCTTCTCATCTCTAGACTAAATGCACACAGCCTGTAATGCAGTGGTTAATTTTGAAGTTCAGGAGCTTGTCATGACAGACCTCGTAGACGTACCCCCAAGCAGGGATGTCAGAGAATTTCGCCATGAATCTCGGGAAATCGGTGGTGAAATGGTCTGCCCCCCCACCCCCCCTTGTGTGGATGTCCCTGGCGGTGGCTCCCCTTGTGCGGATGTCCCTGGCACTAACTTGTGCGAATGTCCCTGGCGGCGGCGGCTCCGGTGGCAGTTCGGCGGTGGCGGTGGCTGCGGCGGCCGGTCTTCTGACCGGCTGCCACCACCGCCATTTCCAGTAAAAAAACAAAACAAAAACGTGATAGGCTACGTAAACATTTACATAGCCTATCACGGCTAGATTTTAAAAAAATACCGTGATAGGCTATGTAAATGTTTACGTAGCCTATCATGGCTGAGTAAAACCAAAACCCAAAATACCGCGCGTACACAAATGGCGGCGCCCATGGGCACCGCCATTTGCGTTCCTTATTTTGGCACATGTAGTCTACGTAAACAATTACGTAGACTACGGCAAAAATAAGGGGAACGCAAGTAGCGTAGACGCTACACTATTTGCGTTCCCCTTATTTTCGCCGTAGTCTATGTAAATGTTTACGTAGACTACACGTGCCAAAATAAGGAACGCAAATGCAAATTTGCGTACGCGTGGTTTTGGGTTTTTTTTACTCAGCCGTGATGGGCTACCTAAACATTTACGTAGCCTATCACGGCTGATTGCAGGGATGCAAACGGTGGCGGCTACGGCTGCCGCCATTTGCGTTCCCGGCCAGCCAGGATTCACGGTGGGAGGGACGGGTCGCCTCCCCCCCAGCCAGAATATCGGGGGGCAGGGACAGGGTGCCTCCCGCCCACCGCAAATCAAATTTCAGGCAAGGTAAGGGACTTTCGTACATCCCTACCCAAGGAGAGTCCAAACAAATCAAGCATCTGTGTTGATCCATATCGATAAACCAGTTCTAGCAGTTTTTATCTCAAGTAATATAAAGCTAATATTAGTAGGGATGTATGGATTGTACAAAATCCTTTCTGTCTGCATTTCATGGATTGTCAGGCACCTTTGATTCCATTGTCTGCTCATTTGATTTTTTTACTCTCCAAATTTGTGCCAATTCACATGGTGCAAATTTGCAGTTGCACAAATTTGTATTCATGCAAATTTTCACTTGTGAAACTGTGCAGATCCCCCCCAAATGTGCAATCCCCCCCCCCCAATGAACATCTTCACACTTTTATCCCATGGGGGAAATGCACATTTTGGGCTCTTAAAAATAAAAAAGCATATTTTTGTATTACTAAATTTGTGCGAAGTTCCGTAACAATAGAAAAATGGTCCATGAGTCTGTGGAACCTGCCCAACTGAAGAGAAGTCTGTCTGCTGTGGAATCTGTGGGTCAGATTCATAAAAATCCAAACACATTTAATTCCATTGTGGATTTGTCCAACATCCCTAAATATTAGGTCTTAATTGTCCATTCAGTACCAAGCCAATACATTATTAATCAGAAAATTCATTTCCTTGTGGCTACTATGAGAATTTCAGCTAAGCTCAGATGGAATAGGAAAGTCTGAGGGGGATGGCAGATGATACCCACATTGTTGTTGTTCAGTCGTTCAGTCGTGTCCGACTCTTCGTGACCCCATGGACCATAGCACGCCAGGCCTTCCTGTCCTGCGCTCTCTCCCGGAGCGTGCTCAAGTTCATATTCATTGCATCCGTGATGCTATCTAGCCATCTCATCCTCTGCCATCCCCTTCTCCTTTTGCCTTCAGTCTTTCCCAGCATCAGGGTCTTTTCCAGGGAGTTTTCTCTTCGCATTAGGTGGCCAAAATATTGGAGCTTCAGCTTCATTATCTGTCCTTCCAATGAGCACTCAGGGTTGATTTCCTTGAGGATGGACTGATCTGACCTCCTTGCAGTCCAGGGGACTCGTAAGAGTCTTCTCCAGCACCACAGTTCAAAAGCATCAATTCTTTGGCGCTCAGCCTTCCTTATAGTCCAGCTCTCACAGCCATACATTACTACTGGAAAAACCATAGCTTTGATTAGACGGACCTTTGTCGGCAAGGTGATGTCTCTGCTTCTTACTATGCTGTCTAGGTTGGCCATAGCTTTCCTCCCAAGGAGCAAGCATCTTTTAATTTCATGGCTACAGTCACCGTCTGCGGTGATCTTGGAGCCCAAGAAAGTAAAATCTGTCACTGCTTCCATTTCTTCCCCTTCTATATGCCAGGAAGTGATGGGGCCAGATGCCATGATCTTCGTTTTTTTAATGTTGAGTTTCAAACCAGCTTTTGCACTCTCCTCTTTCACCCTCAACAAGAGGCTCTTGAGATCCTCTTCGCTTTCTGCCATTAGGGTGGTATCGTCTGCATATCGGAGGTTGTTGATAATTCTCCCAGCAATCTTAATTCCGACCTGTGATTCATCCAACCCGGCATTTCTCATGATGTACTCTGCATATAAGTTAAATAAGCAGGGTGATAATATGCAGCCTTGTCGTACTCCTTTCCCAATTTTGAACCAATCGGTTGTTCCATGTCTGGTTCTGACTGTTGCTTCTTGACCCTCGTACAGGTTTCTCAGGAGACAGGTAAGGTGGTCTGGTACTCCCATCACTTTAAGAATTTGCCACAGTTTGTTGTGATCCACACAATCAAAGGCTTTAGCGTAGTCAATGAAGCAGAAATAGACCCACATCCTTGCTAATAAAAAAGTACTGGCATTGGGTTCTTGCAAGCCCTGGTTCCACTACACCATTGAACACAGCTGACAAGAGGCAGACTTGGACCCTGAGCAATTTGTCATGGTGGTTTCAGATGCTTTGGCCAGTCATCCTTCTCTAGCAGACAAGGCTCTTATAAATGTGTCCTTACTTTATAAAATATTGGAGGGTTTGCTGAAGTGATGGGGTATTATGGGAGGAGACACTGCCTGGAAACAGCTCATTTGCTTGTTTTGTTTGCCCCAAATTTACCCTCAAACCTCTCCACAAATTTGCGGTCTCCATTTGCAGGTTTTAGAATTGCTCATTTTCCAATACCATCACAGAGGTGCCGAGATGTGATCATTAACCTTTTCTCCATGCCGTGCTGTCCCAAGAAGGACTGGAGCTGAGTGCCTTGTTCGGAAGAAGAGCCACCAAACCAACCCGCCTCCCGCCTCCCTGCCGCCTCCAGCTCCTTTTCAGCATTAAGAAAAACAGACCATTTGAACTATCCCCGTCTATTCCGCGTTGTTATAAATGTAGGTCTTCTCTTCACATGGTCTGCGTTGCTAGGGAATATGCATAATTTTTTGTCATTTTTTTGGCCCCCAAATTATAGTTGTTCATACTTATCTTTTCCCCAGCAAACGACATTTATAGCAAGTTCTTTGAAAGCTGTGCAGTCATATGTACTTGAGACAGAACTACAGAGGCAGCAGAGACAATTAACAGGACACAGTCCAATTCTACAAAGAGGGCTGCTTTCCCATTCCCTTCTTTTAATCTGGCAATTTTAGCAGACTCTTCGCACATTTCAGGGTGAGCTAAACACAATATTTTCTAATTAGACTCTCACTGCCAAATATTGGGCTTCTAATTTCCAATTTGGCAAAAGGAGAAGGGGACGGCAGAGGATGAGATGGCTAGATAGCATCACTGATGCAATGAATATGAGTCTTGAGCACGCTCTGGGAGAGAGCACAGGACAGGAAGGCCTGGCATGCTATGGTCCATGGGGTCATAAAGAGTCGGACATGACTGAACGACTGAACAACAATTTCCAATTAAGATGTGTGACTGTTTCCACCTTTATAATCTCTGCGGTGCTTTGTCACCTTTCTGCTCTTCCCTTTTCTCTCCAAGGTTCCTACCTGGTCTTTTCCTTGTTCTTCTGGACCCCTTTGCCTTCATACTTTTCTGAGGACCCTGACATCCTTTAGGCTCCTTATGTTTTCTTATCTTTTGACGTTCTTGTTATTATTTCAGCTAGTGCAGAATGCTGCTGCAAGTCCATTGCATGTTGAGTGTTGAGCTGAACTGAAGATGGGGAAAATTCTCAAAGTTCAGGACAAACTGGATTTAAGACTGGAAAAAAATGAGAACCTGGAATTGACAGATTTACCCATTCCTTCTTTCCTCCCTATCCTTTTTTCCTTGCGTGTCTTCTCTACGGGTGTCCGTTGCCAAGAATTCCAGCCCGTTTGGGGCTTGCCGGACCTCCCTGGCATGCCCAACTTGGCTTACATTTGCGAGCTGAGCCACACGTTTCCCTAAATACTGGGGAGTTTTTCTGTGTTCTTTGTGTGTGTATAAATAGACATTTGTGCAAATTGTGGCCACAATTTTGCACAAATTTTGGCTGCAATTTGAGTAAAGTATGCAAATTGTGGCTGAAATCTGCACAAATGTCTGTTTTTACCGATGATGACAATGATGATGAAAATCTGGCAGCTGGCCCGATTCACTGCAGACTGAGTCGGGCCAGCTAGCTGAAGCCGAACTGAAGTCTGGGGGGCTGAGCCAATGAAAACTCATTGAGCTCCACCCCGCAACTGAATTACTCCGACATCCCCATTTGTGTCTTTTTAGATTGTAAGCCTGTGGGCAGAGACTGTATTTTTTGGTGACTGATTGTAAGCCGCTCTGGGACCCTTTTCTGACCAAGGGTTGGGATAAAATAAATAAAATAGATGATTGATAGATAGATGAAAGATAGATAGAATATGCTTTCCTGAAGGTCCCTTCATTCTATTCTCCCTTCCGTATAATTTCTTCTCCCCCCTAATGCCACCAACAAGGAGTCAATATTTCATGGCTACTGAGTGTGTTCAGTCCCCCCTGAGCTATTTTGCCCCCTCCCTTACAGGACTGCCCCACAAAGATTTTTTTTAATACTTCTGCAAACCTTAGGGTTCATACAAGACTTGTGATACCTCCCTTCTGTGATTGGTGTTGACTTGGCTATATAATCAATGACACTTACCCCTGGAGCATTAGAAATAGAGGGAGTGCAAAAGCTGGTTGGAAACTCAACATTAAAAAAACTAAGATCATGGCATCTGGCCCCACCACTTCCTGGCATATAGAAGGGGAAGAAATGGAAGCAGTGACAGATTTTATTTTCTTGGGCTCCAAGATCACCGCAAACGGTGACTGTAGCCATGCAATTAAAAGACGCTTGCTCCTTGGGAGGAAAGCTATGGCAAACCTAGACAGCATAGTAAGAAGCAGAGACATCACCTTGCTGACAAAGGTTCATATAATCAAAGCTATGGTTTTCCCACTAGCAATGTATGGCTGTGAGAGCTGGACTATAAGGAAGGCTGAGCGCTGAAGAATTGATACTTTTGAACTGTGGTGCTGGAGAAGACTCTTACGAGTCCCCTGGACTGCAAGGAGGTCAGAGGTCAGATCAGTCAATCCTAAAGGAAATGAATCCTAGGGTTGGTGGAGAATTTCTCCCCGAAACTTCAGGGGGCCGAGCGCCAACGTGTTCAGCCCCCCAAACAAGTTTTGGGGAGAAATTCTCTGCCCCCCCTGCCCCCCGCACCCCCCCCCCGGGACGGGACTTACCTTTGCTGAATGTCCCTCCCGGCGGCGGGTCCGGCCGGCGGTTCGGCGGGTCTTCGTCAGGGGCGGGAGCGGCAGCCGGTCTTTCGCCGCCGCCGCCATTCCAATAAAAGAAAAAAAAAATGCCCCCGTGATAGGCTACGTGACGATTAACGTAGCCTATCACGGCTAGATTTGCAAAGTCAGCCGTGATAGGCTATGTCAATCGTCACGTAGCCTATCACGGGTGACTTAAAAAAAAAAAAGCGCGTACGGATAATGGTGGCCCCCATAGGGAGCCGCCATTCCCGTTCCTTATTTGGTCACTGTAGTCTACGTAAATCTTTACGTAGACTACGGCGAAAATAAGGGCAACGCAAATAGCATTTATGTAGCCTATCACAGCTGACTTTGCAGATCTAGCCGTGATAGGCTACGTTAATCGTCACGTAGCCTATCACGGGGGCGTTTTTTTTAACTTTTTAGTTCATGGCCGGGCGAGGCGAGGCACCTCCCCCCCGGCCTGAATTTCAGCCGGGCGAGGCGGGAAGCCTCCCCCCCGGCCTGAACTTCGCGGGGGGAGCAGCGAAGCGCCTCCCCCCCACCGCAAAAAGCTTCGAGGACAGGTAAGGGACTTTCGTGCACCCCTAATCCTGACTGCTCATTAGAAGGACAGATACTGAAGCTGAAGCTCAAATATTTTGGCCACCTAATGCGAGGAGAAAACTCCCTGGAAAAAACTCTAATGCTGGGAAAGATGGAAGGCAGAAGGAGAAGAGGATGAGATGGCTACATAGCATCACCAATGCAATGAATATGAACTTGAGCACATTCCAGGAGAGAGCGGAGGACAGGAAGGCCTGGTCCATGGGGTCACGAAGAGTCAGACACGACTTAATGACTGAACAACAACAACATGGGTGACCCTATTGTCTAGTATTACGAGAGAGGGAGGAAGAGTTCTCTGTATCCACTTTCTCCACCCCATGCACATCTGAGTCTACAGATCATTTATGTACAATCCCCTTGGCTTGTGTCTGTGTTCACATAACTTGCTTCAAAAATGCCAAAAGCAAGATTAGCAACCCGGCTTCAATTTTCGCCAACTGAGGGATTAAAAAGGAAAAAGAGAAGAAAAGAAACCATTTTCTAAAGTCACTGGGACTGCACCTTTCTTCTTGTCACAAAGCACCTTTAATTACAAGGTGTCTTCACTTACTGCCTCTTCAGAGAATTATGTCAGCTCTTGATTTTCCAATCTTGTTATACAGTAGGAGTGGGAGAGATGTAAAAGGCTGCAAAGTCATATTGGAGCAATGTCTGTTGTGATGGCAGCTGTAAGCTTTTGTTGAAAGATATCATTCCTGAAACTGGGGAGATGTTCCTGCAAGGATCTAAGGAGGACATCCGAGATCCAGTTGACATGGGTGTGTGTGTGTGTGTGTGTGTGTGTGTGAGAGAGAGAGAGAGAGAGAGAGTCCATATTCATGGAAAAACACAGCTCCTGTTCTGTGAACTGGAGAGCTTGTGTGAGTTTATTGTTCTGACATTCTTGTCACACTGCCCAAGTGAATACACCAGTTGCAGAGGCAGGTTGTTTTGTTTGTTTGTTTTGTTGTTGTTCCTTTTCACAGATGACTGCTTTTGATTGCTAGAATTGTTGGAGGGTCAAACTATATTTCGTTATTTACTAGTCTCTGCCCCGTTTATGTACACAACCAGGTGTGTGTGTGTGTGTATGTGTGTGTGTGTGTCGCATATGGCTGGGATGAAGCCCTCTCCCCAATTTCATGGCCCTATTTCCAGCCTGAAGATTTTATCGGGCCATTTCAAAAATCTTTGAGAGTGGAGCTGCAGAATTTGGGGGGCAGGGGGAGTCCTAAAGTTCTAATTGTGTGATGGCCATCATTTTGATTGTGCCAGAATGCCCCATTTGGAAGGACTTTTTGAGAGAAAGAATAGAAGCCTCCAGAAAAACAAAAACAAAAAAAGTAGCTGAGAATGTTTGGCTCAAATTTGGGTGATAATGTGGAGAGCGCAGGAACTAAATCATTCCTCTTTGCTTGCTGAAGATTTGTCCCTTTGCTCACCACAAAGAATGTCCATACTTATTTAGTTAGATTTGGAAACTACCCAAGAGGAGGCCCTGAAGATGCTTGTGTATCTTCCCTCCATTTGAAATCTCTCTTTGCCCTCCCATGAAACCTGCTGTGACACAATAATCCTAGAAAAACTTCATATTGATATAAATAGATACAAATTGATATAAATTCATATTCTATATCTTTAAGGCAAATTCAGTTCTCTGCATGTGTATCAGGAACACAGGAAGCAGCCTTATACTAAGTCAGACCCTTGGTCCATCTAGCCAGTATTGTCAACACTGACTGGCAGCAGCAGCTCTCTGGACTTCCAAGCAGGAATTCCGAAAGTTCTGAAACCCTCCCTGAAGATGCTGAGGATGGAACCTGGGACCTTTTGCATGCAAAACAGGTGCTGTGTCACATCCTTATGGAGCTAAAATAGGATCATCCACGCACATGTGGGAGGTATCTGCAGGCATAGGGGAACCCAGAGCTTTCCAGAAGTATGCACAATCTTCTAGGGGGAAAGCCTAAAGGGGGAAATGCCCAAACACCTCAGTGTAGACTGAGCATTCTCAGTGTTCATGGAATGCTGACTGTCTGTAGAGGGAGAATGGAAAACCAGGATGGGGGTACAAAGGGAATGGAGTATAATGGAAGAGGAAAGGGCGGGCTGGAACCTGAACAACTCACACTGTGAACTTTTGTTGAAGGTTCCAACTTGTTCTCAATATCGATGGAAGTGAATCATTCATACTGCTGACGTCACATTCTGATCTTAAGCAGGACAAAATTAAACCAATTTCTTTGTACTAAGTGTCTTCAGGATAAGGATGGGCGCCTCCCCCCATCCAGGTTCTCTGGTCACCTGCTCAGCCCCTGCCCCCACTGGCATGCCCCCGGACCCACGCTCGAGCTCCCAGCCGCTCTCGGAGCTGCCCACACTCACCCGGGTGGCCTCATCAAGTTCTGTGATCACTGTTTTTGGAAAAATTAAATGCTGATTATGGAAATGCACATATTTGCATATTCACGCATATGCAAGTATGCACATTTTTGCTATCGCCATTTTATTTTTCAAAAAATGGTGATCGCGGAGCTCGATGAGGCCACCCAAGTGAGCGTGGGCAGCTCAGTGAGCATGGGTGAGTGGGGGAAGGGGCTTGGCGAGGGAGGCCCAGGGGTGCCAGAGGGGGGTCCATCAGATTCCCAGACGGAATCAGGTGCCAATGCCATTCGTACTGCAGGAACACCGGGATGTGTCTTTGTGCAAGGCAACTAGAAATCTCTCCCAAAGGATTTTCAGCATGGTCATAAGGCTGCTTTCCCAGGGGTCTTTTGGAAAACCATGTGGCAGGCACACCAGCTTTAAAGCCCATTTAAAATTTGGACATGTATTCCAGAAGCATAGATGTGTTACTCAGCTGCAGTATGAATGAGACAGTCCTATGGGACTTAGGAACAAGGATGGGTTTCTAAAGCAGAAGATAGGCCCTCAGAGATTATATGATACAATGCTCTTCTCCTCACCATTGAACAGCATGATCTTCTTCATGGAAGTGAGCAGACTGCCAATTCAGGAATTTTACCCAACACATTACATCAACTTGTGGCACCTGACGGACTGTCGTTCCTCATTACACACCTAGGCAAGATACGAGACAAACATACATATGACACCCCCCCCTCCCAAATCTGAGATTTTCTGGAGCCTGCTGTAATCTAATGAGGTATGGTTGTGTTTACTTGTAGTGGGGGAATTTTGTTTGGTTCACTGTTTGATAAGAGCTTAACCAAAATTTGCAAGATGATTCATTCGTTCATTCATTCATTCATTTGTTACATTTATATCTCACCTTTCCCCCAAGGTTCCTCTTCCTCTTCATTTGATCCTCAAAACTACCTGCCAGGTAGGTTAGGCTGAGAGTCAGTTACCAGCCCAAAGTCAGCCAGTGAACTTCATGGCAAAGTGGAGACTCGAACCCAGGTCTCCCAAGTCCTAGTACAACTCTTTAACCATTAAACAACACTGGCTGTCTGCAAGTGATTCTCTATAAATGGGATGGAAAGAACTTGACATTTTTTTTTTAAATCAAATATGGGAGAAAGCAAGTGATAGATGTGTTCATTTGGGCAGAAGGCTTTGAGGGCTTAGCTCTTCAAAGTCTGGGCTTGAATCCCCATGTACTCATCCACGTTTATGATTCTGAATTAGGGTTGCCACCTCTCTCTCTCTCTCTCTCTCTCTGGGAATAGCTATACCTATTGAATTTGGCCAATGGAGATGGGTGGGAATGTTGCTGAGTTCATTGTTTGACAAGAACATACCCAAATTTGCCAATTTCTTTATAAACAGTCTAGAATGAACTTGAGATTAAAAATATTCAGATGCGGGAGAAAGCAAAACAGACACATCTATCCATCAGACACACAAACACACATAGTGCATTTCAGAGAACTGAAATTTAATTTTCTATTATTTTCTGACAACCTAAGATTAAATAATGAAACCTGAAGATAAGGCTGGACCCACCCTTTAAAAAAAAGGTGGGTGGACAGCTTGTGGCCCTCCAGATGTTCCGGTCTACAACTCCCATTACCCCTAGCTAGTAGAGCAAATGGTGAGGGATCATGGGAGTTGTAGGCCAAAACATCTGGAGGGCTGCATGTTGCCCACCTCTGAGTTAAGACAGGCCTACCCTGAATTCTCTTTGTGATTTGGGAATAAGGCTGCAAAACATAGGAGACTTTTGGGGGACAAAGTACCCCTTAACACCGTTCATGCTTGTTTGTGTGACTACCCTCTATACAAATAGTAAACACATTCTCCCTATGTACGTATGAATGTATGTATAATATTTATATACTGCTCCACAACTAGACAGATTCCAGAGGACTGAACAATAAAGATACAAAATAAGATGAAAGAATAAGACACCATGTTAAGAATTCTTACTATTTTTTTTTTAAAGAAACAGAATTCAGATAAAACCGTGCCTGGTCAGTCAAGGAAAGCTTCCTGAAATAAAGATATTTTCAGGAGACATCAGAATCAGAACAACATTGGTGCCTGCCTGATCTCTAAAGGCATGAAGCTCTGTAGAAAGGGGGGGCACCACATTGAAGGATCTTCTCTGGGTGGACTCCAATCAGGCCATAGGTCCACGCGGAACCACCAGGAGCATGCCCTCTCAAGACCTCAGTGACTGGGCAGATTGGTAAGGGAAAATGTAGATCTGTATGTTGCCACCCACTCTCCAGAGGGAGCAGATGGCTCAGTGGAAACCAAACTTTTCCAGAACTTTGAAAAGAAAATGGGGGGGGGGGAATAAGAGGGAGAACAAAAAATCTCTAAAAAACAGCCCATTAAGGGCTGACTCAGTATGCTCTGTGGAGTGTGGGCATGGAATGGTGGCTGACTTTTGAGAGGAAAGAAAACCTGAAAACTTGTGGAGAGGAAATAAGAATGGAATCAAGTATCATTTAAGACAGAATTACCGGCCGGCTGGCACCCCCAGCCAGCCATGCCATCTTCCATGATACTCCATCCCATTCTTACTCCCCCTTCTCCAGTTTTCTGTTCCTGCCCTCTCAATAGTTGTCTCAACACTGACAGAAGCACTGCACACTCCAACATTTTGTTGCATGTGCCACGTGTTAGTTATTTACGTTCGTGTTCCAATATTTTTTTTGTTTGCTTTTTGTTTATTTGTTTGTTTTTGGTGGGTGTTTGTTTTTGCAAGAGTTCAGAGCAATTTGCATCTTCACTATCCACCAACCCCTGGGTCCACCTGCATCTCCTTCTGCCCCTACTTCTTGTGAGAAGATCCTGGAACTTGAGTTATGCCATTAAATGCCAGATGCCTACAGCTCATGGGAGTATCAGCAGCAGGTCACGTGAAAATCCTGCTGGTGTGGTGGGTGCCTAGTAAAAGAGACTACTTGAGATACAGCAGTGTTGTCATTTTTATGCCATCATCTGTGGTGTGTGGTAGTGTTACGTCTCAATTTAGAGCTTTCAAATCACTAACAGATGCATTGGGTCAAGATGGGTGAGATGAATTACCCAGCTCAGCTAGTCTCTCTCTCTCTCTCTCTCTCTCTCTCTCTCTCTCTCTCTCTCTCTCATTCAGATCATCAGTATCACTTTGTGGAGAACCAGCATGCCTTAGACTTGTTCATTTGCATCTTAACAATAGCTTCTCTCAGTCATCAACAATAATTAAGAATTCCTCGAGGATTAATACAATGGATTTAGCCGTTCAGGAAAGGAAAGCAGGGAGAAAAAAATGCAACCAGCAGCTTTGGGGAAGAAACCTCACAGGAAACAAGGTTGAAGAAATAATCATATATGTCACAGAGTGAGAAAAGAGGAAAGAAAATGTAATTCATAAAAGAGGAGGGTAACTGAATCACTGATTTCAAATTGGGTGAACTCCAGATTCATCTTCTAAATTTTCCTTTGGTGAGAGAAATCAAATGGAAGGCCAATTAAGAAGCTGATAAAAGGAAGTGGTTTCTGTGTCAGGCTTCCCTCTCTCCCATCATATTGACAAGACTTCATATTTTACCCTTCCTTCCTTCCTCTAATTCATTTCTGTATTAAATTTATTACATTTATTATTTAAATAATACATATATATATATATATATATAAAACATTTATTTATTAAATTTATACACTGCCCAACCAGCAAATGTCCTTGGGGTGGTTTGCCATTGTAAATCCAAAAACAACGATAAACAACAGCCAAAACAATAAATACAACAAAGAAAATACCAACATAACAGAATTTTAAAACATGAAATGCATTAACATATTAAAGAACATATTAACATATTAAAGAGCCAGCAGTAAAGTTAATAGTCAAAGCAACAGATTAAAGATTAAATGGCTTCTGGAAGAGGAACTTTGTAATCCAGTGTCAAAATGTATGCAATAAGTCCACAATGGATCCAACCTGGGTTGAACCTAGACTTAATCATGGCTAGAGAAGGCCTATTCAAATCAATGAGACTTGTTAGTCATGACTAGGAATGTGTGAATTAGCCAAACTCAAGCTCACCATAGTTCTCCAAATTCCATCTTGAAGCTCATTCCGACCTTAGAAAATGATGCACAGCAATGTGCATTTTCCCATTCAAAATCCACACTTTTTCTGTTCCAATGGGCCATAGAATGAAAACAAAATGAACTTGAATTGTTGAAACTACATTTTGGAGAATTTGGGGAAATTCAAAAATGGCTGATTCTTCTATTGCCTGGTTTCACAATTTGTTCTTCATTTCTTTAGCCAAGAAAGGAAGGAAGGAAGGAAGGAAGGAAGGAAGGAAGGAAGAAAGAAAGAAAGAAAGAAAGATGCTGCCAACTTTTAGATGAAGGGGAAGGGCCTCATTTCCACCTCATTTCTCATTGGGACCTTCACATAGAATGTCAAATTCCAGGTAATGCATTACCAAGTGCTTCCCTATATGCATTTAACAACTTTGCTGCATTATTCCCTATAACTAGGAAAGGACATGGACGTTATTCTCATCCCTCCTGTCAAACAGAATTAGATCTCTTCTCTCCACCCCCTTTCTCTTCTCTTTTTGTCTCATCTCGTCTCTTCTCTTCTCATAAAGGACTGAGGCATAAGAGAGGGATGCCATAACGCATGTACACACTAGGAAGTATACAGTATCTCAATGACCATCTGCTCCTGTATGAACTTTCCCACATGCAGAAATCATCTGACCACCTTTTCCAGATACTCTTAGAGATGTATGACAACTTCATTTCAGTTTGTGTGTGATCAGGATTCATGCAGTTCTCACCTTCTGGCCTGAACACAAACTTGGATGCAATCTGCAGTCAAAGTCCATACAGTTCTAAGCCTTCAATGTGATTTGTGGATGGAAAAAATAGTTTGACAGCATGCGTACATTTGAAAAATGCAGATGAAAAAATGTGTAGCTTTGAAAAATGTCCTGAAATATTCTTTAATCAATGGGAGAAGAATGTGTACATTTCAAAGATGTGCACAACTAATGCATAAACTTTGAAAAATACACACACAAATATGCACAGATTTTCATGTGAAAAAACAAAACAAAACAAAACAAAGCTCACAATCGGATATGAACTCGAGATGAAACGGGCTTTGAGACAGAATTTGGAGAACTTGGGTGAACTGAAGTTGTGCTAATCCACACATCCCTACTCCTGCCTACTGAAGGCAGCTGGTGACCAGAGAATGGGCCTTTTTGTGGAGGCACTCCATGTGTGAACTGCCCTTCCTCGAGTTTTAGGTGTTGCCAGGTAAAATATATATATTTTTACAATAATTCACCCAGGCCTTTGTTTACCATTGTTTTATTGCAAGGTACATTTAGAGCAGGGGTGTCCAACCTCAGGCCTGTGGGCCAAAGCCGGCCCACCTGGGATCCCAATCCAGCCCTCTGGGGCTCCCCAGGGGGCCACGCCCCTTTCCTCACATCACCTTGTGGTTCTGCTTCCCACCCAACTGCCAATCCTCTGAAGCTTTTGCTGCTTTTGAGTGTTTATTTCCCCATTCTAAAAAGTTGAAATGCCTCTCTTAGGGCTCAGTTACTGAGAGAAAGAGCTTTAAGCAGAAATATGCTAGTATTTTTTGGTCCTGCTAATTTTGCTTTCAGCCCTGCCTGCCACTGGAATGTGGCCCCCAAGAGCTTCTATGAAATTGAATTCAGCCTCAGGCTGAAAGAGGTTTGACACCCTTATTCAAGGCACAATCCTATTGATTGTACCCTCATATTTGGAAGCCCCCGAACTCAGAGGTGTCTGATCATCCAATGTAGGGTGGGACCAGCAGCAGAGGTAATCTTTGCCTTCCCATCTGCCTTCCTTGCAGATTTCGTTAGATGGGCTTTTCAGCTCATCTTGGGAGGGGCTTTGGGGGGCAGGAGAGGAGGCTAGAAGAGTCTCAGGACACCTCATTTCCTGGACTCTCTGGTTTCTTCCCCTCCCTGCCCATCAGAATGTTCCTCTTTCTTCCTCTCCGAGGACAATTTTCTGACCTCCAAGGGCAGCCAGCACAGTTCTCTCCATGCCGGCTGTGAGGGGGTGCAAAACCCCTGTGTGGGGGGGTCAGCTCTCTGATGCCCTCTTCCAAGGTTGGAGCTCTGTCTCTGACCTTGGAAAGGGGACTCCAGGAAATCCAAGCTCACCCGGGGACCATGGGATTGCTCTCTCAGAATATTAGATGGAGTGTTTTATTATCTGCTGCTGTTTTTAGACCATTATGCTTCCCCCCCCTGGGGCGGGGCGGGGTGCCGTCTTATCCTTTGATGCAGGCAACTAAATGTCTTGGGCTGGCCCTGGGCTTCAGTTTTAATTCAGAAAAAAAAGAGCCAGGGAAATGATTCTACATGTGGTGCTATGGTTAAGTTACGGACAAGATTAACATGTTCTCCCATGGCTTCCACCATTTTAATGGATGTACAGTAGACCTAGAAGAGGAGAAGATACAGTGCACTGCTTTGTACTGTCTCTGCACAACTGGCACCTCTTTGATCACTAAGAAACCATTCCTCAATGATGAGATAGGCAGATGAAATCGACTCTCGCTCATCAACGTCGCGTTGCCCCAGGCGGCCTGGGCATGCAATCATTCACATTAACAATGTTCTTGCTGCTCACGGTATGCTGGCCTCTCCCAGAAACTCATCACTCCTGTCTCCTTCAATGAACTTTGGTCCTCCGCAAGGGAGTCTTGTCTAATTGGCGTGATCCCGGTAAGCTTGCGTTTAACAAAATATTTGCCAACTGCTAATAGGAGTAATATAATCAGTGAAATTCAAGGGCATCCTCTAAAATCCTGAACTGGCATTCTGAACATTGATGTTACAGATTTGCATGAATGTGCTGAATGTACACACAGTTCACATGGTCAACTTGTGTTTCTGATAGGGTTGGTGTTTTTTTTTTTTGGTAAAGATTGTTGTCCTGAATTTTCTTGAGATTGGGACATAGGAAGCTCCTTGGTACCAAGTCAAACCACTGGTCTGTAAGAATCAGTATTCTCTGGCACTGGCAGGCAGTGGACTTGGAGAGGAGGGATGTAGGGATGGCAGAGAATTCCGCCATGGACTCCAATGAGGCCGGATTCTAAAGAATCAGCCCCCCCGGAGTCCATGGCAGAACGGACCATTCACTTCCACCACCCCGTGGAGGTTTGTACCAGCTGGAACATACCTGCCGCTGGCCGGGTCCGGGTCATCCGCTGCTGTCCGCTGCCATCTGCTGCTGGTCTGCGGAAGCAAATGGCGTCCGGCATAGCGGACACCATTTGCATTCCTGCTTTTTGCCGTGATAGGCTACGTAAAGATTTATGTAGCATTTCATGGCAAAGAGCAGGGACGCAAATGGTGTCCTCTAGGGATGTATGAAATTCGCCTTACCTGGCTCCGCCAGGTTCCGTTGAGGGGGGAGGCACTCCGTCCCTCCCCCCGGAATCCTCACCGGGGGGAGGTGCTCTGCGCCTCCTCCCCGGAATCCTGGCCGGACGGCTCCGTTCCGCGGGGATTCTGTGGAGCCGCCGGCCAGCTCCACCAGCAGCCGGACATCCAGCCGCTGGCTAGGAGGGACGCAAATGGCGGCAGCTGTAGCCACTACCGTTTGTGTCCCTGTAGTCAGCTGTGATAGGTGTCAGGGTGGACACTGAGCCCATAGAATCCCAGAGTAGTTCTAATTCTGAGGAAGAGCAGTCACTCCTGGGAGAGGAGCACGCTCCTCTTTCCCAGGGCCAACAGCTGATGGAGATTCCTCCCACCAGCATTCCTAGCATAGATAGTAGTCCTGGGAGTGACAGAGCGCGGGGAAGCAGACTTGATGGACGCGCGACGCTGATGCAGAGAGCAGCACCAAATGGAGGGCGCAGAAAGGAGTCATAGTGCCTGTTTGGTGCGCAAACAACGGCTGCGCCCAAAGGATCCAAGGGAAAAGGGGAGGGACTCTCCGTAGTCCTTAAATTCAGGGGTCTGCCAGTAATTCCCTTTCAAACGGGGACCAACTGTTCCAACATAGGGCATAGGTACTCTGCTGCTTATATCTACCTGCTAACGGTAGAGTTGTTAAGTTGTAAAAGAGGAATAAAGCTTTGTAAAGAATCCCTTTGTCTGTGTCTGGACTTGGCTACTGGATTAGACTGAGAGAGGCCTCGAAGGAGCCCTTGACAATAGGCTACATAAATCTTTACATAGCCTATCATGTCTGACTTAAAAAAAAAATGCGCGTGCGCAAATGGCGGCGGCTATGGCCGCCGCCATTTGCGTTCCTTATTTTGGCCCGTCTTAGTCTAGGAAATATTTACGTAGACTAAGACGGCGAAAATAAGGGGAACGCAAATAGTGTAGCAGACGCTATTTGCGTTCCCCTTATTTTTGCCATCTTAGTCTATGTAAATATTTACGTAGACTAAGACGGGCCAAAATAAGGAACACAAATGGTGGCGGCCGTAGCCGCCGCCATTTGTGTACGTGCATGTTTTTTTAATCTTTTTTTTAATCTTTACATAGCCTATTACGTCTTTTTTTTTAACATTGGAAATGGCGGCAGCGGCTAGGGGTGGACGAAAGTCACTTACCTGTCCTCGAAGCTTTTCACAGTGGGGTTGAGGCGCTTAGCTGCTCCCCCCGCGAAGTTCAGGCCGGGGAGGGGAGGCTTCCCGCCTCGCCCGGCCGAAATTCAGGCCGGGGGGGAGGCTTCCCGCCTCTCCCGGCCAAAATTCAGGCCGGGGAGGAGGCGCCTCACCTCGCCCGGCCGCGAACTAAGAAGTTTTTTTTTTTAAAAAAAAAACGCCCCCGTGATAGGCTACGTGACGATTAACGTAGCCTATCATGGCTAGATCTGCAAAGTCAGCTGTGATAGGCTACGTTAATCGTCACGTAGCTTATCACAGGTGACTTAAAAAAAAAAAAAGCGCGTACGGGTAATGGCGGCCCCCATAGGGAGCTGCCATTCCCATTCCTTATTTGGTCGCTGTAGTCTACGTAAAGATTTATGTAGACTACGGCGAAAATAAGGGCAATGCAAATAGCGTTTGAATAGTAGGGTTGGAAGGGGCCTATAAGACCATCGAGTCCAACCCTCTGCTCAGTGCAGAAATCCAAGTCAAAGCATCCCTGACAGATGGCTTCATCTTGAATGCCTCCAGTGTGGGAAAGCCCACTATCTCCCTAGGTCATTGGTTCCATTGTCACATTGCTCCAGCAGTCAGGAAGTTTTTCCTGGTGTTCAGCCAGAATCTGGCTTGCTGTAACTTGAGCCCATTATTCTGTGTCCTGCACTCTGGGATGATGGAGAAGAGATCCTGGCCTTCCTCTCTGTGACCACCTTTCAAGTACTTGAAGAGCACTATCCTATCTCCCCTGAGTCTTCTCTTCTCAAGGATAAACATGTCCGGTTCTTTCAGTCTCTCCTCATAGAAGGGGCTGTAGCTCAGTGGTAGGGTCCATGCTGTGCACGCAGAAGGCCCCAGGTTTGATCCTCAGCATCCTCAGGTTTGATCCTCAGCATCCTCAGCATCTCCAGGAAGGGCTGAACAAACATCTGCCTGAGACTCTGGAGAGCCACCACTGCCAGTCAGTGTCGGCAGTACTGGGCTAGATGGACCAAGGGTCTGACTCAGTAAAAGGCAGCTTCTGATATTCCTAATGACAGACTGATTGGCAAGCTTCTGTGATGCTTTAGTTTGCTAGTGGGGTTGGCCAGGCTTGGAGGTGAAGGAAAGGAGGAGGAACCACCATCACTGCCTTCAGGGGGCCATTTCAGGTCCCTTCCTTAACCAGAAGGCCCTAGACCTGCGCCCCACAGTCTGGCCCTGGTGGGGCCAGTGGCGGTGTCCAGATCGTGGAATTCAACTCCACACAGCTGCGGATCCAACCCATCAAGTGCAAACATCAAGATTGCACTGAGGGCTTTCAAAGTCTAAACATTATTAAGAAACACTCTATTTCAAACCCTGTTAATTTGAAGACATCTGCGCTGTATATAAAATCGTCAAGCACCTTTTATTTTATTTTTTAGTCCTCGGGGAACAATATGCCAAAACGATTTGTCAGAACTCACAGAGGCAAACACCTTTTCTACCTTTCCCTTGGAAAATTACCCCTCGGCCCCACCTCCCTTCCTTCCTGCTTCCAATTTACATTTTCTACGTTCCATGAGATAAAATACCACGCTGGCCTGGGGAGCTTTATGTTATCCTACAATGAAAAGTGGCACAGTTTTTAAAGTTAAGTGCAATGCCTTCCAGCTCGGAGAAGGTACATATGAAAATCGGATAATGAAAGTTTGCTAGGCTTACCATGTTTAAAACATCTTACCACTATGACTCGCTGGGAGCCATTCTTGGATGGCATGGCTTACAATTAATTGGGGTGGGGGGTATTTTGAGAAATAATGGACCAGAACTGCATTAGTTACAGCTGTATCTAGCTGTAGGGGATGTAGAGATGTTAAACCCCATTGTGGAACATCCTTCCCATCCTTATTAATGGATGCTAGGCCTGTGCCAACGATTCGGTAACTGTGATATTTCCTTTGGATTAGCATGCTTGACATCGCTGAACTCTGCTTGCTGAACATTTGTGTGGGTTCACTACTGTTTGGGTAATATTGCCGCCCCCCCCAGCTGCTCCTGCTTCTTCTCAGTGCTATTTTTTCCTCATTGTCTGCACTGTCCCAGATAGGAATGTATGAGAATTTCATTTTTGCATGCAAACATCCGAGTATGCCGTCTTTGAATCTCCAAATGCAAGGGTGAACACATGTCCATGGGAAATATTCACCACTTGTCAAACTCATGCTCGCTTTCATCTCATTCCAGCTTGATCTATGCAAATTTCCTAATTTTGCTCACTTTTCCTCATCCAACTGAAGCAGCCTATGGCTGATTAGAATTAGTCCATGGAGGAAATGTGCACAAATTAGGAAATTGGTGTAGTGGCAAGAGTGTTGGACTAGGAGCTGGGAGATCTGGGTTCTAGTCCCCACTCGGCCATGGAAGCTCACTGAGTGACTTTGGGCCAGTCACAGACTCTCAGCCCAAGACACCTCACAGGGTTGTTGTTGTGAGGATAAAATGGAGAGGAGGAGGAGAATGTAAGCCGCCTTGGGTTTCTTGCAAGAGGACAAAAGGCGGGGTATAAAATGCAATCAATCAATCAATCAATCAATCAATCTCTCATTCGACTGCTGCTTGATTTTTATAGGTTTCCCATTTGTACAGAGCGAGCAGTGATAATTAGAGATGTGTGAACTCACCCTGTTTGGGATCTCCAGGCACCCGCCCATCCCCTGTCCCCACTTGCCAGACCTTGGGCTGCGCTTGAGCCCCTCCCACGCTCGGTGAGCACTCCACACTCACCCCAGCAGCCTCGTTGAGCTCCATCGTTGCCATTTAAAATAATAATAATAATAATAATAATAATAATAATAATAATAATAATATGGTGACTGCAAAAATGCATAAGTTTTTCTATGTGTGAAAATGCGCATTTTTGGAAAATATGCATTTTCGCGCATACACAAATATGCACATCCGCACAAATGTACATTTTTGTGTGCGCACAAATTTGTGCATTTTTGCGATTGCCATTTTATTTCTCCAAAAATGGCGACTGTGGAGCTTGACGAGGCCACTGGGTGAGTGCATGCCATTTGCTGAGTGCAGGCAGGGGGCAAGCAGGGGCAGGGTCTCAGGGCGCGGGGCTTGGGGTGTGGGCAGAGGCGGGTCCTCCGGATTCCTGGACTGAATCAGGTGCCTGCGCCATCCCTGGTGATCATGAATGGGAATCGAGCACAAGTCAAGCAGGGAGATGATGACCGTACAATCCTGGCAATGTCCAATGTCGCTCATTCAACCATCCTTAGTCTCCCAGGATGCGTTTGCCCTCTGTCATTTCAGCCGCTTGGCTGTGGCAACCCATGCGATTTGGTTTCAAGATGCCTGTGAGTGACCACATCATCACATCAGACACAGTGGTGCAGCTAGGTACATACTGACCAGGGATGGCCATACACCTTTCCCCAGGTATTGATTATTTGGTTAACTGTCCAAATCAGTTAGCATCACCAACTGTTGATGGGAAACCCACAAGCAGGACCTGAGTGCAACAGCGCCATACTACCCATGTTCCCCAGCAACTGGTGTACATAGGCACACTGCCTCTGATACTGAAGGGAGCATATAGTCATCGGGACTAGTAGCCACTGATAGCCTCCTCTTCCATTAATTTGTCCAATCCCCTTTTAAAGCCATCCAAATTGGTGGCCATCACTACATCTTGTGGAAGTGAATTCCATACTTTAACTCTGTGCCGTGTGAAGAAGTCCTTCCTTCCTTGTATCTGTCCTGAATCTCCCATCAGTCAACTTCATGGGATGACCCCATTGGGTTCTAGGATTATGACTGAGGGAGCTTTAAGGTACAATATGCTGGTACCTTTTGAATTTGTTTGCATTTTTGGCCCATAATTGTTGCCTTTGGTTCCACCGACCACTGGAATGCAGCCCCCCACAGCTTCTCGGAAATGGAATTTGGCCCTGGGGTGGGAAGAGGTACACTAAGGGCACAATCCTATGCATGGCTGGCTGGGGAATGCTGGGAGCTGTAGGACTTTTTCCTGCCTGAACATGCATAGGATTGCACCCTTAATGATCTTAACCTCCACCCCGGCCTGCCTTAGGCAGCCTGTTGCAAAGCACACAACCAACATTTCTCTTCTCCCTTCCCCATCATCCCGTGCATCACAACTGGTTTTACATTCCTGATACATCAGAGCAAGATAGAAAAGAAAAGTATTTTCCAAAAACAAATGCCCTGAGCATGTGCAGTTTTGAATTATAAACTCACTGAAATCGTATCACCATCATGACTGCATTAATAAAAATAGTAGAGATGGCTTTTCCTGCCCTGATGCTTAACACATTTACTTGGCAATAAGCAAGATTCTCATGTAGAAAATGACTATATTGCTCATGCAAAATGCGGCAGCCAGATTGATAATGGGGACCAGAAGATCCAAACACATAAGGCCAACTCTGGCCCATTTCCACTGGCTACCTGTATGTTTCCAATCCTGGTTCAAGGTGCTGGTTTTGCCGTATAAAGCCTTACATGGCTTGGGACCATAATACCTGATGGAGCACCTCTTCCAACACAAACCCACCCATACACTCAACATCTAAGGTTCTCCTCTGGCTGCCTACCCTGAGGGAAGCATGAAAAGCAGCAACAAGGGAGAGGGCCTTCTCGATGGTGGCCCCTCAACTGTGGAATGATCTTCCCAATGAGGCCTGCCTGGCACCAACATTGCTATTTTTCAGTGACAGATTAAGACCTTTCTTTTCCCCCAGGCCTATGGCAGCATATGATAAGTTTAATCGATCCTGGATTGTCTTATGGTTATGGTTGTTTGCTTGAGATTGCTTGTTTGACATCGTTTTAGATATACGTTCTCTTGTGTATATTATCTGTTCATGTGCTTTTTATGTAAATGGCTTTTAATCTCTGTATACTGTATTTTAAATGTTTTTAGTTTTTGTAAACCACCCAGAGAACTTTGGCTATTGGTCTGTATAGAAATGTAAACAACAATAACACTCACACATATGAAAATGAGCATCTATTTTATTTATTTATTTATTTATTTATTTATTTCTATACTGTTTAACAGCCAAAGGTCTCTGGGTGGTTCAGACAAAACACAAATCACGATACAAGATAATTAAAAAAACCGTAATATAAAATCCCTAACATACAAAATTTAAAACACTTTAAACAGCTTCAACATTTACAATAAGCAACTGGACCTGATAGAAACAACTGACATAAATGTCCCGTCATATTCCATCAAATGCCTGTGAGTAGAGGACAGTCTCAACCTGGAACTGAAAAAAATGACAGTGATGGTGCCAGGAGGACCGCAGTGGGGAGAGCATTCCATAACTGGAGGGGCCACTAGGGATGTACGAAAGGTACTTACCTTTCCGTGGATTATGCTGATGCTGGGGGGGAGGCGTTCCTCACCCCTGGAATCCTGGCTGGCCAGCTCTCCTCCACAGGGATTCTGCGGAGCCGCCGGCTGGACATCCGGCCGCTGGCTAGCAGGGACGCAAACGGCGGCGGCTGTAGCCGCCACCCTTTGCGTCCCTGCAGTCAGCCATGATAGGCTATGTAAATGTTTACGTAGCCTATCATGGTTGATTAAAAAAAAAAAAAGCGTGTACGAAATGTCAGCGCCCATGGGCGCCGCCATTTTCATTCCTTATTTTGGCACGTCTTAGTCTACGTAAACATTTACGTAGACTAAGACGGCGAAAATAAGGGGAACGCAAATATCGTAGATGCTACGCTATTTGCGTTCACCTTATTTTCTCCGTCATAGTCTATGTAAATGTTTACATAGACTAAGACGTGCCAAAATAAAGAAAGCAAATGGCGGCGCCCATGGGCGCCGCCATTTGCGTAGATGTGTTTTGTTTTTTGTTTTTTAACTCAGCCGTGATAGGCTACATAAACATTCACATAGCCTATCACGGCGTTTTTTTAAAAAAATCTAGCCATGATAGGCTACATAAATCTTTACATAGCCTATCACTTTTTTTTTTACCTGGGAATGGTGGCGGCGGCAGCCGGTCAGAAGACCATCCGCTGCCACCGCACTGCTGCCGGAGCCGCCGGCGGAGCTGCCGCCGCCTGGAAGATCCGCCTAAGGTAAGTCCCATCCCGGGGGGGCGGGGGGGTGGGGGGCCGTTCCGCCACTGATTTCAGGGGGCCGAATGCACTGGCATTTGGCCTCCCCGAGATCCGTTGCGGAACCTTCGTACATCCCTAGGGGCCACCGCTGTCAAGGGCTCCTTGGAGGCCTCTCTCAGTCTAATCCAGTAGCCAAGTCCAGACACAGACAAAGGGATTCCTTTCAAAGCTTTATTCTTCTTTTACAACTTAACAGTTCTACCGTTTGCAACTAGATCTGAGCAGCACAGTACCTATGCCCTAAGTTGGAACAGTTGGTCCCCGTTTGAAAGAGAATTACTGGCAGACCCCTGAACTTAAGGACTAGGGAGAGACTCTCCCCTTTTCCCTTGGATCCTCTGGGTGTAGCCGTTGTTTGTGCACCAACCGGGCAATACGCCTCCTTTCTGCGTCCTCCATTTGGCGCCGCTCTCTGTGTCGGCGTCGCGCGTCCACCAAGTCTGCTATCTGCGCTCTGTCACTCCCAGGACTGCTATCTAAGCTAGGAATGCTGGTGGGAGGAATCTCCGTCAGCTGTTGGCCCTGGGAAAGAGGAGTGCGCTCCTCTCCCAAGAGTGACTGATCTTCCTCAGAATCAGAACTACTCTGGGATTCTATGGGCTCAGTGTCCACCCTGACAACTACCTAGAAGCCCTCTCCCTTGTTGCCACCTTTTGGGGCTCCTCGGAGGAAGCACTCAGAGGAAAGCCTCTGATGTTGATGTTCATCTTGCTGATCTTGTTGACCTTGGTGTACACACTTGGCCAGCTGCTTCCTAACTCTAAAATGTTTAAAATTAAGAAGAAAGGTTGTTGCGGTGAGCAGCATCAGCCCTACTGAACCCCAGCATATCCACGGCAACCCAGGTTCTGATGGAGTGCCAAGTTTCAGCTTCTACCATCACCTGATGCTCTCTGGATGGTCATTTGTGAGAAGCCTGGGCAGTGGGGGCCCAGGACTTGAGCTCCAGTGTCCAGCCCTTGCTGCATCACTGATCAGAAACAGTGCTGTGATGTCATTTATAGGACAAGAAACAACAGTCGGGGAACAAAAGAACACTGGACAGCATTGAAAGGATCCCAAATATGTTCCTAGGGATGACATGGATATCATTTTGGGTGGTGGAGTTTGATGAGTTTTCCCAGGTTTGGCCCTGCGGATTTTGTTTCAGTTCCCACTGTGGAGCCTGCTTCAAACTGCAGTGAGTCAGGCCATTTTGTGGATTTTCTGGGCAATTTGTGCAATTTTTGTAGGTTCTACAATTCGCACATATTTCCACACAACTCCCAAGCAATTTGCATAAATGTCTGGGCAATTGCACACATTTCTGAACAATTTCTGCAAATTTGGCTGTGATTTGTGCAAATTGCTCAGAAATGTGCACAAATTGTGGAACCTGCAAAAAAAAAAGGGGGGGGAAGCACCCTCAAAGGTCCCGGACTTCAGGGAAAAGCCCACAACTTGCCTTGCAAACACATACCGAGTTGTACACACCATGGAACTCTCAAGTAAAAACAAGAACCGTATTTCCCAATGACAGACATCCATATACGTTCCCAAGGAGAATTAAATATCATTGAAACTGGAGGTTCTTTTTCACCTTTACATTGATGGATGTGAAATTAGACAAGGAGCCACAGCACAGCCTTCACTTCGAAGTAGGGATGTATGAAAATCACTTACCTTTCAGGGATTATGCTAATGGTTGGGGGGGAGGCGTTCTGTCCCTCCTCCCGGAATCCTCGCCGGGGGGGGGAGGCGCTCCATTCCTCCCCCCCCGGAATCCTGGCCGGCTGGCTGTGCTCCACAGTGATTCTGCAGAGCCGCCGGCCGGCTCTGCCAGCAGCCGGACATCTGGCCGCTGGCTAGCAGGGACGCAAATAGCTGCCGCCATTTGCGTCCCTGCAGTCAGCCGTGATAGGCTACGTAAATGTTTACGTAGCCCATCACGGCTGATTAAAAAAAAAATGCGCGTATGCAAATGGCAGCGCCCATGGGTGCTGCCATTTGTGTTCCTTATTTTGGCACATCTTAGTCTATGTAAACATTTACGTAGACTAAAAAGGCAAAAATAAGGGGAACACAAATAGCATAGACGCTACGCTATTTGCGTTCCCCTTATTTTCGCCGTCTTAGTCTACGTAAATGTTTACGTAGACTAAGACGTGCCAAAATAAAGAACGCAAATGGCGGCGCCCATGGGCGCCGCCATTTGCGTACGTGCGTTGTTGTTTTTTTAAATCAGCCATGATAGGCTACGTAAATCTTTACGTAGCCTATCACATTTTTTTGTTTTTTGTTTTTGTTTTACCTGGAAATGGCGGCGGCGGCAGCCAGTCGGAAGACCAGCCGCCGCAGCCGCCGCCGTTGCCGCTGCCGCTGAACCACCGCCGGAGCCACCGCCGCCAGGAATATCCGCCTAAGGTAAGTCCCGTCCCGGGGGGGCGGGGGGCCGTTCCGCCACCGATTTCGGGGGGCCAAATGCGCTGGCATTCGGCCTCCCCGAGATCCGTGGCAGAAGTTTCGTGCATCCCTACTTCGAAGCCCAATAGCCAAACATTTCCACACATGGGCTAAACTAAAGCATGAATTAACAAAACTAGGACTTGAAATAAATAAATTCATAAATGCCCCCTCCTGAATTAATTCGCAGTGTTTCTTGGCAAAGCCAGTACCTGTCGGCTAGAGGAAGGTCAGAATTATATAGCTTAACAAGAATTCACATTAGGCAAGGAAGGAGAATAATTGGACATCTGTGCTAAGGCAGAAATGCTGCTGGTATCACAACTGGCTGGCAGCCAATGCTCTCCCACTGGACATGCCCCAATTTGACAGGCAGATCCACTTCTGATTTCCTTCCTTCTACCCTGTACTGACTAGAAAAGCTGTGCTGATAACACTCAGGACTAGCAGCAACCTGCTACGTCAATACCCTAATTATGTAGGGGCATGTTGTTCATTAACATCTCCATGGCATCTGCCTGATAGGGAGCAGTGACAACCACCAGCAAAGGTCAAAGCCATAAAGAAATCCACTGTGGCTCGGACTCGTCACTGACGCTCTAGTGTAGATCTAGGCTCAGTCCACACACACACAAGAGAATGAAGTGATGTGGTGGAATCCTGGGCTAATTCATACTGTAAAGGTGTGTTGGTGCGTCAACTTTTTGAATGCAGCAGCAAAAGATCCAGTGTGGTGTGGTGGTTAGAGTGCTGGACTGGGACTCAGGAGATCTGGGTTCTGGTCTCCACTCCTCCATGAAGCTTTCTGGGTGACTTTGGGCCAGTCACTGGCTCTCAGCCCAGCCTACCTCACGGGGTCGTTGTGAGGATAGAATGGAGAGGAGGAGGACCATGCAAGCTACGGTGGGTTCCTTGCAAGTGGGGAAAAAAAAAGATGGGATATAAATGTAATTTTAAATAAAAAGTGAATTAAAAAAAGACGCAAATGGAAACAGCGGTAGAAGGATCCTCAAGATAGGAATGTGTGAATCAGCAAAAATGATTGTGTGAATCAGCAAAATGAATGTGTGAATCAGCAAAAAATGTGTGAATCAGCAAAAATGTGAATCAGCATGTGTGAATCAGCAAAACCTGAGTTTGCTGAAACTCTCCAAATTCCAGCTCTAAGCTTAAGTCCATATAGATTGTGAGCTTTTTTTCCCCTTTTCACACAAAAGTCTGTGAGTAGTAATGCATATTTTCCCCCCAAAAGTAAGCATAGATTGCATGCATTTTTAAAAAAAAATATACACATTCTTCTCCCATTGATTAAGGTGTATTTGTGTGCATTTTTCAGAAGTACTTTTTTTTCATCCACACTTTTCAATTATGCTGTCAAACACATTTTGCGGGGTCTGCAAATTACATTTCAAGCTCAGAAATGTGTGGACTTCAACCGCAGGTTGCGTCCGAGTCCATGTTCAGTCCAGAGGGTAGGAACTGGGTAAACTCCTGATAAAAAATGAACCAAAATGAATTTCTCATGCCTCCCTACCTTGAGAAGTTACATGGCACTTCCAAATAAAGCATTTTTACTTGGTGCCTAAATTAATAGACTGTGATTGCCCAGTGTCCATCTGTAGGGATGTTACTCCACTACCTGGGGGACACCACTGTGGAGGCCCTGCCAAAGGCACAGACATCCAAAGCAGGGCTTTAGATTCTGGCCTCAAAAAAGGAACAAAACAACAACAACTACAAAAGGTTCATATGGGAGGAAAGAGTCCAGATACTCTAGGCTGTTTTGGGCTCTAGAGGTCAACTCAAGAAACAAACTGGGAGCCAGGGAGTAACTTTTTATTTTAGCCGAAGCTCTCTGGGAAGTTCACAAAAATTAAAACCACAAAGTATAGCATAAAACAATATAAAACATGAAAGCTTAAAACCACAATATAACAGTACAACCAGAATGAAACCTAGCAGCAAGGCAGAGATTTAAAATACAGATTTAATACAGCAAAGCTAAAAGTCTAGGAAGCTAAAATGCTAAAATACTGGGACAATAAAAAAGGTCTTCACCTGGTGCCAGAAGGAGTACAATGTAGGCGCCAGGTAAACCTCTCTGGGGATCTCATTCCACAGCCAGGGTGCCACAGCATAAAAGGCCCTCTTTGTGGTAGCCACCCGCCTCACTTCCTTTGGCAGGAGCTCACGGAGAAGGACCTCTGAGGATGATCTTAGGGTCTGGGCAAGCACAAATGGGAGGAGGCGATCCAACTTTAAACCCTGGGGTGATATGATCAATGTGACAGGCCCAAATTAACAACCTGCTCCTTGCCTTCTGAACACTTATCATCATTCTACTTCCTAGAATGCCAATTTTTTGGAGCTGGGACTGAATATTGGAGATTGGCTGACTTTTTTTTTTTTTTGGAAAGAGCTCAAACAGACATCTGCACCATGCTATGCTCCACGAGGCCCTGAGCTACTTTCAGCTTGGCACGATTTCAGCATGCTCCAGTAAGTTTAGATTAGTGGATGTTCTCTTCGAAACGACAGCCATTATGTGGCCTGGAGAGTGAGAGAGAGAGAGAAAGAAGGTGTGTGTGTGTGGGGGGGAGGAATGAAACAAAAGGCAATCACCTCATTTTAATAATGATGTGCTCCTTTGGTATTGCCATGGTTCCTGTTTGCTCTATTTGGGTCAAAGATTACAGCACAACCAGGTCATAGAGTGGCCATGTGTCCTCCCTTACAGAGGACAGTCCTCTCTTTGAAGGGCTGCCAGAGAACTCTCCTCTATTTTGAAGCTGTTCTCTATTCGAAGGACTTCTAGCCCAAGTCTGGTATGAAGGTATTGAATGATCAAGGAAAAGCGGAGCCTTGAAGGTGCCCATCAGCAACACCTGGACAGCAGACTGAGCAAGGTGCACTGCACGTACAAGCCACCTGGTCACGGTCTTCCCCACTATGCTGAGAAGTTCTGTATTTCTATTTAAATTATAATAACACTTCTTAAATTTGCATCTAGACATATTGATTGGCATATGTGCATTTCATGCAAATGGCTGTCCTCTTTTGGCTTCTTTCTGAGTGATGATGCACAACCTCTTTTTTTTTGGTGATTCACAGGTGGCCACCCCAAACTGGGGGTAAATACAAACTACTCGGCATGCTCCTGATGTGAGTGCGAGCAATGTTCTGAGCATGTGCAGGTCAAATTGCATCACTTATTAGGAGAGTGGTAGGATTTTACAGGAGTGCTATGTGTCAAGTTGAATGAATGAACCAGTGCCGTAACAGTGGACATATTGCATATGCAGCATCCCCCCATCCTGACCTGGGAGTGATTTCCCTCTATCACTTGAACTGGGGAACAAGCAGTGGTCAAGCTGGAAGTTGCAGGCAGAAATGCCAATATCTGTAGAGAACAGATGCCTGTTGACCAAGCAACAGGGCCTTCTCAGTGGTGGCACCCAGGCAGTAGATTACCTATATTATACCATAGCCAGGCCCATGAACCCTGTTACTCCTGATACACACCAAAATGCATTTAGAATGTGCAATTTCCTACAAAATGTGTATAAAAAATGTGTATTTGACTATAGGATCTGTATAAATGTGTGTGTGTGGATTTATGAAAAATGCAGATTCTCTGTGAGCAACTGCCAGGATCCCAGCACTTTTGAAGGACCCATAAGAACATAAGAAGACCCCTGCTAATTCAAATGAAGGGTCAATCTAGGGTCAATTTAGTCCAGCATTCTGTTCACACAGTAGCCAACTGGCTGCCTACGGGAAGCTAGGGATGGATGAAAGTCCCTTATCTGGTCCCGCAGCTTGCTTCGCGGTGGGGGGGAGGTGCTCTGTCCCTCCCCCCAAAATTCTGGGTGGGGGGGAGGTGCCCCATCCCTCCCCACCAAAATTCTGGCCAGGGGGGAGGCGCCCCGTCCCTCCGGCCACGAATACTGCTGTTGTGCTGGGACGCAAATGGCGGCGGCCGTAGCCGCTGCCGTTTGTGTCCCTGCAGTCAGCTGTGATAGGCTATGTAAATGTTTACGTAGCCTATCACGGCTGACTTTGGAAAAAAAAAAGTGTGTATGCAAATGGCGGCGCCCATGGACGCCGCCATTTGCGTTCCTTATTTGGGCACGTGTAGTCTACGTAGACATTTACGTAGACTACGGCGAAAATGAGGGCAATGCAAATAGTGTTGCCCTTATTTTCACCGTAGTCTACGTAAATGTTTACGTGGACTACATGTGCCCAAATAAGGAACACAAATGGCAGCACCCATGGGCGCCGCCATTTGCGTACGCGCTTCCCCCCCCCCAAAGTCAGCCGTGATAGGCTACGTAAACATTTATGTAGCCGATCATGGTGTTTTTTGAAAATCTAGCTGTGATAGGCTATGTAAATCTTTACGTAGCCTATCACGTTTGTTTGTTTGTTTTTTACTTGGAAATGGTGGCGGCGGCAGCCGGTCGGAAGACTGTCCCAAATCTTGTGAAAATGTCAACTTTGAAAAATATGCAAAATAAAAACACCCAGCCAAAAATGCACTTTCCGCCCCATAGGCTAACTCGTGAAAATGCCTATGCGGGGGCAAGTTGTACATTTTTACACATGCGGATTTTCACAAATGTGCATTTGCACAAATTCAGAAGAAAACAACCCCGATTCTGTTGGTGGGCGGATGATGGAATGGAAGGGCCCGGACATTCCGTGAAACACAGATGGAACACATTGTACACAATCTGCGCATGTCTAGCTTGATTTACCAAATCTTTTCCTACAGTGCCCCTGGCTTAGTGCCTTTCTAGGGGATTGTGGGAAATTCTGCCAAGCACTGCTTGTAGCCATGTTACCATGGATAGGTAAGCCTATCGTGACCCTCTGACAGAGGAGGGGGCATCAGAGGCCCCCTGGGCTTGCTTGGGGGGGAGGATACTAGGGATGCTGGAGAAATTCGAGATGGACTAAAATGAGCTCAGATTTCTAAGAATCCAACCTGCGGAATCTGCTGCGGAGTGACCCCCTCAGGCTGAGCAGAGTCCGTGGACTTTCGGATGATTTTTTTTCCTTTCCTGAAATTTACGCATATAAATTCATAGGAAAATACGTAAGTTTCTGCTGAGCAAACATTAAATGGTGTGTGTGCGTGTGGGGACAACAATATGCTAAATGTTACGTACTAAGGTAAATTCTGTAGATACTTATGTAATTATTTGTGTATTTTTCCTCACAACGGAAAAAAAACTTGCATCTATCTGTGGGCAGATGACGGAACAAAAGGCATCTGACAATCCGTGAAGCACAGACGGAGAGGATTTTACTCAGTCCATATATCCCTAGGAAATACATCCCAGAGAATGCACAAACCTACCTTCAGAACATTCTTGATTAAAAAAATGGATTGAAACATTGTTGACAAATTATCTGACTCCAACCCCTCCCCTCCCCAACACATGGAGAATGGTGATCTTCTTGAAAAAATACCATGTACAAGCCCACAATTAGTTGCACACCTTTTCTTAATTAAACCACCAGGGACACCTTTATGTCACAACAGGTTTCTGAAATGGGGGGGGGGGAGAGGAAACTCTAATTGCTGTTACTGCCCCATTAAGCTGCATTAGCCATCCATTTGAGAGCTAATAAAATAAAACACAATTTTCACCCCACCAAATGTTGATGAATAAACTAGTGCTAAATCGATGGCAATAAAGGGGTCATGGGTCAATTATCTGCAACAGAAAGATGTGACGGTTGAGCAAAAGGAAATCAAGAAATGGAATGGGGCTTCTTGGGTAGCATTCAGAGCCACTGAGAAAGTAATGAAATACTTATGGTGGCTTAATTTCAGGAAGGAGGGGGTACTGGGGTTCAAGTGTGCTTGAATGTTTAAAATCAGACCTCTGGCAAAACCGTCTACCCAAATTTGCTGCCTTACTTGTTGTGGGTGAACTTAGGGGGGAGGGGTGTCCTCCATTTTGTTCCCAGGACAGCAAAATTCACCACCAAGTTTTGTGTGTGTATGTTTGTGGGGCATGTGTCAAAGTTAGCAGCATTGTTTTCCCTTTCCTAGTTGCCAGCACACCAAAAAAAAGGAGTTGTTCTGGGGCCAGGGATGCGCAGATTAGCAAATCTCAAACTCGCTGAACTTCTCTGACTTCCATCTGGAAGTTTTTTCCAATGCAAAGCTGTTTTTTTTTCCTTCTTCTTTTCACAAGAAAAGCCATGTGTATGTTTCTAAATGTATGCATCAATTGCACACATCTTTGAAATCTATGCATTCTTCCCCCATTGAGTAAGGTGTATTTGTGTGCATATTTTAAAAGGATGTGTGTGTTTTTTTCACACGAATTTTCAAAAGTATGTATGTGAGCATGGATGGACTCACCTTCATCTGAGCCACTGCCCGGCCACAGAACCCCTGCTGCCCACCCCTGCTCCCTACACTGCATGGTCTGCGGGCCCCTGGCAAGTGCCCAGCGAGTGCCTGGCAAGCACCCAGCAAGCTCCCGTCCCCTCAGTGAGGCAACATTTTTTTTGCAAAATGGAGGCTCTGATTTTTACATAAATTTAATCTTGCATAAATGGCAGCTGTAAAGGGGCCATTGACACAACATTACAGGCATTAAAAAAATCTGGATGTGGGAAAATCTGAAACTGATAGATTTGTCCATTTAGACCCAGGGTTTTGAGTGCTTAGCTCTTCAACCCTGTAATTGGAATTGTCTTTAGTATTGAATTTTTAACATTGTATTTTAAATGTGCTTTTAATATTTATATGTGAACCACTTAGGGATTTTTGTTATATTTAGTGGTATATAAATACCAGAAACAAACAAACAAATGAACAAACCCTATCTATTCAGCCATGTTTATGGTACTGATTGGATTGCCAGAATATATATATATATATATATATATATATATATATATTCCTTATCTTTAAGAAGTACATGGAGGGAAAGTACAACAGGGTCTTCTCCATGATGGAAATATCTGTACCTATTGAATTTGGCCAGTACACATGAGCAAGAATTTCATTTGGTTCATTATTTTTTAATAAGAAATCCCCTAATCTTTTCATAAATGGGATGGAAATATCTGGAGATATTTTTTTTTTTAATTAATATGGGAGAATGCAAACTGATGGATTAGTTCATGCCTACCCACGTCTAGGGTCTCTAGAAGTTAAACTCTGGGGCGGGAGGAATTGATATGTCTTCTTGACTCCAGTGGAAGTGCATGTGAACATGAACACTAAGGGAACA
Source organism: Heloderma suspectum (assembly GCF_057233095.1). Taxonomy (NCBI): domain Eukaryota; kingdom Metazoa; phylum Chordata; class Lepidosauria; order Squamata; family Helodermatidae; genus Heloderma; species Heloderma suspectum. The sequence continues at coordinate 13,479,949 of NC_139469.1, read as the reverse complement.
ATGCTATCAGGATAGGTGGCTACCTCCGAACTCAGAGGTGACCACCTATGCAATGCAGGGCAGGGCAGGCACCAGGGAGATCTTTTTCTCTGTGCTCTGGTCTCCCTGCATTCATGGCTAGATGGCCCATTTCGGCTGTGTAGCTGCGGGACTTGGGAGCAGGGAGGGAGGCCAGACAATGCATAGGAAGCATCATACCGGCACTTCCACACCCCCACCTCTCCCTAGCCCCGGGAATGCCCCCTTTTGCCCCACTCCACACTGCTCTTCCAAGTGCAGAGAGCCTTGGGACAATCCGCACCTCCTACAAGGTGGCGGGGAGGTGGTGGGGAGGCGGTTTTCCAAGAACTGACCTCAGAAAGCGAGCTCTGAAGTTGGTTCCTGGAAACTGAATAATCCTATGGCCTTTCTAGTGGTCATAGGATTGCACCCAAAGACATTATGTAGTGTGCACTTGCCTTTTCACATATCATAGTTGGTGAGATTGATGTCAACCTCTTGATAGATTGTTGAATCCGGACAGGGGTGGGTTCGCACTTCCCTAGCTGTCTTAGACAAGTTAGCCTACTTGTTCTGGATCATCTGCAACACTTCTCTGCCCACTTTAGCTCCTTCACCACACAATGTCTAGCTTCAGGCCTTCAGATCAGAAACATAGCATGTTTGTTGATTGTTCACTGGAACGGAGGTTGGAAAGAGGCCAAACCTCCCAGCTCAACCAGTCCCTGCTGTAATTGAAGCAGGATAACTGATATCTGCTGCCTGATATAATTTCTCAGCCGAGGCCTTCAGATTCATGAGTTTTAATTAAAGCCCATGGAGCAAAACGTTGTGCTAAGTGTGACATTTGGAAGATCTTCCTCACTGATCTTTCAGGGGAGGGGGAAAAAAGTGCCATCAAAGTATTTCACGGATTAACTTCTCTTTTTCTGTCATGTCATGTCAGGCTCTGTTACGCTTTTACAAAAAGAAAAAGAAAGAAAATCCAACCCCAAACAAAATAAGCTAAAAAAACCCACAACCCAACACACATAAATATTTGATACCGAGGCAAATTTGTGTTCCCCTCTGTCTTCTCTTTCCAAGTGCTGCAAAAATATTTTCTGACATGTCCTCTGTCTATGCTTTCCCCCATTCACAAATGCAAGGAAGAAGAGACAAGAGTTCAAGTTTACTCAGCAGTTTATTAGCTTCTGTTTAGGAATGCATATGTAACAGGGGTATTAATTAATTCTAAATGACCTTATAGAGACAGGTTAACAATCAGATTTGAACATGGGCTTTTAAATTCAGAATTACATTTTTTTTTTAAATTAACGATGATGAAAAAAGTGTCTAATCAGGAACTTGAATCTGAACCAGGTTCTACACATGCACACACACGCATGCACACACACACACCCCAGTGGTGGCATGCTTGTGTACAAAACTGTGAGGTCTCAAATTAAAGTTAAGAGAGCCAGTATGGTGTAGTGGTTAGAGCATTGGACTGGGACATGGGAGATCCAGGTTCTAGTCCCCACTCGGCTATGGAGCTCACTGGGTGACTTTGGGCCAGTCCCTGACTCTCAGCCTAACCTACCTCACAAGATTGTTGTGAGGATGAAATGGAGAGGAGGAGGATCATGTACACTGCCTTGGTCTCCTTGGAGGAAAGGCAGGATATAAATGTGACAAATAATTAAAAATAAATAAATAAAGTTATACATGTGGCTTCATATAAGTAGACTGGATTGAGTTGCTTTGGGTCTCTGGGCAAGATCCAAGAAGAAGAAGAAGAAGAAGAAGAAGAAGAAGAAGAAGAAGAAGAAGAAGGAGGAGGAGGAGGAGGAGGAGGAGGAGGAGGAGACAAAAGGACTTGCTCTTGCCTTTTAGGCAAAGAATTGGTAAGCATGGTTGTTGTTTTCTTAAGTAGGCCCATGACTTTGACTACTGTCACCCTTCCTCTTCTATTGCAGATGAAATGAAAAACCATGTAAGCATTTCCGAAAAGGCAGCCTTCAGCTGGGATGCATATTTTTGTTCAAATGAGGGGCACTCTTCTGCCTTTTAGGGGAAGCACATTTCAGAAAAGCCAAGAGTTCTGTATTGTTCCTCTTGGCAAGTGCCCTCTGAGCTTTCTAAACTCCCCTGGCAGTTCACTTATACAGTCCTGTCAATTCTTTTCCATCAGAATCACAGGCCCTGAAAGAACGGCTGGTGAGTTTTGCCTTTCTGCAATGACATCCCTCATGTTCTCCTTGAACTTCCACCCAAGATTCGGGCGATGCAGACACTCCCAGCTGCTCATTTTGCCCATCATGCTGCTAAAGACTGGATAATGACAGAAGGTAAGGGAAACAGTGTTAAACTGCAGTTGTTCCTGGGGCCTTTATTCCCATCAGTTGTTTAATTTTCCAGATCGGAAGTTCAAAGATGTGGAAAGCACAGGACCGATCTATTAAAGGGATGCAATAAATGCAAACCCTTATTTATTTTTAGCTCTTTTTTAGCCCACTTTTCTGCTAGAGTCCTCAAAGTGGCGGACAATATGTATAAAACACAGTGGACAAGGTGGCGGACAATATGTATAAATCACATAGGCAGCACATATCTAACACAACTTAAGCAATCAACTATGACCATGAGACAAATGGCCTGCAATATGGACTAGTGGATTGTCACTGTGGCCTGCATGACCCTCTTCCTGAAACTAGGGGACCTCCTAAAGTTAATTCCAGAGAAAGTGCATGCCCATAACGAAATATGCACACACAAATAACATTTCAAAATGCATTATTTGGACAATTGCTTGGGGGGAAAAAAAGTAGATTCGGCGAAATTGCAGACACTAATGCACATATTGGGAGAAAAGTGCACAGGATATAGTAATGTTCATGTGAACTTTTTTAAAAAAATCATATGGTCGAGATGGAGCAAATTTAAGATTGGGAAAATTATGAAAGTTTGCGGCAACTGAATTTAAGATTAGGAAAATGAGAAAGGGGGACAGACCGAGATTTGTCCATTCCTTTGTGTTAACAATGGACACATGCCCATCAGTAATGGAGAGAGGCAGAGACAGAGACAAAGAGAAAGAGAGACAGAGACAGAGACAGAGACAGAGAGACAGAAAGAGAGGCAAAGAGTAAAACAAGAGTAAAAGGAGACCTCTAGGCAAACACTAATGTACAGCTAGAGATATGGAAATCAGCAAAACTCGAGCTCACTGAAATTATCCAAATCCCATCTCGAAGCTCTTTGTGACTCAATTCCGTACCAGATTGTGAGCTTTGTTTTTTGTTTTGTTTTGTTTTGTTTTTTTGGCATAACAATCTGTGCTTATTTTCCCAAATGTACACATCAGTTGTGTGCATCTTTGAAATGGATGCATTCTTCTCCCATTTATTAATGCATCTTTGTGCATAGTTTTCAAAACGTATGCTTCCTCCCCCACTCACCTTTTTCAAATGCATTCATGCCATTGAACACTTTTTTTAACTGATCCACAAATCACAGTGCAAGCTCAGAAACATAGTTTGACTCCAGATGGTATCTGAGTCCGTGTTCGCTCTGGAAGGTGCAAACTGGGTAAATCTGGAGGAAAACCAAACTACAATGAATTTCTCATACATCCCTATGCACAGCCCTCTGTACAAAATCTGGGGTGAAGGGAGGAAGCGCAGAACAATTGAAGCTGTCTAATACCATGGTCCCAGGAAACAAGAGCAGGTAATTTAGAACGTTCCGGGGAAATTCATAGGTGGAGAATTTCAAAAGCATCACTTGATTCCAATGGGAAAAGATAATGATCACTATTTTTGCCAGATTCATGTATAATAGCTGTCTTTAAATGGGGTGTCAACATGCAAACTAACAATTAAGAGAATCATACCCTTGTAAAAACTTAAGGGCCTGTCTGCCCAGAGGTGGAGTCGACACATAAACAGCCCGAGTGAGGGAGCTCATGCTATTAGCTCCTGAAGAGAACATCAGTGGCCTGACACAGCTCCACTTTTTGTCCTGGGCATTCAAGGAGAGGAGCTCACATAGGCGGTGGTTCCTCCTGAGATACAATCAGGATTGGGGGAGGCATAGTCTTGGTTACATCCTGCTGTGAATAGGGCTATTCACCTTGATCCTGTGAAGCAAGATCTCCCCCTCTCGTTACCCCTGCCTGATGGTGAAAAATGCCCACCTTCAGCCAGGCTGTGTGGCCACTTCCCGTCCCTGGCGGAACACATTTCCCCCCTGAGGGCTGTGAAGATGACTTCAAGTCCCAGCACTCTCACATGGAGTGTTCTCACCAAGAGCACCACCCACCCTGGAATGGGGGCAGAGCAAGTCCTTCACTAGCAGCCTTGCTCAGAATGCAAGTAAACCCTTTACTCCTTTTTGTGGGGGGACGACGACACAGCAATTGTTGTGTATTACTAACAGTAAACTACTTTGGGGGCTTTGGCAGAAAGACAGGATGTAAATGCAATAACAAAAATGCTAGCAAAACAAATGACTAAAATTTACAAGTGGCCCAGGGGCCCAGGGCATAGTCTGAAGGAGATACGTTGGAGAAATCCACAATGGATTCATTCAAATGAGTTTTGGTTCCACAGCAGACTGGCTTTTTTCAAGCCATATGGATTCTGTGGACTTATGGACTGGTTTTTTTAAATTATTATTTTCATCCGGGGGGTTGGATTTGTGCTAATTTGCATTAGCAGATTAGCACAAGCGTGCATTAGCATCAATATGTCTTTGTGTTGATGAGCTAATGCTCATTAGCGATGATGCACATTAGTGCCCGTAGAATGCATTTCTGATACAAAAAAATCCGATTCTGTCACTGAGTGGATAATGGTCATGAAAGATGCCAGATAATCTGCAAAACACAGATGGAACAGATTTAACAAAATCTGTATATCCCTAGTCTGAAGGTACCTGATGATGCTGGAAACACATTGAAGATAAGCAGAGTCTGGATGTGACCAGTGATTGGATGGGAGACTGCCTAGGAACCCCACAGATATCACCTTGTTGAGTTATAAATGTACTGAGAGAGAACACCATTTTTTGATGGAAACAAATGGGACCAGCAAAAAAAAAAAAAGTGCAGTGCTCCTATTCAGGATTCCAGCCAGTGAACTATGCCCTCTTCTGATTTGCTCCATTCTGTCTTCCTCCCATTCCAGTTTTCCATTCCCCTCCTCAACAGCATTCCATGGCATGCTGCCAAACTGGCTGGAGGAATGGTAGGAGTTGCAGGACTTACTTCTGTCTAAACATGCATAGGGTTGCACCCTAAGATAATAGGGATAATTTTGGACGTTCCTAACACGGGTTTCTATTGTGCGTTTTTATGAGGTCAGAAGGCACTGTCCATACACTTCTTACTAGGGCTGGGGGAGAATTTTATTTTGTTCACCTTTTTAAGTGAACTGACCCAATCCACACTTCCTGGGTCAATGCATGGACTGAAACACACTTATCCTTCACCTTGCATCATCCTCCAACTTTTGCAATGCAGTTCTTGGTTCAAAAGTGGCATAACATGTGTTTATGCATGCATTAGGGAAAGGCACAAACCAAAAGAGATCCAATGTGATGCAGAGGTTAGAGTGTTGGACTGGGATTTGGAAGACCCAGGTTCTAGTCCCCAGTCAGCCATGAAGCTGACAGAGTGACTTTGGGCTGGTCACTGACTCTCAGACTAAACTACCTCACAGGGTTGTTGTGAGGATAAAATTGAAAGGAGGAGGACCATGTAAGGCGCCTTGGATTTCCTGCAAGAGGGAAAATGGTAGGATACAACAACAACAACAACAACAACAGTAATAATATATTTTATCATTTGTTCATTTTATATCTTGTTCACCACTCCAGAATCTGTTTATGTGGTGGAGCAGATACAAATGTTGTAAATAAATAAACAAATAAAGCCAATATTAGGGGAAATTGTGTTTGAAAATAAATGTGCCTTTTTGTGAGGGTGTAATTATTTATTTATGTATTTTGCAGACTGGTACAGATGTTGGATGGAACAGAATACACGCAAAATTGAGACAGGGTAGACACACACACAGATTCATTCCTCCCTGTTTCCTGCACCCATCTTCACACAGTCCCTCAAACTGTACAATATTGCCTAAAAGAAAGATGAATTCATCATCCAATACTTATACATGTGGAGAATACTTATAATACTTATACTTATAATACTTATAATACTTATAATACTTATAATACTTATACTTATACCAATACTTATACTGTGGAGAAATCACAAAATATGTTACAGCCCTGTCCACGTCAGCTTGCACAGACCCTATGTTTTTAAAAATCCTATTACGATTTCTAATCAGATTCCAAAAATCTCTTCATCGTTTTCAGAGAGAGAGAGAGAGAGAGAGAGAGAGAGAGGAAGGAGTGAATTGAGTCTGTTTGTATGTTTGTTGCAGCAGGTATCACCACATGCTCAAATTAAATTCATCTCGATGCAGGCACTGAATAACTTCTATGGGGCTTCTAATAATTTCTCATCATGTTTCTTTAATGGTTTGGCTCTGTGGACCAGAAATCTCTTTTATGTCGTTGCTCAGCAGGGCGAGCATTTATATCTGTGCCAGGCCGCTGTTTATACCAGTTTTACTCCCTGCAGGGTATAATTCCATGTCATTCTGCAGTACGGTAAACATCCAGACTGATGGAGATGAAAGTCTCTAAGAGAGGATTGTTTTCAAGTAACACTTTATGTTCTGTTCTGTGAGACCCAGGGAGGCCTGGACCTATGAAAATACCCATCGCTCTCAGTTTTCTAATAAAACAGGAAGCAGGTTGCAACGCTTAAATGTTTCTGTTAGAGCTGTGTGGAAATGGCCTCTTGAAATTGTCCAGTGTGTGTGTGTGCGTGGGGGCGGGGGCATTTCACCAAATGTCTCCAGTGGAAAGACAATTTCTTCAACAGTGTTTCAGGGGTGGGCTCACCATTAGCAGAGGTAGTTAGCAATATCAGAGAAATCCAAAACGGATGAGTTTCAATTTCTATGAATCCAACCTGTGGATTCCAGAGCAGAGAGCACCTTTCAAGTGATAAATATATGGAAATATATGCAAATTTAGTCATACAGAAGGTTACTGGAAAATATGCATGGAAACACACCCACACACCCACACACAAACATATATATGCCTTTTAAAAAGGAAACACACACACACACACACTGTTTTATACATCTACAATCTCTCTTCAGCCTCCTCTGTGGAGCATTATTTGTATGTCTGTGTGCAGTCTGCTTGTTGAGTGTACACTGAGAAAAGGGAAATCTGCAAAATGTTATGTGCCAGTGAAAGTGATGCAAATTGCAGAATCCAATTCCGTCAAGGAGTGAACGGTGGAAGGAAAGACACCTGACAATCCGTGAAATGGATTGGGACAGAGTTAAACTAGGGATGCTGGAGAATTCTGCCATGGACTCAAATGAGGCTGGATTCCAAAGAATGCGACCTCCAGAGTCCATGACGGAGCTTCCGCTGTCCATGGACCTCCCCCCCGCAGACCAGACAGGTGTGTGTGTGTGTATCACTAGAGTAAACAAACCCCATATGTCCCTAGAGGCAGTAGCAAAATTCTATCTTCTTTTTAAAATCTAGTGGGTGTTTTTTTTTGTTTGGTTTTGCTCTTTTTTTGTGTTTGCTGCTGCTAGGGATGGATGGGCCCATCTCTGCACGGGCATGTCGGAGCTCGGGGAGCCACCCCCCCCATGCAGCCCAGACCCACTCTGCAAGCCTCCCTGCTCACCCCGCCTACCCACTGAGCCGTGCAAGTTGCCCCTCCTCTCTGCGCCACGGACTCTGAAAGTCAAGCCCTTGTGCTTCATACGTGCAAGGGCTTGACTGCTGAAGTCCTTGGCGTGGCACACCTCCCTGTCTGGAGGACAGGGCTAGAACTCTGGGGCCCCCCTGAGGCCCCTCCTGACTGTGCTGGTTGTCAAGTGCTGCCTTGACAGCTGGTGGAGGCAGGATGAGTCCTGGGCAATGCTCCCAGCTGCTCGCCAAGCCCCAGGGCACTCAGCATCTGGGTTGGTCAGTGCCCCACAGCTTGGCAAGTGGGGCCCAGGATGCTGGATGGGGGGGGGAGTCCATCGAACTCCACCTCTCCCCAGACTCCTGCGCCATCTCTAGCTGCTGCTGCTAATGCAAGTTGGCAGAAGCAGCAACTCTGGGGGCGGGCAGCCAAGCGACCATTTTGCCTCTCCCACCATATCCCAGACCTATGGCCATTTGGGGGCATTGTGGAGGGAGAATATGGAGGCTGCCACTAAAGAAGGGTAGAAAAGGTTCAAAGAAGGTTCTACAAGACATGGCCCTTTCTTCCTAGTGGGGGTGGGGTGTGAGAGAATTTTTTTCCAGGAAAAAAATGTCTTCTGCATTTTTTCTGGCTTAGCCCATGTTTCTGGAGAATTAAAATCATCACCAACATCAACATCATCACCATCCTATGTGTGTGTGCATGGATGCACTTATGGGGTGAAATGCAGTATTTATTGAAGTATCAATATCTGAATTGGCTTGGTAGAATGAGAAATTCAGAGCAAGTGAAATGGTACCTTTTACTGGGCCTGCTGGGTGTTAAACATGAATAAATCCCAATTTCCAGCTCATTATTCTTCATCAAGCAGAAATGATTTGAGCAAAACAATTTAATCTTTTGTATTGTATTTGGTATTTGTTTAAAAATGTACATCACGCATTCTAGCACAAAACAAACATTTTCAAGATGGTGTAAAACAAGAGATCCATTAAAATTTCATTAAAAAAAACACAAACCTGGGAAGTTTTTAGCCTTGGTGACTATGAAGATATGCTTGAAACCATAGGGTTAGGCAACCCCGCCCCCCCACTCCTCTTTGCCACAAATTGTGGCACTTCAAAGGTTTGGGATAATTTTCAGGGGATCAACTTTTAACTTAACAGAACTCTTCAAAACTCTGTCAGGCTTGAGGTTGGCATCTTAGACTTCCCAGAATTCCCCATTGGGGGGGTAGTACCCACCAAAAACACTAGCGACTGTTATTTTCTGTGTTGTCTGACATTCCCCCCCGCCATGCTCCTCAGAATGCAACATTTTAGGAAATCTAAAATAGTGGCCTCTAGCCAATGGAGCTTTGAAAAACTCTGATAAATCACCTCCTGCCCCCGGTAATTATTATGTCCCAAACGTGGAAAGTGCAAACGTTTAGCAGTTTAGCCACCCATATTGGTGATGATTCAGCCAAAGTCCTTCCAAAGTTCTGCTCAGCAGCATTCGAAAGAACATTTTCAGTGTGATTTTTGTAGGGATGGCGGAGAATTTCTGAGAATTTCTCCACGAATCTCAGGGAGGCCGAATGCCATCACATTCGGCCCCCCGAAATTGGCGGTGAAATTCTCTGCCACCCCCCCGCCACCCCTGGCATGGGACTTACCTCCTGCGAATGTCCCTCTCGGCGGCGGGTCCCAGCGGCGTTTCGGTGGGGGTGGGGGCGGTGGCCGGTCTTCCGACCGGCTGCCGCCACCGCCATTACAAAATAAAGTAAAAAAAAAAACACACACTTGATAGGCTACATAACGATTAACGTAGCCTATCATGGCTATATTTCCAAAGTCAGCCGTGATAGGCTACGTTAATTGTTACATAGCCTATCATGGCTGACTTTGAAAAAAAAAAAGCGCGTACGCAAATGGCGGCGCCCATGGGCGCCGCCATTTGCATTCCTTATTTGGGCCCGGGTAGTCTATGTAAAGATGTATGTAGACTATGGCGAAAATAAGGGCAACACTATTTGCATTGCCCTTATTTTCGCCTTAGTCTACGTAAATCTTTACGTAGACTACCCGGGCCCAAATAAGGAATGCAAATGGCGGTGCCCATGGGCCCCGCCATTTGCGTACGCGCTTTTTTTTTTTTTCAAAGTCAGCCATGATAGGCTATGTAACGATTTACGTAGCCTATCACGGCTGACTTTGGAAATCTAGCCATGATAGGCTACGTTAATCGTTACGTAGCCTATCATGGGTGTTGTTGTTTTTTTTCACTTTTGTATTTCGTGGCTGGGGAGACGAGGCGCTTCTCCCCGGCCTGAATTTTGGCAGGGTGAGATGGGGTGCCTCCCCCCCTGGCCTGAATTTCGGCAGGGCGAGATGGGGTGCCTCCCCCCCTGGCCTGAATTTCGGCCAGGCGAGGCTGGGCACCTCCCCCCCCTGGCCTGAACTTCGGGGGGAGAACCGAAACGCCTCCCCCCAACCGCGAAGCAAGCTGCGGGACCAGGTAAGTGCCTTTCATACATCCCTAGATTTTTGGTTTTATAAGCTGGTCACTTGGGATATGATGATGATGATGCAAAGTGTGCATACAAACCATTGAACTCAGTGGAGTTGACCTGCTGGATGGTGTTCCTTCAATTTGAATTTCAATTACACCAAAGCATGCTTAAAACTTCCTCTGGATTGTGCCTTCCCTTGGACTGGGAAACAAGGTGTTACTGGACCCGTGGGTCATTCCATTTCTTTTACCTTGTCCTCAGTCTGTCTATATTCATTAAACATATTATTTTTTTGGACTGAATTGTCAGATCAATGCTGGACATCATGCAAGTCAAACCCCGGCTTTGCCGCTTTCATCTCCTGTCAGTGGTGCATCAATCCACGACCCCAGTCAAATTAAAAATAAAAAGAGTTGTCAGGTCCGGAAATGTCGTTATTTCACTTGTCGTTTCTTGTTAGCTTTGTCTTTCACCCGTGTTCAGTGAGTGGATAAAATATTTAAAAGAACGCGGTGTGCTCAATCAGATGCAATTGAGATGAGCAACTGAGGTCTTCACCCTGAGAGGTCATCAGGCAATTTCACTCTTTGCTTTCTTACAAGGCCTTTCTCAGCCAAGTATTACCACAGTGATCCAGCCACACAAGAAGATCCTTAGTTTGCTGAAGAGCATAATGTGTGTTTTCAATAAGAGACTTTGGCCTAGGTCAGAGAGATCATGGCAACATGGTTATGAAATATTCAGGTTTCATCAGATATGGTGGAACTTCAAGGGCTGCTTGGTTTTGCTGTGCAGTTCAATATGTTAGACTTCTCAAGTTTTGAGAACTTTAACTCAACTTTAGGAGTTTTAAGACTGGTTGATGAGACTTTGCTCCATGGTCCATGCTCAGTGGTGCAGTGGCAAATTGTGAAGTGCAGGTGGGAAAACTCCCCATGATTTTCCCCATAGCCATGCCCCCTGAGGAAAGTCCAAAAATTCAGGCAGCTGTGTTGATCAACAAACTGGTTCTAGCAGTCTTCATCTCCACCAGGAGCAGGACTTTTGTAAAGCGAATAGGTCTTAATTTCCCAGTCAAGACCAAGACCCCCCAAAACTAATTTGCATCATGACAGGGAACAATATATTGCTGGGGGAATTCATTTCCCCAGTAGCTACTGTGGGGATTGTAATGAAGCTCAGAGTGAAAAGAGAAATATGTGATGGAATAAGAATACAAAAACAAAAAAAAGTCAAAGAGCTGTATGTTCTTGGCTCCATTACACCACTGACTATGTTTGTAGGACACAAGGGTGACAGTGTAGGGCCATTTGCAACAGTCTAAGGTGAGCCAGGCATTGGAAACCAGGAGCTGGGGGACAAGCCAGTAGTTAGGACTAAAGAGCAAGTCAGTACTGAAGGGCAAACTAGGAGACAGGAGTCTGGAGCAAGCGAGAAATCAGAACTGAAGAACACATCATCCCCAGTGGCCAACCTAGAAGAGACAAGACCAAAGAATAACTAACAAACCAGAACAAACCAGAAAGGAAACCATCTTGCTCAAACATGGCTTGGCTGAACAGGAAGTACTTTATACTCCTTCCTGTAAAGAAGGATCCAATGGGATATACTTGGGACAAGGTGTTTAAAGGTTGATACTCAGTACCTCAGTTCATCATTTGTCTTCAAATTGGGAACATCGGAAGCTGACTTATACTGAGTCAGGCCATGGGTCCATCAAGCCCAGCATTGTTGACACTGACTGGAAATAGTGTCTCTCTGGGGTTTCAGGCTAGGGATGCTGGAGAAATTCGAGAAGGATTAAAATGCAGAATCTACTGCCAAATGGAACAGGGGACAATACGCTAAAAGTTATGTACTGAGGTAAATTATATAAATATGTAAATACCTACGTAAATACATAATTATTTCTGTATTTTTCTGCACAATGAAAAAAAATAATATTTGCATCCGTCTGTGGGCAGATGATGGAACAAAAGGTGCCTGACAATCTGTGAAACACAGGCAGAGTGGATTTTACACAGTCTGTACATCCCTGTTTCAGGCTGGAGTTTTTCCAACCCTACCTGAAGCTGCCAGGGATCAAACCTGAGACCTTCTGTATGCAAAGCAGGTGATCTAGCACTGAGCCATAGCCCAGTGAATGGCTCCAACTAGATAACCCTCCAACACATCTTTATAATGGGGCTCACCTGGTGCCCACAAAGTTATCTTTTCAATGCCAGGTTAAAACTGCCCTCTTCTCTCAGGCATTAGGCAGTATATAATACATTTTTACTTAGGTCCTGGATTGTCTTTGGTTGATTGTCTAAGAACTGTGTTTAGATATATGTTGTCTGTGAGTGTGCTGTCTGTTTATATGACCTTATCTAAATGGTTTTGCACTTTGTACAATGTATTTTAATAGTTTTTAATCTTTGTGAAATGCACAGACAGCTTCAGTAATGGGGGTGGTGTAGAAATACAATAAATGAAGGAATGAATAATGGATAGACCAGCCATATGGGATGCATATGGAAACTTGCCTAGTGGTGAAGACATGATGGCAGCATTGAGGGATGGTGCGGGCACGCGATTCCATCTGGGAATCCAACGGAACCTCCCCTGCCCGCACCCCCAAGCCCAGCCCTTGTCCCTGCTCACCCTCTGCCTGCACTTGGCGAGCGGCCCACACTCACCCCGGCAGCCTCGTCGAGCTCCGCAGTTTCCATTTTTGAAAAATAAAATGGTGATTGCAAAAATTTGTGTATTTGTGTATGTGCAAAAATGCGCACTTTGCAGACGCACATATTTCTGTGTGTGCGAACATGCGCGATTTTGCGAATGCACATATTTACGTATTGCGCATGTGCATTTATTTTTCAAAAAATGGTGGCCGCGGAGCTTGATGAAGCTGTTGGGGTGAGTTCAGGCTGTTCGCTGAGCATGGGAGGGGCTCGAGTGCAGTCCGGGGACCAGCGAGTGGGGGCGGGGGCTGGACGGGCGCCAGGAGAACCTGGATGGGGGTGGATTCGCACATCCCGAGGAGCATCCCAACTTTCTATCTTCTGGCTTCCATTTGAGCAAGAGCCCTAGTCCAAACATTACTTTAAAAGCCAACAGAAATCTCTTTTCCTCTTCCTTGATTGGTGTAGAGCTTATACAGAGAGGATAAGATTTGAAACTGAATCTCATTTCTTCAAGGCTGCTAGTCTGAAATGAACCCCTCGTTGACCCTTCAAAGGTTGCTGATCTCTATAGTTCTTCATATCTGTCCTTCCCTGACTTTAATGAATTGCAATAAAATGTGAGCTTTTATGACCCTTTCAGTCTAGACTGGAGCTCTGTCAATTTGCTGTCTGTAAATATCAAATGTGGCAGCTATGGCAACACATTGGCAATTGTGTCAACATCCTCTTCTGGTACAAGAAATCGGAATTAAATGGGAAGTAGTTGGACATATCTAGTGCAGAAATAAATCATTTTAATTAGAGGTCGGCCCTGAATTGGACTGGATCTACGAGAGAGGCAGGATGGGGAATGGAGAGAGAGACTGTTGTTTGCCAGCTAGGAAAGGCTGGCTTTCTACCTTGTTAAGACTCCAAGCTAATGACTGGTAATGGAGGCGGCTTTTTAAAATCCCCTCTGTACAATGAAGGTGGCAGCTGCTATACATGAACAGAAGTCAAAACAATCTAATCCAACATGAACTCACGGAATTGCCTTAGGCTCACTTGGACCCAACCTCCCTTGCAAGGTTGTTGTAAGTGTTACTGAGATAAAGTGACACCATCTAAAGTGGTAAGTCCCCGTTATTGTTTAAGGGAAGGGGGAACATAAATACTCATCATCATTATGTGAAGTGCCCTTTTCAGCGGTGAATTCAGCCACAAAGAAGTCCATATTGCTTTTCCGCCCCTAATGGTGGATTTCCTTTTGGCTTGGCGCTGAGGATGGAGGGATCAGCCTATTTCTAGCTCATGTTAGTTTCACGTTTCTTTATTCCTAAGTAAAGCTTTGCCCAAATGGCCTCTGAAAATTCTCCACCCTATTTGCGGGCACAGATTGGGTGAAGAATTTCTAGGGATGTACGAAAGGGACTTACCTTGTCCCGCAGCTTTTTTCGCGGTGGGGGGGAGGCGCTTCTCTTCTCCCCCCGAAGTTCATGCGAGCGGGGGGTGTCTTCCCGCCTCGCCCGGCTGAAATTCAGGCCGGGGGGGGAGGCTTCCCGCCTCGCCTCCGGCCGAAATTCAGGCCGGGGAGAAGCGGCCCGTCTCCCTGGCCGTGAACTTCAACAGAAAAGTAAAAAAAAAAAAAACACCCTGTGATAGGCTACGTAATGATTTACGTAGCCTATCACGGCTAGATCTGCAAAGTCAGCCGTGATAGGCTACGTGAATCATCACGTAGCCTATCACGGGTGATTTAAAAAAAAAAAAAGCGCGTACGCAAATGGCTGCCCCCATAGGGAGCCGCCATTCGCGTTCCTTATTTGGTCGCTGTAGTCTACGTAAATCTTTACGTAGACTACGGTGAAAATAAGGGCAACGCAAATAGCATTGCCCTTATTTTCGCGGTAGTCTACGTAATCTTTACGTAGACTACAGCAAACAAATAAAGAACGCGAATGGCGGCTCTCTATGGGGGCCGCCATTAGCCGTACGCGCTTTTTTTTTTTTTTTAAAGTCACCCGTGATAGGCTACATGATGATTTACATAGCCTATCATGGCTGACTTTGCAAATCTAGCCGTGATAGGCTACGTTAATCATCACGTAGCCTATCACGGGGGTGTTTTTTTTTTTTTTACTTTTCTTGGAATGGCGGTGGCGGCTGCCGGTCGAAAGACCGGCTGCCGCCCCCGCCCCTGTCGAAGCCCTGCCGAACCGCTGCTGCGACCTGCCACCGGGAGCGACATTCGGGAAAGGTAAGTCCCATCCCGGGGGGGGGGCAGGGGCGGGGGGGGAGAATTTATCCCCGAAACTACTTCAGGGGGCCGAATACGTTGGCACTCGGCCCTCCGAAGTTTCGGCGAAAAATTCTCTGACACCCCTTAGAATTTCACCTAATTTCTCCAGGGCGGGGAGCAATTCTCCAGACAGTTTCTCAAAGCAGGGCTCACTATTGCCAGGGGTTGTAGGATGGCTTCTTTTCTTTTTTCCAAAGGTTTTTTTTTTTTTGTCTTTTGTGCTGCCGCTGCAAGCGGCAACAGCATCAACTGTTCTGGCAGCTTGGCCCCCATTTTGCATCTCCCATAATGCAGGTGTGAGGAGGCTGTATCCAGTTCCATTGTATCCAGCTCCAGGGAAGTGGTTGAGCTAGTGTTGTCCCAAAATCTGTCATTCCATTTCCTGAAGGTTTTCTTTCCCCATTGAAGAAGCGTCCCTTTTTCTGCCTCAGGGCATTATATCTATGGTGTTTTTGAGCTGAAGGTGCTGTGTGCGCGCGTTCTTTCTATTGCACATCTCTCCCTTGCGCTGCAGACTTCCAGGCTGCCTGATCTGAAAAAAAGCCCTATGGGTAGAATTATTTCATGATGTCTTCCCCTGGGCTTTAATTGAAGTGTGGGAAGCTGATCATCAGCATGAACACAATTAAGTCCTTAGATGTCCCTTTTGGATTTTTTGTTGTTGTTAATAGGGCTGATGCTGATGTAGCATGTATGGTACATGGTTTGATGTGTGGTATTTTCCATTTCTGAGGATATGATGTTCCAAAACTGTGACACAACAGGACATGCCCACCGCATATGAATGTGTGTGTGTGTGTGTGTACAAACACACACACACACACACACACACCTATATCTATTTGTTGTTGTTGTTCAGTCGTTCAGTCGTGTCCGACTCTTCGTGACCCCATGGACCATAGCACGCCAGGCCTTCCTGTCCTGCGCTCTCTCCCGGAGCGTGCTCAAGTTCATATTCATTGCATCCGTGATGCTATCTAGCCATCTCATCCTCTGCCGTCCCCTTCTCCTTTTGCCTTCAGTCTTTCCCAGCATCAGGGTCTTTTCCAGGGAGTTTTCTCTTCGCATTAGTTGGCCAAAATATTGGAGCTTCAGCTTCATTATCTGTCCTTCCAAAGAGCACTCAGGGTTGATTTCCTTTAGGATGGACTGATTTGACCTCCTTGCAGTCCAGGGGACTCGTAAGAGTCTTCTCCAGCACCACAGTTCGAAAGCATCAATTCTTCGGCGCTCAGCCTTCCTTATAGTCCAGCTCTCACAGCCATACATTACTACTGGGAAAACCATAGCTTTGATTAGACGGACCTTTGTCGGCAAGGTGATGTCTCTGCTTCTTACTATGCTGTCTAGGTTGGCCATAGCTTTCCTCCCAAGGAGCAAGCGTCTTTTAATTTCATGGCTACAGTCACCGTCTGCAGTGATCTTGGAGCCCAAGAAAGTAAAATCTGTCACTGCTTCCATTTCTTCCCCTTCTATATGCCAGGAAGTGATGGGGCCAGATGCCATGATCTTCGTTTTTTTAATGTTGAGTTTCAAACCAGCTTTTTCACTCTCCTCTTTCACCCTCAACAAGAGGCTCTTGAGATCCTCTTCGCTTTCTGCCATTAGGGTGGTATCGTCTGCATATCGGAGGTTGTTGATAATTCTCCCAGCAATCTTAATTCCGATCTCTGATTCATCCAACCCGGCATTTCTCATGATGTACTCTGCATATAAGTTAAATAAGCAGGGTGACAATATGCAGCCTTGTCGTACTCCTTTCCCAATTTTGAACCAATCGGTTGTTCCATGTCTGGTTCTGACTGTTGCTTCTTGACCCTCGTACAGGTTTCTCAGGAGACAGGTAAGGTGGTCTGGTACTCCCATCACTTTCAGAATTTGCCACAGTTTGTTGTGATCCACACAATCAAAGGCTTTAGCGTAGTCAATGAAGCAGAAATAGACGTTTTTCTGGAATTCTCTTGCTTTCTCCATGATGCAGCCAATGTGGGCGATTTGATCTCTAGTTCCTCTGCCTCTTCTAAACCCAGCTTGTACTTCTGGTAGTTCTCGGTTCACATACTGCTGAAGCCTAGCTTGTAGGATTTTGAGCATCACCTTGCTGGCATGTGAAATGAGCGCAATTGTGCGGTAGTTTGAACACTCTTTGGCGTTGCCGTTCTTTGGAATTGGAATGTAAACTGACCTTTTCCAGTCTTGTGGCCACTGTTGAGTGTTCCAGATTTGTTGGCATATTGAATGCAGCACTTTAACAGCATCATCTTTTAGGATTTTAAATAGCTCAGCTGGAATACTGTCATCTCCGCTAGCTTTGTTGTTACTAATGCTTCCTAAGGCCCGCTTTACTTCACTCTCAAGGATGTCCGGCTCAAGTTCAGTGAGCGCACTATCGTGGCTATCAGGGACATTCAAATCTTTCCTGTATAGTTCTTCTGTGTATTCTTGCCACCTCTTCTTAATCTCATCTGCTTCTGTTAGGTCCCTGCCTTCTTTGTCCTTTATCATGCCCGTCTTTGCACAAAACGTTCCCTTGAGATCTCCAATTTTCTTGAAGAGATCTCTAGTCTTTCCCATTCTGTTGTTTTCCTCGATTTCTTTGCATTGTTCATTTAAGAAGGCCTTCTTGTCTCTCCTTGCTATTCTCTGGAACTCTGCATTCAGTTGGGTATATCTTCCCCTTTCTCCCTTGCTTTTCGCTTCCCTTCTTTCGTGAGCTACTTGTAAAGCCTCATCAGACAGCCACTTGGCTTTCTTGCATTTCTTTTTCTTTGGGACGGATTTCGTTGCTGCCTCCTGAACAATGTTACGGACCTCCGTCCATAGTTCCTCAGGCACTCTGTCTATCAGGTCTAATCCCTGAAATCTATTCCTCACCTCCACTGTATATTCATCAGGGATATGATTTAGGTCATACCTGAAAGGTTTAGTGGCTTTCCCTACGTTCTTCAATTTAAGCCGAAATTTTGCAAGAAGCAGCTCATGATCTGAGCCACAGTCAGCTCCAGGTCTTGTTTTTACTGACTGTATGGAGCTTCTCCATCTTTGGCTGCAAAGGACATAATCAATCTGATTTCGATATTGACCATCTGGTGACGTCCATGTGTAGAGTCGCCTCTTGTGCTGTTGGAAAAGAGTGTTTGCTATGATCAGCATGTTCTCTTGGCAAAACTCTATTAGCTTTTGTCCTGCTTCATTTTGTACACCAAGGCCATGCCTGCCTGTTATCCCGGTGATTTCTTGACTTCCTACTTTAGCATTCCAATCCCCTATGATGAAGAGGACATCTTTTTTTGGTGTTAGTTCTAGAAGGTGTTGTAGGTCTTCATAGAACCGATCAACCTCAGCTTCTTCGGCCTCAGTGGTTGGGGCATAGACTTGAATTACTGTGATGTTGAATGGTTTGCCTTGGATTCGTACTGAGATCATTCTATCATTTTTAAGATTGTACCCCAGTACTGCTTTTCCCACCCTTTTGTTGACTATGAGTGCTACTCCATTTCTTCTAAGGGATTCTTGCCTACAATAGTAGATATGATGGTCACCTGAATTAAATTCGCCCATGCCTGTCCATTTGAGTTCGCTGACTCCCAAGATGTCGATGTTCAATCTTGCCATCTCATGTTTGACCACCTCCAGCTTACCTTGATTCATTGATCTGACATTCCAGGTTCCTAAACAATATTGTTCTTTACAGCATCGGATTTTCTTTTCACTGCCAGACACATCCACAGCTGAGTGTCCTTTCGGGTTTGGCCCAGCCGCTTCACTCTTTCTGGCGCTACTTGGAGATACCCTCTGCTTTTCCCCAGTAGTATATTGGACACCTTCTGACCTGAGGGGCTCATCTTCCGGCATCATATCCTTTAGCCTTGTGATACGTTCCATGGGGTTTTCTTGGCAAGAATACTGGAGTGGGTTGCCATTTCCTTCTCCAGTGGACCACATTTTGTCAGAACTCTCTGCCATGACCTGTCCGTCTTGGGTGGCCCTGCATGGCATAGCTTATGGCTTCACTGAGTTACGCAAGCCCCTTCGCCACAACAAGGCAGTGATCCATGAAGGGGACCTATATCTATATCTATATCTATATCTTTCTGATGACAATTTATCCAACATGTTGTGTTTGTTTATGTTGGCAATTCTTCTTACCAGAAGTAATGGCATGATTAGGGATGTTGTGGGAGTCCGAGAAGGGAGGGGAGTCCAGCTGTCTTCTCCTTGTTTGGCCTCTTGGATACCACTCACTGAGGCACCACATTTATTGGGCCCACTGGTTGAGCTACCGCATGGTCCATTAGCTCCCAGCAGCCACCCATTCTCTCAGCCAGCTGCCATTTTGCAAAAAAAGAATTCAGCTCCCCCCCAATGAAATGTTACATAAATGGCTGCTGTAAAGGAGCCATTTACGTAACATTACACGTGTACATGGTCCACTTATACCTGTAATGTTGCATGAATGGCCCTTTACAGCCACAATTTACATAATTTTTCATTTACGGAAAAACCTGAGACACCATTTTGCAAATAAATGGTAGCTCAGTGAGGGAATGGTTAGCTGTGGGGTGCTCACCAGGCACCCGCAGACCACACAGTGGCTCACAAAGGAAGGCGAGGCAAAATACACACGTATTACGTGTGTATTTTTGTGCAAGAAGAAAGGCAAAGATAATCTGATGCAGACACGAGATGGAAAAAGCTTCAGGGTAGAATTTGGAGAACTTTAACAAGCTCAAGTTTTGCTTGTATGCACATCCTTATGTGGAACTAAATAAATAATACAGAAAATGTTGCTGTGATCCAGGCTATAGATGATGGGTACTATGTTTAAAAACCAATCAAAACACCCTGTTGCCAATGTATCTGATAATTGACTCAGGAGAAAGAAGCTGGTTGCCTCCCACACTTTACTGTGAACTGTTTATGCAACCTGTGGTCTTTATTTGATTCACAACATTAAACCCAATCAGTTCCTTTCATATCATCCAACAGAAGCTGGCCTGGCATGTACTGTAGATGCATCCTGTAGAAGCATCCTATGTTGGAAATAGGGATGTCTGTCGCGGGAAAATGCTGTTCACTTTTGGCTCAACGGATCCCTGTAGGGGTGTACGGATTCCCCACCGTCTGTTCTGGTGGGGAATCCATGGGAGGGGGAGGCAATCCATTCCTCCCCCCTGGAATCCTCCAGAGCAGTTCTGCTCTGCTCGGATTCGGGGGGGGGGACTGGCTTGGGGGCACTTACCTTCCCTCCTGCCAGCCAGAGCCGTTCACCTCCAGTCCTCTGCCAATTGCCATGTCTTTAAAAGAATAAAAAAAATTAAAAAATGGCAATCAGCAGGATGTGCCCATAGACTTATATGCAAAATAGAGCCATGAATGTTGCGTATAAGCCTATGGACACATAGACTTATACGCAAGATTCATGACTCTATTTGCCTATAAGTCTATGGGCTTTTTTTAAGACATGGCAATCGGCAGGGACAGGGAGGAGGCGAATGGCTGTGGCTGGCAAGAAGCAGCCGAGTGCCATTCCGCCTCCAGTCCTCTTGGAGTGGAGGTAAGCGGTCCCAATCCGCTGCTGATTCCTGAGGCCAGATTCCAAAGAATTCAGCCTCATTTGAATCCGCAGCTGATTTCTCTGACATCCCTAGATCCCTGTGCCGCCCCCGACTTGGTGAGCATTTATGAGCTGAGTGGTGTGTCAGTTCTTGAACCTTAGGAACTTTCCCATCTTTTTTTAAAATCCCCAAGCCATGATTTACACAAAATTGTGGGTATAAATATTGACGGAAATTGCTATTTTCACAGAAACATGGCCGGAAATAGTGCAATTTGCACAACATTGACCAGTTACGCCTGCAATCTTGCACAAATCATGCTATGCATGGCAGCAATTCTGTGCAAATTGTGATTTCAGAAAATATGTATGCCTGTGATTTTGCATACATTTCAGTTTGCACCCCCACCCACCCACAGGAAACCATGAGCTTGCCTGACTTGGCATGCATCTAGTCAGGCAAGCCCAGGGATCTGCAAGCCAGGATCTGGGAATTCGAGCTGGCGAAAACCCACTGAGTGCTACCCCCTCACACCAGATTCCTCCATCACGAGTTGGAAAAGCAGCTAGTAGATGTACGCATAAAAATAAAGTGATTGAACTAGAGAGAGAGAGACAGAGACAGACAGACAGTTTCCAATATTAGTCCTAAATAGGGTAGACCCATTGAAATGACTGAAGTTAGTTATAGATAATGGTGGTGAGAAGGTAGCAGCAGTGAGGGAGGCGGCCCATTGAGGATGTCTTGCCCAAGGGCCCTCCAAAACCTGGATCCAGCACAGGCTCCTACCATGACAGCTAATGATATCCCATTTCACCATGACAGCACAGTTTAGCACATACCCCACCCAAATCTGAGAAATGGCTCTGCAAGATCACCACCTGTAAATGGGCTTGCAGGCGTGGCTGGCCGTTTAGTCCCATGTGCACGCTTTTTTGGGTGCTGGGGATGCGCGAATCAGCAAACTCAAGGTCACTGAGGTTCTCTGGAGTTCACCTTGAAGCTCATTCTGTCTTGTGTCCATATCTAATTGCAAGTTTCTCTCTCCCTTTGCACAAAAAGATGTGTGCATTTCCATGCATGTTCTCCCAAACATATACATCAGTTGTGCAGAGTTTTGAAATGTAGGCATTTCTCTCCCATTGACCAGAGGATGTTTGTGAGCATTTTTCAAAAGTATGCTTTTTTTTTTTCTAGAAATACATGCATTTTTCCAACACGTTTTGTTAGTTTGTTTTGCAAACTGCATTGAAAGGTAGTAAATGTACGTACTTCAATCATGGATTGGGTTCGGGTCCATGTTGGTTCTTGGGTAAGGTCTGTTCAAAACAAACTGAAATGGATTTCTCATACATCCTCAGTTAGTGACTACCAAATGGTGGCAGAAATGGCAATGAACTCCAAAAACATATGAGAAAATCTTCTCACGTGCCAGGAAAGGCTTTAATGAGTCTGATGCTTTTTGGAAAGATATTTCCTTCCTCAAAGGCCACTCTGCATGCATCTTGCAAAATCTTGCTAATGCTTCCTTTGTTTCAAACTACTACTACATTTCAAAAATGAAATGACATTTTCATGAAGCCAACTCAGAGTGAAGGCAGTACTCCCTGCTCTTGCTCTGGAGTCTTGTGGATAAAATAATAATGATAATAATAATAATTATTATTATTATGTAGTAGCCATTTGGAACATAATTGGTAATAATTATGTAGTAGCCATTTGGTAAGTCCCTATTCCATGCCCCTTGTTCACACCCTCGCCATCTAACAACCCAAATACACCTCAACCGACCTTACAAACTGTAAAGAAGGTGATGAAACTGTGGGGTGAGAGGGGGATGGTGGAATTTAAGCTCCATACTAGTTCTCATTTAAAAGCAGCAACTGTTGATTCCCTGTCAATTTACATTAGCTGAGGATCCGGCCCAGGAGATGTGAATAAGATTGGAAGGAAACTGCAGAGACCGTTTCCCCCCAGTTGTGTGATTTTCCCCTCCCCGCCATTCACGTCACATTAGCAGCAGCTGCTTTGTGAACTACGTTTGTGAGACACTCCTCAGAGTCTCTGCTTTTCAAGCCGTTGCAGCCTTTTCAGCCGAGAGAGTGTCCTTCCGTCGGCCAGGCGGAAAGACACATTTAAAAATCACTGGTCTGTTTGCTAATTACCTCAGGGAGCAGAAGAAAAGTGAAGCTTTTTATAGCGTCATCAGCAGAAAAGTTTAGCATTCTCATGGAATTTTGCTGACAAAGAAAAACCTTCTCCCCCTTTAAATCCCATCCGGAAAGCTGCATGTATTTGCTTTTGCCAACAGGGAGTAAAACTGAAGAGGTGCAAAACCAGGCTAATAACATCAGTGCTGCAAACTCAAGGATGCTTTGGGGATGAGTCTCTCGAAGCCACCAACTGGTACAACTCAACTGAATTTGCCCCAGCTCTCCTTAAAGCAGGAGTGGGTAACTTGTGGCCCTCCAAATGGTTTGGCCCACAGGTCCCATGATCCCTCATCAATGGCTATGCAGAGCTGGCTTGGGCTGATGGGACTCGTAAGTCAAAACATCTGGAGCGCCACATGCTTCCAACACCTACACCACCATTCTCCTTTGCACACGTCGGTGTTGAATATTCCCCTGAATAATTTCTGCATGGGTGCACGTTCAGCTAAACGGTTACTTGACAGACGACCTGCAACCACATGAGCCTGCCCATTCATGTTACTGAGGAATGCAATGCAAGGTCTTCCCATTGGTGGCTCCCCAAGTCCCGTCCATGGACCTGGATGGAGAGCCCCTGACCTGTTTCAGGTCGCTTTGTGACCCCTTGTCAGGGTTGGATCAGAGCCCAGAGAGCCTCAAAGCAGTTCTGATTCTGAGGAAGAGATAGAAACCACAGGAGAGGAACCCGCGCACTGTTCAGAGGAGCAGCCAGGGGGAGAGCCCCTCCCGGTACACATTCCTGAGAGTGACAGTGACCCTGGCAGGGAGAGGGAGGCGCAACAGCAGTTTCCGGATGCTAGGCGCCGGCTCAGCATCAAGCAGGAGATGGCAGGCACTGAAAGGAGGTGCTCAGCCCACTTGGTGCAACGGCAACAGCGGCGCCCCAATGCCCCATGGGAAAGGGGTGGACTCTCTCCTCCTAGCTCATAAGTTCAGAGGTTTCCCGCCTTCCCCTCCAAATGGAGATCAAATGATTCCTAAGGTTAGAACCCCCGCGTAGGCAGGTCTCTTAAGTCTCACTCATAGGAGCAAGCAATTAGTATCTGGAAGCATCATTAGGTTGAATGGAAATAAAGCCTTGGAAAAGAGTAGGGATGTACGAAAGTCACTTACCTTTTCGAAGGGTGACATTTAGGGTTGGCGGAGAATTTCTCCCCGAAACTTCGGGAGGCTGAGCACCAACGTGTTCGGCCCCCCGAAGAAGTTTCAGGGAGAAATTCTCCGCCCCCCCCCCCGGGACGGGGCTTACCTTTCCCGAATGTCCCTCCCGGTGGTGGGTCCCGGCGGCGGTTCGTCGGGTCTTCGTCAGGGGCGGGGGCAGCAGCTGATCTTTCGACCGGCTGCCGCCGCCGCCATTCCAATAAAACAAAACAAAACAAAAAAAACGCCCCCATGATAGGCTACGTGACGATTAACGTAGCCTATCACAGCTAGATTTGCAAAGTCAGCCGTGATAGGCTACGTAAATCGTCACGTAGCCTATCACGGGTGACTTTAAAAAAAAAAAAAGCGCGTACGGCTAATGGCGGCCCCCATAGGGAGCTGCCATTCGCGTTCCTTATTTGGTCGCTGTAGTCTACATAAAGATTACGTAGACTACGGCGAAAATAAGGGCAACGCTGATTTACGTAGCCTATCATGGCTGACTTTGCAGATCTAGCCGTGATAGGCTACGTTAATCGTCACGTAGCCTATCACGGGGGCGTTTTTTTTTTAACTTTTTATTTCGCGGCCGGGCGAGGCGAGGCACCTCCTCCCTGGCCTGAATTTCGGCCGGGCGAGGCGGGAAGCCTCCCCCCAGGCCTGAATTTCAGCCGGGTGAGGCGGGAAGCCTCCCCCCCCGGCCTGAACTTCGGGGGGAGAGCAGCGAAGCGCCTCCCCCCACCGCAAAAAGCTGCGAGACCAGGTAAGTGACTTTCGTGCACCCCTAGTGACATTTGGGGTGGGGGGGAGGCACTCCGTCCCTCCCCCTGAAATTCTCTCCGGCTGGCTCCACTCCGTGGCGATTCCGTGGAGCCGCCAGCCGGGGCCGCCCGCAGCCAGACATCCGACCTCTGGGCAGCCTGCACAGGGACGCAAATGGCGGCAGCCATAGCCACCGCCATTTGCGCCCCTCTCTTTTGGTGTAATAGGCTATGTAAATATTTACGTAGGCTATTACAGCAAAAAAAACAAGGAATGCAAATGATGGCCGCCGTAGCCACCGCCATTTGCATTCTCTTTTTTTTGTCATGATAGGCTATGTAAATACTTACGTAGCCTATCACAGCTATAATGAAGAAGCAAATGGCGGCTGCAGACGTGGCCACCATTCGCAAAGCAGCGCGAACGGCAGCAGGTAGGTGTCCCGTTTCGTGCGCCTTTTGCAGGGTGTGGTGGTGGTGGGGCTTCGTTCCGCCATGGATTTCTGGGTGCCGAATGCACTGGCATTCGGCCTCACTGAGATCCGTAGCGGAATTCTCTGACATCCCTAGAAAAGAGCCCTATTGTCTGCGTGTTGATTCTGGCTACCTGAGGATTGCAGAAGACAGCAGGAGCGACCTCCTGACACCCCTCTGATTTGCCTTGCAAGGGGCCTGAAGTGGCCTGAAGAGGCCCACTTCAACTCGGGCATCAGGCCAAAGCGGTGCACAGCCCTACTTTTTAGTTCTGCAGTGAGGCACATAAATCCTTTAAATAAATAAACCAACAAGCAAGCAAGCAAGCAAAGAAGCACTTTTGAACATCAGCATCTGACTTCTGATGGTTTGGTGTTAGTAGTTAAGTTCTGACATAACAATAACTACTACTACTACTGCTATATTTATTTATATCCCACCTTTTTCCCAGTACTGGGACACAAAGTGGCTTTACAGCATTAAAACTTGTACAATTCAAACCTAGAAAAAGAAGTATAAAAATAAGTATACAAAAGTTAAAAACATAATTAAATCATCAATAATATTCAAATTGTATAAAATATCAAAACATTAAAAGACGACAAGAAATATAGTATCCATCCATCACATTCTCACAGGTCCAGACTAGCTATCCCCAAAGGCCTGCTGGAACAAAAAAGTTTTTACATGCCTGCAAAAACGTATCGAGGAGGGGGGCACTCTCGCCTCCCTGGGAAGGTTGTTCCAGAGCCTCGGGGCAGCATTTGACCATCAAAATATGACAATATGTTTCTGAAATGTCAATTCACCTCCATCTGCAATATAGGGATAATATAACTGGCTTACCCTATAGGGTTATTGGATGGATGACAAGAAAATATGATATATGCTTTGAATATTCAGAGTACGATATACATGCTACTTAACTGCAACTGCTCCTGACCAGACAATAAGATCAGCTTCAATGGTCCTTCTCTGTGAGCCCCTGGCAGAGGAAGTGAGGTGGGCGGCTACGAAGAAGAGGGACTTTTCTGCTGTGGCACCCCAGTTGTGAAATGAACTTCCCAGAGAGCCTCACCTGGCGCCTACATTTACTTTCCCAGGCATTTTAGTTTTTTTTCCAGTTCCTGTTTTAAATCTGGTACCGCTGCTAGGTTCGACTTGGTTATTATTTATATTTTTATACTTAAAAGTTTTAAGCTTTTGAACATTGCTATTGTATTGTATCATCCTATAGTTTATGGTTTTCATTGTTGCGAACAGCTCAGAGAGCTTTGGCTATTGGTCAGTATAGAAAAGTAATAAATAAATAAATGCAAAAATAATAAAACACTCCTTGATTTCAAATGAATTTCTTTTTAAAGGCTTTTTAAAGGAGGTCTAGGGCACAATCCTATGCATGTTTAGACAGAGAAAAGGCCTGTACGTTAAAACCAACCTAGCAGCTGGTTTTAATGTATAGAAATCTGCCAGTATGCAGTGGCTTTTTAAAGGACATTGGGGGGTTTACTGAAGCTGGAAATTTCCCAAAGAAGGGAAAGGGGAGATGTACGGAACTGCAAATCAGATGAATGGGAGCGATTCTTGTTCCCACTACCCTGGGATAAGCAGATTCCCCCCCTCCCCTGTTCTGTTCATGTATTCTCCTGTGCATAGAGATGTCTCAGAATCTCATTTCAGTCCATTTTTTATCAGAATATACCAAAACTGGCAAATTTCTTCATATTCAGGAGAGAAAGAACTTAAGGTTGTATTTTATTTTTCAATGAAATGGATATGGGAGAAACCAAAATGGACAGATTCATCCATCCAGGCTGAGAGACGCTGAGTGCTCTTAAAAGTATGGCTTTGAATTCTTGTGCGTTCAACCATTTTATTTATTTATTTATTTATTTATTAATTTATGTACAACATGTGTATACCTCTTCGCACATACACAGATTTTGGAGCAGTGAATAACAAGAGATAAAATGAACAAAATATAAGAATGAAACAGGATATTAAAATTATTCTTTTTTAAAAAATCAGAGCACCAATAAAACCAAGACTGGTTAACCAAGGAAGGCTTCCTGGAAAAGAGCTGTTTTCAGGAGGTGCTGAAAATAACACAGTGTTATTTCCTGCTTGACCTCTAGAGGCAGGGAGTTCCATAGGACAGGAGCCACTACACTGAAGGCTCTTCTCTGGGTGGACTCCAGTCAGGCCATAGGTCCATGTGAAACTTCCAGGAGCATGCCTTCTGATGACCTCAGAGATCAGGCAGGTTGGCAGAGGGTGCTCTCTTGGGTATCCTGGTCCCAAGTTGTGTAGGGCTTTGTACACTAGTACCAAAACCTTGACCTGGCTTGGTAGCCAATAGGCAGCCTGTGCAGTTCCCTCAGCAAAGGAGTTGCATGCCAAAAAGGGGCTGCTCCCGACAACAGCTGAGCCAAGCTGCTGCGTTCTGCACTAACTCCAGCTTCCGGAGCAGCCTTAAGGCAGCCCCACATAGAGTTCATTGCAGTAATCCAGTCTTGAGGTTACTAGTGCTTGGACCACTGTGGCCAAGCTATCCCTGCCCACGAGAGGCATTTTGATGCTGGGTTAGGGTTGCCACCTCTTTTTTTTCTGACAGGTTCCTTATCTTTAGCAGCTCTGTGGCAAGGAGATACACCATGGTCTTCTTGATGCTTGGAATAGCTGTACTTCTTGAAGTTGGGTGGTGCGGGTGGGTGAGAAATTCATTTCAGTTCATTTTGGGTTAGAAGTTCCCAGGCATCACAAATTTCTTCATATTCAGGACAGAATGAACTTGAGGTTTAAAGTCTGCATCCACGAGAAAGAAAAACAGAAAGGTCTGTCCATCCCTATATAATACTGAATTGTAGGCCTTTGAAGAAGGGAAAGGGGGTGGGGTGGGGGTAGGAAACACACACACACATTTTGTCCCCCTGCATTTAAAATCTGATCCTTGACTAGTTCCAAACCACTGACTCAGAAGCTCTAGCCCCCTGTATATCTTGACCATGGCTTAGTGCGTATTCATTTCTTAATAAAGTTTTGCTCTTAAATGATTCATGATGCTCATCAGTGTGATGGTGCTTTGCAGGAACTTGGCAGAGTCTTTTGCTCCATCCAGCTTGTCACTCCAGATGGCTGTGAATTCTCACAACAGCTGAGAAGCTGTGGTCACGGTCACAGAGATGCATGTATTTACCGATCTGTGCTGTCATCAGCCTGCGAAGTTTTCCACACAACTCTTGGAAGAGCTTCATCTCTGAAGGACTAGCAAATGAAAATATGAAACATCCACATACTCAGCTGGGCTTTTCTCGCCCAAATACTGTCTCTTGTTGGCAAGGGCTTCCAAACGTCACAAGGCTGGTGATGTCATCAGGAACTGCCAAGGTGACCAAATAGATCTGCAGATTTACAGCTATGTAGAGCACTTTCCCCACTAAATCCCCATAAAACCAGATTGCAACAAGAAAACCTGCAACCCACTAATTATGGGAAGGTCAGTGAAATCACGTGGGCCTTCAGAGCCTAATGGAAGTTCTGAAAAGAAGAGGGTTGGCTTTCTAGAGCACTTTCCTCCAACCTGGTGCCCTCCAGATGTCTTGGACTGCAGCTCCTATCGTTCCCAGGCAGCATGGCTATTGGGTGGCTGGGAATGATGGGTATTATAGTCCAACATAACTGAAGGGCACCAGGTTGAGGAAGACTGCTCTAGAAAGCCAACCCCCTTCTTTTCAGAACTTCCATTAGGCTCTGAAGGCCCACGTGATTTCACTGGCCTTCCCATAATTAGTGGGTTGCAGGTTTTCTTGGTGCAATCTGGTTTTATGGGGTTTTATTTATAGTGTTTCATTGTATATTTATTTATTGCCCATCTATATACTTTTCTATATTTTTCTTATACTTTACGCCACTTCGAGAAGGTTTTACCCTTAATGGCAGCTTCATAATCATTTTAAATAAATATGTATGTCAATAAAATAAAACCCAAGAGGCAGTTGGGCCTAGGGATGTGTGAAACCACCCCTGTCTGGGTTCTCTGGGAGCCTGCTCAGCCCCTGCCCTCGCTTGCTGGTCCCCAGACCATGCTCAAGCCCCTCCCATGTTTGACGAGCAGCCCGCACACGCCCCGGTGGCCTTGGCAAGCTCTGCAGTCACCATTTTTTGATTGCAACCATTTTGTGATCGCAAAAATGTGCATATTTGCATATGCACGAAAATGCATAGTTTTGCAAATGCACATATTTGCACATGTGTGAATATTTGCATTTATGAAATGCTCAATTCTGTGCATAGGCAAATGTGCACATTAGCAAAAATGTGAATTTTCATGCATATTCAAATATGCACATTTTTGCAATCATCATTTTATTTTTCAAAAAATGGTGACCACAGAGCTTGATGAGGCCACCAGGGTGAGTGCAGGCCACTCACTGAGTGTGGGCAGGGGGCAAGTGGGGGCAGGGGTTTGGTAAGCAGGGCTCGGGGGTGCAGGCAGGGGGCAGAGTTCCACCAGATTCCCAGATGAAATCGGGCACCTGCACCAACCCTAGTTGGGCCTAATCAGTGGTAGAGGAAACTGGACACCATAAAAAAGCCCACAGCAGCAAAGAAACAGAGGTAACATGGACCACAACCTTCATGCAAGAGAAGCAACTAGGGTTGTACAAAACCCTACTCACCTGTGTCCACGGGGGGTCTGCTGGGGGGGAGGCAATCTGTTCCTCCCCCCCAGAATCCTCCCCGGCTGGCACCACTCCATGGTGACTCTGCAGAGCCGCCGGCCGGGCCCAATCACAGCCGGAACTCCGTCCTCTGCCAGGCTGCTGCGGCCGCAAATGGCGTCCTGCATAGGGGATGCCATTTGCGTTCCCCCTTGTAGCCCTGATAGGCTACGTAAATCCTTACGTGGCCTATCACGGCTAAAGCGGAGACACAAATGGCGTCCCCTATGCAAGAAGCCATTCGCGGCCATACACCGGGGCAGGACACTGCAGCGGCCGGATCTGGACCCGCCGGAGTCAGGTATGATCCGGTCCATGGGGACTTTGCGGGGTGGTGGGGGGAGCAGTCCATTTCACCATGGACTCCAGGGGGGCAGATTCTAAAGAATCTGGCCTCACTGGAGTCCATGGTAGAATTCTCCGCCATCCCTACAAGCAACTCCATTTATCTCTGGGTCCACAACGGTCAACTTCGTGTGCCTGTGAAATGCATACCATGTTTATTAGTAGCTTACCATTTTATTTTCAGCTTGTTGGATAAAAATGTTGGAGATCTTAAAAGAGAACTCCAGAAAACAGTTTCCAAAGGTGCAATGCAGATTTCCCCAGTCTGGTACCTTCCAGATGGTCTTGGTCTACAACTCCCACCACTACTGACCATTGGCCATGCCTGTCCGGGGTTGATGGGAGTTCTCAAAATGTTCTTTGTTTCTGGTTACTCTGACAGTGCAACATTTGTAGAGTTGGGTGAGAATTTCCTTCAGTTCAAATTTTGTTTGTATAAGAATGTACTCCACGCAACGTGTTTCTTCATAGATGGGATTCAAAGAACTTGAGATGGAATTAATTCAGATGTGGGAGAAAGTGAAACTAACCGTTCAGCCCATCTAGTCAGGCAGAGGGCTTTGAGGGCTTAGCTCTGTAAAGCCAGGGCTTAAACCGATGTGTATTCAGTCATGTTTGTGAAGCTGAATTAGGGCTGCCACATCCTCTTTCTGACAGGCTGTTCCATCTTCAGCAGCTACATGGAAAGCAGGGGCATCAAGGTCCTCTCCAAGCTGGGAATAGCTGTACCTATTGAATTTGGCCAGATGGGTGAGAATTTTATTTGGTTTGCGCGCGTGTGTGTGTCGTTTGTGTGTGTATAATGAACTTACCATTTCGTAAAAAAAATGGTCCTGAAAGGAGTTGAGGATTCAAGAAATATGAATGTGGGAGAAAGTGAAACAGACAGCATTGTCTATCCCTACAGTTATCTGGGGGCATCCCCCTGTGAATCCTATTAAAGAGTTAAATGACCCTAAATACTTGAGAAATGTGCAGAAAATGCCCATCAACAACTTCTCATAGGACATATCTATTCACTACTGGGCCAGGTTTAAGGTTTTAGTACTCGTGTACAAAGCCCCAAACAACCTGGGACCAGGATACCTGAGAGAGTGCCTTCTCCCTTACCAACCTGCCTGGTCACTGAGGTCATCAGAGGGCTCGCTCCTGGTGGTTCCACAGAGAAGAGCCTTCAGTGTGGTGGCCCCTTTTTCTATGGAACTCTCTGTCCCTGGAGGTCAGGCAGGAGGACCAACATTGTGTTGTTTCCATTGCCTCCTGAAAACAGCGCTGTTCCAGGAGGCATTCCTTAACTGAATGCCACATTTTATATTGGCATTCTGGTTTTTCTTTTGGTCAAGTCAAAGCTTAATCAAAGTTTAATCAAAGCTTAACTTTGATATGGTGTTTTAATCTTTTTATTATTTTACTATTTTACCTTTTATGTTCACTGCTCTGAAACCTGCTTTAGATATTGAGTGGTATACAGTTTACAAATATTGAAAATACATACATGCATACATATCTTCAAATCCCAGAGCAGTGTTGCCAAAGACATAATGCATGCACAAAATGAGGGATAAGCCAAACCCATTTGAGAGTGGGGGAAAAAATACTCTATGGTCCACAATTAATTTTCTCTCATTCTTGTTTGTGCTCACAAAATTACAGATGCCATCCAGAATAGCTTATCAGCTCCTGCTGCACTGCCATTCCCCAAATGATGCCTTCTGGCATTGGGAACAGGGCATGTAGCTAAATCTTTTGATAAGAGAAGGATCCAGTGCTGAATCACTCCCCAACTGGGTTGGTAATGCAGAAATGGTTTCTTTACAATGTGTGGCATATCAACGTCCTCCCCTTCCTTTAAAAATATAAATAAATAAATAACACTTCTGGATTCTTAGCATGCACTGTTAACAACCATAAAATAACAGGTATTAAAAACTCCAGTCCTTAAACTCCAGTCCTTAGATCAGAGATGGGCAAGTGTCAGGGGTCTGTGGGGCATTTTAGACCTCAGGACATTTCACTCCCCACAGGCTGCATTCTCCAGATTGCTTGGATTTGACCCTTTGAATGCCCCATAGCTGCTAAGGAACACCATTTTACAATGCCAAAAAAGAAAAGAAAATCACCGCCAAATTTAGCAACATGACAGGAGCTACGTTGGAGGGGGTGCTGGGGATGCCTGTGCCCCATGGGCCATGTGTTGTTCACATGGGCCTTAGATCTTCTCCCCCACTCCAAATAATCTGAAGTGGCCTGAATCTTGGAAGGGCATCTGAGTTGGGCTATGTGCAGCAACTTTGGGTGAGCCAGGATGGAGCTGGGAACCGTGATCCGTGAGACAAAGCCGGTAGTCAGAACTGAATGACAAACCAGGAGACATGATCAAGGGACAGGCCAGAAGCCAGGACCAAAGAGTAACCGAGACCTGGAGGACAAGTCAAGAGGCTGGATTAAGGAGCAAGCCAGGTCAGAACCAAAAGACAACCAAGGATAAAGGAACACATCACAGTTTAGGAATATCTTGCTCCAGGAAGGCTCAACTGGACCAGGAAGCCCTTTGATACTTTTTCATGTTCAGGAGGATGTGGTGATCTAGTGTGAAGGTCTAAATGGAAACCAGGTGCATGGGGAAATTGTGGGTGAAGCTTACAGGCGTCCACACACACTGCTCCCCACATTAGCCCTATGTGTGAGCAAGTGAACATCTGCATATGGTTGGTCTCAGCCTGGCCCTGTGAAACAGGGATTATATGTAGGGAGGGACAGCTCAGCGTATTTCCATATTTCCAGCCCATGCCACTTTCACATATCCTTATTCTTTATTCAGAAGTCTGTTCCTTCTAGGGATGTCAGAGAATTCCGCCACGGACTCCAGTGAGGCCGGATTCTTAAGAATCCAGCCCCCGGAATCCATGGTGGAACAGCCTCCCCCCCACCACCCTGCGGAATCCCCCCAGGATGGAGCGTACCTGCAGCAGATGCAGTGGCTCCGGTGGTGGCAGCAGTGGCTCCAGCTGGTCTCCCAGCCACTGCCGGACTGCTGTGGCTGCAAATGGTGGCCGTCGTAGTGGCAGCCATTTGCATGGCTGCCTTTCTTGGTGATAGGCTACGTAAATACTTACATAGCCTATCACGGCAAAGAGTAGGGGTGCAAATCATGGTTGCTACACCATTTGCTCCCCTGCTCTTTGCTGTAATAGGCTACGTAAGTATTTACGTAGCCTATCACAACTTGGCAGCCACGCAAATGGCATAGCGGCCGCCATTTGTGGCCACAGCAGCCTGGCTGTGGCTGGAATTCCGGCTGTGACTGGCCCCGCCCGGTGGTTCTGCCGAGTTGCCGCGGAGCCGGTTGGGGAGGATTCCGGGGGGAGGGATGGCGCGCCTCCCCCCGACCATGAGTGCCCTGGAACAGAGCCAGGTAAGTGTTTCGTACATCCCTAGTTCCTTCCCTTTTTCACATCAATCTCCAGTTAAAGGTGTAATGCTTGTAATATTGCACATATTACACTATTCTGGCCTCAAACTGTGCATATTTAAACTTCCTTTTCCCGCAGACAACAGAGGTGGGAAAATGGTAGGTACTCACTGCATGGGATTGCAGTGAGTCCGGGCAACTCGTTGAGCTTGTGGATGGCCCGAGAGCAAAAATGCACATTTCAGAGGAAAATGCATGCAAAAATGTCTAGGGGGAGTTTAGGGGAATACAATTTAAATACAATTTTAAATCTGCAGAACATCAAGTGGCAATGACTTATGACTGACCACAGAAACAACTGTTTGGGACCAGAAACAGACATATCCATCCGTTCCTAGTTCCAAGGCACATCGTGAAAATGCAAATAAAGTTTACATCCATACTGGACCATTGACGCTTTCTTTCCAGTTAATCACACTGTTCCGGCACGGAGATGGACAAAAACCCTGTGGAGGAATCCTTTGAATAATTCAATGCTTCCATATTTCGACACCAGAGTTCTACAGAATTCCCAGGCCCACAGCAAGATTTTTCCTAGTTCACAATCATGCTGCTTAACAGGTATGGTGAACTACAATACACATGGTGCAGAGTAACTGTGAGTGAGTTGTGCTTGTGCAAAAGTACTTTGGGCTTCTATAGAGACTGTGTGATGGTCTTCCGCCTACACAATTCAGCCATCCTTCACGAAAATCTCACCCTGATGCTACTCCAAAATTGTTTAAAAGTCAAATGAGCCTGGAAACAAATAGGTAACCAATGGAAATGGATGTATGTTTAGAATTATACAACCCTATCTTTGATGCTGAGTTAAGACCCTGAAGAATGCACGTACACATGAACAAACATTGTGCTTTCCCCAAGTCCCTCAGATATTTGTTTCCTTAGCAGGAACTTTGTTTACTTCAATATTTCACTTTAGGTGTTTTCTAAGCAATAAGTCTAACAGACTACAACCTCAGTACTCTCTTCTTTGAGCACCTCCTCTTTTGTAGACCAGTCCAGGTCTGAAGATCAAGGAGGCCCTGGTATTAAAACCTCTGCGCTCTGAGTTGCATGGGGCAGCAGCGTTGAAAGGACCTTCTCTGTGGTGGCCCAGAACTTGTAGAATTCCCTCCCCTCTGAGGTGCATCTCATGCCTTCACTGTATGCATTTCTTTGGTAGGGATGGACGAAAGTCACTTACCTGGTCCCGCAGCTTGCTTCGCGGTGGGGGGGAGGCGCTCCGTTCCTCCCTGCCGAAATTCTGGCCAGGGGGGAGGCGCCCCGTCCCTCTGGCTGAAATTCTGGCCGGGGGGGAGGCGCCCCGTCCCTCCGGCCGCGAATCCTCCTGGCCGGCCGGGACGCAAATGGCAGCGGCCGTAGCCGCCGCCGTTTGCGTCCCTGCAGTCAGCCGTGATAGGCTACGTAAATCCTTACGTAGCGTTGCCGTTATTTTTGCCGTAGTCTACGTAAATGTTTACGTAGACTACATGTGCCCAAATAAGGAACGCAAATGGTGGCGCACATGGCCGCTGCCATTTGCGTACGTGCTTTTTTTCCCCCCCCCAAAGTCAGCCGTGATAGGCTACGTAAGGATTTATGTAGCCTATCATGGTGTTTTTTGAAAATCTAGCTGTGAGAGGCTACGTAAATCTTTACATAGCCTATCAAGATTGTTTTTGGGTTTTTTTGTACTTGGAAATGGCGGTGGTGGCAGCCGGTCGGAAGACCGGCCGCCGCCGCTGCCGCACTGCCGCCGCACCGCTGCCAGGAGCTGCCAGCGCCAGGGACATTCGCCAAAGGTAAGTCCCATTCCGGGGGGGGGGGGCGGACCATTTCTCCGCCAATTTCGGGGGGCCGAATGCGTTGGCATTCAGCCTCCTGGACATTCGTGGAGAAATTCTCCGCCATCCCTATTCTTTGGCAAGTCAAGATGTACCTCTTTACCTAGGCCTTTGGAACTGAATTAAGTTATTGGATTATGATATGAATGGAGGTTTTGACTGTGGTTTTACGTTGTTTTATATTGTTTTATTGATATGTATGTACCTCACCCTGGGACTGTAATAGTTAAACTATGGTGTTTGCTCCCACAAGATGGCCACCAATTTGGATGGCTTTAAAGGGGGGTTAGACACATTCATGGAGGAGAAGGCTAATGACTACCAGTCCTGATCAATAGCTACCAGTCTTGATGGCTATATGCTACTCCCAGTATCAGAAGCAGTATGCCTATGCACATAAGTTGCTTGGGAACATGGGCAGGAGAGTGCTTTTGTCCTGCTTGTGGGTTTCCCGTGGGCAGCTGGTTGGCCACTGTATGAGCAGAATGCTGGATTAGATGGACCCTTGGTCCAATCCATCATGGCTCTTCTCATGTTCTTATGTAAGGTGAAGGGTGGGCTATAAATGTAATATACAAATAAATTTTATTTGATAAGAGACATATTGTAAACACAAAAACACATATTCCCCTTCCCCCAGAGATCACAGAAATGTAGAAACTCCATCTAAGGTGGTCTCCTTGTCACCTCTCTAAAATTCCTGTTGCAACTTGTTGTTTAAAACCAAACCAAAAAACCAACAACTCTGATTCCATTATCCCATCATATTAAATGATGAATACTGGGGAAAAATGGGTTTCTAATCTAATAACTACTTTAGGTCCCTGGATGACTGATGATATAAATGACCTGTGATGATCATGTGCAAGCTTGTTCTAGGAGCAGTGTAATTTCCTTCATTTTCTGAGGATACATCATCCATCAACGTTAAAAGTTACTCCATGGATCAAAGCTTCTTATAAAAGGTGCTGCTCAGTGTGTGTGTGTGTGTGGGGGGGGGGCTTTGGAATATGCCTGCATCAGTACATGCAAAGTTCTTCAACCAGATCCTTATTTATATGGTCACCAAAATATTGTCAGGGTGTGGTGGCCTAGAACAGGGGTGTACAGATCCAAACCTCCTTTTAGGTCCCTGGAGGCCTAGAATAGGGTTAGGTGGAAGGGAGATTGTATCTACTGGTAGATCTCTGGGTAGTCATCCCCTCCCCACAAGCCTTGCCACTATTTGGGGTGAAAAATGGGATGAAAGCACCTCCCACTTTTTCATTGGGGTGGGTGGATGGGAGGGCCCTCATGGGAGTTCCCTCACAGCTCCAGTTGGCTGGTGACTGCCATTTTATTTTCCCCAGAACACCCCTTAGAATGTGTCTCAGGAGTGTCTCCTTGCCTCCACTTAGGGCATGCTTGTCCATTTGTAAATAAAGCAAATAATGCCCCCACCCCCATGCCATAACATTCTCCAGTACTGTCTCTCATCCAAAGCAAACCAAGCCCAGAAAGTACTACCACTGGAACAGGTTACCATGGCGGGAGGGGGGGGGGAGGCTGAATGTGCAACAATATGATTTGCTCAAGGTGCGGAAAGGTACCTGTAAGTCATGACTAAGGGCTGAGGGACAGAGCCAGATGTAAGAATAGCCAAAGAACACAATGTCACACACCAGAACCAGGAAGATTGCTGCTACCCATCCAAAGTCCCAGCCCAGACAGGACACCTTACCTGTCTAGAGGGCCTAATGGCCAGGCTAGGTGGTCAGGGTCAGTTTTAGAATTTTTGTACCATTTCAGGCTGTGAGTTCTATCAATGTCCTGTGCTGCAGCCTGAGTTGCAGGATTCTGCTATGGTCTCAGCTTGAACAGAATTCTGAATAGATCAGATTCCACAAGAAAGCCAGACAGAAATAGGTCACCACCACAAAAAGCTCTGAGTGATGCTGGAAGACAGACAGGATTGTCTGTATGTTGCTCCAACCAGGAGCAGAGCAAGATTGAGACTTAAACAAGAGCGTGGCTGAATATTAGGCTGGTTGGCCATGCCTCCATACTGACCAAGGCTTTAGTTCTTAAAGGAATCTAGCAATCTCAGGCTGTGACAACAACTGAGTGGTTGTGGAATGCTAGTTTCTTCATGGGCTGAGACATAAGTGTCTGCAGATGGAAATGTGGCCTCCTCTAGATGCTGTGTGGAGTATGTGTGTGTCCTGGCATCTCTCTGGAAAAATAGGTCTCAGGGAAGTGGAATCCTTCTGGTGCATTTCTGTAGACAAGTCCTCTTCCTAAACCATTACCTCTGGAGCCTCTTCTTCTGTAGACAATTGTTTGGAATCCTTTGAGGATGAGGCTTTGGGATAGGGATGGGTGAACTCACTCTGGTCC
Source organism: Heloderma suspectum (assembly GCF_057233095.1). Taxonomy (NCBI): domain Eukaryota; kingdom Metazoa; phylum Chordata; class Lepidosauria; order Squamata; family Helodermatidae; genus Heloderma; species Heloderma suspectum. Next base: position 13,441,836 of record NC_139469.1, on the reverse strand, counting down.
ACGCCAGGAAACGCTTGCCAAACCCCTGCATGCAGTAAGCTGCTGGACAGTCCATTGGTGCCTGGCATTCAGCATCCCACTCCTCAGCCAAGCCTCCATTCTGCGTGAAATGGCAGCTTGGCCTTTTCCGTAAAGGCTGATTTTATGTAAATGGCCATTTATGTAAAATCGGTCTTTAGAGAAAAGGCCAAGCTGCCATTTTGTGCATAACAGTGGCTCAGCAGAGCAGTGGGGCCCACTGTATTTGCCTGACTTGTTGTGTGCCAAGTTGGGAAAGGGTGGCAGTCTGTGGACTCCATTCCTGGGGGTTGAGATGGCAGTAATCGGCTGAACTCGATCCCCCAACTGGAGTCCGTTACCATCCATGTTTTGGAGACACCTTGAGAACACTTCCCTGTTCGTTCTGCTGGAGTGCCACATCAGACAGTTATGTACATCTCTGAGGGCAGGGTTGACATCATCAGCAGACATCCTTGGGCAGCTTCTGGGGTCCCCATCCTCCAGCAGGGGCCACTGTTGATTTTCGCAGTGTTAGCTGGCTGGGCTTAGTCACCACTTAAATTTTCCACTATGAAACACTACATTGGGGGCATTGTGGGAAAGGAATATGGTGGCCAGACCCAGATCCGAGTGCTACCAGGAGCACTGCTTGGAGCAGTTCTGGTGCCACCTGCTGTCACCCACTGCCACCAGGTAAGCCCTCCAGAGCCCTCCAGTAGAGAAGCTCCCTCCACCCCAGAGGTCATGTGGCACAGGGGTTCCTCAATCCTGGAGCCAGTCCTGGCTGAGGTTTCACGTTCCTGCCCCAGTGGAACATATCAAGCTCCCTCATACCGTGTCAGACCAAAGTCCTATCTCAGAAACACTCTACAGATGGTGCATGCCCTGTCATCAGTGCCCTGGTCTTTCATCACTTCTCTGCTGAGACCTCTGGACTGGTTTTCCTTCCTCCCCATCTGGTCCTGTTTCATCACCTGACTACCCATGGTGTGGCCAATTGGCTTGCCAACAAAAAACCCAGGTACACAGCCAGTGAAGGAACTGAAAAAGGAAGCTCAGGAGGCAGGGGAGAGTGACATATTCATGGCGTGTTCTTTCTGTTACATTTCCCCCTTGAGTAGCCCTGCATCTTACCCAAAAGAATGACAAGAAAGAAAGATAGGGGAGGAAGAAAGAGGGATAAGAATCCTAACGAGACCAACCTATTATAGATCAAATCTGGGAATTGGGTTGGTGACAGGGTAATCAAACTGTGAGTTGAGAACTCTTTCTGAAAAGTGACTGCAGACATCTGCAAGGGGCATAAACAATGACAAGCAATGACAGAACTAAAGTCTAATTCACACATTGTCATTGTCAATTCACACATGGCAGCAAACCCAGGTTTGCTATCGAGTGTACACTCAACAGGCAGCTGTAGCTAATCCCAGCTCAGTTTTGCAAAGACAGATTCAAAAAGACTTCCAAAAGTCTCCCGATCTGAATTTCTGCATGGCTCTTGGAGTTCTGAAATATTTGGTCTTGTTTTCAAAGAGGAACGGATGCATTAGGAATAATAATAACTACCCTGCGGTGTATTTGTACTAGAGATGTCAATTGTGGCTAAATCTGGCCCTTTTAGAACTCAACAGACTCCCAGTCCCATGGCGCCCCGAGGCGGGGGCTTGTTCCCCAAGTCCGGGAAGTTTCCCCCTTTAGCAGACATGCACGTTCCCACAAATTACAGCAGCAATTTGTGCAAACTAGGGACATTATGGCTGTGATTTGCCTAATTTGCACAAATTACAATCATAATTTGCATGAATTACAGCCATAATTTGCGGGAAAATGCACTTCCACAAAGGCGGAAAGTTTTCCCCGCTGCCGTCGCCATGAGAAATCCTCTTGAGCTCTCCTTGCTGGCCTGGTGTCGGCATTAGCAAGGAGAGCAGGAGGGGTTTGTGGGTGGTGAGGGCAGGCAGGGAGGGAGTCTTTCTTCCCTGCTGCTTCCACTCATTGCCCACTGGCACTGCCATGTGCAAACCCCTCACACTCTCCTTGCTGATGCCAACAGTGGCAAGGAGAGTGCGAAGGGTTTGCACACAGCAGCAGCGGTGGTGAATGGTGGACAGGTATGGCAGGAAGGGAGGGAGTCCTTCCTCTATGCCACCACCACCCACTGCCCGTTGCTGCCACTGCTGGGAAGGAGAGCATGAGGGGTTTGCGCATGGCACTGGCAGAAGTCCATGAGCTGGCCCAGCTCACACAGGCCCGACTTACAGGACCTGAGCCCCTGGAGGGATTCCTCTGACATCCCAAGTTCATATGAAGGCCAATATGCACATATCTTAATAAATTAATTATTATTAATTATGAGTGGAATGGGGAAAAATAAATTTTTAAAAAATCTAATGAATTCTTCCTGGATATTAACTTAGCTCTTTGCTGTGGCCTTCTGTAGCTGCAGCCAAGCAAAGTAACCACGACTCCCAAGGTAATGCAGGTGTCTTCTTCCCAGAACAGCTGTTGCTGTTTAAAAGAATATTCCTTTCATTTTCAGCTTCAAAGCCTTGATGTCAAGTTCTAAAAATGCACTTCAACTGAAATTTGCATCCTCTCTTCGCTTTGCTTGCAGCTGCCAATATGCCTGGCTTACCCGTGCGATGAACAGAATAACAACGTGTGGGAACGGTTGGCAGGAATATATATAAATATAAATATAAATATATATGGATGGGGCAACATTATTTATTTGGGTTGCTACAAACATTTAGTATTATCCTTCTAAGGACTGGGAACCCTTCAAGATATGGAAGTTTGGGGGAAAAGAAAATGCACTTTATTCAAAATGCTCATCCCTTTTTTAAAGCTTCCATGTGCTTAAATATTGTCTACTAACTGAGAACCAGAATCTAGGCTGACTCCAGAATGGAGGGGCCTGTGGAAAAATGGGGGGCTGTGTGCCTGTTCCCATTGATGGATCCCCATTCACAGCCCTGACAGCTGCCCTGGTTCTCCTTTCTTTTTCTTTTTCTTTTTCTATTTCCTTTTCCTTTTCTTTTTCTTTTGATGTTTGAATTCCCACTCCCTGGGGCTTTAATACCAAGCAGCCTCCAGCTGCCATCTTAGATTTGTCTTCCAGTCCATTAGACGTTGAGCCACGCTGGAACCTTGTGGATGGGGACCATAGTTACTGCCACAAAAACGTGGCAGCCACCATATTTTGTTTTGTTTTAAATGACTGCCATTTTTTCCCTCACAAAAATATGGTGGTCACAATACCCCCCCACACACACACACACGCGCGCACACACACTACTCAACAAAGTCTTAACTTCTATGTTCCATGGCACTGGGGAAATCCAAGATGGAGTGTCAGGAAAACAATGTGTGTTTTTTAAAATATATATGTATGTATGTATGTATGTATATAGGGCCGCGGTGGCTTAGTGGTTAAGATGCTGAACTGCAGACTGGAAGGTCGGCAGGTCAGCAGTTCGAGACCCGAGTGCTGCATGACGGAGTGAGCTCCCATCTTCAGTCCCAGCTTCTGCCAACCTAGCAGTTCGAAAGCAAGAAATTGCAAGTAGATAAATAGGTGCTGCTTCGGCGGGAAAGGTAACAGCGTTCCGTGCACCTCGGTGTTCAGTCATGCCAGCCACATGACTACGAAAGCGTCTTCGGACAGCGCTGGCTCTTCGGCTTAGAAACGGGGATGAGCACCGCACCCTGGAGTCGGACACGACTGGTTGGGGACACCTTTTTATGTATGTGTGTGTATATATATATATATATATATATGTGTGTGTGTGTGTGTGTGTGTGTATATATATATATATATATGTGCGCGCACACACACACACATAATTATTATTTTAAAAACTATCTATCTATCTATCTATCTATCTATCAAATATAAATAGGGTCTTGGGCAGTTGTGTCATTGGTGAGCTCTATAGCCCCCGGCAGCTATCGAAATTGGCAGCTAGGTCTGTGGTGTCAACAGGGCCAGAGCAGAATTGTACAACACAGAGATTTTCCTGGAATGGATCACTGTAGGCTGAAGAGGTGGTTGTGGATGAATACTCACCCTGAGGAGGAGGAGGAAAAACACACATCCTACAGACAGAACAATTACAATGGAACACCCTTCTTCCTGGCCTGTTAATTTTCCATGAGCAGGGAGTTGTGCCCCCCACCCCCTGCATTGGAAATCATTCAGGCATGTAACTCTCCTTTCCTAACAGGGTATAATCCAACATAAGATCTTCGGTACAATTTTGATGACTGTGTAAACTGATTGCAATATTCTGGTCATGGGAAAGAGCTGTGGCTCAATTGGGAGAGCATATGCTTTGCATACAAAAGGTCTGAGGTTACCAAAATCTGAGAACGTTCGTATGTTTCAAATAACAACAACAACAACATCTACACAACTTGCAGCTGCAATTTGCATATGTTATGCCATTTTCACACTTAATTTGCATAATTTCTGCAAATTGCTGCCGCAAATATGCTTGACTTGTGGAAATTGCACCTGCAATTTGTGCATGTTTTTATGATGAAAAACATACAGACACAGAAACAAATGCAAAGATCTGTGAACTGGCCCAACTCGATATAGATCAAGTCAGGCCAGCTCACAGGTGAGTTGGGATGTACGAAAGTTGCTTAACTTTTTGCAGCTTGGATTCGCAGTGGGGGGAAGGCGCTCCATCCCTCCCCTTGGAATCCTCGCTGGGCTGGCTCCACTCATCCGCAGGGCCATCCGCAGCCGGAGTTCCGGCCGTGGACGGGCTGCTGTGGACACAAATGGTGGCCACTGTAGCGACTTCCATTTGCGTCCAGTGAAGCTGCTGTGTTAGGCTATGTAAGTATTTACGTAGCCTATCATGGCAAGCCAAAAAAGAAAAAAACAGCGTACACAAATGGCAGCGGCTATGGTGGCTGCCATTTGCGTTCCCTATTTTTTGCCATTTTAGCCTATGTAAATATTTCCATAGGCTATTAGGGCGAAAAAAAGGGGAACACAAATAGCCTAGTGGGCGCTATTTGCGTTCCTTTTTTTTCCTGCCATAATAGCTTACATAAATAATTACGTAGGCTAAAATGGCGAAAAAAAGGAATGCAGATGGCGCCCACTACGCTATTTGCGTTCCCCTTTTTTTCGCTGTAATAGCCTTCATAAATATTTACGTAGGCTAAAATGGCGAAAAATAGGGAACGCAAATGGTGGCCACCGTAGCCGCCGCCATTTGCTTACGCTGTTTTTTTTGGGGGGGCTTGACGTGATAGGCTATGTAAATACTTATGTAGCCTATCACGGCTATGATGAAGAAGCGAATAGCAGCTGCAGGACGGCCACCATTTGCAAGTCAGCATGGATGGCAGCAGGTAAGTGCTCCGTTTCGCACGCCTTTCATGCATTGGGGGGGCTTCGTTCTGCCATGGATTTCAGGGGGGCAAATGCACTGGCATTCGGCCTCACCGAGATCCGTGGCAGAATTCTCTGACATCCCTACAGGTAAGTGATGTGGAATCCAAGGGGTAGAGCTGCTGAAACTTCGTTGATTCCTCCAACATCCAGAATTGTGCATAAATGTGCCCTGTCTGAATTTGTGTACTAATGTAATCAATTCACACCTCCCACATTGATATGGGATTCATGAACACACCAAAATCTGCAGTTTTCAGAATATTGTGACATAGTTTGCAACTCTAAAAATGTGCCCAGCAAATGCATGTATTAGGGGAAAGGACATAGAAAAAACACCTTATATTAAGGGGGGGGGAACACTTGCAAAATTGCACATGCAAGGAAAAGTGCATGCAAAGAAGTGTAGATTAGGAGAAATGCACATGAAAATGGATACAAGTTCGGCCATATTCACAAAGTGAAGCGGAACTGAGCTGACACAAATGTACAGGTGGGGAAAATGAAAAACCAAGCAGGTATTTAGTGCCAAAGAATGTACACTGGTGGAAGAAAAGTAAAGAACAGAAGTAAAGCCCTCTTTCTCTGCTCGCTAAATCCCTGTCTTTCCTTATAGTCTTACACACAAGTCTCTTTTGTGAAGTGACAATGTCCATTGAGTGGGACTTCAAGCATCTTGATAACAGCTCTCCAAAGACAACAGCCACGCATGAGTTGCACCACACCTTTCATAAGAAGCTGCTGGTGCAAATTCAAGACAATTCTTCAAGAAATCCATGGCACAGCTAGGGATGGCAGAGAATTCCACCACGGATTCCAGTGAGGCTGGATTCTTTAGAATCTGCCCGCCCCAGAATCTGTGGTGGAACGGCCTCCTGCCCCCCGCCCCCCCACAGAATCCCCCCGGGACGGCACTTACCTGGGGCGGATGCGGTGGATTCGGCGGCTCTGGTGGCGGCGGCAGCAGCTCTGGCGGTTCTGGCGGCGGCTGGTTTCCTGGCCAGCTGCAGCCAGGCTGCTGCTGCTGCCATTGCCATCCTTGCAGCCGTGATAGGCTACATAAGTCTTTACGTAGCCTTTCATGGCTGGGGGGAAAAAAACAACAACAACCCAGCATACACATTTGCGTTCCCTATTTTTCGCCGATTTATCTCACGTAAATATTTATGTAAGATAAAACGGTGAAAAAAAGGGAATGCAGATAGTGTAGTGGATGCTATTTGAGTTCCCTTATTTTTCACCGTTCTAGCCTATGTAAATATTTTGCCATTTGCGTCCACACCAGCCAGTCTGCGGCCAGAAATTCAGCTGCGGACGGCCCTGGCCGGCTGCTCTGCAGAGCCGCCACGGAGCAGAGCTGGCCGTTGAGGATTCCGGGGTAGAGGACCAGATCGCCTCCCCCCCCCGTCGAGGTTTCCGGGGGGAGGGACGGAGCGCCTCCCCCCCCCACGAACAGAATCCACTAAAAGGTAAGTGACTTTCGTACATCCCTAGGCATAGCTCTATTTCACATGGACAGTTTTGACACTGGGATTGCAATGAGTGTCCCCTCCCCTCCCCCTTTTTTTACATGTCTTCTTGGGATGATGGACCTTTGTGATACAACATGTCTTGAGTCCTGTCATGGTTCAGGAGCAGTCAGAAGAGTCCTGTGGATACAATGCCAGAAGAATGGTGGAATGAGTGCTGTGTTAAGCAGTGCAATCAACTATTCCTACTCAACCCTGCTCATGTTGGGCTCTTTCCACTTTATCTTTGTAGTAGTGCCAGAAATCAAATTTGATGCCACTGTAACATTGGATGACTGCTTAAATCACTGTGAAGGACAAGTATATTAGCAGCCTGCATAATGCTAACACAAGAACAAGGGCTGTGTTATTTAAAACCGAACAGCCTGATCTTCTAGGCTGCAGCACTCACTTAATATCAAGAGCGTTCTACACTTGTCCTGGGAGCCTTTGAAATCCCTCCCCAAAGCTCAGAGCAGAATGATTTGATGTCACTCTATAAGTGGGACCTGCAACTAGGGATGTCAGAGGAATCTGTCCGGGGGGGGGGGTGGAGTTCACCAAGTTTTCAGCAGCTCAGTCCACTGGACTTCAGCTCACCTCCCTGCGTTGAGTCAGGACAACTTGTAGATTTTCCTCTTTTTTCTTTCTTTCTGGAGAGTCCCCACACATCAAAAAAGGAAAGACGGTGGGCTCCCTAGGCTGGAGTTGGCACTGGCAGGGAGAGAGTGAGGGTTGTATGGTGACTCTAATTTTTGTGCATGATTCTGGTCTGCCTTCAGGGAAAGCCACATTTCACCCCAAATACTGCTTTAAAAAGAAATCAGTTGCAACCCTAACAGCAAGCAATGAAAAGTGACCAAAGATATGAGTAGATAAATGTGACCGGCATATATATATATATATATATATATATATATATATATATATATTCTACTATTTAAATACTGCATGTGGAGTAGAAGTCTCAGTACTGGGAGTCTGAGAAATCTTAATCGAACTCTGATGATCTGAGATGCAATGGACTGAATCTTTTCCCAGTCTAATTCATTAGCCTGGGAGCTAAGGAGAGGGGGGCATGCACAGACATTCATTAAAAGGGTGGAATTCATCCTCATTCAACTTCTCTTTGGGAACACCAACTCTGCACCCTGCTCGACAAGGCCTTGGGGTGACACCTCCAGCAGAGTTACCTAATCGGGTTGCCACAGAGACTGTTGTTCTGAGTGCACTGGCATCAGCAGGCTAACTTCTAAGTAATTGCACCAGTCAAGTCAATTGGGATGTCGACGTCATGAGTGCATTCAGGATTTGCTGCTTAAACACAGCCAACGCCATCCATTTGAGTGTGCGCAGACAAAGCATGTCAGCCAAGGCTCCTTGTGGATTTCCCCCAGGAGGGGGAAAAAAGACAACAATGTCAATGATGGGTGCATCTGAGCATTCATCGTTCGTTGCTTGTTAGCATAGGCTTTCACACCATTCAAGAGATCCCCCTTGATGGACTTGTATGAGATCTAGAAATAATCCTGAGGCAGATGATTCAGGGAGTGTCCACCCCATCAGCACTGAGCCATAATTAGGGATGTACGAAACTCACTTACCTTTTCGAGGAATCTTTTGCGGTGGGGGGGAGGCGCTCCGTCCCTCCCCTGGGAATCCTTGATGGGGGGGAGGTGATCCAGTCCTCCCCCCTGGAATCCTCGATGGCTGGCTCTGCTCCACAGCCAGGCCGCGGAGCAGCCAGCCAGGGCCGTCCGCAGCCGGATTTCTGGCCACAGACGGGCTGCTGTAGCGGCCGCCATTTGCGTCCAGCCAGGCAGTCATGATAGGCTATGTAAGAATTTACGTAGCCTATCACGGATACTCCCCCCAAAAAAACCCCAGCGTATGCAAATGGCGGTGGCTACAGCGGCCGCCATTTACGTTCCCTATTTTTCGCCGATTTATCTTACGTAAATATTTACGTAAGATGAAATGGCAAAAAAAGGGAAACGCAAATAGCATAGTGGGTGCTATTTTGTTCCTTTATTTTTCGCCGTTCTAGCCTATGTAAATATTTACGTAGGCTAGAACGGCGAAAAATAACGGAACGCAAATGGCGCCCACTACGCTATTTGCATTCCCCTTATTTTCGCCGTCTTAGTCTACGTAAATGTTTACGTAGACTAAGATGTGTCAAAATAAGGAACGCAAATGGCAGCGCCCATGGGCCCCGCCATTTGCGTACACGCAGGTTTTTTTTTTCCTTTTAAATCAGCCGTGATAGGCTACGTAAACATTTACGTAGACTATCACGGTGTTTTTTAAAAAATCTAGCCATGATAGGCTATGTAAATCTTTACATAGCCTATCACGGTTTTTTGTTTCTTGGGGTTTTTTTACTGGAAATGGCAGCGGCGGTAGCCAGTCAGAAGACCGGCCACCACAGCCACCGCCGCCGAACTGCCGCCGAACCACCGCCAAACCGCCGCCGGAGCCTCCGCCACCAGGAAGATTCGCCGAAGGTAAGTCCCGTCCCGGGGGGTGGTGGGGGGGATGACAGTCTGTTCTGCCACCAATTTCGGGGGGCCGAATGCGTTGGCATTCGGCTTCCCTGAGATTCATGGCGAAATTCTCTGACATTCCTAGCTGTGCCAAAACCTCGCCTGCCCTTTTGCAACCTTCTTTTTTTCCCTGCAAAAGGGGCAGTGGTTTTTCTGCTGCTTTTGCTGGGATTTGGAGAATTTCTCCAACATTTCTCAGGGTACAGGGCTTGAGTGCTTACTCTCCTGGAAGGTGGTGGCAGAGGGGATCCTGTGTGCTCTTTCTTTTACCACTTTCCCCCTGTTCTGCCCTTGCAGCTGCTGCGGCTGCTTGAGCTTCTTGCAAAGCCCCCTGGAAGAATTAGCCAGGACTTCCTCTCATGGGGCTTCCCAGTTTTTTGTTCTTTTGTTTGCTTTATTGTTATTGAAAGTCAGAAGAGGAAGAGGGAGGAGGAGGAGGAGACGAAGACGAAGATGAAGACATCCTCTCTCAGCTTTCAGGCACTGGCTAAGTCCTCCAGGGGGTTTTCTGAGAAGCTCAAACAGCCAGAGAGGGGGGAATAGTAAAAGGAAGAGCTTACATACACTCCTGCCACCTCCTTACAGCAAGGTAAGCACTCAAACACTGCACCCTGATTTTCACCCCTTCCCACAATTTTTGGGTGCAGTTTTCTTTTGCCCCCCACCCCCGAATGGTAAAAAATAAATAGATTGAAAAAATTGGCACATTGCTACCAAGAACCAAACAATAGATATTTTATTATTTTATTTATTTATTAAATTTATTATTTGCCCATCTGGCTGGTCACCCAGCCACTCTGGGCGATGTACAACAATATAACAGTATAAAACAATAAAATTCTTCATTAAAAACATCATATTTCTAAAAATACCCTAACCCATCCCAAATGCTTGCCTGAACAACCACATTTTTAATGTGTGGTGGAAGCTCATTAAAGAGGGGGCATGGCCGAGTTCCCTAGGGAGGGAATTCCACAGAGTGGAGGCCACCACAGAGAAGGCCCTCTCCCTTGTCCTCACCAGCCTAGCTGTCCTGGGTGATGGGTCGGAGAGAAGGCCATCCAAGGCTGATCTTGTTAAGCAGCCTGTCTGGCATTGCTGAAGGCACTCCTTAAGATAGGTTGGGCTGGAACCATATAGGGTTTTTAAGGTCAGAACCAACACCTTGAATTTGGCCTGGAAAACAACTGGTAACCAGTGCAACTCCTTCAGCGATGTGTTCTCGCTGGTGGCTGCCTTTAATCAGGCAAGCCACCGTGTTCTGTACCAGCTGCAGCTTCTGAACCATCTTCAAGGGTAACCCCACGTAGATCACATTACAGTAGTCTAAACGAGAGGAGACCAGGGCATGTACTACTGATGGAAGCAGATGGTCGGGAAGGTAGGGGCGCAGCTGCCGTATCAGATGGAGTTGGTAAAGCACTGTCCGGCTCACAACTGACATCTGAGCCTCCATGGACAAATAGCTGTTTATGGATATAACAAAGATGGTCCATTAGGGAGGGATGGATCTGTCAATTTCACTTTCTTTCAGTCATTTTTTTTTTAAATTCTCAAGTTCTTTCCATCCCATTCATGAAAACATTTGTAAATTCCAGTAAGTTTGGATCAAAAAATGATCTGAACAAAATTCTCACACATCTGCCCTGGCCAAATTCAGTAGGTACAGCTATTCCCAGCCTGGAGAGAACCAAAATAAATTCTCACCCATCCTGAATTTTGGTTCTATTTTTTTTTTTCAATGAGATGAACTGGTGTAATGCAGACTTCGCTAACCTGTTGCCCTCCAGATGTTCTGGGCCACAACTCTCATCATCCCTGACCCCTGGCCAGGCATACAGGGGAATATGGGACTTGTAATCCAAAACACGCAGAAGGGAACAGGTGGGGGAAGACTGACAGGATGACATGTTCCAAAAGCCATCTTGAACCAGCTCGGACCCTTAGGTCATCGTCAGGGGCCCTCCTCCAGGAGCCCCTACCAAAGGAAGTTAGGCAGGTGGCTACAAGAGAGGGGGCCTTCTCATTGGTGGTGCCCCACTTATAAACTCCTCAAAGAAGTTCACCTGGCACCTACACTGTTATCTTTTTGGCACCAGGCAAAGTCTTCCTTTTCTCTCAGGCATTTTTAAAGACCTAGTTCCCAGTACCAGGCTATTATAGCTGTTTTATTGATTCCTGTGCTGTTTATTGTTTTGCATTATATTGTATTTTATCCTTTTAAATATTTGCATTGTATTGTATATTTTAACTGTTCTATGGTATTTCAGTTTTTTAATTGTTTGTAATCCACCTAGAGAACGTTCGTTATTAGGTGGATTAGAAATGTAACAAACAAACAAACATATTTCACGCATGCTGGGGTTTTATAGCCTGGATTGCAATGTTCACTTTGTGTCTTCTTCTTTTTAACATTCAATTCTTACTGTGGGAAGGTCTAATGGGATACAAAGAAGTTATCCTCAAGGTTTATTACGGAATTATAATTCTGATTAGGCAGAAGTTTTATTTTTGTTGATGTTGTTCCTGAAGAGCTCAGTGTCAGGAGAAAAGTATTGCTCAGTGAAGAGATAGGGAAGGGCTTCACAGTTCAAACAAATACGTTATCAGAAGCTGAACAGGAGGTGAGAGGAAGCCATCGTTATGCTAAGGATTTCAAACTGAAACACATCCATTTGCAATGCTGTGTCAAAGCATAGATAAAATGAAGGGGGGAAAAAAAACATGCTGGCATGACCAACCAAGGGGGAATCACAGTAGAATGCTGAGTGAAAGAGTTCACCTGTTTACAGAGAGGGGGGGAGAGAGAGAGAGAGAGAATGATTTCTTCAGGAAAATGGTAATATTAAGGTCTGGTCTGCACTCTTAGGCTGCATTGACTAAACTCTGCTGCTCGATCTTGGTATCCAGTTGTTTAATAGACACAGTGCTATATGGGCTAAGAATGGGTAAGAAACAGTGGAAATGGGTGGCTCCAATTTCGGTCAGGGCCAGCCAGAAGTCTAAATGAGCTCTCCAAGGTGCTGAACCCCTTTTGGGGCTAGGACTCAGCACTTCGGATAGGTCTGGCTAGTTCTGACCAAAACCCAGAATTGTTTCTCAGCCCCACTGAAATCAGAGTCACCAGCCTCCACTGGCTAGGATTTTGTTTCAGTTCGATTTTGATGAGGATTTACCAAAATTCTCAATGTTCTGCCTATTCGGGACAAAAAGAATTTAAGATGATGATGATGATGATTTTGATGTATGTGGGAGAAACCAAAACTGACTGATTCATTCATCCATGCCCAGGGCTTCGAGTGCTTATCTGGGTTGGAATCCCACCTCTTTTTTCTTCTCCCTGTTTTTCTGGCAGGCTCCTCCTAGGGATGGCGGAGAATTTCTCCCCGAATCTTCAGGGGGCCGAGCGCCAACGCATTCAGCCCCCTGAAACCGGCGTTGAAATTCTCCGCCACCCCCCCCCGGGACGGGACTTACCTTTGGTGAATGTCCCTCCCGGCGGCGGGTCCCGGCAGCATTTCGGCGGAGTTTTGGCGCGGGTGGGGGCGGCGGCCGGTCTCCTGACCGGCTGCCACCACTGCCATTGCAAAAAAAAAAACTAAAGTAAAAAAAAAACCCCACACCCGTGATAGGCTACGTAATGATTAACGTAGCCTATCACAGCTAGATCTGCAAAGCCAGCCATGATAGGCTACGTAAATCATCACGTAGCCTATCACAGGTGACTTTGGGAAAAAAAAAAGCGCGTACGCAAATGGCGGCCCCCATAAGGAGCCGCCATTCGCGTTCCTTATTTGGCCCCTGTAATCTACGTAAAGATTTACATAGACTACGGCGAAAATAAGGGCAACGCTATTTGCATTGTCCTTATTTTCACCGTAGTCTACGTAAATCTTTACGTAGACTACAGGGGCCAAATAAGGAATGCGAATGGCGGCTCCCTATGGGGGCCGCCATTAGCCGTACACGCTTTTTTTTTTTTAAGTCACCCGTGATAGGCTACGTGACGATTAACGTAGCCTATCACGGCTGACTTTGCAGATCTAGCCGTGATAGGCTACGTTAATTGTCATGTAGCCTATCACGGGGGCGTTTTTTTTAAAAAAAAAAACTTCCAAGTTCACGGCCGCGCGAGGCGGGAAGCCTCCTCCCTGGCCTGAATTTCGGCCAGGCAAGGCGGGAAGCCTCCCCCCCCGGCCTGAACTTCGCGGGGGGAGCAGCGAGGCGCCTCCACCCCACCACGAACAAGCTTCGACGAAAGGTAAGTGACTTTCGTCCACCCCTAATCACGGGTGACTTTGGGAAAAAAAAAAGCGCGTACGCAAATGGCGGCGCCCATTTGCGTTCCTTAGTTTGGCACGTCTAGCCTACGTAAAGTTTTACGTAGACTATGGCAAAAATAAGGGAACGCTATTTGCTATTTGTGTTGCCCTTATTTTCGCCGTAGTCTACGTAAATCTTTACGTAGACTAGACGTGCCAAAATAAGGAACGCAAATGGTGACGCCCATGGGCCGCCGCCATTTGCGTACATGCTTTTTTTTTTTTTAAGTCACCCGTGATAGGCTACGTGACGATTTACATAGCCTATCATGGCTGACTTTGGAAATCTAGCTGTGATAGGCTATGTAAATCATTACGTAGCCTATGCACGGGTGGTTTTTTTTTTTTACTTTAGTTTTTTTTTTTGCAATGGCGGCGGCAGCAGCCGGTCGGGAGACCAGCCATCGCCCCCGCCCATGCCAAACCGCCGCCGAACCGCCGCCGGGCCCTGCCGCCGGGAGGGACATTCACCAAAGGTAAGTCCCGTCCCAGGGGGGGCAGAGAATTTCACCGCCAGTTTGGGGGGTCGAATGCATTGGCGCTCAGCCCCCCGAAGATTCGGGGAGAAATTCTCCGCCATCCCTAGCTTTGACTTGGATTCCTGCACTGAGCAGGGGGTTGGACTGGATGGTCTTATAGGCTCCTTCGAACCCTACAATTCTATGATTCTATGATCCCTCCCTCTCCTTTTAAGAATCCCCCATGTAGATTGCATAAAGAAAACCATTATTCAAAAGCAAATAGATTCAAACCACAATATTGCCCAACAGAACCTATATGGATGACAGAGAAACGTGAAGTGACCTTCCTACCCCACTAATAAAAATAAAAATCACCTCCTGTTTGATCGACTGATGGTTTCCCATGTTGCCATATGGCCTCTATCACTCCTGGCTGATACATTCCTGGTGTGTGTATTAAACAAAATAATTAATTAACATAAAACAAAAAAAAATGTGTCAACTGTCATCGTCATCAGCCATTCCAGCAGGCTGTACAGAGGGGAAGTGGAACCCTTCGACCAGCCTGCTGAAAGACCTCCCCCATGAAGGCTCCTTCTCCCTCAGCTAGGGATGTCAGAGAATTCAGCCACAGATCTTGGTGAGGCCGAATGCCAGTTCATTCGGCCCCCTGAAATCTGTAGTGGAACAGCCTGCCCCCCCGCCCCCCCGCAGATCCCCTCTGGGACAAGACTTACCTGGGGCGGATCTTCCGGGCGGCGGTGTAAAAAAACAACAAACAAAAAACGACGTGATAGGCTACGTAAAGATTTACGTAGCCTATCATGGCTGGGTTAAAAAAACAAAAACAAAAAAACAATGTGATAGGCTACATAAAGATTTACGTAGCCTATCATGGCTGGGTTAAAAAAAAACGTTTACGCAAATGGCGGCGGCTAGGGCTGCCGCCATTTGCGTTCCTTTTTTTTGGCTGTCTTAGTCTACGTAAATATTTACGTAGACTATGACAGCGAAAATAAAAGGAAATGCAAATAGCGTAGCAGGCGCTATTTGCTTCCCTTTTTGATTTGCCATTTTAGCCTACATAAAGATTTACGTAGGCTAAAACGGTGAATCAAAAAGGGACACAAATAGCGCCCACTACGCTATTTGCGTTCCCCTTTATTTTCACTGTCATAGTCTACATAAATATTTACGTAGATTAAGATGGCCAAAAATAAGGAACGCAAATGGCGGCATTTGCGTATGCGGGTTTGTTTGTTTGTTTTCCCCAGAGCCCTCTGCAGCTGGAAATCCGGCTGCGGACAGCTCTGGGCTGGGCTGGGCCTGGCCGGCTGCTCTGCAGAGCTGCCGCGGAGCACAGCTGGCCATGGAGGATTCTGGGTGGGAGGAATGGATCGCCTTCCCCCCGTCGAGGATTCTGGGGGGAGGGACGGAACACCTCCCCCCCACCATCAAAATAATCTGTGGAAAGGTAAGTGACTTTTGTACATCCCTACCCTCAGCTGTTCCCACCAGCAGCTGTTCCAGCAGGCTGTACAGATGGAGATGAGAGGAAGAGCAGTGTCATTCTACCAGCCCCCTGAAAGGCAGCTCATCTCTTTCCTTCTTCCCTCCCCATACTCTTTGCTTTGTGTGTTGTGTCTTTTGAAATTGTCAGCCTGTGGGCGGAAACTCCCTTGGTTGTGTGGAAGCCACTTTAGGAGCCTTTTGGGCTGAGGAGTGGGATTAAAAGACTTCAAATAAATAAGTAAGTAAGTAGATAAGCAGTGAATGAATGAATGAATGAATACATATGAGACATTAAAGGTCACAGTCACAGTGGGCTGGGTGGAATCCCCATTTTGGTTTCTCTGCCTAAGGTTCTGTTGTTCTGGGATAAGTGAAGGCTATATCATGAAACATCCCCCTGATAGCTAGGGATGGCGGATAATTTCTCCCTGAAACTTCGGGGGGCCGAGCGCCAACGTGTTCGGCCCCCCGAACAAGTTTCGGGGAGAAATCCTCCGCACCCCCCCGCACCCCCCGGGACGGGACTTACCTTCCCTGAATGTCCCTCCCAGCGGCGGGTCCGGCTGGCGGTTCATCCGGTGTTCGAGCGGGGCGGGAGTGGCAGCCGGTCTTTCGACCGGCTGCCGCCCCCGCCATTGCAATGAAAGAAAAAAAAAAAACCGTCCCCTGATAGCTATTTGCATTGCCCTTATTTTCGCCGTAGTCTACGTAAACATTAACGTAGACTACAGCAACTAAATAAGGAACGCGAATGGCTGCTCCCTATGGGGGCCGCCATTCGCGTACGCGCTTTTTTTTTTTTTTTTTAAAGTCACCCGTGATAGGCTACGTGACGATTCACGTAGCCTATCACGGCTGACTTTCCAGATCTAGCCGTGATAGGCTACGTGAATCGTCACGTAGCCTATCAGGGGACGGTTTTTTGTTTTTTTTTTTACTTTCGTGTTCGCGGCCGGGCGAGGCGGGAAGCCTCCCCCCCCGGCCTGAACTTCGCGGGGGGAGCAGCGAAGCGCTCCCCCCCACCGCGAACAAGCTGCGAGAAAAGGTAAGTGACTTTCGTCCACCCCTACTGATAGCAACTTCTTGTGTGAATGGAAAGATGATTTGCCTGTTTACCAGTTACTAGGGGTGTACAAAACCCCCTTACCTGGATTCCATGGGGGTCTGCAGTGGGGGAGGTGAGCTGTCCCTCCTCCCCAGAATCCTTGCTGGATGGCCCCACTCTGTGGTGAGTCCACGGAGCTGCTGGCCAGCTCCGAAGTGCCAGTGATATGGCTGCCATTGTCTTGCATATGTTAAATAGTATATTCTAGGGATGTCAGAGAATTTCGTCACGAATCTTGGGGAGGCCGAATGCCAGCGCATTCGGCCCCCCGAAATCGGTGGCAAAACGGTCTGCCCCCCCCGCCCCCCACGGGACAGGACTTACCTTGGGCGAATCTCCCTGGTGGCGGCAGCTCCGGCGGCGGTTCAGCAGCGGTTCGGCGGCGGCAGGTGCGGCGGCCAGTCTTCCGACCGGCTGCTGCCGCCGCCATTTCCCATGGGCGCTGCCATTTGCGTACATGCGGTTTTTTGTGTTTTTTTAACTCAGCCATGATAGGCTACGTAAACATTTACGTAGCCTATCACGGCTGACTGCAGGGACGCAAAAGGCGGCGGCTAGGGCCGCTGCCATTTGCAGACCCAGCCAGCCAGGATTCGCGGCAGGAGGGACGGGGCGCCTCCCCCCCGGCCAGAATTTCAGGGAGGAGGGACGGGGCGCCTCCACCCCAGCCAGAATTTTGGGGGGGAGGGATGGGACGCCTCCTTTCGGCCAGAATTTCGGTGGGAGGGACGGAGCGCCCCCCCACCGTGATTCAAATTTCGTAAAAGGTAAGTGACTTTCGTAAATCCCTAGTATATTCAGTTAAAAGTAGTGTGTGCCAGAAATATCTCCCATATTTTTCCCCCCTGACCATTCTAGTTCAATTTGACAGAAAAGGGTTAGCTTTCAAAAAGAAATTCCAAGGAGAAGATATTCTCAGAAAAATTCTCATGGGATGGGTTCAGGGTTCTTGTGCTTACCTTTAGCAGTGTAGTGGCAAATTCAGAAGTGCAAGGTCCCTTCATGACAGTCAAAGCCACGCCCCCTCACAACCCTTCTAAGATTATACAGCCTTGTAAGATAGACAGCCTTCAGCTGGAATCCAAAAACAATGCAGCTGAGAATAAGGCAGTGGCATTTCAATTGGATGTGACAAAGAAATGCAGGGGTGTTAAAATCATGCACTCAAACACAAACATTTTAGGTTTTCAAAATATGATACTCTATGGAAGCTTCCCCCTCCCAGCTCAGCCCTCATGGACAGATCCCTTCTCATTTAAATGGCCCCCTTGCACGCTCCCTTAGCGCCCTAACATTACCCATTAGCCTTCCCTAAGCTCCTCCATTATATCTCCCTCCTCCCCTTCCAACAGAAATAGGGGAGGGTGTCCACACACCCAGCTAGATTGAACTACACACACACACACACACACACACACAGTGGTGTAGTGGTAAATCTGGAAATGCGGGAGGTGATTGTGACAGTCTCCAAGGGCAGTCCAAAACTTTCAGGCAGCTATGTCAAGCCATATCAACAAAACAGTTCTAGGATTTTGCATTTCCACCAGAAGCCCATCTTTGGTAAAGTGAAAAGGTCTTATTTGCCCATTCCAGACCAAGCCATCCCAAAGACTTTGTGTTCCAACATGGAACAACATGTTGTTGCTTGGAAAATTCATTCCCCCCCCCAGCTACAGTGAGGTAGGGATGTCAGAGAATTCTGCCACGGATCTCAGTGAGGCGGAATGCCAGTGCATTCGCCCCCCCGATATCTGTGGCGGAATGAAGCTCCCCGCCCCACCACCCCACGAAAAGCACGCGAAATGGAGCACTTACCTGGCACTGTGAGCACTGCTTTGCGAATGGTGGCCACATCTGCGGCTGCTATTCGCTTCCCCATTTAGGCCGTGATAGGCTACATAAATACTTATGTAGCCTATCATGGCTAACGCAGGGACACCATTTGCATCCCTGTGGAGGCCGTGATAGGCTATGTAAATATTTACATAGCCTATCACGGCAAAAAAAGGGAATGCAAATGGCAGCCACTGTAGCCACCGCCATTTGCGTTCGTGTTTTTTGCCATGATAGGCTATGTAAATATTTACGTAGCCTATCACGGTAAAAAAACACGAACACAAATGGCTGCTGCCATTTGCGTCCGCAGGCTCCACATGCCTGCAAATGCACCCGGCCGGCGGCTCTGTGGAGTTGCCGCGGAGCGGACCTGGCTGGGTTAGGATTTCGGTGGAAGGTGTGGAGCACCTCCCCCCCACCACGAATCACCCCTGCACAAAAGTAAGTGACTTTCGTACATCCCTACAGTGAGGATCGCAGCTAAGCTCAGAGGGGTCAGGAAATTCTGAGGGGGGTGGCAGATGACATCAGACTCCCTGCTAATGAAAAAATGCTGAGGCTGTGTCCCTGCCTCCACTACACCACTGCTTAACTTACTTATGAGGTGACTGAGGAATGTGTGTGAGTGTTCTGTCTTTCATCATGCAGTCATCTCTCTGGCAGTCTGTAGCCTCCTTCAGTTCCTACACTTCAAATAATTTTTATATGGTGGCCGCCTTCCAATGTATAGGACATTGTGGAGGATGGAAAAGGAGGGCCAGGAGGGCCAGGCTGCCAACACAGTTGCTGTGGTTTCCACTTGTAGAGGCAGTGACTCCCCCCCCCAAAAAAAAAACTTAGGAAAGGAGAAATAAGCTGTGCTACAACTAGGGATGGCGGAGAATTCCACCACGGATTTCAGTGAGGCCGAATGCACTGGCATTCAGCCCCCCAAAATCCATGGCGGAAAGGCCTACCACCCCCCCACCGCCCCACCAATTCCCCCCCAGGATGAGACTTACCTGGAGTGGATGTTCCGGACGGTGGCGGCTCCAGCGGCGGCTTCGGCGGCAGCTGGTCTTCTGACCGGCTGCTGCCACTGCCATTTGCAGTGTGGTCTTTTTTCTTTTTTCTTTTTACATAGACATTATAGGCTACGTAAAGACTTACGTAGCCTGTCACGACTGGATTAAAAAATAAAAACATGTACGCAAATGGCGGCGGCTACGGCGGCCGCCATTTGCGTTCCTTATTTTTCGCCATCGTAGTCTACGTAAATATTTATGTAGACTAGTACGGCAAAAATAAAGGGGAATGCAAATAGTGTAGTGGGCGCTATTTGCTTTTCTTTTTGATTCGCTGTTTTAGCCTACGTGCATATTTACGTAGGCTAAAACGGAGAATCAAGAAGGAATGCAAATAGCGCCCACTATGCTATTTGCGTTCCCCTTTATTTTCGCCATCATAGTAAGGAAAATAAGGAAAGCAAATGGCGGCCGCCATAGCCGCCATTTGCGTACGTGTTTTTTGTTTTTTAACCTAGATGTGATAGGCTATGTAAGTCTTTACATTTGTTGTTCAGTCGTTCAGTCGTGTCCGACTCTTCGTGACCCCATGGACCATAGCACGCCAGGCCTTCCTGTCCTAAGTCTTTACATAGCCTATCACAATTGAATACAGGGACACAAATGGCGGCTATGGCAGCCGCCATTTGCATCCCTGCTACCCAGCAGATGGATGTCCGGCTGCTGGCAGAGTTGGCCGGCGGCTCCGTGGAATCCCTGTGGAGTGGAGCTGGCTGGGCAGGACTCCGTGGGGAGGGATGGAGCGCCTCCCCCCCTGTCGAGGATTCCAGGGGGAGGGACGGAGCGCCTCCCCCCCACCGCGAAGCAGATCCGCGAAACGATAAGTAACTTTCAGTAAGTAACTTCTTTCAGTAAGTGACGGTAAGTAACTTCTTTAGCTACAACTAGGGATGGCGGAGAATTCCGCCACGGATTCCAGTGAGTCCGTGAATTCCAGTGAGTCCGGAATCCATGGCGGAATGGCCTCCTGCCCCCCCGCGGAATCCCCCCGGGGCGGCACTTACCTGGGGCTAACCTGGACACTATTTGCATTCCCCTTTTCTTTTGCCGTTTTATCTTATGTAAATATTTACGTAAGATAAATTAGCGAAAAATAGGGAATGCAAATGGCAGCCGCCGTAGCTGCCGCCATTTGCGTACACTGCGTTTTTGGTTTTTTTTGAGGTTAGCCATGATAGGCTACGTAAATTCTTACGTAGCCTATCACAGCTGTCTGGCTGGATGCAAATGGCGGCTGCTACAGCGGCCGCCATTTGCGTCCACACCAGGCCGTCCATGGCCGGAAATCCAGCTGCGGACAGCCCTGGCCAGCCACTCCATGGCCTGGCTGCAGAGCGGAGATGGCCATTGAGGATTCTGGATGGGAGGACCAGATCGCCCCCCCCCATTGAGGATTCTGGGGGGAGGGACGGAGCACCTCCCCCCTGCTGCGAAAGATTCCACGAAAAGGTAAGTGACTTTCGTACATCCCTAGCTACAACCCCTGCCCATGGTGAGCCCTACCTGTGAGAAACTGTTGGGGAATTTCTCCTCCCCCGGAGAAATTCTTAGAAATTGTCTCCCCAGTTTCTCTGCCCACAAATAGGGTGGAGAATTTAGAGAGGCCATTTGTGCACAGCTCTAGTTAAGAATGCTCACTGTGGTTCACTCACAAAGACACGCACAAGGAAATACAATACAAATACAAATAAAAGAATCTAACCTGCTTCATGAAACCCACTTTTCATTTTGGCTGTTCTTCTTTCTGCTTCTTTTTTCTGGCTTTCTCTTTACCTCTCCCCATGTCCTTTCTTTCTGATTTACCCTATCTTTCTCTATAAAGAGTTAGTAAATAAAAAGAAAAGAAAAGAAAAGAAAAGAAAAGAAAAGAAAGGAAATGCTGGCTGTAGATTATCATTTTAGATTACCCTGTAACTCACATTTTGAGTTCCCAACCACCTTTGAAGGCCAAGGAGCCAACCCAAGAACCTTCACTGCTACCTTATCCCGATTAAAAGAGAAATTAGGAAGCACAGTAATCACTTTATAATGTTGGTAGGGATTTCCCACTGTTAAAAGATTTACATCACAAAATCGCGAGGATGAGAATTGAGCTGTGGCGCTGAGTTAATGCATTTGAGAGTAAATAAACGTTACTGATGGTATAAATGTCTTCCTTGAGAATCTTAATGATTTCAAAATTTTCTTCATTAAAGTCAGACACCTAATTACTAATTGCTCTGTTAAACCATGTTTTGGTAGCAGCCGAAATGCAGTTCCTAATTTATTTACCTATTAAAATCTTTATGTGTCTATTACTGGCACCAGTCGGTGGCTCGTCAGAAATATAAAGGCAATTATTGGTGGGATCCCAGATGCTAACTAGAATTTAATTTACTTAAATGGGATATACTACAGATTGACTTCCTCTGTGGATGTCCATAAAGAAACAAAGAGGAGGCCATTAGCTGCTGCTTGGATGTAGTTTGCATTTTCTGAATGACACCTGGCCAGGATTAGATTAAGCATTAAACTATACAGTAGGACCCAGCCTCAAACTAGATGTAATGTATCAGTCCTGTTCTATGTGCTAATTTACCCACTGAATGGGACTTAGTTCCATATCGGAAGGTAGGCGAGGATTTTGTTTGGTTTATTTTTTGTAATAAGAAATTAACAAAATTTGCAAATCTCTACATAAATGAAATGAAAAGAATTTCAGGTCTTTTTACTGTGAATGTCTGAAAAGATGAAACTGAGAGATTAATCCATCCCTACCCTTCACACAAAATGCTCCAAGTGTCCCATCAAATGAGGTTAGGCAGGTAGCTACAAGAGAGAAGGCCTCTTCAGTGGTGGCTTCCCATTTCTGGAATTCTCTCTGTACAGAGGCTTGCCCAACATCTACATTGTGGTTTTTCTGCCACCAGGTGAAAACCTTAAAAAAAAAAATAATCCAGGATTTTTATGAACTGTTTTTAGTGCCTATATTCTGCTGCTGGTTTTAATTTGGTTTTACCATGCTGCAATGGTTTTATCCTCTGTTGCCGCATTTGTCTTGGTTGTAGTCTACACTGTTTCTATCTGGTTTTAATGCTTTGACCTTGTTCTTAATATACTGTATAGTGCCCAGAGAACTTCAGTTATTGGGTGGACTAAAAGTACAGTAAATAAAATAAAATGAAGCTGGGAAAAGGGATATTTAATTCCCTCACATTTGTTAAATAGATGCATAGATAGATACAGAGTGTAATGGCTCTGGGGAAGTTGGAGAAATCTGCAATGGAATCAAATGGGTTTTGATTTCTATGAATCTGACCTGCAGATTCCATGGTGGACTGGGTTTCCCCAAGTCGCATGGATCCCATGGACTTGAAGACTGTTTTTTTTCTTTTGTTTGTTTTGGTTTTTACTTTCCAGAATTTTATGCAATTTAGTCATAGAAAAATATGCAAAATGTAAAAACAAACAGGCAAAATGCACATTTCCCCCATAGCCTAAAGCACATTCAGGGGGATTGGCATCAAGTGTGAATTTGCGCACATGTGGGAACTTGGAAAAAACTTGGAAAAAACATCTCATTCCATCCATGAGCAGATGATGGAACAAAAGGCACAAAAGGAACAAAAGGCACCTGGCAATCTGTGAAAGGCAGACAGAATGGATTTTACAAAATCCATACATCCCTAAATGGCTCACCATCTGACAGCTACCTTGCAATGTGGACCACTTGTGCACATGTCTATCTGATCGGTAGGAAGCTGCCACAACACCTTTTCCTCTCTAGCCCTGGGGAGGAGGACTCCAGAGTGATGACCTAGTTATCTGTCTGGGATGAGAAAGCTTCCACCTGAGGCCTCCATCACTGCAGGCAGGGAGCCTGCTTTCCCCTTACTTCCCGGTAATTACAAATCAGTAAATGCGGGCAGGTGAGCCAAGTGACTAGGCAAGTGGGGGACAGAAGCCATTCTTGGAATTGCCAGATACCCATGTTCAAAGCTCTGGTCTCAATCAAAAGACGTTACCTATTAAAGGAACATAATAAGAGGCAAAGAGGGAAAGCAGAGTGAGTACTTGAAAATAAACACAGTAAAATGCTTGCTAATGAATGTTAAGCTCTTTGAGGTAAAAAATACTCTCAACACATAGGTCACCTGGAGAGTTGCAACATGTAGAACATCGTCAAAGGAGGGTGTGACCGAAAGGACCAGAGACCAGTGTGACAGAGTGACAAAGGAATAACTATCTGTATTCAAATTGTATTGTCTTTACTGAGGAGGGGTGTGTGTGACTTTAAATATGCACTTTTAAAAATGATTTCCCCCAAAACTATGGATTTTCATGTTTTACTGTATCGGAGAAAAGTGCACATTGGGATGCACTCTTTCGAGAAATGTGCATTTTCCCCATTCAGAATGCACATTTTCCCCATGTGAATGATTTTTTTAAAGAGCATGATTGAACATGGAGAGATGAGGTGAGCTTCAAGATGATGTTTGGAAAATCTTTGCGATCGCAAAAATCACTTGTTCACCCATCCCTACCCCCCCCACACACACCAAATTTGCTTCTCCCACCAAAATTGGCGCAACTCCCATTTATTTATTTATTTATTTATTTATGCATTCATTCATTCATTCATTCATTTCATTTCTATACCACCCAATAGCTGAAGCTCTCTGAGCGGTTCACAAAAATTAAAACCAAACAACACACAATAAAACAATTTAAAATATATAGAACATTAAAACCACAATATAACAATACAACCACAATAAAACCTAGCAGCAGTGCAGGAGTTTAAAATACAGATTTAAAACAGCAAAGCTAAACATTTAGAAAGCTAAAATGCTAAAATGCCTGGGAAAATAAAAAGGTCTTCACCTGGCGCCAAAAGGAATACAATGTAGGTGCCAGGCGAACCTCACTAGGGAGCTCATTCCAGAGCCGGGGTGCCACAGCAGAAAAAGCCCTCCTCCTAGTAGCAACCCGCCTCACTTCCTTTGGCAGTGGCTCACAGAGAAGGGCCACTGACGATGATCTTAAGGTCCGGGCAGGCACATATGGGAGGAGGCGATCCTTCAGGTAACCTGGCCCCAAACCGTTAAGGGCTTTGAATGTTAATACCAGCACTTTGAATCGGGCCCGGAAATGGACTGGCAGCCAGTGCAGCTGGAAAAGTACTGGTGTAATATGAGCTCGCAGGCCAGTCCCTGTTAACAATCTTGCTGCCCTATTTTGGACCAGCTGAAGTTTACGGACCGTTTTCAAAGGCAGCTCCACGTATAACGCATTGCAGTAGGGGTGCACGAAAGTCACTTACCTGGTCTCGCAGCTTGCTTCGCGGTGGGGGGGAGGCGCTTTGCTGCTCCCCCTGAAGTTCAGGCCGGGGGGGAGGCTTCCCGCCTCGCCCGGCCGAAATTCAGGCCGGGGAGAAGCACCCCGTCTCCCCGGCCGCGAACTTCAAAAGAAAAAAAAAGAAAAAAACGCCCCTGTGATAGGCTACGTAATGATTAACGTAGCCTATCACGGCTAGATCTGCAAAGTCAGCTGTGATAGGCTACGTTAATCGTCACATACCCTATCACGGCTGACTTTGAAAAAAAAAAAAGTGCGTACGCAAATGGCGGCCCCCATAGGGAGCAGCCATTCGCGTTCCTTATTTGGTCCCTGTAGTCTACGTAAAGATTTACATAGACTACGGCGAAAATAAGGGCAACGCTATTTGCGTTGCCCTTATTTTCACCGTAGTCTACGTAAATCTTTACGTAGACTACAGGGACCAAATAAGGAATGCGAATGGTGGCCCCCTATGGGGGCTGCCATTAGCCGTACGCGCTTTTTTTTTTAAAGTCACTCGTGATAGGCTACGTGACGATTTACGTAGCCTGTCACGACTGACTTTGCAAATCTAGCCATGATAGGCTATGTTAATCATCACATAGCCTATCACGGGGGTGTTTTTTTTTTTTTTTACTTTTCTTGGAATGGCGGTGGCGGCAGCCGGTCGAAAGACCGGCTGCCGCCCCCGCCCATGACGAAGACCTGCCAAACCGCCGCCGGGACCCGCCGCCGGGAGGGACATTCGTGAAAGGTAAGTTCCATCCCGGGGGGGGGCAGGGGGCGGGGGGGCGGAGAAGTTCTCCCGAACAACCTTCAGAGGACCGAATGCATTGGCGCTTGGCCCCCCGAAGTTTCGGGGAGAAATTCTCTCCCATCCCTACATTGCAGTTATCCAGACGAGAAGTTATCAGAGCATGGATAACTGTAGCTAGGCTATCTCTGTCCAGATAAGGGCGTAGTTGGTATACCAGCCTAAGCTGATAAAAAGTGCTCTGTGCCACTGAGTTCACCTGTGCCTCAAGTGACAGTTCTGGATCCAAGAGCACCCCCAAACTATGAACGTGATCCTTTAGGGGGAGTGCAAACCCCTCCAGAACACGTTGAATATCACCTAGCCGGGCAGACGAACCACGCACTAACAGTACCTCCGTTTTGTCTGGATTGAGCTTCAGTTTATTGGCCCTCATCCAGTCCATTACCGTGCCCAGGCACTGATTCAGAACAGCCACTGCCTCACCTGGTTTTGATGAGAAAGAGAGGTAGAGCTGAGTGTCATCTGCATATTGATGGCACCTCAGCTCACACCTCCAGATAACCTCCCCCAGAGGTTTTATGTAGATGTTAAACTACATGAAACTTTTCACTGCATCTGAAAGAGGTGGCAGAAAAGAGGAGGACATTTTGTAACAGACCTATGACCAACTCCATGGGTAGGGGCTATTGCAGGAGTCCCAAATATAAAACTGGTACCCTGCCCAGAGTGTCACATGACAGGATCAATTAAACCTTATCCTACCCACAATGCAACTTGGCTCCAACATGACTAGGGCAATATTCACAGAGACCCTAGAACCTGTCTGAGAACTAACCCTTGGCCTCACTTTTGTACATGTAAAGGCCTTGTAAAGTCAGGGGAAACCCACGCTACTTATATGCCAAATAGAAGAATATGCTTGAGTGACAAGGGTTTTCTTAAATCCACTTGCAACTGTCCAGCAGTTTATAAGCCACCACATCTGGCCCTACTCATCTGTTTAGCAGATTATACCCAAATAAAGAACTAAGATTAAAACCTCCAATTTACTAGCACATCTGTACATGGAAGTATGGCTATTTCTATCGTCTTTTCTCTGGTTTGAGGAGAAATGGGATTCATTTGAGAAACAATACAACAAAATAACATCAAGTACAATCAGAAATCTACACTCCACTTGCAGGGTGGGGGAGGTTTAATAGGGATGTATGGGAATGTCATTTATGTTCAGAAATCATGTGAACAATACATATCATGAGAATATATCCCATTCACAATCCCAACCATGAACACGCGTTATCTGAGAATGTTTGGAAATTCTTGAACTTGTACATTTGTGTTTGAAAAATGTGCAGTTTTAAAAGTGTTCATTTTAGCCACACACAAAAAGAGTGTGAACTGCCCAGAGAGCTATGGAGTGGTATAAAAATATAATAAATGAAATGATTTTTTTAAAAAATGTATTTTCATGCTTTGTTCTATGTGGGGAAAGTGCACATTTTGGTGTCTCTTTTAAACAATGCACATTTTTTCCTGTTCAAGTGAAATGAAACAAAGAGCAATTTTATTTATTTATTTATTTATTTATTTATTATCAAATTTATTAATCGCCCATCTGGCTGGTCACCCAGCCACTCTGGGTGACATACAGCGTACAAAAACAGTTTAAAACAATAAAATTCTACAATAAAAACATTTTCTAAAATACCCTAACCCACCCCAAATGCCTGCCTGAACAACCACGCTTTTGATGCACGACGGAAGCTCATTAAAGAGGGGGCATGGCGGAGTTCCCTAGGGAGGGAGTTCCACAGAGTGGGGGCCACCACAGAGAAGGCCCTCTCCCTCATCCCCACCAGTCTAGCTGTCCTGGCTGATGGGACAGAGAGAAGGCCATCCGAGGCTGATCTTGTTAAGCAGCTTGTCTGGTGCTGCTGGAGGTGCTCCTTAAGATAGGCTGGGCCGGAACCATATAGGGTTTTGAACACAGGCAACTAGGTGAGCTTCAAGGTGGTGTTTGGAGAACACTGGTGATCACAAAAATTGCTTGTTCATTTGTCCTTCCCTGTAACATGGATGTAACAATGGAGAGCCATGAAATGATTTCACTGTGTGTGCATTTTGCCTTCCTGGGGGGAGAAATCTTCCTCCATATGAAGAATGCATCCATCTAGGGATGTATGAGAATTTTGTTTCAGTTCGCAAATCACCCCCAAATGCTCCCATTCACAATCCTGAACGCAAATGTGAAATGGAGAAAATGTTATCTGTAAATCTTCTCAAATTTGTGAACTTGCATTTATATTTGAAAAATGTGCAACTTTTTTTCAGTTGAATGAATAAAAAAATAGGTCCCAAAAGAGAATGGGAAAGTTGAATTTAGGGATGTCTGTCAGCAGGAAATCTGGCCCTTTGGGGGGTTATCAGACTTCTGAGGTGCTCCCAACTCAGTTTGCATTTAGAACTGAGCCATGCATTTTCCCCAAGTTTCAGGGAGTTCCTCTGTTAGTTTGTTCTTAATTTGCAGAAATAGACATTTACACAAATTGCAGCTGCAATTTGCATAATTTATGCAAATTGCAGCTGCAATTGGTACAAATTATGCACATTGTGGCCAAAAATGGGTGCAAATTATGCAATTCTTCATGGGACTTCATGGATCCCTGCAGCTTCTGCCACATCTCTCCCAATGCAAAAAGCCACTCCTGGGGGATGATTTCTTTCAAGCAGCATGGCAAAAGGTAAAATTCTCCTGCCTCCATCCTCTCTGATCTCACTGCTGTTTGGGGGTTCCTACATCTTCTATTTGCATTTCTTGTTGGTTTTTGTTGTCATTGTTGTTTGGTTTTTTTAATGCATATTATTTAAAATCACAAAATTAGCATCATATAGTGTTTGGCTCTGAGTGTCAAGGTTCCCCCGTTGCCTACTGAATACTCCAATAGCCAAAATCAACTCTCAGAAAAAAGGGCTGCTTTCCAAGGCTTTAATTCCATTTATCCTAATGAGGTACACAGATGCTAATTGCTCGAGACTCAGATAAACTACAAAGAACAGCCATCTAGGGGTTTCTAAGGGTTAGGACGTCCGTTGATCTCCGTTTGGGAAAAGAGCAGCAATTCTCTGAACTTAAGGGGTGGGAGGGGAAGATCTCCCCCTCTCCCGCGATGCTTCTGGGTGCAGCTGTTGACATCGAGCCAATCGGGCTGAGCACCTAAGCTCGGCCCCTGTGATCTCTCGCTTGTGCCTGCGTCTGCACCTCATGTTGCATGAACCTCAGAGAGCTTCGGCTATTGGGCGGTATAGAAATAAATAAATAAATAAATAAATGTCTACAAGTTAAAGTTGTCCCTCCCTTTCCACGCCTGGTTCGCTGTCACTCCCAGGGATGTGAGGAGCCCCCCCTCCAGCTGCGCCTCCAAAGTCTGAGAGAGTCCCTCCCCCACGAGTTGTCTCTCCTCCTTAGAATCAGAGCTGCTTTGGGACTCAATGGGCTCCAATACAACCATGACACTGAGCTGCCCACCTTGAAGGCAAATGGGTTCAAAGGATTTCCAGCATCAAGACTCCATCCCCTAAGGACCACTCCAATTCCCTTTGGGGCTCTGGACTGAAGGGGAGCAAATGGCCAGCCATGGCAAAGGTATCCTTAAATAAAGAGGACCAACATGACCTGGGAGCATTTGTAATGTTGCAGAAACCAATATCAGCTCCAAATGAAGTCAATGTGATGTTCTTTGGTTGCTCAGGGCTTTACATGATGGGCACATCTCTGTTCCATCTATATGGAGAGAGACTTTCCTCCCTCCCTTTTCTCTTGCCGTCTATGTCATGGAGCAGTAGGTGGGAAAAGATTTATTTACACACAAATTATCCGTGAAGTTTGGGGGAAAGGGATGTTCAGATGTTTCTGGAGATAATCAAAAGCTCACTCTTATTCCCCTAACAATGGCTCACCAACCATCGGTGGCGGCAGGGGGGGGGGGGAATACCCCAACGTTTCAAAAAGTATTGTGTCCAGGAAACCACATCTTTCCAATTTTCCAGATGACAAGTTGCACTACAAGCCCGTCACGCCGCATTACTCTGCTGATGTACTGTAATGCAACATTGCTGATGCAATCCAATCTGATGTGTCTAATGTGATACATCAGGTGGGATATCTGAAGAGATCCCCCCCCCCATAAAAACACAACATCAATGTAGGAGAGTTTTTAATTATTTTTTATTCTATTTTTTAAAAGCCATTATGCATGGGCAATTAAGAGGAGTGAATAGGCAAAGGGCAGGGGGAGTAGTGATGCTCTGTTACTCAAGTGTAGAAATGAAAGAGAAATAAATAATGCTTCTGATTAGCCATTTTAGAAGCCCAATCTATACACTACGTGAGCTAGAATAACTTCTAGGTTATGGTAGAAGGCTATAAGAAGGGAAGAGGTCATTGCTCCAGAATAAACCACATGCTTTGCATGCAGAAAGACTCCTGCCAAAAGGATCCTAGATAATAGAGATGTCCCTGAACTACAGATGGATCTATTTGCCAATTCTTGTTTCTCATGTTGCCAATCTTAAGTTCAGTTTGTCCCATTTCCACATAATTTTGTGTTGTTGTTGTTTTTAATTGTATACGTGTTGGTCTGCATTCCTTCTAATATACACATTTTTGTAAGCATTTTTCTTAATATAACGCATCTCTGTAAGTTATTTATTCTAACATACAAATTTGGTGTGTGCATGTTTCCCTAATATAATATTTGTATGCATTTTTTGACTGGAGAACGGCATCACACAATTCAGAGAAGTATGAATGCCAGAGGATAACTGTGTTTCAGTTCATACATGGTCTGGGAAAAAGTAGGAAGATGCGAATTTTGGGGAATATATATATATATATATATATATTCATCCAAAAGTCCATGGACTCCATGCACCCTGAAGGGATCACCCCGCAGCAGATTCCACAGGTCGGGTTCTTAGAAATCCAAGCTGATTTTAGTCTATCTCGAATTTCTCCTGCATCCCTGCTAGTAACAAAACCTGCAACCTGACCCAGTAGTGAATAGGCAACCAGTGAAGTAATGTAGGAAAGGTGTTACATACTGAAACTCCTTTTCAGCTCCTGACAACAGCTGACAACAGTGCATGATGTAGAACATGGATTTTCCAGGGTTCTGAACACATGGGGAGGTGACACAAGTTAAGAAAGGTCCCCGCACCCGAAGTTAGCCTTCCAACTCATAAGGGGTAACAGTGATGGGCATGGGGTAATGGCTCATCCTCTCACTCACTCCCCCTTGCATGATGGTTAAATACAGAGGATGAACATCTGCACAGAGCTCTTGAGTTCCTACCAAAACATCTTGAATCACATAAAAGATGTCTTAGCTCCACGAGGTTACCAAAGATGAAAGACAGTCTGTGGGAAGTCTAGATATATAACTCAGGAACCTAGAATCCCAACCTTCTTCCTCATGATAGAGCCTTAGCACTTCTAAAAAGGAAACAGAAGAAGAAAAATAAATTCAAGAGCTCTTTAACCCAAGTGTATCTGACTGCAAAGAGAAGCCTTGGGTAGTTCTAAAATATAGCCTTTTCAGGAAATTACAGACATGGACAAAAGCTTTCAGGTGAACTTGGGAGATAAGAATAATAGGGTTGCTTTATTTCTAAATCAAGGCATGTCCAAAGGGTCAGCACAAGCTTGGTTAAAAACCTGAGAAATTGAGAGTTTTTGGAGCAGGGCAGATAAAGGAGAAGCTTTCTTGGTGTATATTGCCAGTGTAATGGGAATTAGCATCTACACTTAAAACAACAAGCAATTAAAATACATTCCATGCATTCGAAGCTTTTGTGCATTTTCATATTTTCGATAACAGCATGTTTGAATAACATTCTCTACTTACAACAGATTCAGTGGACAGACATACACTTTGATCCTGCAACTTCTTATAGGTTTCAGAACTTCTCAGCTGCTTGCATGTCTTCTTCAGCTGCAAGATGCTGCAAGCATAACAAGGGGAGGAGGAAATCAACAGGTGTGTTTGCATGCACGGATCTGCTTCCCCTGTTGAACTGAATGCCTTAGCTCAGAGCTGGGCAACTTCCATGAGTTCAGAGTCAATTCCACACCCCTGGACCTCCCCACGGCCTGCACTTCAGCTGCCATTGTGCAGCTGAATTCAGTGGTGACAGCGCGCACACACACACACACACACACACACACACACAGACTGCCACTGAATGTCAGAGGCAAACCACTATGGAGGATTAAAAAGGATGAAGGTGGCTTGTTTTCAAGCAAAAATGTGCCCATTTAAATGCTCTATAGCAGTTTGCAGCCATGAGTTTTGGCTAGGGATGCATGAGAATTTCAGTGTTGCTCACAAAATCTGTGCTCATGCCCCATTTGAAGCTCCGACGACAAGCTCAAGCATGTGTCTGCTGAAAATATTCATGCATCATCGAACACGTGCTCACATTCATCTCGTTCCTGATTTCCCAGTTCGATCTGTGCAAATTTCCTCTGTAGGTTGAATCAGCCCTGCCTTAGCCTTTGGAGGAAAGTCGCACGAATTTGGAAATATGCACACATTTGGGGAAACTTGCACAAATCTTCTGTTCGACTTCTGCTCGATTTTCACAAGTTTCCTGGTCGTGCAGACCAAGCAGCGATTGCAAATGTGGACAAGAACTGGGCACAAGACAAGCAGTGAGACAATGTTCAGAGAATCCTGGTGAATTTGAGCATCACTTGTTCGCCCATTCCTAGTTCTGGTGGTCCAGTTGGGGATGGCAGGGGTTGCACCAGAAGAGCATGTGGAGACACAGGCCACATGTTGCCCACATGTGGCTTCTGTCTTGATTACAGAAGCCTTAGCTTCTGTAATCAAGACCTTTGGTTAGACAACATTGCTGTGCACAAGGGGTTCAGAAACGTCATCCATGTGTGTGCACACAGACTTCTCTGCTGCACTGACAATGAGGAATCATGAGCAACAGTAACCGGGAAGTTCAAATAACTAGAGTTAACTAGTGTTGTGTCATGGTTAGGTGTGGCAGGCAACCCGATGCCCTCCAGATGTTTGGACTACAACTCCCATCATCCCAATCCAGCATGATCAATGGCCAAAGATGATGGAGGTTGCCTCAAACATCTGGCGGACACAAGGTTGTATTCGTGTCCTGGACCACCACTCTGAACCATCATCCTCAGAGGATTCCAACCCTTCATCCTCAGAAAAGGCTCTGAAGTCAGTAGGAGAAGTCTCAGCCATGGAGAGGCATTTGGTGCTAGGTTTTATTCTGGTTGTACTTTCATATTGTTGGTTTAAGCTTTCATGTTTTATATTGTTTTCTGCTGTACCTTGTGGTTTTAATTTTTGTGATCTGCCCAGAAACCTTCTGCTATTTGGTGGGATGGAAAATAAATAAATAAATAAATAAATAAGGAGCCAGCCAGGAAAAAAAGAAGATGTAGCAACCCCTAAAACTAGGGATGTATGAAAGTCACTTACTTTTTCGCAGCTTTGATCCGTGGTGGTGGGGAGGCGCTCTGTCCCTCCCCCCAGAATCCTCCCTGGCTGGCTCCGCTCTGCGTCTGCAGAGTTCTGGCCATGGCCAGCTGCTGTGGCTGCAAATGGCGACCACTGTAGCGGCCGCCATTTGCATCCTGCCAAACTATTGTGATAGGCTACGTAAGTATTTACGTAGCCTATCTAGGGATGGCGGAGAATTTCTCCCCGAAACTTCGGGGGGCAGAGCGCCAACGTGTTCGGCCCCCCGAACAAGTTTCGGGGAGAAATCCTCTGAACCCCCCCACACCCCGCACCCCCCCGGGACGGGACTTACCTTCGCCGAATGGCCCTCCTGGCGGCGGGTCCAGCCGGCGGTTCGGCGGGTGTTTGAGCGGGGCGGGAGCGACAGCCGGTCTTTCGACCGGCTGCCACCACCGCCATTCCAATGAAAGAAAAAAAAAATGCCCCCTGATAGGCTACGTGATGATTGACGTAGCCTATCATGGCTGACCTTGCAGATCTAGCCGTGATAGGCTACGTGAATCGTCACGTAGCCTATCAGGGGGCGTGTTTTTTTTTTTTAACTTTCGCGTTCACGGCCAGGCCAGGCGGGAAGCCTCCTCCCCGGCCTGAATTTCGGCCGGGGCGAGGCGGGAAGCCTCCCCCCCGGCCTGAATTTCGGCCGGGGCAAGGCGGGAAGCCTCCCCCCCAGCCTGAACTTCGCGGGGGGAGCAGCGAAGCGCCTCCCCCCCACCGCG
Source organism: Heloderma suspectum (assembly GCF_057233095.1). Lineage (NCBI taxonomy): Eukaryota > Metazoa > Chordata > Lepidosauria > Squamata > Helodermatidae > Heloderma > Heloderma suspectum. Next base: position 13,407,721 of record NC_139469.1, on the reverse strand, counting down.
AACATCCTTCGACGACAGGTAAGGGACTTTCGTCCACCCCTACGCCTATCACAGAAAGAGCAGCAGAGCAAATGGCGTAGTGGCCGCCGTTTGCACCCCTGCTCTTTGCTGTGATAGGCTATGTAAATAGTTACGTAGCCTATCACGGCAGCCTGGCAGGACACAAATGACGGCCGCAGCAGCCAGCTGAGAGACCAGCTGCCATCTCCACCACCGCCGGAGCCTCCGCCAGAGCTGCCACCGCCAGAACATCCTCCCCAGGTAAGCTTTGACCCAGGGGGATTCAGCAGGGTGATGGGGGGTGGGAGGCTGTTCTGCCATGGGTTTTGGGGGGCTGGATGCCAGTGCATTTCAGCCTCACTGAAATCTGTGGTGGAATTCTTCGCCATCCCTACCTAAAACATAACTGAATTGGGGATGCAGGAATGAGTGGTGTTCGAGATTGCTCACCGCTCATCTCATGCCCAATTTCTGCTCATGATCACTGCTCACTTCGCACAAATGGGAAACTTGCACAAATTGAGCGGCAGTTGAATGGGAGTTTGGCACAAATCTCCCCAAATTTGAACACATTTCCTAATCCGTGCATAGACTGAAGTGGGGGTGATTCAGTCTACTGAGGAAATTTGTGCAAATTAGGAAATGTGCACGAATCGAACTGGAAACCGGGAATCAGACAAATGAGAACATGCATTGGATGGTTTGGCAATATTTTTCGCAGACAGGTGCTTACACTCACTCTCAGAGCTTCCAACAGGGCTCGCTCGCCTGCTTTGAGAGCAAAAATGAAATTCTCTTGCATCCCTAGGTTGAATACACAAAGCTTCAAGTCCAGACATTTAAGATCTAAGATCCCAAAGCCCCGGATGTACAAATCTGTTAGTTTCGCTTTCTCACACATGCATTAAAAATAAATAAATCACTATTTGTTTAATTCCCTTTTATGAAGACAGTTTTGAATGCGGGTAAGTTCTTTTTTTAAAAAATGAACTGAACAAAATTCTCAGTCATCCCCAGTGGGGTGTTAAATTTTACACAGTGATTTGAACTAACCAGCGAGTTATTTGGCCAGATCCTTCTAATTTTTAATGTGGGGTCTCCCATAGCTATTTAAAAGACAGAGAGGCAGAGTTTACGAGGACAGATTGTTCTAATCAGTAAAACCATAGTTGGGTTTATCTTTAAGCTAAATATTAACCTTGTCTAATATTTGCAAGCCAGAGTTAACTGGTTAGCATGTTTCTGGTATACAAAATGTCAGTTCTAATCCTTGTGTTTAAACCTGTTATTAATTCTCTTTCATGTCTAAACCCAGTGCAGTAATACAATTAATTGCTGCATTTAACAGTTAGAAGTTATTGGTATCTGATACCACTGACACCGAGGAAGGAAATGGGGTTAATGTGTCTCATTACATGCCTGCCCTTTAAACAGAATTTACACTTCAATCCTATTCATGAGTTCAGTAGGACTTACTCCCAGGTTTGTGTGTCACAACCCAAGTTGACATGAGTGTAACAGACTGATACAACTACTATATGAGTTGTTGCATTAAAGACAGTGATGTGCAATATATGAATTAATCAGTTGCTTCAATGTATGATTTAAAAGGTGCAGATATGATGTCTTGCTTCATCCCATAAACAGCATAAGCAGGATAAATTATGCAAACATGTTGACAAAGCCCTCATTTTTTTCAGTAGTCTTCCAGCACTCCTCATGACCACGTTGGCTTATTCATTTATATTGCCCCCACTTGCCCTCACTGTCAATTGCCTTCACTAAGCAATGCCCATTATATTGCCCACTATGATTAACAATGTCTCGGTGTTATGTCATTGCATTCACTCTATGATCACCCATGTAGAGATGTCTGTCACTGGGAAATCTGGTTCTTTTCTCTCTCGTTTCTGGGCTCAACAGAGTTCTACAGTTTGTACAACTCACTTTGTGCCTGCGAGCCAAGCTGCTGGTTGTTCCCCAAACTCCAGGAACTTTTTTGCACATTATTTTGGAAGGCTCTGCAGTGTCCATAAATTTCTGAGCAATTTGTGCAAATTACAGCTGAATGTGTGCACATTATGCTGAATTGGTGCAATTTGTGCAAATATGACTGTAATTTGTGCAAATGGTTCAGAAATTGGTGCATAGTACAGAACACCCTCCCCCCAGAAAAATCCCTTGAAAATCCACAAACTGGCCCGACACACTGCAGATCACGTTGGGCCCCATAGCAGGAACAAAACAAAGTCCAGGGGCAGAGCCTAGGCAAATGAATCAAACTCCACCCCTCAAACAGATTTCTCCAACTTCCCTACAGCCATGTGACTAATCCAGAAAGGAAGAATAATCAGCATCTGGGGCAGGGGACTGGTGCAGAAACCAACAATGGAGTATTGAGTAGAAGAGAAATGGTGAATGGGTGTGTGTGGAATATCAACCCAGATGCAAATGTTACAGCATATTCATTGAAGGATGTATAACCACTTAGATATGTTTGTTTTTTTAAAAAAAAATATGGATATAGAAATCTGTTTAATAGCAATAACAGTAACAGTAACAGTAACAGTAACAATAATAATAGAAGGTTTGCTCCATTTATGCCGGTTGCAGAATTCAACCTTTCCTTTCCTTTTCTTTTGCAAAAAAATGGGGGTTATTTTGATACAGATTTCCCCCCCTTGCAAAGCAGAGTCCACACAATGTTGCACATGAGTGCTGAGAAGCATGGGAGCCTATCGGAGGTGAATAGCAAATCGCTTGCAGTGGGGGAAAGGAAACTTGCACAAAAACTCCCCATTCCACAATTTCTGTTGCATCTGTTTTCCCCTCCTATTCTGGAGTGAATGCATTGCATTGACTAGCGAGAGTTGGTTTGGGAGGCTGGGAGCTGATGTTCATTGCTCTGCTCAGCCACAGAGCTCACTGCGCTCTGGGCAAGTCACCATCTCTCAGCCTAACCTGACTTGACTTGCCCAAATGGTATAATTGTTAGGGGGGAGATAGAAGCCAGCTGTTAAGTGTATGAGTGTGAATTCTGGGTGAATGCCAAGTGACATTTGTCTCTGTGTGTGTATATGGTCATGTGTGTGCATGCACGCACCCATGTGCTTGAACAGGACAGGGCAGCTGTGCCTTTCAAACAAGAGAGAATTTCAAGAGATGGAGCTTCTCTTGCTGATGCAATGAGAGAAAAAGGAAAGCTGTCACTGACTCTCTAACACAAGTCATTTTCTCTCTGCCTCTGATCTCCACCTCTGTAAGGGATTCATGTAGGTAGGGATGGTGGAGAATTCCTCCATGGATTCCAGTGAGGCCAAATGCACTGGCATTCAGCCTCCCGGAATCCAAGTGGAATGGCCTCCTACTCCCACGCCCGCCCTGCGGAACCACCTGGGACGGCACTTACCTGGGGCAGATGTGGCGGCTTCAGCGGCAGTGGTGCGGCGGCAGTGGCGGCGCAGTAGCGGTGGTGGAAGGTGTGGCAGTGGAAGGTGCGGCTGCGAGGGGTGGCAGGTGTAGGGATGTACGAAAGTCACTTACCTTTCCACGGATTATGTTTATGGGGGGGGAGGTGTTCCGTCCCTCCCCCTGGAATCCTCGACAGGGGGGAGGTGATCTGTTCCTCCCCCCCACAGAATCCTTGACGACCGGCTGTGCTCCGCGGTGGCTCCACGGAGCAGCTGGCCAGGCCCAGCCCAGTCCAGAGCCGTCCACAGCTGGATTTCCGGCAGCGGAGGGCTCTGGGGAAAAAAACAAAACCATGTACGCAAATGGCTGTGGCTACAGCCACCGCCATTTGCGTTCCTTATTTTTCGCCGTCTTAGTCTACGTAAATATTTACGTAGACTATTATGGCGAAAAAAAGGGGAACGTAAATACCATAGCAGGTGCTATTTGCATCCCTTTTTGAGTCACCATTTTAGCCTACGTAAATATTTACGTAGGCTAAAACGACAAATCAAAAAGGAACACAAATAGCACCCACTACGCTATTTGCATTCCCCTTTGTTTTCAGCGTAATAGTCTATGTAAATATTTACGCAGATTAAGACAGCGAAAAATAAGCAACGCAAATGGCGGTGGCCGTAGCCACCGCCATTTGCGTACGCTTTTTTTTTACCCAGCCATGATAGGCTACGCAAATCTTTACGTAGCCTATCACGTCTGTGTAAAAAACAAAACAAAAACACACCTCCAGAATGCAAATGGCGGCGGCAGCAGCTGGTCGGAAGACCAGCCACCGCAGCCACCGCCGCTGCCGAAGCCGCCGCTGGAGCCGCCGCCACCCGGAACATCCGCCCCAGGTAAATCTCGTCCCGTGGGGGATCCGCGGGGGGGGGGGTGGCAGGCCATTCCGCCACAGATTTCGGGGGGCCAAATTCACTGGCATTCAGCCTCACCAAGATCCGTGGCAGAATTCTCTGACATCCCTAGGCAGGTGCGGCGGTGGGTGCGGTGGTGGCTGTGGAAGGTGGGGGGCAGCAGGGGCGGTGGCAGGGGTGGCAGGTGCAGTGGCAGCATGTGCGGCGGCGGGGCGGCAGCAGGGGCGGCAGGTGCGGCGTGTGCGGCGGCGGGGGTGGCAGGTGTGGCGGTGGGGGCGGCAGTTGTGGCGGCAGCGGGGGTGGGGGAGGTGGGGGCAGTGGTGGCAGCGGGGGCGGCTGGTCTCCTGGCCGGCTGAGGCTGGGCGCAGCGTAAGCAAATTGCGGCAGCTATGGTGGCCATCACTTGAGTTCGCTATTTTTAGCCATTCTAGCCTATGTAAATATTTACGTAGGCTAGAACAGCGAAAAATAGTGAATGCAAATGGCAGCCACTGTACCCGCCTTATTTGCATATGCATTTTTTTTTACTTTGCCATGATAGGCTATGTAAATATTTACATAGCCTGTAACGGTTAAGTACAGGGACACAAATGGTGGCAGATATGGCCTCTGCCATTTGTGTCCCTGCTTCCCAGAGGCCGGATGTCCGGCTGCCGGCGGAGCCGGCCAGCGGCTCCACAGAATCCCCGTGAAGCAGAGCCAGCCAGGCAGGATTCCAGGGGGAGGGACGGAGCGCCTCCCCCCCCATCGAGGATTCCGGGGAGAGGGATGGAGTGCCTCCCCCCCACTGCAAAGCAGATCCGCGAAATGTTAAGTGACTTCCGTACATCCCTGCATGTAGGGCTTGGTGCATGGGTGAGAGGTGTGTAGGGGATGTGAGGGATGGACTTTTGAGCACTGCAATGGGGGGCACCACTGAGCCAACCATGAGAGTGGGGGATGGGATATTATCAAATATACCACTTAGCATGCCATCGTCCCATTAATTGTTCTCCTTGTGAATTTTCTAGAAGCATCCAAAGACTGTAAGAAAAAGGATGCTTGATTAGATAGGCTTTTGGTCTGATCCATCATCATCACCATCATCACCATCGTCATCGTTACTTTTGTTATTATTCAGGATTCAGGACAGATAAAAAGGACTACTCCACACAACGCATAATTAAACTATGGCATTTGCCACCCCAAGACATAGTGATGGATACCAATTTGGATGGCTTTAGAAGGGGGTTAGACAATTCCTGGAGAAGTCTATCAATGGCTACTAGTCCTGATGGCTATATGCTTCCTACAGTACCAGAGGTGGTGAGCCTATGTACACCAATTGCTGGGGAACATGGGCAGAGGATGGTGTTTTGCTCATGCCCTGCTTGTGGGTTCCTGGTCGGCAGCTGGTTGGCCACTGTGTGAACAGAATGCTGGACTAGATGGACCCTTGGTCTGATCCAGCAAGGCTCTTCTTATGTTCCTATGATGAATCTGCCAGTTTTGGTTTCTCTCCTCCCAACCACCATATATATATATATATATATATATATATATATATATGTGTGTGTGTGTGTGTGTATATATATATATATATATATATATATATATGGGGGGGGGGAGAGAGAGAGAGAGAGAGAGAGAGAGAGAGAGAGAGAGAGAGAGAGTTATTTTTTGTCCTGAATATGGAGAACTTTGTGAACATCAGGACATTCTTATCAAAACCAAACTGAAATGAAATGCTCACCCCCCCTCTCTCTCTCATAAGGGCCAGTGTCCTGAAGAGGACTATTTCATTTCTAGTTCAGATTTTCACCACTTTTTCTGTCCTCTGCCTTCTATCTCCATGGCTGCCTGTCTGTCACCTTTCACAATAATTATATCCATTTATTAAAACTTGTCTAATTACTTCACAGCTCTAATTCACCTACCAGTCCATAAATAGCAACCATGATGTCCTGGAAAAAAGAGAAAGAGCTCATTTTCTGCTCTGCCTTTTCTTTCTTTTAACTTCTCAGAGGGAGTGATTACACCATGAAGGTTTGAAGGTCTTTCTTTTCCTGTTTGAACACATTCTGTGTATCTCTCTCTCACAGTCCTTTTCTCTGAACATCTGTGCTCAGAATTCTAATTTCTTTTCCTTTAACCTAAGAGGAGGAGAATAGAAATTTAAACTGAACTGAATTTTCATGAAGTTCCATCTCATCCAGTCCCCATGTCTAAATATGACTATGTACATTCAAGTAAGGGGGACCTTTTTGTCGAACAGCAGCTCAAACGACACAAAACCTGAACACATTTCTCTGTTTTTCGTCCAAGTCCTGGATGCTAATCACAGCTCAGAGGGAGACACAGAAAAGTTCCCAAAGTGTGGTTTTCAATAACCCATCTGTTAGTAGCAGGAAATAGATGGCAACCGGCCACAGTTGGAAGGCTGGGGAAGGAAAACAAGGGTCTTCTCATCTTACTACACATTTTTTTAAGAGTCTGGGATATATAGCTACCCTGTTTTAAATCTTTAAAAATGCTGTTCGAAATCCTTTGAAAAATGATCCATGCAAGAGAAGGAAGACAAATATTAAACAGGTGCATTGTGAGCTGTGTTTAGTTTAGTGTAGGGATGTACGAAAGTCACTTACCTTTAAACGAAATTGATTTGCTGTGGGGGGGAGGTGGTCCCTCCCTCCCCCCAGAATTCTGGCCGGGGGGGAGGCGCTCCGTCCCTCCGCCCCGAAATTCTGGCCGGGGGGGAGGGATTCCCCCCTCCCCCCCGAATCATGGCCGGCTGGGTCCGCAAATGGTGGCGGCCATAGCCTCCGCCGTTTGTGTCCCTGCAGTCAGCCGTGATAGGCTACGTAAATGTTTACGTAGCCTATCACGGCTGATTTAAAAGAAAAAAAAACGTGTGTATGCAAATGGTGGCGCCCAGGGGCACCACCATTTGCATTCCTTATTTTGACACGTCTTAGTCTACGTAAACATTTATGTAGACTAAGACAGCGAAAATACGGGGAACGCAAATAGCGTAGATGCTATGCTATTTGCGTTCCCCTTATTTTCGCTGTCTTAGTCTACGTAAATGTTTACGTAGACTAAGATATGTCAAAATAACGAACTCAAATGGCGGTGCCCCTGGCGCCGCCATTTGCGTATGCGAGTGTGTGTTTTTTTCTTTTAAATCAGCCGTGATAGGCTATGTAAACATTTATGTAGCCTTTCACAGTATTTTTAAAAAATCTAGCCGTGATAGGCTACGTAAATGTTTACGTAGCCTGTCACATGTGTTTTTTTTTTACTGGAAATGGCGGTAGCAGCAGCCGGTCGGAAGACCGGCCACCGCCGCCGCCGCTGCAGAACCGCCGCCCAACCGCCGCTGGAGCTGCTGCCGCCAGGAAGATTCGCCCAAGGTAAGTCCCATCCCGGGGGGGTGGCGGGGGGGCAGACCGTTTTGCCACCGATTTCGGGGGGCCGAATGTGCTGGCATTCGGCCTCCCCGAGATTCGTGGTGAAATTCTCTGACATCCCTAGTTTAGTGGTAGGGTTTAGTGCTGTGCTGAAAATTTCTCACACTCCTCCCCCCCCCGACCATTCTCATTCAATGTGATAGAAATGAAATTGCTGTCAAAAAGAAATTCAAAAGAGAAGAAAAGTTTGGGGAAATCCTTCTGGGTTTGGGTTCAGGTTTCTTATGCTTACCTTACTTATGATGTGGTAGAGGAATGTATATGAGTTAGGGATGTATGAACCCCACACTGTCTGGCCGGGGTGTGTGTTTGCATCCACTGCTGGGCAGTTTGGGGCAATTTGGGGCCCACAGAGTCCTCTGGAGCCCTACTGCATCTGTCAGAGTTGGCAGAACGTCTCTCCGTCTTCCTATAAAATGTGATACATTAGTGGTGGTTGCCATTAGCCTATCGCTGGAAAATTACAGCCATAAATGGCATATTGTACCCATATATGGCAGTAAAGCACTTACTTTGACCTAAATTGCAGCTGTTTATGGCTGTATTTAGGTAAAAGTAAGTGCTTTACAGCCACAAATGGCATTCAATACACCATTTACAGCAGTAACTTTCCTGCGATACGCTAATGGCTGCTGCCATTAGTGTATCATGCTTTTTGGAACGCTAGAGAGCTGCCCTGCAGGAACTCTTCCAGATGCGGAGGTGAATGCAGCCAGTCCACTGTGGACTCCGGAGATTGGATTCTTTGGAATTCAGCCTCATTTGAGTCCATGGTGGATTTCTCCAGCATCCCTACTTTTTCCCCACCCTTACAAGGCCCGCCACTCCTCCCTTTCCCTGAAACATGCAGTGTTGAGGGGGCAGCGGTGAAGGGAAGACATGTGATCCACTTTGCCTTCATTAGCCCTGAAAGCTTTACCAGTAAAGGTTCCCAATTCAAAAGTCAGGGCCAGCTTTAATGTAGGTCAAAGTAAGTGCTTTACAGCCATAAATGGTGTAAAATACGCTATTTACATCTATAATTTTCCTGCGATAGGAAAATTGCATTTTTTTAGAAAGCTGGAGAGCCACTCTGCCAACTCTGACAGATGCAGCAGGACTCCAGAGGAATCCATGGGGCCCCAAGAGGCCCAAATTGCCCCACAGCGGTCTGCCCAGACCGGATCCTGGGGGGTTCGTACATCCCTAGGACAAAGGCAAAAGGGGTTGTGCTCAATATATCCTAAACCCCACCCTCTTTTAGATTGAAGATCTTACTGCCAGTAACTAAGCCTCAGGAGAAAACCTTTTAGAGTGGTGGAGGGGCTGCACAAAAGCCCAGAGGGCAGATTGGGACTCCATGTGAGCTGGATTTGGCCCATGGGTTGAGGTTCTGTACATTAAGGAACAGGGAGGACAGAAGCGATGGGGGAAGTCAGGAATGCTTCCATATTCTGGATTTAGATGTGACTTGGAGAAGAACATGATGTTCTTAAAAGCTCACTTCTCCTTTGAATGGGACTTTTATAAGCAAGCAAGGTTCATTTCTGAGTGTTGCTCAGAAGAACTTTGCCAGCATCTCTCCTCCGTAAAATGAGTTGTAGAGCTGAGCTAAAATTTCTCAGAAGACATTCTTCTGAAAAGAAACAAACCAAACCAAACCAAACCAACAACAAAAACAAAAACACTCTTTTTTTATGTCTACCATGCACATAGAAACAAGAAGATCACTTCCCAGAATTTCCTCTGAACATTCTCCACTATGTGTTTGTTTGTTGGTCGGTTGGTTAGTGGCTGCCACTTCTGCACAACCCCCCCAAAATGTGCTGGAAGAATGCTAGATTGAAGGTATTGTGGAGGGAACAGAATAGCAGTCCGTCTGCCAACACAGTCGTTGCTCTTGTTGCTTGCAGCAGCAGCAAAAAACAAAATCTCAAGATCCAGGGATGGCCACCAACTTGGATGGCTTTAAAAGGGGGTTACACAAATTCATGGAGGAGAAGGCTATCCATGGCTACTAGGCTTGAGGGCTATGTGCTCCCTCCAGTACCAGAGGCAGTGAGCCTATGTACACCAGTTGCTGGGGAACATGGGTGGGAGGGTGCTGTTGTGCTCCTGTCCTGCTTGGGGTTTTGGTTGATAGCTGATGGGCCACTGTGTAAATAGAATGCCGGACTAGATGGACCCTTGGTCTGATCCATCTTGGTTCTTCTTATCTTTGTACGTTCTTTTGTTTAAAAAGTTAGGGGGGAAGAAGAAAGACTTTGAGCCCCACCATGGAGAAACAATTGTAGAATTTCTTCTGTTCCTCTCTAGAGAGATTCAATGAGATGGTCTCCCTGCCCCCAATTTCTCTCCCCACAAATAAGATGGAGAATTTCCAAAGAGAGCGATAAGTGAAACTCACCAGAGGGATTTTTGCACAGCCTTATCAGTGGTATAATGGTAAATGTTGATGTGGAGGGTGCACATTGTGGCACTCCCCATAGACACTCCCCCCAGGAGAGTCCAATCAGTCAGGCGGCTGTGCTGACAAACCAGTTCGAGCAGTTTTCATCTCCATTAGGAGCAGGACTTTGCTAAAGCTAATGGGTCTTAATTGCCCACTCAAGACCAGCTACTTCAAAATACTTTGCATTCCGATAATGAACAATAAAATGTTGCTGGGAAAATTCAGCCCCCCCCCCCACACTTCCACAGCTGCCCTGAGGATTGTCATTAAGCTCAGAGGGAATTTGAGGAGAGGCAGTGTGGTGTAGTGGTTAGAGTGTTGGACTGGGACTTGGGAGATCCAGGTTCTGGTCCCCACTTCAATGAAGCTCCTTGTGTGCCTTTGGGCCAGTCACTGACTCTCTGCCTAACCTACCTCACAGGGTTGTCATGAGGATGAAATGGAGAGGAGGGGGATCCTGTAAGCCACCTTGGGTTCCTTGCAAAAGAAAAAAAAAAAGTAGGTCTGTGGACTGCTTTGGCCCGAGGCCTGAAGCCCAAGTCAAAGGGGGCTGCTTTGGGCTACATGGAGCCCCTCCCAAGGCAAAGCGGGTCGGGGGCGCTCTGAAGTGCCTCAGTGTGCTTTGGAGCTTTGGCACCCCGGGCCCAGCCATGCCGGCACCTCCAGGTCCTTGCTTGAGCTGCCCATCACCATCATCATCACTGCTGCCACTGCCTCCATCCCCTCTGTCACTGCTGCCGCCATCGCTGCCACCACTGCTGCTGCCTCCATCATGGCCCCTGCCACCACTGCCTCCGCTACCACTGCTGTCATTATTGCCACTGCCAGCTCAGAGGCCAGGGCCACGCCGGCTCTTCCTGCCAGGAGTCACCTTTTTTAAAATGGCCACTTCCAGGAACTTCCAGGAAGTTGCCATTTCAGAAACTGTGATGCCCTGTGAGAAGAGCTGGCGTGTGTCCAGGCCTCCGAGCTGGAGGCGGCAATGATGACAACAGCGGTAGCAATGGCGGAGGTGGAGGAGGTGGTGGTGATGGACGAGGTGGCAGTGACAGCAGAGGCAGAGGAGGAGGAGGAGGAGGAGGTGGCGGCAGCCCAGGTAACGAGCTCCAAGTTTGCACGGGGTGTCAGGGGCCCCTTGAAGCAGGATTCGGCCAGCCAAATCCTGCTTCATGGTCAGGGCCGAGTTGGGTCAGGGCTCCCCCAAATCAGCCTGAGCCGAGTCTGGCCTGCCTCCAAAGCCATGAAGTGGCTTCCAAGTTGGGTTGGGAGGTCCCTGCACAGCTCTAGAAAAAAGGTGGGATCTAAATGTAATAACTGAAAAAACAAACAAACAGAGAGGTCCGTATGGGGGTCGCTAATGATGTCAGCATCCCTGCTAATAACCTGTGTCAGTACCCTGGGTCCACTTCACCACAGAACCTTAGTTATTCCTTTGCTTTGCCTCAGTGCTGAAACAAGTTTGGAGGAAGGGATCGTGGGTGGCTCAAAACGCCCGCAAAAGACAGCATAACAGGCAGGCGTGCTAGTTCAAAAGGGAGCTGAGCGTGATAGGAAATCTTCAGTGATAAGAAGGCACTGAAGAACCGCTGTTTCTTCAGTGCCTTCTTCTTTTTAAAAGCTCACCAGACAGCAAAATGAAATGCTTTCGAGATTCCTCAGGTGCATCAGAGCTGCTGCTATTATACCCACAATTTCATAACTTGCCAGGCCGCTGCCTTTGTGCACCCAGGTCTGAGTGTCAGTCATGCAGAAAAGTGATTCTGATGACTCCCCGGCTGAGAAATGCGCCCTATCTGAAGTGAGGACAGTGGAGGCTTGCCCTTGGGAAGCCTGACCCCTTTGGCTGACATGGCTTTAGCAAGGAGTGGGGTAAAGAGAAAGGAAAAGAGGGAAGAAATCTATACATTCCCTTTCAGTGAGCTGCCTTTTTGTAAAGTGTACCGACAACCTGGTTGCATGGAAAGCATCAGAGCAGAGAAAACTTTGGGACAGAGCACAGAGATGGTGGGGGGAAGACACTGGGTGTCAGAAGGTGGAGCCAGTCTGACTTGGACCTTGGGGGAACCTCATTCAAGGAAAAGACTTGGGACCCTGCAGAAAGCCCCAGTGGGTCTGAAGAAGGTGTGAAACATGGTCATTTAGATGTTTCACCTGGAACTCCAGTTTTGACCCTTTACTCCAGAGGTCCACAACACAGCACCCCTGCGGGCACTTCCGAAGATGCTTGCAAAGATCTCCAGTCCCTGCCCCCTAATATAACATCCTTGGAAAAGGTTAGGGCAGCCTTCTCTCTCTACCTCTCTAGCCTCACTGTTTCTCTCCCCCAACCTCATTACCTCAGTGTTTCTCCCCCTCTTAGCCTCCATCGTTGCTTTTCTCTACCCCTTTGTAGGGATGGCCCATTTCTGGCTGTAATCTTGCACGTATCAGCCATTCATGACTAGGGTGTATGAAATCTGCAAGTTCTGGTCTGGGGGGGGTCTATGGTGGGGAAATCTGAGCTGCTTGGGGCCCCGCGGATTCCCCAGGAGCTTTGCCACGTCCCTTGGATTTTGTGGGTGGCTCTGCCCCTGGCTGCACTGAAGCCCTTGTTCTCTGCATTGGCTGTTAAGTAGGGATGGGGGAGAATTTCTCCCCGAAACTTCGGGGGGCCGAGTGCCAACGTGTTCGGCCCCCCGAAGTAGTTTCGGGGAGAAATTCTCTGCACCCCCCTGCCCCCCGCGCCCCCCCCCGGGATGGGACTTACCTTTCCCGAATGTCCCTCCCGGCGGCGGGTCCCGGCGGCGGTTCGTCAGGTCTTCGACAGGGGCAGAGGCGGCAGCCAGTCTTTCGGCCGGCTGCCACCGCCGCCGCCATTCCAAGAAAAGTAAAAAAAAAAAAATGCCCCCGTGATAGGCTACGTGACGATTAACGTAGCCTATCACGGCTAGATTTGCAAAGTCAGCCGTGATAGGCTACGTAAATCGTCACGTAGCCTATCACGGGTGACTTAAAAAAAAAAAAAGCACGTACGGCTAATGGCGGCCCCCATAGGGAGCCGCCATTCACGTTCCTTATTTGGTCGATGTAGTCTACGTAAAGATTTATGTAGACTACGGTGAAAATAAGGGCAACGCTATTTGCGTTGCCCTTATTTTCGCTGTAGTCTACGTGAATCTTTACTTGGACTACAGTGACGAAATAAGGAACGCGAATGGTGGCTCCCTATGGGGGCCGCCATTTGCGTACGTGCTGTTTTTTTTTTTAAAGTCACCCGTGATAGGCTACGTGACGATTTACGTAGCCTATCACGGCTGACTTTGCAGATCTAGCCGTGATAGGCTACGTGAATCGTCACGTAGCCTATCACGGGAGCGTGTGTTTTTTTTTACTTTTTATTTCGCGGCCGGGCGAGGCGCCTCCTCCCCGGCCTGAATTTCGGCCGGGCGAGGCGGGAAGCCTCCCCCCCGGCCTGAATTTCAGCCGGGCGAGGCAGGAAGCCTCCCCCCCCGGCCTGAACTTCGGGTGGAGCAGCAAAGCGCCCCCCCACCACGAAAAAAGCTGCGGGACAAGGTAAGTCCCTTTCGTACATCCCTATTGACAGCTGGCCCAGGAAACAAATGCCTCAGTGTGGCACATCAGTACTCTCTCCCTGGCTTCCTCGAGAGCCACCCCATGGGAAATTCATTGGAGGCAGAGGCAAGTGGGGCCAGTCTGCTGAGGACTCTGCAGGTTAGATTCTTGAGAATCCGGCCTGATTTGAGTCAGTGGCGGATTTCTCTGCCATCCCTCTGCATAGCACCATTTTGCATAAGACTAGACGTGCGCGTATACATGATCACCGTTTTCTTTTGCACAATGGTGCTCATAGTGTTCACAGACTGATCCAGGGTGAGTACGGGGGGCTTGCTGTGGGTGGGGGGTCGACCATGAGTCCAGGGGCCATGCGAGCTGTATCAGCAGCTCAGTGGGTGCCCAGAGGACCCAAACTGTGTGGCGTCCGACCATCCCTGTCCCTTTGCCATCCTGTTACCTCTCCCTCTCAGCCTTCAGCCTTACTATTCGCCCCCTTGTGCACGCGTGTGCACTCCCCACTTTAGCTCACTTTTGACTAACCAGGCCCAGTGTCAGCCATTATGTGATTAGCCACAACCTCCATGGGAGCCATTTTGTGGTGGTGCCCACGGCGGCCACCATTTGCATTCCTTATTTTTTACCATTTTATCCTACGTCAATATTTACATAGGCTATTACGGCGAAAAAAAAAGGGGAACGCAAATGGTGTAGCGGGCGCTATTTGTGTTCCCCTTTTTTCCCCACCGTAATAGCCTACATAAATATTTACATAAGATAAAATGGAGAAAAATAGGGAACGCAAATGGCGGCCGCCATAGCCGCCGCCATTTGCGTACACGTTGTTTGTTTGTTTTTTTGCTTGCCGTGATAGGCTACGTAAATACTTACATAGCCTATCACGGCAGCCTGGCTGGGCGCAAATGGCAGCCGCTACGGCAGCCGCCATTTGTGTCTGCAGCAGCCCGTCTGCTGCTGGAACTCTGGCTGTGGACGGCCCTGGCCGACTGCTCTGCGGAGCTGCCACAGAGCGGAGCCAGCCGGGCAGGATTCCAGACGGGAGGACCGGATTGCCTCCCCCTCCATCGAGGATTATGGGGGGAGGGACGGAGTGCCTCCCCCCCACCACAAATCACATCTGCGAAAAGGTAAATGACTTTTGTACATCCCTAGATGGCAGTATCCTATTTGCCCATCCCAGTTTCCTTTCCCTTGCCCACCGATCATGGAAATGCCTCTCCCAAGGCTTAGGTACTGGCAGTAAGAGTTTGAAGCTAAAAGATACTGCCTTTTTCGGTATTTCAGCCCTACCCCTTTTGTTTGGCCACACCCCCTTTGCCTTCAGCCCTGCCCACCACTAAAATGTATCCCCCGAGAAGTTCTCCAAGATTGAATTTGGCCCTCAGGCTGAAAGAGGTTCAACAACTCTGCCCTCCATCCCACCATGGATCTAGATTCTCTCCCTTCTCCCCTTGGCTGTAGGGGTGGACGAAAGTCACTTACCTGTCGTCGAAGGCCGTTCGCGGTGGGGGGGAGGCGCTTCGCTGCTCTCCCCGCGAAGTTCAGGACGGGGGGGAGGCTTCCTGCCTCGCCCGGCCGAAATTCAGGCCGGGGAGGAGGCGCCTTGCCTCGCCCGGCCGCAAACACGAAAGTAAAAACAAAAACAAAAAAAACACCCCCTGATAGGCTACGTGACGATTCACGTAGCCTATCACGGCTAGATTTGCAAAGTCAGCCGTGATAGGCTACGTCAATCGTCACGTAGCCTATCACGGGTGACTTAAAAAAAAAAAAAAAGCGCGTATGCGAATGGCGGCCCCCATAGGGAGCCGCCATTCGCGTTCCTTATTTAGTCGCTGTAGTCTACGTAAATGTTTACGTAGACTACGGCAAAAATAAGGGCAACGCAAATAGCGTTGCCCTTATTTCCGCCGTAGTCTATGTAAACATTTACGTAGACTACAGCGACCAAATAAGGAACGGGAATGGCGGCTCTCTATGGGGGCCGCCATTATCCATACACTCTTTTTTTTTTTTTTTCAAAGTCACCCGTGATAGGCTACATGACGATTGACGTAGCCTATCACGGCTGACTTTGCAAATCTAGCCGTGATAGGCTACGTGAATCGTCACATAGCCTATCAGGGGGCGTTTTTTTTTTCTTTCATTGTAATGGCGGTGGTGGCAGCCGGTCGAAAGACTGGCTGCCGCTCCCGCCTCGCTTGAACACCCGCCGAACCGCCGGCTGGACCAGCCACCAGGAGGGACATTCGGTGAAGGTAAGTCCCGTCCCGGGGGGGTGCGGGGTGCGGGGGGGTGCAGAGGATTTCTCCCCGAAACTTGTTTGGGGGGCCGAACACATTGGCGCTCGGCCTCCCGAAGTTTCGGGGAGAAATTCTCCGCCATCCCTACTTGGCTGCCATGAGTAAGTCAAAGGTGGGCCTCAAAGGAGATGTAGAATTAGCAGAGGAGTGCTCACCTGACTTCAATGAGACTTCAAGACAAGACTCCCCAGACCCTGATATAAGGAACCAACTTTCGACACTTGGAACATCCAAGCCCCCTGCCGATGATTGTGTTGTAAAGCTTGGTAACTCTGCTCCCATACAACAAGATGACCCAGAATGCATCACACATGCCTACGAGTTAACCCTAAGCTCTGAGGATGCTTTCCTACTTCCTTTCCAGCTGAGGCATTTTCTGGCATGCTCCAACCAGTGGCCACCACAACCTTTATTCTTTAATACCCATTCAGAGTGATGGCAGTGTGTTGATGGAAACATTGCTCTCACTCTGTATTGGCTTGGCCCTTGGTGAAGTTACATAGTTGAACTGGATTGGTGACATGGTTTTGTGATGTCAGCACACTGGCTCCTTAACACCTGATTGGCTGGGATCATTCAAGAAGAAACCCTTATTAAAAAACAAAAACAAAACTGCCACTAACATAGCAGCAAGGAGGAACTAGCAGGAAAAAATGTAAACCTTAGAGTGGGTGGGGATGGGGTACAGCTCACCTTTCTCTCCCCAAAAACTCATGGGTGAAGGTTTGACACAGCCCTCTTTGAAATTGTTACAGAACAGGTGAATAATACATTTTATAGGAAATCAAATTGTCACATTTCCATAGTCCCAGACTTGCATGGGAGTGATCCCTTGAAAGGAACAAAAAAGAAGTAGAAGAGAGAACCTATAGATTGGCCTTTGATATGCATTGCCCAATGTGCGATCTGATAAATGAGAATTTGCTGGTTTTCTGCCAGGTGGAAATGCTTCTGCATTCACAAGGTAATTTTGAAATTGTGTCTGGTTCTCATTGTGTCTTATCCAATTGGCCACTGATAGTCTGCATTCCTATGAAAAAATGCAGTCATTAGGACATTTAATTTGCAGCTGCTGAAATTTATATTTGCAATTTTGGTGACAATCAATAAAGGAAACGAAGGAGGTGCATTCAAGGTTTAACGAAGACAAATGGAATGCAGCAGTCACCCTCCCATTAAAAAAGAAGACGAAGCTTGATTTAAACAGGGTTTATAAAGAACGAAGGAAAACAGACCATAGATTTGTATGGTGAAACAGATGAATAATGCATGATTTCCAGGCAAACAAATGTTCTTATGGTCAGTGTGAGTTCTTTTTACCTGGGAAATATTAATGTAGAATAATGTCTAATTGAAATCAACTAAGCATGCCAAAGACAAAAACAAAGTAAGGACTTTTAATATCCCAAGTGGCTAAAGATCAATGGGCAGGTATGCCGCAAGTAGGGGAAGGCGGATCTATTTCTGTTCCATGTCACTTCCACGTGTATTCAGCCATCAGTCCATTTCATCTCATTTCCTTATTAAACAAATTAATTGCTTAACAAAAACCCAACAAACATTCACATTTAAATACATATTTTCTCCCCAAATATTTCTTTTTAAATGCATGTTGTTGTTGTTTAGAGTCAAGAATAGGGATGTACAAAAGTTCTGCCACGGATCTCGGGGAGGCTGAATGCCAGCGCATTCGGCCCCCTGAAATCGGTGGCGCAACGGCCCGCCACCCCCCGGGATGGGACTTACCTGGGGCGGATCTTCCTGGCAGTGGCGGCTGCAGCGGCGGTTCGGCAGCGGCGGCAGCGGCAGCTGCGGCGGCCGGTCTTCCAACCAGCTGCTGCCGCCGCCATTTCCAAGTTAAAACAAACAAACAAACAAACAAAAAAGTGATAGGCTACGTAAAGATTTACGTAGCCTATCACGGCTAAATTTTAAAAACACAGTGATAGGCTACATAAATGTTTATGTAGCCTATCACGGCTGATTAAAAAAACAAAAACAGGTGTATGTAAATGGCGGCACCCATGGGCGCCGCCATTTGCGTTCCTTATTTTGGGACGTCTTAGTCTACATAAACATTTACTTAGACTAAGACGGTGAAAATAAGGGGAACGCAAATAGCGTAGACATTTGCGTCCCTGCAGTCAGCCATGATAGGCTACGTAAATGTTTACGTAGCCTATTTGCGTCCCTGCTAGCCAGCGGTCGGATGTCCGGCTGTTGGCGGAGCCGGCCGGCGGCTCCGCAGAATTGCTGCAGAGCACAGCCGGCCGGCCAGGATTCCGGGGGGGGGGGAACGGAGTGCCTCCCCCCCCAACAAGGATTCCGGGGGGAGGGACGGAACGTCTCCCCCCGCACTATCAGCATAATCCCCGAAAGGTAAATGATTTTCATACATCCCTAGTCAAGAACCTTGTCAGAGCATCCAGGCAGCAGGGAGGCTGGTGGATAACCATGTTCTGACCTGTACATTAAGACTCCATGATCCAGTAGGTACAGATCAGGTTAGTTGGCACCAGAATTCCTGCAACTGTAGACTTGGAAGGTCCCTTAGTGATCATCTAGCCAAGGGGTGTGCCACTTGTTTGGGCCAGTGGGCACTTTTGGCAATTTGAGAAACTGTCACGGGCACCACTGCAAAATGGTTGCCATGGGAGGTGTGGCTAAGTACAGAGTATGAGTAACCTGCCCAAATGACTGTGTACATGGCAGAAGCAGAGCCAGAACACACTAAACAACTCGTTTAACCCACAGTTTTCAGCTGTCTTCTTCTTCTTCTTCTTCTTCTTCTTCATGGCTGGGTGCAAAAGGCCTGTGAAATTTCACAGCAGGCAAAGTTAGGGAGAGTTCTAACTCCACTCCCCAGAACCAGAGGATCTCACCATGGGGTAGTGATGTTTGCCTTGAGCACCCCCCCTTCCCCCTTCTTTTTGTCTCAGCAGCACTATGGTACCTGGATCTGGCCACTCAGTAATCCAGTCCCTGGATCAAGCCACAGTTAAACAAATTTTAAAAAAGATAATTCCCACAATCCCCCTGACCTAGCATGGCTCTGGAGCACTGTGGGAAATTAAAAGGGTGGCAAGAGGAACAAAAAACAATCCATCCCATTCCAGAGGAGACTTTACCAGGTCCTCTTCCAATGTGAATCTGGGCCTACGAGTGACACCCCACCCCACACTGCCCTCTATAGATAAATAGGGCTGGAAGGACCCATGACTCATAACTTGCCCACTTCAGTTATAGACCTGAAGTGCTGCCTTCCATTCCACTCTGTTTTCTTTTTGTTTTTCCTCAGAAAGGCAGGAGATGCGGCTGTCTCCGTCCCTCTCCGCTTTACCTCCCTGGGGGTGAAAGGATGAAAGGACGTGTGTTTAAGGAACTTGTGCCTTTAAGTCAGCCTTTCATGATGCCAGATAATAGGCAGTG
This sequence comes from Heloderma suspectum, assembly GCF_057233095.1. Taxonomy (NCBI): domain Eukaryota; kingdom Metazoa; phylum Chordata; class Lepidosauria; order Squamata; family Helodermatidae; genus Heloderma; species Heloderma suspectum. The sequence goes on along the minus strand of NC_139469.1, from coordinate 13,388,211 downwards.
TTGTCAAGCAACCCTCGGGATGGAGTCTGCCACACTAGTACTGTCTCTGCCCCGCCCTCCCCGGGAATGAGTCATTGTGAGTTCAAATTCAGAGGAACCCATACAAGGAAAAAGCAGGACTGAGATAATGAGTGCAGAAGAGAGTGAAAAGGAGTCAGAGGGTAGAGGGAGCAGGGTGAGGAAAGAGGAAAGAAAACCACTGTATGTTGAAAGGCGTTGCTCCTTAAATGAACTCCTGCACTTTTGTGCCCTGCGTCTTTGTAGATCTTTTGTACAAGTGTCGTTTCCTAAGTGCAAAAAGGGAAATTGTAAAGGAAGAATCAAAAGCCTTCATAATTATGTGTCGTCGACTCTCCACAGAACCGGCCTATCTCTCGTTTGCTGCCAATTTAGAAACCAGATCATAAAAATGCACTGAAATCTTTTTTGGTGGTGGCAGGGGACCGTACAATTCGCAGCCGAATGTGGCTTCCGAGCAGAGGCAATGCTTCCTCGCGCAACATGCGGGCCCCCAGAGTTCTGAAGTTTGTTTGAATGGATGTCACCGTTCTTCTCCCTTCCTTGAGAGCCAATTATAGTACATTAGGGGCAGGGAGAAGGGGACAGGAGTGTTTCTTGTCTGCCTGCTAAGCTTTCCCTTTTGTGGAGGCAAAGTACATTCTGTTTCAAAAGGACCTTTCTAGGAGAAACCATAGAGCAAAGGTAGTATTTGCAAATGGTCAAGGCTGATAAAATTAGTAGATTAGTAGATCTAGTAGATAAAATTATGTTTATTATTGAGAGCCCTGTTTAGTCATTCTCCATGTGTACATCATCCACATGGAGAAGGGGACAGCAGGACTAGGAGTGTTGGAGAAATTTGTTTCAGTTTGTTTTTGATCCAGATTTTACCCCGTTTGCACCTCCCGGACAGAACATGGACTCAGACGCAATCTGCAGTTGAAGTCGATACATTTCCAAGCTTGCAATGTGATTCACAGACACCCCCTCCCCCAATGTGTTAGGCAGGATGCACACATGTGGAAAATGTGCATAGAAACATCTGTATTTTTGACACATCTGAACCAATACATTTCAATCAATGGGAGAGGAATGCATACATTTCACAGATGTGCACAATTGATCCATAGATTTTTTGGGGGGGAGGGAAATATGCATGGATTTCCATGTGTGTCTGTCCCCTTTCAATTTGATATGGACTCAAGTTGGAATGAGCTTCCAGGTGGAATTTGGAGAACTTCAGTGAACTTGGGGTTTGCTCATTCAGACATCCCTAACCCAGAATGGCCACGCATCCTGGACGTCCTTGTGTTGCTCTGGTACCTGGATAGGGAAAGCTTTTGTGGGTGAGTCTCCATTCAGGTGTAAGCTCTCCATTAGCAGAGACCTCTGCCCACCTGTGGATACCCAGAGGAAATGGTTGGTACCACCTGGGCTGGAGGCCCTTGTGAAAATGCTGGGCTGGAGGCCCTAGTGACAGAGACTGGCTCCTCCTGACCAGGAAGGATTATAAAGCCTTCCTGTTTAGGCTTTATTCACTTACCTGGGCTCCTGCGTATGACCCAGCTCTGGTAGCCAGCCCGAATGTTCCTTAACTCAGCCACTGCAGAGCTCCTTCTATTTATTTTTATGTTTAAATAAATGCAGAAGCGTAAGTGGCTGGATATGGAGGAGGTTTTTCTGAGAGCCTCTTGGCTAGCATGGCCCTTGTGAAAGTATTTCTTATTTTGAACTCTGAGAAGTGTGAGTTGTGTCAGCAAGCAGCGTCTCTGAGAGGGGAAATCTAGCTAAACAGCTGGTGCCGCTGTAGGAGGCAACACTCTCTTCCACCGCTCTTCTTGAGGGAGCACGGATTACTCATGAATGTGCCTTCTAATCCCCGTATGACTCATATACCTCCCACCTTCAAAGAAAGCAAAATCCCGGCAGGAGTAACATGACCCAGACATGATGAGGTGGATGAGCTCTTGCTGGGTTTCAAGTTGGCCCCAAGGCACCAACAAAACGCTTGCTTGCATGTTTTCTTTTTGGATCCAGGTGCTCTGGTTGGGGGTGCTCTTCCTGGAAAAGGCTGATGGAACAGTTGACCACTTGCCAAGAGGCTATATATCAAGCACTTAGACATCTCCCCTTCCTTCAAGATTCCCCCTTTTCTATCACTAAGTGAATGGATGCCAGGAATTGCACATGCTGTTTTGCAAAACAACAAATGTGGGGGGAGGGGGGGCAGGGCGGTGGTGTTATGGGACTATATAGGGTGGGATTACGGAGAGATGAAAGGTGGAGCTTAAAGCCTTCATTGAGTTAACTGGTGCAATTAAGGGATAGAGCGGTATGATGTTGACTGTAGATTAAAACTAGAGCTCCAATTAATTGCAGCCGGCCATCTGGGCTCTTCTGTACCCACCCTTGGGACCTGGCTGGTTACTCCTGTGCTTTCCCCACCCCCTCACTGCTTCTTGTAGTGCCAACAGCTCATCTTCATTTGCTGGAGACATTCATCCATCTCCTGTCTGCCTGGACTGGAGATGCAAGGGAGTAGTACAGCCAAAGACCAGTGTAGGGGTGGGAAAGGTAGGGAGAAATGGATGGAAAGGACTAGGGATGTCAGAGAATTTCACCACGAATCTCAGGGAGGCCGAATGCCAGCGCTTTCGGTCCCCCGAAATTGGTGGCGAAATGGTCTGCCCCCCCCCCCGCGGGAAGGGACTTACCTTGGGCGAATCCTCCTGGCAGCGGCGGCTCCGGCGGCGGTTCACCGGTGGTTCGGCGGCCAGTCTTCTGACTGGCTGCTGCCGCCGCCATTTCCACTAAAAAACAAACAAACAAAAAATGTGATAGGCTACGTAAAGATTTACGTAGCCTATCACAGCTAGATTTTTACAAAATACCGTGAAAGGCTATGTAAAGGTTTAAGTAGCCTATCACGGCTGAGTAAAAAAAACAAAACAAACAGCGCGTACGCAAATGGCGGCGCCCATGGGCACCGCCATTTGCATACGCGCGGTTTTTAATTTTTTTTTACTCAGCCATGATAGGCTACGTAAACATTTACGTAGCCTACCATGGCTGACTGCAGGGATGCAAACGGCGGCGGCTATGGCCGCTGCCATTTGCGCACCCGGCAGGCCAGGATTCAGGGGGGGAGGGACGGAGCGCCTCCCCCCCACCTCAAATCAAATTTCGTTAAAGGTAAGTCACTTTCGTACATCCCTAGAAAGGACACAATGTAGGGATGGGGGAGAATTTCTCCCCGAAACTTCGGGGGGCCGAGCGCCAACGCATTTGGTCCTCCGAAGGTTGTTCGGGGAGAAATTCTCCGCCCCCCCCCGGGATGGGACTTACCTTTCACGAATGTCCCTCCCGGCATCGGGTCCCGGCGGCGGTTTGGCAGGTCTTCGTCAGGGGCGGGGGCGGCAGCCGGTCTTTCTACCGGCTGCCGCCGCAGCCATTACAAGCAAAGTAAAAACAAAACAAAACTCCCCTGTGATAGGTTATGTAACGATTAACGTAGCCTATCATGGCTAGATTTGCAAAGTTAGCCGTGATAGGCTACGTTAATCGTCACGTAGCCTATCACGGGTGACTTTAAAAAAAAAAAAAGCGTGTACGGCTAATGGCGGCCCCCATAGGGAACCGCCATTCGTGTTCCTTATTTGGTCCCTGTAGTCTACGTAAAGATTTACTTAGACTATGGCGAAAATAAGGACAACGCAAATTGTTGTTGTTGTTGTTGTTCCATCGTTCAGTCGTGTCCGACTCTTCGTGACCCCATGGACCATAGCACGCCAGGCCTTCCTGTCCTGCGCTCTCTCCCGGAGCGTGCTCAAGTTCATATTCATTGCATCCGTGATGCTATCCAGCCATCTCATCCTCTGCCGTCCCCTTCTCCTTTTGCCTTCAGTCTTTCCCAGCATCAGGGTCTTTTCCAGAGAGTTTTCTCTTCGCATTAGGTGGCCAAAATATTGGAGCTTCAGCTTCAGTATCTGTCCTTCCAATGAGCACTCAGGGTTGATTTCCTTTAGGATGGACTGATTTGACCTCCTTGTAGTCCAGGGCACTCGTAAGAGTCTTCTCCAGCACCACAGTTCGAAAGCATCAATTCTTCGGCGCTCAGCCTTCCTTATAGTCCAGCTCTCACAGCCATACATTACTACTGGGAAAACCATAGCTTTGATTAGACGGACCTTTGTCGGCAAGGTGATGTCTCTGCTTCTTACTATGCTGTCTAGGTTGGCCATAGCTTTCCTCCCAAGGAGCAAGCGTCTTTTAATTTCATGGCTACAGTCACCGTCTGCGGTGATCTTGGAGCCCAAGAAAGTAAAATCTGTCACTGCTTCCATTTCTTCCCCTTCTATATGCCAGGAAGTGATGGGGCCAGATGCCATGATCTTAGTTTTTTTAATGTTGAGTTTCAAACCAGCTTTTGCACTCTCCTCTTTCACCCTCAACAAGAGGCTCTTGAGATCCTCTTCGCTTTCTGCCATTAGGGTGGTATCGTCTGCATATCGGAGGTTCTTGATAATTCTCCTGGCAATCTTAATTCCGACCTGTGATTCATCCAACCCGGCATTTCTCATGATGTACTCTGCATATAAGTTAAATAAGCAGGGTGACAATATGCAGCCTTGTCGTACTCCTTTCCCAATTTTGAACCAATCGGTTGTTCCATGTCTGGTTCTTACTGTTGCTTCTTGACCCTCGTACAGGTTTCTCAGGAGACAGGTAAGGTGGTCTGGTACTCCCATCACTTTAAGAATTTTCCACAGTTTGTTGTGATCCACACAATCAAAGGCTTTAGCATAGTCAATGAAGCAGAAATAGACGTTTTTCTGGAATTCTCTTGCTTTCTCCATGATGCAGCGAATGTTGGCGATTTGATCTCTAGTTCCTCTGCCTCTTCGAAACCCAGCTTGTACTTCCGGTAGTTCTCGGTTCGCATACTGCTGAAGCCTAGCTTGTAGGATTTTGAGCATCACCATGCTGGCATGTGAAATGAGCACAATTGTGCGGTAGTTTGAACACTCTTTGGCGTTGCCCTTCTTTGGAATTGGAATGTAAACTGACCTTTTCCAGTCTTGTGGCCACTGTTGAGTGTTCCAGATTTGTTGGCATATTGAATGCAGCACTTTAACAGCATCATCTTTTAGGATTTTAAATAGCTCGGCTGGAATACTGTCATCTCCGCTAGCTTTGTTGTTACTAATGCTTCCTAAGGCCCACTTGACTTCACTCTCTAGGATGTCCGGCTCAAGTTCAGTGACCGCACTATCATGGCTATCAGGGACATTCAGATCTTTCCTGTATAGTTCTTCTGTGTATTCTTGCCACCTCTTCTTAATCTCATCTGCTTCTGTTAGGTCCCTGCCTTCTTTGTCCTTTATCATGCCCGTCTTTGCACAAAACGTTCCCTTGAGATCTCCAATTTTCTTGAAGAGATCTCTAGTCTTTCCCATTCTGTTGTTTTCCTCGATTTCTTTGCATTGTTCATTTAAGAAGGCCTTCTTGTCTCTCCTTGCTATTCTCTGGAACTCTGCATTCAGTTGGGTATATCTTCCCCTTTCTCCCTTGCTTTTCGCTTCCCTTCTTTCGTGAGCTACTTGTAAAGCCTCATCAGACAGCCACTTTGCTTTCTTGCATTTCTTTTTCTTTGGGATGGATTTCGTTGCTGCCTCCTGAACAATGTTACGGACCTCCGTCCATAGTTCCTCAGGCACTCTGTCTATCAGGTCTAATCCCTGAAATCTATTCCTCACGTCCACTGTATATTCATCAGGGATATGATTTAGGTCATACCTGAACGGTTTAGTGGTTTTCCCGACGTTCTTCAATTTAAGCCGAAATTTTGCAAGAAGCAGCTCATGATCTGAGCCACAGTCAGCTCCAGGTCTTGTTTTTACCGACTGTATGGAGCTTCTCCATCTTTGGCTGCAAAGGACATAATCAATCTGATTTCGATATTGACCATCTGGTGACGTCCATGTGTAGAGTCGCCTCTTGTGCTGTTGGAAAAGAGTGTTTGCTATGATCAGCATGTTCTCTTGGCAAAACTCTATTAGCTTTTGTCCTGCTTCATTTTGTACACCAAAGCCATGCCTGCCTGTTATCCCGGTGATTTCTTGACTTCCTACTTTAGCATTCCCTTATTTCCACCGTAGTCTACGTAAATCTTTACGTAGACTACAGGGACCAAATAAGGAACGCGAATGGCGGCTCCCATGGGGGCCGCCATTTGCGTACGCACTTTTTTTTTTCCCAAAGTCACCCGTGATAGGTTACGTGATGATTAACGTAGCCTATCACGGCTGACTTTGCAGATCTAGCCGTGATAGGCTACGTTAATCTTTACGTAGCCTATCACAGGGGCTTTTTTTTTTCTTTTTTCTTTTGAAGTTCGCAGCCGGGGAGACGGGACGCTTCTCCCCGGCCTGAATTTCTGCTGGGCGAGGCGGGAAGCCTCCCCCCCAGCCTGAATTTCGGCCGGGTGAGGAGGGAAGCCTCCCTCCCCCAGCCTGAACTTCGGGGGGAGCAGCGAAGCACCTCCCCCCCACCGCGAAGCAAGCTGCGAGACCAGGTAAGTGACTTTTGTGCACCCCTAACACAATGCAAAAGTAGTAAATGGGGGACAAGTTTCTCCCATTTTGAACAGGGATGGGCAAATCTGTCAGATTCATTTATTTTTCCCACATGCATCAGCATCAGCATCTTCATCAGCATCTTTATCCTCCCCATTATTCCAAGGTTTCTCCCTGCCCCTCTCCTGAATAGGGATGGATGGGCACTCGCCTTGTCCGGGTTCTCCGGGCACCCACCCAGCGCCTGCCTCCGCTCGCATAGCCTCATACCCACCCTCAAGCCCCACACCTGCTCGCCAAGCTGCCCGCGCTTACCTGGGCCCTATCCTTCTCTGCTGGGATTGCCATGTTTTGAAAAAACATGGTGATCACAAAACTGTGCACGTAGAGTCGTAGGCATACACAAAATGGAGCCGTGAATCACCCAAATAGACAAGATTCATGGCCCCATTTTGCATAAAAGTCTATGTGCGCAGTTTTGCAATCGCTGCATTTGTCTATGTGCACAGCTTTGCTATCTCCATGTTGTTTTCAAAACATGGCAACCATGGCAGAGGTGGACGGGGGTCAGGTAAGAGCGGGCAGCTTGGCGAATGCAGAGGGGGGTTGAGTGGGGCAGGGGCTCGGTGGGAGTGGCTCCTGGTGTGTGGGTGGTCTGCCAGAAACCTGGACCGAGATAGGCACCTGCAGCACCCCTACTCCCAGATAAGAATGTTGCAAATTTTAGTCAATTCTTATGAAAAGCAAACTGAAACAAAATGCTCAGCCATCCGCAGCAGCCAAATTTAATTGGTACTATTCATCTGCAGCTATTCCCAGCATAGATAGAACCATGATGCATCTGCCTGCCATGTAGCTGTTAAAGATGGGGGTCCTGTCAGGAAAACAAAACAAAACAAAACAAAAAGCAAAAATCAGGTGGAGTGCACAGAGATTCAAAGCCAATCACTCAAGGCCCTGGGCCTGGCTAGGGATGTGCGTGCAAACAAAATCTGAGCCTGCAGAGGTTCTCCACCTTATTCCATCTTGTGTCCACAGCAGATAGAGAGCTTCAATTTTTTTCTTTGTGTGTGTGCTCATGCCTGTTTTCCCAAATGTACATATCAGTTGTGCACATTTTTGAAATGTACACGTTTTTCTTCCACTGATTATGTCATGTTTTTAAACAGTGAAAACACTGTTTTCATGACATTTTGCAACTGTGCACATGCTTTCTAACACATTTTGGGGGGTCCACAAACCATATTGCAGGCCCAGAAATGCATGGAGTTCAACTATGCATGGCGTTCAAGACTGTGATCAATTCATGAGATGCAAACAGGGTAAAATCCTGATTAAAAACATGAATTGAAATGAACTTTTTATTCATCCCAGGGCCTGGGTGGACAAATCCATCAGTTTTGGTTTCTCCCACTTTTTTTTAAAAAAAATCTCCTCCTCCTCCTCCTTTTTACCAAATGGGGAGAACACTGTGATTTTGGGTAAATTCTTATCAGAACCAAACCAAAAATGAATCCTCACTCATGCCTAATTCTGAGTGAAAAGGAAACATTTTGTCTCTCACTAGTTTTTATGACAAACACAATAAATATAAGGGCATTGGTAGGGATCGGAGAATGAGGGATGTTCAAAATCACCAGGATTCTCCAAACATTGTCTTGTGACTCATCTTGTCCCCAATTACCAAATACCATCTCTGCTTGTTCTGCACAAACTGGAAAATTGCACAAATCAAGCAGTGACTGAATGTGAAATTTGTGCAACTTTCCCTTGTTCAACATGCTCAACTTTCCTACCTTTATGCAACTTTCCTCCATAGACTCAAGTGGAGCTGATTCAGTCTACATGGAAAAATCATGTGAATTATGCAACCTGTAAATTCAGGAAATGTGCATAAATTTAGGAAATTGGAGATGAGCACACGTTTGGAGTTTTACGAACATTTTCGATGGACATGTGCTTGCACACTCCCTCATGTTCAGAGTTGTAAACAGGGTACGTTTGCATGTTTTGCAAGCAAAAATGAAATTTTTCATACATATCCAGATACTGGACACTAGTACGAGAAGCTGGGGTTAACAGGCTGAAAATTAACATCTTGAGAAACACTAGTTGCTATGGTACTGAAATCACTTCCTGGGGAACATTCCTGGGCAATGTATTTTACAAAAGTACTGAAAATTTCAGTTAGTCTGTCTGAGTTTTCAGAATGTGTTGTCTCTCGAACCTGGAGTATGGGATTCACAGGTGCTGATAACTTAGAGCATCATTTAACAAGGTTCCATGCAGTTCTTTGGGCCCTCAATATAGACATCAGCGCCAGCTTCAAGGTTCTGACGCTTTCAGGCAAGGCACCCTTAAATGACCCCCTCCTTCAGTGAACTACCTCCTTACCATTCGGGATGGATGGACTCGACTCACCCTTTCTAGCCTCACTATTCCTGTCCCCCAAGCTCTAAGATTGTGGAGATGGCCCTGTATGGTCGCCATTATAAGAAACATTAAATGTATGAAAAATATGGAGCCCCCATCTTGAGTAAAAATGGCAGATTGCAGAGAGGAGTGGGCAGCTGCAGGGTGCTTCTGGACTGCGCAGTGCTTGATCAGCGTGTACGTGAGGGCCTCCTAGCTTGGCGAGTGGGCTCTGGGGGGCTGGGCATGGGGGACTCCACCAGACTCCCAGACCCAATCAGGCATTTGTGACATCTCTACTAACCACCATTGTCACCAGCTGCTGTTGCTCCTCGTCCTCTTTCTCATTATCGCTACTGCTTTGCAGGCAGAGAGCCAGTGATCAAATGGGTGTTGGCATCTATGGCTCCTATTTCTCACCACTACCACCATTGTCTGGGCCAGAATGAGAGGAAGCTGAACAAGCAGGTTGCAAGGCTGAAGAGGAGGAGCTCTTCATCAACAGTCGAGGAGGAGGAACTCCCGGGTGCTCTTGTTAGTCGGCCCCAGCTGGGTTGTGGGCCCTCGACAGGTGCCTGACCATGCTTACCTTTGATGCCAGCTGTGGTAGGCTTGCTGCAGGATTTCTCATGGGAAAGGAAGGGGAATCTGGAAGCTGGGTTGTACTTAAGGGGACAGCACACAGTCAGTTTATTGAGCCTGAATATGGTACAAGAATGGTAGTGCAATCTGTTGGAACCACCCTGAATTACTGAAATACAGTGGCCCATTCATGTAATGATGGTATATTCCCTTCTTCCATTCAGGAAAATCATTCTCAAGTATGAAAAGGAGCATCCATTCAATCACTTCCATTTATATCCTGCATTTATTTATTTTTACGTTCACAGATTCTGTTGTTAGATTAATTTCCATTTCTTGCTAATGCGTTGAGACAAGCCTTATTTGATTTAATTGGCTGCCAAGATCAGTTGATGGCATGGTTGTAATTTGCACTTTAAGGCCCCCAAACCATCTCAACCTATCGTTTGTTTGCAGCACATGCCTAGCAAAGGAATTCATCAAAGCAAGCAGGATTTTTAATAGTTTCTCTCATTAGAGTCTCTTAATTAGGTTTCTTCTGTTATTACACCAGGGGAACTGGAGATGCCCCTGGTGAAAACTTCAGAACTACAATTAAATTAACTTAAATTCAAGAAGAAACCTTGAACTTCAGTGCAGTTGCTTCCCTCTTTGGTTCAATTTAAACTCGATTTTAGACCCATAGCGTCCCTAAGGTGGTGGTGGTTGTCACATCATTGTAACTACAACATTGTGGGTGGAGGGACCAAAACGAAAACAAAGCAGAGGTCAGAAACTAAAGATCTTCTTTAGACACACTCAAAGACTTGGACAGTCCCAGTGAGGGTTTTTTTTGGGGGGGGCGGGGGTTAAATTATCTTTGAATAGAAGATTCTCATCCTTTTCACATAACAAAATGTTTCTGAAAGTCCTCTATTTTCCATGGGAGAGTGTATTCTAGGATCATAAGCTTCAACCCTATCTGGGTGCAAGGAAGTAATCATGAAGGTCTTTGGATTGTGGCCATAAAATAGAAACCAGCAAAATGGGAACCCCTACAAAAGTTGCCCCGCAAAGCAAAAAGCAACAGGCTAAGCAAAATAGTGTTTTAGCACAGGAGACTGGAGTTTGAAGTCCAAATGTATTGAAATTGGCCACATTGACTTTCCCTGAGGAAGGTCCTACGTGTGGTCCATATTGCATTGAAGCTATTTATTTTTGTGGAATGAACACCACGTTTGCTTACCACATCGTTGTGTGCTTTTTGGCACAAAGAAACAGGTAGATAAAACACCACAAAATCTTTAACCTTCATTAACTCAACAACCATGTTCAGCTGTCGTTAGGGGTGGACGAAAGCCACTTACCTGTCCTCGAAGCTTGTTCGCGGTGGGGGGGAGGCGCTTCGCTGCTCCCCCCGCGAAGTTCAGGCCAGGGGGGGTAGGCTTCCCGCCTCGCCCGGCTGAAATTCAGGCCGGGAGGGAGGCTTCCCGCCTCGCCCGGCCGAAATTCAGGCCGGGGAGGAGGCGCCTCGCCTCGCCCGGCTGCAAACTAAAAAGTTTTTTTTTTTTTCCAAAACGCCCCCATGATAGGCTACGTGACGATTAACATAGCCTATCACGGCTAGATCTGCAAAGTCAGCCATGATAGGCTACGTTAATCATCACGTAGCCTATCACAGGTGACTTTAAAAAAAAAAGCGCGTACGCAAATGGCGGCCCCCATAGGGAGCCGCCATTCGCGTTCCTTATTTGATCGCTGTAGTCTACGTAAATCTTTACGTAGACTACGGCGAAAATAAGGGCAACGCAAATAGCATTGCCCTTATTTTTGCCATAGTCTACGTAAATCTTTACGTAGACTACAGCGACCAAATAAGGAACGGGAATGGCGGCTCCCTATGGGGGCCGCCATTATCTGTACGTGCTTTTTTTTTTTTTTAAGTCACCCGTGATAGGCTACATGACGATTTACGTAGCCTATCACGGCTGACTTTGCAGATCTAGCCATGATAGGCTACGTTAATCGTCACGTAGCCTATCACGGGGGCATTTCTTTTTTCTTTTATTGGAATGGCGGGGGCGGCAGCCGGTCAAAAGACCGGCTGCCTCTCCTGCCCCGGACGAACACCCACCGAACCGCCGGCCGGACCCGCCGCCGGGAGGGACATTCGGCAAAGGTAAGTCCCATCCCGGGGAGGGTACGGGGGGTGGGGGGGTGCGGAGAATTTCTCTCCAAAACTTGTTCGGGGGGCCGAACACATTGGCGCTCGGCCCCCCGAAGTTTCGGGGAGAAATTCTCCGCCATCCCTAGCTGTCATGCTAAACCATAGTTCAGTGTGACAAGAATGAACTGCGGGCTGCAGCAAACGTCTGGCTGGCATGCTTCCCCACCCCTCTCTTCCTCGAGCATGGGCATGAGAAGGAGATTGGAAGCTTTCACAGATGATTGCAATTAACCACAGTTTAGTTAGTGCAAGCTATGGTTGCTTAAACAAGCCAGCTTTGTAACCCCTGGTTTGAAGCTAGCTTGTTTTGGACCATCGTAATTAACACTAACCATAGTTTGTCAGGCTTGGACAACCCAAGAAGCTGCAGTTTATCTAAACTGGAAGCAAAAGCTTCTGAAATCTTCCTTGTGGCTGTGCCAGAGGAGGAAGTTTGGGGAGGGGAGGAGCACATGAGTCCAAGGATGGCTGTGGCTCATTTCTAGGGACAGGGAACCTCTGGCAGACTGAATAAGGCCTAGGGATGGCGGAGAATTCTGCCACGGACTCCAATGAGGCCGGATTCTAAAGAATCCCCCCCCCCCGGAGTCCGTGGCAGAACAGAACACTTACCTCCGCCTCCCCACGGAATCCTCTTTGGCCGGATCCTCTTGCTCCGGATTGCCAGCAATACAGCCGCCATACTGTATCGCTGGCTGAAGGGGACTGACTGTGGATGCCATTGGTGGCCCTGTTTTTTCACGCAATAGGCTACGCAAATATTTGCGTAGCCTATCATGTGAATTAAAAGCAAGGACGCAAATGGCATCCGGGACGCCATTTGTGGCCGTAAAGGTCTTAGTTTAAGCTAAATGCAGCCATTTACGGCTGCATTTTCCTCAAAGTAAGACCTTCATGGCCGCAGATGGCGTCCTGGATGCCATTTGCATCTGCAGTCGGTCCCCTTCAGCCAGCGATACGGCATGGCGGCCGTATTGCTGGTGCTTCGGAGCCGGCCAGCGGCTCCGCGGAATCACTGAGGAATGGAGCTGGCCAAAGAGGAGTCCAGAGGGAGGAACGGATCATCTCCCCCCCGTGGGCAGGTTCCCCACGGACCAGCAGCTTCTTCCCTAATCCCTAAGAAGGCCTGTGGGAGTTCCCTGTCTGGACCAGCAGCTTCTTCCCCTGGCTCTGGCTGCTTTGCCACATAGGGAAACATTTGTTCTCTTGGCTCAGCAATTGGCCAGGGATAACACTGAAGCAAACAAACAAACACCCCTCCTTTTCTCAGTGATGTTAGTTAATTAGTTAGTTAGTTAGTTAGTTAGCTAGTCATAACAGTTGTATCCCACCCTATATCACTAGGATCTCAGGGCAGCATACAGATAAAATCAATGTAAACAGTGTAAAACAATAAATAATTAGAGCCAGTGTGGTGTAGTGGTGAGAATGTTGGACTGGGAGCTGGGAGATCCGGGTTCTAGTCCCCACTCGGCCATGGAAGCTCACTAGGTGACTATGGGCCAGTCACAGACTGTCAGCCCAACATACCTCACAGGGTTGTCGTTGTGAGGATAAAATGGAGGAGGAGGAGGAGGACTTACCTTGTCGCGCAGCTTGCTTCGCGGTGAGGGGGAGGCGCTTCGCTTCTTCCCCCAAAATTCAGGCCGGGAAGAAGCACCCCGTCTCCCTGGCTGCGAAAGAAAAAGTGAAAAAAAAAACAACCCATGATAGGCTACATAACGATTAATGTAGCCTATCACGGCTAGATTTCCAAAGTCAGCCGTGATAGGCTACATTAATCATTATGTAGCCTATCACGGGTGACTTGGAAAAAAAAAAAGCGCGTACGCAAATGGCGGCGCCCTATGGGTGCCGCCATTTGCGTTCCTTATTTGGTCCCGGTAGTCTACGTAAACATTTACGGCGAAAATTAGGGCAACGCTATTGGGCAACATACAGTGCCTTGTCCTGCTTATTTGTGAGTAGACATGCTGCTTTCGCATACTACTAAGTAGGCAGGCTTCCTCCTATAGATTGACAGCAATAGAATGAGGGGGGTGTTCTTTGGCCCCACTCGCCACTGGAACGTGCAGCACCTAAGAGCTTCTCCAAAATTGAATCTGGCCCTCAGGCCCCCCAAAAGTAGCACAGGGATGGAGAAGCTGTGGACCACAGAGCTTAAGCTGGCCCACAGAGTTTCCCCATCTGGCTCATAGATGCTTAGGGTCCCTAATGGGAAATGCTTCTTACCTCTGCTTTGGGGACTCCTGGGAAGAAAACAGTGGTGCCTGCATTCACTGGGACTCTCAAGAATGCCATTTTATATGGATTCACAGACAGCCAGGGATATTTTTTTTTAGAACGGTAAGCAAACATGCAAATCCACCCTGTCCTCCGGAATGTCGCTGAGGTTAAAACGGCCTTCCGTTTAGTCCACGATTGAATCCCCGGCCCATCCCATCTGTGCTCTCAGGCTAGAGAGCTTTATTTCAGGGTCGTGAGAAGTTCAGTCTGTTTGAAACACACAAACTGTGATCAGGCAGTGGTTAAGGCAAATCTTACTCGTCTGCTCCACCTCCGTCTCTCCGAAGAGGCCCCAGTGCCTGAAAACAAGCCAAGAGTCCACTGTTCTGTCTTGTCTGCTCCTGCGGGGAGTTAATTTACTGTGGCTATAATGTATTCCTCACCACAAGATAGGGCATGGAGACAATGCTCCGAAGTAAAGTCTCCTAAGTCTATGGAGATAAAAATTCCTTCTGAACACTTTATGGAGCAACAATAAATAAATAAAAAGGTCGGTGGAGGCGGGGATCTCCCACTGTCTATTTCCATTTCCCCCTTTTCTCTTTGCGCCACCAGCTTCGATGAGCATGCCGGGCAAAACTTGTGCCAAAGGGAATTGGCTCACATCCCCTCTCTCTCACAGTAACCACCCTCTACTTTTCTCGGCCTGCCCTGGCCTGCCATCTTATTTATTTATTTTTGGAAAAGCAAAGAAACACCAGTAGGCAATTTCTGTAATGCTAGAGCTGACGTGATGCTAGTGCTAGTCTGTTAACTTCCCAGGAGTGGCATAGCAGAGCCAGGGCTCAGATGGATGCGGCAGTAGCACTATTATTATTATTATTATTATTATTATTATTAATATTAATATTATTATCCTCCTCCTTCTCCTCCTCCAATGTCATCTGCCACCACACCCCAGACTCCTCCCCTCTGAGTTTAGCTGCATTCCTCATAGTAGCTGAGGGAAGTGACCTTTTCCAGCAATGATATATTGTTCCGTGTTGTAATAAAAAGTCATTTGGGGTGCCTTGGTCTTGAATGGGCAATTAAGACCCATCAGCTTTGCAAGAAACCTGCTTCTGGTGGAGATGAGAACTGCTAGGACTGGTATGTTGATATGGATCAACACAGCTGCTTAAATTTGGACTCTCTTTGGGGGTGTGGCTATAGGAATGCCATGATGAGCACCTGCACTTCAAAATTTACCACTGCACCTCTGCTTCCCCGCCTTGTTCATGAGATACAAAGGTGACCTCCTGCCATTTTCCTGATGCTTTGGGGAAGAGGGGCAACGTTTGCCCATTGCACTGCTTGAGCCCCATCTCTCCCTCATCCCCCAATCTATCTTCACCTTATTTATTCTCTGACTGCTTATTGAAGAGGTGCAGAGTTCAACCCTCAGGCTGAAATAGCTTCAAGACCCCTCCTCTAGAGAGATCCAATGGCTTATAGCACAACACTAGCATATCAGGGGGAAAAGTCAATCCCATCCCTTTGGCTATTGCTTACTTGCAGGTAGGAATGTCAGAGAACTTCATGACACATTCAAATAGGGATGGTGGAGAATTCCGCCATGGACTCCAGTGAGGCTGGATTCTTTAGATTCTTTAGAATCCGGCCCCCCGGAGTCCGTGGCAGAACAGAGCACCCCCCCGCCACCCCAGGAAGTCCCCATGGACCGGATCCTACCTGCCTCCAGTGGTCCGGATCCGGCCGCTGCTGGCTGCTGCTCCAATGTGCGGCCACGAATGGCGTCCTGTGTAGGGGATGCCATTTGCATCGCTGCTTTAGCTGTGATAGGCTACGTAAATATTTACGTAGCCTATCACAGCTACAGCAGGGACACAAATGGCATCCCCTATGCAGGACGCCATTTGTGTCCGCAGCAGCCTGGCTATGGATCAGCCCGGCCGGCAGCTCCACGGACACACCACGGAGTGGAGCCAGCCGGGGAGGATTCCAGGGGAAGGATCGGATCACCTCCCCCCCTGCAGATCCCAGAGGAGCAAGGTAAGTGGGGTTTTGGGATTTGCACTTGCATGAATTAGCATTATGCAACTGCACATTTACTCTAATGTGCATTAGCACAAGTGCACATTTGTGCTAATGTGCAATAATACTAGTGTGCACTTGCGCTCATGCACATTAGAGTAAATGTGCACCTGCATTAATGTGCATTAGCGCTACTATGCACTTGTGAGTGCTATGTGAGTGAAACGGAATTCTTGTACATCCGTAAATGACAGAATGAAAGATGCCTGACAATCTGGGAAACACAGATGGAATGGATTTAACAAAATCCATACATCCCTAATTGCAGGGAGTATGCAATGATCCTCAACCTATAATTTGAAGTGGTGCAGACCATTCTATCAGGTCAGCATGCTAGTCCCTCCTTCTGTTTCATGTGTAGACCAGACCTAATAGTGAAAAGGAAAATACAGGGCTCTTGTCAATTATTGTGAACTGCCCAGAGAGCTTCAGCTATTGGGCAGTAAATGACTGACTGACTGACTGACTGAAATTGTTCCACATACATGAGCCAAAGTGACAGGCATACAGGCATGTATCCTTTGGACTGGATGAGAAAGATGAGTATTTTGTGACCAGGTGTACATATCAAATTACGAAGTGTAATGGGAGAATTCTCCCTAAGAGACAGCAGGAGAAATGCAAAATCTTCAGATGTGTGCACTCTGCAATTCCATGCAAAAACAGAAGTTGACATTTGGCATAAATGTCAGTGCCTTCAGAATCTCAGCTTTCTTTAAAATCAACAAAATACATTTCTAGTCCATATCGGTGCAATATCAGGTTGGGAAGTGTCTGGCTGACATGTAATAAAATCGCAGAAGTCCAAATGGGAGTAGGATTTACAGTGGTCAGGAGGGTAATATTTTAGTACCCTTTAGAGCTCCTTGAATGCCTCGGTGACAAACAGGAGTGAAATAAATTATGCTAAATATAGGGTTTAGGGTTATAGGGCTTGAATAGCTGCTACACATCGCTGAGCGTGCATGCAGATTTTTTTTCATTTTGTTATAAGTACAGGTTACTAAAATCAGTTAGGTTGGTGAGCATGGAAGGCAGTGCCTTATCAGTGGTGGCCCCATAGATACAGACCTCTGCTTGCCCATTCAGAACTCATCTTTAAGAGGGCCTTGAAAACTTACCTTTTCACTGATGACTTTCCTTAAGAGTGTAAATGGCTTGTGTGATTCACAGCAGTTTTCTTACAGTAACTGGACCCTAGGGATGTATGAGACATTCATTTCAGTTCATTTTTGTATAAGGATTTTACTAGGGATATTGGAGAATTCCACCACAGACTCCAGTGAGGCTGGATTCTTTAGATCTTTTAGAGGCAATCCCCACCCCACCCCGTGGAATCCCCCCGGGACAGAGCCTACCTGGTGGCGGCGGTGGCTATGGCTATGGCAGTGGCTCCGGGTTGTCTTCCAGCTGCCGCCAGGCTGCGGCCTAGGGATGTTGGAGAATTTCTCCATGAATCTCCGGGAGGCCAAATGCCAATGCAGTCGGCCCCCCGAAATTGGTGGGGAAATTCTCCGACACCCCCCGCCCCCCCCGGGATGGGACTTACCTCTGTCGAATGTCTCTCTCGGCGGCGGGTCCCGGTGGCGTTTCGGCGGCGGCGGGGGCGGCAGCCGGTCTTCCGACCGGCTGCCACCGCTGCCATTTCCCAGTAAAGTAAAAAAAAAAAAAACACCTGATAGGCTACGTAACAATTTACGTAGCCTATCACGTATGACTTCGGGGAAAAAAAAAAGCGCGTACACAAATGGCGGCGCCCATGGGCGCCGCCATTTGCATTCCTTATTTGGGCACAGGTAGTCTATGTAAAGATTTACGTAGACTACGGCAAAAATAGGGGCAACGCTATTTGCGTTGCCCTTATTTTCGCCGTAGTCTACATAATCTTTACATAGACTACCCGTGCAAATAAGGAACGCAAATGCGTACGTGCTTTTTTTTCCCCCAAAGTCAGCCGTGATAGGCTACGTAAAGATTTACGTAGCCTATCACAGCTGACTTTGAAAATCTAGCCATGATAGGCTACGTAAATCGTTATGTAGCCTATCACGTTGTTTTTTTTTTTTTACAATTTACTTTTTTATTTCGCAGCCTGGGACACGGGGCGCTCCCCCCTGGCCAGAATTTTGGCGGGAGGGATGGGGCGCCTACCCCCTGGCCTGAATTTTGGCCAGGAGGGGTGGGGCACCTCCCCCCCACCAAGAATTTCGGGGGAGAAACGGAGCACCTCCCCCCCCCACCGAAAACAGCTGCAGGACCAGGTAAGGGACTTTCGTCCATCCTTACTGCAGCCGCTACACCAGCTGCCATTTGTGTCCCTGCCTTTTGCTGTGATAGGCTACCTAGATACTTACGTAGCCTATCATAGCTTGGCAGGGATGCAAATGGTGGCCGGCATAGCGGCCGCCATTTGCGGCTGCAGCCCGGCAGTGGCTGGAAGTCCAGCTGCGGCTTTGCTGAAGAGCGGAGCCAGCTGGGCAGGATTCCAGGGGGAGGGACGGATTGCTTCCCCCCAACCATGGATGCCCCTGAGCGGAGCAAGGTAAGGGATTCGTACATCCCTAGATTTTACCTGATTCACACTTTTCAGACCAAACATGGACTCGAACATAATCTGCAGTTGTAGTTCATACATTTCTGAGGTTGCAATGTGACTCATGGATTCAAAAACAAAAGCATTCAGCAGCATGCATACATTTCAAAAATGCGTACACTTCAAAATGCATGTATTTCAAAAAAACCTGCATACATTTCAAAATGACTACATTTCAAAAATGTGCACAACTGATGCACACATTTGGAATAATATGCACAGATTTTGTGAGAAAAGGAAAGAACAATGATCACAATCTGATACAGACTCAAATCATAACAAGCTTTGACATGGAAGTCGAAGAACTATGACAAGCTGAGGTTTGGCTGATTTGCACATCCCTACTGGACATCTATCTGGTGTGCTGAATCTATCTAGCATAATTCTTCTAGTGCATATCTTTTGTGAGGGCTTGTCCCTCAAAAGCAGCTTATAAATACTTGGAACCAATCATAAATATTGTCATCGTAGCCCTGAAAATGTAGTGTCATATTCTGAAAATGCTGACACGTGAAACATATTTCTCTTGCAAAACATCTACCTGTTCTGATTTATTTTACTATTTATATAGCCACATAACCTGGGGAACATCCTCATCAATTGCATCAGTTGCCTCCCCTCCTGGGGTGCTGATGCAATGCCAAGAAATCAAGGCACCGAGATCCCATTTCCTGCAAACAAGCAGATGGTGACATCATTGCTGCCCTGGTATACCAGTCTCTCAGCTGGTTTCAATACATAGAAAGTGGCCAGCAGGCAGGGGCTTTCTAAAGGAAGTTTGGGGATTTTCTGAAGCTGAGAAGTTTCCCAAAGTAGGAAAAGGGAGAGGTAGAGAATTGCAAATCAGATGAACACATTTCTAAAGCTGAGTGGGGTTGTTTCTCATTCCCACTACCTACACATAAGCCCATTTCCTCTGCTATGTTCATTTCTTCTCCTGTGGAATGGGATGGCTGACGATCTCATTTCAGTTTGGTTTTGATAAGAATTTGCAAAGTTCTCCATATCTGGAACAAAAAGCAACTGAGGTTTTGTTAGTTTGTTTGTTTTTAATGAATGAATGTGGAAGAAACTGAACCTGGCAGATCCATTCATCCAGGTCAAGGGTTTTGAGTGCTTTGCTTTTCAATGTCTGGGTTTGACTCCCTACATATTCAACCAAGTGAGTGCTGACTTTGGATTGCTGACTTTTTTCTTCTGACAGGCTTCTCATCTTTAACAGCTACATGGCAGGCAGGCACATCAGAGTACTCTTCATTCTTGGAATAGCTCTCCTGTGGGATTTGGCTGATGCAGACGGGTGAGAACTTCATTTCTGTTTGTTTTTGTCAAGATTTTCCCAACACTTGTGAAGTTCTTCTGGGAGAGGGATGTCAGAGGAACCCATCTAGGGGATAAATTTCATCCAGGTTTTATCATCTCAGGCCCCCGGACTTCAACCCACTTACCCATGAACTGTCTGGATGGATGAAGATCGAGTTGGGCCAGCTCATGGATTTTTTTCTTTTCTTGAAGTGACATTTACGCAAATTGTGGCCACAATTTGTGTCACTTGCGCCGATCGCAGTCCATAATTTGTACAATTTCTGCAAACTGTGGCTGCGATACACATCATTTGCACAAATTGCCCCTGCGGTTTTGTGCAAATTGCAACCACAATTTGCTGAAATTAAGCCTTTTACGGCTGCACTTTGGCCATACTACGTAAATTATGGCCAAACATTTGCTCACGTTATGCAAATTGCAGGCACAATTTACCTAAACATCTCTTCAACAACAAAAAAATCTGAGAAAAGTCCCCAGATTATGAGAATAAGCCCACTTCTTGGCTCACAAATGCAAACTGAGGCTGGGCTCTGGGGAAATCTGGAGGGCTTAAAAATGGCCAGATTTCCCCGTAACTGCCATCCTTAATTTGGGAGAGAAAGAACATGAGATGATGATGATGATGATGATAGAATGTGGGAGAAAGCCAACGTGACAGTTTTGCCAACCCGCACTGCTTTCTACTACACATGCATTGCAGTTTTATAAGGAAATTCCCAGAACTTCTTACAGCATTGAGGCGTGCACAGGATGTTGTTTGGGGAGAGGGTCTTGGGCAAGAAATCCTCAATGTGCACACTTCCTGGAGCCCCTCCCACCCCTTTGGGGCTCTGCCATGATGGCCCATTTAATTCTCCCTCTGGGCCCAATCTGCAGAACCATTCAAAGGGACCCTGCAAGGCAAGTGGGTTGTGCTGTTCCATCTCCTCACTCCCTCACCCCCGGAGCTGAGCTGAAATTTCTCAGAAAGCATACTTCTTTTGCGTCCCTGTTTTACGTGATAGGCTACGCAAAGATTTGCGTAGCCTATCTCGTGAATGAAAAGCACGTCCAAGACGCCATTTGTGGCCGTGAAGGTCTTAAAGGTCTTAGTTTAAGCTAAATGCAGCCATTTATGGCTGCATTTACCTTAAACTAAGGCCTTTACAGCCGCAAATGGCATCCTGGGCACCATTTGCATCTGCAGTCCATCCCCTTCAGCCAGCGATATGGCATGGTAGCCGTATTGCTGGAAATCCAGGGCTGGAGGATCTGGCCAAAGAGAATTCCACAGGGAAGCAGAGATAAGTGTTCCGTTCTGCCATGGACCCTGCAGGGCAGGGAGGATTCTTTAGAATCCAGTCTCATTGGAGTCAGCTGGGCAGCTGCCAGGCACTTGCTAAGCCATGCGGCACTAGCCAAGTGGGTCCGCAAGTGCCCTGTGGTTCAGCGAGCACACTGAATTAATGCAGTTGGATGGATGATAGTCATAGAGCCTATGCACTGTATATAATAGTGCCCTTCCACCATCATCAGATACTGTGGGTCCATCCAATGCCCCCTCCCCCTGGCTAGGGATGTGCAGATTTTGTTTAATCCATTCTGAGTGTGTTTTGCAGATTGTCAGGTAACTTTCCTTCCATCATCCACTCACTGGCAGAATCAGATCCCCACCCTCTTTTTTGGAAAAATACGCAGAAACATCCATCACGATGTACATAACTTTCTGTGGTTTGTAATATTTTGCATAGTTTTCTTAGTGCTGCTAAGCCACCATTTTGAATAAAAATGGCGGCTCATTCTTTTACGTAAAGGGCCTTTTACATAACTGGTGGCCATAAAGCAGCTATTTACACAAGATTACAGGTGTAAATTGACCATTTATGCCTGTAATCTTGAGTAAAATGTTCATTTTACAGCCGTTATTTGTTTAAAAAGCCCTTTATGTAAAATAACAAGTTGTCATTTTTATGAAAAAAGGTGGCTCACTGAGGGATTGGGTGACTGCATGCCTCTTTCTGTGTGGCTTACTGTGTGTGGCAAGCAGGGGCAGGTGGCTGGCAAGGGTCTGGCAAGTGGCGCATGAGGCGGACTTGGGTGAGTCCGGTGGGTTGGACTCAATGGTCTTATAGGCCCCTTCCAACCCTGCTATTCTATGATTCTATGAGTCCGTCCATCCCTAATCGAAGATGTATAAAACATTGTTGTTGTTGTTGTTGTTGTTGTTATTGTTGTGTGTGTGTGTGTGGAACTTTAAGGGGTATATATTACTGTATTTTCCAGTAACTTCTTTACAATTAAATTGGTGTATTATTCCAGATGGTTTTTAAAAAATGGTCTGCAAATTTGTGGAATCTGCTTGATTTGGAAGATGCCAGTGTGCTGGAGAACCTGTGGGAAGAATGAATAGAAATCCAAATCAAGTCATTTGAATCTGCTTTGGATTTCTCTGATATCCCTACCCCTGGAAGCTCCCCTTGTGTCCCCAGATCTGCTTGGGGTGGGGGTGGGGGTACCCTCAGGAGCAATTGTTAGGTGTGTGTGTGGAGGTCACACACCCATTTCTCGCAAAGATGGCTATTCACATAACAGTGGATTTCGCCAGTGTGGTGTAGCGGTGAGAGTACTGGACTGGGAGCTGGGAGATCTGGGTTCTAGTCCCCACTCGGCCATGGAAGCTCATGGGTGACTTTGGGCCCGTCACAGACCCTCAGCCCAACCTACCTCACAGGGTTGTTGTTGTGAGGATAAAATGGAGAGGAGGAGGAGGATAATGTAAGCCGCCTTGGGTTCCTTGCAAGAGGAAAAATGGCGGGGTATAAATGCAATAAATAAATAGCTGCCATTTTTCACAGTAATCCAATGTCAGAATTTCTGTATGCTGGTGAAAAGCTCAAGTTATTCAGGAGACAACAGTGGCCAGCAAACTGATTGTCTGAGGGAGCAATCCTATGTCTGCTAGACAGCATCTGGGGCAGGGTGGAGGTGAGGACATAGGATTGTTCAGTTTCCTGGCTCTGAGCTCATAGACAGGGTCCTGAGCCGGGAGCCAGGAAACCATGCTCCCTGGCCCTTTCCCCAACACCTTGTAGCCAGCGCACAAAGAGAACTGCATGGGCTCTCTGCACCCACAAAATGGAGCATGGAGGTGGGAGAAAAGAGGTGTTCCCAGGGGCAGGGAAGAAATTGGAGACATGAGATTACAAGGTAGACCCAGCCTCCTCCTCTCTTCCTCCCTGAAGCCTCCGCTAGATGGGCTAAATCACCCATCTAGCTAAAATGCAGAGCGGGAGATGTGAGTCACCTCCTACTCTGCATAAAACATGCATACACTTCCAGCTTTGGAGGCTTATGAGTAGCCATGGCACATCCCATAGGACTGTGCCCTTAGTCTTACAGATTTTCATAGGCATGCAAACACATTTTTCTCCCCTCCTCCAGCTGCTTTGTCAATGGCAGAAATATGACTCTCTGGCGATCAAATTACCAGGGCTGTAGCATGTATATAAGATATATATATATATATATATATACGCATCAGCCAACATTTACTTTAGCCTTTTGGAGCAAAATTGAAATACCAGGATGCGGCAGCATATCTGCTCAAAAACATTGGGGCGAGATAGACTTTTAATGGAGTTAAATGAAGCATTTTGCTCCAAAGGACACTAGCCTTTCAGTGAGGCCCTTCCTGAATTAAATCCTCACATTTGGTGGCAATCATAAAAAAGAAGGGGGGGGGGAGAAACAATATTACCTGTTTAAAAGGAGTATGAAAATCCAATTAAGTTTTGAATTTTAATTTCCTTGCATGCATGGGTTTGTTGCTGTGCAAAAAGAATGGAAATGTAAATGGCATTTTCTCAGTGTTATCTCCATAATCCAGAAGCTAGAATATCCTGTCATAGTTATTTTGTCTGGCAATGATAAAAACACCAGAGTTTTAAACTAAATTTGCTGTAAATGGGCAAATAATAAGAAATGAACATCTTTATAGTCTGATCTTCCGTTAATGTATGCAAAAACAAATGCTTTTCTAAAGAGATTCACTTGGATACCAAAAAGGGACTTTGCCTGACATCTGATGGCGGGATGGTAGGGTGGGCCAAGGCAGGCTCTACAACAAGATTTGGCAACATGCAGCCCAGGTGCTCAACCTGGCCACCAGGAGTTTCCCACTTGGCTCCCAGCACAGCCCTACATCCAGTGACACCTCTGGTCCCTACCCATCCTATCCTACTCTTATAGCACCTTTCCCAAAAGATGGCAGTGACATTTGGTACCGATGCTGCTTCAGGAGGCTTAGTATCCCAGGGCAGGAGGAAGAAGATCTGCCTACCTCTTGGGCAGGGGCTCTCCTTGGGCAGAGCTCCACAGCTGAGACTGAGCTCTCATCCCCACCCATCCCATCCCATCCCATCCCATCCCATCCCACTCTTCAACACTTCTTTGACAGGTGACAGCTGCAGAGAGCCTTTTGGAGGGCTGTTGGGACTTGTTTACTCTTAAGTAGGGATGTACGGATTCCCCACCGTCCATTCCAGTGGGGAATCTGCCTGGGAGGGGAAGCGATCCGTTCCTCCCCCTCGGAATCCTCCAGAGCGGCTCTGCTCCACGAGGATTCTGTGGAGCTGCCCAGCTTGAGGGCCACTTACCTGGATCCTTTCTCCTCCACGTCGATCACCATTTTTTTTTAAAAAAAAGATGATCGACAGGATGTGCCCATAGTCTTAAATGCAAAATAGAGCTGTGAATCTTGCGTATATGTCCATAGACTTATGTGCAAGATTCACGGCTCTGTTTTGCATTTAAGTCTATGGGCACATCCTGCTGATCGCCATTTTTTTTTTAAATGGCCATCGGCGTGGAGGAGAATGGCTCCAGTTAAGGAGTAAAGGTAAGTGCAGCCATTCCACTGCGGATTCCAGAGGCCAGATTCCAAAGAATTTGAATCCATTTGAATCCATGGTGGATTTCTCTAACATCACTAGTCTTAAGCAAAAACGTTGCTGCCTCCAACTCTGCAGCCCCATTCCCAGGTGATGACATGCAAATAGGGATGTCAGAGATATCCACAATGGATTCAACTGACTTTGGAGTTCTATGAATCTGACCTGTGGATTCTGTAGTGCACTGGCTTTTTCTGAGTAGCACAGGTTCCACGGGGGGGGGGGGATTCATGCAAATTCACACTTGTGCAAATTTGCACTAACACAACTGCATATTAGTGCAAGTGTGCACTCGGGCAAATGGAATGAAATTCCATTTGTGTAGATGGAATGAAATTCTCATACATCCCTTGAAAAAAATCAGATTCCCTCCATGCGTGGATGATGGCATGAAAGATGACTGGCAATCAGTAGGGATGTGCAAACCCACCCCCGCCTGGTATTGGTGGCCATCTGCTGAAGCACCACGAGCTCGGCGAGCCACCCACACTCACCCTTGGTCCCGTCCACGAGCGCCTACGTTTTTGTCAAGGTTTTCGCTTGTTTGTTTGTTTTTAACAATAAAGGAAGTAATTAAAAATGTGCATATTTAAGTATGCACACATTTGAGCTGGGAAAGCTTAATCTATGCAATGGTAGAGGCAAAATGCCTCAAATACTGCATAAATCAAGCTTTCCCAGCCTGAATATGCACATATATAAATATGTACATTTTTAATTAGCTCGTTATTCGTTAAAACACACACACTTTGTAAAATGGTGGGCCCTTGCAGACAGGTCAGGGTGAGCGAGGGGAGCATCTGGGAGGGTGCAAGCAGGGCAAGCAAGGCCAGAGGCTCAGTAAGCATGGTCTGGGGGTATGGGCGGGGGGGAGCCTGACAAACTCCTGGACCCAGTCGGGCATCCGCACCATCCCTCGCAATCGGCAAATCACAGAGAGAATGCATTTAACACATTTCATACATCCTAAATGCAAGGGGCATTTCAGCAATCTGGAGGGTGGGGTGGAATGCTAATAGGGGTGAAGTGTGGGGTGAGGCCAACTTCTCAGCACCAGTTATGATACTCCTGGTTGCTAGCAGGCTGTCGCTGTTGTTGCTGCTGTTGTTGCTTGAGCGACAAGAATCCACAACAGGGGTTTTGAACCTCTTTCAGTCCAAGGGCCAAATTCAGTTTTGGAGAAGCTTTGGGGGAGCACATTCCTGCAATGTCATCATGCCTGCAGTGTCATTCAGATTGCCTTTTTTGCAGTGTTTTATCAGTGTACCAAGTAATTGCTAGACTTTTTTTTTTCAATGCTTCTTTGTCCTGGCATCCAGCTCTTGGCTTAACCTGAGATCTAACACTTAGCAGAAGTTAATCTAAGCCTGTTCAACAGCCCCTCCTGCATTGCATCTACAGGCCTGAACTAGACATGGCATTAATTGTGTGAATGCACTCCCCGCCAATTTTTTTTTTTTGCTAATCTAAGTAGGGATGAGCAAATGAGCAAAGCTCAAGCTTGCTGAAGTTCACCAAATTCCACCTTGAGGCTCATTACAATTTGAGTCTGTATCAGATTGTGAGCTTTGTTTTCTTTTCACATGAAAATCCATGCATATTTTTGCATGCATTTTACCACATGTACACATCCATTGTGCACATCTTTGAAATGTATGCATTCTTTTTTCTTTCCTTTTTTAATATATTTTTATTTATTTTATCTTTATAAATGAAATAAACAATACCAAAATTACCAACAACCTGATCAATACTACAATTTCCCAACAATACAATATTCTGATGAGGACACCACAATAACAAAGAGAGAAGGAAAAAGAATAAAAAGGAAAAGAGAGTAGGGATGTACGAAAGTCACTTATCTTTCCGCGGATTATGTTGATGGATCCTCACCGGGGGGAGGCGATCCGTTCCTCCCCCCCCCGGAATCCTCCATGGCTGGCTGTGTTCCGCAGCAGCTCCGCAGAGCAGCCGGCCAGGCCCAGCCAGGCCAGAGCCGTCCACAGCCAGATTTCTGGCCACAGAGGGCTCTGGGAAACAAACAAACAAACCCGCGTATGCAAATGGCGGCGGCTACAGCCGCTGCCATTTGCGTTCCTTATTTTTGGCCATCTTAATCTATGTAAATATTTACGTAGACTATGATGGCAAAAATAAAGGGGAACGCAAATAGCGTAGCGGGCGCTATTTGCGTCCCTTTTTGATTCACCGTTTTAGCCTACGTAAATATTTACGTAGGCTAAAACGGCAAATCCAAAAGGGACGCAAATAGTGCCCGCTATGCTATTTGCATTCCCCTTTATTTTCGCTGTCACAGTCTACGTAAATATTTACGTTGACTAAGATGGCCAAAAATAAGGAACACAAATGGCGGAGGCCATAGCTGCCGCCATTTGCATACGCGTTTTTTTTTAAACCCAGCCATGATAAAAAAAAATTAAAACCCAGGCTACATAAATCTTTACGTAGCCTATCACGTCATTTTTTGTTTGTTTGTTTTTGTTTTACAAGACTGCAAATGGCGGCGGCGGCAGCTGGTCAGAAGACCAACCACTGCAGCCGCCGCAGCCAGAGCCGCCGCCGTCGTCCGGAAGATCTGCCCCAGGTAAGTCTCATCCCAGGGGGGATCCGCGGGGTGGCGGGGGGGTGGCAGGCTGTTCCACCATGGAGTTTGGGGGGCCAAATGCACTGGCATTCGGCCTCACCGAGATTCGTGGTGGAATTCTCTGCCATTCCTAAAAGGGAGGAGAAAAGGAAGTGAAGAAAAAAGAAGATTCTTTCCCCTTCCCTCCCCCTCTCCCTCTCCCTCCCCCATAAAGAATTAAGTTTAAACTGCATTCTTCTCCCATTGACCAAAGTGTATTTGTGTGCATTTTTCAAAAGTGCAGATTTTTTCATGCACATTTTTCGATGGTATGCATACTGTAGAACATTTTCCCCCATTTTTTTGCTCTGTGAATTACATTGCAAGCTCAGGAATGTACAGACTTTGACTGTAGATGGTGTCTGAGACTGTGTTCAGTTAGGGATGGGCTGACTCATCCAGTTTCCTTCCCAAGCTACCATGTTGCGTAAGGATGAATTGAATTGAATTGAATTGAATCATAGGGTTGGAAGGGACCTACAAGACCATCAAGTCCAACCCCCTGCTCAGTTCAGGAAGCTTGATTCCCAGGCGGTCTCCTATCCAAGTACTAACCAGGGCTGACCCTGCTTAGCTTCTGAGATCTTGTGGTTCAGGGTTTCAGTAGGGGGATCATGGTGGCTCATTTATTTCCCAGATCCCTCTCACTGAGCCACTGGGATTTGCCGGACCACATCCATGAACGCAACACAGTCAGTGAGCACCAGGCAGCTGCCCGCTTTCTCATCTTGTGTAAACATGGCAGCTCAGTTATTTCTGTATGTCTAAGTTAGCAGAAATGGTGGCAGTAGAGGGGCCATTTCTGCAACATTACAGATAGCAGAGGGACAGGAGGATGAGATGGAAACCTCTCTCCTGTTCCTCCTGTTCTGCGGTGCTCCCTTCTCCACCTCCCATTTCAGCTACCATGGTGGCAGTGGTGAAACAGGAGAAGGACGAGAGGGAAGCCCTTCTCATCCTCTTTCTACCCCACCACTGCCTGCAATGTTGCAGAACTGGCCTCAACATTATATTTACAGAAATACTGAAGTCTCCATTTTTACACAACATGGGGGCTTGTGGATGCATCGGGCAGCTGCTGGGCACTCAGCGACCATGCTGGACTCACAGATGGGTTCTGGATAGTTGCAGTGGCTCAGTGAGAGGGGTCTGGGAGACCAAGCTGGGGTGGGGGGAGTCCATCGGACTCAGCCCCCTTCTCTGATTCCTGCAACATCATTATGTTCAGTCCAGAAGGTAAGAATTGGGTACATTCTGCTCAAAAATGAACAGTAATGAATTTTTCATACAACCCTATATGTAAGCAGCAGCCTCTGGAAAAACTGACCAGCATCAGGACCATGAAAGAATGAGAGAGAGAGAGAGAGATATTAACTCTCTTTTTTTCTCCCTGCCACAGTCCTGGGAAGAATTGCCTTGCTGTTTCCATTTCATGGGAAATTCTCTTTGTTTTCTCCTGTATTTTCCCTGAGCCAGAACTCCAAAATGTGCTTTAAAGTAAAGTAAATAAAGAACAAATACATAAAATCCTTTGTGTTTGTTAACTATATTGCACAGTTGTTGTTGTTGTTTGGGGTGAAGACTGTCTAGCTGTGAATTCTACATATTGATATTTTAAGCCAGATTGATTCCTTGCTGGTCTGAAATATTTCTCTCCAGCATCATACTCTTCCTGAGAAAGCTGTAGAGTATGATATGAAAAATATGTAATAAAAAAGGTAGGGGGGAAAATGCCTCGAAATTTCACTTCAGGCAAAATCTGATGGAAACATCAGCCATGGAAACTGGTTCTAAATCTACTTAGGGATATCAGAGAAATCCTTGACAGAATCAAAGTTCAGATTTCTATGAATCTGACCCATGGATTCTGTAGCAGACTGGCTTTTCCCAAGTCTCACAAGTTTTGCAGACTTGAGGACCACTTCTTTTTTTTCTTTTACTTTTTTAAAACTTTCCAGCATTTAATGCAAATTTAGTGTAGAAAAATCCATAAAATAAAATTAAAAATGGCCAAAAATGTGGATTACCCATAGGCTAAAGTATGAAAATGCATAATTCGGGGGTATTTGCACATGGGGGGAATTTCTGCATTTTGGGGAAATTTTGCACAAATTTGGGAAATTGGAAAATATCCAATTCCATCAATGAGGAGACAATGGACTGGAAGGTATAGGACAATTCATGAAACGCCGATGGAGTGGATTTTACAAAAGCCATACATCCCTAAATCTACTTCTTTTGGATTTGCCAAGTGTGTGCGCGCGTGTGTGTGTGTGCGTGCGTGTGTGTGTGCAAGCCAATATACATGCTGAGACAACTTAGTCATGACTAAGTTAAGTCCCATTGATTTCAATGTGTTTACTCTAAGCAAGACTAAGTCTGGATTGAACCCATTGCCCATATCCCTTGGTAACATTGTTGTGGATATTGGTAAAGCTTTCTGATTAATGGCTTTCCTGCAGAATATTTACTCAGAAGTAAATACCAGTGTATCCAGTCATGTTTAGTCCTGAATAATAAGCCTGCACTGAATAATTGCAGCCTAATGCTGGTCTGCACATCTCTCTTCATTAACCTCAGGAAGGGGAAAAAATGAGTATTTTGAACAGACATATAACCTTTTGTGAGCTTTAATCTAAACAGGTTTACAATATTCTTTGAAGCTGACCAACTTGACCATGTGGTTTGCAATTAGAGACAGGTTGTAGGGGCTGAGATTTATGTGCATCGACTTCAAAGCTTATTGTAAACCTGGCTAGACTGAAGCTCACAAAAAAGGCTATATGTCTTTTAAAAACTCAGTTCCACCTTCCCAGAGTTCATGAAGAGAGGCTTTGAAAGCTGGCCAGCGCCTAGATGTTGTGCACCAAAAAGTAAAATGAGATGAGCAGTTTTGTCTCTTTGCTTGTGATGCCTGTAATAGCTGACGTGGAAAGAAATCCCAGCATGCCACTCTTATTTTTTTGTTTTGTTTTTTTCTCAAAGCACAGGGCAATGATCCAAAAAAGGGTGCAGAGACCCTGCAAAAATACAGTAAAAAAAACACTAAAAAAAAAAGTTCTGCCAACACATGGTCAGAAAAATATATTTGAAATCAGACCACGTTAATCCTGTAATCCTACACTAGGTCACTTACCTGGGAGTCAGCCCCACTGAACTCAGTGGGACTTACCTCAGAGTAGGGAGGTCAGAGAAATCTGTTTTTGGAGGGTGGAATTCAACAGGTTTTCCAAGGATCTCCCCGCCCCCCAAATATTATTTCAGTTCCTGCTGTGGTACCTGACTTAATCTGCAGCAGCTTGGGCCAGTTCATGGATTTTCTGGGAATTCTGTGTTTGGGAGGGGGGGTTCTGCATTTTGTGCAAATTACAGATGAATTTGTGCAAATTGTGGCCCAATGTGTGCAAAGTATGCACATTACAGCAGGATTTGTGCAATTTGCACAAATTCATTTGTAATTTGTGCAAATTGCTCAGAAATGAGTGCGAATCACAGAACTTGCCAAAAATACACAAAAAATGTTCCTGGAGTTCAGGGAACAGCCAACAGCCCAGCTCGCAGATGCAAAGAGATTCTTACATGCCACAGAACTCTGTCAAGCAAAGAAAGGATAGGATTTCCCAGTGATGGACAGCCACACCTCACTGCAGATATGCACACGATTGCACTGTAATGGACATTAATGAAAAATATTTGTCCAGTTTTGTTTGTTTATTTGTTTGCTTTGTTTTAGATAATGTTAACATTTAAAGCTGATCTGAAAGGAAAGTGTGTATTGTAAAAAAAGAAGGAGAAGGAGAAGGAGAAGGAGAAGCACCCTGTAAAACATCTCCCTTATTTTGGATATTGACTGCCTCTCCTGGCATGAACTGACCCATACACTACTCTCTGCATCTAAGGCCCTCCTGTGATAGCCTCCTCTGAGGGAGGCTCAGAGGCCAGCAACAAGGGAAAGGGCCTTCTTGGTGGTGGCCCCCCAGTTGTGGAATAATCTTCCTGATGAGACTCACCTGGCACCAACATTGTCATCTTTTTGGTGCCAGGTTAAAACTGCCTTCTTCTCTCAGGCATTTTGCAGAGTATAATGAGTCTCTTGATTGTCTCTGGCTGATTGTTTTAAATTATTTTTTATATATGTTGTTGTGTGTGCTATTAGTTTTATGTCATTATGTGAATAGTGTGTGTGTGTGTGTGTGTGTGTGTGTATATATATATATATACACCACACACACACACAGAGTTTATATATATCATAATGTATTTAAATGGTTTTAATTTTTGTGAACTTCCCAGAGAGCTTCAGCTATGGGGTGGTACAGAAATATAATAAATATAATAAATGGAAGAATGAACGAATTGCCCTGGTTCACACAAGAGGACTAAAAAGAGCCTTGGAATACCCAGAAGCCTCCAGCCATCTGTAACAGCAATTAGTACCAACTACTACTAGGGATGTACGAAAGGTACTTACATTTCTTGAATTATGTTTATGGTTGGGGGGGAGGCGTTCCGTCCCTCCCCCCGAAATCCTCTCTAGGCGGGGAGGTGCTCTGTTCCTCTCCCCCCCCCTGGAATCCTGGCCAGCCGGCTGTGCTCCGCAGGGATTCTGTGGAGCCGCCGGCTGGCTCCACCAGCAGCCGGACATCCAGCCGCTGGCTAGCAGGGACGCAAATGGTGGCAGCCGTAACCGCCGCAGTTTGCGTACCTGCAGTCAGCCGTGACAGGCTACGTAAATGTTTACGTAGCCTATCACGGCTGACTTAAAAAATCCCCACAAAAACGCGCGTATGCAAATGGCGGCAGCCATGGCCACCGCCATTTGCGTTCCTTATTTTGTCACATCTTAGTCTACATAAACATTTACGTAGACTAAGACAGCGAAAATAAGGGGAACGCAAATAGCCTAGCATCTATGCTATTTGTGTTCCCCTTATTTTCGCTGTCTTAGTCTACGTAAATGTTTACGTAGACTAAGATGTGCCAAAATAAGGAACGCAAATGGCGGCGGCCATGGCCGCCGCCATTTGCGTATGCGCGTTTTGTTTTTTTTTTTAAAGTCAGCCGTGATAGGCTACGTAAACATTTACGCAGCCTATCACGGGTTTTTTTAAAAACCTAGCCGTGATAGGCTACATAAATCTTTATGTAGCCTATCACGTTTTGGTTTGTTTTGTTTTCTAAACTGGAAATGGCGGCGGCAGCCGGTCGGAAGACTGGCCGCCGGAGCCGCTGCCGCCGCCGAACTGCCGCCGTGTCCGCCGCTGGAGCCACCACCGCCAGGAAGATCTGCCCAATGTAAATCTTGTCCTGGGGGGGCAGGCTGTTCCGCCACCGAGTTCGGGGGGCTGAATGCGCTGGCATTCGTCCTCCCCGAGATCCATGGCGGAACTTTCGTACATCCCTAACTACTACTACAATCAGACAGTGAGCTTTACTCCAGTCCTCTACCAGTGTTAGTGCCTCTGCTGATGGCCCTCCACAAGACTTAGGGCTGGGATTTGGGAAGAAACGCTGGATATGAAAACGCTGCTTGGGGTCATGTTGGCAATATGCAAGAAATGGATCATCTCTAATTTCATTTGTACTTGCTATGTGGCTATTCTGTTTTGCATGTGTGTTCAGAGGCAGATGAGGGAGGGGAATTCTTAGCTTGCCTTTTCTGTATCATCCTTCCCCCTGTTCTACCATTACCTCTCATACTTAGTTCTCCAGTTCCCTCTGTCTGCATGAAGAGGGATGGAGGAACACTAACCTCCTCAACTCTGCCCAGGGTGAAGCATTCCCAGACAGATCATCACCCAGACCCTAAATTCTGAGGTCAGAGTAAGAACTTAAGGAACACTTCTTTGTAAGTGGTGGATGACTGGAGGAGACAAGGTAAGCTCCAACATCTCATAATCTTCCACAATTGGCTGCCCCATTTCATATATCAAAGAGATCACACATAGAAACAGATATATAACCCACTAAAACCATAATACAAATTAACATTCAAAAACATTAAAATCATTATACTATAACAACCAAGACTTTTCAGTACTTAAAACCTACACAACCCATAAGGCGCCCAGTGCTACACCAAGTGTGATGCTAAGTGCGCACTCTGCGCATCGCAGAGGCGCATGCAGAGGCCTTATATACCTGTTAGGGAGCAGAAGACACTGAATTGAGCCTTGAGTGGCAGGGAGAAGGTTCAACAGACACAGCTCAGCCACCCTTCTCCAAAAACTATTCCCTCTCACTGTTTGCCTCTTCTGGGATTCCAATCTTCAAAGGAGACACCTGCATATCTTTTAGAGCGCACGTGTCTGCTGTTATGTTCCATCCAGCGAGTGCTGGGGGAGGTATTTAGAAAAACAAAGCTGAGGACTAGACATTTAATTTACCTGGTGGGCTAGTTTATCTTCCTTTCTAAAGGCACTTCAAAAAGCACAAGACACAATGCCAACCTTTCAGTTCATTAAAAAAAAAAATCCTTTCTCCACTGGAACATTAAAAAAGCAGAAAAGAAAAGGATCGCTACTTATATTTGCATCAAGCAGCAATTCAGTCGCTAATTGTATAGTAATTGATACATGGCTGCAATGTTCATTGTGAATGTCAAACCATAAAATATTAGAGCCCTAGGCCAGGATTCAAACAGTAATTTGCTACTGAGTTAACAGGACAACCAGGAAACGGCAACTGCCAACAGATAGCCCAGACGCAGGATAATGAGCAAGGTAATCAACTGGGGTGTAAACTTGGTGTAGCTCTATTGATTTCATTGCAGCTCTGCAGATTTATACCAGCAGAGAATCTCATTTTCTATCATGCTAGAAGAAAATTGTCTCAAGAACAAGCCTGTGGTTTAAATGGGGGAATGGGCGGGTGGGGGGGCTGCCAAGGAGCATTACAAAGTGCTACACTGGATTAAGAGATTAAGAAAATGGCGTAACGGTGAAATGGAAATGTGGTAAGGTTTCTGACAAATTGACTCTTACACAAGTAGGGTATTGATAATTGAGAAGAGACACGTCTGAAATGTTTGGGCTTTTAAGACCTGAGATGATTTGAAGATACAGAAAATACACATTAGTATTTAAAGTGGACAATGATGTGTCACCAACTCACAGGAGGACAGGCAAGCTATTCTTGTGGAAGAAATTACTTTTTTGGACATATGAATATGGGTGTATGAGAAATTAGTTTCACTTCATTTTCAATCAGGATTTACCCAGTTTGAGCCTTCTGGGCTGAACACGGGCTCAGGTGCAATCTGGGCCAAAGCTCTTACATTTCTGTGCTTGCAATTAGGGATGTTAGAGAATTTTGCCATGGATCCCAGGGGGGCCAAATTCCAGTGCATTCAGCCCCCCGAAATCCGTGGCAGAATGGAGCAACCCGCCCCACCACCCCGCGAAAGCCCCCCCAGAACGGAGCCTACCTGGCGCTGGCTCCGGCAGTGGCTGCGGCTCCGGCGGTGGCTCCAGCCATGGAGTTCCCGTTTTCTCCGTTATAGGCTATGTAAATATTTACGTAGCCTATCACGGGTACCATAGGGACACAAATGGCGTCCCCTACTCAGGACACCATTTGCATCCGCACCAGCCCGGCAGCGGCTGGAGGCCCTGCTGCGGGTTGGCCTGGCTGGTGGCTCTGCGGCTTGGCCATGGAGCAGAACCAGCCATCGAGGATTCCGGGGGGGAGGAACGGATCTCATCCCCCCCATCGAGGATTTCGGGGGGAGGGACGGAGCACCTCCCCCCACTGCAGATGTCCCTGGACGAAACCAGGTAAGTGTTTCGTGCATTCCTACTTGCAATGCGATTCAAGGACCAAAAAAAAAGGGGGGGGAAGTGTTGAATGGCATGTAAGGATGGCGCGGGTGCCTGATTCCATCCTGGAATCCAGTGGAACTGCCCCTGCCTGCACCCCCAAGCCCCGCTCGCCAAGCCCCTGCCCCTGCTCATCCCCTGCCTGAACTCAGCGAATGGCCTGCACTCATTCCATAGGCTTCGTTAAGCTTTGTGGTTGCCATTTTTGGAAAAATAAAATGACGATCACAAAAATGTGCATATTTGCGTATGTGCGAAATACACATTTTTACAAAACGCACATTTTCGCACGTACACAAATATGCACATTCACATAAAAGCACATTTTTTGTGCATACACAAATATGCACATTCACATAAAAGCACATTTTTGTGCATACACAAACATGCACATTCTGCAATCGCCATCTTATTTTTCATGGAGCTCTACAAGGCCACTCACTGGGGTGAGTGTGGGCTGCTCACTGAGCAAGGGAGGGGCTTGAGTGCCTTCCAGGGACTGGCAAGTGGGGGCAGGGGCTGAATGAGCTCCCAGAGCTCCCAGATGGGGGTGGGTTCCCACATCCTTAACAGCATGTGTATATTTGAAACATGTGCATGAAAAATGTGTACTTTTGAAAAATGTGCACAAATATGATTTAATCAATGAGAGAAGAATGCATACATTTCAAAGAGGCACACAATGGATGTGTAATTTTGGAAAAATGCACACAAAAATATGAATGTATTTTCATGCAAAAATAAAAAATGCTCAAAATCTGATATGGACTTGAGTCAGAACAAGCTTTGAGATAGAATTTGGAGCGTTGCCCTTATTTTCGCCGTAGTCTACGTAAATCTTTATGTAGACTACCCGTGCCCAAATAAGGAACGCAAATGGCGTCGCCCATGGGTGCCGCCATTTGCGTACGCGCTTTTTTTTTTTTTCAAAGTCAGCCGTGATAGGCGATGTCAAGATTTACATAGCCTATCATGGCTGACTTTGAAAATCTAGCTGTGATAGGCTACGTAAATCTTTACGTAGCCTATCACTTTTTTTTTCTTTTCTTTTTTACACTTTACTTTTTTCTTCTGCGGCCGGGTGAAAGTTCCGCCATGGATCTCGGGGAGGCCGAATGCCAGCGCATTCAGCCCCCCAAAATCGGTAGCAGAATGGCCCACCCCCCCCGCCCGCCCCGGGACGGGACTTACCTTGGGCGGATCTTCCTGGTGGCGGTGGCTCCAGCGGCAGCTCTGGTGGCGGTGCAGTGGCGGCGGCGGCGGCGGTGCGGTGGCAGCAGCTGCGGCGGCCGGTCTTCCGACCGGCTGCTACCACCACCATTTCCATTTAAAAACAAAAACAAAAACAAGTTATAGGCTACGTAAAGATTTACGTAGCCTATCACGGCTAGGTTTTTTTTAAAAAAAAAACCATGATAGGCTACGTAAATGTTTACGTAGCCTATCATGGCTAACTTTTAAAAAAAAGCACGTAAAAAAACATAGATGCTACGCTATGTGCGTTCCCCTTGTTTTCGCCGTCTTAGTCTACGTAAATGTTTACGTAGACTAAGACGTGCCAAAATAAGACGTGCCATGGCCGCGGCCATTTGTGTACGTGTGTTTGTTTGTTTTTTAAGTCAGCCGTGATAGGCTACGTAAACATTTACGTAGCCTATCACGGCTGACTGCAGGGATGCAAACGGCGGCGGCTATGGCCGCCGCCACTTGCATCCCTGCTAGCCAGCAGCCGGATGTCTGGCTGCTGGCGGAGCTGGCCAGCGGCTCCGCAGAATGACTGCAGAGCACAGCCAGCCGGCCAGGATTCTGGGGGAGGGGAGGAACAGAGCACCTCCCCCCCGGCGAGGATTCCGGGGGGAGGGACGAAACACCTCCCTCCCAACCATAAACATAATTCACGAAAGGTAAGTAAGGATGGACGAAAGTCCTTTACCTGGTCCCGCAGCTGTTTTTTGGGGGGGGAGGTGCTCCATTTCTCCCCCTGAAATTCTTGGCGGGTGGGGAGGCGCCCCGCCCCTCCCGGCCAAAATTCTGGCCGGGGGGAGCGCCCCGTTTCCTCGGTCGCAACTACCCGTCCCCAAATAAGGAACGCAAATGGCGGTGCCCATGGGTGCCGCCATTTGCGTACGTGCTTTTTTTTTCATAGTCAGCCGTGATAGGCTACGTAAAGATTTATGTAGCCTATCACTTTTTTTTTTTTTACACTTTACTTGAAAATGGCAGTGGTGGCAGGCGGTCAGAAGACCGGCCGCCACTGCCGCGCCGCCGCCACGCCGCCACCGGGACCCGCCACCACGAGGACATTCACACGAGGTAAGTCCCATCCTGGGGGGGGCAGGGGGGTGTCATAGAATTTCCCCACCAATTTCGGGGGGCTGAATACGTTGGCATTCGGCCTCACGGAAAGTCATGGAGAAATTATCCGACATCTCTAAAGGTAAGTACCTTTTGTACATCCCTAGTATTTACGTAGCCTATCACTGCTCAATACAGGGACGCAAATGGCAGCGGCTACGACAGCAGCCATTTGCATCCCTGCAGGGCTGCCCAGCAGCCAGATTTGTGGCTGCGGGCAGCTGGAGCCGGCCGGCTGCTCCGCGGCTTGGCTGCAGAGCAGAGCCGGCTGGGCAGGATTCTAGGGGGAGGGACGGAGCACCTCCCCCCCGTAGAGGATTTCGGGGGGAGGGACAGAGCGCCTCCCCCCCACTGCGGATGCCCCTCAGTGGAGCAGGGTAAGGGATTTGTATATCCCTAATTTCGATTATGACACCACTAGCTGGAGTCAAATTATTAAAATAGTAAAAGCTACTGTTAACCACAGAAAAGCAGCGGGTTGGACTCGATGGTCTTGTAGGCCCCTTCCAACCCTACTATTCTATGATTCTATGAAAATGTGTCAATCCAAACTGTGATGTTGCCTGTAAAAAATGTTCACATGTAGATTCTTAGTGAGTGTACTTCCACATTTCTTATCTGAATTTCTCCATAGATGTTGAAGTCCAGAATTAAGTGGTCTCGTTTGCAAAGTGGGACTGACACATTATGAATCTTTGGTGGTTCCATTCTTTTTAATGCATCAGAAGAATATCCGAACATCAGAAGAGCCCTGCTGGATCAGACCGAGAGTCCATCTAGTCCAGCATTCTGTTAACACAAAGGCCAACCCGCTGCCCACAGGAAACCCACAAGCAGGACATGAGTGCAACAGCACCCTCCCACCCATGTTCCCCAGCAACCAGTGTACATAAGCATCTGCCTCTGATACTGGAGGTCGCATATAGCCATCAGGATAAGTATCAATCAATGGCCTTATCCTCCATCACCTGCTGCGTTGTTCAGTTCATAAGAAAATGTGGTATAGCAGTTAAGCATTGGACTAGGATTAGAGAGACCTATATTCAAGTCTTTGGCCATGAAGCTTTCTGTGCAATTTTGGGCCAGTCACCAACTCTCAGCTTAATTTACCTCACAGGGTTGTTGTGAAAATAAAATATTAAGGGAGGGGGGAGAATCCATGCACACCACCTTCAGCTCCTGGAGGAAAAGTGGACATAAATATAAGAAATTAAGGTATTAAACTAATGATTTATTATATGAATATAATAAATTAAAGGCACAATCTTATACTTAAGATCCACAGGCTGAAAGGTCATAAGAACTGGCAGAAGCCCT
Organism: Heloderma suspectum; assembly: GCF_057233095.1. NCBI lineage: Eukaryota > Metazoa > Chordata > Lepidosauria > Squamata > Helodermatidae > Heloderma > Heloderma suspectum. The sequence goes on along the minus strand of NC_139469.1, from coordinate 13,349,136 downwards.
GCTATGCTGCGGGAGCGCAATATACATTGCCACCAAGTCAGATATGCTAGTGGAACTGATGGACATAGCTTACAAAGAAATGCCCTACCCGACGCCAGCTTGTCTGGCTGAAAGGGAGGGGCCATTGCTGGCGGGTGGGGTGACAAAATGTAGGGGCCTCTGATTGGTGCATCCCAGTGGCACCACCATGCAAGGAGGGGCAGGCTGAGTTGCCTTAAACTCAGCCCTCCTCCCAATCTCAGTTTTCTGGCTTGACGCAGCTAGAGAGAACTACAGGTTCACCGAGAAACAACGAAGGACACCTGCCTGCTGGAGACAGGCTTCATCGTCTTCCCAGCCACATGAACTCGGCGTGCAATCTGCATGCCCAAAGTAGGGATGGCGGAGAATTTCTCCCCGAAACTTCAGGGGGCCGAGCGCCAACGTGTTCGGCCCCCCGAACAAGTTTCGGGGAGAAATCCTCCGCACCCCCCCGCCCCCCGCCCCCCCCCCCCCGGGACGGGACTTACCTTCCCTGAATGTCTCTCCCGGCGGCGGGTCCGGCTGGCGGTTCGTCCGGTGTTCGATGGACACGGCTAGACGGACACGGCTAGATTTGCAAAGTCAGCCGTGATAGGCTACGTGAATCGTCACGTAGCTATTTGCGTTGCCCTTATTTTCGCCGTAGTCTACGTAAACATTGACGTAGACTACAGCAACTAAATAAGGAACGCGAATGGCGGCTCCCTATGGGGGCCGCCATTCGCGTACGCGCTTCTTTTTTTTTTTTTAAAGTCACCCGTGATAGGTTACGTGACGATTCACGTAGCCTATCATGGCTGACTTTCCAGATCTAGCCGTGATAGGCTACGGGAATCGTCACGTAGCCTATCAGGGGACTTTTTGTTTTGTTTTGTTACTTTCGTGTTCGCGGCCGGGCGAGGCGGGAAGCCTCCTCCCCGGCCTGAATTTCGGCCGGGCGAGGCGGGAAGCCTCCCCCCCCGGCCTGAATTTCGGCCGGGCAAGGCGGGAAGCCTCCCCCCCCCGGCCTGAACTTCGCGGGGGGAGCAGCGAAGCGCTCCCCCCCACCACGAACAAGCTGCGAGAAAAGGTAAGTGACTTTCGTCCACCCCTAGCCCAAAGCCTCGCTGACATTGAGGCCTAACCAGTGCTGAGTAGAAGGGAACTAGTACTTCGCAGCGGGGCGCACGTGCTCCAGCGCAGCTCCATCGTGGCTGGTGCCTCCCCTGCCAGCAGAGGCGCCGGCGTTGGTGACGGAGCACATTCGGGCACTGCGCCTATGGGCCTTGGCGGTTGAGGTTGCAGTGCGCCCGCCCCCCCTTCCTCGGCCGGCGCTTGCTGCCCTGGTCAGAGCACCTGCGGCTGTGTCGGCGCACATCTGGGAGTGGCGCCATCGTTCCTCTCTCCTGCAGGGGCACAGGTGCTCGCAGATGCCGAATGCCCGCCCCTCCCTCTCGCCGGTTGTGACATGCCCGTGCCGCCGCGGCCCCTGGGTTGCCGGCCCTCATGGCGGGGCGCATGTGTATGGGCGCTGCCCTCCATCAACCAGCGCTTGCCCTCGGCGGGCGCACTGGCAGCTGTGCCAGTGTGCGCCCGGGTGCCGCGCCATCGTTCCCTCCCCTGCAGGGGCACCGGCGCTTGCGGAGGCCAAGCGCCCGCCCCTCCTTCTCCTCGGCTGTGGCATGCCTGCACCGCCGCGGGTCAGGGTTGCAGGCCCTCGCGGTGGGGCGCTTGTGTGTGGGCGCCGCCCCCCCATCAACCGGCGCTTGCCGCCTGGGTGGGTGCGCCGGCAACCGTGCAGGCGCGTGCCCGGGTTCCGCGCTGTCTTTCCCTCCCCTACTGGGACGCCGGCGCTGACGGAGGCCGAGCGCCTGCCCCTCCCTCTCCGGCTGCAGCATGCCTGTGCCGCCGTGGCCCCAGTATTGCTGGCCCTCGCGGGATTGCTGGCCCACGGCGGGAGCGCGGGCGGTTGTGCCGGCGCGGGCTCGGGTGCGGCGCCAGTTGGCCCGTTCCCATGCGTGGCGTCAGCGATTGCGGCGGCTGCATGCCCCCCCTTACCGCGGCCCTGAGTCCCCAGCACTCTCAGCGGGGCGTGCGTCTTCGTACGCTGCCCCTCCTGGCTGCAGTTGCGAGGCCGGTGTGAGTGCCGCGTGGCTGCTGGCGCTTTCCAGCCTTGGGGGGGGTGCCGGCGCTTAGAGCGGCGGCGTGCTCGCCCCACTTCCTTTCTAGCAAGCACTCGTCCGCCCCACCACCAAAAAAAACCATGCGCCCCCCACACACAATTAAAATAAAACAATAATAATAATAATAATAATAATAAAAATGAAAAGTAAAGAAAAGAATAAATAAATAAATAAATAAATAGTTATTAAAAATGATGATGATGATGATGATGATGATGATAATAATAATAATAATAATAATAATAATAAAATAAAAATAAAAATAAAATAATGATTAGAAAACTCACACAGACACCCCCGGCAGCCACTGCTCCCCGTTGCATGCCCACTGTGACTCCTGGGTTGCAGGCACTTTTGGCAGGGGGCGCCTGTGCTCAGGCACAGCTTCCGTGGCCATCGGCCCTGGCCGAGCCTCTTGGGCCCCATGCTTGCAGAGGGCAGCAACCCTTTAAAGCCACTGTGGCCTAGTGGCTGCAGTGTTGAACCGGGGCTTGAGAGACCCTAGTTCTAGTCTCCTTTCCGGGGGTTTAGTTCAGTGCTAGTCCCCTGCTGGACATGCAGAAGGTGCCAGGTCCTGTCCCTGGCATCTCCATGTAGGGCTACAAAAACCCCTACCTGAACCCCTGGCAGAGTCATTGGGGGGGCCACAGATTCTTCACCCCTGCCCTAAAAATGAATAAAAGTTAAGGGCTAGACACAGGGTGTCTTAAATGTGAGCACACAGAGCCATACAGGAAGAGGATGAATGTTGTGTGCTCACCTATCTAACCGCTGCTGGACGCGGAGGGTCCCCCTCCTGTCTAGCGGTAATGGAGGCGCTGCTGCCTGTTGTCCTGGGTGCCCTGCAAGTAGCCCACTGGAACCTCCTGCTGGGTGCTCTGACCCCTGCCACTTTTACTGTTAAGGGTGGTGGTTTGAGTGTTGGACTGGGTCCAGGGACCCGGGCCCTTCCTTTTTCTTGCCAATATTGAGCCAACCTTATCTCACTTTCTACAGCATGCCCCCCCCAGAATGGCCAAGGTTGAAAGAACGGGAAGGGTAGGGCTCTGCCTCCCCTCCCCAATAGATTGCGGCCTAGGCCGGAGTCCGGGTCTGATGATGAAGCAGACCTGGTAGTAGCGTCAATTCTTATCGTCTGGAAACTGCTGAGCGTTCTCCAGGGATCCCTTCCCCCTCCCCCAGCCAGGCCTAAGAAACCCTCGGTGGTCCAGCTTAAGTGATTGCGACAGCCGACCCAACGCTCGCTACTTATTTCTATTTCAGCTCGTCTGGACCCTGTTGAAGCCTCCATCTCCTCTTCCTCAGCTTCCAGATGGCTCACCGCCTTTGGTGGAGCTCCTCCATTCTTCGGCCTCCTCTTCCCCGAGTGCACAAGCAACATCCGTTTTCCAGTCGGGGATCAGAGCACAGCCACAATGGATTCAGTCCCGCCTGCTCAGGCATCCATGTAAGTGGCATATCAGATCCCTACGCTAATCTGGCGAGTTGCAAGGCCACTGGCGCTCCTCCTTCTTGTAATGGCTTTCACCTGAGGAGGTGTGCAGCTGGCTTATGTCGAGGCCTTCCACAGGAGGGCCGCCATTGACCCTTCTCTGCGCAGGGACCTGACGGACCAGGACTTTTCGCTCCAATCTGACTCATTCCTGGCCGTGTTTCGGCAACAGATCTGACAGTTGCCACAGTCCCCAGGCTGTCTCCCGCACTGGCCCTCAGCCTATGGCAGGTCCGCTGCTTCAGCACTGCTGTCTGTAATGGGAATACAGCCCCCAGGCACATACTCCCAGAACCTGTGCCTTTCTGTCATGAGTACTGCCTTGTTGCAGTCAGCACTTGTGCACCTCTTGTCCAATGCCTGGGGACTGTAGGGTCCCCCTTGGAAAGGCCAAGGCAGTAGAAAGCCGGGGGGCGGGCTACAGCTCCCTCCGGAGGGCCCAGGCCTGGTTAGGTTGGCCCTGCTAGTCCGGCTTTAAGATGCTACCCCAACTAGGGGAACACGTTTTAACTTGGAACACGATTTCATTCTACGTTCTAGGACCCCTCCCCCTTTTTTCTAGGTCAACATAAGCCATCCTTACTTAGTAAGCAACATTTTCCCTCGCCAGGCGTCGACATGTTTGTGAGAGGTTTTAAGGCAATACTGGCAGAAGGGTTATAGCCCCCCCCCCCGTTTTTCCACACCCGATATCTACGCTAGGGATTTCCCTTCTCCAAATGGTGCCCAGGAAATCCTCTAAGGGGTTTATCCTGATTTGTAACCTATCTTCCCTGAGGGCCAGTCTGTTAAGCACAAGATCCCGGATCATCTGTGTTCAGTGCAATACACCTCGTCGATGTGGCAGTTGTCTTGGTTTGGGATCCTGGCCATGGGTTCCTGTTGGCATATGCTACATGGACTCCAAAGATGGTGATCAATGTTCTGACCTAATGCAAACATTGCTTCTCCTTCCTTGTACCTCGGGGTCCCTTAGCTCACAAAAGGCTGAGGGCCCATTTCCCACATCAACATTCAGTGAAGCCAATCTGATACCCTGAGGCATTATTCTCGCCTCCCTCAGGACAACGTTCAGGTCTTTTGGGCACAGCTCCAAGCAGTTATACATCTAGGGTTTCCCGTGGTGGACCATGAAAGATACGGTTGGGCTTCTTCCTTTCACAGTTAGAGTAGCAGCCCCTGGCTGTGCCTTCTCGCGCCAGCTCAGTTTGGGCAGTGCAGGGACTGCGGCTGCCGCATCATTGACCCAGGGTCACTTCTGCTGTGCGCACGTATCCATGGGCAGGGATTCAACTTAATAGGGCTTCAATGGCACCTCCTTCCGGAGGCTTGAGCTGCCCCTCAAAGCCAGCCTGCAGGTTCACAGGGTTCCGCCGCTACTCCGGGGGGGGGGGTTCAGACTCATGGGGCAGGTCCGATCGTGCTGTGGGTATTGCCCTGTAGAGTGGAGGTTGCCGCCGCCAAGCACATTCTGATTTGACCTCATAGCCAAATCAGTAACCCCCCCCCTTTGGTATGACAACGTGATGACATTATTCATTCCCCGTCCTCCTGAAATCAGAGGGTCATGTCATGTGTCAGTGTGTTCGCGCTCCAGTGTCGGTGTTACAACATCTGGTTCTGGGTCCGCCATGTGCTGGGTTAGGCAAACCCAATTGTCAATACTTTGTCATGAAATTAGGTCAACGACTTCTAGGCCTTAGCCCCGCTGGTGCGTACATTCCCAGATCCCATACTACAGTACTATGGGAGACTGAGATACCGAAGCCAAGCATGCCATCCTGCATTCCATGGCTCTCAGTACACGAGCCGCCTGCGACAGAGCAGGTATGGCATGCCGCGCAATAGGAAAAGCTTCGGTAACAGGAATCATGGCCCTTACCTATAGATCATTGGCTACAATTTCGCGCCTCCTTAAGGAACAACAGAATATCTGGGACCATAACTCGCAAGATGGCCATTTAGCCTTCCAGCCCACAACGCTGGGAATTACTGTTTCCCATGTCAGATTTTAGGGTTCGGAGTGCAATAGGGTTGGGCACAGTTGTCGCCTGTTTTAGTAAATTTAGCCACCCTATCTCCTCGGATACCTCCCTTTTGGGCTCCGGTGGTAATGGCCCTCCATTTGTCCTTTTCAGTAAGACGTTTCCCTGTTCCACTCAGCAACCTTAATGGTTGTCTGCAAGCCCCCGGCCTTAGGAATTCAGGGTTGGTCTGGGATCTCAAGTCCGATTTGTTCCAGAGGGCCTTGAGATACTTCACGGTACAGGTCTGGCCCAATGTAACCCACTTACGTATTTGGTAATCAAACTGATCGGTATGGCAAGGGCACAGCAGGGGCCCACGGCCAAACAGAAGTCAATGGGTTATACCACTGGAGGTATCTCTCACAGGCACATTATGGCAGTTTGAAAATGGGGCTTCACAGCGTTCTGGCCTGCGTTCGTGAGTTGTCTGCTTCTTCCTGACATGATTCTCGCTTTGCTTGCCCTAATGTGTTTACTCCTTAGACCAGCAGACTCGTCGTATGCTGGAACGGGTGCTCTTACATGGGCACATTATGATGTCTTGAGCTGCATGAAGGGCTTGTAGGTCATCTTCGGACTTCAGCTTCTGTCACTCCGACACATTGAGATCCAGTGGCTTCACAGATGAGGCATACAGTGGGAGCCCCCTCCTCACTCTGTTCCACCAAAGTTTGTTAAGTCTTCCTCCGCAGGTACAGGTGCTGCACATTGAGAGGAATGACTTTGGCTGTAAGCCAGGCAAGGACCTGATCGAACAGGCCTTGGTTGAGATGCAGGTGGTCCGGCACACCTGGCCGGAAGTAGCCTATTGCAGTCCTCATCGTTCCGATGGATCAATGGGAAGGCATGGAATGACGTTGCCAGTGGCAGGGCACGTTGGAAAGTGCATAGAGAAATGGCTTATGGCCTATGCGAATGTGGCGATGGATGCACCATCTGCCAGGAAATTCTGTGGACATGGAGGGAGTGTTACAAGTAGGACGGTGTCCGCCTGTCTCATGTAGTAAATAACGTATTTCTGTTTGATCTGCAAAGGGGCCTGTGGGAAGTTCTTCTGCGCAGGTGGGGGGAGTTTCACAAGCTCTAGGCTTGTGACTCCTGTGGCAGCTAGGATGGGCAAAACAGGAAAGTAGGGATGGTGTGCATGCAGAGGCACCTTATGGTGACAGGTGACGCCTGAGGCCCCCCAAACGGGTTGTGTGGCTCGGCGCGGGGATAAGGGTTGCCTGGGAGACCAACCCTACTCACTCACCCAGGTGTTGTGCGGCACCGGGTTGGGGGTGACACCAGAAGGTCTACCTCCCCCAGAAGGGGCAGTCCGGAGGGATGGCGAGATCACCGCCACCCCTCAGGCTGGGTGTTTTCGCCCAAGAAATGCCAACTAGCTGCTGTCATGGTTAGATGCTTGTCCTAGTTACCCCTTTGCAGGTATTTCAATAAATGTGGCCCAATTTTCAACCCAAGCTTGTTGTCTGCGTCTTCTTTAACCCATCTCCGCTCACAAGATACAGAGCACAAACTGGACACAGCCTTCTGCTAGGAGCTCCCTTTCAAATATGAACAACAGGGATGTCTGTCACTGGGGAATCCTGTTCTATTTTGGCTCAGTGGGGTTCCGCAGTGTGTACAACTAGCGTTGCATTTGCAAGCTGAGTCGTGGGTCGTTCCCTAAATCTTAGGAACGTTTTAAGGCTTGCGGTTTGGGGGGGGGAGATCCTGCAATTTGTGCAAATTTCTGAGCAGTGTGTGCAAATGATGACCGCATTTGTGCAAATTACAGCTGAATCTCTGCACATTACACAAATTCAACTGTAACTTGTGCAAATTCAGACATAATTTGTGCAAATTGGTCAGGAATGTGTGCAAATTGCAGAACCTTCCTGAAAAAGGCACAAAATTCCGGGAAAATCTGTGAACGGGCCATACTCACTGCAGATCAAATTGGGTGCCGCAGCAAGAACCAAAGCAAAGTCAAGGGACCAAGCCTAGGAAAACTCATTGAACTCCATCCCCCATACAGATTTCTCTAACACCCCTAATAAACAATAGCCTGCTACATTCCCTGTAGACCAGGAGTTTAAACCCTAAGGCCAATGTGGTGTACTGGTTACAATGGTTAGAAGCTAACTGGGTGACTTTGGGTAGTAACTGGCTCTCAGTCCAACCAAACTCACAGGGTTGTTGTGAGGATAAAATGGACAGGAGACAGATCATATACATTGTCTTGGCTTCTTTAAAGGGGAAAAAAAGGAATAAAAATAACAACAACTTGTTATTTGTTACAGCCTGGTTTCCTCCTGTCCTTGTGTGGAACAACATGACATATCCGGCTAGCAACATGTACAGAATTGTGATCTTTGAGTGCCATTAAAAGTCATCATTAGCGTTCCAGTATTTATCACGGTAACCTTTTTATGCTCTTTAACTGGTCATCTTGGCTGTGTAAAACTAGGTTGCTGTCTCGTTAGACATGACTTTTTGCTTTCGGCAGCTGTGCACTGTAAAAAAAAATAATAAAAAAAATCTATGAACCTTTTGGTTATTTCGTGGGAATGGTTCCATGCGGTTAGCATGACCAGAACTCTGTGTTTGCTGCCTCCTCTAAGTGTCCCTTTTTGCTGAGAAAACTGTCATAACAACTTGAATTTAAAATGCAGACAGGCTGAGGGATAAAAGCCTCCTGAGAATGGATGGACCAGGAGAAGTGCTACTGGTGGAGGGGGGGGGGACGTTAATAGCATGGAGCAATGTCAGATCTTTTATTCCCGAAACATGGGGCCATCCATTTCAAATGGAAAGCTGACATTTTTAGCTCCGTTCACAAGCTGGCATATATATATATATATATATATATATATATATATTTGTGTGTGTGTGTGTGTGTGTGTGTGTGTGTGTAAAACAACTCCTTTTGATACCAACAGTTCTTGTTGCTGATAGACTGAATAGATTCAGTGAGATTTGTGAGACAAATGCTATGTGCTCCTTGGTAGGGCTACCATTAGACTGAGTGTGGTAGCCATATTAGGCATTGGATGCTGAAGGACAGGGTAGTGGCGGCAGCCCTACTGCCATTTCACCTGGACCCCCTCAGCTAGCCTGCTGCCTCAGGCATGGTGTGGGATTCTGTCCCATTGCCAGTGCTGAAGTACAGCTGTCCTTTGTACGTGGAAGGAGGGTGCACCATCTTATCCTTTGCATTAGGCAGCAAAATGTTTTGGGCCAGACTGGCCCCTTGGTTACCCTTGGGCAGCATCCGATGTGGCAATTGTGCTATCAGGGTTGTATCTGAGCCCATAGAGTCCCAAGGCAGCTCTGATTCTGAGGAGGAGATACAATTTGTGGGAAGGGAACTCTCTCAGACTTCAGAGACGCAGCTGGAGGGGGACCCCCACCCCTGCTCGCATTCCTGGGAGCGACAGTGACCCAGGCATGGAATGGGAGGGACAACTTGAGCTTTTAGATGAGAGGCGCAGGCACAAATGAGAGGTTGCAGGAGCCGAGCTTAGCCCGATTGGCTCGATGTCAACAGCTGCGCCCTGAGGCCCCATGGGAGAGGGGGAGATCTTCACCTCCCACCCCGTAAGTTCAGAGAGTTGCTGCATTTTTCCCAAATGGAGACTAACTGATGTCCGAACCCTTAGAACACCCTAGGTTGGCTGTTCCTTTGTAGTTCCTCTGAGTCTCAGGCAGTTAGCATCTGTATGCTTCATTAGGTTGAATGGAATTAAAGCCTTTGGAAGCAGCCCTTTTGTCTGAGTGTTAATTCTGGCTATTGGAGGATTCAGTAGGCAACGGGGGCGCCCTGACATATGCAAGTGGCCCCTCCCACTTGTTCCCTTGCTCAGGCATGACCCACTGCTCATGCAATGGAGATTTAATGCTTCCCATAGGAGCAGAAACATTCATTTCTGGATTAGGACAGCATGGCAGAGCTTCCTTATGTGAGCTCTGCTGACCTACCTCATTCCAGAAAGAAGTGTTTCCACTCATTTCCAGTTGCTCCTGGAAACACCAAATCTCTGTTGTGGTGGGTTCTGCTTGCACAATGGAATCAGTGGGGCCACAATGGAATCTGTGGGGCACAGCACTAAATTGGTTACTGCTCATTATCTCTAAGACTGCATACCTACCACTGAGCAAGGATGAAAAATAACTGTCTGTAACATGGGTCCCCAACATTTATGGGTCAATAGGTCCATTTAGAACTTTGACACAGTCATGTTAGTTCTGTCACAAAATGGCCACCATAGTGGACATGACCAGTCACAAAGCATTCCTTCCCAGAAGGCCAACTAGCGAGACTAAAAGAAAAGTCACTTGCCCAAGAGGCTAAGAACAAGGCAGAAGTAGGCTCTGAGCTCCAAAACACAAGACTGCTCTGTTGAACCCAGCTAAAGATGGCACTGGAGGGGAGCCCTTAGCTTTGCAGTATACCAGCCTCCCGGTCTAATAATAATAATAATAATAATAATAATAATAATAATAATGGAATTAGGGATGTACGAAAGGCACTTACCTTTCGCGGATTATGTTTATGGTTGGGGGGGAGGCATTCTGTCCCTCCCCCCGGAATCCTCACCGGGAGGGGAGGCGCTCCGTTCCTCCCCCCCCCCCCCCGAATCCTGGCTGTCTATCTGTGCTCTGCAGGGATTCTGCGGAGCCGCCGCCCGGCTCCGCCAGCAGCCGGACATCCGGCCGCTGGCTATCAGGGACACAAATGGCGGCGGCCGTAGCCGCTGCCGTTTGTGTCCCTGCAGTCAGCCGTGATAGGCTACGTAAATGTTTACGTAGCCTATCATGGCTGACTTAAAACAAACAAATGCGCGTACACAAATGGCGGCAGCCACGGCCGCCACCATTTGCGTTCCTTATTTTGGCACATCTTAGTCTATGTAAACATTTATGTAGACTAAGACGGCGAAAATAAAGGGAACGCATGTAGTGTAGATGCTACGCTATTTGCATTCCCCTTATTTTCGCCGTCTTAGTCTACGTAAATGTTTACATAGACTAAGACGTGCCCAAATAAGGAACGCAAATGCCGGCGGCCATGGCCACCGCCATTTGCGTACACGCGGGGGTATTTTTTTTTTTTTTTAAAGTCAGCCGTGATAGGCTACGTAAACATTTATGTAGCCTATCACGTTTCTTTTTTAAAACCTAGCCATGATCGGCTATGTAAATCATTATGTAGCCTATCACGTTTTTTGTGTTTTTTTTTAAACTGGAAATGGCGGTGGCGGCGGCCGGTCGGAAGACCAGCCGCCGCCGCCGCCGAACCTCTGCCGGAGCCAGCGCCGGAGCTACCGCCACCATGAAGATCCGCCCAAGGTAAGTCTCATCCCGGGGGTGGCGGGGGGTGGCAGGCCATTCCGCCACTGATTTTGGGGGGCTGAATGTGCTGGCATTTGGCCTTCCCGAGATTCGTGGCGGAATTTTCGTACATCCCTAAATGGAATAAAAATCAGGAGAGGTAGGGAGCCTGGTGGGCCTCAAGGAAGGTGTGTGAAGGCACATTGTTGCCCACGGCCACCAAGTTGGATTAGGGATGGACGAAAGTCCCTTACCTGGTCCTGCACCTTGCTTCGCGGTGGGAGGGAGGCGCTCCGTCCCTCCCCCCGAAATTCTGGGCAGGGGGGAGGTGCCCCATCCCTCCCTGCTGAAATTCTGGCCGGGGGGGAGGCACCCTGTCCCTCCGGCTGTGAAACCTCTTCTCCTGCCGGGATGCAAATGGCGGTGGCCGTAGCTGCTGCCATTTGCGTCCCTGCAGTCAGCCGTGATAGGCTACATAAATGTTTACATACGCTATCACGGCTGACTTTGGGGGGGAAAAAAAGCATGTACGCAAATGGCGGCGTCCATGGGCACCGCCATTTGTGTACATGCTTTCCCCCCCCCCAAAGTCAGCCGTGATAGGCTACGTAAAGATTTACCTAGCCTATCATGGTGTTTTTTGAAAATCTAGCCGTGATAGGCTATGTAAATCTTTACGTAGCCTATCACGTTTGTTGTTGTTGTTGTTTTTTTTACTTGGAAATGGTGGTGGCGGCAGCCGGTCAGAATACCGGCCGCCGCCACCGCCGAACCACCGCCAGGAGCCACTGCCGCCAGGGACATTCGACCAAGGTAAGTCCCATCCTGGGGAGGGGGCGAGGGGGTGGACCGTTTCTCCACCAATTTCTGGGGGCTGAATGCGTTGGCGTTTGGCCTCCCGGAGATTCATGGAGAAATTCTCTGACATCCGTATTGGATATGCCAGATCTAGAATGATAGCCTTTCAAGTAATATGCATAATAAAGCTGAATAAAAACTTGGAGTATTGGTGCTGGGCCAAAGGTACGCCATGGAGCCAGCAGGAAGGAATTGGGAATGAGAATGCAAAATGCACAAAGTAAACACAATAGATACTGTTGTCACTTTGGTCAAGTCCAAACCTGACTTGGAAGGGGTGGTGGTGCTGGTGCCTCGTTGGGGCTCAAAGCCTGGTGAGAAATCACCGGCTGCCCCCCACCCCAAATGCAATGCCTGCCATGGCTCAGTGCGCACTGACTACGCAAGCGTGTGGGCATCAGCTCCCTCATCAAGCGTCATTTGCCACTCAAATGGCTGGTTGTTCTTTTCCGTTAGTTTCCCATCTATGCAAATGGGGGCCTTTAAAGGGCCATGTCCGCAACATTACAGGCATAAACGTATTCGAGGACTTCTATATTCAACTATGGTTCCTCCTCAACAAGCACAATGGAAATCTATATACTGTATGGGTAGGGATGCTGGAGGAATTCAAGACAGACCTTAGAAAGGTAGGATTTCTAAGAATCCGACCTCAGGAATCTGCTGCAGAGCAACCCCCTCAGGCTGCACGGAGTCTGTGGAGTTTTGGATTTTTTTTTACTTTCCCCAAATTTACGTATATTTATTCGTAGGAAAATACACATGTTCCTGCTGAGGAAATCTTGATTTTGCTTGGAGAAAGACAGCCGCAAATGGCATAGTGGACGCCACTTACGCCACTTAAATAGAGCTGTAAATGGCTGTGATTGCCATATCAGCTAGGGATCCAGAGCAGGAGTGCCGGTCCGTAGAATCCAGCAAATGCGGAGCTGCTCCAGAGGATTCTGGGGGGGAGGAATGGATTGCCTACCCCCCGTGGAACCCCCCCAGAACGAAAGGTAGGGGTTCCGTACATCCCTAACCATGTGTAGGAGTACACATAGTCCTAGGGATGGACGAAAGTCCCTTACCTGTCCTCGAAGCTTGCTTCGCGGTGGGGGGGAGGCGCTTCGCTTCTCCCCCCAAAGTTCATGCGAGGGGGGTGAGGTGCCCCGCCTCACCCGGCCGAAATTCAGGCCGGGCAGGAGGCGCCCCATCCCTCGCCAGCGAAATTCAGGCCGGGTAGAAGTGCCCCGTCTACCCGGCCGCGAAAAAAAGAAAAAAAACACCCCCGTGATAGGCTACGTAACGATTAACGTAGCCTATCACGGATAGATTTCCAAAGTCAGCCATGATAGGCTACGTAAATCGTTACATAGCCTATCACGGGTGACTTGGGGGAAAAAAAAAAAACCCTATAGGGAGCCGCCATTTGCATTCCTTATTTGGTCCCTGTAGTCTACGTAAAGAACGCAAATAGCGTTCCCTTATTTTCACCGTAGTCTACGTAAATCTTTACGTAGACTACAGGGACCAAATAAGGAACACGAATGGCAGCTCCCTACGGGGGCCGCCATTTGCGTACGTGCTTTTTTTTTTTTTTTTTCAAAGTCACCCTATGGGGGCCGCCATTTGCGTACATGCTTTTTTTTTTTTTTCAAAGTCACCCGTGATAGGCTACATGACGATTAACGTAGCCTATCACGGCTGACTTTGGAGATCTAGCCATGATAGGCTACGTTAATCATTACGTAGCCTATCATGTTTTTTTTTTTTTTTACTGCCTTGTAATGCCGCCCCCGCCCCTGAAGAAGACCCGACGAACCGCCGCCAGGACCCGCCGCCAGGAGGGACATTCGTGAAAGGTAAGTCCCATCCCGGGGGGGGGTGGGGGGGGTGGAGAATTTCATTGCCGATTTCGGGGGGCCGAATGTGTTGGCACTTGGCCCCCCGAAGTTTCGAGGAGAAATTCTCCCCCATCCCTACATAGTCCACATTTCCAAAAACAGTGGGCAAAGGATTACACACATTAACAGCTATTATTTAAATAATACAATACTACACTGTGTGTTGCAAAGCAAGCAAGCCCAATATGAGGCCTCTTCAGGGTCTTGGCAGGGGCAGAGGTGGGTGAGGTGCTGAAGTGACCTCCTGCCAGGGTTGCTGCTGCTTCCTGCCTCTGTCAGTCCAGCAGACAACTGTCATTGCTCTTCATTCAAGTCAATGTGCCGGTGTGGTGTAGTTGCTAGAATGCTGACTGGGAGCTGGGGGATCCAAGTTCTAGTCCCCACTTGGCCATGGAAGCTCACTGGGTGTCTCTGGGCCAGCCACAGACTCTCAGCCCAACCTACCTCACAGGGTTGTTGTTGTGAGGATAAAATGGAGAAGAGGAAGATTATGTATGCTACCTTGAGATCCTTAAGGAGGGAAAAAGGCCGGATATGAATGTAATAAATAAATAAACAAATAAACAAACAAAGTGCCTGCTTGGCAGGGTTGCTGTTTTTGTTTGCTTCCTGCCTACCAGCCAGTGTTTTCCTGGGCAATTCAGCCAAACAGACCCTGAGGATATTGACTGTGAATTGGAAAGTAGTACTATTTGCACGTCAAAGAAACCTGCAGCAGAGTTTAGGGATAGTGAGCTCCTCACTACTTCAACACCTTATTTGATTATCCCTTTATTAACTTTGGGTTGAGTTTCTGCGAGCAGCACATTTTACCTGAGCCTTGCACAAAACCTAGTGGGCCAAACTGTCTGAAATATGGCAGGTGGGATGCCCTCCAGGGGGGCTGAGAGGGGCCCAGATTTCAAGCACTTCCGTGGAAACAGTGAAAAGTTACAGTTATTTGCTCTGAGAGTTTTTGTGGGGAAAATCAAATTTTACCTGTGCCTAGCACAAAGACCACTGGTCAAAACTGTCTGAACTTTGGCTGGTGTGATGCCCTCCAGAGGGGCCGAGCGGGACCCAGATGTCATGTATCTATCATAAAAACTGGAAAAAAAGTTATGGGCGTTTGTGTTTTCCCATGCAAGTCAAAAGGGAAAATGTGAAAAACAAGTGATTCAGATGTCTAAATCTTGCTTTGGATCCAAATCCGAGTCGAAGCAGAGGGGGTCTGAATTGGTCTGAAGCAGAGCAGGGCTGTTTTGGAAAATCCAAAGCGGCATCTGAAGTAGGGGTGTGTGAAACCCCACTTACCTGGCTCTGCCAGGTTCCGCTGGGGGGGGAGGTCCTCCGTCCCTCCCCCGGAATCCTTGCGTCCCTGTATTCAGCCATGATAGGCTACATAAAGACTTACGTAGCCTATCACGTCTGGCTTAAAACAAAAACAAAAAACGCATCCGCAAATGGCGGCGGCTATGGCCGCCACCATTTGCATTCCTTATTTTTGGCCATCTTAGTCTACGTAAATATTTATGTAGACTAAGATGGCGAAAATAAGGGGGAACGCAAATAGCATAATGGGCACTATTTGCGTTCCCCTTTATTTTCACCGTCTTAGTCTACGGAAATATTTACGTAGACTAAGACAGCCAAAAATAAGGAACGCAAATGGCGGCGGCCGTAGCTGCTGCCATTTGCGTATGCGTTTTTTTTAAAAAAAAAAACAACGTGACAGGCTACGTAAGTGTTTACGTAGCCTATCATGAATGGGGGGGAACACAACAGACTGCAAATGGCGGCAGAGGTGGTAGCCGTTCGGAAGACCAGCTGCCGCTGCCACTGAAGCTGCCGCTGGAGCCACCACTGTCTGGAACATCCGCCCCAGGTAAGTCTCGTCCCGGGGGGGATCTACAGGGGCGGGGGGTGACAGGCCGTTCCGCCACATATTTCAGGGGGCCGAATGCACTGGCATTCGGCCTCACCGAGATCCATGGCGGAATTCTCTGACATCCCTAATCTGAAGCAGAGCGGGGGGTCCATGAACAGCCCTAGAATTTACTTTTAATGGAGCCTGGGTCACAGAAGAGCAATTATGCTTGAAACCATGGTGGGTATGGCCTTATTGAAAATACACTTTCAGGTCAGTTTCTTTTACTTATCTAATTTATCAACAGTTTTGGTCTAGTAGTTTCAATAACTGTATTAGCATAATACCTGGGTATGTAATTGCTTTTTGATTTCTTCCATTCTAATCTCAATGGCAGCCTATTAACTTGGTACAAAGGTCATATTTGTGTCTCCTCGAAGATGGTGAGGTGTGTGTGTGTGTGTGTGTGTGTAGTAGTAGTAGTAGGGAAGTTATACTGATTTTCATATTTCTATAAGGCCGGCATTAGGGATTCATAGAAATGTTGACACTGCAGTAGTTGGAAGGACTGTCTTCTCCCACACCAGCCTGTGCACACGCTGAGGTCATCAACAGAAGCTCTTCTCACTTGTCCACTCTAAAGGGTGGTTAGGATGGAGAGGTGAAGAGGCCTAACCGGTGGTCCCACACCTCTGGAATCAGCTTCCATGATGAGATTGCTGATCTTTTCTTTGCAGGTCTTCAGGAAAGCTTGCAAGACCCACCTGTTTTTGCTGGCCTTCCTCTAATCTCTGGGCTGTTGATTATGTTAGTAAGCTGTGTGTTGTTGTTCTTGTTGTTGTTGTTTAAATTTTAATTGGCAATCTTTTGTTTTTATGGATTTTTAATTGAATATATTATTTATTTATGTCTATTTATCTTGTATGCTGCCTTGAAAGAGTTCCAAGGTGGTCTATGAATAATTTCGGATAGATAGATAGATGATAGACAGATGTTGGAGAAATCCATAACAGAATCAAATGACTTTGGGTTTTTATGAATCTGAACCACAGATTCCACATGGACTGACTTTTCCCAAGTTGCACAGATTCTGCAGATTTGCAGACCATTAAAAAAAATCCTTAATTTTGCACAAATTTATTATACAAAATAGTAATATAAAAATAATATTAAACACACACACACACACACACACACACCCTAAAATGTGCATTTTCCCCATAGGCTAAAGTGTGAAAACCAAAATTCCATGGAAGGAGGGGGGGCATGCCTGCTGGTTCTTTCCCCATTGTCACGTCCCCATCTCCACTGGCTCTGCCCCCCACCATGCACACATAGGGGGCATGTCTACAGAGGAGAATCACCCCCCGTTTTATAACCTAGCATGATCAGGGTTCTAAATTACAGGTAGGGATGTGCAAACCCACCCGTCTCGGTTCTCCAGGTGCCCACCCAGCCCCTGCCCCTACTCCCCTGGTCCCCAGACCATGCTCAAGCCCCTCCTGTGCTTGGTGAGCAGCCCACACTCACCCCGGTGGTCATGTTGAGCTCTGCAGTCAACATTTTTTTGAAAAATAAAATGTTGGTCGCAAAAATGTGCATATTTGTGTGAGTGCAAAAATGCACATTTTTGTGAATGCACATAGTTGTGTATGTGTGAAAATGCGCATTTTTGCAAAAATTTGCATTTTTGTGCACATACAAATATACACATTTGCAAAATGTGCATTTTTGCATACACAAATATGGTGCCATTGGGGGTGTGAGCTCGGCAAGCAGGGCTCGGAGGTGCAGACAGAGGGAGTTCTGCCAGATTCCTGGATGGAATTGAGCACTCGTGCCATCCCTAATTACACGGAGGGGGACTTAAGTGCCTAGATCGGTCTCCCCTGTACTAGCATGCCCCTGATACATGGACAGCAGGGGGCATCCTCTCCCTTCAGGAGAATAATACCCAACCCAAACAGAGGTTCTGTCCCTCCCAAATCTACAGCTGAACACAGATGTACAAGAACTGTTTCTGTCCTTTTCTGGTGTTGGATCTGAGAATAAAGAAAAGCACCTGGAGCAACCAATGGCGGAAAGGTGTGGCCCAGGAAAGGGAGGATTCAGCATCCCTCTCCCACTCACTCCTTTAACAGTAAAAGAAGGAGGCATCCTGGCCCATGCCTTCCTGCCGTTCTTTGCTCCATACACTTTTCTTTGTTCCCAGATCCAGTTTGGGATGTCAGAGAATTCCGCCACGGATCTCGGTGAGGCCGAATGCCAGTGCACTT
Source organism: Heloderma suspectum (assembly GCF_057233095.1). Classification (NCBI taxonomy): domain Eukaryota; kingdom Metazoa; phylum Chordata; class Lepidosauria; order Squamata; family Helodermatidae; genus Heloderma; species Heloderma suspectum. Next base: position 13,331,252 of record NC_139469.1, on the reverse strand, counting down.
GGCCCCCTGAACTCCGTGGCGGAACGGCCTGCCCCCCCGCCCCCCACGGATCCCCCCAGGACGAGACTTACCTGTGGCGGATCTGCCGGGCAGCGGCGGCTCCGGTGGCAGCTGCAGCGGTGGCAGCTGCAGCGGCTGGTCTTCCGACCGGCTGCTGCCGCAGCCATTTCCAGGCTTGTGTAAAAAAAAAAAAAGATGTGATAGGCTACGTAAAGATTTACGTAGCCTATCATGGCTAGGTTTTTAAAAAAACCAACGACGATGTGATAGGCTACGTAAATCTTTACGTAGCCTATCATGGTTGGGTGAGTTTAAAAACAAAACAAAACCGCGTACGCAAATGGCGGTGGCTACGGCTACGGCCACTGCCATTTGTGTTACTTCTTTTTACCGTCTTAATCTACGTAAATATTTACATAGACTATGATGGCAAAAATAAAGGGGAACGCAAATACCGTAGAGGGCACTATTTGTGTCCCCTTTTGATTCGCCGTTTTAGCCTATGTAAATATTTACGTAGGCTAAAACGGTGAATGAAAAAGGGATGCAAATAGCGCCCGCTATGCTATTTGTGTTCCCCTTTATTTTCACTGTCATAGTCTATGTAAATATTTACGTAGATTAAGAAAGCCAAAAAGAAGGAATGCAAATGCGTATGCGTTTTTGTTTCGTTTTGTTTTTACCCAGAGCCCTCTGCGCCGGAAATCCGGCTGTGGACGGCTCTGGCCTAGCTGGGCCTGGCCGGCTGCTCCGTAGAGCTGCCGCGGAGCACAGCTGGCTGTTCGAGGATTCCAGGGGGAGGAACGGATGCCTCCCCCCGGCAAGGATTCCGGGGGGAGGGACAGAGCACCTCCCCCCCCGGTGAGGATTCCGGGTGGAGGGACGGAACGCCTCCCTCCCCACCATAAACATAATCTGCGAACAGGTAAGTCACTTTCGTACATCCCTAGATCCAGTCCCAGAAGTGAGCATAGAATGGAGAAAAATGGGAACAAAATAGAGCCATAGCAGCATAGGAAGCTTCCTTATTGTTCACACCGAATGGCAACAGCTCTTCCATGGTTTCTAGTGGGATTCTTTCTAGCCCTACCTGGAGAAGTCAGGGATTGAACCTGGGACCATTTGCATTCAAAGCAGGTACTCTACCCACTGAGCTATAGCCCCTCCCATGCCTTATACATGGATGGTACAGACACAGAAATGATGCCCCTGTTACATCTAGCATGGCATGCAGAGAGAGAGAGAGAGAGAGAGAGATGTTGCCTCTATCTGCTGTCTTTCCTTCTCTTTGCTCAGTCTTCCTTCACCAATAATTTTGCCTTCTTTTGTCTGACATGTCTTGGACAAGTGGAACTTCACAACTTTTTGTTCAAAGTGTCCTGTCTCTAAAATCTTTCTAGTACAGCCTATTACTCTGTCTGTTGTACTCAATATCCTATGAATAACTATTGATTTCCTTTACTCAGAGTGTGGAAACAAGTTATTCTGCACCCTAAAATGGGATGTTCCTGAAGTGAGAGGAACATGAAAGCATTACCCCACAAGTACACACCTGGGTTACAAGTTTCCTTTGAATTATAATGCTGTGTGTGTGTGTGTGTGTGTTTAACCTTACGGAGGGGGAAGAAAGTGATCTGAATGAATGATACTGGAGATCCTTGGTGACTGGAAATAAGATAGCAGCAGCCTGAATCTGTGCATGTTTACTCAGAAGTAAGTCCCTCTGAGTTCAATGGGTTTTATGCCCAAGAAAGGCCAAAACAGATGAGATACAGGAGAACTATGGTAGAATAAACTATCAAAGGTTGTTTATTTATTTTTTTAAAAAAGCACCAGCAGTTCAGGGGAAGAGGAGTTTTAACCTCATCACACCATTTTTTTAGTAGAAAGGAGGGCTAGAAATTAATGTCTTTATTTATGTACTGCGTTTCTATACTGCCCAATCGCCAAAGCTCTCTGGGAGGTTCACAAAAATTAAAATGGCACAGTACAAAATAAAAACAGTATAAAAGCTTAAAACTGTGGTATAAAAATGAAACCAGAATAAAATCAAGCAGCAATGCAGAGATTTAAAATACAGGAACAGATTTAAAACAGCAAAGTTAAAAGACCGTATCGCTAAAATGCTGGGAAAACAAAAGGTGTTCACCTTGTGCCTGAAAGAGTACAACTAAGTGCCAGGAAAACCTCTCCAGGGACCTCATTCCACAGCTGGGGTGCCACAGCAGAAAAGGCCCTCTTCCTGGTAGCCATCCACCTCACTTGTTTTTGGCAGGAGCTCCCAGAGGAGGACCCCTGAAGATGATCTCAGGCTCTGGGGCTCTAGGCAGGTACATATGGGAGAAGGGCAGTAAAATAGCCCCGAGTCAAGTATTAGTCCATGCAAGGGGAATACTGGGGTGTGTGTGTGGCTTTCTTCACATGGAGCTTTTATTCTACGATTGAGATTGCTCCTTACAGATATTTGTGGGCTCTTTACATGACGCCATGATGACTGAAGGTGTCTCCTGCACTAAATGCCCCCTTTTCCATTTTGGAACAGATCTCAGATAATGAGCTATCAAATTACCCCATTGTGTTCCGCTTGGGTTCCCTCCGTGACAAGAGGAAAAGTGGCAAGAAGAGGAGCGAGGTCAATGAAAGAGAATGGAAAACTCAAATATGGGGAGAAGGAGGGGGAAGGGTGTGGGAGAAAAGGAAGCATGTGAAAAAGGGAGTCGTCGTGATCCTGCATTTAAAACAGAAGTTTAACACAGGATTTTAGGCTGGTGTAGAGATGCCATGCATATCAGACCTGGTTGTTGTTTTCTAGTAGGGCTGATAGTAGCAGGGGTAGTAAAGGAAATCACCCACACGCACATGCACACGCACACACCCACACACCCACGCACACACACAGGGGCTAATAGAAGCTTGGGAACATGATCATAACAGAGGAAATGGTTAAATTTCCCTTCCCCTGAGCCAAGTAAAATCCCAGACACCCCTCTTTCCAAACCATCATAGATCCTTTTAAGTTAAAAGAAATTGGCTGATCTGATCACAGATTTCCCATGTCATGACAGTTGTTTTGGACCTGAGCGAACATAGCATACATACAGGAAATGTTAACCAATGTTCAAAAGGAAACAGTCCTGTGTAATCATCAAAATCAAGTGAAGCCTTGTCTAAATTTTAGGGATGTATGTAGGGATGGCGGAGAATTTCTCCACGAATCGCGGGGAGGCCGAATGCCAACGCATTCGGCCCCCCGAAATTGTTGGTGACATTCTCCACCCCCCTGCCCCCCCCCGGGATGGGACTTACCTCCCTCGAACATCCCTCTCGGCGGCGGGTCCTGGCGGGAGTTCGGCGGCGGTTCGTCGGGGGCGGGGGCGGCGGCCAGTCTTCTGACCGGCTGCCGCCACCGCCGCCATTACAAAATAAAGTAAAAAAAAAACAAAAACACCCGTGATAGGTTAGGTAACGATTTACGTAGCCTATCACGGCTGACTTTGGAAATCTAGCCATGATAGGCTACGTAAATCGTTATGTAGCCTATCACGGGTGTTTTTTCCCCCCCCACTTTTTAATTTTGCAGCCGGGGAGACGGGGCGCTTCTCCCCAGCCTGAATTTTGGCCGGGCGAGGTGGGGCGCCTGCCCCCCCCAGCCTGAACTTCGGGGGGAGAACCGAAGCACCTCCCCCCCACCGCGAAGCAAGCTGTGGGATCAGGTAAGTGCCTTTCGTACTTCCCTAGATGTACGAAAGTCACTTACCTTTTCAAAGGGTGACATTCACGGTGGGGGGGAGGTGCTCCATCCCTCCCCCCAAAATTCTCTCCGGCCGGCTCTGCTCCACAGAGATTCCATGGAGCCACCAGCCGGGGCCTCCCGCAGCCGGACATCCGGCCACTGGGCAGACTGCAGGGACGCAAATGGCGGCTGCTGCGGCGGCCACCATTTGCATCCCTGTATTTTGCCGTGATAGGCTACGTAAATATTTACATAGCCTATCACAGCAAAAAACCCCAAAATAACAGTGGACGCAAATGGTGGCGGCTACGGCGGCCGCCATTTGCGTTCCCTTAGTTAAGCCGTGATAGGCTACGTAAGTATTTACATAGCCTATCATGGCTATATGGAAGAAGCGAATGGCGGCCGCAGACGCGGCCACCATTCGCAAGTCAGTGTGGACGGCAGCAGGTAGGTGCTCCATTCTGGGCCCATTTTGCAGGGTGGGGGGGTGGGGGGGGCTTCGTTCTGCCACAGATTTCGGGGGGTCCATGGTGGAATTCTCTGACATCCCTATTAAATTCAATTAACAGATATTTCTCTGCGATTTTGCAAACCGAGGTGGTAGGGAGGAAGGCAGCAGTGTGTATGATTTGAGCTTCCTCTTCAAATGATGTTCAGAGTTCTCCATCTTTCTTTGCTCACTGCTGTTTTCCTCATGAATGCTCCCACCCGAACGCCACTTTTTAAACTTTTACAACCTGTGCCTGCCTGTTAAAGAATCCTTTTTTGGTCCCCTCTGTAAATTACCCAAACATTATTTTCCTCACAAATTCATACCCAAGGAAAAAAAAGAATCCCTGTTCTCAGAGTTTTGCGAGAACATATTGTTAGGCTATAAAAGAGACACATGAAATGGTACAAAATCATCTTATTCATCCGGCAAGTTTGAAATTCTAATCAGGAAGATTCAGAAGAGGAGGGGGGTGAGGAATAAGCCAACCTTGTGTATTAGCATTTGTTCAGACCTCTAATGATGGGCACAAATGAACTCGAGAATCTCCATAATATACAGATTTGTGTTTTATTTTGGGGGTGGAGAGGGGTGGAGGGGTTGCCTGTGAGATATGCTGATATACTGAAGAAGTTTTCCATGGAATACAAGTATTGCTTTTGTGATGCAGCGTTTCAGGTAGCACAATCACATCTCCGGATTACATAGATGGCAGGGCTGCCGTTCCCATGACAACTGAAAAGCTCCATGTCTGACAGAGGGCCCAGCCAATTTTTCCAATGCTTGAGGGCAGCGGGGGGGGGGGGGTTGATAGAAACAAGGGAAGAGAAATGTCCCTTGAAAAAAAGAAAATAAGAGGAGCCCTCACTGGATCAGACCAAAGACCTATAGCAGTGCTTTCAATGGTGTGGTGGCAGTGGTATGGCTGTATGTCACCCACAGACCAAATATTTCCCAGCCCTATAATCTAGTTTTCTATTTCTAGCAGAGACCAGCTAGTTGTCCCCAGATTCCCTGGGCCATTTTCAGTGAGCATTTTCTGAAAGAGGGAGATCATGGTGGATTTGGGGGAAGGGCAGCAAAACTTCTCAAAGGGTCTGGGGTGACTATTGGCAGGGGAGGTGGTTGTGAATCATTTCCTCCCCCCCTTTTTAAAACTAACATTTTGCTGTTGCCTGTGTGGTGGTAGGGATGGTGTGGCATGGACACATGTAGGGTTGGTGGAGAATTTCTCCACGAATCTCGGGGAGGCCGAATGCCAATGCATTCGGCCCCCCAAAATTGGTGGTGAAATTCTCCGCCCCCCCACCCCCCCTGGGATGGGACTTACCTCCTGCGAATGTCCCTCTTGGCGGCGGGTCCCGGCAGCGGTTCGGCGGCAGTTCGGCGGGGGTGGGGGCGGCGGCTGGTCTTCCAACCGGCTGCCACCACCGCCATTACAAAGTAAATATATATATAAAAAAAAAACATGTGATAGGCTACGTAACGATTTACGTGGGCTATCACGGCTAGATTTCCAAAGTCAGCCGTGATAGGCTACGTAAATCTTTATGTAGCCTATCACGGGTGACTTTGAAAAAAAAAAAGCGCGTACGCCAATGGCGGCGCCCATGAGCGCCGCCATTTGCTTTCCTTATTTGGGCCCGGGTAGTCTAAGTAAAGATTTACATAGACTATGGCGAAAATAAGGGCAACGCAAATAGCGTACGCGCTTTTTTTTTCCCCAAAGTCACCCGTGATAGGCTACGTGACGATTTACGTAGCCTGTCATGGCTGACTTTGGAAATGTAGCCGTGATAGGCTACGTAAATCGTTACGTAGCCTATCACGTGTGTGTGCTTTTTTGTTTTACATTTACTTTTTTATTTCGCGGCCGGGGAGATGGGGCGCTTCTCCCCGGCCTGAATTTCAGTGGCGAGGGATGGGGCGCCTCCCCCCCGGCCTGAATTTCAGCTGGGCAAGGTGGGGCGCCTCCCCCCCCAGCCTGAACTTCCGGGGGAGAACCAAAGCGCCTCCCCTCCACCATGAAGCATGCTGCAGGACCAGGTGAGGGACTTTTGTCCATCCTTAGACACATGGCTGGGACTGTGTCAGGGTGGAAACTGAGCCCATAGAACCCCAGAGCAGTTCTGATTCTAAGGAGGAACAGCAGTCCATGGGAGAGGAGCTCTCTCAGCCCTCACAAGCACAGCAGCTGGCAGAGATTCCTCCTGACAGCATTCCTGGGGGAGATAGTGACCCTGGCAGTGAGAGAGCGCTGGAGGTGGGCTTGCTGTACGCTCGGCGCAGACACAGGGAGCGGCGACAGATGGAGGGCACTGAAAGGAGGCATAGTGCTTGCTTGGCGTGCAAACAACAGTCGCGTCCCAAGGACCCAAGGGAAAGAGGGAGGATCACTCCATAGCCCATGAATTCAGGGTCTTCCCGTGGTTCCCCTTCCAACGGGGACTAGGGGTGGATGAAAGTCACTTACCTGTCCTCGAAGGATGTTCGCGGTGGGGGGGAGGCACTTCGCTGGTCCCCCCGCGAAGTTCCGGCCGGGGGGGGAGGCTTCCCGCCTCGGCCCGGCTGAAATTCAGGCCGGGGGGAGGCTTCCCGCCTCGCCCGGCCGCGAATGCGAAAGTTAAAAAAACAAAACAAAACGCCCCCTGATAGGCTACGTGACGATTCACGTAGCCTATCACAGCTAGATCTGCAAAGTCAGCCATGATAGTCTACGTCAATCGTCACGTAGCCTATCACGGGTGACTTTAAAAAAAAAAAGCACGTACGCCAATGGCGGCCCCCATAGGGAGCCGCCATTCGCGTTCCTTATTTAGTCGCTGTAGTCTACGTAAATGTTTACGTAGACTACGGCGAAAATAAGGGCAACGCAAATAGCAAACATTTACGTAGACTACAGCGACCAAATAAGGAACGGGAATGGCGGCTCCCTATGGGGGCCGCCATTATCCGTACACACTTTTTTTTTTTTTTTAAAGTCACCCGTGATAGGCTACGTGACGATTGACGTAGCCTATCACGGCTGACTTCGCAAATCTAGCCGTGATAGGCTACGTGAATCGTCACGTAGCCTATCAGGGGGCGTTTTTTTTTTCTTTTATTGCAATGGCGGCGGCGGCCCGCCCCGCTCGAACACCCGCTGAACCGCTGGCCGGACCCACCGCCGGGAGGGACATTCGGCGAAGGTAAGTCCCATCCCGGGGGGGTGCGGGGGGCGGGGGGGGTTCGGAGGATTTCTCCCCGAAACTTGTTCGGGGGGCCGAACACGTTGGCGCCTGGCCCCCCGAAGTTTCGGGGAGAAATTCTCCGCCAACCCTAACGGGGACCAACTGCCTTACCTGGAGCGTAGGCTACTCTGCTATCTTTCCCCAGTGCTGTTCCTTGCTTAGTCGCTAGTGATTAGTCTCTGAAAGAATCATAAAGTAATAAAGGAATGGTGGAATGGCCCCCTGCCCCCCCTGCAGAATCCCCCCCCGGGACAAAGCTTACATGGGGCGGATGTTCTGGCGGTAGCGGCTCTGGCGGTGGCTCTAGTGGCAGCAGCGGCAGCAGCTGGTCTCTCGGCCGGCTGCCACGGACTCAAATGGCAGCCACCGTAGTGGCCGCCATTTGCGTCCAGCCAGGCTGAAGTGATAGGCTACATAAGTATTTACATAGCCTATCACGGCAGAAGCAGCCACGCAAATGGCGGCCACCACACCATTTGCATAGCTGTCTTTGCTGTGATAGGCTATGTAAATACTTGCGTAGCCTATCACAGCAAGCTAAAAAAAACCACCAGCATACGCAAATGGCGGTGGCTACGGTGGCCGCCATTTGCATTCCCTTTTTTTCGCTGTTTTAGCCTACATAAATATTTACGTAAGCTACTATGGCAAAAAAAAAGGGAATGCAAATTGCGGCCTTCATAGCCGCCGCCATTTGCGTATGCTGTTTTTTTTTTTTCCGGAAGGCTGCCCAGCGGCCAGATGTCCAGCTGTGGGTGGCCCTGGCTGGTGGCTCCGCGGAATCTCCGCAGAGCGGAGCCGGCTGGATTAGGATTTCGGGGGGAGGTGCAGAGCGCCTCCCTCCCGTCATGAATCACCCCGTCGAAAAGTAAGTGACTTTCATACATCCCTAGAATAAAGCCTTTCGAAAGAATCCTCTTCATCTGTGCCCTGAGTTGGCTATTGGAAGGGACTGCAAGAGGCAGCTAGGGCGCTCCTGACAGACTGGGGGTCTATTGGGGTCTATTGGGCTCCCCCCCCTGCACTCCTGGACCGCACTCGCCAAGCCCCCGGCCTCGCTAGCCCCCGCATGCACCTTCCTGGATGCTCCGTGAACTCACCCTGACCCATCTGGTGAGCACCCACAAATTTGCCAAGTTTTTTTTTTTTATGATAAAAGGGAGCTTAAAAAAATGTTCATATTCAAATCTGCACATGTTTGACCTGGGAAAGCTTGATCAATGCAATATTAGAGGCATAATGCCTTTAATATGCACATTTTAATTTGGCCCTTTCTCCATAACAAGAAAAAAAAGAAAAGAAATAAAACTTCAGCAAACTGGCAGGTGCTTGTGGACAGAGCTGGGTGAGTGTGGGGACCATCTGGGACGGTGTGAGAGGGGGCAAGTGAGGCCAGGGGCTCAGTGGGCGGGCAGGAGGGAGCCTGATGGACTCCCGGACCCAGTCAGGTGTCCATGCCATCCCTACCTGAGAACATTCAGGTCAGCTCTTGAAGGTACAGCCCTCCCAGTTTGGCCCCAGCATCTGTAATTCAGAGCGATACATTCTGCAGAGAGCCTGTCATGTAGGGAAGCATCCCCCTTCCTCCCTCTAACTAGAAGTCCTAGCTTAGCTCCTCAGGCATACATTCTGTTCTAGAGAAGGTTCTGAGCCAAAGACTCAGTGTTCAGATTGTTCCTTGTGGTGCCCTAACAATACTTCTCTGATTGGCTCCGGCAAATGTTACAGGATCTGGACAACAGCTACATAGATGCAGAGAAATACATTTCCATAAATATCCCCAAGGATGGTCTACCATTTAGCCTTATTTCCCCCTTGTAGTCCTTCCAAACAAAACCATCTACTCCTGATTAGGGATGGTGCCGATGCCTGACTGTGTCTGGGAGTCTGTCAGGTGCTCCCCTGCCCATCAAGCCCCTGGCCTCGCTCACCCCCAAGTGTGCCCTCCCGGATTTTCCCCGCACTCACCTGTCTGCGAGCACCCACCATTTTGCCAAGCTGAACTTTATGGAAAAAAGGAGGTAATTAAAAATGCTTCTGGGCTGGGAAAGCTTGATATATGCAATATTAGAGGCATAAATGGCCCGTGTACACCTCTAATCCCCTTCATGGATCACTGCCTTGTTGTGGCGAAGGGGCTTGCATAACTCAATGAAGCCATAAGCTATGCCGTGCAGGGCCACCCAAGACGGACAGGTCATGGCAGAGAATGTGGTCCACTGGAGAAGGAAATGGCAACCCACTCCAGTATTTTTGCCAAGAAAACCCCATGGAATGCATCACAAGGCTAGTGCAGTGAATATGAACTTGAGCACACTCCAGGAGAGAACGCAGGACAGGAAGGCCTGGCGTGCTATGGTCCATGGGGTCATGAAGAGTCGGACACGACTGAATGACTGAACAACAACAACAACAACAACACCTCTAATAGTGTGCATATCAAACTTTCCCAGCCTGATTTTGGACATATTTACATATGCACATTTTTAATTACCTCTTCTTTCCTGTAAATAAGCTCACCAAAATGGCAGATGCTCATGGACGGGATCCAAGGTGAGTGTGGGTTGCTTGGCAAGCTTGTGGGGGCTTGAGCATGGGTTGGGGGGGCTCAAGCAGGGACAGTGCTTCAGCTGGTGCCCGCTCATACCAGACTGGGGTGGGTTCATCCATCCCTACTACTGATTTCCCCAAATTCTTTAATTTCAGCAGTATATTTTGGGTGGGCGGGGCCATAGAGTCATTTTGTTGCTGCAACTGCTAAAGAATTTGGAGAGAGGAATCCTTGTTGGTCTACTGAAAATTATCCAGACAACTACAAGTAGACCCAGATCCTAGGGATGTACGAAAGTCACTTACCTGTTCACGGATTACTGGGTAAAAAAACAAACAAACAACTGCGTACGCAAATGGCAGTGGCTACGGCCGCCGCCATTTGTGTTCCTTATTTTTGCCCTCTTAATCTACATAAATATTTACGTAGACTATGACGGCGAAAATCAAGGGGAACGCAAATAGCGTAGCGGGCAAATTTGCGTTCCCCTTGATTTTCACCGTCATAGTCTACGTAAATATTTATGTAGATTAAGAGGGCAAAAATAAGGAACGCAAATGACGGTGGCTGTAGCCGCCACCATTTGCATACGCAGTTTGTTTTTTTAACCCACCCAGCCATGATAGGCTACGTAAAGATTTACGTAGCCTATCACATCGTGTTTTTTTAAAAAAACCTAGTCATGATAGGCTACTTAAATCTTTACGTAGCCTATCACGTCTTTCTTTTTCTTTTCTTTTCTTTTTACCAGAGTGGAAATGGCGGCGGCGGCAGCCGGTCGGAAGACTGGCCGCCGCCGCCTGGAAGATCCGCCCCAGGTGAGTCTCGTCCCGGGGGGATCTGTGGGGGGGCAGGCCGTTCCGCCACAGAGTTCGGGGGGCCAAATGCACTGGCATTCAGCCTCACCATGATCCATGGCGGAATTCTCTGCCATCCCTAGATCTACCTTCTTTCCACTCCTGTATATGATGGAGATATATTGATGGCTGCTGGTGAGTCTGAATGGTATCACCCATATGTGTCAAGAACAGGGCTCCCCTAAATCAAACAAACTACAACAACTGTATGGACACTTTAGGCTCAGTTAACTGTACTTTACCCCGTACACCCTGTGAATATTTTATGGCTGATGTAATCTGATGTGATTCAGCCCTCTGCAATTCTCAGTTCATTGTGTTGTGTGCAAGAAATTTGGGATGCCATGGATAGAGTTGCTACACTCCCGGCATATTTTAAAGGCGTTCTCCCTTCAATAAAAGCCATGTAACTCTTGCATCCAGGGTACCAGGCACACAAAAGGAAGCTGGCTAGGAAGTCGTTTAGGAGGAAAAATGGGAAAGCAGAAGGTACCAGAAACCAACAGGGGAGTCTCAAGACAGGCCTAATTGGTCTTTGGATATAAAGACAGCCTTGGCAGATGGGGCCAAGGGAGCTGAAATCCGGTTCTCTTTCCCAATCCATCAAGCTCCTCTTCCAGATCTTGTTATTTGGCAGTGACACAGGCCTCCATTTGCATAGTGTTTTCAGTGCTTGATTCTTGGTACATTCAGGACTGTTGCACATTGGTAGTGTTTGCATACACTGAGAGCTGAGATCCAATGGTGCTGTTCTGTTAGCAGAAGTGAAACTATTGGTGGAATGGTTTCGCCCCCCGCCTCCTGCACACATACACCTTGCATTTTTTTCTGGAGGATTATCCTGGGATAAAGGCTGATTCCTTTATTAGAGATGGGAGAACTAGTGATTTTCAAGCTCACTTTAATTCTTGGAAATTATTTTGGGAGCAATCCTATGCATGTTTAGACAGAGAAAAGGCCTACAGCTCCCAGCATTCCCCTGGCAGTAGGCCTTTTCTCTGTCTAAACATGCATAGGATTGCACCCTAAGGAGCTTGTTTCTGCTATTCCCTTTTTGTCTTTTTTTTTCTTTTGATCTGTTTTTTGGTTTATTTGAACAGATGAAGTATGGATTTTGAACAGGAAAAGTGTGCATGCTGGTGCACATTTTTTTAAAAGTGCGCATTTCCCCCCCATTGACTAAAGTGTGAAAATGTGTGTTTTTTTAAATTAAAAAATGCACATTTCAAAGTGTGCGTTTAAAACGATAACTATGCATTTTTTGATCACAATGGCAAGTTCAGGACTTGGCAAACATTGATGGGGGAGGGAAGCATTCCTGCTAGCATTCTAATTCGGGATTGCAAAGGGGACATGTTCTCATGATTAGTGAACAGAAATTAAATCCTCATGCATCCCTGTCCTATATTCCTAATAGATCCAGGTATGTGTTTTTCCCGAGATAGTGCTATAATTAGCTCTGGGTCTATCTTTTCTGTTTCCCTTTCCAGATGTTAAGTCGAACAGAGCAGAGGCATAGTAAATCCAGTTGCCTTCTACCAATTCCTCTCTTGTGGGGTGGGTGATTAGTGACACCCCACCCATGCCCAAACAACATTGTCTTGCATTTTTTCCTACCCTTGTTCACACACCTGAAGTTATGAACAATAGAAAATGGACACTTCCCAGCCAGCCAAACCACCAACCGCAGAACTGCTATTTGAAAAGTTTGTCTAGCATGGGCAACAGTTGCCTTGTCTATGTAGTCCAGCAGACATCTCCAAAAGTTGCATTACTGGAAAAGGGTTCCTCCCACAAAAAAACTCTACTTTACCTAGCCAGTGGGAGTGTGATCCTCAAAATATGCCCACAAGGATATAAGGAATGAAAGCAATCAGATGGAAATTAAGCTCTAGTTCATGTTAAGAAGACTGCTAAGAAAGCTATTCCTTTTAAGTAAATTGGTCTCAGTTAAATACATTTCATTATTCATAGATATTACTACATGAGGGTATATATATATATATATATACATATATATATATATATATATATATATACGCACACACACAACCACACACGTGCTAATGGAAACACTTTACCTGGAAACATGAAGCAGATTGCTGGGAGATTCTGAACAGATAGAAGGAAGTACCTCTTCACACAAAGCATAGTCAAACTATGGAATTGGCTACCACAATACATAGTGATGGCCACCAATCTGGACAATTTCATGGAGGAGAGGGCTATCAGTGGCTACCAATCCTGATGCTACCTCCAGTATCAGTGTGCCTATGTTGACCAGTTGCTGGGGAACATGGGCAGGAAGGTGCTGTTGTGCTCATGCCCTGCTTGTGGGTTCCTGGTCGACAGCTGGTTGGCCACCGTGTAGGGATGTCAGAGAATTTTTCCACGAATCTCAGGGAGGCCGAATGCCAACACATTCGGCCCCCTGAAATTGGTGGGGAAATTCTCCGACACCCCCCTGCCCCCCCCCGGGATGGGACTTACCTCTGTTGAATGTCCCTCTCGGCGGCGAGTCCCGGCGGCATTTCGGTGGCGTTTCAGCGGCGGTGGCGGCAGCGGCCAGTCTTCCGACCGGCTGCCACGACCACCATTTCCCAGAAAAGTAAAAAAACAAAACAAAAAACGTGATAGGCTACGTAACGATTTACAATAGACTATGGCGAAAATAAGGGCAACGCAAATAGCATTGCCCTTATTTTCACCATAGTCTACGTAAATCTTTACGTAGACTACCCGTGCCCAAATAAGGAACACAAATGGCGGCGCCCATGGGTGCCACCATTTGCGTACGCGCTTTTTTTTTTTTCAAAGTCAGCCATGATAGGCTACGTAAATAGTTACGTAGCCTATCACTTTTTTTTTTTTTACAATTTACTTTTTTATTTTGCGGCCAGGGAGACGGGGCGCTCCCCCCTGGCCAGAATTTCGGCGGGGACGGATGGGGCGCCTCCCTCCACCAAGAATTTCGGGGGGAGAAACGGAGCACCTCCCCCCCCACCAAAAGCTACCGCCATTTGCGTATGCTGGGTTTTTTCCCCCCCTGCTGTGATAGGCTACGTAAATATTGACATAGCCTATCACTACAGGGGGGAAAAACCCTGACGCCATTTGCATCAATACAGGGACGCAAATGGTGGCGGCTACGACAGCCTCCATTTGCGTCCCTGCAGGGCTGCCCAGCAGCCAGATGTCTGGCTGTGGGCGGCCAGAGCAGGATTCCGGGGGGAGGGATGGAGCACCTCCACCCCGTCGAGGATTCCGGGGGGAGGGATGGAGCGCCTCCCCCCCCCCACTGATTGCCCTGCGCAGACCCAGGCTGGTGTTTCATACATCCCTACCTCCAACCTTGCAAGGAAGGGAGAGGGAGTGACTGGAGGGCAACTCCTGCCCTCATGCCTGTCAATCTGCATTGTCTCCTTCCCTGCAAGGAAGGAGGCTGTGCAGGTTTGACATGTGGCCTGTGCCTCCCACCAATTGCTCATTCTCTGCTCCTTGCAAGAAGGGCAGAACAGGTGGTTGGCAGACTGTGATGGGCAGTGGTTTCCCCCACAGTGCCGGCAGTGGCTCCCCTGGTAGCACCAGAAGCAGCAGGGGCTCCACTGGCAGAAGCACCCCCCCAACGGAATGAGCACCAATCCTCGATGGCCGGCTGTGCTCCGCGGCAGCTCTGCAGAGCAGCCGGCCAGGCCCAGCCCAGCCCAGCCAGATTTCCGGCCGCAGAGGGCTCTAGAGAAAAAGAAAAAAAAAACGCGTACACAAATGGCGGCGGCTACGGCCGCCGCCATTTGCATTTCTTATTTTTGGCCGTCTGAATCTACGTAAATATTTATGTAGACTATGATGGCGAAAATAAAGGGGAACACAAATAGTGTAGTGGGCGCTATTTGCGTCCCTTTTTGATTCACCATTTTAGCCTACGTAAATATTTACTTAGGCTAAAACGGTGAATCAAAAAGGGACACAAATAGCGCCTGCTATGCTATTTGTGTTCCCCTTTATTTTCGCCATCATAGTCTACTTAATATTTACGTAGACTAAGACGGCCAAAAATAAGGAACGCAAATGGCGGCGGCCATAGCCGCCGCCATTTGCGTACGTGTTTTTTTTTTTTAACCCAGCCATGATAGGCTACGTAAAGATTTACATAGCCTATCACATCGTTTTTAGGGTTTTTTTTAAACCCAGCCATGATAGGCTACGTAAAGATTTACATAGCCTATCACGTCATTTTTTTGGGTTTTTTTACAAGACAAATGGTGGCGGCGGCAGCTGGTCAGAAGACCAGCTGCTGCCGCTGCTGCCACCGCTGCAGCCACCACCGCTGCCGCCGCCGCCGCTGCCGCCGCCGCCGCCACTGCCGCCCAGAAGATCCGCCCCAGGTAAGTCTTGTCGCGGGGGGATCCGCAGGGGGGCAGGGGGTGGCAGGCCGTTCCACCACAGAGTTCAGGGGGCTGAATGCACTGACATTTGGCCTCATTGAGATCCGTGGCGGAATTCTCTGACATCCCTACATTGGTTACAACTTAATGAACAGTATTTATGAACTTCCTTTTGGTGTATGTTGACCAGATGATGAACAAGACAGAAATGCAAAAATATACAATAGAATCAAAGCAAAACAGTCTCAAACTCTAAAATGGATTAAATAATAGAAGGAAAGCAACAGGAAAATGGTCTTAACGTTGGCTTCCAAATGTCTGGTGGAATAAGTTATTCTTAAACGAGAGGTGTAGAACCATATCTGGCCCTCCTGACAAACTAAATCTGGCCCTCTGTGGTTCTCCAGAAGGCCATACACTATTTTTCTGGCAATACTCCTTTTCCCCTGACTAGGCACGTTTCCCCCGCCTGGCAATCACAAAAATGTTCATATCTGTGTATGTGCGAAAATATGCATTTTTGTGAATGTGCATATTTACGCACACACAAAAATGCACATTTTGCAAAATGCACACTTTCTCAGAGACAGAAATACTCACATTTGCAAATGGTGCATTTTTGCACAGACGCAAACGTGCATTTTTGCGATCACCGTTTTATTTTTCAAAAAATGGTGACTGTGGAGTTCTCCAGGGCTGCTGGAGTGAGTGCATGCTGCTCGCCAAGCATGGGCGGGGGGTGAGCAGGGGCAGGGTCTCGGTGAGTGGGGCTTGGGGGTGTGGGCAGGGGGGGTGTCTGCCGGATTCCCAGATGGAATCAGACACCTAGACCATCCCTACCCCTGACCACAACTCATTTTTCTGTAGTAGCTTTCCAGCCTTTACAAGTTTCCTCCCCGTGCCCTGCATTCTAAATAGGGATGTCAGAGAATTCCGCCACAGATCTCGGTGAGGCCAAATGCCAGTGCATTTGGCCCCCCGAACTCCATGGCGGAATGGCCTGCCCCCCCACCCCCCCGCGGATCCCCCCCGTGACGAGACTTATGTGGCGGATCTTCCGGGCAGCAGCAGCTCTGGCGGAGGCTTTGGCAGCGGCGGCGGTGGCAGCTGGTCTTCCGACCAGCTGCCGCCCTCGCCATTTCCAGGACTGTGTAAAAAAAAAAAAAAGGCGTGATAGGCTACGTAAAGATTTGCGTAGCCTATCATGGCTAGGTTTTTTAAAAACAAAACGACGTGATAGGCTATGCAAATCTTTACGTAGCCTATCATGGTTTGGTGGGTTTAAAAAAACAACTGCGTATGCAAATGGCAGCGGCTACAGCCGCCGCCATTTCCGTTCCTTCTTTTTACCATCTTAATCTACGTAAATATTTACGTAGACTATGATGGTGAAAATAAAGGGGAACGTAAACAGCATAGCGGGCACTATTTGCGTCCCCTTTTGATTTGCAGTTTAACCTACGTAAATATTTACGTAGGCTAAAATGGTGAATGAAAAATGGACTCAAATAGCACCCGCTACGCTATTTGCATTCCCCTTTATTTTCGCCGTCATAGGCTACGTAAATATTTACGTAGATTAAGACGGCCAAAATGAAGGGACACAAATGGCCGCCACCATTTGTGTACACGGGGTTTTTGGGTTTTTTTTTTACCCAGAACCCTCCGCGGCTGGAAATCTGGCTGCGGATGGCTCTGGCCTGGCTGGGCCTGGCCGGCTGCTCCGCGGAGCTGCCGCAGAGCACAGCCGGCCGTTCGACGATTCCGGGGGGAGGAACAGAACGCCTCCCCCCCACCATCAACATAATCCGCGAAAGGTAAGTCACTTTCGTACATCCCTACTTCTAAATAGGGATGGCAGAGAAATCCACCATGGAGCCCAATGAGGCCGGATTCAAAGGAATCCAGCCTCTGGACTCTGCAGCAGAATGGCATCACTCACCTCTGCCTCCCTCCGCAATCCTCCAGAGCCGGATCCTCACCGCGGTGACTCCACGGAGGCACCGGCTGGATCTGTATCACCAGCGATACGGCCGCCATTGCAGTGCTGTATTGTTAGGTTAAGGGCTGACTCTGGGTGCAAATGGCATGGCTGCATTTAGCTTAAACTAAGGGCTTTATGGCCACAAATGGCATAGTGGACACCATTTGCATCCAGAGTCAGCCCTTAACCTAGAGATACGGCATGGCAATGGTGGCCGGCCATATTGCTGGTGATACGGAGCCGGCGGTCAGGTCCTCTGTGGAGCGGAGCCGGCCAAAGAGGATTCCGGGGGGAGGGATGGATTGCCTCCCCCCGAGGGCAGATTCCCCCCACAGCAGATAGGGAATCTACCCATCCTTAATTCTAAAGGGTTAGAATGCCTCACATAAGGCTTAGTTACTATCAGTAAGAGCTTCAAACTAAAATTTGCTAGAATTTAGGGGGATATTGGCCATGATGACCCCTTTGCTTTTGGCCCCCACCCCCTTTCCTTTGGCCCCACCCACCACTGGAACATGGCCTCCAAGACCCTCTCTAAAATGAAACTGGCCCTCAGTCTTAAAGTCATGCCCCACCCCTGCCTTAAACTGTTTCCAAATGAAGGCCAGGGAGGAAGTGAAGCAAGTTCTCAAAATAGCACATCCCACTATTCCAGGGCCACTGCAGAAAAGTCCCCGCTCCTAGTAGATGCTCTCATGGGAGGACGCAGGGCCTGTCTGAGCAAAGGAATGTTGCTTTGGTTCCTTTCCGCTCCCTCACAATGCCTGGGCAGCCGCGGCTCAGCTTCCTTTAGCAGCTATTTACATCTCCCCTGGCAATGTTAGCACCTCATTAACACCTCATTTTTTAAAAATCAAAGTCTTGATTGGTTTGGCTAGAAAAAATAAAGGAGCGGGGAGGCAGCCCTGGAAAGATGACGGGGCTCAATGGGAACGCTGAAACGTGGAAGGCTGTATCTGAAGAGCATTACCTGACATCGTGTGACATTCTCTTTAACGGTTGGCAGGTGGAACTAGTGAGTGGAATTAGTTGAAGGGGCCTTGGTGGGCAGCCGCCCAGAAGGCTGCACAATAGAGGAAAGTGTGGGGAGTAATTTAGGATTGCATCAAACATCCTCCAACCTGAATGTATTACTGAAACAGTTTAGTCAGACTTTTTTTTTATTATTAGAAGGGGGAAAAAAAAGAAAAGTATCAGATTTTAAAGTAAACCAGTCTTCCATTATAATTGCCTCATTACCAACACAGAATACAGTCCCTGGCCTCTTATATAAAGGAGCATTTGGGGGGTTGCATAAACCAATTAGGTTTCCATTCTCAGCCTCCCACAGATCTACCATGATCGAATCTCTCTTGCCTTTAATTGCCTTTCGAAATTGCATTATCTTAGCACACAAACTTGTCATTAGGGTCCCCCCCCCACTTTTTCTTCCCAAGGCAGAAGCATACCTAATCGTATTACTGCCTGTACACTCAGAGCAGGCAGTCTTATTAATAGCCACCCTTCGGGGATCTTTTGGCCACAGATCACTTTCATGATTGGAAGATGAGCTACTAATATAAATAGCACCATATCTCCAGCATGACTTATGCTGCCTTTTTTGTCTGGCCGTCTGGTGAGGGTTAAAAGGGGACTCTAACCACAGAGAGTTTCAACAAATTTGTTATGTTTCCAACTTATATTTCATACTTGTAGGGTTCTGCTGTCAAGATTGTGAGTATTTGATAGGTCAGAGGCAAAATTCCTTCCCCCCTCTCTCTCTCTCTCTGTCTCTGCTGCAACTGCTATCAAAAGGACGAGGATAGCACAAACATATTACATCAGACAGAACATCACCTGTAGGTCATGTAATTAGGGTTGGTGGAGAATTTCTCCCCGAAACTTCGGGGGGCCGAGTGCCAACGTGTTCGACCCCCCGAAGAAGTTTCAGGGAGAAATTCTCCACCCCCCCGCCCCCCCCCGGGACGGGACTTACCTTTGCTGAATGTCCCTCCCGGCGGTGGATCCCGGGGGCGGTTCGTCGGGTCTTCGTCAGGGGCGGGGGCGGCAGCCGATCTTTCGACCGGCTGCTGCCGCCGCCATTCCAATAAAACTAAAAAAAAAAACGCCCCCGTGATAGGCTACGTGATGATTAACGTAGCCTATCACGGCTAGATCTGCAAAGTCAGCCATGATAGGCTACGTTAATCGTCACGTAGCCTATCACGGGTGACTTCAAAAAAAAAAAGCACGTACGGATAATGGCGGCCCCCATAGGGAGCCGCCATTCCCGTTCCTTATTTGGTTGCCGTAGTGTATGTAAAGATTTACGTAGACTACAGCGACCAAATAAGGAACGCGAATGGTGGCTCCCTATGGGGGCCGCCATTAGCGTACGCGCTTTTTTTTTTTTAAGTCACCCGTGATAGGCTACGTGACGATTTACGTAGCCTATCATAGCTGACTTTGCAGATCTAGCCGTGATAGGCTATGTTAATCGTCACGTAGCCTATCACGGGGGCATTTTTTTTTTAACTTTTAATTTCGCGGCCAGGCGAGGCACCTCCTCCCAGGCCTGAATTTCGGCTGGGCGAGGCGGGAAGCTTCCCCCCCCCGGCCTGAACTTCGGGGGGAGAGCAGCGAAGCGCCTCCCCCCCACCGCGAAAAGCTGTGAGACCAGGTAAGTGGGTTTCGTGCACCCCTACCTGTAATATAATTTATGTAATCGAATGCAAAAAACAACAACAGCCCAACAAACAACAGGATGTCATATCCAGTACATAGGAAAAATGACTACTGACCTACGCACATCCTTCAGAAGCTACAAATGGGCAATCTTGACTAAAAAAGAGGAGCAACCAGTTGCAAGGCATTTCAACGCTGAGGGCCATAGACTGTTTGACTTACCTGTAAGAGTTATAGATATTCCAGCAGATCCAGTGACATAGACTAAGAGGGAGAACTCCTGGATATACACCCATAACCCCTTGGCACCACATGGGCTTAACATGGAGGACAGTACAAGCTATGCTTGATATCTGCAATTGGTCTGAACCTTCCATCCTCACAGCTCTGTAACTGCCACCTTGGAAATAGCATTTGTATCTTAACAACTGGTAAAGGAGGAAGCTGAAACATTTTGTTGGTTAAATAGAAACCTCTGTTTGTTAATCACAATTACCTATTTGTATATATATTCTTAGTGATTAACTAGAGCCTTATACAGACCCAGAGCAAGATTGAGTGAAATTCTGTTTGTTGTTGCTTTAAAAACAAACAAACAAACAAACAAACAAACAACAACAACAAATAGTAGATAGATAGATAGATAGATAGATAGATAGATAGATAGACAGACCGACCAGACACTGAAAATCATCTCTGTTTTCTACCGCCTTTTCAGTTCTTCTTGATGACTTTCTGACATTTTCCTCTCTTGCTCTCACTTTTCGCTGACTTCACTTACCCTCACTGTTGCCATCACATAGCCAAATCAGATTGGCTGCATAGCACGATGACACCATTCCATTAGCTGTAGGATCACTGATTTAACAGGACAGCCCATGTGACTAATCCTGGAAACACTGTCCTCGCTCTCCATTGCTCTCATTAATAACATCACATAGTCCAACCCAATCATCCTGTTCACAGTGCAATCCCTGATGGGCTGTGTTGACACATGGGACTAGTCCAGGAAGTAGAAAGATGTGGCAGGAGATGGGGGAAATGGTGCCAAAGAAATGGTGCACCATGGCGAAACAATGTCACTGGTCACAATTTTTGGAAAGGTGAATATTTGCACTGTCTCACACTTTTTGAGGAAACGTTTCTGTTCACCAAAATCTCTATTGTATTTTAAGTTTCAATTACATGAAGGAATCTTTTTTTAAAAATGTCCCAGATGACGGGGGTATGTCCAACATGTAGGTATGAGGGACCCCAAGTCCTTGTAGACTCTCCAGCACCAGGGCAAGGGATCGCTATTAATATGATGAGGTTTCACCTGGGGTGCAGTTACAGTTGTTGGAGAAATTGGCTTGGGGGTGGAGTTCAATGGGTTTTCTGAGGTTTGGCCCCTGGAACGTTCTTCCAGTTCCAGCTGTGGTGCCCAACGTGGGCACCACAGTGATTCAGGCCAGTTCGTGGATTTTCCAGGTATCTTACACATTTTTTTTTGCAGATTCTGCAATTTGCACAAATTTCTGAGGAATTTGTGCCAATGTCTGAGCACTTTGTGCAAATTCAGCCATACTTTGCACAACTGGCTCAGAAATTTGTGCAAATTGCAGAACTTGCGGGAGGGGGGATATATGCAAAAAATGTTCCTGGAGTATGGAGAAAAGCCTCCAGCTCAGCTCACAAATGCAAGTCCAGTCATACATCTTGTGGAACTCTGTTGAGTCAAAAGAGAACTGGATTTCCCAGCAACAGACATCCCCATCTGTAGTGCCATCTGTGTAGTAACTTCAAGGAAGGCTCTGTAAAAATTAAAATCAGGGAAAATTCAGTCCAGCCGTAGTATCTGGGTTTAGGAACTGATGGATCTGTCATTCTCAGCCTCACTGAGATTTTTGCCCTTTTAAGGTCAAGTTCATTTTGTCCCATTTCCACATGAGCATACGATTATTTATTTATTTTTCAAAAATGTATGGAAAGCCATACCTTTTGTGTATTTTCCCTAATGTATGCATTCATGTTTGCTTTTTGCACACACATTTAAGTATACACATTCTTCCCAAGTATTTTACATTGCTGAAATGCTGTTTCATGTGCACATTTCTCGAATATATACGTTCGGTGTGCAGATTTCCCCGATGTGGACATTTTTTGTGCACATTTTCCTCAAATGAGCTGCTTCAGAAAGCTCACAAAAAAGTGGATTTTGGAATGCAACTTTGTCTTGGCTTGGGAGGTGTGAAGTGGAGAAATCCATAACATACGTACACACACACACTGGAGCAAATTTCTCATCCATCCCTATCTGTGTCTCCTTCTTTCAATACAGTTAGCTACTGGATATGTTTGTTTGTTCATTAGCTTAAAACATTCTTCTTTTGAGACTCCACCTCTCACAGAAAAGCCTTTGTTGTGCATTGTATATCATTTTCCAAAGCAGCAGGAGTGATGGGGCTTAAGAGAAGCAAATTATACTTCTTTGTTCAGTGGCTGCAAAGAATATCCCACTAAGAAGTGTAATAGCTTAAAGGCTTTATAATCAACTTTTACTTCATCATTAAATAATTACACTTGGTGTATCTGAAATATACTCATGTCACATCTCATATGCAAGTTATCGAGCAAATATGAGTCATTACTAAGCTGTGGGAGTTATCGTTAATTAAGCCTGCACCAAGCAAACCTTGCCCCATTTGGGGTTATGTCAACCTTTCAACAAATGGGGCCCAATCTTTCAGAAAAATCCTGAATTAAATTATGTAATGGCATCATCAACACCTCAGTGCCGTACAGGTATTCTTTTCTTTCCACCAGGAGACAAATGAGATTGTTATGACTGGCTACTTGAACATCTTAAAGAAGAAAAGTTAATCTGTTTCCCCTCAGCCCTTCAGTATGTGATCTTGTCATGGTCTAGGTTCTGAGCCTTCATCCTTTGAGTTAATATAGTGGGATAAGGGATTTGTTTATGAAAAAAGTCATAAGGTTTCTGCTTTCAGGAGTGCCCTTGCTGCCTTCTGAAATCCTCAAGTAGCCAGAATCAACGCACAGATGATAGGGCTCTTTCCCAAGGCTTTATTTCCTTTCAACCTAATGATGCTTACAGATGCTAATTACCTGACCCTAAGAGGGAAACTTAAGAGAGCTGCCTACCAGAGGTTTCTAGCCTTAGTGAAATCAGTTGATCTCCGTTTGGAGGGCAGAGGTGGGAAACCTCTGGATTTAAGGGCTAGGAGGTGAAAGTCCACCCCTTTCCCGTGGGGCATCAGGGTGCAGCTGTTGACGTCGTGCGAAGCGGGCCGAGCGCCTCCTCTCGGAGCCCTCCTTCTCCCGCTTGTCCCTTCGCTGGCACCTAGCATCCCAAAGCTCCAATTGTCCCTACCCCTGCCTGTCAGGGTCGCTACCACTCTCATGAATGTGAGCAGGGAGGGACTCTCCCTCCAGCGGCACCTCTGAACAGTGCGTGGGTTCCTCTCCCATGGTTTTTATCTCTTCCTCAGAATCAGAACTGCTTTGGGGCTCTATGGGCTCTGATCCAACCCTGACATCCACCTCCTAAGGAGCTAGTTCCCCAAGAAGAAACCAGAGGCCAGTCCTCCTGTATCTGAAGCAGATCGCATTGCCAGATTCTGAGGACTCCAGCCATGAAGTCACCATCATGCCATAGCCATTTCAGTGCTGTCACAGCCTGAGGCTGCTGAAACAGATCAGGCCCTTTAAGAGGGAAGGCCCCAGTCAATATGAAGGCTGGGCAAAGCAGTGTAAAGTAAACCAAAACCATAGTTATGACTCATTCATGATCTGCTACTTGTTGGAGCAAGGAACAGGAATGATTGTCTCTCCTCCAGCCCCAGTCTCACTCAGAGATCTCCATGGTACTGCTCTCGGAGAAACCTGCTTGGTCAGAGTCTTTTGAACCTGATTTGTCCAAGTCCTTCCTGTGAACTAGACCTCATAGCGCTCAGTGATTCTAGGACCTCACTGAAACCGGCCTTGCAGGCTGAAATGGAACAGTTCTATAGCTTGCATCAATCAATGTATTGATCCAGGCAATGGACCTCATGATGAAATATATGCATCTGTTAACATCCAGAAGTAAAATTCAA
The DNA here is from genome assembly GCF_057233095.1 of Heloderma suspectum. Classification (NCBI taxonomy): domain Eukaryota; kingdom Metazoa; phylum Chordata; class Lepidosauria; order Squamata; family Helodermatidae; genus Heloderma; species Heloderma suspectum. Next base: position 13,307,258 of record NC_139469.1, on the reverse strand, counting down.
GAACCTGAAGCTTTTATCACACTCAGCACATAAGGGAAGTACAATAAATGCTATTGCCATTTTACTAGGACTTCCTTCAGGGCTTTTTAGGGGTGGGGGGGGAGCTACCCTCCAGTGGGCTCCTGTCCTTGGTGAGACAGATCCTCAGCACTGCTTAGAGGGAGAGGCAACCAGGCAACCTTGCCATGACTGAACAAATTTGTGTGTGTGTGTGTGTTGAGGGGGGGGTTATGGTGAGCAGCAGCAGTAGGGATGGCAGAGTATTTCTCCCCGAATCTTTGGGGGGCCAAGCACCAACGGATTCGGCCCCCTGAAATCGGCGGTGAAATTCTCCGCCCCCCCGGCCCCTGGGATGGGACTTACCTTTGGCAAATGTCCCTCCCGGCGGCGGGTACAGGCGGCATTTCGGCGGCGTTTCATCAGGGGCAGGGGCGGCGGCCGGTCTCCCGAACGGCTGCCGCCACCGCCATTACAAAAAAAAAAAGTTAAAAACACACACACACACACACACCCATGATAGGCTATGTAACGATTTACGTAGCCTATCACGGCTAGATTTCCAAAGTCAGCCATAATAGGCTATGTAAATCGTCACGTAGCCTATCACGGGTGACTTCGAGGGGGGGGAAAGCGCGTACGCAAATTGCGGCACCCCATGTGCACCGCCATTTGCATTCTTTATTTTGGCACGTCTAGTCTACGTAAAGATTTACGTAGACTACGGCGAAAATAAGGGCAACGCAAATAGTGTTCCCTTATTTTCGCCGTAATCTACGTAAATCTTTACATAGACTAGACGTGCCAAAATAAGGAATGCAAATGGCGGCGCCCCATGGGCGCCGCCATTTGCATACGTGCTTTTTTTTTTCCCCAAAGTCACCCGTGATAGGCTACATGACGATTAACGTAGCCTATCACGGCTGACTTTGGAAATCTAGCCGTGATAGGCTACGTTAATCGTTATGTAGCCTATCACGTTGTTTTGGGTTTTTTTACTTTTTGTTTTGCGGCCAGGGAGACGGGGCACTTCTCCCCGGCCTGAATTTCGGCCGGGCGAGGCGGGGCGCCTCCCCCCCCGGCCTGAATTTCGGCCGGGCGAGGCGGGACGCCTCCCCCCCTTGCCTGAACTTCGGGGGGAGAAGCGAAGCACCCCCCCACACCGCAAAGCACCCCCGTGAAAAGGTAAGTGACTTTCGTACATCCCTAAGCAGCAGTGAGCCAGGGTTGCTGGTAGTTCCTTGCAGGGTACTAGGACTCCAGCAGCTGCCCAAGAATACTGACTGCTGATACTGGTCCTGCATTTTTGCAGAGCTGTGGACTTATGTGTGTGCTGAAATGGCTCCAGCCTCTATATCTGGTGCAATGCAGCTGCCCATCCATCTGGGGTCAGCGTGCGAGGCCATGGTTAACAGTGGTGGGTTGTGTGCAGCTGAGAATGTGAAGAGCTGAAATATGAGTCCTGGAAGGATGTGGACCAGAGTTGGAAGGAGGAGCACTGGAGCAAATCCAGAGGAAGATCTTTCTGGAGGCAGTCAGCTGTGGCCCAAGAGCTAAGCCAAGAAGTAAAGGATGAATGCGTTTTGGTTTGCATACTGGATTGAAAGTGCAAGATCAGGTCAAAATGCAAACTAAACAAATTTCTCTCCCATCCTTAGCAGAAGGATATGTAACAGGAGAACAGAGCTGAGAGATAGAATCATAGAATCATAGAATAGTAGGGTTGGAAGGGGCCTACAAGGCCATCGAGTCCAACCCCCTGCTCAGTGCAGGAATCTAAGTCAAAGCATCCCTGACAGATGGCTGTCCAGCCTCATCTTGAAGGCCTCCAGTGTGGGACAGCCCACCACCTCCCTAGGGAATGGGTTCCATTGTCATATTGCTCTAACAGTCAGGAAGTTTTTTCTGATGTTCAGCCAGACATCATATAAATCAGATAAACAGCCAGCGACTCTTGGGGGTAAAATCAATAAGCTCAGCAAAGCTGCCTAAAATCTGACTGTTGCCTCTTCACAGACCTACCAGACATGGAAGTATTGATACAGAAGGCTGTTTCATACCAAGATACAAGTGCTCCTTCTAGCTCTGCCTCTGCATGTTGTGTGTGTGTGTGTGTGTGTGTGTGTGAGAGAGAGAGAGAGAGAGAGAGAGAGAGAGAGAGGAGAGAATGTGAGAGGGTCAAATAATATGGAGTTTTCCTTATATTGTATATTTTAATTGCCCTATTTACATAATTCCATTAAGCATGAAATGATATTTATAACCCTATTAGATGTGTTGATGGTAGAAGTTAAGATCATAAATCCTGACAGAATTTTAAAAAACCTATTAATTATATACTACACAAGATAATATTAACAATTTATATATTATAATGAAACAGATGATATCACATCACTGTTAAGAAACAATCATTTAAATATAGAAAATTATATATATATATATATACACACATACACACACACACACACACACACAGAACCCAGGATTAACTCATGGCAAGAAGTGAAAATTTCAAAGGAAGGGGAAAACTGTACATTATTTTCTGAGGGATTGTACAGCTGATGAAATCTGCTTGGGTTTGTTTGGGCTATTGGATCCAGAGAACAAGGGCTACTACTAAGGGTGTATGAAGCTCAGTTACCTGGGTCCACTGGGGGGGTCCACAGCAGGGGAGGCAATCCAGTTCTCCCCCTGGAATCCTCCCTGGCCGGCTCCACTCTGCAGCGAGTCCGTGGAGCTGCCAGCTGGGGCCAGCCGCTGCTGGACTTCCGGCCACGGCCGGTCTTCTTCTGCAAATGGCGTCCGGCATAGTGCAGGCCATTTGCATCCTGCACTTTACCGTGATAGGCTACATAAATCTTTACATAGCCTATCACGTTAAAGAGCAGGGACACAAATGACATAGCGGACGCCATTTGCATCCGCAGTCCGGTGATATGGCCATGGAGGCCGTATCGCTGGTTCTTCAGAGCCGGTGGCAGGGAGGATCTGCTGGCAAGGATTTCATGCTGCAAGACAAGGTAGGAGATCTGATCCTCCATGGACTTTGTGGGGCTGGATTCAATAGAATCTGGCCTCATTGGGGTCTCTGGAGGATTTTTCCAACATCCCTAGCTACTACAGATGAGGCCCTGCTGTATACCATGGCAAATCTTGCCTCCAGGATGGATTTTTTGAGCTGATCAATGCTCTATGCACATCTGAATAGGAACAGGGCTGCGTGAGAAATTCATTTCAGTTCATTTTTTATCAGGATTTACCTAGTTTGCACTAGGGCTGTACACTGCTTTGGTCCGAAGCCCAAATAATGAGGTGAAGTGGCCTGATCCAGAGGTGCCTTAGCATGATACGAGGTGGATCAGAGGAGCACCGAAATAATGATTTTGTCTTCCTTCCCACACTCTCTCATAATTAGTCATTTACTGACATGACTGTGCAGTTATTAGGGTTCTATGAGAAAATTTCAGTTCATTTTTTATCAGGATTTTCCTAGTTTGCACCTTTTGGATTGAACACAGACTCAGACGCAATCTGCGATCAAAGTCTGAACATTTCTGAGCTTGCAACGTCATTCCTGGACCAGAAAAATGTGTTTGACAGCATGTGTACATTTGAAAAGTGCATACGAAAAAAGTACTTTTTTAAAAAATATGCACAAATACACTTTGATCAATGGAAGAAGAATGCATACATTTCAAAGATGCACACAGGTCATGCCTACATTTGGAAAAATACACACAAAATATGAATGGATAGTCATGTGAAATGAAAAACACACACACCTCACAATCTGATATAGACTTGAGTTGGAACAAGCTTGGAGATGGAATTCAGAGAACTTCGGCGTGCTTGAATTTTGCGGATTCTCACATCCCTAAATAGAACAGAGACTTCTGCTTCAGCCACACCTCTATCGAATTGTAGAGATTGGACATTCTTTGGGAGTGAGGTAATTCCACCCTATGAATAAGACATCTCTGCTCTGTATCTATGCACTGGACATCACAAGCATTTTTTATAGAATCATAGAATCATAGAATACTAGGGTTGGAAGGGGCCTATAAGACCATCGAGTCCAACCCCCTATTCAGTGCAGGAATCCAAGCCAGAGCATCCCTGACACATGGCTGTCCAACTTTATATCCAGCTGCTGCAATTGCTAAAGTGATGAGTAATGGTAACATGAACAGTTCAGTGCAGTACCCAATACTCCACAAGTGGATACTGTAGCTCATTGACTTAGCAGTGAAAGTAAACAATGTTATGGTCAGAGCCAAAAGTGGATGGAGTTATGGATGTCTCTTTAAATTTGTTCAGGATATAAAAGGTGGCAGGGGGAATTATATCCTGACATGCACCTACCCCAACAAGGTTCCCTCCATCTGCTTTCTGGTTGTGAGCAAGATGGGTGTAGTGGCTAGAGTGCTGGACTGAGAGTCAGAAGATCCGGGTTCTAGTCCCCACTCGGCCATGGAAGCTCACTGGGTGACTTTGGGCCAGTCACAGATTCTCAGCCCAACCCACCTCACAGGGTTGTTGTTGTGAGGATAAAATGGATGAGGAGGAGGAGGAGGATTATGTACGCCACCTTGAGTTCCTTGGAGGAAAAAACGCGGGATATAAATGTAATAAATAAATAAATAAATAAATAAATAAATAAAATGGGGTGAATACTACCAATGACCCAGAGCAAGGCTAGTGAGGGGACATGGTCAGGGGAGAATCTGGGGGTCTGTAGTGGCAGTGTCAGGAGCGCCTTGGCGGCCTCTCCCAGTAGATTCCAATAGCCAACTCAAGACATAGACGAAAGGATTTCTTTTCAAAGCTTTAATCCTTTTACAACTTAATGAGTCTTTCAGATGCTAATCACCAGTGACTAAAGCAAGGAACAGCAGAGAGGCCTAAGATTCAAGTAGGCAGTTGATCCCTGAATGAAAGAGAGTCACTTGAAGACCCAGAACTTATGGGCTAGGGAGAGATCCTCCCTATTTCCCTTAGGTCCATGGGAGGCGGCCATGGCTTGCTTGCCAAACGGGCGCTACGCCTCCTTTCTGTGCCCTCCATCACTCATCGCTCTTTGTGTCTGCTTAGATAGGGATGTACGAAAGTCACTTACCTGTAATGAAATTTGATTCGCGGTGGGGGGGAGGTGCTCCGTCCCTCCCCCCAAAATTCTGGCTGGGAGGGAGGTGCTCCGTCCTTCCCCCCCGAAATTCTGGCCAGGGGGGGAGGCACTCCGTCCCTCCACCCCTGAATCCTGGCCGGCCGAGCCACAAATGGCGGTGGCCGTAGCCGCCGCCGTTTGCGTCCCTGCAGTCAGCTGTGATAGGCTACGTAAATGTTTACATAGCCTATCACGGCTGAGTAAAAACACAAACAAACCCACGTGTATGCAAATGGCGGTGCCCATGGGCGCCGCCACTTGCGTTCCTTATTTTGGCACGTCTAGTCTACATAAACATTTACGTAGACTACGGCAAAAATAAGGGGAACGCAAATAGCGTAGATGCTACACTATTTGTGTTCCCCTTATTTTCGCCATAGTCTACGTAAATGTTTACGTAGACTAGTCATGCCAAAATAAGGAACGGAAATGGCGGCGCCCATGGGCGCCGCCATTTGTGTACACGTGGTTGTTGTTGTTTTTTTACTCAGCCATGATAGGCTACGTAAACATTTATGTAGCCTATCACAGTATTTTTTAAAAATCTAGCCGTGATAGGCTACGTAAATCTTTACATAGCCTATCATGTTTTGTTGTTGTTTTTACTGGAAATGGCGGCGGCGGCAGCTGGTCGGAAGATCGGCCGCTGCAGCCACCGCTGCCGAACCACCACCGGAGCTGCCACTGCCAGGAGGATTTGCCCAAGGTGAGTCCCATCCCGGGGGGGGGGGCGGGGGGCTGGCAGACCATTTCGCCACCAATTTCGGAGGGCCGAATGCACTGGCATTCGGCCTCCCTGAGATTCGTGGCAAAATTCTCTGGCATCCCTATGTCTGCATCGAGCATCTAAGAAGCCCCCCCCTGCACTCCCTCACTGCCAGGGTCACTATCTATCTTAGGAATGCTGGCAGGAGGAATCTCTGCCAGGTGCTGAGCCTGTGAGGAATGAGCTGACCCCTCTCCCATGGATTGCTGTTCCTCCTCAGAATCCGAACTGCTCTGAGGCTCTCTGGGCTCAGTTTCCACCCTGACAGGCAGGCTTTGAGGTCTACAATTGACCCATGGGCTGGAGTTTCTTGGTTACATAACAATCAACCAGCCATTACATTTTGGGGGGTGGGGGGCTGACCAAATTGCTGGTCAGACCAGCATTATAAATTGGGATGTCAGAGGAATCCAGTTGGGGGGTGGAGCTCAATGAGCTTTCGTGTGCTTGACCCTCTGGACCATCTTCTGCCAGCTGGCCCAACTCAGTGTGCAGCAAGTCAGGGCAGCTCTCGGGATTTCCATATATATATATTTTGCATAAAAGATATCGTGCAAATTGCAGTCATTAATTGCACAAATTACACAACCCATGACTGTAAATTGCATAGTTTGTGCAATGTACAGCCATAATTTGCACAAATTACGCAAACATGCACAAATCCGAGGCCAATTACCCGGAACTCGATGTAACCATGCGACTTGGCTTGCAAAAGCCATCTGACTTGGGCACACCTAGGTATGCTGGAGAAATTCAAGACGGACTAAAATGAGCTCAGATTTCTACGAACCCAACCTGCGGAATGGACTGCAGAGTGAACCCCTCAGCCTGCACAGAGTCTGTGGACTTTCAGATGATTTTTTAACTTTCCCAAAATACATGCATATATATTTGTAGGAAAATATGTAAGTTTCTTCTGAGGAAACATTGAATGGAATGGGGGACAATACACTAAATGTAACATACTGTTAAATAATGTTAATACTAGGGATGTACGGAAGTCACTTACCTTTTCGCGGATTGATTCACAGTGGGGGGGAGGAGTGCCATGCCTCTACCCGGAATCCTTGACGGGGGGGGAGGCAATCCGGTCCTCCCCCTCAGAATCCTGCCTGGATGGCTCTGCTCCGCAGCAGCTCTGCAGAGCAGCTGGCCAGGGCCATCTGCAGCTGGAGTTCCAGCCGCTGACAGGCTGCTGCGGATGCAAATGGTGGCCGCCATAGCGGCCGCCATTTGCATCCAGCCAGGCTGCCGTGATAGGCTAAGTAAGTATTTATGTAGCCTATCACGGCAGGCAAAACAACAACAACAACAAAAAAGCATACGCAAATGGTGGCGGCTATGGCGGCTGCCATTTGCGTTCCCTATTTTTCACCATTCTAGCCTACATAAATGTTTACGTAGGCTATTACAGTGAAAAAAAGGGGAACGCAAATAGCGCCCACTACGCTATTTGCGTTCCCCTTTTTTTTCACTGTAATTGCGTTCCCCTTTTCTTTCACCATAATAACATGGCAAAAATAGGGAACAAAAATGGCAGCCACCGTAGTTGCTGCCACTTGCATACACCATTTTTTTTTTGTTTTTTTGCTTGGCTTGCCATGATAGGCTACGTAAATACTTACGTAGCCTGTCACACCAAAGACCAGGATGCAAATGGTGGCTGTGGCAGCCGGTCGAAAGACCAGCCGCTGCTGCCACTGCCGGAGCCACCACCGGAGCCACTGCCGTCCGGAACATCTGCCCCAGGTAAGCTGCATCCCGGGGGGAATCTGAGGGGGGGCAGGCCGTTCCACAATGGATTTCGGGGAACATTCACCTCACTGAAATCTGTGGTGGAATTCTCTGTCATCCCTAGTTAATACTTACGTAAATACTCACATAATTATTTGTGAATTTTTCTGCATGACGAAAAAAATCATCTGCATCCATCTGCGGGTGGACAACAGAACAAAAGGCATCAATCCGTGAAACACAGACAGAGCAGATTTTACACGGTCCATACCTCCCAATGCACACTGCAGAACTCTGGTGAACCCACAAAGGGCTAGATTTCCTGGCAAGGAACATCTCTATTTGTAATGAAGGATGTCAGAGAAATCTGTTTGAGGGTGGAGTTCAATTATTTTTCCCACCCCTGGATGTTGTTCTGGTTCCTGCTGCAGTACCCAACTCAGTCTGCAGTGAGTCAGGGCAGTTCACAAGTTTTCCAGGCATTGGAGGCATGGGGGGGAGGTTCTGCATTTTTTGCAAATTTCTAAGCAATTTGTGCAAATTGCAGCCAAACTTGTGCAGATTGCTCTGAATTTTGTGCAGATTGCAGAACCTTCCATAAAAATGTGCAGAAATGTTCCTGGAATGAGGGAAAGGCTGTAGCTTGGCTCTCAAATGAAAACCAAGTCATACACACAATGGAACTCTGTTGCACCAAAAAAAGAACCAGATTTCCCAGCAATGGAAATCCCTATTTGTAAGCCATCTTGCAAGGGCACAGAGCTGCATCGCTTTAGCAGTAGAACGGTTTCATGCATCTTCTCTGGGCTGTGTGGTTCGCCTCAGCCGTTGTTTTTCCGCAGGATTTTTCATGGTTCATCCCCACATGACTCTCTTCTGATCACGAGTCACTACTTGGAATGAAGTTGGAGTTGCTGACCCATGAAGTGTCCAGGAGCCACCTGGCTACTTCAGAGCAGTGCCAGAGAGGTTTTCTCCTCAGTCCTTGGGCTTACAAACATGTCCTGGAAAGCCTACAGCAGTGGTGACAGGATCTCTTTCAGCCTGAAAGCTGATGCCCATTTTGGAAAAGCTCTCTGGGGCTGCATTCCAGGGGTGGGTGTGGTTGAAGGCAAAAGGAGTGAGGCCAAAGGGGAAGGGTTGGGGCCATTTCTTAAAAAATGACAGCATATTCTAGCATAAAGCTCTTACTGCCAGTAAGGGATGGGCGAAAGGGACTTACCTGGTCCCGCAGCTTGCTTCGCGGTGGGGGGGAGGCACTTCGCTTCTCCCCCTGAAGTTCAGGCGAGGGGGGGGAGGCGCCCCGCCTCGCCCGGCCAAAATTCAGGCCGGGGGGGAGGCGCCCCATCCCTCGCCGGTGAAATTCAGGCCGGGGGGGAGCCGCCCCATCCCTCGCCGGTGAAATTCAGGCCGGGGGGGAGGTGCCCCATCCCTCACCAGTGAAATTCAGGCCGGGGGGGAGCACCCCGTCTACCCAGCCGTGAAAAAAAAAGTAAAAACACACACACATACACACTCCCGTGATAGCCGCAACGATTAACGTAGCCTATCACGGCTAGATTTCCAAAGTCAGCCGTGATAGGCTATGTAAATCGTCACGTAGCCTATCACGGGTGACTTTGGAAAAAAAAAAAAGCACGTACGCAAATGGCGGCTCCCATGGGGACTGCCATTTGCGTTCCTTATTTTGGCACGTCTAGTCTACGTAAAGATTTACGTAGACTACGGCGAAAATGAGGGCAACGCAAATAGCAAATAGCATTCCCTTGTTTTCGCCGTAGTCTACGTAAATCTTTACGTAGACTAGACATGCCAAAATACAGAACGCAAATGGCGGTCCCCATGGGAGCTGCCATTTGCGTACGCACTTTTTTTTTCCCAAAGTCACCCGTGATAGGCTACGTGACGATTTACGTAGCCTATCACGGCTGACTTTGGAAATCTAGCCGTGATAGGCTACGTTAATCGTTACGTAGCCTATCACGGGTGTGGTGTGGGTTTTTTTTGCAATGGTGGCGGCGGCAGCTGGTCGGGAGACCGGCCGCCGCCCCCGCCCCCGCCGAAACGCCGCCGAAACGCCGCCGGGACCCACCGCCAACAGGGACATTCGCCGAAGGTAAGTCCCATCCCGGGGGGGGGGCGGGGGGCCGGTGGAGAATTTCCCCAACACTTTCGGCAGGCTGAATGCATCGGTGCTCAGCCTCCCGATGATTCGTGGAGAAATTCTCCGCCAACCCTACCAGTAACTAAACCTTAGGAGAGGCATTTCAAACTATTCAAAATGGGGTTGGGGTGGGAAAACTATACAACAGCCGGGGACCATCGAAGGATCGGTGGATACGGGAAAAGGGGTTGGGGTCAGGAGAAGGAATCCTTGCCCTTTGTGGAATCCCTGAGTGCTGAATAGGGGTCCTGGAGGGCCAGATTTAGCCTGAGGTTCCCCACCCCTAGACTACAGGATGTAAGTCACGAAACCAATGTTGAACTCTGATTAGGTATTTATTTTACTAGGCCTTCAGTTCTCCTCTGCAATGGAGGCTTGAGCACGTTTCAAGCCTGTGTGTGTGCATTTGGTGAACCCTTAGGGATCTCCAGCAGTTAAAAACAAAGCATGACAACTCCTTTTAAAGTTTGATTTTCAACCCTCTGTTGGAAGAGCAAGCTCCTTGATGCTGCTTATCTTGTTATCTCTCCCACCCTCCCAGTCCCTTCTTTTTTCTTGGGTGCCCTTGATGTGAAATAAGTTGATTTCCATCATTTCCATTGCATGAAGGATGTCATCCTTTCTTCTCCCATGGTTTTCATTTCAACCCCCACCCACCCCTTTACCGCCACTGCCTTTGTGCTCAGTTCCATCTCTTAAGTGGAACTGACCACACAGTTTCACTCGCTGAAAGAGCAGATTGTAAAATCAGACCAGTGATATGAGTTTGCCCCTGGCTTTCATGGCTACTATACTGTTGAATACTCTATTCACCTCGAATCGCAGGACTCATGCAGGGAACTGAACACCATAAATCATTAGCCCTTCTAACTCAATGTGCAGCTGCATTGCTAGCCAAAGGATTAACGTTTGACTGTGAGACATTCTGCAAGCTGCCGGAGTAGGTCATCATTGTGTGCCTGTCGATTTCCCAGGAATAATTACCATGCACAGCTGTCCCTAGTTCCTGTTTACTATAGCTTTTCTTCCTAACCTTTGGAAAAAGCAAGGTGGGTATTTGTATAGAATGGCCAAGGGTGTTCTATTAACCTGCTGGGGATTCAGGAAAATGGAGACCATGTCCAAGCAGGGTGAATGTTGGCAAGCCCTAAGTGTAGAGAAACATTATATTCAAAAAGAGACCTCTTTATGTTATATTTCTCCCATAGTCAGACCTGGTCCAAAGGCTATCTCTGTCTTGTAAGACTTCACAGCAGCCTCCCCAAACCTAGTGCACTCCAGATGTTTTGGACTACTTCTTGTCATCCTCCCTGACCACTGGCAAGGGATGTCCACGAATTTTGTTCCTGTTTGCAAGCCATGTGAACATGTCCTGATCGCAATAGGGATGTACGAAAGTCACTTACCTTTTTGAAGGGTGACATTTGTGGTGGGGATATTTACGTAGCCTATCACGGCAAAAATACGTGATATTTACGTAGCCTATCACAGCAAAAAAACAAACAAACCAGCAAACGCAAATGGCAGTGGCTACGGCGGCTGCCATTTGCGTTCCCCTTTTTTTTTTGCCATGATAGGTTACGTAAATATTTACATAGCCTATTACAGCAAAAAAAACGGAAACACAAATGGCGGCTACTACGTTATTTGCGCCCCTCTCTTTTGCCGTAATAGCCTACATAAATATTTATGTAGGTTATCACGGCCCCCCAAAAAAGGGAACGCAAATGGCGGCCATCGTAGCCGCCGCCATTTACGTTCCCTTTTTGTTTGCCTTGATAGGCTATGTAAATACTTATGTAGCCTATCACAGCTTCTGCAGGGATGCAAATGGCGTCCCTGCATTAGCCGTGATAGGCTACGTAAGTATTTACGTATTTACGTAGCCTATCACGGCTATAGTGATGAAGCGAATGGCAAACACGGACACGGACACCATTCACAAGTCAGCGCGAACGGCAGCAGGTAGGTGTCCCTTTTTGCGTGCCTTTCATGGGGGGGGGCGGGGGGCTTCGTTCCGCCATGGATTTCAGGGGGCTGAATGCACTGGCATTCGGCCTCACTGAGATCCATGGCGGAATTCTCTGACATCCCTAGATCGCATCCACAAATGTGAGTGTGAGAAGGAATGCAGTTGTTGTTGTTGCTCATTTGTTTGTTGATTGATTGATTGATTGATTGATTTCTATACTGCCCAATAGTGAAGGTTCTCTGGGGAGTTCACAACACCCCTCCCCAATACAAATGGCAACATTATAGACATCATACAACGTTACATAATACTGCATTATAATAAAACATAACCTTAAAAAAAGCCATCACACTTAAAACAATTTAAATAGCTAAAAACAATTGCAGTAAACCACCTAAAAACAGACCTGTTCAAGACAGCTGGCATGAGTGGCCTGTCATATGCCATTAAATGCCTGGGAGTAGAGGGCAGTCTTAACCTGGCACCGAAAAAATGACTATGTTGGTTCCAGTCGGGTCTCAGTGGGGAGCTTAGAATCAGGGAGCTACCACTGAGAAGGACCTGTTCCTTGTTGCCATCTTCTGAGCCTCACTTGGAGGTGGCACTCGGAGGAAGGCCCCAGATGTTGATTATAGGGTCCAGGTAGGTTCAGGTCGGGAGAAGCGTCCCATCAGTCATTGCAGTCCTGAGTGGCCTAAAGCTTTATAGTTTAAAACCAGCACCTCGCATCGGGCTCAGAAATATACAGGCAGCCAATGCAAGCAGGGCAGAATCAGTCTTACATGCTCAGGAATTTTTTGCAATTTCCTGAACTTGCATTCATGTTCATGAAGTGTGCATTTGTGCCAATCCACCTCCCCCCCCCCATGCATGTTTGCACTTTAGCCTATAGGGGGAAATGCAAATTTTTGGTAGGGAATAATGCACATTTTTAAAAATGCATTTTTTTCCAATTGGGAAAAGTACGCACTTTTAAAAATGCACATTTTTCCTGGGGGTACATTCTTCTCAATTAAGAAGAAGAAGAAGAAGAAGAAGAAGAAGAAGAAGAAGAAGAGATCCTCGTGTTTGGGATTGCAAACGAGGAAAATTAGCTTTGAGGAAGAATTCAGAGAACCTCAATAAACTAGAACATTGCATGTTCACCCATCCCTACCATTGGCCATGCAGGCTTAAGCCGATGGGAGATGCCATTCAGAACATTTAGCTGAGGGGTGGGGGGGCAGGTTGGAGAAGGCTGCTACACAGTAGAATCTTGATGTTACATTTTGCTGCCTTCATTGCTCAACCCAACATCTACAATTCTTATGATGCCCTGCTCTCTCAAATTAGATTGCACTTCAATATATTGATGTCATATTTCCTTCTTTATCACATATTTCACCCTTCTCTAACTTGGTTCCAACCGGATGTTTTGGACTACAACTCCCAGCATTCCTGACCATTCACCATGCAGACTGGGGCTGATGAGTGCTGAAGTCCAAAACATCTGGAGGGCCCCCATTGGGGAAGGCTAATGTATTCTATTTATATTTATTCTGTATTTATATGATATGATATTTAGTCCCCCCCGCCCCGTATTGTTTCAGAACATAAGAACGTAAGAAGAGCCCTGCTGGAACAAACCAAACGTCTATAGTTGAGCATTCTGTTTCCCATAATGGACAAGACAACCAAAAAGGGCTAAAGATCACACAGTTGATATACTTTAACCACTGGAGTCTAATGTTTATGCGCAAGCCATGTGTACGTCTTATTAGAATCATGTGTAACTTATATGGCATAAAATCCAAGTATATAATGCCTGGAGGCTAATAAAGAGCCATCCCTGCCAAAGAAATCCAAAGAATAAAATATACACATACAAAGTTGTAATTAGGGATGGACAGACCCATCTCAGTCCGGGTTGTGGGGGAGCTCAACGAGCTCCCCCCCCATGCTAGCACTGCCTGGACCCACTCGGCAAGCCTCCTTGTTTGCCCTGCCTACCCACCTGCCTAACCATGTGAGCTGCCCAAGCAACCCTTCCTCTCCACCCCAAGGACTCTGGCAGTCTACCCCTTGTGCTCTTTGCACACCAGGGCTTGACTGCCAGAGTCCTCACCATCCCCCCCTCAAGCTCTCTAGCCTTGTCCTCCTCCCAAAAAGGCCAGGGCTAGAGCTCCGGGGTGCCACCAAGGCCCTTCCTGTGCATGCCAGTTTTCAAGGGCTTCCTTAACAGCTGGCAGAGGCAGGACGAGTCCTCGGTGGTGCTCCCATCCACTCCCCGAGCTCCAGGGCACTTGGCAGCCAGGTCCATCAGCACCTCACAGCTCAGCAAGCTGGGTCCAGGTGGCAAGATGGGGAGGTGGAGGGAATCTGTTAGACTCCACCCGCTCCTCAGACTCCCACACCATCCCTAGTTGGAACACAGGAATTTAGAACTGTGTGCCTTATTTTCATATGTGGGAATTTGACTGTACTAATGCAGAAGAGTTTTATATTCAACCTTCACAGACAGAGGCACCATGAACCCCAACAAAATTTTATTTGAATGAGGGATATTAACAACAACAACAACAACAACAATTAACAAGAGGTGGGAAGACAGATACACAAACTAGGGTTGTTGGAGAAATCTGTTCGGGTGGTGGAGATCGATGAGTTTTCTGAGATTTGGCCCCCCAGACTTTGTTCTAGTTCCAGCTAGAGTGCTTGACTCTGTCTGCAGTGAGTCGGGTGAGTTCGTGGATTTTCCTGGCATTTTGCACTTCTTTTTGGCAATTGTGCAATTTGCTCAAATTTCTGAGCCATTGGGGCACATTACCAAACAATTTGGGCCAATTATGGCTGCATTTGCACCATTTAATCTGTAATTGGTGCCAATCGCAGAACCAGTGGGGAAAACCGCTCAAAAATGTTTCCAGCATTAGGGGAAAAGGCAGCCACTCACATCGCGAAAGGGAAATCAAGTTGTACACCCTGCAAAACTCCATCAAGTTAAAACAGAACAGGATCCACAATACAGAGGACTGCCTTCACCCATATCACCCTACCCAATCAGGAAGAGAGACCCACCTGTAGCCCTAGCTCTCATTTGCCCACCTGTGAGAGCAGCTACGTGGGTGACCACCTGTGAGAGGGACTTCTTTCCAGTGGCCCCACACCTCTAGAATAAGTTCCCATCGGGGATCTGCCATGCTCCTTCGTAGGGGTGGGCGGATCACTCACCGTCTGTTCTACGACAGTGTCTGGGGGGGGGGAAGGCGATCCATTCCTCTCCCCCCAGAATCCTCCAGGGCTGCTCTGCATCTGGAGGATTTCACGGATGCGCACTCCTGCTCCGTGGTGGTGGCAATATGGTAATGGCATCCGCCATTACCATATTCCTTGGGTTAATACAGCCACAAATGGCATAGTGGATGCCACTTGAGGCTGTAAAGCCCTGAGTTCACCCTAATTGTAGCCTTTTACGGCTCAATTTACATAAAAACCAGTGCTTTACAGCTGCCACTGGCATCCACTATGCCACTTGTGGCTGTATTAACCCAAGGAATATGGTAATGGCGGATGCCATTACCGTATTGCAAATGGTAACACAGAGCTGGAGTGCCATTCCACAGGGAATCCTCTGGACTCGGAGGTAAGTGGGGCCATTTCGCCATGGATTCCGGAGGCTGGATTCCAAAGAATCTGGCCTCACTGGAGTCCACGGCAGATTTCTCCAACATCCCCATGCCTTTTTTTGCAAGCTTTTAGGTAGGCTTTGAAAACACAGGAATTTACTCTGACCTCCTCCTGATATGCTTGCTGCTGTTACTGTTTTTATTGCTGGTTTTGTTGGCTTCTTACTGTTTTCTTGTGCTTTTATCAATTTTAATATTGTATTGCTTTTATGTGTTTTATTGTTCTACGCTGCCTTGGGAAGACTCCTGCCCTGAGAGGTGGCCAGGAAATTTATAATAATAATAATAATAATAATAATAATAATAATAATAATAATAATAATAAAATACCATGAGATGTACATCTAAGAAGTTGGTTTTGAATGGAACTAGACTGATTCTGTCCATCGCTATTTCTCACTTCCCTGGGCTGGACCTCTCAGACTTTGTTAAGTGCTCCAATCAAGGTCAACAGCATAACGCCCATCGCTAACTTTCATTCATTCCTTTTCTCACTAGTGTTCAAATATAACATCAACCTTTCTCATGCCTGCTTCATCATTATTGTCCAAAAGCCATGCAGTGAGAGGCAAATTTGATGTTCATTCATTTGTGAAGTTGTCTCTCTCTCTCTCTCTCCCCTCTCTCCTTCTCTCTCTTGCCACAATGTCTAGCTCTGTGAAGTGTGAAAATAAAATGCACTAATTAATTTTCTGCATCACTGAAATGAAGCCACCATCAAACTAGGATGTTTGTGCACAGCCGGCAGTGAGACAGACTGACATCTTCTGGATCTAATCTTACCCAGGAGAGTACATTTACGGTTACCAGATGTCCCTCTTTTTAAGAGATGTTCCCACATTTTAAAAAGAATGCCCTTTTCTCCAGAGCATCTTAACTCCACGGAGCACACTTATAAAGAGGTAGTGCTTTAGAACTTGGTAAAAATAATATTGTCACTCTGGAGTATTCCCTATTTATTTATTTATTTGACATTCTAAGTTGGGTAAATCTTAAATGGCTTCTTTCCCATTTTTATGAATTGCAATTTCTGCTAACTTCCTTTTCAGATATGGATGATACCAGAAGTTATGTGCCTTATGAATAGCTTAACAGATGTTAAAATTCTGAGTCAATCCTGTATTTTGACATCTTCAGTTTAATAAACTACCACATAAAAAGTTAGCCTGACTTCCAGGACCTAATTGCAAAGAGGACTTGCCAGTAGAAATGGATAAATCTGTCAGTTCTGCTTTTTCCTGCATTCAACTTTTTTTCAACATCTCAAGTCCTTTCCTTCCCAAATATGAAGATATTGGAGAGTTCGGGCAAATTATTATCAAAACTGAACTGAAACAAATTTCTCAGCCATCTTCACTGGCCAAAACTACACCCATTCCCAGCTGTCCCTGCATACCACAGCATACCACTCTTTACCTCCATAACAATAGTGGTGAAAAGAAAAGAAAAGAAACCAAGAAGAGGTGGGAATTCTAATTCAACATAGGGATGGATGGATGATCTCCCTGCCTTGTTTCATGGGGTGCCCGCCCAGCCCCTGACCCTGCTTGCTCACCACTGGACCCATGCCCCCCCCATGCTCGGCAAGCTGCCCGTAGTCACCCGGGAGCCTTCGGCAAGTGCTGCAAGTGCCATTTTACCCCCAAAATGTGCGCGTCTAGTGATGCGCAAAAGGGGGCCATGAATGGCCTATATCTGCAAGAATAAAGGTGTAAACAGTTCAGATGGGAGGGAGTTCCTCGGACTCCCAGACCCAACAGGTTCCCACGCCTTCCTTGATTCAACACTAACAAGGCTGAATACAGAGGGATTCAAACCCAGACTTTTAAGAGCAAAGCATTCAAAGCCCTGGGCCCAAATGGATGAATTTATCAGGCATTTCGTTTGTCGTTGTTGGTGAGTTCAAGTTCTTTCTTGCCCCAGTATGAAGATATCTGTGAATGTTGGTAAGTTCTCATTAAAAAGAAACTGAAACAAAATTCTCACCTGTCCCTATGTTCTACATCTTACTGCAGTCCCTATTGTCCATGGTAACATGTGGTCAAGGAATAAGAGGATAAGCGGAGTAGACACAAGTAGGGATCTTGGAGCAATTTGTGATGGACTAAAATGAGCTCGGATTTCTAAGAATCTGACCTGTGGAATCTGTTGCAGAGCAAGCTCTTCAGGCTGCGCAGAGTCCATGGTCTTTTGGATGTTGTTTTTTACTTTCCCGAAATTTGCACATATTTATTCGTGGCCCCCTTTTGCAAATACACATGTTTCCGCTGAGGAAAAGTGGAGTGGAATGTGGGACAATATGCTAAATGTTACATACCAAGGTAAATTATATGAATTCTTAAAGGACCTCTTCCATAATTATTTGCGTAGTTTTCCACATGATGAAAATATTCACATCTGTCTGTGAGTGGATAACAGAACAAAAGGTGTTTTACACAGATGGAGTGGGTTTTACACAGTCTGAACATCCCTGTCCACAAGCCATTGCAAATCTCTAGGATTAGGGTGCAAGCCGACAAAACAGAGCAAGTGGTTTCTTGAATTGCATCTGAATGTTTTCCAGCTTAAAACAAAACAAAACAAAACAAAACAAAACATAACAATAACAAAAATAAGCAAACTAACAAAAATTGTCCACTGCCATCAACAGCAACAAGGGGTGGAATCCAGTGAGCTGCTTTTGTCAGAGGAACTGGGGGGGGGGGATTAGGGATGCTGGAAGAATTCAAGATGGATTAAAATGAGCTCAGATTTCTAAGAATCCAACCTGCGAAATATGCTGTGGAGTGACTCCCTCAGACCGCGTGGTGTCCGTGGACTTTGGGATGATTTTTTACTTTCCCGAAATTTATGCATATACATTTGTAAGAAAATACATATGTTTCTGCTGAGGAAACCTTGAATGGAATGGGGGACAATATGCTGAATATTACATACTGAGGTACATTATGTAAATATTTACATAAATACTTATGTTAATGTTTACATAATTATTTCTGCATTTTTCTGCATGATGAAAAAAGAATATCCACATCTGTCTATGGGCAGATGACGGAATGAAAGGAGCCTGAATATCTGCAAAACACAGACGGAGCAGATTTTACATAGTCTGTGCATCCTTAGGGGTAATTCCCCCTCCCACACAGAACCCCCCCCACCCAAACCATCAAAATCGTCTCTGAATTATTGGAGAAACCTCCAGAGCACATTTTGGGGCACAGGGGGCTTCAGGAGGGAGGAGAGGAGCAGGGATCTTTGAGAAATTTGTTTGAGTTCGATTTTTTTCAGGATTTAATCAGTTCATACCTTCTGGACCAAACATAGTCTTGGATGCAATCTGCATTTCTGAGATTGCAGTGTGATTCGTGGACCAAAACAAAATAAAAATGCATGTGACTTTTGAAAAATGTGCAGAAATATATTTTAATCAATGGGAGAAGAATTTGAAAGATGTGCTCAATTGATCTATATGTTTGGGAAAATATGCATGAAAAGACTTATGATTTTTCATGCAAAAAGCTCACAGTCTGAAATGGACTCAGGTTGGAACAAGCTTTGAGATGGGATTTGAAGACGTTCAGTGAGCTCGATTTTTTCTGATTCGCACATTCCTAGAGTGGAGTTTAAAGTTCCACTGTGTAAATAAACTTCGGCTTAAGTGATGTTGGATTCTGCCTAAGAAGAACAAAACATGCCAACATTCTAACTGTTAGGAAGCAATGTTTTTGTGTATGTTTTTGGAGCACGAGGCTGACCTGATGAGGTGTTTAACTCCCCTTCTCCCATCCCTCCCTTCCACAAAATGCTAAACTCAAATGTATTTTTTGTTTATTAATTGATAATGCATAAGGTCTACTGAAATGCATTATTCCAAACCATTTGGCCCAAATCCAAAGAATGTTAGTCACACCAAACATTAGTCACATACTTTCATTGCAACTAATATGTCTTGTTGTTTTCAGTGTTACTTAAATATGACTAATTTTCTCTGGAGTAGGGCCCTGACAAATAAAGCCCAATGTTCTACAAAACGTGTTTGTTTGTTTTTTAGTTATTCAATTCTCCTAGGGCTGTGCATAAGGCATTCATTTCCTTGCAAACTGCCAAGTCCCATATTCTATAAAGCCATTCCATCAAAGGTGGAGAAATTCCCTTCTTCTAATAGAAAGAGATTGTGATTTAAGACATTGTAACAAGGTTCATTATGAATTCAAAAACATCTTTAGCAACACAATACCATTTGGTTACAGAATAAGACAAGGAGAGCTTTTTTCTGTGTTCAGTAATAATAATCTCTGCGACGTTGATCCTCCATCCATGTCATGAGCGTGTTTTTGCCCTTCTTGGGGCAGAAGGGAGACACTTGCGACTCCATGTGGCTTTCAGTTGCAGTGAGCACTTGGCAAATGAGGGGAGACATGAGGTTGCCCTGTAAGTAGTGATGGATGAACTTACTCCACGTGAATTTGTTCTTTACTTGGAAAGTAATGAATTCATCCATGTGAGCTCAGGCGAGTTCAACATTCATTCAAAATCTCATTCCATGTGTATATATTTTATGGATACACAATATCAAAGTGCATTTTGGGAGCTGTAAATTGGAATCACATTGTGCGGTACAATATCATGTGTCTATGGCCCTCAGACTCTCAGCCCAACCTACCTCACAGGGCTGTTGTTGTGAGGATAAAATGAAGGGGGGGAAGGTTATGTATGCCACCTTGGGTTCCTTGGAGGAAAAAAGGTGGGATAGAAATGCAATAAATAAATAAATAAACAAATAAACAAACTCTAAAGGAGCTATCTAAGGTTCCTATTTTGAGGATAAAGTTCCCATGTTGGGGATAAACACAGGATGGATTTCTCAAAATCTGGACATCTCTACTCACCACCATCATCACCAGCTGCTATTGCTCCTCATTCTCTTTCTCGGCACTGTTCCCACTTGCTTGATTAGCAAGAAGAATGCTCGTGGACAAGTCAGCAGTGGCATCTGCTTCTTCTCCTTCTCACCACTACTATCTGTGTCAAGCAAGAGGCAGGTGAACAAGCAGGTTGTGATGGTGAAGAGGAGATTATAAAAACAAGTCCAGGGGACTCTTGTCAGTGGGCCCCTGCTAGGGTGTGGACCCTTGGCAGGTTCCCAACCATGCCTACCCTTGACGCCGGCCCTCCCAGCCACCCCAAAAAATTGTTTATTATTTGTGCTTTGCTAGTACACCACCAATGGTAGTGGAGGGGGGACTCCATGGGGCCTTTGTCGGCAGGGCCCAGATCCTGATGGGGTCTGGGCCCTCGCATGTGCCCAACCATACCTGCCCTTGACACTGGCCCTGGGGAGGGGGGAGGGTGTTCAGATCACACAGAGTGCCCCTATTTGCATGTGCTCATGTGCAGAGGTCCCTGCTCAGTGTGTGGATGGGGTTTTTTGGGTGGGGAGGGGCAGAGTGTGTGACCCCAGTCCCTCCTCCACAGCCTACACCTGTGTGCAGAGGAATGCATGACTAGGGCTCCTCTGTGTGGAGGATATCTGTGTGGATGCATATCTTGCATGCAGGGATAGCAGTCATGATGATCCCAACCATGACTAACCCCCCTTGGGGGGTTGATGGAATGGGGCTATGGTGTATGCATTGGCCTTCAGGAGGAAAACATGTGCAAATGCAGCTACCATGGTGATAATGAAGCTGCTTCTAAGATGTTATTGAATGAGACAGGCAAACAGGCTTGTTAATTGCCTGTAATTCTAACCCCCTCTTTGTTTTATTTCCACCTCTGCTCTGTGACTTCTACACAACTTCCTTTTGATAGTGTTACCAGTTCCATTATCCCGCTTCAGGTTACACTATTCTAGTTGACAAGCACCTTCTTCTTCCCCTTGGCTCTTCCCTGCTCCCCTTTTCAAGTCCCAAATGAGCTATTCCTGGAGGTAAGAGGATAGACTGTTCCTTTCTGGAGAGAGAGAGAGAGAGAGATTTCTTGAATATAAAGAGAGCTGATTTATTTAGTGTGGAGTGCTTTCTAAGGGACAGCCATTAATTAGTCACCACGGGGATTTCAGCCTTTCTCTCCGTATCCAATCTACACATCCATCAGATGACTGAAGAAAGAGCACATGGTCAATGGTTGGCAGTTGATTTACCAAAGCGAGGGATGATGGTACACAGAGACTTGATCTAGGCATCTATTTCAGGGGTGCACAACCTGCAGCCTGGGTGGGAAGGTGGATGCCCAACCTGCAGCTCGGGGGATGCACAACTTGCAGCCCCAAAGGACTTTACTGTGGGCCTCCAGAGGTGCTTTGACCCCACCAGCAAATTCCTTCCTGCCTGGACAAATTCCTCCACTCAGTCTCCCAGGGCTCAGGGATCAGTGTATGGTCCTTGATCCCTGAGCCTGCATCAAATACATTCCTCAGGGGCAAAAAGGTTGTACACCCCTGCTCTATGGGATACAGTGTTCACAGTGCCATCTTAAATGTCTTTGCAAAAGCAAGTCCCATCACATCCAGTGAGGCTTACTCACAAGTCAATGGTCACAGGATTGTAGCTCCAGAAGTCTACATTAGGGATGGATGAACCCACCCCAATCTGGTATTGACAGGCATCTGAAGGAGCGCTGCCCCTGCTCAAGGCCCCCCAAACCCACACTCGACCCCCATGAGCTCACCGAGCCACCCACACTCACCTATCCACGAGCGCTCACCATTTTGCTGAGTTTATTCTTATGGGGGGGAAAGGAGGTCATTAAAAATGTGCATATTTAAATATATGCAAATCCGGGCTGGGAAAGCTTGATATATGCAATGTTAGAGGCGTAAATGGGCCATTTATGCCTCCAATATTGCATAGATCAGCCTTCCACAGCCTGAATTTCCACATATTTAAATATGTGCATTTTAATGACCTCCTTTTTTTCTTCAGGGCACAAGCAGGAGTGAGTGAAGCCAGGGGCTTGGCAGGCGGGGCGGGGGGAGCCCGACGGACTCCAGGACCCAGTCGGGCATCTGCGCCATCCCTAGTCTGCATGCATCTCTGTATGTAGAAGCCAGTTCCCATCATTCTGTCACACTCTAATGTGACCAAGAAGGTGAATCCAGGATGGAACTATGCAGATGAAGAGGTGGAGACATGCAGATAGGAGTGGGCTTAATTCTCAGTAGCTAGGATCACCAGCTAAGTCCCTAGCCTAACCATTTTTCTTTACTGCCTATACTATCCTCAGTCTTATTTTACCTCATTGCCATTTAGTTGTGGTGGTTGTGGCAAACAATTGGATTTTATTTTTGTGTGTCCATGATATCATTAAATCAGATGTACTGTATCATTGTGTTGTCATCAACAACAACAAAAGTATTTGCTGTGCCAGACCCAGCGAGATTACGTGGCAATTAAAGCAAATGAGGGGAAGGACAGTGAAGGAAAAAGTGAAAGAGGAGGAGGAGGAGGTACTATGGTATCTAGGAGGAGCAGTGCTAGGAACTCACAAGTGTGTCAAATAGCAAGAAAACAATCCAAGTACTTTCACAGCCATCAGAAAGCACCAAAAACGGGAGTTGCTTTTCAACTTTCATGTAAACAGTTGCAAACTGAGGTAGTGATTTATGATTCAGCCATATTCAAGACTACATGCAGAGATGCATTATGGGTTGGAACCAGGTTTACATGGACTCCCCCTCCCCGGCTTCCCACAGCAGCCCCTCCAGCCCCCCCCCCCAATGCTACACAGGGAATCAGGAGGTCCTGCTCAATAGGCTGAGCTGTGGGGTGGGGGGAGGGATTCTTAAAAACGTGCATGGAGGGACCTTATGTGAGCGGAGCCATTCCTCTCTCAGAAGTTCCCTTCCCCTCCCTGAAGGCAGATCCTGTGTGCAACCCCACATATCTAAGGCTGCCTAATTTTCCCTGACCAGCCTGATAGGTCCCAGGTATGGATGAACCTGAGGAGAGGTGAAAGGGGGATGGAGACAGCTAGCAGTGATGTGAGTCCACATGCCACGCAAATGCAGGGATGGGCCTTGGACTTATTTAAGCCAGCTCCTCTACATGCCTCGACTTCTTCTCCTTCTGGCTGCATACACTCTCCCATCCTATTATTAAGGCAGGCTTAATAATCTAGTGTGTGTGTGTGTGTGTGTGTGTATATACATAATCAGTCAACAGATTGGCCCAGTCTACAGAACGTTTTGGCCTACTCTTCGTTGATCACTTTGCTTGGTTTTCTTGGTTGTGTTGGGTGGCTGGCCAGGTGAAATAGGTTAATGATTATATTTCATAGGGCAGGTTCATTGGTTTCATTGACCACATTGGCAGGGATATGTGGGACCTAGCAGGTAGGCAGATGATTGGTGAACATCCTGAGGTTGCTTGCTTGCTTGCTTGCTTGCTTTCTTTCTTTCTTTCTTTCTTTCTTTCTTTCTTTCATAACCCACCTTTCTTCCATTGTGGAACTCAAGGGGGCTACATGTGCTTCCCAGGTGGTCTCCCCTCCAAGCCCTGACCAGACCCAGGCCTGCTTAGCTTCAGCACAGTGGCTGCCTAATGCACCTTCAGACTATGCCCTTTATGGTGATTGGCCATTCCTGAGACTTGCTGCTCAGGATGGTGAGATCTGTGGGTTGGGTACACATGGTCTTTGGGGCTAGCCTGACACATCCACCAAGAGTTGTGTGGCACTGGGAGGCCACCCAACTTGTTGGCAGGCTGGTTCACTTGTTAATCATCAGCAACATAATCTCCTGCACCATCATTTTCCCTCTGCAGATTGTATTAAAAAATCAATAAATATGGCTCTGGTTCTGAAGTACTTCTTCATACAGTGCATACTTTAACTATGGAATTCACTACCACAAAATGCAGTGATAGCTAGGGATGGCAGAGAATTCCACCACGGACTCCGGTGGGGGGCAGATTCTTAGAATCTGCCCCCCCCGGAGTCCGTGGTGGAATGGATCACCCCACCCCCGCAAAGTCTGACCCAGCTGGATCCTACCTGGCACCGCTGGGTTGGGGTCCAGCCGGGTCCATCTGTGGCAGTCTTCGGACTCAAATGGCATCTGGCGTAGCTGATGCCATTTGCATCCCTTTGCCTTACCGTGATGAGCTACGTAATTCTTTATGTAGCCTATCACGGTAAAGAGCAGGGACGCAAATGGCATCTGCTACGCCATTTGTGTCCCTTCCCCTTACCGTGATAGGCTATGTAAATCTTTACGTAGCTTATCACGGTAAGGCAGAGGGACGCAAATGGCGTCTGCTACACCGGATGCCATTTGTGTCCGAAGACCGGGTGCGGCCGGAAGTCCAGCAGTGGCTGGCCCCAGCCAGCAGCTCCACATACTTGCTGCAGAGCGGAGCCAGCTGGGGAGGATTCGGGGGGGGGACCCAATCACCTCCCCCCCCCCCGTGGAACCCCAGCAGAGCCAGGTAGATGGGGTTTGTACAGCCCTAGTCATGGCAACCAGTTTGGATGGCTTTAAAAGGGGGTTAGATACATTCCTAGAGGAGGAGGCTATCACAGTCTACTAGTCCTGATGTCTATATGCTCCCTCCAGTATCAGAGGCAGTCTGCTATGTAGACCAGTTGCTGGGGAACATGGGAAGGAGGGTGCTGTTGCACTCATGTCCTGTTTGTGGGTTTCCTGTGGGCAATTGATTGGCCACTGGACTAGATGGACCCTTGGCCTGATCCAGCATGGCTCTTCTTATGTTCTTATGTCCAACATCTTGTACCTTGCTTCTTTATTTCCACTCTTTCTGCAACCATGTGCTCCAGCACAAATGAATGGAAATAGGTACACTTTACAGAGTATTAGTGAGGGTTAAGCATCAATTGACATCAATTGTGTGGATGTAATTAATGTGCATGCTTTTTATTATGTAAATAGCAGCCATGGGAAAGCCCAGGGATCCAGGAGGAAGCATGTGGGGGTGGGGTGCACATGAAAACATGTACCAATTTCCATGCAAAGTCTTTTTTTAAAAAAATGATAATGATCACAAACTCATGTGAGAACAGGATGGAACAAACCTGTGATTGGGAAAAAAAAAGGAAATGTTATAGAAAGCAAAAGAGACAGATTCATCCATCCCTATCTCTTCTGTGGGGGAAGAAAAGTTTGAGGAAATTGGAGGGTGGATTTCAGCACTGCACAAGCAGAATATGCCTGGTGTGTGTGTTCACGTGTGTGTGTACAGGGATTACCACTCCATGGTAAACACATCTCAAGGGTACCAAAAGCCAATAAATAGAGAGATTTGTCTCTCTCTCCCCGTTTCCGCAGCAACAAGTCCTCTTCAGGTGACTTTTCCGCTCCAGGGGCAAAATCTATTTCACTTGGGAATCAGCTTTGGAATGGCTGGCACTTAAAATTAGTAAACAGCAGATTGGAGTTGGTGGCCTGTAGCACAAGGAAGATTTTGCAAATGTTCCTCTGCTTGGAAATGGCAGCCTGCCATCTAAAACACTTTCGGAACGTCGTCACCTCAACACAATTACTGAAACCTCAGAGTTCAACTTGTATCATTAAAAGGACTTAACAACACATTTCACCTACATGAGGCGAAACAGCCCCCTGGACCCATAACAATTATGAGAACACCTTCCCGTTATTAAGTTCTCCCCTGCAGCAAAGAGACTCGTATTGATCCAGTCCTCTGTTTAATTTACAAACTGTATTTATACAATAACTCATATGGAGGGCTCAGCGGAGGAGGAGGAGGAGGGGGAGGGGGAGGGGGAAGGGAATTACTGGGGGCAGTTAAGCATGCAACTCCATCTCATGGAGAATTTTCCTCCTGGAAAGAAGAAGAAGTTATAGCTTTATAAGTCTCATGGGCAACTGTCTATTAGTGGAAGATATGGGGAGCATCATCACTGAAGGTACCACTCTAAAATTTATTGCTGGGTTGCCATGGGGACCAGCTCTGAGTGCTGCCTAGGGACCATAGGAATAGGGGCCCAGTAGTGTGAAACAAGACATTTGCTGACCCAAGGAGCCTAAAGACTCAATCAACAGCAGGATAGATAGATAGATAGATAGAGATAGACAGAGAGATATCTGAGAGATAGAAAGCTAACAGCAGACTATAATACTCTGTTGTTAGTCTTTCTATCATTCATATATATACATATATATATATATATGGAGGGAGGGAGGGAGGGGAGGCATTATTACAGCAGATGGAAGTAAGAGGATTTGGGGTACTGACACAGCCATCACTTGAATCCTATTGCAGAAAACACATGGTGAAGGCAAGTGGTTGTTTAAAAGAGCCAGGGCAGTGTGCTGCAATCAAACAGCCCCCCACCATCCCAGAAAACCTGATCCCCAAAAGGTACAGCATAGAAGTAACAGGAAAAAAGAATATCCCAAAGGTATAGTGTAAAGATAACATTCTAACTGTAAAGCCCCCCTTTCATGGCAGAACACACAGCCCCCTGTGTCAGCCCCTCCCCCCATGTCAATTTGGGCTTGTGAGCATTGAGAGCTCCACCCCTTTGGATGGCTTCAAAAGAGGATTGGACAAATTCCTGGAGGAGAAGGCTATCAGTGCCTACCAGTCCTGATGGCTATATGCTCCCTCTAGTATTGGAGGCAGCATGCCTGTGTACACCAGTTGCTGGGGAACATGGGTGGGAGGATGCTGTCCTGTGTGTGGCTGTCCCATGGGCAGCTGGTTGGCCACTGTGGGAACAGAATGCTGGACTAGATGGACCCTTGGTCTGATCCTGCAGGGCTCTTCTTAGATTCCTATCCTTCTATAGACCTGAGAAAGACGCAGAGAAGGCAATGAAAATGACCAAGCAGTTGGAGCACCTTCCCTATGAGGACAGGCTAAAACATTAAGCGTGCTTTTTGTTGTTATGTTGTATGTCATGGAATCTTTGAGTTGGAAGGGGCCACAAAGGTAATCTAATACAAACCCTTGCTGATGCTGGATCCATTGCCACGGCATCACTGACAGGCGGCTATCCGGCCCTTGCTTAAAAACATCTAACAAAAGAGAGCCCACCACCATCCCAGGCAATCTGTTCCAATACTGAACCACTCATGCTATGAGGACCATTAATTAGACCATTTACACCTGCAGCTTTGCACAAATTGTACTATTTGCAGCAGCGATTTTGTGCCAATTGTGATTTCCATAAATGGCTAAACCTGTGATTTTGTGCAAAATGGCTGACCATCTGGTGGCTCACCCTGCGTGACTGCCAGGGTCAGGCAAGCAGCTGGAGTCCAGCAAACAGTGCCAGAACAGGGGGTGGTGGAGTTCACCCATCCCTAATCCTAGTTAATATCTGAGCTGGGTGAACCTGTGGCATATCTTTTGCTGAAAAGGAAGAATATGTCTTTCTGTTCATTTTTTTATCAGGATTTACCCAGTTGGCACCTTCTGGACTGAGCATAGACTCAGACACAATCTGCAGTTGCACATTTCTTCACTGGAGGGGAAGATATTACTCACCATTAGATTCTTATTCCTGAGTAATCCTTTACTCACAAGGAGTTTTATTTTTGAGGGGAGCATTCTTTGACTGGAGGCTGCCTTGCTCTGCATCTTTAGGTGCCTGCCCTCCCTGAGACTAGTCAGTAGCTTGGCTTCTAACTGCAAATCAGAAAGGGTGCTCTCCACATCTTGAGGGTGGGGGAGTTTGGGTACGGTCACTCCGAGGGCTGGGAATCCTGCTGATCTGCCTCATAGTCTCTGGAAGCAGGCTTCTCCTCTGAGATGCTCCTCCAAAGAGTATTCCTCTGGACAGGACAGGACATTGGCTGGCAAACTTTCTGGCCTTGCTGAAGGGATCAGACTTCCACAATCCTTGGCGACTAACTCTACCTCTGCAGTCATGTAAACCATAAAGGGAAATAGCTTTCTAAAAGTAAGTAAAGATAGCCAGAAGAACAAGAACAAACTATGATGCACACAGAAGTGACTTCCCTTAGACAACATTGATCGCTGTGAATGATGAACTGTGCAACACAATGGATGAAGGTCAGAAATGCTTGTGAGCACCAATGGATCCATCAGCAGTAGCCGATAACTTTACTTTAGAAATATTGCAACTGCTTCTTTGATGGAGGACCCTGCTGGGAGAAAGTGGAGCTTCTTCCAAGTGGCTTTGTCATTCCTTGAAGACAAAAAGAAGCATAACTGTGCTTGGCTGTTTTCCTCATGCCATGGAGTTATTTTCATTCAATCACACAGGAAAAGGATCTCTAGAACTGGTGTAGCAAGTTGCTAAGAACAGGAATGGTGAAAAAAGGAGCTCAAATCTCATCTCAGCCAGGAAACTAGTGGGTAGTCTTAGATTTTTTATTTTTTTTTAAATGGACCAAATCACAACAATGGCAAGAATATTCAGAATCCAAGTCAACAATATTTGTCAGTCATAAAAGCGGGTAAGATTCAGAGGAGATATTGGAGGCAATCCTCTACACTATGGATGGAGACCTGTTCTGCCTCAGATTGGGATGTACGGATTGCATAAAATCTGTTCTGTCTGTATTTCATGGATTGCCAGCCACCTTTCTTTCCACTGTATGCTCATCGATGGAATCGGGGGGGGGGGAGTCTGAAATTTGTGAAAATTCTCTGAAATGTGCAATTTCACACTGTAGCCTATGAGAAAAATCCACATTTTTGGCCAGTTTTTTTTTTTTAATGCATGCTTTACCTGCTTATTTAAGTTATATGCAGAGTACAGCATAAGAAACGCCGGGTTGGATGCATCACAGGTCGGAATTAAGATTTCTGGGAGAATTATCAACAACCTTCGATATGCAGATGATACCACCCTAATGGCAGAAAGCGAAGAGGATCTAAAGAGTCTCTTGTTGAGGGTGAAAGAGGAGAGTGCAAAAGCTGGTTTGAAACTCAACATTAAGAAAACGAAGATCATGGCATCTGGCCCCATCACTTCCTGGCATATAGAAGGGGAAGAAATGGAAGCAGGGACAGATTTTATTTTCTTGGGCTCCAAGATCACCGCAGGCGGTGACTGTAGCCATGAAATTAAAAGACGCTTGCTCCTTGGGAGGAAAGCTATGGCAAACCTAGACAGCATAGTAAGAAGCAGAGACATCACCTTGCCGACAAAGGTCCATCTAATCAAAGCTATGGTTTTCCCAGTAGTAATGTATGGCTGTGAGAGCTGGACTATAAGGAAGGCTGAGCGCCGAAGAATTGATGCTTTTGAACTGTGGTGCTGGAGAAGACTCTTACGAGTCCCCAGGACTGCAAGGAGGTCCAATCAGTCAATCCTAAAGGAAATCAACACTGAGTGCTCATTGGAAGGACAGATACTGAAGCTGAAGCTCAAATATTTTGGCCACCTAATGCGAAGAGAAAACTCTCTGGAAAAGACCGTGATGCTAGGAAAGACTGAAGGCAAAAGGAGAAGGGGACGGCAGAGGATGAGATGGCTAGATAGCATCACCGATGCAATGAATATGAACTTGAGCACGTTCCGGGAGAGAGTGCAGGACAGGAAGGCCTGGCGTGCTATGGTCCATGGGGTCACCAAGAGTCGGACACGACTGAACGACTCAACAACAACAACAATATGATGCAACTTGCACAAAACTCTGGAAAACTAGTAAATTGGTCTGCAAGTCCATGGGAATCTGCCTGACAGGGGAAAGGCCAGTCCACTGTGGAATCCACAGGTTGGATTCCTAAAAATCTGAACTCGTTTGGTTCCATCGCAGATTTCTCTGTCATTCCTAGTCCCAGGAGCTGGTTTGGTTCCCAGGAGACCTCAAGATCTGGGTGATGTGGAGCTGGGTTCCTCCTGAAGCCATGAACCCTGACATCATCAGACTCTTTTCTCTTTTCAGAGAGAGAATGGAGTAGGGATGGGCAAATGAGCAGTCTTTAAGATCTCCAAACATCATCCCTCCGCTCATCTTGTGCCTGATTCCCATTCCCATTTGCAATCACACTGCTTGTTCTGTGTGAGCAGGAAACTCGCACAAATCGAGCAGCAGTGAAATGGGAGATTTGTGCAAGTTTCCCCAAATTTGTGCCATTTCCTCCAACTTTGCTAAACTTTCCTAATTTGCACAACTTCCCTCCATATAATAAAATGGGGCTGACTCAGAAAATTTACACAAATTGGGACATTTTTACAAATCCACCTGGGAATTGGGAATGAGGTGAAAGCAAGGATATTTTTGACAATTTACCATGATGTTCAGTGGACATGTGCTCATGCTTGTGTTCAAAGCTTCAAACATGCTCACATGTTTCATGAGGAAAAATGAAAATCTTACACATCCCCAGGATACAGTGATTTCTGCCTGGGGATCTCCATCATTTCCAAGTCCACCGTTTTTTGGACCTGATGGATTCCACTGCCTGCATAGCTCGGCTTGCATTCATGAGCTGAGTGAGCTTCAGGTTTTTCCCAAAATTCAGGGATGTTTTTCACTTGTTTTTTCTATTTCTTAAATAAACGTGTGCAAATTGCAGCTGCAATTTGTGCGATTTGCATAAATGGTGGCCATAATATGCTTAATTTTCACCAATTCCATCAAAAAATTGCATAATTTGCATTAATTGTGGCCATAATATGCTTAACTTTCACAAACTGCATCCAAATTTTGCACAAATTGTGGCTATAATTTGCCCAATTTTTGCAAACCATTCTTGCAACTTGCAGAAATGTCTATTTAAGACAAAGCAACAACCAGAACATCTGCGAGCTCACAGGTAGGTGAGCTGAAGTCCAGGGGGCTGAGTGGATGAAAGTTCAGTGAGCTTCACCCCCCACCCCACCCAGACTCATTCCTCTAACATCCTATTGCTACCTTTCCCTGCTCAGCACTGCCTTTCTCTATTGATGAACAAGGAAACCCCATGCTTACCACCAGTCAGAAGCCCTGCTCTCATCTTCGATCAGTGATTGGAGTTAAGAGTGGTGATTCCAACAAATTAGAGATAACAAGGGGATTCCTCTCCCCACCTCTTCCCCAAACCCCCAGTAGCTTCCAAGCCAGGGGGCAGGGCTTGGTGAAAGGAGAGAGTGCAGCCCAAAGAAGGAGACCAAAGCTCTGCAGAAAAGATGGGGGACCTCTACAGGACAGTTTATTTCCATTGGCTGGAGGTTCTCCACCACTGTTGTAAACCGAACCCACATTTGGCTGGGTCTGTCCCTACCCACAGTTGTTATGAGACCAGAGAGATTATCCCCAAAGGAATGCAGCCCTCCACAGAAAAAGTGTCCCCTCCCCTGCCCTACATTAAACCTTATGTGGAGATGCTCAAAGCATGTGCAAGAACTCAGTTGAGGCCAGTGGTGCCAATGTCAGTGTGAACCTGCTCCTGGTTTCAGTCAGAACCAGTCAGAACTCTAATAGAGCTATCCAAGGTGCTTCACACCTTGGATAACTCCTTTAAAATTCTGACTGGTTCTGACTGAAACCCAGAGTGGATTCACCACCACACTGTAGGGATGTACGAAAGTCACTTACCTTTCGCGGATTATGTTTATGGTGTGGGGGGGGAGGTGTTCCGTTCCTCCCCCAGGAATCCTCGATGAGGGGGAGGAGCTCCGTTCCTCCCCCCCCGGAATCCTCCGTGGCCAGCTGTGCTCCGCGGCAGCTCTGCGGAGCAGCCGGCCAGGCCCAGCCAGGCGAGAGCCATCCGCAGCCGGATTTCTGGCCACGGAGGGCTCTGGGAAAAAAACAACAACAATCTGCATACGCAAATGGCGGCGGCTACAGCCACCGCCATTTGCGTTCCTTAGTTTGGGCCATCTTAGTCTACGTAAATATTTATCTAAACTAAGACGGCGAAAATAAGGGGAACGCAAATAGCATAGCTGATGCTATTTGCATTCCCCTTATTTTCTCCATCTTAGTCTACGTAAATATTTACGTAGACTAAGACAGCCCAAACTAAGGAACGCAAATGGTGGCATCCGTAGCCGCCGCCATTTGCGTACGCCTTTTTTTTTTTTTTACCCAGACGTTTTAGGCTGCGTAAAAACGTACGTAACCTATCACGTCTCTGTAAAAAATCAAAAACAAAACTGCAAATGGCGGCAGCGGCAGCCGGTTGGAAGACCAGCCGCCACCGCCGGGAATTTCCGCCCCAGGTAAGTCTCGTCCTGGGGGGGATCTGCCGGGGGGTGGGGAGGGCAGGCCATTCCGCCACAGATTTCAGGGGGCCGAATGCACTGGCATTCGGCCTCACTGTGATCCGTGGTGGAATTCTCTGCCATCCCTACCACACTGACATCAGAGCTACCAGTGTCAGCTTCAGGAGCTACAGCTAGGAATGGTAGTTGGGGATTGATTCAGTTTACCGAATTCATACCTTTCAAACCAATCTGCAAACCAAAATGCAGTTATTGTTCAATCTTGCCACTTCTAATTCTGTAATGACATTGTCTGATGATGATGATGATGATGATGATGATGATGATGATAATCAACAACAACAACAATAAGCATATAAAAGATGTATATTACGGGAAAGTGTGAACAAAATTGCATATATTCATGAAAAAAACAGTCAAAAACACTTGCAAACAATTAGGCAAAACTGCATACAAATGGTGAATTTTAGGAAAAATGCACATGGAGATGCATAGGAATGTTGGTGCAGAATGTTTGTTTAAATCACAAACTGCTGCAGAAATGGGACAAAATGGACTTAAGATTGGATCAAGGAGACTCAGAGAGAAACGGCAGAAGACACATTTGAGATAACTCCTAATGATATTCACCTTGGTTCAGATGAACACCATCTGCAGAATGAGAATGAAGAAGCCCCACTTGTCCGAAGACAACCACTTTATCACCATCTGCTATTTCCCATTATCCCATAAGAATCCGCTGCATCTATACCATCCGTCTCCCCAACATTTTTGGCACTGCTGCCTGGTTGATTTCTTTAGCCTCTCATGAGCACATAATCTGGACCGGAGTCTAACCACCCCACTTTCTACCCAAGATCAGCCAAGATGGATAGGCAAAGCCACTGCACCAATTTGTTACATTTTGGAAGTGCATTAATCTATCCCTGGCATGTGTCATACAGCTGTTTGGAGCAGCAGCAGACCAACAAACAACGCAGTCTCGGAATCAGCAGGGTAAAGGACCACCTCCATCAGGGATGCTCAGGGAGTCTTAAAGAGCAGTTCAGAATGGAGGTGTGGGAAGAGGCCTTGAGTCATTTCCTGCTAAGTAACCAGTCGGTGGGGTGTGCGTGTCCCAATAACTTTCAGTGCATAGCTATTTTCCTCTGTCCCACTCCCACATCCAAATCAATATGACAGGTGGAGCTCAGCTATGGTTCAGAGGAACCAAAATAAGCTGTGACTGATGACAAATGGGGAGGAAAATACACCTAAATATGCAGACAGACTGGCTGTCTCATTTCTCTCTCCACCCCCCACACTGCCACCCTCCTTTAAGACATGCGGTAGATATTGGCTCCTTCAGAATTTGCTGTTTGTTGTATACATATTTTGAAAGACAGACAGACAGACAGACAGACAGACAGAAAAAAGCAAGCATATGAATATTGCCCACCTCTATGTTTTGTTTTGTTTTTGCTCTGAAATGGCTCACCTGCAGTCATAAATTCTTCTGTGTGTGTGTGTCTGTGCATGCACAAATGGATTTCAGTAAATCAAGTGCCCATTTCCATGTGAAATCTTTCTATTTTCTGAATTAGGGATGGCGTGGGAGTCCAAGAAGGGGGTGGAGTCCGATGGACTCCCCCACCACCCAGATCCCTGGACCCCTCTGCAGGGGGGTTGGCCAGGCTGCAGGGGGTTGGCCAGGCTGCAGTCTCCAGTTGCCCTCCTGAGCAACTGGCAGGAGGGACTGAGATGCTGTCCATCCCCTTAGCGAGCTGCGATTGTGCACATAATCATGGCTCGGTTATGTCCACATAGCTAAAATTGTGTCTATGGCTGCCTTAAAGGGGCAAGGACTCAAGATTACAGGTGTAAAGGGCCCTTTGCGCCTGCAATCTTGAACCATTGCCCCTTTCAGGCAGCCATAGACACAACTTTAGCTATGTGGACATAACCGAGCCACAATTGTGAACACAATTGCAGCTTGGTAAGGGGATAGATGGCTTCACAATGCTTCTTGGGCAGTCACCAAGCCGTCCTTTAGCTCCTGTAGTACAGCTTGCATGGGCAGGCAATAACAGCAGCTCTGTGATTGCTGGAAGGGACAAGATGGAGGTGAGTCCGTCCATCCTTATTCTAAATACAGAAATGAAAAACATTTCATTCATTTCATTTATTACATTTCTCTACTGCCCAACAGCCACCGGTGGTTCACAATTTAATACCTCTAGGGCACAACCCTAAGGGATGCACCCTGGGTACCTGTAAGCCTCTGAACTCAGCTTGCGAGTATCTAATGCAGAGTCACGCCTCCCACTCTACATTCTTGCTGGACAGATGATTTGGACCATCTAGCAGAGACTTCAGGGAGGCTGAGGATACCTTGTACTCCCACATCCCAAGTCTTGTCCCATCCCCATCCCCAGGAACGCCCCCTTTCACCCCCTACAAACTCGCATTTGCAAGTTTGTAGCATCAGTCAGTGTGGTTCTCTCCATGCTGGTTGCAAGGGGTCGAGGGAGGAGGTGGGGAGCACAGTTTCCTGGCTCTGAGCTTGAAGCTAGGAAACTAAACAATCCTGTGTCCCCCAGATGCTGTCTAGGGGGCATAGGACTACTCTCTTGACATACAAAAATGCGAAATGGTTCAAAACAATTAAAAACAATTATCATTAAAACTACCAGGACTTGATTTTAAAAACAAAACAAAAAACCCACTAACATTAAAATGCCCCATATCCAAGGTGCTGAACCTATCCCCAAAATTGATTCAGCACCTTGGATAGCTCCTTCAGAATTCTGGCTGGTGCTGACTGAAACTCAGAATGCATCCACAACCCCACCAAAATCGGGGCCACCAGCCTCCACTGGGACAGATATATTAGCTTTTCTCTACTATTTGGATGCAGAATGAATGCATACAACTCAGTTCTGTAAATGTATAATTTTCCTGTATTCATTTCTACATCCCAATGTGCATTCATAGTTGTTGTTAAGTGCTAATCATCTTGACACATCCTCAGAATCATTCAGAGATGGGCCCGGATGATGCCCCCTAATTACAGATATATATCAAATTAGGGCTGAGCTAAATGGATGTGGACTTCAATTTCCAGATCAAGATGTGTCGTTCCAACTTCCAACAAGGCAGAGGCTTTTGTTGAATCAATGGGCAAGTCATGAGGAAACCAAAAATGATTTTTTTTCCTCTTGGAAAATGGGAAATGAACTAAAAGCAAAAGAAAGACACCCACGACGACAACAGGAAAAAAATGCAACAGGGAAGGCCAATAGAATGTAATCACAATTGAAGCTGGGCTGAAATTGCTCCAGAAATAATGTTCTGCTAATTTTTCTACAGATTTCCTTTGTTGAGGTCCTCTTGAACTGTTGCAGAATTTCAGTCTTCCAACCTCCAGGAAATATTTGGCCAAATAGCCCCCCAATTTTGCAGCCTGCAAATAGGGTTGAGAATTCTGGCTGAACTTATTGTCCGGGGCTGGGGGGTCATCTACACGTGTGATTTAGTGTGGAGGGAGAGCATTTCAGGATCGTTCACAACACATGATGTCATCACCACCCCACATCAACCCCTCAGCTTCCCCCTCAAAAACACTCATTTTCTGGCAGTCATTTTAGTGTATATTATTCCTTAAATGTGGCTCCTGTGTGGTTCAGCTGCAGTGTGCCTCATTCACCCGAATTAAATACTTTAATCCCACTTTAATCAATGGGAGGAGAATGCATACATTTCAAAGATGTGCACAACTGATGTGTATATTTGGAAAAAAATACGCATGAAAATACACATGGATTTTCATGTGAGAAGAAAAACAAAAACAAAGCTCACAGACTTGACTCGGAACAAGCTTCGAGAGAGAATTCAGATAACTTCAGTGAACTCAGGTTTTGCCGATTCGCACATCCCTAGCATCAGTAAGGTTGGGTAAACCCAAAGGTTTACAGAATTGCAAACCATCTTTAGGGACCCCCCTGACAAGTGTGGTGGGAAAAAAAAAACACAATCCAAAGATGACTAAGGATGACCAGTGGACACGAAATGCTCTAAAAGTTCATTTTGCCAAGAGTTACAAGCTCTGTTCCAAAGCATCCCTCATGCATTGAACCAATGTGTGAGTGAGGCCATGCAAACTAACTCCACCCTGCCATCCTGCATACCATCTAGCTGCAGCTGGGTGTCCACACATAGAATCATAGAATCATAGGGTTGGAAGGTGCCCACAAGACCATCAAGTCCAACCCCCTGCTCAGTTCAGGAAGCCTGATTCCCAGGCGGTCTCCCATCCAAGTACTAATCCGGGCTGACTCTGCTTAGCTTCTGAGATCAGATGAGATCAAGCACATCCAGCCCTTTGCATAGAGTGTGAATGGGAGACCCAATCTCATACATTGTTATTCTCCCTCCCCTACAATTAGATTGGTTGCTTTTTACAGTGTTTATCAATGGCTATGTGCACATCAAATGGCTACGTAAACATTTACGTAGACTAAGACGGCGAGAATAAGGGGAACGCAAATAGCGTAGCGTCTAACCCGGGCTGACTCTGCTTAGCTTCCGAGATCAGACAAGATCAAGCACATCCAGCCCTTTGCATAGAGTGTGAATGGGAGATCCAATCTCATACATTGATTTAAAAGGAAAAAAAACCCGCATACACAAATGGTGGTGCCCATGGGCGCCGCCATTTGCGTTCCTTATTTTGACACATCTTAGTCTATGTAAACATTTACGTAGACTAAGACAGCGAAAATAAGGGGAACGCAAATAGCGTAGCATCTACGCTATTTGCGTTCCCCTTATTTTCGCCGTCTTAGTCTACGTAAATGTTTACGTAGACTAAGACGTGTCAAAATAAGGAACGCAAATGGCGGCGCCCATGGGCGCCGCCATTTGCATACGCATGTGTTTTTTTTTCTTTTAAATCAGCCATGATAGGCTATGTAAACATTTACGTAGCCTACCACGGTATTTTTTAAAAATCTAGCCGTGATAGGCTATGTAAATCTTTACGTAGCCTATCATGTTTCTTTGTTTGTTTTTTACTGGAAATGGCGGCGGCGGCAGCCTATCAGCCGCCACCGCCGCATCAGCCGCCGGAGCTGCTGCCGCCAGGACAATTCGCCCAAGGTATGTCCTGTCCCAGGGGTGTGGGGGGGGCAGATCATTTCGCCACAGATTTCGGGAGGCTGAATGTGCTGGCATTCGGCCTCCCCGAGATTTGTGGCGAAATTCTCTGACATCCCTGATGACCAGTGTTGAAGAAACATCCCAATCGGCTTTTGTTAGGGAAGTCGTGATGGCTCGAGAGCAGAAGGAATCCGATGTACACCACCCCCATCTAAGCTTCCTGAACAACACTTGCTGAGCAGCAGGGTGCTTGTGGATACAGTCACTGGGCTCACAGTGGTCCAGGATGCTCCGCAGTCACCTGGTCCTCGATTCAAGCCACCATTTTTATGCAAGATGGCAGCTCCGTAATTTCCGTATTTTTAATTTTGCTCAAAATGGCGGCCATAGAGAGCCAACTCCACAACATTAGAGGCATAGAGGGCCCCTCCAAGACTCATGCGGCCCAGCGAGCAGGGGCAGGCAGCAGCAGCAATTTGGCGAGTGGTCTCCAAGCACGGGCGCAAGTGAGTCCGTCCATCCCTATCTTTTGTACCTGGAATGGGAGAGGGTTATTCATCCCGGCTGTCCAAATGTCTTGAGCTGGCTTTGAGTACACATTTGGGTGTGTGTGTGTGTGTGTTTTTAAGCGCACACACAAATGCATTCTTTCAACCCATTGCCTAACGCACAACCATGTGCATTCTCCATATGTTTCTAAAGTATGCATGTTGTGAACGAGCAACACAAGCTCAGGAATGTGCAGGCTTTGTCCCTGAAATGTGCTCACGTTCGGAGGTGCAAATGGGGCAAGCCATGAACAAAGGGAAATGA
Source organism: Heloderma suspectum (assembly GCF_057233095.1). Lineage (NCBI taxonomy): Eukaryota > Metazoa > Chordata > Lepidosauria > Squamata > Helodermatidae > Heloderma > Heloderma suspectum. The sequence continues at coordinate 13,268,741 of NC_139469.1, read as the reverse complement.
AAGTCTCATACATTCCTAGGGAAGACATGAATAAACTGAAGGACATGAAAACTCCAGCAAATTCTGCCCTCTCTACAAAACATCAGTAGAACCAGCAAAGAATAAAAATATGTTGCAAAATGTCAAGTGGTTCCAGTCATTCAGCCAGTGACAGCCTTTTCAAAAAATACTCCATTCCTTCTCCCTCTCACCAGTTTTCCACAACTCCAACAGTCAGCCAGCATTATGTGACCACTGAGCAGCATGCTCCATCCTCTTTGGGCTGTCTGGGGTCATCACCCATCTTACAGCTTTCCCCCAAAGATGATTTTGTATTTCTCCAAACCTTGGAGTTTCCCTGAAGCCTGCCGATATACCTCCCACTTCATGAATGGTGTCATTTGGGCTACATATTAAGAATCAGCACTCAGAGAATGAGTTCGCTATTAGCATATATGAGAAAATAATGGCAATTTCCATAATGCATCAATTCCAATTCATAGACAAGAGAAGATTGTTCAAAAATTTCAACATCCACGGTGATAATATTCAGACGGAGAGAACTTTGCAGAAACTCTCTTCTTCAGTCTGCTCAGGTAGGCTTTTCTGTCCGTGCTCACACAGCATTCATAGAGTGTATGCATGGCTTATGGAGTAATTCTATGCTAGATAAGAATAAACAAGCAGATGGGTGCATGATGCATTGTGAATATTCTCTCTGAGCTCCAAATTACAGGCACAAACATTGTCCCTCTTTGATCAGTATGAGGTAAAAATGTATGATAATCTCTCTCTTGCATATTGTGAACCGCACATCTCAGTCATGCAAAAGGAAAGAATTGTCATGCACATCAAACGTTTCCATCTGTAGCATGTTACCTAGTTGTCTAATATACACATTAGGGGCACATGAGTGACATAAGACTTGTTTTCAGTCATGATTTGCATCTGTTAGGTTCTACATTGCCAGTATCTCAACATTGTCTCTGATAGAGAAAGTAGGCAAATAAATAAATAAGTAAATGAACAAATGAATGAATGAAAGAAAGAAAGAAGAGGAGGAGGAGAAGGAGAAGGAGAAGGAGAAGGAGAAGGAGAAGGAGAGATTTAGGCATATTTTCAAATATGAAAATATGCCCCGCTGACAGTTGTTGAATGTGTAATTTGCTATTTGGCATGCAGGTGTGTCTCCTTCACTATTTGGTATTCCCGATGTTGGGGACATGTCACATCATTGTGTAATTTGTTGTGTTGGTTGTGTTGTCACAGAATCACCATCTGTCATGCCTGAACAGGAGTAAAAATCCCAAGCTCCGTTGCTTAAATCCATACTATCTAACAGTCAGTCATTTAGAGAGTGCTCCTATGCTTGCTGAGCAGAGCCTGTATCAGAGGCTCCACTCCATCCTATGTGCTATTAACTCCTGATGAGTTAGACAGGAAGCTGGACTTCCATCCATGGATGGGGTGGTGGTGGAAATCCCTCCCTATTGGTCCATTTATGCCTATATCAAGCTTTCCCAGCCCAGATTTTAATGAACTCCTTTTTCCTGTAAAAATAAGCTCAGTAAAATGATGGGCGCTTGTGGACTGGTCCGGGTGAGTGCAAGGAATGTCTGGGAGGGCACAACCAGGGGTGAGCAAGGCCAGAAGCTTGGCGGGAGTGGTCTGGTGCTGCGGCAGACCCCCAGACCTAGTTGGCCATTCACACCATCCCTAATTATTTGCTTAAAACCACAGGTCAGCATGAGGCCATACTGCCTGGTTAGAACTGCAGTGCAAATATATATACCATCAAAATAACATACAGTTATGGAAGATCATGCCAACATGGCATAGCAGCAGGCAATGCCGTTGGACCCCAGGCAGGCAGAACCCAAATCTTGCAGATTTCTTTACAAAAACTGCAGTCACATGAGACACATCAGGCAATGTTTGGAAAAATCTGAGCCTCTTGAGCAACTTAGGTTTTGGATATAAGATTTCTACCCAACTCACAGTGGATTCAGAAATCTGAACAGCAGTTGTGAGATTTTCACTTGCCTGAATAACTTGGCCAACCCTGGGCCCTGCACCCCTTGACTTGGGGTTCCTCATGCAGCAACATAACTTGGGCAAGCCCTGATGGTTGGTTCTTTGGCTTCTAGTCCATGTGCTTTGTTCCTCCTTTAGAGGGATTTATACCCCATTTTAGAATGAAAGGTATACAACAGGCAGTCATGTCAACCCTTCAAAAAAGAAAAGTATGGACATAGGTTGATTCACTGGGAAAACTTCACAAGTTTGTTTAAAAAATGTATGATGTAAGAAACACACACACAGCAAGCTGAACTTCTTAAATAATTGAATGCAGTTTTGTTGCTTGTCAAGATACCATCCTTTGAACCCTAAATGAACAAAAATGAAATGCTCTAGGCATTTGGAGGTTCTCCGTTCCTTATACAAAACTGAAATATCCATTTAGCAGTAATGTATAGCAAGTCAGAGCATTTGAGTGCATAGGTAGGTGCAGAGGGTTAAATTCCATAGGTCAATAGAAACAGGTATATCACTAGAAGACCATCTCAGTCAGAATTCAAACACAAGGAGCTCAGCTAGTTCTAATTTCTAAATCTGTTCTGTTTCTAAAGCAAACTTTTGTTGTCCCAGACTGATATAAACAGACAAGATACATGTATGCTTCAGTTATCTAGTTTCCCAAAGTCCTTGTTCATGCCATTTTAAAGTGTCCAAGGTGGTTTTCTCTGGAGATTCCATGTCTGCCTCTTTTTTAAAAACAGAACAAAACATTAGGGATGTACGAAAATCACTTACCTTTTGGGGATTATGCTGATGGTGGGGGGGAGGCGCTCCGTTCCTCCCCCCCTGGAATCCTGGCCGGCCGGCTGTGGTCCACAGCGATTTTGTGGAGCCGCTGGCCAGCTCTGCCAGCAGCCGGACATCCGGCCGCTGGCTAGCAGGGACGCAAATGGCGGCGGCCATAGCCGCCGCCGTTTGCGTCCCTGAAGTCAGCCGTGATAGGCTACATAAATGTGTACATAATCTATCACGGCTGACTTAAAAAAAAAAATGCGCGTACGCAAATGGCAGCAGCCATGGCCGCCGCCATTTGCGTTTCTTATTTTGGCACGTCTTAGTCTACATAAACATTTACTTAGACTAAGACGGCAAAAATAAGGGGAACGCAAATAGCGTAGACGCTACGCTATTTGCATTCCCCTTATTTTTGCTGTCTTTAAATCTTTACTTAGCCTATCACGTTTTTTTTTAACTGGAAATGGCGGCAGTGGCAGCCGGTCGGAAGACCGGCCGCCGCAGCCACCGCCGCCGAACTGCCACCGGAGCCGCCACCGCCGCCAGGAAGATCTGCCCAAGGTAAGTCCCATCCCGGGGGGGGGCAGGCCGTTCCGCCACCGATTTTGGGGGGCCGAATGCACTGGCATTCGGCCTCCCCGAAATCCGTGGCGGAACTTTCGTACATCCCTACAAAACATAAACTCATCTGGATAAAGCACAAGGTAACCCCTCTGCCAGGTGATGTGACTCGATTCATCTCCTACAAACCAGAAAGTGACTGCAAGAGACTTAGGAAATGCCACTTAGAGAAGCATATTCAAATAAGATGTTGAAGTTCCTCATGTTAGTGAGGGATGAGTTGGGTAAGTAGTTTCTTCTACCTAGAGGGAATAGTTATTTGAGAACAAAGCCTGACAAGTCTCTCAAAGTTATTTGAGAACAAAGTTCCATTCTCTCTGCCTCTTGCCAGGCATCTCTGTGTAGCAGCTGATCCCCTATCAGTGCCTCTTTAAGGACTGGAAACTAGTGTTGTGCCCAACGATTCTTCCACACTGATGGAAAATAATTTGCTTTCGAACTTTCTTTTTCAGAGGAGAATGTTGGATGACATTCTCATTAGCGGGGTAGGTGTAGGCATGTATGAGAATTCCATTTTGGGATGAATTCTCTATTGATTTTTCTGGTTTAGGCTTGGGGGATTTCATTCCATTTCCCCCCACTGGTGTCAATTTGATTTGTAGCAAGTTCATCCAATATGTGGATTCCATGATTGTTTTGTTTTGTTTTGTTTTGTTATTTTAATGGTGGCAATTTGTACAAACTTGATTTTTATCAGGGGGAACTCTTGAATTTGACACAAATGGGGTCATCTTGAAATTGACACAAATAGGGTCATTTCTTTTTAAATATACTTTTAAATTGGCAATCTTGTGCAAGTGCACATGACTGCAAGTCCACCTGTCCACACAGGCACATTCTCCTCTTGTAAATATCCTTGTTGGTTTCGTCCTCTCCCCACACTTCTGGCAGTGCTGGGCTAAACAAAGTATTGTGTGGAGGGGATAAACTGATCAGGATGTTTACAAGAGGGGAATGTGCCTCTGCGAGGCTGCATAGTGGACAGGAGGACTTGTGATGCTCTCGCAGGGCTCTTAATACAGGCCTGAAGCAGGGCTTCTCTTAGGCCAAGAGGACAGGGGGAGTTGGGAGTCTGTAGGCTGGGCTGTACATAAGGGGATAGTGCACAGTTCATTTACTCTGCCTGAATATAACACATCTCCATGAATGAGGAAAAGTGAGGAGTGCATTGGCAGTGATGTCTTTGCCCATATCTGCATCAAGATGTAACCCGGTCTAGGGATGCTGGAGAAATCCGAAATGGACCTGAATGAGGTCAGATTCCTGAGAATCTGACCTGCAGAGTCTGCAGAGAACCAGATCTCTCTGCTGGCTCATCCCCTGGATTTTGGCAGGGTTTTTTGGCTGCCACAATTTACACATAACTAAGCGCTTTATGGCCACAAATTGCATAAAACACGCCAATTACAACTGTGATCTGCCCAACATATGCTAAATGTGGCTACAATGCCCTGTTTACAGAGAGAGAGAGAGAGAGAAACCCACCAAAATCTGGAGGATGTGCCAGGCATCTGGGGAAATCCATTGGGTCTCAAGAGGGCTGGATTTACCCATGATGGACACCACCACCCCCGGACTGGATGGTGGGGGATTCGCACATCCCTATTCCAGTCTGTCCATTCTTTGGGCTCAAAACATGTCCTGAATAATACATGCCAGGGGCTGACAGAAGATAGACCTCCGTTTTTCTTGGACTTCAACTCCCATAAGCCCCTACCAGCCTGGCCAATGGTCAGGAATACCGGGAGTTGAAGTTCAAGTCTTCTGGAGCTCTACCTTCTGCCCACCCCTTATGTCATGTCTGGGCCTGTGTTGCTTAAAGAAGTTGCTTATGCTGGTTGAATATGTCTTGGCTTCTCTTCCAGTTTAGCAGGGAGTTCTGAGACATTGTCAGAACCTGAGTGAATATGCTCGGCATTACAACAAGACCTAAAATTCTCACAGCTGTCAGGCTGGACTAGTTTAAACAGCAAGCAACTGCTTTTAATTTTCTTCTTTCAAAAAATGAAAAATCACCCTAGATTGTGGCACAAAAGTGTCTGCTATTTATGGAAAAAGAAGTTAAGCATTCAAAAGGGAGATTTATCGGTTACTTCATATCCCAAAGAGATAAAAGGCCTTACATAATTATGACTGTGTTCTGATTCTTTGAAGAACTGGGTTACGTTTGCTGAAAGCAGAATTCTGTTTATGCTTCTTAGATGTATAATTTAATTAGCTTTTTGGTGTTCTCCCTCTCCCTCTTCTCCATGTTGTTTAAAATTATCTGGACATTTCTCCTCTCATTTAAAAGAGTCTTCATCCCAGAAATGAACTTCACAGTTCCTTTGTTCTTTGTACAGGATCAAAACATTTTAGTAATGCTTTAGATGGCAACATTTTCTTCTGGGTTGAGCAAATCCATCTTTCTTTGACCTTTCAACCAAGAAACACGATGAAATGGACAGAGAAAAAGATGGATGGAAGGAAGGAGAAATAGACAACTGGTTAACCATATGATGGAAGACAGAGTAGCTGCATTCTGTGTTTGGTGATGGAACTCAAGAATAGAAATGCTAAGGTTTTGAATCAAGACACAAGCATTTACTCGGGCTTTTGTGAGCTTGGAAAATAATGATCCCACAGGCCCCACTTCGCATGTTCATTAGGGATGGCAGAGAATTTCTCCCCGAAACTTCGGGGGGCCGAGCGCCAACGTGTTCGGCCCCCCGAACAAGTTTCGGGGAGAAATCCTCCGCACCCCCGCCCCCTGCCCCCCCCCGGGACGGGACTTACCTTCCCTGAATGTCCCTCCCGGCGGCGGGTCCGGCTGGCGGTTCGTCCGGTGTTCGAGCGGGGCGGGAGCGGCAGCCGGACTTTCGACCGGCTGCCGCCCCTGCCATTGCAATGAAAGAAAAAAAAAAAACGTCCCCTGATAGGCTACGTGACGATTCACGTAGCCTATCACGGCAAGATTTGCAAAGTCAGCCGTGATAGGCTACGTGAATCGTCACGTAGCCTATCACGGGTGACTTTAAAAAAAAAAAAGTGTGTACGGATAATGGCGGCCCCCATAGGGAGCCGCCATTCACGTTCCTTATTTGGTCGCTGTAGTCTACGTCAATGTTTACATAGACTACGGCGAAAATAAGGGCAACGCTATTTGCGTTGCCCTTATTTTCGCCGTAGTCTACGTAAACATTGACGTAGACTACAGCAACTAAATAAGGAACGCGAATGGCGGCTCCCTATGGGGGCCGCCATTCGCGTACGTGCTTTTTTTTTTTTTTTAAGTCACCCGTGATAGGCTACGTGACGATTCACGTAGCCTATCACGGCTGACTTTCCAGATCTAGCCATGATAGGCTACGTGAATCGTCACGTAGCCTATCAGGGGACTTTTTTTTTTTTACTTTCGTGTTCACGGCCGGGCGAGGCGGGAAGCCTCCCCCCCCGGCCTGAATTTCGGCCGGGCGAGGCGGGAAGCCTCCCCCCCCCGGCCTGAACTTCGCGGGGGGAGCAGCGAAGCGCTCCCCCCCACCGCGAAAAAGCTGCGAGAAAAGGTAAGTGACTTTCGTTCACCCCTAATGTTCATTTCAATGAAGCACATTCATTGCCCCATTCACAAGTGGATGGGTCATTTCAGCCATTTTTCAGGAAGCATTTTTCGCAAGGTTCATGGGACAGGGAAGTGTATAATTGGCACTAGCAGCACTCATTTATTTTTTTTTCAAATATTTTTAATTTTATTTTAATTACTCTGCAGAGTTTATGTCTGCCAAGGAAGCATGGGAAGAAAGCAATTTTGATGGGATGATCACACTGAGTGGTGTGTGTTGTGTTTGCATCTCTGCTCCTGCACGTTGGCAAAACACCATGGAAAAAGGATCTGGATACAACTGTTATAAATGAATGCAAGTTCTGCAATGCATTACCCAATTTATTCAATTTGTTACATTTAAATAGGGATGAATGGATTTACCTCCCTCTGTGCTCACCACCCATTCAGTGAACAACCGCCACCGCCTGCCGCTGTTCACTGCACGAGCTGTGCACAGAAAATATCTTCCACTGCTTTTGCTCTCTGGCTGATTTGATTTAGACCCAAGGTACGGAAATCCAATTGCAGCAGGTCATCAAAATCCCTCCAGTACAAAGCTGGACACAACTGCCTTCTTTGGAGCACCTGGACAATGCAAGCCATGATGCAGGTTGATCGGGGCAGGAAATCAGCCTGTCAATTCTGTTCTCTCTCCATCCTTCACTGGTAAGAGGGTTTGTTGTTGTTCAGTCGTTCAGTCGTGTCCAACTCTTCGTGACCCCATGGATCATTGCATGCCAGGCCTTCCTGTCCTGCGCTCTCTCCCGGAGTGTGCTCAAGTTCATATTCATTGCATCGGTGATGCTATCTAGCCATCTCATCCTCTGCTGTCCCCTTCTCCTTTTGCCTTCAGTCTTTCCCAGCATCAGGGTCTTTTCCAGAGAGTTTTCTCTTCGCATTGGGTGGCCAAAATATTTGAACTTCAGCTTCAGTATCTGTCCTTCCAATGAGCACTCAGTGTTGATTTCCTTTAGGATGGACTGACTGGACCTCCTTGCAGTCCAGGGGACTCGTAAGAGTCTTCTCCACCACCACAGTTCAAAAGCATCAATTCTCTGGCACTCAGCCTTCCTTATAGTCCAGCTCTCACAGCCATACGTTACTACTGGAAAACCATAGCTTTGATTAGACGGACCTTTGTCGGCAAGGTGATGTCTCTGCTTCTTACTATGCTGTCTAGGTTGGCCATAGCTTTCCTCCCAAGGAGCAAGCGTCTTTAATTTCATGGCTACAGTCACTGTCTGCGGTGATCTTGGAGTCCAAGAAAGTAAAATCTGTCCCTGCTTCCATTTCTTCCCCTTCTATATGCCAGGAAGTGATGGGGCCAGATGCCATGATCTTCGTTTTTTGAATGTTGAGTTTCAAACCAGCTTTTGCACTCTCCTCTTTCACCCTCAACAAGAGACTCTTTAGATCCTCTTCGCTTTCTGCCATTAGGGTGGTATCATCTGCATATCGGAGGTTGTTGATGATTCTCCCAGCAATCTTAATTCCGACCTGTGATTCATCCAACCCGGCGTTTTTCATGATGTACTCTGCATATAATTTAAATAAGCAGGGTGACAATATGCAGCCTTGTCGTACTCCTTTCCCAATTTTAAACCAATCGGTTGTTCCATGTCTGGTTCTTACTGTTGCTTCTTGACCCTCGTACAGGTTTCTCAGGAGACAGGTAAGGTGGTCTGGTACTCCCATCACTTGAAGAATTTGCCACAGTTTGTTGTGATCCACACAATCAAAGGCTTTAGCACAGTCAATGAAGCAGAAATAGACGTTTTTCTGGAATTCTCTTGCTTTCTCCATGATCCAGCGAAAGTTGGCGATTTGATCTCTAGTTCCTCTGCCTCTTCGAAACCCAGCTTGTACTTCTGGTAGTTCTCGGTTCGCATACTGCTGAAGCCTAGCTTGTAGAATTTTAAGCATTGCCTTGCTGGCATGTGAAATGAGCGCAATTGTGCGGTAGTTTGAACACTCTTTGGTGTTGCCCTTCTTTGGAATTGGAATGTAAACTGATCTTTTCCAGTCTTGTGGCCATTGTTGAGTGTTCCAAATTTGTTGGCATATTGAATGCAGCACTTTAACAGCATCATCTTTTAGGATTTTCAATAGCTCAGCTGGAATACTGTCATCTCCGCTAGCTTTGTTGTTAGTCATGCTTCCTAAGGCCCACTTGACTTCACTCTCGAGGATGTCCGGCTCCAGTTCAGTGATATCATGGCTATCAGGGACATTAAGTTCTTTCCTGTATAGATCTTCTGTGTATTCTTCCCACCTCTTCTTAATCTCATCTGCTTCTGTTAGGTCCCTGCTTTCATTGTCCTTTATCATGCCTGTCTTTGCACAAAATGTTCCCTTGAGATCTCCAATTTTCTTGAAGAGATCTCTAGTCTTTCCCATTCTGTTGTTTTCCTCGATTTCTTTGCATTGTTCATTTAAGAAGGCCTTCTTGTCTCTCCTTGCTATTCTCTGGAACTCTGCATTCAGTTGGTTATATCTTCCCCTTTCTCCCTTGCTTTTCGTTTCCCTTCTTTCGTCAGCTACTTGTAAAGCCTCATCAGAAAGCCACTTGGCTTTCCTGCATTTCTTTTTCTTTGGGATGGATTTCGTTGCTGCCTCCTGAACAATGTTACAGACCTCTGTCCATAGTTCCTCAGGCACTCTGTCTATCAGGTCTAATCCCTAAAATCTATTCCTCACCTCCACTGTATATTCATCAGGGATATGATTTAGGTCATACCTGAATGGTTTAGTGGTTTTCCCGACGTTCTTCAATTTAAGCCGAAATTTTGCAATAAGAAGCTCATGATCTGAGCCACAGTCAGCTCCAGGTCTTGTTTTTACTGACTGTATAGAGCTTCTCCATCTTTGGCTGCAAAGGACATAATAAATGAAAATATGAAAGGTAGCAGGATGAGTAGCAATGCTTTCTGCTTCATGGCTTTCTTTTGTTTTCACCAAGCTTGTAATGAATCTCACGTGAAGGGGTGCTTCAACTGACAACATGCAACGTGGATAGAATTGTGTCAAAACTCTCATGTGCTTCTTATTGGGCTTTGGAAAGGTTCTGAATTTATCCTAGGCTTGTGTGAGAAATTCATTTCAGTTTATTTTTGACCGAAATTTACTCAGTTTGGACTAGAGATGTCAGAGAATTCCACCACGGATCTCGGTGAGGCCGAGTGCCAGTGCATTCAACCCCCCGAGCTCCGTGGTGGAATGGCCTGCCACCCCCCGCCCCCCGCGCATCCCCCCCCCAGGACGAGACTTACCTAGGGCGGATGTTCCGGGTGGCGGCGGCTCCAGCGGCGGCTTTGGCGGTAGCAGCGGCGGCGACTGGTCTTCTGAACAGCTGCCGCCACCATTTGCAGTCTGTTTTCCCCCCCTTCGTGATAGGCTACGTAAAGACTTACGTAGCCTATCACGTCTGGGTTAAAAAACAAAACGCATACGCAAATGGCGGCGGCTATGGCCGCCGCCATTTGCGTTCCTTATTTTTGGCCGTCTTAGTCTACGTAAATATTTACATAGCCTAAGACAGTGAAAATAAAGGGGAATGCAAATAGCGCCCGCTACGCTATTTGCGTTCCCCCTTATTTTCACTGTCTTAGTCTACATAAATATTTACATAGACTAAGATGGCCAAAAATAAGGAACGCAAATGGTGGCGGCCGTAGCTGCCGCCATTTGTGTATGGGTGGGTTTTTTTTTAAACCCAGACGTGATAGGCTATGTAAGTCTTTACGTAGCCTATCACGGCTGAATACAGGGATGCAAACGGCAGCAGCTACGGCAGCCACCATTTGCGTCCCTGCTAGCCAGCGGCCGGATGTCTGGCTGCTGGCGGAGCCAGCCGGCGGCTCTGCGGAATCCCCATGGAGTGGAGCCAGCCGGCCAGGATTGCAGGGGGAGGTGCAGAGCGCCTCCCCCCCTGGCAAGGATTCCGGGGGGAGGGACAGAGTGCCTCCCCCCCAGCGGAACCCAGCGGAGCCAGGTAAGCGGGGTTTCGTACACCCCTAGTTTGCACCTCCGAGAACTGAACATGGACCTGAATGAAATCTGTGATCGATGTTTGTGCATTTCTGAGCTCACCAACCCCCACCCCAAAAGTGTTCAATGAATGCATATGTTTGAAAAAAAAGTGTGAAAAATGTGCACATTCCAAAATTATATACGAACAGGCTTTAATCAATGGAAAGAAAATGTGGATGTTTCAAAAAATTGCACAATTGATGTGTACATTTGGGAAAATGGGCATGAAAATATGCATGAATTTTCACACAAGCAGGGGAAAAAAGCCATGCTTGCAACCTGATATGGACAAAAGTCAGAATGAGTTTTGAAGTGGAATTCGGAGAATTTCAACAAGCTCAGGTTAGCGTTGCCCTTATTTTCGCTGTAGTCTACGTAAATCTTTACGTAGACTACCCGTGCCCAAATAAGGAACGCAAATGGCGGCAAAAAAAAGATTTACGTAGCCTTTCATGGCTGACTTTGAAAATCTAGCCGTGATAGGCTACGTAAATCGTTACGTAGCCTATCACGTTTTTTGTTTTTTTTTTACTTTACTGGGAAATGGCGGCGGCAGCAGCTGGTCGGAAAACCAGCCGCCGCCGCCGAACTGCCGCCGAACCGCCGCCGGGACCCACCGCCGAGAGGGACATTCGCACGAGGTAAGTCCCATCCCGGGGGGGGGGTGTCAGAGAATTTCCCCACCAATTTCGGGGGGCCGAATGCTTGGCATTCGGCCTCCCGGAGATTCATGGAGAAATTCTCCGACATCCCTACATCCTTGCAGTCACATTTGGGGCTTTGAACAGGGCATGCTTGCATGTTTTGCAACAAAAAAAATGAATCCATAGCTTAAGTTTTGGTTAAAGTAAAGAAACTAGACAGTGTAATCCTATAGCATGTTTAGACTTTTTTGTTGCCAAATTTGTGCATATTCGCACATGCAAAAATGTGAAAATTCCCCCAAACGTGCATTTTCACACTTTAGCCCATGGGGGAAATGCATATTTTTGGCCAGTTTTTTTAAATTTATCTATTTCATGTATTTTTCTACAATGAGCTTTGCACAAAATTCTGGAAAATGAGAAAAGCAGTTTGCAAGTCTGCAGAATCCACCCATCAGGGGAAAAGGAGCTCTGCTGTGGAATCCACAGCATGGATTCATGAACATCGAAACTCATTGTGTTCCTTTGTGGATTTCTCTGACATCCCTACTCAAAAGTAAAACTGACTGAATTCAATGGGATTTGATCCCAGCTAAGTGGATGGACTGAAGCTTTAGTCAATTACTTGTGTAAATCGCAGTCTACTATCCATTGATCAATCCATTGATCTAAAATTTGCCTGCATTTGCAAATGAGTGAAATCAATCATTAAAAATAATTACTGGCTTTGCTTTGAGATGATGCACATGGGTGTTCTCTGTAACAGGCATCAAATTAGCAAAGGTATTCCCTCTTGAATTTGAGAGATGGGGGAATGTCTCTTTCAAGATGGTGTTTGCCATCAGCAGGGGTGTGTGTGTGTGTGTGTGCGTGTGTGCGCTTATATTTAAAAATGCATTAAAAAAACAGAAGTCTGTTTATCCTTGGTTACATCTGAAGCCACCTTTTCAGTTGATCAAAGGTGTTTGTAATCAATTAACCTTAATGATCTAAATGAGTAATCCATTCAACACTGTAGGCCTACTTCTTCTGAGGGTTGCATCTGTGCTTTGGTCCAACAGGTCATCAGGGTCTCTGAGAGCAAACTGTCTCTTTCTAGGGTATTTTGGGAACTTGCCAAGAGGCAGGCTACACATTTGAAACAGAGTTAGCCCTTCTCAGGAGTAACCAATAGGGTTGAACTGAAAGTTTGATGAAAACCTTTTTCAAGCTCAAAAGGGGGGGGGGTGGAGGTGGCAAACATTTTCACAACAACCTCCCCATGCCCGGCAATGTTTCCATTGCCTTTTATTGTCTCTTGGTGGTGGTGGTGACCACAGTTCCTGCTGCTGACAGGAGTAGGGGTACGTGAGAATTTTGTTATGATTTATTTTTAACCAGAATTCACCCCCTTGGCACCCCTGAAAGTGAACATATTTTGCAGGGAAAGCTCTCATAGTCCTAAGCTTGCGATCACGTTTGCTCAAAGTGTTCATTAAGAAGAAGAAGAAGAAGAAGAAGAAGAAGGAAAAAAAGTGTAGTGTCAAAATGTGCTTCTTGGGGGAAAAAAAGTACACATTTTCATGATGTAGTCCATGGGGGGGAAATACACATGTCGGTGAACCATTTGAAAATGTGCACCCAAATGCACACCTTTCCTCTTTGAAAACAACAACGAAGTTTTCATTCGGAAATAGGAATGAGGTGGACTGAGATTTGAGGTGGAATGTGAAGGACCTTGCCAGCTCAAGCCTCACTGATTCGCCCATGCCTAGAGAGGACCCATTTTAAAAATTCTTCTTCTTCTTCTTCTTCTTCTTCTTCTTCTTCTTCTTCTTCTTCTTCTTCGTCTTCGTCTTCGTCTTCGTCTTCGTCTTCTCCTCCTCCTCTTCCTCCTCCTTCTCCTCCTCCTTCCAAGAAGCCAGAGTGAGGGCAGAAGTGAAATTTGTCACATGAAGCTGAATCAGAGTAAGGGAACCTGACACAGCTAAGCCTTCGTGGCTCCTTTTACAATGCAGGAAAAAACATCACAGAGACAAGTTTCTGTGAGGCCCTACTGAGCATTACACCTTCCCTCACCTATTTTTCTCAAAATGGAACAGGATTCAAGGTGAATTTTAGCTTGTCTGATCCTAGGGATGTGTGAAGTGACTTAGTTCGTGACATCCGTGGTGGTGGGGAGGTGCTCTGTCCCTCCCCCCAAAATCCTTGCCAGCCAGCTCTGCTCCGCGGCGACTCCATGGAGCTGCCAGCCGGGGCTGTCTGCAGTGACATCCAGCCGCTGCTGGGCTGCGCAGGGATGCAAATGGCAGCCGCCATAGCCACCACCATTTGCATCCCACTTTTTCACCATGATAGGCTACGTAAATATTTACGTAGCCTATCACAGCAAAAAAAAGGGAACGCAAATGGTGGTGGCTGTGGCGGCTGCCATTTGCATTCCCTTTTTTTTCCCGTGATAGGCTATGTAAATATTTACGTAGCCTATCATGGCCTCCGCAGGGATGCAAATGGCATATTTACATAACCTATCACAGAAAAATCATGAAGTGAATGGTGGCCGCAGAGGCGGCCGCCATTCACAAAGCAGCACAAATGGCACCAGGTAGATGCTCTGTTTCGCATGCCTTTGTAGGGATGTACGAAAATCACTTATCTTTTTGCGGATTCTGTTCATGCTGTGGGGGAGGCGTTCCATCCCTTCCCCTGGAATCCTCGACGGGGGGAGGCGATCCGGTCCTCCCCCCTGGAATCTTCGACGGCTGGTTGTGCTCCATGGCGGCTCTGTGGACCAGCCGGCCAGGCCCAGGCCAGGGCCGTACGCAGCCGGATTTCTGGCTGCAGAGGGCTCTGGGTAAAAAAACAAAACATGTACGCACATGGCGGCAGCTATGGCTGCTGCCATTTGCATTCCTTATTTTTGGCCATCTTAGTCTACGTAAATATTTACGTAGACTAAGACGAAGAAAAGAAAGGGGAATGCAAATAGCATATTGGGCGCTATTTGCATTCCCCTTTCTTGTCTTCATCTTAGTCTACGTAAATATTTATGTAGACTAAGATGATCAAAAATAAGGAACGCAAATGGTGGTGGCCGTAGCTGCTGCCATTTGCGTATGCATTTTTTTTTTGGTTTATTTTTAACCCAGCCGTGATAGGCTACATAAGTCTCTATGTAGCCTATCACTGATGTAAAAAAAGAAGAAGATGAGACTGCGGCGTAGGGATGTACGAAAGTCACTTACCTTTCCGCGGACTATGTTGATGGTGGAGGGGGAAGCGTTCCATCCCTCCCCCCGAAATCCTCGATGGGGGGGGAGGTGATCCGTTTCTCCCCCCTGGAATTCTACATGGCTGGCTGTGTTCTGCAGCAGCTCCGCAGAGCAGCCAGCCAGGCCCAGCCAGGCCAGAGCCATCTGCAGCCGGATTTCCGGCCGCGGAGGGCTCTGGGAAAAAAACAACAGCAACCGCGTACGCAAATAGCGGCGGCTACAGCTGCCGCCATTTGCGTTCCTTATTTTTGGCCATCTTGATCTACGTAAATATTTATGTAGACTATTACGGCAAAAATAAAGGGGAACGCAAATAGCGTAGCGGGCGCTATTTGCGTCCCTTTTGGATTCACCATTTTAGCCTACGTAAATATTTACATAGGCTAAAATGGTGAATCAAAAAGGGACGCAAATAGTGCCCGCTACACTATTTGCGTTCCCCTTTATTTTCGCCATCATAGTCTATGTAAATATTTACGTAGACTAAGACGGCCAAAATTAAGGAACGCAAATGGTGGCAGCCATAGCCGCCACCATTTGCGTACGCGTTTTTTTTTTTTAAATCCCAGCCATGATAGGCTACGTAAATCTTTACATTGCTTATCATGTTGTGTGTGTGTGGTTTTTTTTTTACAAGACTGCAAATGGCGGCGGTGGCAGCCGGTCGGAAGACTAGCCGCCGCTGCCGTCAAAGCCTCTGCCAGAGCCGCCGCCGCCCGGAAGATCCACCCCAGGTAAGTCTCGTCCCGGGGGGGATCTGCGGGGGGGCAGGAGGTGGCAGACCATTCCGCCACGGAGTTCAGGGGGCCGAATGCACTGGCATTTGGCCTCACCAAGGTCCATGGCAGAATTCTCTGCCATCCCTACGGCCGTGGCAGCCGGTCGGAAGACCAGCCGCTGACGCCAAAACCGCCGCCGGAGCCGCCGCCATCCGGAACATCCGCCCCAGGTAAGTCTCATCCCAGGGGGATCCGTGGGAGGCAGGGGGGTGGCAGGCCGTTACGCCATGGATTTCGGGGGGCCGAATGCACTGGCATTCGACCTCACCGAGATCCGTGGCGGAATTCTCTGACATCCCTATTCGCAGGGTTGTGGGGTGGAGGGGCTATGTTCTGCCACAGATTTAGGGGGGCCAAATGCACTGGCATTCAGCCTCACTGAGATCTGTGGTGGAATTCTCCGCCATCCCTACCTGATCCACCAGACAGCCTCTTCATGTTCTTTCCTATTTTAGATGGCGGATGTCTCCTAATTATAAACAGCGTGACTTCCCAAGGGCCTAGTTTGCTGCATTTTGGTTAATTATATAGCCCTGTGTGCTTTTGAGAAGAACTTTCTGGCTTCCGTGTCTGCCCAGGACTAACTACGGGAAGGTTAAAAAAAAATATATCATTGTGAAAGCTACTTGACAACACTTTGGAGAAGTGAAATCAAACAGTTCCTAATTAGGCATTCACAGTTCAAAAGGAGAGTATGCCACGAAGCCAGCAGGGTTAGAATCTTCTAGACTCAAATAGCGAGGTAGTGTTACCATCCATCTGAGGAAATTCACAACAGTGGTTTCTTTCAAGAGGCAAACAGAAAGAAAGGAAAAGGTTCTTCAAGTTTCCATGTGAGATTAAGATCAACAGGGCATGCAGCTTAGTGTGTGTGCATGTTCCTTAATATATCGTCATTGTGATCTCTAGTCATAACTTTAGAGGCTGAGCTTGGGAGACCAGGGCCATCAGACAGCATTCACAGTTCTCCATGGGGCATTGCTTTCATGCCTCAATAATCTATATATCCATTTTCAAAGTGAAAGCCATTTTTGGGATAAGTAGGTGAAGGCATCTCCCTTGCAGGAAGGAAATGGAGTCAGCAGCTGCCCACTCTGTGATGTCAGCCCTTGGCTTCGAAGACTTCTGAGCATGCCCAGAAGCAATGCACTTTGGGAATGACTGCAGCCACTGTGGGAGATGGGGAACCCTGAAGGAGCTTGCTGGACCTGGAATTTGTCAAAATCTTAGTTTTCTGAGCCTTTCTGATGGGAAAAGGGGGAGCCGTTGGAAAGGAGTATGGTTAGAGCTTCCACCTCCCCCCCCATAGGGATGGCACAGGAGTCTGGTTGGGTCTAGGAATCCATCGGATTCCCTCCTGCCCGCATCCTTGAACTTGGCTCAGTGAGCAGCCACACCCCCAAGCTGTGTGAGCAGCCAGGACTTCCCTGGCTGTCTGCTCGCACCTCACAGCCACCTGTCCTCCATGTAGGGATGGCGGAGAATTTCTCCACGAATCTCCGGGAGGCCAAATGCCAATGCATTTAGCCCTCCGAAATTGTTGGGGAAATTCTCCACCAACCCCCCGCCACCCCCCCAGGATGGGACTTACCTCATGCAAATGTCCCTCTCGGCGACGGGTTCCGGCGGCGTTTCGGTGGCGTTTCAGTGGGGGCAGGTGTGGCAGCCAGTCTTCCGACTGGCTGCCGCCGCCGCCATTTCCCCGTAAAGTAAAAAAAAACACAAAACAACGTGATAGGCTATGTAACGATTTACGTAGCCTATCACAGCTAGATTTTCAAAGTCAGCCGTGATAGGCTATGTATATCGTTACATAGCCTATCACGGCTGACTTTGAAAAAAAAAAAAGTGCGTACGCAAATGGTGGCGCCCATAGGCACCGCCATTTGTGTTCCTTATTTGGGCACGGGTAGTCTACGTAAAGATTTACGTAGACTACGGCGAAAATAAGGGCAACGCAAATAGGATTGCCCTTATTTTTGCCATAGTCTACGTAAATCTTTACGTAGACTACCCATGCCCAAGTAAGGAACGCAAATGGCGGCGCCCATGGGCGCCGCCATTTGCATACGCGCTTTTTTTCCCCCCAACCCTATGATTCTATGATGTTGAGCAAAGGGCTGGATGTGCCCGATCTCATTTGATCTCAGAAGCTAAGCAGGGTCAGACCTGGTTCATACTTGGATGGGAGACCGCCTGAGAATCAGGCTTCCTGCATTAAGCAAGGGGTTGGACTC
Source organism: Heloderma suspectum (assembly GCF_057233095.1). NCBI lineage: Eukaryota > Metazoa > Chordata > Lepidosauria > Squamata > Helodermatidae > Heloderma > Heloderma suspectum. Next base: position 13,250,807 of record NC_139469.1, on the reverse strand, counting down.
GATGGTCTTGTAGGCCCCTTCCAACCCTAGGATTCTATGACACACCCCACAGCTTGGTTAGCGGGGTCCAGGAGACTGGATGGGGGGAGTCTGTGGGACTCCACCCCTTCTTCAGATGCCTGCACCACCCCTAGTGACCCTGCACCACCCCTGCACCAATTTCCTTTATGATGCCTCTTCAGGTGGGCTTTCCTAAGTGATGAATGCACAGTAGAGGAATTGCTCTTTCAGAGGAGAGGAAACATTGCTTCCCATCAGGAATGGGATGTTAATTCTGAGGAATGGTATTTTAACCCAGTAACTCAATGAAGGAGCAAAGACCACACTCCCTTCTTCTTTCCATATCTCTTGGAGAGGTGCATGTGAGATGGGTTGAGATGCAAAGGAACATTGATGAAATCCAGACCATGTTCCTGTACTCTTCAAATTTTTTGATCCCATTGTCTTCTTCTGCGATGCTAGGGTGGGTAGGGATGTGTGAATCGGTAATACTTGAGCTTGCCAAAGTTCTCCAAATTCCATCTCAAAGCTCATTCCAGCTCAAGTCTGTGTCAGATTGTGAGTCGTGTGTGTGTTTCCCCACATGAAATTATGTGAGTCTTTTCATACACATTTTCCCATATTTATTGTGTGCATCTTTGAATATACAAATTATTCTCCCATTATCTGTTCCCAAATTCATTCCAAGCATTTAGATCCATTTTTGGAGGAAAAGTTCATCCAGTCTGATTCAGAGAGAATTTGTTGTTGTTGTTGTTTATATGTCATAATAAGACAATTCTCCTGGCACTGGGCAATTTTGCCCATGCAGCCCAAAATTATAGTGTGTGTTTTTTCTTTTACCTCGTAGAATGTTTAAAATGTGTAACATATGTTTTTATTGGATTTTTATTCATCTGTGTTTTTTGTATCCTTGTTGTAACCATTGGTTGAAACAATAAAAGCTGTATTACCATCATCATCCCATTAATCAAAGTGTATCTGTGCACATTTCCCCCCCAAATGTACACATTTTTTCATGCACATTTCTCAAATGCATGCATGCTGATGGACACTCCCCACGCCCTTCACGAATCACAATGCAAGCTTGGAAATGAGACTTTGAGCACAGAATCATCTAAGTCCATGTTCAGTCCAAAAGGTCAGAGAAGAAGGAGAAAAGAGGAAGTGGAGCAAGAAAAGTCAAACGTATCATTCTGAAGACAGGGATAGATCTTCCTTCGGGGAAGGAAGAACTGCAAAATTGTTCAAACTCTTTGCCACTGCAGCAGAGCAGATAATTAGGCAATTAGTACTGTTAAAAGTTGACAAAGCACCAGGGCTCAGATGAAGGATGTCCTCAAATGTTGAAGGAGGTAGAGCAAAAGGCCCCAGAAAGCCTGTGGCAAAGGCTTTTGATCACTCAGACAGAGTATGGGAAGTTCCAAAAAGGAGGGGGAAATGCGGCAGGGAATTCGGCTTCCTATTTTCAGTGTAGGATGTGGATCCTGCTGTGTTACTGAAGTGCTTCTGAAATGGTGGAAGATGCGCTTGGAGAGGATTACCAAGCCTATAGCACTCGGATGGGGCTAGCTCAGTGGAAGAGCACCGGCTTTGCATGCAGAAGGTCCCACATTTGATCGCTGGCATCTCTAAGTATTGCTGCGGGAGACCCCCGCTTGAGATTTTGGAGCCAGTTTGCTTCCTTCCGCTTTCATTTTAAATAAATAAATAAACCTCAAGTTCTTTCAATTCTGTTGATGGACAAATTTTCCAATGTTGGTGAGTTCCTATCAAAAAATAAAAATAAAAATGAACCAAACAAAAATCTCAGCCATCCTTCGGGATGTATGAGTATTTCGTTTCAGTTCAACAATCACTCAAAAATATCCACTTCACAGTTGCAAATACAAATGCAAACAGGAGTGCATTTTCTCCAAACTGGCTTTCATGTTCAGAAAATCCATACTTGAAAAATGCACAGTTTTCTAGAGATGTGCGAATCCCTTACCTGGCTCCATGCAGGGGCATCTGCGGTGGAGAGGAGGCACTCTGTCCCTCCCCCCAGAATCCTCCCCGGCCGGCTCCGCTCTGTGGCGGCTGCACAGAGCCGCCGGCCAGGGCTGGCCGCAGCCAGAGTTCCAGCCACAGCCGGGCTGCTGTGGCTGCAAATGGCAAATGGCCATATGCGACCTTGCAGCTGTGATAGGCTACATAAGTATTTAAGTAGCCTAGCACGGCAAAGAGCAGGGATGCAAATGGCAGCTGCTACACCATTTGCATGGCTGCCTTTACTGTGATAGGCTACATAAATACTTAGGTAGCCTAACATGGCAAAGAGCAGGGGCACAAATGGTGTAGCGGCCGCCATTTGCGTCCCTGTTCTTTGCTATGATAGGCTATGTAAATACTTACGTAGCCTATCACGGCTGCAAGGTCGCAGATGGCAGCCACAGCAGCCCGGCTGCAGCTGGCCAGGAGACCAGCCGCCGCTGCTGCCGGAGCCGCTGCTGGAGCCGCTGCCAAAGCTGCCGCCGGAGCCTCCGCCACATCTGCCCCAGGTATGCTCCATCCCCGGGGGATTCCGCGGGGTGGCGGGGGGTGGGAGGCTGTTCTGCCATGGATTCCAGGGGGCCAGATTCTAAAGGAATTAACTGGAATCCCTGGCAGAATTCTCTGCCATCCCTACAGTTCTCTCAAAATGCACAGCTTTCTCAAAAAGCACAGTTTTCTCAAAACGCACAGCTTTCTCAAGATGTGTACATGTTAAATCACCCATGCTTTAGTCTATGGGGGAAAATTGCACAATTCTGGAAATCTGCTTGAACTTGAGAACTGTTTGCACAACTATCAGAATCGATAGCTGTTGGTTTTGTGCAATTTTCCCATTTCCACAGAACAAACAGTGATTGCAAATGCAAGTACAAATCAAGGAGAGGCAAGCAGTGAACTGATATTTAGAGAATTTTGGAGAACTCAAACATGACTTGTTCTCCAACCCTACCCATCCCTTTTCTTTCTGCACCTGCAAACCATGCAGGTGCACACAATTTAAATTACCAGGTAGTCAATCTTGTTTTGAATTACAAGAAATAGTTCTTTGGACTGAAGATAGGGCTTATTATACATTTGGGAATTATGAACCAACTAGATTGGACCTACAAATCAATTAATTTTGCATTTTGGTAGCATCCTACCAAACAGATAGTAATCTAATCAAATCAGTAGTGAACCAAACATTTATCTATGCATGCATGTATATATTTATGTATTACATTTTTATACTAGCCAATAGCCGAAGGTCTCTGGGAGATTCGCATTAAGCCTATGCCTGGGTGATATGGGTTCAGACTCTATGCTCATAAGGTTTTCAGTGACTTTGGACTACTTGCCCTCCACACACAGACAACGAAAACAGAAACTCAAAGTAGGGATGTACAAGCTACACCATTGGCATGGCTACCTTTACCGTGATAGACTACGTAAATACTTACATAGCCTATCACGGTTGCCTGCAAGGACACTATTGGCGGCTGCTACAACAGCTGCCATTTGCGGCTGCAGCAGCCAGGCAGTGGCCGGCCGGGAGACCATCCAGAGCCGCCACCGCAACTGCCGCCAGAGCCACCACAACCGCTGCATCCGCCCAGGTAAGCTCCATCCTGGGGGGATTCTGTGGGGTGGCAGGGGGTGGGAGGCCGTTCCACCACGGATTCCGAGGGGCTGGATTCTTTAGAATCATAGGGTTGGAAGGGGCCTACAAGTAGGGATGTCAGAGGATTCCGCCACGGACTCCAGTGAGGCCAGATTCTTTAGTAGGGATGTACGAAAGTCACTTACCTTTTTGCAGCTTTGATTCACGGTGGGGGGGAGGCGCTCCGCCCCTCCCCCCGGAATCCTCCCTGGCGTGGTCTGCTCCACGACGGCTCCACGGAGCCACCAGCCAGGGCCGTCCAAAGCAGGAGTTCGGGCCATGGCCGGCTGCTGCGGCTGCCATTTGCGTCCTGCCTGGCTGCCGTGATAGGCTATGTAAGTATTTATGTAGCCTATCACAGCAAAGAGCAGGGGCGCAAACGGTGGCTGCTATGCCATTTGCATGGCTGCCTTTACCATGATAGGCTACGTAAATACTTATGTAGCCTATCACGGAAAGAGCAGAGGCGGAAACAGCATAGCGGCCACCATTTGCGCCCCTACTCTTTGCTGTGATAGGCTACATAAATACTTACATAGCCTATCATGGCAGCCTGGCAGGACGCAAATGGCAGCTGCTACAGTGGCCGCCATTTGCGGCTGCAGCAGCTGCCCGAGAGACCAGCTGCTGCCGCCAGAGGAATTCCTCCACGGAATCCATGGAGGAATTCCATGGAGGAAATCCGTGCCGGAATTCTCTGACATCCCTACTTGTAGGTCCCTTCCAACCCTATGATTCTATGATTCTATGATTCTATGATTCTATGATTCTATGATTCTATGATTCTATGATTCTATGATTCTATGATTCTATGATTCTATGATTCTATGATATGAATGGGCAAGTCCCCAAGGCAACCTTTTTTTGAGAGCCCCCATGACTAGGGATGTCAGAGAAATCTGCCGCAGACCCCAATGAGGCCAGATTCAAGGGAATCCAGCCTCTGGAGTCTGTGGCAGAATGGGGCATTCGCCTCCACCACCACCCCCGGAATCCACTTTGAAGCCAGCTCCTCTCTGCGGCTGGCTCCGTATAGCTGTGATACAGCCGCCATTGCCATGCCATATCATTGAGGAGGAAGGAATCCAGACACAAATGGCATCCACTACTCCATTTGTGTCCATAAAGCCCTTAGATTAATCTAAATGCAGCCATAAATGGCTGCATTTAGCTTAAACTAAGAGCTTTACAGCAGCAAATGGCGTCCACTACATCATTTGCATCCTTGTTTTTTCCCGTGATAGGCTAGCCGCAGAGCGGAGCCAGCCCACGAGTATGTCGGGGGGATGAACAGATTGCCTCCCCCCCGTGGACCCCCCCCAAGACAGATGGTAGGGGTTTTGTACATCCCTACCCATGACACCCAAAATTCCAGATGTGCCCACTGACCCAGGTTGGGGACACCTTTTTTGTATCCCATAGTGGGACTGGCAGCAGGGTTTCACCAGGTCTTACACAAGAGAAGATGCTCCCTCAAGCAAGTGTGTGAACATGCATAAGATCACAAAACACATGAGACACTAAGGCTACAATTTTAAATGTGCTTACTAGGAAGTAAATCTCATCTCTGTGAATACGTACTCCTTAGGAGATACGTGGGTGTGCTGAGTTTGCTTAGTTTGAGTTTTGCTGCTTCGCACATCACACTGAGCCATCCGAAGAAGAAGAAGAAGAAGAAGAAAGCAGCAACAGCAGCAAGAACCAGACTGACTGGAGATGAAAGGAATAGGAATGTTAAAATGTCATTCAGCAGTATCTGATTATGGGAGATCCAGTCTCTGATAGGAACGTGGGAGAGGGCCTTCTCGCTGGCTGCCCCAAGGCTCTGGAACTCCCTTCCCAAGGGAGGAGGGAGTGGCACACTCCTTGGTGTGTTTTCACAGGCAGGCAAAAACATTTTTGCTCCGGCAGGCCTTTGGGGATAGATAGGCTGGACCTGTGAGAATATGATGGATTGGTACCATTGTTTCTATTGTTGCCTTTTTAAATTCTGATATTTTATACCATCTTAATATTTTGATGATTTAATTATATTTTTAACTTTTGTATATTTCTGTTTATATGTTTTAACTGTGTAAGCTTTTAATGGTGTACAGCCGCCTTGAGTCCCAGTGTTGGGACAGGTGGGATATAAATAAATACAATAACAATAACAATAATAGCCTCTCCAGTGCATATGACGAAAAATCATTTACAGCCATTTCACCAACAAATGGAAAACCAGACTTAGTCTACTTTTTAAGGCAATATTCAAAAGCTTCAGCACAAAGGCGCCTGCAGTGATGGTTGCATTTGTATGCTCTGTTGGTGCTCCTACAAGGGCTTTTGCTCCCCCTCCTCCCGCACCAGAGCCTGTCCAGTGGGAAAACGTTGGGTTATGAAAACCTCATAAGATCACTTATCTCCTGAGCCACCTGATGACTGACAACTTTAATTCCAGCGTGAAATTGGGTGACTAACGACTGGAAGCTCCATTCCCTTTTGACAGGGATAGTAGAAGCTACTTCAGGAGATATTTACCACTGCCAGTGTCCAAAGTCGGCAACCTGAGTGGCAAGCTGTCCAGGGGAGAAGAAGAGGGGGTGCTTCTCTTTCACCCTTCACTGCAGGCTTGTTTTGCATAAAATGGAGAAGATGATACAGCCATGTAGCAAGAGATGCTTTTCATTAGGACGGGCAGACATCAGCTTCCCCCAACCTGGTGCCTCCCAGATGTTTTGGACTTCGACTCCCAGTGTTCCTTATCATTGGCCACCCTGTTGGGGCCGATGGGAGCTGAAGTCCAAATCCGTCCTGTCTAGCTCAGCTCAAGGGGCAGTATCCATCAGCGTCATCCCACCAACTCAGATAGTGCTGGCAGAGATTCTCTGAATCTTTCCTTTGCACAAGCAGTTGCCCATTACTCTTGCACAACTGGTTGTCTAAGCAGTTGTGCAAACAGTTGCACCACAGATGGCAGAAGAGTTATGCGCAACTGGTTGCACAATGTGTTGCAGATAGAGGCATAATGCAGAAGCTTTACTTGGATTCTTCTCTTTCATATACCTCGGAAACTAGTTTCCGCTAGTGCGACGTCATTTGCACTAACAGAATGACACAGCTGGGTGCTACCCAAGGGTCCCTGAAGTAGATGAACTTACTAGAAAGGCAAGGCAGAGTCAATCTCGATGAGGCAGCATCAAGTCAGATAAAGCACTGTGACAAGGGAACAGCTCCTATTTACCAGGGAGAGCCATGATTTCTAGTCCTTCTCCATATAAATTGCTACCCAGATTTCATCCCTTTGTCTTTTCTTTCTTTCTTTCTTTCTTTCTTTCTTTCTTTCTTTCTTTTCTTTTCTTTTCTTTTCTTTCTTTTTTTCTTTTGCCTTCAGTGGATTCCTTGCAAAAAGGTTGCTAGCAAGAATTGCTTGAGCTGCTGTTGTCATACTTCATATTTCAGCTCTCTGACCCTTTAGTCCCCAGAAGCTAAATGTACCAGAAATAGAGGCATCTTGTCTCTCTTCAACACCCATGTAAAGGTATGCCCATGGACACTCAGTTAACACGTGGTAAACAGCCTACCATTTCTAGGAGTGCACGAAAGCCACTTACCTGGTCTCGCAGCTTGTTCGCGGTGGGGGGGAGGCGCTTCGCTGCTCCCCCCGAAGTTCAGGCCGGGAGGGGGAGGCTTCCTGCCTCGCCCGGCCGAAATTCAGGCTGGGGAAGAGGCGCCTCGCCTCGCCCGGCCGCGAAATAAAAAGTAAAAGAAAAAAAACGCCCCCGTGATAGGCTACGTGACGATTAACGTAGCCTATCACGGCTAGATCTGCAAAGTCAGCCATGATAGGCTACGTTAATCGTCACGTAGCCTATCACGGGTGACTTTAAAAAAAAAAAAAGCGCGTACGCAAATGGTGGCCCCCATAGGGAGCCGCCATTCGCGTTCCTTATTTGGTCGCTGTAATCTACATAAAGATTACGTAGACTACAGAGAAAATAAGGGCAACGCAAATAGCGTTGCCCTTATTTTCGCTGTAGTCTACGTAATCTTTACGTAGACTACAGCGACCAAATAAGGAATGTGAATGGCGGCTCCCTATGGGGGCCTCCATTAGCCGTACGCGCTTTTTTTTTTTTTAAGTCACCCGTGATAGGCTACGTGACGATTTATGTAGCCTATCATGGCTGACTTTGCAAATCTAGCCGTGTTAGGCTACGTTAATTGTCACGTAGCCTATCACAGGGGCATTTTTTTTTTTTTTACTTTTATTGGAATGGCGGCGGTGGCAGCCGGTCAAAAGACCGGCTGCCGCCCCCGCCCCTGATGAAGACCTGACGAACCACCGCCGGGACCCACCGCCAGGAGGGACATTCGTGAAAGGTAAGTCCCGTCCTGGGAGGGGTGCGGGGGGCGGGGGGGCGGAGAATTTCTCCCCAAAACTACTTCGGGGGGCCGAACACATTGGCACTCGGCCCCCCGAAGTTTCAGGGAGAAATTCTCCCCCATCCCTAAATGCTCTGCCTCTGCTGAGAGGTCTGTCTTGAACAGCTGATAACATATATGTGGACAATTGCGTTGATAAAGTATTTCTTGAGCTAAAAGGAGGAACACCTTCTTCTTCTTCTTCTTCTTCTTCTTCTTCTTCTTCTTCTTCTTCTTCTTCTCCTCCTCCTCCTCCTCCTCCTCCTCCTCCTCCTCCTCCTCCTCCTCCTCCTGTTTTTTGTTTGTTTGTTTTAAGTCAGCAGGAGACATGCTACAGCAGAGTAAACATATGAAACACAACACAACAGGTTGAGACAGCCTTCTGTCAAAATACAATAGCTGTGGGAGGGCTTGGTCAGTTATCATTGGTGTTAGAATTGCAGTGTTATCACTACATCCCTATGTTCACCTGTAAAATGTTGGCAGGTAAATAATATTATGGGTAGGGGGGTGAACTAGCAATATTCGAGCTCACCTAAATTCTCTGAAAATCACTTCAAGGCCCAGTTTGACTTCCTCCTGTTTTTGATTCCTGAACTGTTCCTCAGCTCATCTGAATAGGGTAGGGATGTATGAACCCTCCACTGTCCAGTCTGGGGGTAGGGGTCCACTGTGAGGCAATTCGGCCCCACAGAGTCCTCTGGAGCCCTGCCACATCCACTGGAGTTGGCAGAGCAGCTCTCTGGCTCCCTATAAAACATGATGCACTAATGGCTACTGCCATTAGCCTATTGTGGGAAAATTACAGCTGTAAATGGAGTATTTTATGCCATTTGTGGCTCCAAAGCCTAAATTGCAGCTTTTTATTGCTGTATTTGGATAAAAAGTAAGTCCTTTACAGCCACAAATGGCGTAAACTATGCTATTTATGGCTGTAACTTTCCTGAGATAAGCTAATGGTGGCCACTGTTAGCGTATCACATTTTATAGGAAGCCAGAGAGCTGCCTGGGGGAAACTTCTCTGAACCTGGAGCTGAGTGCAGCTGGTCTGCTGTGGACTCCAGAGGTCAGATCCTTTGGAATCCAGCCTCATTTGAGTCCATGGCAGATTTCTCCAGCATCCCTAGAATAGGGGAAGTGTGCATTTCAAATGGGAAAAGTGTAGGGATGGGGGAGAATTTCTTCCCGAAACTTCGGGGGGCCGAGTGCCAACGTATTCGACCCCCCGAAGTAGTTTCGGGGAGAAATTCTCCGCCCCCCCGCCCCCCCCGGGATGGGACTTACCTTTCACGAATGTCCCTCCCAGTGGCGGGTCCCGGTGGCAGTTCGGCAGGGCTTTGACAGGGGCAGGGGCGGCAGCCGGTCTTTCGACCGGCTGCCACCGCCGCCATTCCAAGAAAAGTAAAAAAACAACAACGCCCCCATGATAGGCTACGTGATGATTAACGTAGCCTATCACGGCTAGATTTGCAAAGTCAGCCATGATAGGCTACGTAAATCGTCACGTAGCCTATCACGGGTGACTTAAAAAAAAAAAAGCGCGTACGGCTAATGGCGGCCCCCATAGGGAGCCGCCATTCATGTTCCTTATTTGGTCGCTGTAGTCTACGTAAAGATTACGTAGACTACGGCGAAAATAAGGGCAACGCTATATAAAGCGACCTAATAAGGAATGCGAATGGCGGCTCCCTATGGGGGCCGCCATTTGCGTACGCGCTTTTTTTTTTTAAAGTCACCCGTGATAGGCTACGTGACAATTAACGTAGCCTATCATGGCTGACTTTGCAGATCTAGCCGTGATAGGCTACGTAAATCGTCACGTAGCCTATCACAGGGGGCGTTTTTTTTAAAACTTTTTATTTCGCCGACGGGCGAGGCAAGGCGCCTCCTCCCCGGCCTGAATTTCGGCCGGGCGAGGCGGGAAGCCTCCCCCCCGGCCTGAATTTCGGCCGGGCGAGGAGGGAAGCCTCCCCCCCTGGCCTGAACTTCGGGGGGAGCAGCGAAGCGCCTCCCCCCCACCGCAAAGCAAGCTGCGAGACCAGGTAAGTGACTTTCGTGCACCCCTAGAAAAGTGGACGTGTTTGTGCAGAGTGTGAACTGGATAAATCCTGATCAAAGCCAAACCAAAATGAATTTCTCATACATCCCTAATGTAACATGAGTTGGAAGAATACATTTTGGGGGTTTGGGCAGAGAGTAAAGGATGTGTGCATGTTGGGTCTGGGAGAACCTATTAAGCTCAATTCCATGGAGTCTGTCAGTTTTCTACCACCAAGCTCCTTCGGTCCTGGGTCTGCGCAATGCCCCCAGCTCCCCACACAGAAATGTGTATGCATTTTTGTGTGCCTTTTCCAAAATGTGAGCATTTTTCTGCACATCTTTCCAAAGTATTTGTTCACACATACACCCATTGACTAGAGCATGTCTGCATGCATGTCAGAAATGTGCATGTTTTTCAAATGTGTGCATTTTTGTCTTGTCATAAGCTCAGAAATGTACAGATAGGGATGTCACAGGAATCCAGCTGGGTGGGGGGTGGGGGGTGGAGCTTGATCAGCATTCATCAGTCTTGAACTGTCTAGCTGGCCTGAGTAGGCCTGCAGGGAGTTGGGCCAGGTAGGGGATGTTCATTTTTAATGTGCAAAATACAGGTCAGTTTGTGCAAATTATGCAAATTTGCTCAACTTATGGGTGAGACTACCCCCCCCCCCGATTAAAAAAAAAGTCCCTGGAATTTGGGGAAAACCTTCAGGTTAAGCTCACGAATGCAAGACAAGTTGGGCACACCATGGAAGCCTGGCAAGCCTGAAAAGGGCCAGATTTCCTGGTGATGGAATCCTTATGAACAGATTTCTGCTCACAAATTCCATTTTGGTCTATGATCAGATCTGGGAGGTGTGTGAATGGAGTAGCCTCATATTTAGATATGAACCAGACAAATTGCTCCCTACTGAATTTCTCCCTCTAAACAAATTTCACCATCCTTAGTACGTATATGTTCCACACAGCCTCTGACCCCAAAATGTTTGCCCTACTCCCCTGTTAGTCCTACATAGAGTAGACCTATTGAAATGAATGGGACCTAAATTTATCATCACAAAGTCTCATTCATTTCAATTGGTCTACTCTAAGTAGGATTAACACTAGATACTAGTCATTGTTTCAGCTGCAGCACCACTCCTATGCTTGTGATTTCCTTTGAATATTATTATTGTTGCTGTTAGTTTTAACATCTCTACTCTATGGTTCTGCCAAGCAGCTTCCAAGGTTCTATCCCTCACACCCTCCATTTTATCCTCCCCCAAATCCTGTGAGTTAGGTTGCACTGAGAGGTAGTGACTGGCCCAAAGGTGCCCAATGAGGTTCAGGGCTGAGGGCTGGATTTGAACTTGGCTCTTCACAATCCCCATTCTAGTCTGACACTCCCACCGCTACACCCAAGTGGCTCTGAATATGTACTTGAAGAATATCAAGAAACCAATTATTTTCCTGTTTATGTAGTTGAACATGGTGTTCATCCCCCCCCCCCAGATACTCATTCCACAAGAGTTTTTGGAAGTGGCAGAATATGGTGGTGGTAGTGGAGAGTGGTACCCATGCTGGACAGACAGGAGTGAGGCTCTTGGGCAGAGAGGGGTTTGTTTGTTTGTTTGTTTCATTTTTATACCACCCAATAGCTGAAGCTCTCTGGGCAGTTCACAACAATTAAAACCATAACATGCAAAACAATAAAATGGAGATGATAAAATACAATATGAAAGTTTAAAATGACATTATAAAAATTAGATAACCAAACAGAAGCTAGCAACAAACATCTAAAATACAGGACCAGAGAAGAACAAACTGAAAAACTAAAATGCCTAGGAGAATGAAAAGGTCTTCTCCTGGCACTGAAAGAAGCACAACATAGGTGCCAGGCAAAGCTCACTGGGAAACTCATTCCTCACCTGGGGTGCCAGAGCAGAAAAGGCCCTCTTCCTAGTAGCCACCCACCTTACTTCCTTTGGTGGGGGCACCTGGAGAAGAACTGCTGAAGGTAATCTTAGGGTCTGGGCAGGTGTATATGGGAGGAGACGATCCTTCAGGTAGCGTGGCTGAAAGCCATGATTTAGGGCTTTGAATTAGGGATGTCACAGGCATCTGGTTGGGGCTTGAAGCTTGGCAATTTCTCACCGGGTCAGCCCCCCAGATGCCAATTTGTGGATTCCCGTGCTTGCCTGACTTAGTGCGCACCAAGTCAGGCAAGTGTGGGGATCCCCGATCCCTCACTGAGCCACCATTTTGCATAAAATCGCCCTTTCTGTAAAAGGCCGAGCCACTGTTTTTATGCAGTGGCAAGTCTTGACATCTTGTACAACTTGGGACTCCAGTTCAGCTTTGGAATGACCTAGCCTAAAATGGCCGGATGAGGCAATATCTTCATGGGAGAAGTGGTGGCCATGGGAAGGGTTGCATGCCCATTCTGCTTGCTTCTGGTCCTCCTCACCAGGGCCACTATCAAAGGCAGGCATGGCTGGACACCTGCTGAGGGCCCACACCCCATCAGAGGTCTACCAACAAGACCCCCCTGGACTTGCTCCTCCTTTTCACCATTGCAACTTGCGTATTCACCTGCCTCTCGTTCTGGTCCAGACAATCCTGGTGATGAGAAGGAGGCGCAGTAGATGACACTGCCTGCTTGCTCCCTGGTTCTCTGCCTGTCAAGCAAGCAAATTGCAACGATGCTGAGAAAGAGGATGAGGAGCAACAGAAGCTGCTAACAATGACAATGAGAGGTAGGGGGGCATTCATGATGCCTTGCCCAAGGGCCAATAAAAACCAGGAGCAGGCACTGTTCAGGACAAGTAGATATTAGAAAGGTGTGTGTACACACCAAATCTACAAATCCCCTGCAATGTTTTACTACAGTTCTAAAATAAGTAAAGGTCTCAAAATGGTTGACCCAGCCTCTCCCTTAGAGCATCACTCCTCTTCCATATGTCTTCTTCAATTGACAAGCAAGATCTTCCACGATGAGTCAGTCAGCAGTGTTATCAAAAATCCCCCCCCCCACACACACACACACTGAAGCAGCTGGGGCTACAACAAAGCCCAGCAGCATCCAGTCATGTGACTGCTCATTGGATGCTAAAAGCATGGAAAATATATTTTGCTACCCTGGAATCCCAGAAACCATGATCAAATATTTATAGGGCTATATGCCATGCTCTGAATTTAAAATTTCAACCTTAAATAATTTAGCAGCTTTGTAGGGGTGGGGGGATATCAGAAGAAACCTCAAGCATGCTGTTTGCATTTACTAAATTAAATTTGCCAGGGAATGCTGTTAATACTCGCATTATTTCCTTACTACCTTAAGGCTTCATTAGTCTGGCAGTCCATTTGTGTTGCCAAACCTTGCTCACACAAGCTTTCCCCAGCTTATATCTGAGCATCATGATGCCACCTCGTTTCACTGTCTCTTTCCATTGTTTCTAACCAAACGTATGCCTGGAGAAATTCTCAGGGTTGAAGATGAACCAAACTTAAGATCGGACAAAATGAGAAACTGAGAGGAATTGAAACCGCCTCTTTCGTCTGTTCCCAGTACTGGGTCTGGAGAATTCCTGATGCCGTCTAATTTTGAAACTAGTCAGCTTGTTGAATCATACAATCATAGAATCATAGAATAGCAGGGTTGGAAGGGGCCTACAAGATGATTGAGTCCAACCCCCTGCTTAATGCAGGAATCCAAGTCAGAGCATCCCTGACAGATGGCTGTCCAGCCTCGTCTTGAATGCTTCCAGTTCATTGAAATTTGTCACTTTGTAATGCTCACTTTTGTAGTAAACCTGGATCTGCATTCCAAATTTGCTATTAAGTTCAGAATTGATTGTGAGCTTTGGAGCATGGACAGTAAAATAGTACACCGATGCCCGCTAAATTCTCAGTCACCCTCACACATAGAACCCTGCTACCCAAACATACTTGAAGCGGTCTCCTTAGCTGCTGCACTCACTGTCATCACCACTGCCTCTGCAGCTCTGGCTTTGACAAGGAGAACTCTGTGTGTCCATCTTCATGCTGACCATCAGCGATGGTGAGCAGGGATGTATAAGTATCTTGGTTTTGATCGCAAAACACGCAAGCATGTCCTGCTTGAAGCTCCGAATGTGATCACGGGCATGTGTCCGCCCAACATGTTCACAAATTGCTGGACACATGCCTGCGTTTGACTCGCACAACTTTCCCAGTTTGCGTTTGTGCAAATCCCCTAATCTGCGCACATTTCCCCTGTAGATTGAATCAGCTGTAGTGTATGAAGGGAAGTTGTATAAATTAGGAAATGTGTGCAAACTGAGGGAAATCTGTGCAGATGTCACAATCGATGACACGATGTATTGGTGTCATTTTGCCATTCGCATGGATCAAGCAGTAATTGCAAATGTGAACGGGAATCAGGCATGAGATGAGTGGCAAGATTTTATTTATTTATTTATTTATTTACAATATTTATATACCGCTCCACAGTAAAAAATTTGGACCGGTGAACAACAGATAAAAGAGTTGTTGTTGTTCAGTCGTTCAGTCGTGTCCGACTCTTTGTGACCCCATGGACCATAGCACGCCAGGCCTTCCTGTCCTGCACTCTCTCCCAGAGCTCAAGTCCATATTCATTGCATCAATGAGATAAAAGAGTAAAACCCCATAATTAAAACAATTAAAGCATTTTAAAAGAACAGATTCTGAACATCATAAACTGTGGCTGGTCACTCAGGGAAAGCCTCTTGGAATAACAATGTCTTCAGTAGATGCCAAAAGAAATACAGCGCTAGTGCCTGACCTCCAAAGGCAGAGAATTCCACAGGAAGGGGTCACCACACTGAAGGTTCTCTTCCTGGTGGACTCCAACTGGGCCATAGGTCTATGTGGAACCACCAGAAGCAAGCCCTCCAATGACGTCAGTGACCGGGCAGGATGGCAAAGGAGAAGGTGCTCTCTCAGGTATCCTGGTCCCAAGGTGTTTAGGGCTTTGTACACTAGTACTAATACCTTAAACCTGGCCCAGTAATGAATAGGCAGCCAATGCAGTTCCCTCAGCAAAGGAGTTACACGCTGAAAAGAGGCAGCTCCTGACAACAGCCAAGCTGCTGCATTCTGCACTAGCTCCAGCTTCCAGAGAGCCTCAAGATGATCTTCAGAGACTCCTAGCAATCTCAAACGCCACTTATTCACCCATCCCTAATGGTGAGTAACTATCCCATGACATCATCATGCCAGCAGGTCACATGAAAACAGCCAATCAGAAAGAGCGCACATAACATGGTGACCCATGATCACCTACTGCACTACATGATGAAATAACAGCTCCCAAGTTGCACCTTGATATTGTGCATGAACATTTTATTATTATTATTATTATTATTATTATTATTATTATAAAAGGAAGAAACATTTATATTAAAGGAGAGTTTTTGTCTGAGCTCACATGGAAACATTTGTTATGTTCTCTCATGCTCTGACTGCAGCAGACTCTGAATGCAGGGCTAACCCAGAAGCAATGCAATGAAGCCAGCAAACATTCAAGTACACAGCTCACTGAACCTATTTTCGGGATAGGGTTCAGCATCTTGGATAGATCCTTTAGAGTTCTGGCTGGGTCTGACTGAAACCCAGAATGGATTCATGGCTAGGGATGCTGGAGAAATTTGAGATGGACTAAAATGAGCTCGGATTTCTAAGAATCCGACCTGCGGAATCTGCTGCGGAGTGACCCCCCTCAAGCCACGCAGAGTCCATGGACCTCCAGACGATTTTTTTACTTTCCTGAAATTTACACACATGAATTCATAGGAAAAAGAAGCAAGTTTCTGCTGAGGAAACATTGAATGGAATGGGGACAATATGCTAAATGTTACGTACTAAGCTAAATTGTGTAAGTTCTTATGAAACCTCTTACGGAACTATTTGCATATTTTTCTGTACTATGAAAAAAAGAATATCCGCATCTGTCTGTGAGCAGATGACAGAACAAAAGGAACCTGAGAATCCATGGAACACAGATTGAGCAGGTTTTACACAGTCCGTACATCCCTATTCACAGCCCCACTGAAATCAGAGCCACCAGCCTGCCCTGACTCGGGCCAGGCTCTGGAAGCTCTGGGTTCCACTGCAGCACGGACCTGCACAAATCAGATGACCCAAATGCATTGGTAATACAGAGTTTTGAGGGTCCGCTTGCCTCTCTGTTATCCAGTAGAATAGCAACATGTTTTAATAGTCTTGATGCTTTCATCAAGGTCCTTTGCACTGATGCATTAAGCCATCCTGAAAAGTGGGTTTCACAATCCAGGATTGCATGTCTGACTTGGCACCTGGCTCCAGAAAGCCATGTGTCAAAGCCCAAAGAATCCAGGCTTCCCTGGTTCATTGTAGGCTTACAGCTAGGGATGTCTCAGGCCCCCTATTGCCCCTGCCCCACCCGCAACCCCTGGACCATGCCCATGAAGCCCCCATCCTTGCTTGTGCCCATCCATGCCCTCCTGGGTTCACCATGACCTCATCCAGTGAGCACCATTTTGCCACCTTTTTGTCAGCATACAAAAGGGAGTTTAAAAAAAATGCACATATTTAACTATGCACAGTTTGGGGCCAGGGAAGCTTAATATCTGCAATATTAGAGGCATGATGCTCTGATGTTGATCACAGAACCCAGAAACTATAAAAACACACAAATGCACTTTCCCGCTATTAGACTAAGCTCTGAAGATGGGCTTGTTTCTATATACTTTAAAGTTCAAAAGAGTAAAAATGAGAGATCGCATTTTAATGAAGCACGTTGTGATGGTGGCATCCAGCTTTCATTATACGGCACATGAGTGGCAGATGAGAAGCAGGAAACTGCTGGGTGTTGAAGGGGGGGGGGTAGCCTTTGTGGTCATCAATAATTGAAAGCAGAATTGTTGCACCCAATTTGAGGAAAAAGAAGCTGATCTAATGATACTAGTTTTATGGTAGTAGAAAGCAGTGAATCAAACCTTCCCTTACCCATTTATTTTTTTGTTGAAAAGAATATTTTCACCACCCTGTTAACTAATTTAAACGCAGAGAAGTGTGATGGAGACTTCCTGAAGAATAATCAACAGTGTGCCTGTTGGGAATGACCTTTAAAGTTGAGGAGAAACACAGTCAAGTCATTACAGTGGCCTCGTTTGGATGGCAATCATCAAACAATGGTCTTTCTACCATCTCCACCGGCACTACAAACATCGCCACATTTTTCCTCACATTCTTTTTGTTTAGCACAGCACCATGCTCATTAAACTGAGGACATTAATGCACACAGGATTCTTATTCCAATGATAGAGGTTAAAAAAAAAGAGACAGACTCCTGTACAGTGGACAACGTAACAACTCCTACGCAACCCCAGGAGGACCGGGCACAAATGTGCTTGCATTAGGACCCTCTTGACTGGACTGTTCCCAATGCACCATGCATGGGGCTGCCCATGAAGATGGTGCAAAAGATGTTTCAGCTGATTTAGGATTCTGTGGCCCCTGACAGAAATCCTTGTAATTGCTGCCTTTAAACCATCAGCTTCCATAGCTAGAGATGGTGCGAGTGCCTGACTAGGTCTGGGAATGCTGAGAGCATATGCAACCTAGCCTGGCCTTGATAAGGTCATGTCCCCAAACATCCAAAAGTGTAATGCTGGCACACAGTCCATAGCCAGCACCTCCAGTTTGTTGTTGTTTATTCACTCAGTCACTTCCGACTCTTCGTGACTTCATGGACCAGCCCACGCCAGAGCGTCCTGTCGGCTGTCGCCACCCTCAGCCCCCCCAAGGTCGAGTCCATCACCTCCAGAATGTCATCCATCCATCTTGCCCTTGGTCGGCCCCTCTTCCTTTCACCTTCCACTTTCCCTAGCATCAGCATCTTCTCCAGGGTATCCTGTCTTCTCATGATGTGGCCAAAGTACTTCAGTTTTGCCTTTAACATCCTTCCCTCAAGCGAACAGTCTGGCTTTATTTCCTGGAGTATGGACTGGTTTGATCTTCTTGCAGTCCAAGGCACTCTCAGAATTTTCCTCCAGCACCACATCTATCTTCCTTCACTCAGCCTTCCTTATGGTCCAGCTCTCACAGCCATAGGTTACTACGGGGAACCATTGCTTGAACTATGCGGACCTTTGTTGTCAGTGTGATGTCTCTTCTCTTTACAAAACAGGAGTTGCCTTCATGAGCACATGCTCCTTAATGTATGGTGGTTTGGTTCCTCCCCTATCCTCCCCTCTCTGTGTGGCCATGTGTCTAGTTTACAGAAGGCAGTCCTCTATTTGAAGGCACCCTTTATTTGAAAGCTCTCACTCCACATCTGCTTTAAAGAGAAATAACCCTAATATAGAGATGTCTGTTACCAGGAAATCCATTTCTTTTTTTAGCTTGATGGAGTTCCCCGGCGTGCCCCACTCAGCTTGGATTTGTGGTCTGAGCCACAAGTTTCTCCAGAACTCTGGGAACTTCTATTTGAACTTTCTTTCTTTTTTTAAGGAAAATCTGCAAACTGGCCCAACTTGATGCAGATTGAGTCAGGCCAGTTCATGGGAAACAGATCAAAGTCTGGGGAGCTGAACCAAGGGAAGATCATTGAGCTCGACCCCCCAAATGAATTCCTCCAACATCCTTACCATAAGAAGGGAGAGCAGCTAGGGCCTTGTAGTCACTCTTCCACAGTGAGCACCTGGTGGGAATGGATGGATTCACCTCCATCCATCCCCACCAGGTCACTTGCCAAGCTGCCACCACCACCCTCCCCTGCTTGCCACATTGGGTGAGCTGCTGGATGGCCCGATGAATGCCTGGCAAGAGCCTGGTGGCCGCCTGTCCCCTTAGCAAGCTGCCATTTTGCGTATAAATGGTGGTTCTGAGTTTTCCATAAAAGTAATGTTGCATAAATCCAGCCGTAAATAAGCATTCATAGAGCGCCTCGGCAAGCCCACGGTGGCTTGGCAAGCAGGGTCCTAGATGCCGAGAGGGGGGAGGGAGGTCCACCAGACTCCACCCCCCTCTCAGACTCCTGCAACATCCCTGGCACCTGGAGAGCAGAGTGAGCAAGCACAAAGGTCACCTGTGTTTTCCCCAATCCGGTGAGATGTATTTTCTTTCTATTCCAATGATGGGGATGACTGCTAAGTGTGCATCTATATTCATGCAAATGTTATGTGTCCTCTTTTGGAGTGATGCAATTCCTTTTGCTGGGGAAGGGGAGAGCTGCATAATTGGCTATCCTGCCCCTCCCTTGCTAATCACGATCTACGATCAGCCTGGGCTGAATTCTTGAAGTGGTTCACTCCTTCATTTTCCTCTGGCTTTTACAAGATTTACCATGTTTTCCAGTTTTGCTTGTGGAGCTTAGCGGAGCATGCAGAATTGGAAAGGCCAGAAAGCAATTGAATGCTTCCTAATCCATTCTGTTAGTGCCTTCGCACTCCCACTCCCTCCATTCTACAATCATCAATTGGATTACTTTGGAACGGGTCCTGTGGGTTACAAAAAGGTCACTTGCATTTAGGACAACAAAGTCATTCCCTTCTAGGGATGCACGGAACTCCCCTTACCTGGCTCCGCCAGGTTCTGCTGGGGGGGGGGAGGTGCTCCGGCCCTCCCCCTGGAATCCTAGCCAGCTGGCTCCGCTCCGCAGGGATTCTGCAGAGCCACCGGCCAGCTCCACCAGCAGCTGGACATCCAGCTGCTGGCTAGCAGGGATGCAAATGGCGGTGGCCATAGCCACCGCCGTTTGTGTCCCTGTAGTCAGCCGTGATAGGCTATGTAAAGACTTGCATAGCCTATCACGTCTGGCTTAAAACAACAACAACAATGCGCGTACGCAAATGGCGGCGGCCATAGCCGCCATTTGCGTACACTTTTTTTTTTTTAAGCCAGACGTGATAGGCTACATAAGTCTTTACATAGCCTATCACGTCTTGTAAAAAAAAAAAAAAAAAATTACAAGACTGCAAAGGGTGGTGGCAGCAGCCGGTCAGAAGATCTGCCACAGGTAAGTCTCATCCCGGGGGGGATCTGCGGGGGGGCAGGTGGGCAGGCCGTTCTGCCACAGATTTCGGGGGCTGAATGCTCTGGCATTCGGCCTCACCGAGATCCGTGGCGGTCATCCCTATTCCCTTCCATTGAATTCTGGCAGGTCCTCCTTCCACCCACACCACAAACATCCCCACTCTGCAGAAACCACTCTGCTTTCTAATTTGTGACGTTTCAGATTGTTTTCTTTTTAAATACTCTTCATATGTGGTTTGTGTAGGGATGTATGGATTCCCCACCGTCTGTTTCAGTGGGAAATCCATGGGTGGGGGAGGTGATCCGTTCCTCCCCCCAGAATCCTCGCAGAGCGGCTCCACTCCGGAATTATTCCGCAGAGCCAAGGGCTGCCCTGTTCCACTGTCTGCATGCCCCGGATTCCCCCATTTTTTTTCAGCTACCCAAACTTACATAAATAATTCCATGAGTACCACTGAAAAATCCTTTTCGCATGCCTGCTATCAGTGTCCGTATGCCTCTGGTGACACAGGGAAAATTCCTATTTATTTTCGTTAAAAGGGTAAAGCCTTTTGCGGGGATTCCCCACATAACTTCCGGTCACTTGACCTCACCTCACCTGACCTCACTGGATCTGACCTCACCGGACCTGTCCTGACCTCACCTCACCTGACCTCACCTCACCTGACCTCACCTCACCTGACCTCACCTCACCTGACCACACCTCACCTGATCTCACTTCCACAGACAATAAACAGAAATGATGGAGGATTTCCGTGGACTTCGCGACTCAGCCCCAGTGAAAGAAAGCCTCGGGTCACATGGAAAATGCCTCATAAAAAAGGTAAAGCTGTTTGCGTTCTTCTTCCTCCATTTCCGATTTATGGATTTATTTTCGTGATTATTTTTGTAAAATCTGCCGTTCTGTGGAAAAAAAATAAAGGGTCCTCATGAGCTCTGGTCCGGGTCAACCAGGCTGATCTGTTCCGAGGAGGATTCTACAGAGCAGATTTGTCAGAATTCAATCCCATTTAAAATTTGTGCGGAATTCACTGACATCCCTAGGTTTGTGTAGTGCTTAGTGATGTGCTCTCGTAGTCACCATTTAAGCATTGGCATTCATGCATCCCTGGTCCACACATTCAAGATCTACCTGGTTCTATTAGCCTTGCAATCTCCATGCATCTGAGCCCAATCAAATTCCTTGGGTGTGCAGATTTGGTAAGGCTCAAGAGCTAAACTTATTCTTGTCAATGAGATTCATATTTTGTGATTCAGAATATGAGTCTTGGGAGGCTGGCAATGCCTATCTCAAATATAAGGTGCACATTGAAGCTCCAGATTCTCCTCCAGATTAACTTTTGAATCATACTTTCTGCCACCCCTATTCAGGCCACAAGCAGAACTTTTCTACATGAGGCATTTATTGTGTGCTGGTGATTTCCTGCTCATGGTTTCTTCCTGGTTCTTTAGACACTGCCGTGTAGGGATGTACAAAAGTCGCTTACCTTTTCGAAGGGTGACATTCGTGGTGGGGGGAGGTGCTCCGTCCCTCCCCCCAAAATTCTCTCCAGCTGGCTCCACTCCATAGCAATTCCGTGGAGCCGCTGGCCGGGACCGCCTGCGGCCACTGGGCAGCCTGCACAGGGACGCAAATGGCAGCTGCCGTAGCCGCCGCCATTTGCGTCCCTGTATTTTGCCGTGATAGGCTACGTAAATATTTACGTAGCGTATCACGGCAAAAACCAAAACAAAACAGTGAATGCAAATGGCAGCGGCTACGGCAGCCACTACGCCATTTGCCCCCCTCTCTTTTTCGGTAATAGGCTACATAAATATTTATGTAGGCTATCACAGCAAAACAAAAAAAAGGGGGAACACAAATGACGGCCGCTGTAGCCGCCGCCATTTGCGTTCCATTTTTTTGCTGTGATAGGCTACATAAAGGCTTACGCAGCCTATCACAGCTTCCACAGAGACGCAGATGGCATCCCTGCATTAGCCGTGAGAAGGAATGGCAGAGAATTCTGCCACAGATTTCAGTGAGGCTGAATGCACTGGCATTTGGCCCCCTGAAACCTGTGGCAGAACGGCCTCCCACCCCCTGCCACCTCACAAAATAGCCCCGGAACGAAACTTACCTGGGGCTCTGGCGGCGGCGGCTCCGGCAGCGGTGGCTGGTCTTTCAACCGGCTGCCGCGGCCACCATTTGTGTCCTGCTCTTTTATTTACATTGTATTTACCAGCCTATCACGGCAAGCTAAAAAAAACCAAACACACAGCGTACGCAGATGGCAGCAGCTACAGCACTGTTTTAGCCTATGTAAATATTTACGTCAGCTATTTAGGGATGGCAGAGAATTCCACCACAGATTCCAGTGAGACCAGATTCTTTAGAATCTGGCCCCCTGGAATCTATGGCAGAACGACCTCCTACCACCCCACGCCCCCCCCCCGGAATCCCCAGGGACGGAACTTACCTGGGGTGGATGTGATGGATTCGGAGGCGGCGGCGACGGTTCCAGCAGCTGGTCTCCTGGCCGGCCACGGCCAGGCTGCTGCAGCCGCCATTGGCGTCCTTGCAGCTGTGATAGGCTGCATAAGTATTTACGTAGACTATCACGGCTACCCCCCAAAAAAAACCCCAAAAACCAGCATATGCAAATGGCGGTGGCTACGGCAGCCGCCATTTGCATTTCCTATTTTTTGCATTCTAGACTACGTAAATATTTATGTAGGCTATTATGGCAAAAAAAAAAAGGGGGGAACGCAAATAGCGTAGTGGGCACTGTTTGCGTTCCCCTTTTTTTCGCCGTAATAGCCTACGTAAATATTTACATAGGCTAGAACGGCAAAAAATAGGGAACGCAAATGGTGGCCTCCGTAGCCGCCGCCATTTGCGTACGCTGGTTTTTTTTGGGGGGTTAGCCATGATAGGCTATGTAAATACTTACGTAGCCTATCATGGCAGCCAGTATGGTGGGCACCATTTGCATCCGCAGCGGCCCATCCGTGGCTGGAACTCCGGCTGCGGAAGGGCCTGGCCGGCTGCTCCGTGGAGCTGGCACGGAACAGAGCCAGCCAGGCAGGATTCCGGGGGGGGAGGACCAGATCGCCTCCCCCCCATTGAGGATTCCGTGGGGAGGGACGGAGTGCCTCCCCCCCCACTGCGAAATATTCCATGGAACGGTAACTGGGTTTCGTACATCCCTAAAGCTATTATGGCGAAAGAAAAGGGGAATGCAAATAGTGTAGTGGGCGCTATTTGCGTTCCTTTTTTTTTCACTGTAATAGCTTACGTAAATATTTGCATAGGCTAAAAATAGGGAACGCAAATGGTGGCCACCGTAGCCACCATTTGCATATGCCGGGTTTTGTTGTTGTTGTTTTTTGGCTTGCCGTGATAGGCTACGTAAATACTTATGTAGCCTATCACGGCAGCTTTGCTGGACGCAAATGATGGGCGGTACGGTGGCAGCCATTTGTGTCTGCAGCAGCCCACCCATGGCCAGAACTCCGGCTGCGGATGGCCCTGGCCGACGGCTCCGCGGAGCCGCCGCAGAGCGGAGCTGGCTGGGGAGGATTTTGGGGGGAGCGACGGAGTGCCTCCCCCTTCCGCGAAACCAGGTAAGTGTTTTGTACATCCCTAGCTGTGATAGGCTACGTAAGTATTTACGTAGCCTATCACGGCTATAATGAAGAAGCGAATGGTGGCTGCAGACGCGGCCACCATTCGCAAAGCAGCGCGAACAGCAGCAGGTAGGTGTCCTGTTTCGCGCGCCTTTTGCGGGGTGGGGGCAGGGGGGCTTTGTTCCACCATGGATTTTGGGGGGCTGAATGCACTGACATTTGGACTCACCGAGATCCGTGGCGGAATTCTCTGACGTCCCTACGGCCATGACGTTCCAGTTTTGCTTCTGTGTCTAAAGAGCAGTTTTGCCTTTTCTTCTTTTTTTTAAAGAGCAGGGTAAATGAAGTATTATTTGTGAAAGTGAATGAAACCACTTTTTCACTTGTGTGTTTGTGCAATTCCGCCATACCACAGTGCCGCCTAGATGTTATGCCGTGGAAAGGAAGCACTGTTTGTGCAGTGTTCGGATCTCAATTCTGTGATGAAACTGAAAGTAGATACAGCACATTCACAGACTCAGGTAGAAAAGCCTGTAGACATTGGGAAATGTACTTTAACCAAGGGCTATTGATTCTGCCATTGCAGTAGCACTTGGGGAAACTATATCTCCCGGGGGCTACTTGAGCCTGGTGTGCTACATGGTGGCACAACAGGTTCAGGAAAGCAGACAAGGCTTTGGCTTCCCTCTCTTTCTTAGTTCTGCTGGCTGCAGCTTCCTCCTGCGATTTGCATGCCAGAGGATTGGCTTGGGGTGGTGGGAAGAGCCAACATATTTCCTGATTTAGGGTGGTGTAGTTTGGCTTAATTTTGAGCCAATCCAATTCAAACAGATGGGGGGAATATCACCCATCACTAGCAAGATTATGTGCCATGGGGTCCTGAAACTCTCCCGAAGGATGTGTCAGTGTAGCCATGCAAACTCATTCTCCAGATCTTTTTCAGCCTGCAGTAGCCAAATGTTTTGGGTGACCTGGGCAGACTTCTTCTTCTTCTTCTTCTTCTTCTTCTTCTTCTTCTTCTTCTTCTTCTTCTTCTTCTTCTTGACAGCCTCCTCATCTGTAATAGCGATAGACATGCGCGTTATGGTCCTCCCGATGTTGGGAATAGCTGTACCTATTGAATTGGGGCAGTGCAAATGGGTGAGGGTTTTGTTTCTGTCCATTTGTGGGGGGGATACCAAAATTCACAAATCTCTTCATATTCAAGCAAGAAAGAACTTAAGATTTTATTTAAAGAAGAAGAATGGGGGAGAATGTGAAACTGACAGATTCTCCCATCCCTAACACCCACCCACAGAGTGCAGGCTCCAGGTTTTGGAGGGCTCTTCAGCAAGACACACTCAATGGCACTCTCCCTCAGTGAGTCTACCTTCCCACTGCCATTGTCACCAGCTGATAGGGATGGCATGGGCACCCAATTCCATCTTGGAATATGGTAGAACCCCCCCTCCCCGCACCCCCGAGCCTCGCTCACAAAGCCCCTACCCCAGCTCGCCCCCTGCTCATTCTCGCTGAGCAGCCTGCACTCATCAGGCTCCGTGGTCACCAGTTTTAGAAAAACAAGACAGTGGTTGCAAAAATCTGCACATTTGTGTATACACGGAAATGCACATTTTCACACACATGCATATTCATGCATATACAAATATGCACATTTGTGAAAATGCACATTTTTGCACATAACGAAATGTGCACAGTTGCAAAAATGTGCATTTACGTAGACTACAGCGACCAAATAAGGAACGCGAATAGCGGCTCCCTATGGGGGCCGCCATTAGCGTATGCGCTTCTTTTTTTTTTTTTTTAAAGTCACCCGTGATAGGCCACGTGACGATTTACATAGCCTATCACGGCTGACTTTGCAGATCTAGCCGTGATAGGCTACGTTAATCGTCACGTAGCCTATCACGGGGGCGTTTTTTTTTTTAACTTTTTAGTTCACGGCCGGGCGAGGCGATGCGCCTCCTCCCTGGCCTGAATTTCGGCCGGGCGAGGCAGGAAGCCTCCCCCCTGGCCTGAATTTCATCTGGGCAAGGCGGGAAGCCTCCCCCCCCGGCCTGAACTTCACGGGGGGAGCAGCAAAGTGCCTCCCCCCCCCACCGTGAACAAGCTTCGAGGACAGGTAAGTGACTTTCGTCCATCCCTAGTTGGCACCATTGGGTGCTTGCTGAGAGCCTGAGACCTTCACACCTGGATGGGGACCACTGCTGATCAGCAGAACGTCCTGGCTGTGCCCTGTTTCCTCTTTGCTGTCACCACAGTTCCTGAGCATGTACAGAATGACAAGAGTGAGGAGACAGAGCAGCATCTTCTCTTTGCCTCTGGGGCAATTTTACAGATCAGACCCAGCGGAAGGTGAAGAACAAATAGGCAGCAGTAACAATATGTGAGAAGGAGGTGTGGGTCCATTCAGAGACAGGGTCTCCCAAAACCTGGAGCTGGCATTGTTTATCGGGCATTTCTATTTGAAAAGCCACAGAACTGTTGGATAAAGAAACTAAATACGAAAGCAGGAAAACATGGGGCAGGTTGCATGAGAGAATTAGGGATGTACGAAACACTTACCTGGTTTTGTCCAGGGACATCCGTGGTGGGGGGAGGCGCTCCATCCCTTCCCCCCGAAATCCTCAACGGGGGGGAGGCAATCTGTTCCTCCCCCCCCAGAATCCTGTCCGGCCAGCTCCGCTTCATGGCCAGGCCCCAGAGCTGCCAACCAGGCCAACCCGCAGCAGGGCCTCCAGCCTCCAGTGAATTTGGCCCCCCAGAATCCGTGGCGGAACAGAGCAACCCACCCCACCACCCCATGAAAGCCCCCCGGAACGGAGCCTACCTGGCGGTGGCTCCAGCTGCAGCTTTGGCTCCAGCGGTGGCTCCGGCGGTGGCGGCAGCAGCTCCAGCCGCTGCTGGGCTGCTGCGGACGCAAATGCATCCTGGGTAGGGGACGCCATTTGCGTCCCTATGGTAGCCCGTGATAGGCTATGTAAATATTTACATAGCCTATCACGAGTAAAGCGGCGACACAAATGGCATCCCCTACGCCATTTGCATTCCCGCTTTAGCTGTCATAGGCTACGTAAATATTTACGTAGCCTATCACGGAGAAAACGAGAATGCAAATGGTGTAGGGGATTTACCCCGCAACCCGCAACCCGCCCCACCACCCCGCTATTTGCATTGCCCTTATTTTCGCCGTAGTCTACGTAAATCTTTACGTAGACTACCCGGGCCCAAATAAGGAACGCAAATGGCGGCGCCCATGGGTGCCGCCATTTGCGTACGTGCTTTTTTTTCCCCAAAGTCACCCGTGATTTTCAAAAACTTTGGAAATCCAGCTGTGATAGGCTACGTAAATCATTACGCAGCCTATCACGTGTGTGGGTTTGTTTGTTTTTTACATTTACTTTGTAATGGCGGCGGCGGCAGCCGATCGGAAGAACAGCCACCGCCCCCGCCCCCGCCAAAACGCCGCCGAAACGCCACCAGGACCTGCCGCCGAGAGGGACATTCGAAGGAGGTAAATCCCATCCCGGGGGGGGGGGCGGAGAATTTAACCGCCAATTTCTGGGGGCCGAATGCATTGGCATTCGGCCTCCCGGAGATTCATGGAGAAATTCTCCGCCATTCCTACGCAAATGGCAGCGCCCATTTTGGCACGTGTAGTCTACGTAAACATTTACGTAGACTTCAGCGAAAATAAGGGCAACGCAAATAGCGTTGCCCTTATTTTCGCCGTAGTCTACGTAAATGTTTACGTAGACTTGTTGTTGTTGCTGTTCAGTCGTTCAGTCGTGTCCGACTCTTCGTGACCCCATGGACCATAGCACGCCAGTCCTTCCTGTCCTGCGCTCTCTCCCGGAGCGTGCTCAAGTTCATATTCATTGCATCCGTGATGCTATCTAGCCATCTCATCCTCTGCCGTCCCCTTCTCCTTTTGCCTTCAGTCTTTCCCAGCATCAGGGTCTTTTCCAGGGAGTTTTCTCTTCGCATTAGGTGGCCAAAATATTGGAGCTTCAGCTTCATTATCTGTCCTTCCAATGAGCACTCAGGGTTGATTTCCTTTAGGATGGACTGATTTGACCTCCTTGCAGTCCAGGGGACTCGTAAGAGTCTTCTCCAGCACCACAGTTCGAAAGCATCAATTCTTCGGCGCTCAGCCTTCCTTATAGTCCAGCTCTCACAGCCATACATTACTACTGGGAAAACCATAGTTTTGATTAGACGGACCTTTGTCGGCAAGGTGATGTCTCTGCTTCTTACTATGCTGTCTAGGTTGGCCTTACGTAGACTACACGTGCCCAAATAAGGAACGCAAATGGCGGCGCCCATGGGCGCCGCCATTTGCTTACGCACAGTTGTTGTTTTTTTTTTCCCACTCAGCCGTGATAGGCTACGTAAACATTTATGTAGCCTATCATGTTGTTTTTTTTAAAATCTAGCCGTGATAGGCTATGTAAATCTTTACGTAGCCTATCATGTTTGCTTGTTTTTGGGGTTTTTTTTACTTGGAAATGGCGGTGGCGGCAGCCGGTCGGAAGACTGGCCGCCGCCGCACCGCTGCCGCACCGCCACTGAACTGCCGCTGGAGCCGCCGCCGCCGCCAGGGACATTCGACCAAGGTAAGTCCCGTCCCGGGGTGGGGGGGTGGGGGGGCAGACCGTTTCTCCACCAATTTCAGGGGACCAAATGCGCTGGCATTCGGCCTCCCCGAGATTCGTGGAGAAATTCTCTGACATCCCTACGCTGCTCGGCCATGAAGCTCACTGGGTGACTTGGGGCCAGTCACTGACTCTCAGCCCAGCCTACATCACAGGGTTGCTGTGAGGATAAGAATGGAGAGGAGGAGGATCATCCAAGGCACTTTGGGTTCCTTGCAAGAGGAAAAATAGGCAGGATATAAATGTAACAGTAAATAAAAAAAACCTCTTTCTTCCTACAGCAAATCAGCTGGTCCCAAGCAATAA
Source organism: Heloderma suspectum (assembly GCF_057233095.1). Classification (NCBI taxonomy): domain Eukaryota; kingdom Metazoa; phylum Chordata; class Lepidosauria; order Squamata; family Helodermatidae; genus Heloderma; species Heloderma suspectum. The sequence continues at coordinate 13,222,103 of NC_139469.1, read as the reverse complement.
CAAACCATCCCTGAGTGCTACTGGCTGAATGCATTTCATTTGCTTCGGCTTGCTTTGCAGCATCAAGTCTGGCGTCAGTCTAGTGAACAACCTTAAATGATACTTTCCGTTGCATTTATCCCCAAACCCTCTTTGTTGACTTCATTGCCCCCTTTCCATCAGCTCCTTCTCCATAATGATATACAAGATAATGCCTGCTCTCCGGTAGTAATTTCCAGTTGCAGATAATGAGCAGTGAAGTGTTTCGCTACGAGTGTCCGGGGAGGGCTGATGATAGCTTTGCTCCAGTAAAGAAATGGCAGTTAAATATAACATAAAATACAATGGATTACCGACTTGATGTTGTAATCTTTGGAAGATGGTATTCTTTCCAAAAAGGGAGCTATTTTAGGGGGCTGAGTTATGTAGTCTTCTGAAGCACAAGGCTTAGTGACCCAAAAATCCAGGGAGTAAAAACCACAGGCACATAAGAGTAGAGATGGCAGAGAATTCCACCACAGATTTCAGTGAGGCCGAATGCACTGGCATTCAGCCCCCCGAAACCCGTGGCGGAACGGCCTCCCACCCCCCGCCCCACTGCGGAATCCCCCCCAGGATGAAGCTTACCTGGGATGGATGATGATGCGGTGGCGGCTCCTGCGGCGGCTCTGGCGGCAGCAGCAGCATCAGCAGCTGGTCTCTCAGCTGGCTGCTGTGGACTCAAATGGCGGCCGCCATAGCAGCCACCATTTGCATCCGACCAGGCTGCTGTGATAGGCTATGTAAGTATTTACGTAGCCTATCACGGCAAAGGCAGCCACGCAAATGGTAGCCACCACGCCATTTGCATAGCTGCCTTTGCCATGATAGGTTACGTAAATACTCACGTAGCCTATCACGGCAAGTTAAAAAAAAAACAGCATACGCTATGGATGGACGGAACACTTACCTTCTGTTCCATTATGTTTCTGCTGGGGGGGGAGGCGCTCCGTCCCTCCCCCTGAATCCTTGACAGGGGGAGGCGTGCCATCCCTCCCCCCCCCCGGAATCCTTCCTGGCCGGCTTCACTCTGCGGCCAAGCCACACAGCTGCCGGCTGCCGCCGGCCGTGCGCAGCTGGACATCCAGCCGCTGGGCAGCCTGCAGGGATGCAAATGGCGGCTACCATAGCTGCCGCCATTTGCGTCCCTGTACTTAACCATGATAGGCTACGTAAATATTTACGTATCCTATCACAGCAAAGTAAAAAAAAAAAACACGTATGCATATGGCGGTGGCTACAGCAGCCGCCATTTGCGTTTGCTATTTTTCGCCATTCTAGCCTACGTAAATATTTGTATATGCTGCGCTACATTCATTTGCGTACACTGTGCCCAGCCGCAGCCGGCCAGGAGACCAGCCGCCACCGCCGCCCCGCCGCCACCCCCGCTGCCGCCTCTGCCACCGCCGCACCTTCCGCCCCCGCCGTGGCACTTTCCGCAGCTGCCGCACCTTCCGCCGCTGCTGCACCAGCCACACCTGCTGCCTCCGCTGCTGCTGCACCTCCCACCCTCCTGCCGCTGCACCTTCCCCCACCACCCCACTGCACCTTCCTCCCCCGCCGCCGCACCTTCCGCCGCACCTGCCGCACCTGCCACCCCAATGCCGCACCTGCCACTGCTGAAACCGCCACCAAATCTGCCCCAGGTAAGTGCTATCCCCGGGGGATTCCGCGGGGCGGGAGGGGGGCAGGAGGCCGTCCCGCCACAGATTCTGGGAATTCATGGCGGAATTCTCCGCCATCCCTAGCATACGCAAATGGCAGCGGCTACAGCGCCCGCCATTTGCATTCCTTTTTTTCCCACTGTTTTAGCCTATGTAAATATTTACATAAGCTATTACGGCGAAAAAAAGGGGAACGCAAATAACGTAGTGGGTGCTATTTGCGTTCCTGTTTTTTTCGCCGTAATAGCTTACGTAAATATTTATGTAGGCTAAAACAGTGAAAAAAAGGGAACGCAAATGGCGGCGGCCATAGCCGCCGCCATTTGCGTACGCTTTATTTTTTTCTGGAAGGATGCCCAGCAACCGGATGTCTGGCTGCGGGCAGCCCTGGCTGGCGGCTCTGCGGAATCTCCACGGAGCGGAGCCGGCCGGATTAGGATTTCGGGGAGAGGTGTGGAGCACTTCCCACCCACTGCGTATCACCTCGTCAAAAAGGTAAGTGACTTTCGTACATCCCTACATAAGAGCAAGCCAGAGGAACTGCACATGCATCTTTAGGCAACATGCCTGATGTGGTGTTAGCTAAGTAAATATTGTTGCCCGGGCAGCTTTTCTTAATGAAAAGCTGAGCTAACACTGGAGCCACCTGCCTGGAGAAGAAGCAGCAGTCAGGCAACCCTCCATTATACCTGAATACAGATCCAACAGAAAGCCCCCTCCCTCCTGCTACCAGCTGCCACTGCTGAGGACATCAGAGGGAGAGAAAGCAGCAGCCCTTCCACTGTGCCCATTGGGTCGAGTCATAGAATCATAGAATAGTAGGGTTGGAAGGGGCCTACAAGACCATCAAGTACAACCCCCTGCTCAATGCAGGAATCCAAGTCAGAGCATCCCTGACAGATGGCTGTCCAGCCTCATCTTGAATGCCTCCAGTGTGGGAGAGCCCACTACCTCCCTAGGTAATTGGTTCCATTGTCGTATTGCTCTAACAGTCAGGAAGTTTTTCCTGATGTTCAGCCGGAATCTGGCTTCCTGTAACTTGAGCCCATTATTCCGTCTCCTGCACCCTGGGATGATGGAGAAGAGATCCTGGCCTTCCTCTCTGTGACAACCTTTCAAGTACTTGAAGAGCGCTATCATATCTCCCCTCAGTCTTCTCTTCTCAAGGCTAAACATGCCCAGTTCTTTCAGTCTCTCTTCATAGGGCTTTGTTTCCAGTCCCCTGATCATCTTTCTTGCCATCCTCCAAACCCTCTCCAGTTTGTCTCAATCCTTCTTAAAGGGTGGTGCCCAGAACTGGACACAGTACTCCAGATGAGGCCTAACCAGTGCTGACTAGAGGGGAACTAGGACTTCCCAGGATTTGGAAGCGATGCTTCTATTAATGCAGCCCAAATGAGCATTTGCCTTTTTTGCAGCCACATCACGTTGTTGGCTCATATTCAGCTTGTGATCGACAACAATTCCAAGATCCTTCTCTCTTGTAGTGTTGTTGAGCCACGTATCCCCCATCTTGTAACTGTGCATTTGGTTTCTTTTTCCTAGGTGCAGAACTTGACATTGATCCCTATTAAATGTCATTCTGTTGTTTTCTGCCCACTGCTCCAGTCTATCCAGATCACTTTGAATTTTGTTTCTGTCTTCCAAAGTATTAGCTATCCCGCCCAATTTTAGGGATGTACGAAAGTGACTTACCTTTAAAGAAATTTGATTCAAGGTGGGGGGCAGGCGCCCCATCCCTCCCCCTGAAATTCTGGCCGGGGGGGAGGCACTCCATCCTCCCCCCCAAATCCTGGCCGGCCGGGTCCGCAAATAGCAGCGGCCGTAGCCGCCTCCATTTGAGTCCCTGCAGTCAGCCATGATAGGCTATGTAAATGTTTACGTATCCTATCATGGCTGATTTAAAAGGAAAAAAAAACCACGCATATGCAAATGGCGGTGCCCATGGGCGCTGCCATTTGCGTTCCTTATTTTGACACGTCTTAGTCTACGTAAACATTTACGTAGACTATGGCGAAAATAAGGGGAACGCAAATAGCATAGCGTCTACGCTAGTTGCGTTCCCCTTATTTTCGCCGTCTTAGTCTACGTAAATGTTTACATAGACTAAGACATGTCAAAATAAGGAATGCAAATGGCGGTGCCCATGGGCGCCGCCATTTGCATATGCGCGTTGTTGTAGTTTTTTAAATCAGCCGTGATAGGCTACGTAAACATTTACATAGCCTATCACAGTATTTTTTAAAAATCTAGCCATGATAGGCTACGTAAATCTTTACGTAGCCTATCACGTTGTTGTTTTTTTACTGGAAATGGTGGCGGCGGCATCTGGTCGGAAGACCGGCCACCACAGCCAGCGCCACCGCACCACCGCCGCACCGCCGCCGGAGCCGCCACCGCCACAGAGATTCGCCCAAGGTAATCCCATCCCGGGGGGGCAGACCGTTCCGCCACTGATTTCAGGGGGCCAAATGCGATGGCATTCAGCCTCCCTGAGATTTGTGGCGAAATTCTCTGACATCCCTACGTGTCATCTGCAAATCTGATGAGCATTCCCTGCAATTCCTCTTCCAAATCATTAATAAAAATGTTGAAGAGCACTGGGCCCAGGGCTGAGCCCTGTGGTACCCCACTCATTACCTCTCCCAGGTTATCCCTGCCCAGATAGGGGCATAGCTAGGGATGTGCGAAAGTCACTTACCTTTCGCAGATTATGTTGATGGTGGGGGGGAGGCGTTCCGTCCCTCCCCCCTGAATCCTTGCTGGGGGGGAGGTGCTCTGTTACTCCCCCCCGGAATCCTCCGTGGCCAGCTGTGCTCCGCAGCAGCTCTGCGGAGCAGCCGGCCAGGCCCAGCCAGGCCAGAGCCATCCGCAGCCGGATTTCCAGCTGCGGAGGGCTCTGGGTAAAAACAAAAACAAAAAAAACTGCATACACAAATGGCGGCGGCTACGGCCGCCGCCATTTGCATTCCTTAGTTTGGGCCGTCTTAGTCTACATAAATATTTATGTAGACTAAGACGGCGAAAATAAGGGGAATGCAAATAGCATAGCGGACGCTATTTGAGTTCCCCTTATTTTCGCCGTCTTAGTCTACATAAATATTTACGTAGACTAAGATGGCCCAAACTAAGGAAGGCAAATGGCGGTGGCCATAGCCGGCCGGCTAGGGATGTACGAAAGTTCCGCCATAGATCTCGGGGAGGCCAAATGCCAGCGCATTCAGCCCCCCGAAATCGGTAGCAGAACGGCCCCCGCCCCCCCGCCCTCCCTGGGACAGGACTTACCTTAGGCGGATCTTCCTGGCGGCAGCGGCTCTGGTGGTGGCTGCGGCGGCGGTGCAGCAGCAGTGTGGCGGCGGCAGTGGCGGCTGCAGCGGCCGGTCTTCCGACTGGCTGCCGCCGCCGCCATTTCCAGGTAAAAAAAAACAAACAAACAACGTGATAGGCTACGTAAAGATTTACGTAGTCTATCATGGCTAGTTTTTTAAAAAACACCATGATAGGCTATGTAAATGCTTACGAAGCCTATCACGGCTGATTAAAAAAAAAAATGCGCATACGCAAATGGGGGCACCCATGGGCGCCGCCATTTGCGTTCCTTATTTTGGCACATCTTAGTCTACATAAACATTTACGTAGACTAAGACGGAGAAAATAAGGGGAACGCAAATAGTGTAGCGTCTTTTTTTTTTTAATCAGCCGTGATAGGCTACATAAACATTTACATAGCCTATCATGGCTGACTGCAGGGACGCTAATGGCGGCGACTATGGCCGCTGCCATTTGCATCCCTGCTAGCCAGCGGCCGGATGTCCGGCTGCTGGCGGAGCCGGCCGGCGGCTCCACAGAATCCCTGTGGAGCAGAGCCGGCCGGCCAGGATTCCGGGGGGGGGGGCGGAACGGAGCGCCTCCCCCCGTCCAGAATTCCGGGGGGAGGGACGGGACGCCTTCCCCCCAGCATCAGCATAATCCGCGGAAAGGTAAGTACCGCTGGAGCTGCCACCGCCCAGAAGATCCGCCCCAGGTAATCTCGTCCCGGGGGGGATCCACGGGGGGGCGGGGGGTGGCAGGCCGTTCCGCCACAGATTTCGGGGGGCCGAATGCACTGGCATTTGGCCTCACCATGATCCGTGGCAGAATTTTCTCCCATCCCTAGGCATAGCTGGGCCACCAACCAAAGTTGGTATGATGAGCTCCAAAATTATTCTGATGGGCTTGAACACAACCAGGGTATAACCTTCAGGGAAAGGGCTTAGCATCACCCACACCACCCTGATCTAAATTAGGGCAGGTGGAGGCAGCCATTTCAGTCTGCAAATCTGTCAGACCACAGGAACCCATGCCCCCAAATAGCTCCCACTGAGCTCTTCCCCCTTCTCAAGCCCCTCCCATGCTTGATGCTTGAACCCATGCCCTCCCATGCTCCGCAACTTATCTGAACCCATCCACCTCCCCCCACAGTTGCCATGTTTTTTAAGAAAACATGGGGATCAGAAATCTGTGTCAATAGACTTATATGCAAAAAGCACCATGTATCTTGTGCATAGAGGCAATTCAAAGCGTTTTTGTGTATACGTCTATGTGCACACATAGTCTTATGTGCAAAAAGTGCTGTGAATCACCCATATTCGCAAGATTCACTGTGCTTTTTGCATATAAGTCTATCGACACAGACCTCTGATTGCCATGTTTTTTCAAAACATGGCAACTGTGGGGGGAGGCACACTGCCCTAGGTAACTTGTGGGCTGCTGGCAGAGCATGGCATGGGCTTGAACGTGCTCTGGGGACTGGAGAGCAGGGGCAGGGGCTGAGTGGGCACCTGGAGAACCCAGACTTTGCGGGGGGGATTGTCCATCCCTAATCTAAGCGTTGGTGAGCTTACCCTATTGTTTATTAACACCAGTGTACATGCAGCAAACATACTGCATGTGAAAAATTGTGATGCCTTCCCCCTCCCCAGTTCAAAATGGGCGGGGGCTTATCTTTCAGCTAGGGATATGTGAATCAGCAAAATCTGAGCTCACCAAAATTCTTCAAACTCCATCTTGAAGCTTGTTCGGATTTGAGTCCATATCAGATTGTGAATGGGGTTTTTTTATTGTTTTTTGCATGAAAATCCAAGTGTATTTTTTCCAGATACATACATCCATTGTGCGCATCTTTGAATGGTATGTGTTCCTCTCCCCTGGATTAAATCGTATTTGTGCACATTTTTCAGAAAGACACACTATTTCATGTCCATTTCTTTAATGTACGCATGCAGCGAGCGTACTAGGGATGTCAGAGAATTCCGCCACGGATCTCAGGGAGGCCGAATGCCAGCGCATTTGGCCCCCCGAAATCGGTGGCAGAACGGTCTGCCCCCCCGCCCCCCTGGGATGAGACTTACCTGGGGCGGATCCTCCTGGCAGCAGCGGCTCTGGCGGCGGCTCCGGCGGTCTTCTGACCGGCTGCTGCCGCCACCATTTCTAGTTAAAAAAAAAACATGATAGACTACGTAAAGATTTATGTAGCCTATCACGGCTAAGTTTAAAAAAAAAACCGTGATAGGCTACGTAAATGTTTACATAGCCTATCACTGCTGACTTAAAAAAACAAACAAAAAACAATGCAGATACGCAAATGGCGGCGGCCACAGCCGCCGCCATTTGCGTTCCTTATTTTGGCACGTCTTAGTCTACGTCAAGATTTACATAGACTAAGACGGCGAAAATAAGGGGAATGCAAATAGCGTAGCATCCACTGTGCTATTTGCGTTCCCCTTATTTTCACCGTCTTAGTCTACGTAAATCTTGACGTAAGCTAAAACGTACCAAAATAAGGAACGCAAATGGCGGCAGCCGTGGCTGCCACCATTTGTGTACGCGCATTGTTGTTGTTGTTTTTTAAGTCAGCCGTGATAGGCTACATAAACATTTACGTAGCCTATCACGGCTGACTGCAGGGACGCAAACGGCGGCGGCTATGGCCACCGCCATTTGCGTCCCTGTTAGCCACCGGCCAGGATTCCGGGGGGGGGGAGGAAAGGAGTGCCTCCCCCCCGTCCAGGATTCCGGGGGGAGGGATGGAGCACCTCCCCCCCCATCAACATAATCCGCAAAAGGTAAGTGCCTTTTGTACATCCCTAGAGTGTACATTTTTTGATCCGCAAATCACATTGCAAGCTCAGAAATGTACAGACATCGACTGCAGTTTGCATCTCAGTCTGTGTTTGATCTGGAAGATGGAAACCGGACAAATGCTGATTAAAGGTGAACTGAAATAGATTTCTCATACATCTTCAGCCATGCATTTGGCTAGAAGTGGGGAATGAAAGTAGAGTTGATTCAAACCTTTACCCACCCACCGCAATGTCAAATGCTTTGGGGTGTCTGGGTGGTGGTGTCAAAAACCACCCCCAAAATCAGGAGGGGGCAACATTTGAGTGGGGGAGAGTGAACGTTCAAGTGTTTGTTTTTCTTTTGCCTCACCAGTTTATGAAGTGGAGAGGTTTTCTCCCCCTCTGCCCCCGCTTTTCTCCCCTTTCTTTCACTTGAAATTGAAAATGTTGTTCCCATGGGGCATTTTGCCTCAGAAAAGCAGCCCAGCTCCCAGGATCTCTGTGCCAAGCTGTCACTTGCAGCCTTGGCTTTCCCTTTGAAGTGAAAGAAAAAGGCAGGGGAAAGAAACCCTAGTCACATGGTAACAAATGTAAGGAAAGGGGACCATCACAGCCAAAACGGCTACAACTTCCATGGCCCATGAAAGTCTCAGAAATCCTCCACCTCTACCATCATGGGGGATAAAGTGCCCACCACACAGGGTCAGCCTCAGAGGTAGGTATCATCATGCCCCTGCCAAGGCACATGCCCCTTTAGGGGGACACTGGCAATCTCTGGAGACCCATACTGCTCTCCCTCTTTCTCCTTGCCATCACTTACATAAGAACATCAGAAGAGCTCTGCTGGATCAGGCCAAGGGTCCATCTAGTCCAGCATTCTGTTCACACAGTGGCCAACCAGCTGTTGACTGGGAACCCACAAGCAGGCCTTGGGCGCAACAGCACCCTCCCACCCAGGTCCCCAGCAACTGGTGTGCATCGGCTCCCTGCCGCTGGTACTGGAGGGAGCATATAGGCATCAGCTTCCTGTTCACTTGTCCTCCTTGAGCATGCAAGCAGTGACAAGTGTTAGGCGATAGAGCAGCATCCTTCATTGGCCTCGCCCTCTCCCCCTGAGTGTATGACCTATGTGGATTTGTGGATTTGTATCAGGGTGACATTAGGAGTGCTGGAGAAATTCAAGACAGACTAAAATGAGCTCGGATTTCTAAGAATCCAACCTGCAGAATCTCCTGCAGAACACCCCCTCAGGCCACACGGAGTCTGTGGACTTCCAGATCTTCTTTCCCCCCTTTCCAGAAATGTAGGCATATATGCTCGTTAGGGGTGTATGGATTCCCCACCGTCTTTTCCAGTGGGGAATCCGTGTGGGGGGGAGGCAATCCATTCCTCCCCCCCCCAGAATCCCCCAGAGCATCTCCACTTTTCTTGGATTCCGGGGGGGGGGGGACTGGCTTGGGGCCCACTTACCTCCCCTCCTGCCCGCCAGAGCCATTCACCTCCTCCCTGTCCCTGCCGATCGCCATGTCTTTTAAAAAAAAGAAAAAGAAAAGGCGATCGGGAGGATGTGCCCATAGATTTAGACACAAATACAGTCATGAATCTTGCATCTAAGTCTATGTGTCCATAGGCTTATATGCAAGATTTTTGGCTCTATTTTGTGTATAAGTCTATGGGCACATCCTGCCGATCACCATTTTATTTTATTTGTTAAGAAAAGACATGGAGATTGGCAGGGACAGGAAGGAAGCGAACGGCTCTGGCTGACAAGAAGCAGCCAAGTGCCGTTCCACCTCCAGTCCTCCTAGAGCTGAGATAAGTGGTCCCGATCTGCTGCGGATTCCTGAGGCCAGATTCCAAAGAATCCGGCCTCATTTGAATCAGCAGTGGATTTCTCTGACATCCCTAATGCTCGAAGGAAAATATGCACGCTTCTGCTGAGGGAAAGTTGAATGGAATGGGGGACAATATGCTAAGTGTTACGTACTAAGGTAAATTATGCAAATCATTGTGAATCCTCTGATGGAATTATTTGTGTATTTTTCTGCACAATGGGAAAACATTCGAATCTGTCTGTGAACGGACGATGGAACAACATATGCATGACGAATGACGATCCAGGAAACACAGACAGAGTGGATTTTACACAGTCCGTACATCCCTAGGTGGCATCAGAGGTTGGCATCATCAGGCATCTCCCAAGGCCCACACCCCTGCCGGGGGCCATTGGTAATCCACTGAAGCTCCTAGCTCTGCTAGTTCTCCTCCTTCTAACCCTACCTGTCCACCTGCCCTTGGGGTCTCCAAGATAGTGCCTCTGGATGACCCAAAGACACCTCTCTTTGTGCCTACCGAGCTCCCTGTCACACCAGATTTTTATGTTCTTTCTTAAGGTGTTTTGTACTGAAGGATAAAAGGTGTCCCCAGCCAGTCATGTCAGACTCTAGGGTGTGGTGCTCATCTCCATTTCTAAGCCGAAGAGCCAGCGCTGTCCAAAGACACTTCTGTGGTCATGTGGCCGGCATGACTGAACACCGAGGTGCACGGAACGCTGTTACCTTTCCCGCCGAAGCGGCACCTATTTATCTATTTGCAATTTCTTCCTTTCAAACTGCTAGGTTGGCAGGAGCTGGGACTGAAGACGGGAGCTCACTCCGTCACGCAGCACTCGGGCCTCGAACTGCTGTCCTGCTGACCTTCCAGTGTGCAGTTCAGCATCTTAACCACTAAGCCACCGCGGCCCCAAGGAAAGGTTCCTCCTGTGCGAGCACTGAGTCATTGCTGACTCCTAGAGGGATGCCACTTGCGCTGGCGTTTTCATGGCAGACTGTAGCGGGGTGGTTTGCCATTGCCTTCCCCAGTCATGACTACCTTTCCCCCAGCAAGCTGGGTACTCATTTTACCAACCTCGGAAGGATGGAAGGCTGAGTCGACCTGAGCCGGCTACCTGGGACCCAGCTTCCGCTGGGATTGAACTCAGGTTGTGGGGAGATTTTCGGTTGCAATACTGCCACCTACCACTCCGCACCACACGAGATCTCACAAAAATGTCTGCCATGGTCCCACATTTTGTGAGAGTGCCCACTGAGCCAGAAAGGCTAGGGACCCTTGTTGATCATGCAAGCAGTAACAAATGCATCATTCACTTGCCTTGCCTTGCACTCTCCCTCTGTATGGTTGTAAGGACTGGGTCCAGAGGGACAGGGCCCCTGAATGAATGGACAGCAGGAACAGGAACACTGAGAAGGTGGTCCCACACACAGATAGGTCCCACTGATGGCATCTTATCCTACCCCACCTGCCCAATGATAACCCTGAGTTAGAGTTGTAGGGATTTTGTTAAATCCATTCTCTCAGTAATTTTCAGATTTTCAGGCATCTTTCATTCTGTTGTCCGTTCATTGATGGAATCAGATTCTTTTTCCAAAATTTCATTCTAGTTGTGCTAATTCATATTAGCACTAATTCACAGTAGTTAGCACTAGGGATGGCCACTCGCTGGACCCCTGCCACTTAGCCAACCCTGTTCGGTGTGGAGTGTGAGACGCCTGATGGTCTGCAGGTGCACGGCAAGTGATGCGCACCTCCACTTCTTCCTGTGAGCCACCACGTTGTGTCAAAATCATGGGGGAGCTACTTAAGTAAGTTGTGATTTCTGCAAAATGGCTGCAAAATGGCAGCAAAATTTCTGCAAAATGGCAGCCGTAAAATTACAGGGGTAAATGGTCTAATTAGACCATTTTGAGGAAATGGTGATTTATGTAAGTAGCTTACTCATGATTTCTAAGCAAAATGGTGCTCGCAGGCAAAGGGGATCCCCACGCTTGCCCAGCTTGGCATGCACAGAGTCAGGCAAGCATGGGGATCATAGAATGGCATCCAGGGGGCTGAGCTGGTGAGAAATTGCCCAGCTCGAACCCTAGTTGGATATCCTCCAACATTCCTACTTAGTGTGCATCCCTTCCTGAAACTGGCAAAGCCACAAAGGTGGAGAAAGAGAGAGAGAGAGAGAGAGAGAGAGAGAGAGAGAGAGAGAGTTTCAGTACAGTACTAGAATAAGATTTTTGGTTGGTGCTGTGCCTAAAATTTCTCCCATGCTTTTTGTTCGTTTGTTTTTGTTTTGTTTTTCCCCCCTGACCATTCTCATTCAATCTGATAGAAAAGAAATTGCTTTTGAAAAGAAATTTAAAGGAGAGGAGATTTTGGAGAAATTCTCATGGGTTGGGGTTCTTGTGCTTGCCTTACTTGTGAGGTGGCTGAGGAGTGTGCATGAGCGTCCTGTCTGTCATTGTACAGCAATCCCTGTGGCAGCCTGTAGCCTCCTCAGCTTAGAATCATAGAATCATATAATGGTAGGGTTGGAAGGGGCCTACAAGACCATCAAGTGCGACCCCCTGCTCAATGCAGCTCGATGCAGCTTCCCGCACTTCAATTAAAGCCATCGTGAGGCAATTCCTCCCATGGGGCTTTTTCAGTTCAGGAAGTTCAGGTGGCCTGGGAGGCTGCAGAGCAATGGGAAGATGTGTAACAGAGAGAGAGAAAATACACGCAGCCCCGTTGGCCCCCTCACATGTATTAGGTAAGCTCAAAAATACCACCAAAAGAAAGTCCAAACCCTGCCTCAGAAGAGGGAAGCCTCAACACAGCTGATGCTGTTGCCACTTAAAGAAGCAGTGCAATAAACCAAAAACCCCTAGGAAAGCAGAAAGCACGTGTGATACAACCCCTGCCAATTGTGAGCCCTCTCTGTGAAAAAGGCTTGGAGAATTTCTCCTCCCCTAGGAGAAATTCAGTGAAATCCCCCCCGCCATTTCTCTCTCCACAAATAGGCTGGGAACTGTTGAGAGGCCATTTGTGCACAGCCCTACTTTTGGTGCAGTTCTCTAATGAAGTCATCCTCCATGCCCCCCCCCCCTGCACTCTCTCCAGGTACTCATTAGGCAAAACTAATAATAATAATAAAAAAATTCCCTTTTGCTGAACTCCATGTGCAAATGTCATGCTCTTTTGAGGATGGGGGATGCAAACACAGATGGGGATCTCTGCCGAGCTTGGAGTTTCATTCAAGGAAGCCCTCCCAAAGCTGATGTGGTTTCATTAGCTGTGGAATAAACAAAATGGAACATATAGAGCAATGAAGGAATGTCGTTTCTGCACCCTCTGAAATGAGAATGGGGGATGATTTCCCCAGCAGTCATATTAAAGGCTGCATTAACCCTCAGGTTGAAACATTTCATATTCCAGAAAGAAATGAAATAATAATAATAATAAAAAAGCTTTGCCCTGAGTGTACTATACTGAGAGCCACTGTAGAGTAATAAAAGCAAGAAAAGAGACTCTTGTGGTCCCAGCAAAGACAAACACATTTATTGTGGTATAAGCTTAGTGCCACAAAACACCTCCTGTTATTTTTGCTGCAGCAGACTAACACAGCAAGCCCTCTGGAATTTGTCACAGTGTTGTAATAAGTAGAACCGTGAGCCTTACACCAAGTCAGACCCTTGGTCCATCTAGCATAGTATTGCCTAGGGATGTACAGATTGTGTTAAACCTGTTCCATCGGTGTTCCACAGATTGCCAGGTGTCTTTTGTTCCATCATCCACTCGTTGACACAGAATCAGTTGTGTGTTCAGAATGTCATTCTACTCTCACTAATTTGCATTAGCACAAGCGCACATTAGCGCTAATTCACACGTGTGCACTTATGCAAATGCACTACTGCATATCAGTTAATGCACACTAGCACCAATGCGCATTAGCGCAACCCTCCCCCCCTCCTCAAAAGTGAAAAATGAGTCCACAAGTCTGTGAAATCCAGGCGACTCGGAAAAAGCCAGCCTGATGTGGAATTGCAGCTGCAGTTTGCTGTGGAATTGCAGCTGCAGTTTGCTGTTATTACACAATTTGCATCTGAAAGTTATGTACGTCATGCAAATTGCACCCCAGAATTTGCACACATGTGTATTTATGTAAATTTTAACAAACTGGAAAAAGTTCCCAGGTTTGGGGAAAAGTCGTGCAACTTGGCCCGGAAATGAGAGCCAAGCCAGATGCTTGCTGGGAGTCTGTCGAGCCCCAAAAGGGCTGGATTCCACCACACTGGACATCCCTAGCCACAACATGATTCTCCTTCATCCTCCAAATTATATTACTGATAGGGGTGCACGAAAGCCACTTACCTGGTCTCGCAGCTTTTCGCGGTGGGGGGGAGGCGCTTCGCTGCTCTCCCCCTGAAGTTCAGGCCGGGGGGGGAGGCTTCCCGCCTCGCCCGGCCAAAATTCAGGCTGGGGGGGAGGCTTCCCACCTCACCTGGCCGAAATTCAGGCCGGGGAGGAGGTGCCTCGCCTCTCCCAGCCGCGAAATAAAAAGTTAAAAAAAAAAACGCCCCCATGATAGGCTACGTGAATAGTGTTGCCCTTATTTTCGCCGTAGTCTACGTAATCTTTATGTAGACTACAGCGACCAAATAAGGAACGTGAATGGCGGCTCCCTATGGGGGCTGCCATTAGCCGTACGCGCTTTTTTTTTTTTTTAAGTCACCCGTGATAGGCTACGTGACGATTTATGTAGCCTATCATGGCTGACTTTGCAAATCTAGCCGTGATAGGCTACGTTAATCGTCACGTAGCCTATCACGGGGGCGTTGTGTTTTTTTTAGTTTTATTGGAATGGCGGCGGCGGCAGCCAGTCAAAAGATCGGCTGCCGCCCCCACCCCTGACGAAGACCCGACGAACTACCGCCGGGACCCACCGCCAGGAGGGACATTCAGGAAAGGTAAGTCCAGTCCTGGCGGGGTGCGGGGGGCGAGGGGGGTGCGGAGAATTTCTCCCCGAAACTTCTTCGGGTGGCCGAACACGTTGGTGCTCGGCCCCCCGAAGTTTCGGGGAGAAATTCTCCGCCAACCCTAATTACTGAAATGAAAAAAGTTAGGGGTAACCAGCAGTGAGTTTTTGTGTGGAAGGACTGTTGAGCTTCATTCAGTTCTGGAATTCAAACAGAGATTATGGGTTCTGAATTCTTTAATGATAAGAGTATGCCTTTTGCATCAGGTTTCAGTTGGGCTTTTATCTTATTGTTTTAAGGTCCTGCAAGTAGGGATGTCAGAGAAATCCACAATGGATTCAAATAAGTTTGGATTTGTATGATTCCACCTGAGTGTCCTTGCAGCAGAACAGCTTTTTCTGAGTTGCATGGACTTGCAGACCAGGTTTTTCCTTTCTGGAATGGTATGTAAATTTAGTCATACAAAAATGCAAAAAAATGCTGGAACATATGCTAATATGTATGCATTCAACACACACACACACACCACACACCCCATTTTATACATCTCTGATCTCTCCTCAATCTCTCTTCAGACTCTGTTGCATAGCAATCTTGTGTTTGTGCCCTGCTCATTGATGGTACGCTGAGCTAAGAAAAATATGTAAAATGTTATGTGCCACTGAACATGCTGTAAATTGTGGCAGACTTTTTTCATTCTTTTCCGAAGGGGGGAAATAAATCTGAATCCATCAATGAGCAGATGATGGAGCAAAGGGCAGCTGACAATCCACACAACACAGATGTAACAGATTTAACTAAATTTGTATGTGCCGACCTGCATGCTGAAGTCTATCAAGGCAATGGCCTGATGGAGTAGAAGTTTGTTTATTTCAGCTGGTCATGAGCTATTTCTGTAAATTGTGATTTCTGAAAAATGGCAGCCATAAATAGCACCATTTACGCAAAATTGCAGGCGTAAATTAGACCATTGTGAGGAAATGGTGATTTTTGTAAGTAGCTTACTCATGATTTCTAAGCAAAATGGTGCTTGCAGGCAAAGGGGATCCCCACGCTTGCCCACCTTGGCATGCACAGAGTCTGGCAAGTGTGGGGATCCATGGAATGGTATCCAGGGGGCTGAGCTGGAAAGAAATTGGTCTCCATCTGCTCTGTGGTGGATAGGTTTTGCCAATGCTGAAGCTGCTATGGCCACTGTCAGACCCTGGAGGTTCTCCCCTCCTGTGTATAGGCCCCTATCTAGAAGGAGTTCTAGAGAGGAGATTCATATACAACAGAAAGAAAGAAAGAAAGAAAGAAAGAAAGAAAGAAAGAGAGAGAGAGAGAGAGAGAGAGAAAGAAGGAAAGAAAGAAAGAAAGAAAGAAAGAGAGCAAACAAGCAAGCAATTCAACTGGCCAATCAGAGCACAATACACACACACCTGCAATTATTGGCAGACCTGTGCAGAATGTCCTTTCTTCCTTTTTTCCCTTTAGCCTTCATGAGCATTTACATTCTAGTTGGTCTTCTGCTCAGTGAAAATGAATACAGAATTCCCTTCATTTTGGCAAAGGAGAAGCTGGGGATGTCTTGCCAACGCATTATGTATTCCTGGTTGCCACCCAAAGTACATGCCAGGGATAGGAGCTGCTCTTGTGCCTCTGAGATCAGGCATGATAAGCGGTTGTCATCATTCCAATTCAGGTATTAAGTCAACCTTCTTGACCACAACAGCTGGGGATTTTGGCATGGATCAACATGCAGGTGCATATGGTGGAGCCCCAAGGACTTCCTCTTTCTGCTCGAGTTTGGGCAGCTGTTTCCAACATCTAGGCTCTCCTTTCAGAGAAGCCATCCCCAACCTGGTCCCCTCCAGATGTGTTGGACTACAAATCCCAGCATCTCCCAGCCAGCCATGCTGAACTACAGATGTGTAGTCTGACGCATTGGGAGGACACCCAGCTGGGGAAGGCTGTTTTAAAACATCCTGTTTTGCATTTCAGGACACATCAGTTCAGGAATGGTGTTTCTCCTCTGAGCCAAGTTTCCCATTTCCACCTTAGCTTTGCTCCTATCTTGCTCTCTGTGAGACAACAAACTCAGTTTTAGATGTGCACAGGGATCCACCAAGGGCCAAATCTAATGTGCATGGCAGATGATTATACTGGGATTCATGACATGCAGAAGTTTTCCCAGTGCTCCTGTGGCAACCATAACTTTCAAACCAGTCTGGACTTATTTTTCACTGAGGTAGTCAGCCTGTGTCTGGAATGGGCTGAAGTACTTCAGACTTAGGGTGTCAAAAATTGATTGCTCTTCCCCCTTCACAATCAACACCACAATAGACAAAGCTTCAGGGTCATGCTAATTTATTTTGCTTGTGACTAGTAGGGATGTACAAAAGTCACTTACCTTTCCGCGGATTATGTTGATGGTGGGGGGGAGGTGTTCCATCCCTCCCCCTGGAATCCTCAACGGGGGGGAGGCAATCTGTTCCTCCCCCCCAGAATCCTCAGCGGCCGGCTGTGCTCCGCAGCATCTCCGCGGAGCAGCTGGCCAGGCTCAGGCAGGCCAGAGCTGTCCGCAGCCGGATTTCCGGCCGTGGAGGGCTCTGGGGAGAAAAAAAAAACGCGTATGCAAATGGCGGTGGCTATGGCTGCCGCCATTTGCATTCCTTATTTTTGACATCTTAAACTACGTAAATATTTACATAGACTATGACGGCGAAAACAAAGGGGAACGCAAATAGCGTAGTGGGCGCTATTTGCGTCCCTTTTTGATTCACCATTTTAGCCTACGTAAATATTTACATAGGCTAAAACGGCGAATCAAAAAGGGACGCAAATAGCACCCGCTACGCTATTTGCGTTCCCCTTTATTTTTGCATAAAAAATACGTAAATATTTACGTAGACTAAGACGTAAAAAAAAATACATAATACGTAAAAAAATACGTAAATATTTACGTAGACTAAGACTAAAAAAAATACGTAAATATTTACGTAGACTAAGACGGCCAAAAATAAGGAATGCAAATGGCGGTGGCCATAGCCGCCGCCATTTGCATACACATGTTTTTTTTTAAAACCCAGCCATGATAGGCTACGTGAATCTTTATGTAGCCTGTCACATCGTTGTTGTTGTTTTTTACAAGACTGCAAATGGCGGCGGCAGCAGCCGGTCAGAACACCAGCCACTGCAGCCGCCGCCGCCCGGAAGATCCGCCCCAGGTAAGTCTCATCCTGGGGGGGATCCGCGGGGGGTGGCAGGCCGTTCTGCCACGGAGTTCGGGGGGCCGAATGCACCGGCATTCGGCCTCACCAAGATCCGTGGTGGAATTCTCTGACATCCCTAGCGACTAGCCTCTTTACATATGCAGATGCCAGGAAACTCTCAGACTGCCTGAGGCCCCAGAACAACTAATCTGCAATCCCTAATTAGGGGAGACAAACCAGAGGGTAGTGAAGTTGCCAACAGTTTGGGTGTGAACCTCATGACCAGACAGGCCTCACAGTGATGCCCCTCCCTTAGGGTGGCTCCCTCCTACGTTGGCTTCCAAGAGTGGCTATCCTGGCAGAGCGTCTGAGCCCTTCCCCTAATTTTTCCTAGGGATGTACGAAAGTCACTTACCTGTTCGCGGATTACGTTGGTGTTGGGGGGGAGGCATTCTGTCCCTCCCCCCCAGAATCCTCAATGGGGGGGAGGCGCTCCATGCCTCCCCCCCAAAATCCTGGCCAGCTGGCTCCACTCCACAGGGATTCTGCGGAGCCGCCGGCCAGCTCTGCCAGCAGCCGGACATCCGGCCGCTGGCTAGCAGGGACGTAAACGGCGGTGGCCGTAGCTGCCGCCATTTGCGTCCCTGCAGTCAGCCATGATAGGCTATGTAAATGTTTACGTAGCCTATCACATCTGACTTTAAAAAAACATAAAAACGCACGTACGGAAATGGACGCTACGCTATTTGCGTTCCCCTTATTTTCGCCATCTTAGTCTACGTAAATCTTGACATAGACTAAGACGTGCCAAAATAAGGAACGCAAATGGCAGCAGCTGTACCCACCGCCATTTGCGTATGCGCGGTTTTTTAAAAAAAAACGATCCGCCCCAGATAAGTCTCATCCTGGGGGGGGGGGTGGGCGGGTGGCAGGCCGTTCCGCCACCGATTTTGGGGGGGGCGAGTGCACTGGCATTCGGCCTCCCCGAGATCCATGGCGGAATTCTCTGACATCCCTAATTTTTCCTTCTTTGCCTTGCAACACTCCCTAGCATCTCTCGAATCATAACCCTCTTCATCCTCCTCCTTGGAAACTTGAGTTCTCACAGTGGAGGGAGGGGGCAGGGACTCAGCCTGGGCCATCCGTTTGTCAAGGTCTTCAGAGGAATCTCTCCCAGGGTCTTGGCTCACTAGGGAGGGTCCCTCCCCGGCCTCAGATCTAGCTGCTCCAGCTCTGATTCAGAATTGGATCTGTCAGACCTCTCAAGGTGCTTAGACTCATCACTGAGATAGGGATGTCAGAGGAATCGGGGTGGGGGTGGAGCGCGCTACTTTCAACCATAAATTGCAATATGTGTGCAAACAGCAACTACCATTTGCACGTATTACACAAATTACAGCCTCAGTCTGTTCAAGTCACATAAATTATGGCCAAAATGTGTGGAAATTATGCAAATTGCAGCTGCAACTTCCTATTTATGCCATTAAAACACACACATGCACACAAGGTTCTTGGATTTGAGGAAGAAACACAGGGTTCAGCTTGCAAAGGCAAGCCAACTCAGGCCTGCCATGGAGATCCAGCAAGCCCCCAAAAGGCTGGTTTTCCCAGGGATGGACAACCCTATTCAGACTGCATGTGATTGTATGTGTGTGTGGGGGTGTGGGTGAGGTGGGAGGGTGGCTAAGGGGTAATATTAGAGATATACGAAACACCCACCTGCTGTTCCAGGGGGGTCCACAGGGGGGAGGTGATCCCTCCCTCCCCCCAGAATCTTCACCAGCCAGCTCTGCTCCATGGTGATTTCTCGGAGCTTCTGGCCAGCTCTGTAGCACCAGCTATATGGCTGCCATTGCCATACCGCTGGCTGAGGCTGAGTAACTCCGAATGCAAATGGCATCCACTATGCCATTTGCAGCCGTAAAGGTCTTAGATTAAGCTAAATGCAGCCATAAATGGCTGCATTTAGCTTAAACTAAGGGCTTTACGGCTGCAAATGGCGTCTGGTACACCATTTGCATCTGTGGTTTTTCACACGATAGGCTAGCCATTTACAGCTGCATTTAGCTTAATCTAAGACCTTTACACCCGCAAATGGCATAGTGGACACCATTTGTGTCCAGAGTCACTCAGCCTCAGCCAGAGGTATGGCAATGGCAGCCATATTGCTGGTGCTACGGGGCCAGGGGTGAGGAGGATCCAGCTGGGGAGGATTCCTCAGGAAGGCGGAGGTAGGTGCTCCATTCCTCCATGGACTCCGGAGGCCAGATTCTTTTGAATCCTGCCTCACTGGGGTCCGTGGAGGATTTCTCCACCATCCCTAAGTAATACACTTTCAGCTGAGCTGAAATTGCTCAGAAGACATGTTTCTGTGAACATTTTGGAGATGTATTTTTTCCCACACACACAGCCTAGAAAAAGAAGCCTAGTCCACATTTTTTTTCCTGAAATTATCCACAACTTTTTTTTTTTGCAACCAGATGTGACCCCTGACACACACACACACACACACACACACAGCCCCAGAAAGAGACTCAGACTGGGGCATTTTGGACAATTCAAAATGGGGGTCGGGTTGCCACTACAGATGCTGCTGCTATCACTAGGGATGGCAGGAAACACTTAAACAAAACAAAGCAAACACCTTAGGATTAAAAAGGGAACGTTGTGCTACTTCCACTGCAAGTGGTGAGCCACACCCCAATAATCTGTTGGATAATTTCTCCCCCTCTTTCCCCTCGGGAAATGCCATGAAATGGAATTTCTCTGCCCACAAATAGGGTGGAGAAGCCATCTGCACACAGATCTAGGCTGAATACTCTTCCATAGAAAACAAAAATTCCCTCCACAGAGAAAAGCCAGTGCTGCCTTCAGGTTTTGGAGGGCCCTTGGGCAGGCACCCTCAATGGGTAGGGGTGTACAAACCCCACCTACCCAAGTCTGCTGGGGGGTCCGTGTGGGGGGAGGTGACCCATTCCTCCTCCCTGGAATTCTCCCCGTCCGGCTCCATTCTGCGGTGAGTCCGCAGAGCCGCTGGCTGGGTCTGTCCACCGCCGGACTGCCGGATTGCAGATGCAAATGGCGTCTGGCATAGCAGATGACATTTGCATCCCTGATCTTTGCTGTGATAGGCTACGTTAAATCTTTAAGTAGCCTATTGCATGAAGGAACAGGGAGGCAAATGGCATATTTGCGTCCCTGTTCCCTCATGCGATAGGCTACATAAAGATTTACATAGCCTATCACAGCAAACAGCAGGGGCGCAAATGGCGTCCACTACACTGGATGCCATTTGAGTCCGCAGTGTGGCAGCAGACAGACCTGGCGGCGGCAGGTAGGATCTGGCCGGTGCAAACTTCATGGGGTGGTGGAGGTGAGTGGTCTGTTCTGCTACAGACTCCGGGGGGCGGGGGATTCTAAGACTTCAGCCTCATTGGAGTCCGTGGTGGAATTCTCCACCATCCCTATCAATGGGCCCCTCCCTCAGTGAGCCTCCTTTCTCTCCACCATTGTCACCATCTGCTCTTGCTCCTTATCATCTTCCTTATCACTGCTAGTGCCAGTAGCTTGTTTGCCATGCAGAGAGCCAGTGAGGAAGTAGGCAGTGATGTCTACTCCTCCTCCTTCTCACTAGCACTCTTGCGTGGGCCAAGGCAAGAGGCAGGTGAACAATCAGGTTACAGACCCAGTTCCTTCACAGTTTCCTCCTTACTTTCTTGTCCCCTGATCGCCTTTGTTTCCCTTCTCTGAACTCATTCCAGTTTATCAGAATCCTTCTTAAAGTGTGGGGACTAGAACTGGACACAGTATCTAAGGTGAGGTCTGACCAGCTCAGAGCACAATGGAACTATTGCATCCCATGGTTTCAAAACTATATTTCAATGGATGCACCCTAAAATTGCATTTGCCTTTTTTGCAGCCACATCCCACTGTTGACACACATTCAGCATGCGATCAACTACAACTCCGAGATCCTTTTCACATGTACCACTGCCAAGTCAGGTATCCCCCATCTTCCTATACATGTGCATTTGATGTCTCTTTTCTAAATAAACTAATAATAAAACTACAACAACAACAACAACAACAACCTTTGCATTTGTCTCTGCTGCATTTCATTCCATTATTTTCTGTTACAGATGTTGGAGAAATCTGTTTGGGGGGTTGAGCTCAGTAAACTTCCATCAGCTTGCCCCCGCCCTGGCTCATTTTCTGCCAGTTGCCCTAACTGGCAACTGAATGTCATGGTAGTCCAAGAGGGGGTGAGGTCCAGTGGACTACCCCCCCCTCAGCCTCCTGGACTCCAATCCATCAACCACCACACTCGCCCAACTTGGCACGTGGTAGGTTGGGAAAGCACGACAGTCACTGCTGGTCTGCCAAGGTGCCATTTTATGTAAAAATGCCCACTCAGCCTTTTTTGTATGCAAATGGAGGATGTAAAGGGGCCATTTACACAAGATTACAAGTGTGAATGGTCCATTCACACCTGTAATCTTGCATAAATGGCTGCTTTACGGCCACTATTTGCATAAATGGGGATTTACAATTAAGGCTGAGCCACCATCTTTTCATAAAAGGGTGGCTCAGTGAAGGATCAGATGGCTGCACACCACTTGCCAGGCACCTGCAGACCTCCCGGAGGCTTGCTGCACATGCCAAGCAGGGGTCCGGCAAGTGGCGTACGGCGCAGGACCCAGTAAGTGCATCCATCCCTAGCCCTAATTTGGTGTGCAGCAGGTAAAACCAGCTAGCAGATTTGAGGTGTTTTCTAATTTGCACAAATTCCAACTGTACTTTGCTCAGATGGCGGCTGTAATTTGCACTAATCTCTATTTGTGCCATTTACGGCTGACACACACAAAATATGCAAAATGTCCCCGGAGTTGAGCGGAAACCCATGGCTCATGTCAGGAGCGCCTTGGCGGCCTCTCCCAGTAGATTCCAATAGCCAACTCAAGACACAGACGAAAGGATTTATTTTCAAAGCTTTAATCCTTTTACAACTTAATGAGTCTTTCAGATGCTAATCACCAGCGACTAAAGCAAGGAACAGCAGAGAGGCCTAAGCTTCAAGTAGGCAGTTGATCCCCATTTGAAAGAGAGTCACTTGAAGACCCAGAACTTATGGGCTAGGGAGAGATCCTCCCTCTTTCCCTTGGGTCCATGGGAGGTGTCCGTTGCTTGCACGCCAAATGGGCACTACGCCTCCTTTCTGCACCCTCCATTGGTCGTCGCTCCCTGCATCTGCGTCGAGCATCTAAGAAGCCCCCCTCCCACACTACCTGACTGCAAGGGTCATTATCTATCTTAGGAATGCTGGCAGGAGGAATGTCTGCCAGGTGCTGAGCCTGTGAGGGATGAGCTGGCCCCTCTCCCACAGATTGCTGTTCTTCCTCAGAATCCGAACTGCTCTGAGGCTCTCTGGGTTCAGTTTCCACCCTGACAGCTCAGCTCCCAAATGCAAGCCTAGCTGTGCATGCCATTGAACTCCAGTGAGCTCAAAGAGGTCCAGATTTCCTGGTGACCAACATCCCTATTGTCTACCCAGTATTCTGAGCTACCATAATCACTTTGAATGTTGCTTCCTCCTCCTAAGGAATTAGGTCTCCCACCCAGTTTTGTGTTCACTTGCAAATGGGATAAGCTTGGGACCATTTTGGGCCTGGTGTCCACAACAGTGAACACACTAACTCCAGAGGTTGATCTCTTTGACACACACAGCAAAAACAGTTTCGTTTAGCCAGACCTGGAGGAGAGTCCTCCCTCATCATTTGCAAAGAAGAACACTGAGTTCAGTGGACTGCACAGTGCTCAAGGCGCTGCATGTGTAAAACTGGAATGGAGGTGGTGTCACCTGGAGGCTGTTAACACTGAATGAATGACTAGAATGGACTCAAAGGGGCATTGGAGAACCACTGAAAGCCACAAGCAGTCACGATGTGCTCTTCCGGGGAAATGGTAGCTGGTTAAAAAATAAAATGAAGCTATGAATCAAAAAGAGAGAGGTGTGTGGTGAATGTGTGGGTGCGTGGAACTGTTCCCACATTATTTTTTAAAAGGAATGCCTGGCTATGCAAGCAACGTGCAGCAAAAAATTACCACGAAACATAGGAAGTTGCCTTATAGCAGCTCAGAGGAGTGGTCCATTTAGCCTCACATCATCTACTCCAGAAGTAGACAACCCAGTTCTCCTCCAGATGTTTTGGACTATAGCTCCCATAAGCCCCAGCCAATATGGGGCAGCATGAAGGACCCCATCACTGAAGTCCATTTGACCCCCATCCCGAACCCTATCTTGGTTCCTGACTATCTTCCCTCATTCCACTGCGTCTGCTCAGGAGGAGGGAAAAGTCCCAGCTGCAGAGAATAAGGAAGCAGACCCATATGCAATGGTTGAACCAGGAAGAGAAGGAGTTGGCAACATATACATAAGTGCTCATCTTTGCTCATTTGTATATAGAAGGTTCCGGGCCTTAATCCTCAGCATAGGGACTGGGGAGAATGTGGGGTTTTCTGCATTTTTAAATGATATGACCTAATTTGCACTTCCTAGATTAATATGTGGATCAGAATAGAGTTACCCTTCAGACTGTGCACCTCTCCAAATTTTGAGATGCAGTTTGCAGCTTCAAAAAGTGCAGGCATGGATACGTGTAGCAGGCCAAATTGCACACAAAAGCAGGTATAGTAGGGAAGATCACATACAAAACCGTGTAAATTAGGGAACTTTTGTGAAGCAATGAATGCAAATATTCATGTTTTTAACACCTACACACACTCACACATATATTATGCTGGAAGTCATAGTTCTACACATCTGGAGGGCACTATCAGGGCCTTGTAGGTGATAGCCAGGATCTGAGTAGAAGTAGCCTGGAAGAGCTTTGGCCTGTTCAGCCTCTGGAATGCCAGAGTCTGTGTGAGCTTCTCTCCATTAGCATTCTCAGAGCAGAGCCAGGGGGAGTCACCCCACCCCCTGTCCACCTGCTGGTCTGGCCTTGGCAGGCAGGGAGGCTGGAAGCTGTCCGTGAGAGCCTGACAGAGGTGGGGTGGGGTTTGCAGAAGGGTCGCCCAGGTTGAAGTGTCACTGCTGGAGGGCTGAACAGTGCCGCCCTGTTTAGACTGGGGCCTTGCTGAAAGGCTAAAGGCCCTTGTCTGTCAAGGGATCCAGCGGGGGTGTCCTACAGTCACACCTTCCCTTTTAAGCTGATGCAAAGGCGAAGAGCCTTTGCTAGGAACATCTCGTCTTCATTGCCCGAAGCCTTCTCTGTTTGGATCCATCATGGTCTGGGCTTTTGGAGGCATAGAATCATAGAATAGTAGGGTTGGAAGGGGCCTACAAGGCCATCGAGTCCAACCCCTTGCTCAATGCAGGAATCCAAGTCAGAGCATCCCTGACAAATGGCTGTCCAGCCTCGTCTTGAAGGCCTCCAGTGTAGGAGAGCCCACCACCTGCACATGGACTGGCACTCTGCACATGGACTGGAACTTTGGATTGTTAAAGACTTGCCATGAAAATTATTGTGAGGCTTTTCATAGACTTAAACTCTCCTTGCTGTGGATTGTGTGTGTACTGGCAGGCTGGGTTTGATCTATGACTTTTGGATTTCCCTTTGCCTGGACGCATACAGTGTTGAGTTACCAATGCGAAAGTGGTGGCATGGAACTCCCTGCATGTCTGGGTTTACCCTTCCTTTGTCCTTGACCATGTAGCCTGGAGTTATCAAAGAAAGATTCAAAGTTGGACTCTCTATGGGTGTGGTTTGTTTAGGCCCTTCAAGAAGTTATCCCTTTATTGCCTGATGGGTTCATTCCAGGAATTATCCCCTTTCCACGTCTGAGCCTGGAACCTCATTAAAGGATTGCCTGGGTTAGGTATCCAGGAATCCAGAGTCCCTTCCCTTGTGTTCAGAACTGCGGAGAATGACAACTGGGAAACCATGTTGATGAGGATCTCAGTCACAGTAGTAGTGTTTAGCTTTGGACTGTTCTGGAATTACATACAGCCTATAGCTACTGACCATCAGCTATTTGATTTCTGAAGGGTGTAACCATTAAGCTTTTGCTGTGGGATTTCCTACAATAAAGAAATCTCACTGATTCGGGTGTCCAGTGTCAGATTTAGGGATGTACGAATCCCTTACCTGGTTCCGGTCAGGGCATCCACTGGTGGGTGGAGGCGTTCCGTCCCTCCCCCCGGAATCCTCAACGGGGGGGAGGCAATCCGGTTCTCCCCCCTGGAATCCTGCCTGGCCGGCTTTGCTCTGTGGCGGCTCTGCAGAGCAGTCGGCCAGGGCCGTCCGCAGCCGGACTTCAGGCAGCGGACGGGCTGCTGCAGATGCAAATGGTGGCCGCTGTAGCGGCCACCATTTGAATCCTTCCAGGCTTCTGTGATAGGCTACGTAAGTATTTACATAGCCTATCACGGCATGCCCCCCCAAAAAAAACAACGGCGTACGCAAATGGCGGCAGCTACGGCGGCTGCCATTTGCGTTCCCTATTTTTTGCCATTTTATCCTACATAAATATTTACGTAGGCAATTACAGCGAAAAAAAGGGAACGGCAAATACCATAGTAGGCGCTATTTGCGTTCATTTTTTCCCCGCCGTTTTATCCTACGTAAATATTTATGTAGGCTTTTATGGCGAAAAAAAAAACAGAAATGCAAATAGCACCCACTACGCTATTTGCGGTTCCCTTTTTTTTTTTGCCATAATTGCCTACGTAAATATTTACGTAGGATAAAACGGCAAAAAATAGGGAACCCAAATGGCGGCCTCCATAGCCACTGCCATTTGTGTACGCCATTTTTTTTCCCCTTGGCTTGCCGTGATAGGCTACGTAAATACTTACATAGCCTATCATGGCAAAGACCAGAATGCAAATGGCAGCCGCAGCAGCTGGTCAAAAGACCAGCCGCTGCCGCTGCCAAAGCCGCCACTGGAGCCTCCACCATCCGGAACATCCACCCCAGGTAAGCTTCGTCCTGGGGGGGATCCGCGGGGGTGGCAGGGGGGTGGCAGGCCATTCTGCCATGGATTTCGGGGGGCCAAATGCCAGTGCATTTGGCCTCACTGAAATCCGTGGTGGAATTCTCCGCCATCCCTTGTCAGATTGCCTGAGCATATGTGTTGGGGGGATTGGGAAATCTGATAGGCACCAGGTTGAGGAAAGCAGTTTTAGAGCATCCTGTTTTGCATTGCAGGAAAGGTTTTGTCAGCTATGGACAGTGTTTCTCCTCCAAGCCTGGTTTCCCATATTCTCCTTCCCTTCACTCTTCCAGTTTTTTGTCTGCCTAAGACACCAGTCTCAGTTCAACATTTACACAGGGATACACCAAGGGCCAAACCTTATGACTGAATAAGTGTAAAATGGCCCCTGGGTGGATATGGGCTGATTTGCCCTTACCTAAGCATCTCCAATTAAAAGACCTCAAGCCACAGGTTGAGAAAGGGCCCCAAGGACCTTGGAGAGCCACTGCCAGTTGAAATTAGCTGGCAGGAAGATGAAAACATTCATATGGCGAAATCCGTTACACGAAAGCCATAGCTCAGTGACAGAACCCATGCAAAAGGTCTCAGATTTAATAGAATTTGGGTAATGCAGTCTAAGTTCCAGATCCTTCTCTCCAGAGAAGGAGGAGATACAGATGGGCTCAAAGGCTGGCTGGCTGGCTGGCTGGTGGAAAAAAGGCCCAACTGGAGATGCATGAGAAATGTGTTTCAGTTAGGGATGTCAGAGAATCCCACCATGGATCTCGGTGAGGCTGAATGCCAGTTCATTCAGCCCTCCAAAATCCATGGTGGAACAAAGCCCCCCCTGCCCCCCCACCCCACGAAAGGTGCGCGAAATGGGACACCTTCCTGCTGCCGTTCACGCTGACTTGCGAATGGTGGCCATGTCCACAGACTCCATTCGCTTGATCACTGTAGCCGTGATAGGCTACGTAAATACTTACGTAGCCTGTCACGGCTAACGCAGGGACGCCATTTGCATCCCTGCAGAAGCCGTGATAGGCTGCTTAAGTATTTACGTAGCCTATCACAGCAAAAAAAGGGAACGCAAATGGTGGTGGCTATGGTGGCCGCCATTTGCGTTCCCTTTTTTTTCACCGTGATAGCCTATGTAAATATTTACGTAGGCTATTACGGCAAAAGAGGGGCAAAAATGGCAAAGTGGCCGCCATTTGCGTTCCCTTTTTTTTCTCGTCATAATAGGCTACGTAAATATTTACATAACCTATCATGGCAAAAAAAAAAGGGAACGCAAATGGTGGCCACCGTAGCTGCTGCCATTTGCGTTCGCTGTTTTGTTTTTTGTTTTGTTGTGATAGGCTACATAAATATTTACGTGGCCTATCACAACAAAATACAGGAATGCAAATGGCGGTGGCTATGGCAGCCGCCATTTGCGTCCCTGCAGGCTGCCCAGAGGCTGGATGTCCGGCTGCGGGCGGCCCCGGCTGGCGGCTCCATGGTGTCTCCACAGAGTGGAGCCGGCCGGAGAGAATTTTGGGGGGAGGGATGGAGTGCCTCCCCCCAACCGCGAATGTCACCCTTGGAAAAGGTTAGTGACTTTCGTACATCCCTAGTTTCAGTTCATTTTTGATCATGATTTACCCAGTTCACAACTTTCAGACTGAACACAGATTCAGATGCAATCTGAGCAGTTGAGCTTACATTTGGTCTGATTTGTGGCCCCCCCCAAAAAAATATGCCCAACAGTATGTGTGTATTTGAAAGATGCACATAAAAAGTGTGTACTTTAGAAAAATGTGCACAAATACACTTTAATCCATGGAAGAAGAATACATACATTTCAACGGTGCACACAATTACTGTGTTCCTTTGGGAAAAAATATATGTATGAAAATACACATGGATTCTCATGTGAAACAAAAGGGAGGGAGGGAGGGAGGAAAGGAAAGGAAAGGAAAGGAAAGGAAAGGAAAGGAAAGGAAAGGAAAGGAAAGGAAAGGAAAGGAAAGGAAAGGTTGCAATCTGATACAGACTTGAGTTGGAATGAGCTTCAAGATGGAATTTGGAGAACTTCAGTGAGCTGGAGTTTCCCTATGCCCCACTCACAGAAGCAGCCACCCCATTGAATGTGATTCCCCAAACAGTGTTCCAAAGGAGTCTTTGCAATATTTATTTAGTTGTGGAGTTTTATGTCTGCACCCCCCCCCCCATCATTTGAGGCAGGGAATGATTTAAAATAATTTAAAAAATTCTAGGAGGATAAAATTGCCTCCGGAGCCATCTTTGATATTTCCATTAGGGCAGAAATGTGGGGTGGAGGTCTAGGGCCTTGCTCTGCAGAATATTCTGGGGGTGCACAAATGCAGCAGGGCTGGTTTTCCACATTTTGAAGTAAGTGAAGCCATACACAATACCATCCAGAGAAGGAGTTCCCCATAAGGCCATTACATCCAGAGTCCAAAATTACCTCATGGCACAACTGCACACCTTCTTTTCCAGGTGTGTACCCCTCTTACTTATTATTGATGTTTCCATCCCTTCTCATTCATTCCACCCCCACCCCAATTCCCATGATCCCTCACTATTATGGGAATCATGGGATTCAACTCCCATGATCCCGCACTATTAGCTATGTTGATGGGAGTTGTAGGCCAAAAATCTGGAGGCCCACAAGTTGCTCACCTTTTTCCTCCATAGTTGAGCTTGTTGACCTGTGTCTTTGTCTGAATCTGAAAAGATTACAATATATTTTCAATTCTGTATGCTAAATCTCAGTAGTGGACTTAATTATTGCCAACTGCTTCTGGTATACACTAGTCAATTATATATATTTTCAAATCTGCTCTTATACAAATATTGAAAATTCAGGCTTAATTCGGTATATTAAAATGCTCCCCATACAATGGATTTAAGCATAATAAAATATGTGGAGATTATTCACACCAGACAGTTTTCCTTCTGTTTCTTTTGATAACACTAATTTTTAAATGGAAGTTTATGGGACTCAGGCTTTTCCTGTTGAGAGAGAAAAAAATACAGGCAAAGAAAAGTCAATTAAAAAAAAAAGAAATCTGCTGAGATAAATGCTACATCAGTTTAAGAGGTGTGTTGCATTTTTGTAACATTCATGAATTAATAATATCAAGGTGGAAAGGACAAAAGAAATATGTTAACATTATTAACTAATAGCTCCTTTCCTTGAAGGAGGGGGAAAACACTTGCAAAGCAATTTTCTCAATTCCCAGTGGACTGATTCCTTATCCCCCCCCCCTTTTTCAACTGCACTTTTCATTCGTTTGATAAATTGTAAGGATTTTAATTTCCTTTTTCATTACTGTTTGAATTATAAATACAAGACTAAGCCAGATTCTGAGGATTGTACATTTGATGGAGTAGAACACGAATCGTATATTTTATTAATCATTCTAAATAGCTTGATGATAAGAAAAGCTCAACGAACGCCAAGAGGGCAGTTGACACCCTGAGTGCAAGCCAAAGGAAGCCGTAGCAAAATGTCACCTGCGAATTCCTCCTGTTTGTTGGAAGCTGGAACACTTGAAGCCTGCAGATAATATATTATTTAGAATTTTGTGAAGCTGGAAAACAGGAAATTGTGGTCTTGGCTTTCAAAAAACATTTGTTGTTTGCTTTCTTTGAGTTTTATGCATCACCAGGGCTGTCTCCAGGACCTGGGCAAGCTGAACACTGCCTTACTAGATTGGTGGGTCACTGGCTGCCATTTTAAATTTCGCACACCCGTTGTGTAAATTCAGTCCTCCTGTTTAACCTCTGAACCTGCATCAAATGGGTCCGAAGCACCCCAGTGGGTAACCAGGCTAATCCCAACAGGTAATCATTCTAAGTGCCACTCTCAGAAATCATTTTAAGTCTCAAACCTAGAAATAACTCTAAGTCCCAAACTCAGATAGCATTCTAAGTCCCAAGGACTAAGAGTCTAAAAAGGTCTATAGTTACCAAAGTCCGTGGGTCTGGTGGCACGGTAGAAAGAGGGGAGTGGAGCAGCGGAAGCATCAGTAGCAGGAACAAAAGACACCACCCCCGGAGCTCCCATTCCCTGGGCTTTTATACCCCTGCGCTGGTCAAAGGTGGGGCCCAAAGAGCAATGAGACAATCAGCCTCTAATAGGAAATGGGGTGCACGTAGTTAGAGCATTTGCTCACCAATCAGAAACAAGGTGTCCCATCTGTCTCCCATAATTTCATGTGTCTGGGGAACGTGTCTGGCACCATTACAAATGGGCTACTTTGAAATGTCCCAGCATATGACCCAAAGTCTACCCTCTGGGCATGCTATCTTGATTGACACATTGCTCTTGGGTATATCTTCTTTGAACTCCCGGTCACCTTTGGCCATTTTTGGTCATATCTGCCCAAATGCCTCCTCCTAGTTGTCGCTCGTGCCTAGGCCTACACTTCCCTGCCCAACTAGCATTGAGTAGGGACATTCTCTTATCAGCAGGTGTACACCATGAGAAGTCAAAAACAGTACTTTTCCTCCTCTCAGTAGGCATCTGAGCATGCTCAGTTCTGCTGTTCATCTCACTTAGACGTTGTAGTGACACCAGGGATGTTGGAGTAATCCACAATCAATTCAAATGAGTTGGGATCTGTATGAATCCAGCCTGAAGATTCCGCAGTGCACCACCTTTTCCCAAGTCACATGGGTTTGGAAGAAGATTTGTGCAAGCTTCAATTGGCACTCATGCACACGCGCACTAATGTGCTAATGCGCCAATGCGCGTTAGTGGAAGCAGAACATAATTCTGGTAAGAAAAAATAAAAATCCAATTCCATGAATGATGAAATGAAGGACTCCTGACAATCCATGAAACACAGACAAAACGTATTTAACAAGATCCATACATCCATAAATGTCACTCTGGGGCATCATGACAGAAATTTGAAATGGTGCGACAGTAACAATGGTGGTCCCTGCTGGGATATTTGGACACTGGAAGCTCCCTGTGGATGCTGGCTGCAGATATCATCCCTGAACATCACTACCAAGGAGAGCAAATTGTCTTCCACAGTTACAAATTCTAGAATATATATAATGGATTGGATCCAGGGGTGGCAGCTTTGATCGCCACCCCTCAGGACTGGGGATGGACGGAACACTTACCTTCCGTTCCGTTCTGTTTCCACAGTGGGGGGGAGGTGCTCCGTCCCTCCCCGCGGAATCCTCAACGGTACCCACCATGATTAGCGTACGCTGGGGTTTTTTCCCCCTGCCGTGATAGGCTACGTAAATACTTACATAGCCTATCACGGCCTCCGCAGGGACACAAATGGCGTCCCTGCATTAGCCATGATAGGCTACGTAAGTATTTACGTAGCCTATCATGGCTATGAAGAGGAGGAAGCAAATGGCGGCTGTAGGACGGCCGCCATTCCCAAAGCAGCACGGACAGGAGCAGATAAGTGCTGTGTTTTGCACACGTTTTGTGGGTTGAAGGTGGCGGGGACTTCGCCCCACATGCCTTTTGTTGGTTGGGGGGCAGGGGCTTCGTTCTGCCACAGATTTTGGGGGGCTGACTGCACTGGCATTCAGCCTCACCAAGATTCGTCACAGAATTATCTGACATCCCTACTCAGGACTGCCCAATTTGGGGATGGGAGGCCTTCCCCTGTCACTGTCCCCCAGGCCACAAAATTCCAGGTGGTTGAGGTGAGTTGGCCTCAAAAGGTAATCCTTACCTTACAGCTGGGACCACAAAACCCTGAGCTGGAAGCCTTAGACATTACCAGTCACCAGAAATGGGGCCTCTGAATGCTCACCAACCCTATTCCCCACCAAACGGGAATACCTGCCTACTTAGCAAATGTGACCAAATCAACGTAAATATTTAAATAAGACCCAAACCACTTGAAATCAACTCCCAATCCCACTTACAGTGTGACGCAGACACAAAGACACATAGCCAAAGCCAATCTGATTATAAGGCAGTAATTCCTACTAGGATCCCAGAAGGACAACCAGGATAACACACGCGACATAGAATAACACACACAGCATAGAGGGTGGGAGGCAGGGAGCTGCGCTTCAAGGATGGTGAAGGGAGGTAAACACAGCCTAAAATGACTGGTAAGCCCCTCCCAGTGGTTCCACTTCTGAATGCCAATGGTGTCCCTCTCTTCTCCCCCCCCCCGCAAAATCCTTCCTGCAGCCGGGCAAGCTGGATGTGGGGGGAGGTACTTCCCCCCACTTTAGTAGGTATTTCTTGCTGGAGGGCTCAGTGAGCGGTCCGGAAGCATCCTGCAGCCTCCTGCTGACCATGTGAGCCACCATTTTTATGGAGGATGGGGAGTCTAGATTTTTGTGTATCTAATGTTGCACTCCGCAGTGGCCATAAAGGGCCATTTCCACAACTTTCAATACACAAAATGGGAAGAAATGGCCCTTTATGGTGGCTATTGAGCCTAACATTAGACACACGGAAGTCTAGAGTCCCCATCTTCTGTAAAATGGCAGCTTGCATGGAGGATGGCTGGCTGTGGAGCGCTCCCAGATGGGTCCAGTAAGTCCAGGCAGCTTGCGCGGCTCAGTGGGCAGGGGTCACAGCTTGCCATGCTGTCTTCAAGGGGAATGAGCAGGGGAGGGGTCAACAGACTCCTAGACCCAGTTGGGCACCCATGACATCCCTAACTGTAGCTCCCCACCCCCACCAAACTGGGACAAGGTGTCACAGAATCATTACTGAATCCTTTCAGGTCACTGGGGCCCTGCAATCTCCCAAGAATGCAATGTGATGAAGCCAGGCCTTCTGAGTTATTCTGAGATCCCAGATTCCCATTTCCACTCAACGCACAGCCTCTGTCCCATCAGTGACTGCTGTAAATTACCCACAATTCATTGAAACCCAAAACATGCTGCAGCGGAGATAAATGATGAAAGGGAGATTTTTATTTTTATTTTAAACGACGTATGCTCTTTTTTTCACCAGCTTAATAAATATTTTATTTTTCCCCACGGAATAATGGGTCCTGTTTGGTTTGTGTAACATGCTAGTTTCCTCATGGGCCAAGTGAAATATGTATAGCGATACTGTGAAATGTGGAAAGGGAGGGGGAGACACAGGGCAACTCCAACTCTGTTGTTTGTGGCACTGATCCAAAGTCTGACTGAGCGCTATCAGCTTTGGCACTTCTCCCGTCAAGCACTGTAATGGTATATGCCGCTTTTCACTGCACAGTCTGTCATTATTACTGCTCGAAGAAATCCCTCTTCATGTGGAGAAAGAAATTGGCTGATAGTTTGCTTTTCTGGTCACATAACCTCCATTGTATAGAGTATTTTGTTACAGAGCTGTAACTGATTCTCCTCCTCCTTCTTGTGCCAGAGGTAAAAATGCTTCCCAAATTCTCCTCACCTGGATTTATCTAGGGGTGCACGAAAGTCACTTACCTGGTCTCGCGGCTTGCTTTGCGGTGGGGAGGAGGCGCTTCGCTGCTCCCCCCGAAGTTCAGGCCGGGAGGGAGGCTTCCCTCCTCGCCCGGCTGAAATTCAGGCCGGGGGGGAGGCTTCCCGCCTCGCCCGGCCGAAATTCAGGCCGGGGAGAAGCGCCCCATCTCCCCGGCCACGAACTTCAAAAGAAACAAAAAACAAAAAAAACCGCCCCTGTGATAGGCTACGTAACGATTAACGTAGCCTATCACGGCTAGATCTGCAAAGTCAGCTGTGATAGGCTACGTTAATCGTCACGTAGCCTATCACGGGTGACTTTGAAAAAAAAAAAGCGCGTACGCAAATGGTGGCCCCCATAGGGAGCCACCATTCGCGTTCCTTATTTGGTCCCTGTAGTCTACGTAAAGATTTACGTAGACTACGGCGAAAATAAGGGCAACGCTATTTGCGTTGTCCTTATTTTCGCCGTAGTCTACATAAATCTTTACGTAGACTACAGGGACCAAATAAGGAATGCGAATGGCGGCTCCCTGTGGGGGCCGCCATTAGCCGTACGCGCTTTTTTTTTTTTTAAGTCACCCATGATAGGCTACGTTACGATTAACGTAGCCTATGACAGCTGACTTTGCAAATCTAGCCGTGATAGGCTACGTTAATCGTTACGTAGCCTATCACAGGGGCGTTTTTGTTTTTGTTTTACTTTGCTTGTAATGGCGGCGGTGGCAGACAGTCGAAAGACCGGCTGCCGCCCCTGCCCCTGACGAAGACCTGCCGAACCGCCACCGGGACCCGCCGCTGGGAGGGACATTCGTGAAAGATAAGTCCCATCCCGGGGGGGGGTGGAGAAGCTCTCCCCGAACAACCTTCGGAGGACTGAATGCGTTGGCGCTCGACCCCCCGAAGTTTCAGGGAGAAATTCTCTCCCATCCCTAGATTTCTCCCCAGATATAGGAAATGTGAAAAAACTTGGTAGAGTTTTTGAAGTGGAATTAATGTATTATTAATCTTCAATTGTTGCTTATGCCAGGACAGTGGAAATGGATTAGTTGTTCCCCGTTGGTTGCCAAACGTGTTGTATCACAGCTAAAGATGCTGGAGAAATCCGCTGCAGACCCAAATGAGACCGAATGCCCAGGAATCTGACTTCCAGATTCCGCAGTGGACCAGCCACAATTTACACATAAGGAGGTGCTTTATGGCTACAACTGCCATAAACTATGCAATTTACCGCTGTAATTTCCCCGTGTTAGGCTAATGGCAGTCGCCATTAACATACTTCACCCTTTAGACAGCCAGAGAGCTGCCCCATGAACTGCAGTGGATGTGCCGGGCCTCCGGTGAAATCCACGGGGCCTTAGGCATCCTGGATTTCCCCACAGCAGACACCCCTCAGCCCAGACTGGATGTCAGAGGGTTTGCCCGTGCCTATTTGCAGCAATATAAAAGCAAACACAATCCACCAATCCACCAACAGAAAGAAGACCTATCCTTTCTGACTATACATGAACTTCGGGATGTCGTATGAATTCAGTTTGGGTGTCGAGCTTGGTGAGTTTCCACCAGCTTGGCTCCCCAGATGCCAGCTACAGATCCCCAAGCTTGCCCAACTTGGTGTGCACTCAGTCGGGTACGTTCATGGTTCCCCACTTGTCTGAGAGCCACCATTTTGTGCAAAATTGCAGGTAAGCTTTTTCGGGAAATTGCCATTTTCCACGATCAGATCAGACCACCTGGACTTTTGCGTAAATCATGCTATTTAGAGCTGTCATTTTGAGCAAAATGGCAGTTTTCAGAAATAGCATACCTGCGATCTTGTGCAAAATGGCAGCTTGGGAACAAGCAAGATGCCGTGAGCTCTTGCCAGGCACCTACAGACCATCTGGCAGCTTATCACACATGCATCCCAGGGTCAGGCAAACAGTGGGAGTCCAGCGAGTGTGAGAGGCAGGTGCAGGGGGAGTTTACCCATCTCTACATGAACTAGTTGCATATTGATGATTACAGAATTAGACGCTGTAACATATAGCTTGGTAAGCTATATAGTAAGGCTGCACTGAACCCTATGCCTAGTCATAGGTAAAATGTTTTCTTTATGACACCCCTGTAAATTGAAGCTTGGGAAATGAGTAGGGATGTACGAAAGTCACTTATCTTGAACAAAATTTGATTGGTGGGGGGGGGGAGGTGCTCCATCCCTCCCCCTGAAATTCTGGCTGGGGGGGAGGCGCTCCGTCCTTCCCCCAAAAAAAAATTCTGGCCGGGGGGGAGGCGCTCCATCCTTCCCCCCAAAAAAAATTCTGGCCGGGGGGGAGGCGCTCCATTCTTCCACCCACGAATCCTGGCCGGCAGGGCTGCAAATGGTGCCGGCCAGGCTGCAAATGTTGGCGGCCGTATCTGCCACCGTTTGCGTCCCTGCAGTCAGCCGTGATAGGCTACGTACATGTTTACGTAGCCTATCACAGCTGAGTAAAAAAAAAAAAACCCGCACATACGCAAATGGCGGCACCCATGGGCACCGCCATTTGCGTTCCTTATTTTGGCACGTCTAGTCTATGTAAACATTTACGTAAATGTTTACGTAGACTAGACGTGCCAAAATAAGGAACGCAAATGGCAGCGCCCATGGGCGCCGCCATTTGCGTACGCACAGTTTTTTGTTTTTTGTTTTACTCAGCCGTGATAGGCTATGTAAACATTTACGTAGCCTATCACAGTATTTTTTAAAAATCTAGCCGTGATAGGCTACGTAAATCTTTACGTAGCCTATCACTTTTTTTGTTGTTGTTGGTTTTTTTACTGGAAATGGCGGTGGCAGCAGCCAGTTGGAAGACCGGCCGCTGCCGCTGGAGCCACTGCCGCCAGGAGGATTCACCCAAGGTAAGTCCCGTCCTGGGGGGGCAGGGGGGCAGACCGTTTTGCCACCAATTTCGGGGGGCCGAATGCGCTGGCATTTGGCCTCCCCAAGATTCGTGGCGAAATTATCTGACATCCCTAGAAATGAGCTAAATATATGACTGCAGCATTTCAGATTGTGGGTTCCATTGACACTCTGCACTGTAGCCTTGGTTGCAGAGTTCTGTTATGGGTCAGATCTTTAGCAGGAGATATGTCAGGTTTCTCAAGAAAGCAAGACAGGAAGAGATCAGCAACATGGAAAGCTGCAAGAGGCTAAAAGTTGTCTGTAGGTTGCTCCAAGAAGAAAGATCAAGACTGAACCTTAAATAATAGTTGAGCTGTTTTTAGGCTGGTTGACTCCACTTTCACATTGACTCTTAATGGCCTGTTTTAGCAGCTGCAATGGTGTGGAATTAGCTGTAGCATGCAAGTGTCATTAGTAGGGATGTGCAAACTCACCCCTGTCCGGGTTCTCCAGGCACTCACCAAGCTCCTAGACTGCACTTGAGTCCCTCCCACACTCAGCAAGCAGCCTGCACTCACCGCAGCAGCCTCATTGAGCTCCACAGTTGCCATTATTTGAAAAATAAAATGGTGATCGCAAAAATGTGCATATTTGTGTATGTGCAAAAAGCTTCACTTTCACAAAGATGTGCATTTCGCTCATATGCGAATATGTGCATTTTTGCAATTGCCATTTTATTTTTTTAAAAAATGGCAACCGCAGAGCTTCATAAGGCCACTGCGGTGCATGCAGGCCACTCGCCAAGCGCGAGCAGGGGGTGAGTAGGGGGAGGGGCTCAATGAGTGGGGCTCAGGGGTGTGGGCAAGGGGGGTTCCGCTGGATTCCTGGATGGCACCTGCACCATCCCTAGTCATTAGCCGGAGTCCTTACAGTCTGAAGCTGGTACATCAATTTCTTCTGGATGTAAAGAAACCACCCTCCAGGATCTTTGTAAAATAGGACACATGGCCACCTACCCATAACTCTCAGGAGTGTCTTTTCAGAGGTAAAGGGACTGTTGTGAGAAGGATGCTACTGAGTGTATGACTCTTCCTACAGTAGGGATGTACAAGAATTGTGTTCCTCTTTGCAAACCATGTGAACATGTCCTATTCACAAACCTGAATGTGAACACAAGCAGGAGCATGAGTCAGACAAGCGTGTGGCTGCCCGTTGCCTCCCCAAGCTGCCATTTTGAGTAAAAATAGAAGCTCTTCTTTTTTCATAAGTAACCATTTTCAAAAATGGTGGCTGTAAAGGACCCATTTATGCAACATTACAGGTGTAAAAGAGACAATGTATAATTTATAAACCTCTATGGCTGCCGTTTGTGAAAATGGTTACTTACGAAAGAAAAAAAATATGAGTTCACCTTGTTACACAAAATGGTGGCTTGGTAAGGCAGTGGGTGGCCGTGCTTCATTTGCCTGCTGCTTACAGACCACCTGCTGTTCACCACAAGTGGCAAGCAGGGGCAGGCAGCTGTTGTGGGTCCAGTGAGCAGAGTGTGAGGCAGGTGGAGGTGAGTCCATCCATCTCTAATTGGGGATGATAGTGAGTAACTATACTGTATCAGACCATGGGTTCTGATGATGCTCAGTGACGTTGCTTGGGTTCCAGGGTTCTACTTTGGATCATATCTTTAGCAGAGGTTAGGCCAGCTTCTCAGGAAAGCAAGACAGGAAGAGATCAGCACCATGAAAAGCTCTGAGTAGGGATGGGTGACTGAGCATTGTTTGTGGTCACCAGGATAATTTCTCCAGACATAATTTTGCTGTTGATCTCAGGCCTGATTCCCATTCATATTCAGTGAACATCAGGGCCTGCTCCAGTTGGAATCCCCCCACCCTCATAGAGCTAACTGACATCCATGGCCCTGTGAGGAAGAAGAAGGAGCAAGAGAGCAGGCAAAGGGAGCATCAGGGCCTGCTCCATTTGGACTGCCCCTCCTTTCAGAGATGAGATGGGGGAACAGGGCCATCCCACCATCCCTGCTGACAGTTTACCTAATTCTTTTTTCTCCCCTCCCGATCACCTTTTCCTTGTGTGTCGTGTCTTTTTTAGATTGTAAGCCTGCGGGCGGGGACTGTCTTCTTTGTTCATTGATTGTAAGCCACTCTGGGGGCCTTTTTTGGCTGAGGAGCAGGATAAAAATACAATAAATAAATAAATAAATAAATATTTGCAGTCGCCACTAGGGATGTCAGAGAATTTCTCCACGAATCTCCAGGAGGCCGAATGCCAATGCATTCGGCCCCCCAAAATTGGTGGAGAAATTCTCTGACACCCCCCGTCCCCCCCGGGATGGGACTTACCTTGTGCGAATGTCCCTCGCGGCGGTGGGTCCCGGCGGCGGTTCGGCGGCCGTTTGGCGGTGGCCGGTCTTCCGACTGGCTGCCACCGCCGCCATTTCTAAGTAAAGTAAAAAAAAAAAAGTGATAGGCTACATAAAGATTTATGTAGCCTATCACGGCTAGATTTTCAAAGTCAGCCATGATAGGCTACGTAAATCTTTACGTAGCCTATCACAGCTGACTTTGAAAAAAAAAAATCGTGTACGCAAATGGCAAAGAGCAGGGATGCAAATGCCGCTACGCCATTTGCGCCCCTGCTGTTTCCATGATAGGCTACATAAGTATTTACGTAGCCTATCACAGTAAAGGCAGCCACACAAATGGCAGCCACTATGACATTTGCATAGCTGCCTTGCAGGAGCGCAAACAGCGTAGTGGCCACCATTTGCATCCCTGCTCTTTGCTGTGATAGGCTACGTAAATACTTACATAGCCTATCACAGCAGCCTGGCAGAATGTAAATGGCAGCTGCTACAATGGCCACCATTTGCAGCCGCAGCAGCCCGGCCACGGCTGGAACTCCGGCTGTGGATGGCCTTGGCCGGCAGCTCCGCAGAGCCTCTGTGGAGTGGACCCGGCCAGGGAGGATTCCGGGGGGAGGGATAGAGAGCCTCCCCCCCACTGTGGATGCCCCTGCACAGAGCCAGGTAGGGGATTCATACATCCCTAACAAAATTGAACCTGGAAACACAAATTAAATGCGAGCACATGTCCAGCAATTTGCAAACATTTGGGGCGGACAAGTGCTTGTGCTTGTGATAGTGTCCAAGGCTTCAAACATGGCATGTTATGTGAGCAAAAAGAACGTTCTCATACATCTGAATAGTGGTGGGCTAGAAACCATACAGGAATGTCTTATGTTCCTCCAACAAGGATCAGATCAACTGAGACTTAAATAGAAATGTAGTGGCCTTTAGGCTAGTTGGCTTTGTCTACACACTGATTGAGGCTTAGTCTCTTAAAAAGGCCTGCCCTGTTTTAGCAGTCTCATGCTGCAACATGCTAGTTTCCTCATGGCCCAAGTCCTCAGAGTCTGGGGATGTGACCTCCTCTGGATGCAGGAAGCCAGCTACTGGGGGCTTTCTGGAGAACTGGGTCTTGGGGAGGTGGAAGCCTCATGATGCCTTTCCATGGTAGAGTCATCTCCCTGAACCATTAACCAAAGGAGGCTGGTGGCTCCAATGTCCATAAGGAAGTGAATCCACTCTGGGTTTCAGTCAGAACTCTAATGGATTTCTCCAAGGTATGGACCCTCCTCAGAGGACAAGGTGTTAGGATCATCTGAGTATGAGAGTTTGGGTCCCTGGTCCATGACAGTAACAACCAACTCTTAATAAGAATCAGAATGTGTATTAAGACAAAGCCCAAAAGGTACCATTAAGAGAAGAATGTTTACAAATCCTTCCAATAGACTGCTGAAAAACCAATGAGAGCTTTCAAATCCACCCCATCGCATAGAAATGCAAGCAAAGAAGTGGAGAATTAAAGTTTGATTTCTCAAAAAGGGATTTTAAACATTCTTCACGCCGCCACCCCCACCCCCTTGAAGATTGCTAGAAGGTTTCCTGGAGCGGAATTCTTTGAAATGGATGGCAAAGTTATTGCTGGTTCCAGTGGGCACCGGAGGAGAACGTGAAGTCTAATTCTTCCAAAGTAAATTATTTATAACCAGAGAAGCGAGGCAGACTGAAGTGGGAAATGATATTTTGTTTGCTGCAATGTTTCTGTCTGTTTGTCTGTCTTTCTCTGTCTCTCCCTCTCTTCCCCTTTCTGCTCTCTAAATTTCAGGAATAAGTGAATCAATTTCACCGTTGCAAATCTGCTTCTCTTTTTGTGCACTTGTCAAGATGGTTGACCTTTTATAAATACAAACCCAGCCCTGCCTGTGTGTAATGGTGCCTGGAGGAATTGCAGGCAAATGTAAATGGCCCTCAGCCAACTCCTTGTGTGCGGCTCACTCGGGCCTCTTAATTTATGGAAGTCTCATTAGCAAATGTAAAATGTCCACAGGAGAAAGCTGCCCTCATACGTCCCGATGGACTATTCCCAAGACTGATCTTTCTATGCATCATTAATAAAGAGCAAAGAGCTGCAGGACTTTTCACAACCTACATGGTGAACCATTTCGAGCCAGGCTGAAATCCTCCAAGGAGGAGTATTCTAATGTAACTGAGTAATAAAAGCAAAACGTCACATTGCTTAGCTTGCCAACGTCTCTCAATATGTCTAGGGATGTCAAAGAATTTCGCCACGAATCTCAGGGAGGCCGAATGCCAGCGCATTCGGCCCCCCAAAATCGGTGGCGAAACGGTCTGGCCCCCCACCCCCCCGGGACGGGACTTACCTTGGGCGAATCTCCCTGGCAGCGGCGGCTCCGGCGGCGGTTTGGCAGCGGTTCGGCGGCTGCGGCAGCGGCGGCTGGTCTTCCAACCGGCTGCCACCGTTGCCATTTCCAAGTTTTAAAAAACAAAATAACGTGATAGGCTACGTAAATCTTTACGTAGCCTATCACGGCTAGATTTTTAAAAAATACCGTGATAGGCTATGTAAATGTTTACATAGCCTATCACAGCTGAGTAAAAAAACAAACAAACGCGCATACACAAATGGTGGCGCCCATGGGCGCCGCCATTTCCGTTCCTTATTTTGGCATGTCTAGTCTACGTAAACATTTACGTAGACTACAGCGAAAATAAGGGGAACACAAATAGCGTAGACGTAAATGTTTACATAGACTAGACATGCCAAAATAAGGAACGCAAATGGAGGCGCCCATGGGCGCTGCCATTTGCATAAGCGCGGGGGGTTTTTTTGTTAACTCAGCCGTGATAGGCTACATAAGCATTTACGTAGCCTATCATGGCTGACTGCAGGGACGCAAACAGCGGCAGCTACGGCCACTGCCATTTACAGACCCAGCTGGACAGGATTCACGGCGGGAGGGACAGGGCGCCTTCCCCCCGGCCAGAATTTCGGGGGGGGAGGGACGGGGCGCCTCCCCCCGGCCAGAATTTCAGGGGGGAGGGACAGGACGCCTCCTCCCCAGCCAGAATTTCAGGGGGAGGGACGGAGCACCTCCCCCCCCACAAATCAAATTTTGTAAAAAGTAAGTGACTTTCGTACATCCCTAAATGTTGCATGGACAAAACTGTTTCTCATTTTATAAAAAGACCACCAGCTATATTGCTGGCTTTATAGAAAGGTATGTTATACCTAGCAAAACAACCACTTGGGTTGGGGGCAGAGTGACAGACCACACATTGCACAAATCCCCAAGGGAGTGAATACATGTCCCTCAGTGCACATGGCACAAGGAGGAATGGTCCACCCCCATACCCTGGGGTCACTCTAATCCAGGGGTGCAGGACCTAAGAACATCAGAGAAATTGCAAAGAGAGCAAATGAGTTCAGATTTCTATGAATCCAATGCACAGATTCCACAGTGGACTGGCTTTTCCTGAGTTGCGTGGATTCCGCAGACTTGTGGAGCATTTAAAAAAAATCCTGGAATTTTATGCAAATTTAGTTGTAGAAAAACACGTACATTTTTTAAAAAAACCTACAGGCTGAAAATACACATTTCCCCCATAGGCTAAAGAATGAGAACGGGGGGGGGGGGATTTGTGCATTTTCGCAAGTGCAAATTTGCGCGAATGCGAATCCAGGAAATTGGAAAAAAATCTAATTCTGTCAATGAGCTGACGACGGAACGAATGGCATCTGTCAATCCATGAGATGCAGACAGAACAGATTTTACAAAACCCATACATCCTTATCAGAACCCCAAATCCAGCCTGCTTGAGGAGTCTGGAGTTCTCAGGAGTCTTGAGGAGTTCTGGAGTTCTGAATCTGGAGTTCTGGAGTCTGGAGTTCTGAGGAGCTTGAGGAGTCTGAAGTTCCAGTAATCTGAAGTTCCCCAGATTACTACACACTTTTCCCTGACACCACACCCTTTCCCTTGGAAAATGCAATCCTGTACCATCATAAGAACATAAGAAGAGCCATGCAGGATCAGAGCAAGGGTTTATCTAGTCCATCATTCTATCCCCCTGTAGCCAATCAGCTGCTAGTGGGAAATCCAGAAATAGGACCTGCTGTGGAGTACTTTAGTCCTGCTGCTAGTAATTCCCCCTTTGCCCCATTGCCTTCCCACAAAATTGCCCCCCAATATGTCACCCATAAATACTGTTTAATTTGTTTGAACTCTGATGATTCCAAAGCTATCTTATTTGTATATTTATACAAACTTTTCTACCCCACTTTTCAATGTAGATTCTCAGCAGCTTCCCAAATCATACTAAAAATTTGAACGTAAAACATAGGGATGTATGAAAGGTACTTACCTTTCGTGGATTATGTTTATGGTTTGGGGGGAGGCGTTTCATCCCTCCTCCCAGAATCCTCGCTGAGGGGGGAGGAGCTCCGTTCCTTCCCCCCCTGGAATCCTGGCCGGCCGGCTGTGCTCCGCAGCGATTCTGCAGAGCCGCCGGCCGGCTCTGCCAGCAGCCAGACATCCGCTGTGCTCCACTATGCTCCACCGTGCTCCGCCAGCAGCCGGACATCAGCGACATCCGGCTGCTGGCTAGCAGGGACGCTAATGCCGGCGGCCGTAGCCGCTGCCGTTTGTGTCCCTGCAGTCAGCCGTGATAGGCTATGTAAATGTTTACGTAACCTATCACGGCTGACTTAAACAACAACAACAACAACGCGCGTATGCAAATGGCGGCGGCCATGGCTGCCGCCATTTGCGTTCCTTATTTTGGCACGTCTTAGTCTACGTAAACATTTACGTAGACCAAAATGGCGAAAACAAGGGGAACGGAAATAGCGTAGATGCTATGCTATTTGCGTTCCCCTTATTTTCACCGTCTTAGTCTACATAAATGTTTACATAGACTAAGACATGCCAAAATAAGGAACGCAAATGGCGGCGGCCATGGCCGCCACCATTTGCGTACGTGCGTTTTTGTTTTTTAAAAAAAGTCAGCTGTGATAGGCTACGTAAACATTTACGTAGCCTATCACGTTTTTTGTTTTGGTTTTGGTTTTAACCTGGAAATGGCGGCAGCGGCAGCCGGTCGGAAGACCAGCCGCCGCAGCCGCCACCCCCGCCGCCGCCGCACCACTGCCGAAGCCGCCACCGGAGCCGCCACCGCCAGGAAGATCTGCCCAAGGTAAGTCTTGTCCCAGGATGGTGGGGTGGTGGCGGGCCATTCCGCCACCGATTTCGGGGGGCCGAATGTGCTGGCATTCGGCCTCCCCGAGATCCATGGTGGAATTTTTGTACATCCCTAGTAAAACATAATCAAGCAAATGGTTTCATGCAAAAGGGTTAACGAACACACAAGGATGCCAATATCATGAGTAGATGTAATGTTAATCTGTGGCAGCTTTGCCCAGTCAGGGCCCACCTAGATGTTTTGGACATCAA
This sequence comes from Heloderma suspectum, assembly GCF_057233095.1. Classification (NCBI taxonomy): domain Eukaryota; kingdom Metazoa; phylum Chordata; class Lepidosauria; order Squamata; family Helodermatidae; genus Heloderma; species Heloderma suspectum. The sequence continues at coordinate 13,177,250 of NC_139469.1, read as the reverse complement.
CTCCCAACTGGCCCAGTCCACATGGCCTATGGTCAGGCATGCTGCTAGTTGGAGTCCAAAATATGAGGAAGCCTGATCTTTGATATGCCAGAGTAATTATGTGCTCACCATAAGAACTTTTATGAAGACAATGAAGTATATATTTCTCTCTGAAATCTGAGATGTTCAGAGTTTGGTGGAAAGTTTATTCAATTCTTCATTTTTCAATGGGAATACTAAGTCCAATTGTGCACACAGGAAGAGAACCACCACTATCATCAGCAGCCTGCTTGCCTCACATTTGGATGTGCAGACAAGAAGAGAAGTCTTCCCAAGAGGGCCAGCCCGGGACATATCACTGCCTGGGACATACTGTGCCCCCCTTCCATGTACAGAAACTAGTCAGACTGGCAACTGAATCGTATTCCAACACTGGCTGTGGGAGAGCGCCCCACAACACAACATCTGAGGATAGCAGGCTAGCTTAGGGAGTGTGGGACAGGCCTCAAGGCACACAAAACTGTCCTCCAACAGAAAGAATGGTCTGGGGGCTCAGAAGGAATGGCTGACCCCCCCCCCCAGAAACTGCTGCCTGAAGCAGCTACCTCACCCTGTCTTATTGTAGGGCCAACCCTGCTTCCCAACCTGTGCCTTTGACAACTGCATGGCATTGGCAGCATAATTGCACTCCAAACTCCTGTTTAAGCTGCAGCAATAGGAAAACCTACATCAGTTGAATTTCTGTTGGTAGGCATCAGTTAAAGGCATCCAGGAACTTGGTTAACAATTATGTTGTTTAACTTGTTGATGAGATGTGAGTGTCTCTCTGTGTGTGTACTTCTGTGTGTCTAATCCCACTCATTTTTTATTGATGTTTTGCTGTATTATACTTTTGATTGTTATCAACACCAGAACCTCATTGTTGTTGGTGAAGGGTGGTATAGACTATGCTGAAATAAATAAATGATTCTGTAAGAGTTTGTAAAAATGACCAGCAAAATTGTGGACTCCTTTACAGGGAACCTCTAGTGGGGAAAGATGCTGAATAGTGCACTAATAGACGATGGATAGGCAGACTGGTGCCTAGTCCCACCACAATAATGTCTTGGATATTAGAGAAAATCCCTTTGAGCAGAATGTAAGATACAGACAGTAGAATAGTGGAGTAGGGTAGGGGTGTCAGTTCAGAATGGATTGAAAGGGAATACTCCTCTGACACAACTCATAATTAACTGATGGAATTTGGTGGTGATGGTAAAGGGTTTAGACGGCTTTGGGGAAAGTAAATGTGGGGATTACATGTCTATCAATAGCTATTTGCTATGATAGAAAAATGGCATCTCTGTGTTCAGAGGCAAAATGACCACATCCTGGGGACAAATTACAAGGGAAGACCATTTTTTTCCTTAACTTTGCTTAACTTTGTACCCTGGTCTGGAATCCAGTTTTGTTGGTAGGGATGGAGGAGAAATTCATTCCGGTCCTATTTTAATGAAGACTTGCCTAAATTTGCACTTTTGAACCACTGTGTGAATCGGAACTCAGTTATTCTGTGAACATTTTGTAACAGATAGGGGTGCACGAAAGTCACTTACCTGGTCTCGCAGCTTTTTGCGGTGGGGGGGAGGCGCTTCACAGCTCCCCCTGCGAAGTTCAGGCCGGGGGGGGAGGATTCCCGCCTCGCCCGGCCGAAATTCAGGCCGGGGAGGAGGCTTCCCGCCTCGCCGGGCCGTGAAATTAAACGTTTAAAAAAAAAACGCCCCCGTGATAGGCTACGTGACGATTAATGTAGCCTATCATGGCTAGATCTGCAAAGTCAGCCGTGATAGGCTACGTAAATCATCACGTAGCCTATCACGGGTGACTTAAAAAAAAAAAACGTGTACGCAAATGGCAGCCCCCATAGGGAGCCGCCATTCGCGTTCCTTATTTGGTCGCTGTAGTCTACGTAAATCTTTATGTAGACTACGGCGAAAATAAGGGCAACGCAAATAGCGTTGCCCTTATTTTCACCGTAGTCTACGTAATCTTTACGTAGACTACAGCGACCAAATAAGGAACGGGAATGGCGGCTCCCTATGGGGGCCGCCATTATCCATATGCGCTTTTCTTTTTTTTTTTAAGTCACCCGTGATAGGCTACATGACGATTTATGTAGCCTATCATGGCTGACTTTGCAGATCTAGCCGTGATAGGCTACGTTAATCATCACGTAGCCTATCACGGGGGTGTTTTTTTTCCTTTTATCGGAATGGCGGCGGCAGCAGCTGGTCGAAAGACCGGCTGCCACTCCCGCCCCGGACGAAGACCCAATGAACCACCGGCCGGACCTGCCGCCGGGAGGGACATTCAGCAAAGGTAAGTCCCGTCCCGGGGGGGTGCGGGGTGCAGGGGGGTTCGGAGAATTTCTCCCTGAAACTTGTTCGGGGGGCCGAACACGTTGGCGCTCGGCCCCCCAAAGTTTCAGGGAGAAATTCTCCGCCATCCCTAGTAACAGAGTGCTCCAATACTACTACTACTACTAATAATAATAATAATAATAATGACACAAAATATAACTAGGGAAAATGACATGCATTATATTAAGACAATTGCTTGCAAAAATGTGTATATTAGGCAAAACGCATAAAAATGCATGGATTTAGACAATTGTGTACAAAGATGCTTATGAATTTCCATGCAGACAATTATTAGTCTGACCTTAGCAGGGAACTAGGGGTGTACGAAGCCCCACTTACCTAGCTCCACCAGGTTCTGCTGGGGGGGGGAGGCGCTCCATCCCTCCCTCCGGAATACTGGCTGGCCAGCTGCACTCCGTGGGGATTCCGCGGAGCTGCCGGCTGGCTCCACCAGCAGCCAGATATCCGGCCGCTGGCTAGCAGGGATGCAAATGGCGGCTGCTGTAGCCGCCGCTGTTTGCGTCCCTGTATTCAGCCGTGATAGGCTACATAAAGACTTACACAGCTTATCACGTCTGGGTTAGAAAAAACAACGCATACGCAAATGGCAGCGGCTACGGCCGCTGCCATTTGTGTTCCTTATTTTTGGTTGTCTTAGTCTACGTAAATATTCATGTAGACTAAGATGGCGAAAATAAGGGGGAACGCAAATAGCGTAGTGGGCGCTATTTGCGTTCCCCTTTATTTTCACCATCATAGTCTACGTAAATATTTACGTAGACTAACGGTAAAGGTAAAGGTGTCCCCAACCAGTCGTGTCCGACTCTAGGGTGTGGTGCTCATCTCCATTTCTAAGCCGAAGAGCCAGCGCTGTCCGAAGACGCTTCCGTGGTCATGTGGCCGGCATGACTGAACACCGAGGTGCACGGAACGCTGTTACCTTTCCCGCCGAAGTGGTACCTATTTATCTACTTGCAATTTCTTGCTTTCAAACTGCTAGGTTGGCAGAAGCTGGGACTGAAGACGGGAGCTCACTCCATCACGCAGCACTCGGGTCTCGAACTGCTGTCCTGCCGACCTTCCGGTCTGCAGTTCAGTGTCTTAATCACTAAGCCACCATGGCCCCCAAAGGAAAGTTTCCTCCTGTGCATGCACCGGGTCATTACTGACCCCTAGAGGGACGCCACTTGCACTAGCGTTTTTGTGGCAGACTATAGCGGGGTGGTTTGCCATTGCCTTCCCCAGTCGTGACTACCTTTTCCCCCAGCAAGCTGGGTCCTCATTTTACCAACCTCGGAAGGATGGAAGGCTGAATCGATCTGAGCCAGCTACTGGGACCCAGTTTCCGCTGGGATCGAACTCAGGTCGTGGGGAGAGCTTTGGTTGCTATACAGCCGTCTACCACTCTGCGCCACACGAGGCTCTTAAGACTAAGACAGCCAAAAATAAGGAACACAAACGGCGGCGGCTGTAGCCACCGCCATTTGTGTATGCATTTTTTTTTTAAACCCAGACGTGATAGGCTATGTAAGTCTTTACGTAGCCTACCATGAATGGGGGGGGGAAGACTGCAAATGGCAGCGGCGGCAGCCATTCAGAAGACCAGCCGCTGCCGAAGCCGCCACTGGAGCCGCCGCCATCCAGAACATCCACCCCAGGTAAGTCTCATCGCAAGGGGGATCCGTGGGGGGGCGGGAGGGTGGCAGGGCATTCTGCCATCGAGTTCGTGGGGCCGAATGCACTGGCATTCGGCCTCACCGAGATCCGTGGCGGAATTTTCTGACATCCCTACAGGGAACAGACCCATTTTATGAAGAGCTAAAGAATGTGGGGATGAATTCAAGTGTCTCCTTTACATAGGATCTAAAGCAGCCTTTGAAATAGGCCAAGATCAATTGAATGCCCTATGCATATTCAGATGGAGACACTTTTGTATGGGGGAAATAATGTGTTTCATCTGATGTGAAACAAACAAAAATGTGCACTGAGCACTTCCAAGAAAGGGCAAAGATGCTGCAGAGTATGCTGCCCCAAAATTTACAATGTTAGGATACATCCGCATGCGCACACACTATCACATTTTTTATTTATTACATGTATATCCAACCATTTTTCCCCCTCTTGCAAGGAAACCAAGGAAGCTTATATGGTCCTTCTCCTCTCCGTATTACCCTCCCAACAACCCTGTGAGGTAGATTAGGCTGAGAGTCAGTGACTGCCCCAAAGTCACCCAAGGAACTTCATGGATGAGTGGGGATTAGAACACAGATCACCTGAGTCCCACCCCAACACTTTAACCGCTACACCACATTGCCTGTCTTCTTTTGGGATAGCACATCCTTGTTTGAAGGGTGGGGTAGAAATCCCCACAATAAGTAAATATGGCTGCAATCCTATTTGCACATATCTGGCAGCAACTCCTTCTGATTTCAGTGGGGCTCACATTAGGGGTGGGCGAAAGTCCCTTACCTGTCGTCGAAGGACGTTCGCGGTGGGGGGGAGGCGCTTTGCTGCTCCCCCCGCGAAGTTCAGGACGGGGGGGGAGGCTTCCCGCCTCGCCCCGGCCGAAATTCAGGCCGGGGAGGAGGCTTCCCGCCTTGCCCGGCCACGAACGCGAAAGTTAAAAACAAAAACAAAAACGCCCCCTGATAGGCTACGTGACGATTAACGTAGCCTATCACGGCTAGATCTGCAAAGTCAGCCGTGATAGTCTACGTCAATCGTCACGTAGCCTATCACGGGTGACTTTAAAAAAAAAAAGCGCGTACGCTAATGGCAGCCCCCATAGGGAGCCGACATTCGCGTTCCTTATTTAGTCACTGTAGTCTATGTAAACATTTACGTAGACTACAGCGACCAAATAAGGAACGGGAATGGCAGCTCCCTATGGGCTGGAAGATTTCTCCCCAAAACTTGTTCGGGGGGCCGAACACGTTGGCGCTCGGCCCCCCGAAGTTTCGGGGAGAAATTCTCCGCCATCCCTAGCTCACATACAGTATGAGTAGCTGTACACTGTATTATGCAAATAATGTGCAAATAATATGAAAATAATGTACACTGTACATTATTTTCCTCCAAGGAGACATGAACATTTTATCCCCACCACAAAGCTGAGAGGAAGTCAGGCTGAGAGAATGTGTCTGAGACGTTCATCCAAGTGTCTTGGACTCAAGAGTCTAATGATCACTACATCACAATGAGTCTCAAAGAAACAGAGTTCCCTAGGACTGGGGAGAAGTTTGTTTAGCTTGCCTTTGTAAGTGAACCCACCTAACTTGCACTTCCCAGAGCAATATGTGGATCGGAACACCGTTATCCTTCAGACTGTGCAGTTCCCCAAATTTTGCAATGCAGTTCTCAGCTTGAAAATGGCATGGAAAAATGCCTTTTCCTTGTGTGTCGTGTCTTTTTTAGTTTGTAAGCCTGCAGGCAGGGACTGTCTTCTTTGTTCATTGATTGTAAGCTGCTCCGGGAGCCTTTTTTGGCTGAGGAGCAGGATAAAAATACAATAAATAAATAAATAAATATTTGCGGTCGCCACTCACTCTTATGCAAACGGGAATATTGCGCAAACCGAGAAGCGATAGAAAGTGAGATTTGCACACATTTCCACACATTTCCTAATGTGTGCAACCTCTCTCCATAGACTAAAGTGGGGTTGATTCAGTCAACAGGGAAATTTGTGCAAAATACGAAACGTGCACAAAATCGAACCGGGAAACGCAAAACAAACGCGAGCAAATGTCCAGCAATTTGCAAACATTGGAGTTCTATCCATCTTCCGCTAACTGGCCTGAGTCAGGCTAGTAAGCAGATTTTCCTTTAAAAAAATGTATAAACATTTTTAATAAAATGTCTGGAAAGTACAGCCACAATTTGCACAAATTACACAAATCTTAATGGCAATTTGTACAAATTATACAAGTTATGCACATTAGGCAAATCTTGACTGCAATTTGCACAAATCTATTCCTGCAAATTGTGGGCAACGTCCCCCCACCCCCGAAAGAAAAAGTTCCTAGAGTTTGGGGAAAACCCATGGCTTGGCTTGCAAGTGCAAGCCAAGTTGGGTGGGCAGCAGGAGTCGGTTGAGCCCCCAAAGGGCCAGATTTCCAAGCAATAGACATTCCTAATTCAAACTGAAGATATCATAAGTAGAATTGCACATCATACCATTTGTTCTGCAGTTTTGCTTATGAAGCAATGGAAGGGGATTGTTAAGAGTCTTTTATCCCCAAGCAAAAGTTACAATGTGTCTGCTGTGCATACACACATATGATTAGTAATGACAATGAGTGTACAGTACAACTGTTCTTACCAAAACCATCCATGCATGGGAGAACTAGGGATGTGCAAGCTCACCTCTGTCCAGGTTCTCCAGACTCCTGCCCAGCCCCTGCCCTTGCTCGCTGGTCCTTGGACTGTGCTCAAGTCCATCCCACTCTCAGCAAGCAGCCTGCACTCACCCCAGTGGCCTCATCAAGCTCTGCAGTCACCATTTCTAAAAAAAAAAGAGGTGATCACAAAAATGCACGTTTTTGTATGCACAAAAATGTGCATTTTGTGAATGTGCATATTCTCATGTGTGAAATGTGCATTTTTGCGAAGGCACACATTAGAGTATGTAAGAAAATTTTCATTTTTCATAAAATACACATTTTTGTGAATATGCGAAATAGACACATTTGTAAAAATGTGCATTTTTACATGTGTGCAAATTTGCACATTTTTGCGATCACCATTTTATTTCTCAGAAAATGGTGACTGCAAAGCTTGACAAGGCTGCTGGGGTGAGTGCAGGCCATTTGCCACACACGGACAAGGAGTGAGCAGGGGCTCAGCGAGTGGGGCTTTGGGGTGTGGGCAGAAGCAGGTCCGCCGGATTCCCGGACTGAATCAGGCACCCGTGCCATCCCTAGGGAGAACCCAAAGAAATCTAGGATGGTGATCATGTGTCCACTTGTAGAAGCATACAGTTTTGTGAACTGTAGAATCTTTGGTAACTGCATCACTGTGTACAACAGGGGGGAGCAGCACAACCTGCAGGCCACATGTGATCCTCATTGCCCCCAGCACCCCAAAATTTGGGGAGGAAGAAATGGTATCTATAATACTATGGAGTTCCAAAAAAGGTCACATTTAGCTTCCAGGTAGACTACATTTTATCCTTTTAAGGTCAAATGTAGCAGCTACAAACACCATTTTTTTCTTTAAACAAATGTTTTCTCTGGATCAGCTCTGGCCCACAGGGGGGAGGGGTGTATGTCTAAGGAAAAAATGCCCCCAGACCTCAAAACACTGCCCACCAGACACTACAGTGAGCAAATTGAAATCCTGGCCAAAATTTTGAACTTATGCATATATATTATTCACTTCACTTCACTTCAATTATTATTTTTCACGATTTATACTTGTGAAGGATCCTGCTATAGGGCATGCAGTTAGACCTCGAGGTATTCTGGCTCCGTGATTCAAATGTTGTATGTTTAGCGATGTGAGAACTCACTTGCGCCTGCCCAGAGCACGTGCTTCCATAGTCTCTGCTGCCATCCGCCCCTGCGAGCTGGGCTGCATGAGCCCTGGAGGGCTCGGCAAGCTGTCCAGAAACTTCCCCCAGCTCCTGCTCCTCGATGCGAGCTGACAGTTTTACGCCAGAAGGGCATTCGCATCAAGGCGTGGGCAGCTGCAGGGGTGTCCCCACTGCCACCACTGTAGTGGGGGGGATGGGTAGGTACTCCCATCCCCTCCCCCCACTCCTGCTACAGCAGGGGTGGTGGCAAAAGGCAGGCTGGTTGTTTTATGTCAATGTAAGAGACTTACATAACACAACCAGCCTGTCCCTCACCTCCGCCGCCACTATGGTCACTGTAACAGGGTGGCGGTGGGGGGGGGGAGAGGATAGGTGCTTCCGTCTTCCCTCTACCCCCACGTGCTACAGCAGTGGTGGCAAGGACAAGCTGGTCATTTTACATAAGTCTCTTACACTTACATAAAATGACCAGCCTGTTCTAGGGATGTGTCAGGGTTGTATCTGAGACCACAGAGTCCCAAAGCAGCTCTGATTCTGAGGAGGAGATACAATCCATGGGGGAGGAACTCCCTCAAACTTCAGAGGTGCAGCTGGAGGGGGAGCCCCCCCCACCGCTCACATCCCTGGGAGTGACAGCGAACCAGGCGTGGAAAGGGAGGGACAACCTGAACTTGTAGACACGTGAGGCACAAGCGAGAGATCACAGGGCCGAGCTTCAGCACTCAGCCCGATTGGCTCAATGTCAACAGCTGCACCCAGAAGTGTCACGGGAGAGGGGGAGATCGTCCCCTCCCACCCCTTAAGTTCAGAGAATTGCCACCCTTTTCACAAACGGAGATCAACTGACGTACTAACTCTTTGAACCCCTAGATGGCTGTTCCTTTGTAGTTTCTCTGAGTCTCAAGCAATTAGCATCTGTATGCCTCATTAGGATAAATTAGGGATGTACGAAAGTCACTTACCTTTTTGACGGGGTGATTCACGGTGCGGAGGAGGCGCTCCACACCTCCCCCCGAAATCCTAATCCAGCCGGCTCCGCTCCGTGGAGATTCCACAGAGCCACCGGCCGGGGCCACCCGCAGCTGGACATCCGGCCACTGGGCAGCCCTCCAGGAAAAAAAAAACCACGTATGCAAATGGCGGCGGCTACAGCGGCCGCCATGTGTGTTCCCTTTTTTTTGCCGTTTTAGCCTACGTAAATATTTACATAGGCAATTACGGTGGGAAAAAAAAGGAACGCAAATAGCGCCCACTATGCTATTTGCGTTCTCCTTTTTTTCACTGTAATAGCTTATGTAAATATTTACGTAGGCTAAAACAGTGAAAGAAAGGGAACGCAAATGGCAGCCACCATAGCCGCCACCATTTACGTACGCGGTTTTTTGTTTTTGGGGCTTTTTTCCTTGCCATGATAGGCTATGTAAGTATTTCTGTAGCCTATCACGGCAAAGGCAGCTATGCAAATGGCGTGGTGGCCGCCATTTGAGTCCGCAGCAGCCAGCCGAGAGACCAGCTGCCGCCGCCGCCAGACCCACCGCCGGAGCTGCTGCCACCGGAACATCCACCCCAGGTAAGCTTCGTCCCGGGGGGGATTCTGCGGGGGGGCAGGGGTGGGAGGCCATTCTGCTTCAGGTTTCGGGGGGCTGAATGCCAGTGCATTCAGCCTCACTGAAATCCGTGGCGGAATTCTCCACCATCCCTAGGATAAATGGAATTAAAGCCTTGGAAAGCAGCCCTTTTGTCTGAGTGTTGATTTTGGCTATTGGAGTATTCAGGAGGCAACAGGGGAACCTTGACAGGATGCTGGAGAAATCTGAGACAGATTAAAATGAGCTTGGATTTCTAAGAATCCGATCTGCGGAATCTGCTGTGGAGAGCCCCCCTCAGATTGTGCAGAGTCCATGGACTTCCGGATGATTTTTTTCACTTTCCTGAAAGTTATGCATATAAATTCATAGGAAAATGCATACGTTTATGCTGAGGAAACAATGAATGAAATGGAGGACAATACGCTAAATATTAGGCACTCAATTATGTAATTACTTACGTAAATACTTATGTAAATATTTACATAATTATTTGCATATTTTTCCGCATGATGAAAAGAAAAATATTTGCATCCATCTGTGGGCAGACAATGGAACAAAAGGCATATGACAATCTGCAAAACACAGACAGAGCAGATTTTACACAGTCCGTACATCCCTAGCCTGTTCCTCGTCTCTGACACAGGGACGAGAGGGGAAGAAGGGAGTACCTCTCCTCCTTCCCCCATCCTTGCTACTGTCAAGATTCCCTTAGCCCCCACTTTACTTCAACGCCCAAACATACACAGATGAGAGGCTTCAGTCTATAGCTTTGAATCTATTACTTCACAGGGTCATACAGATGCAAATTCTCAGCTCTCCATCTGCAAAGGAATGCCTTCAGGGGATTTAGATGGGATTTATGAGAGTTGCCCACCTTTTGAAGAGGGAGGTGGTCTGGCTAGCCAGACTTAAGCGGGGGAGGTCCCTCTCTTCTTGTGAGTCCTCTAAACGCAGCTTTTCATGCAAGGCCAGTCGGGTAGACCATCTATTTTCCACCCCTGCCTTCTCTCCCTTTGCTCTGCATCTGCATCTAGCATCTATTAGGTCATTTTCCCCAAAACCCATCTCCTCCTGTTCACTGCTTCTCACGGGGGGGGGGGGTAAGGAGGGACCCTCATGCTCAGCCTACTCTTATCTGGACTACCCTGAGAAAACACCTCCCTCATATCTGACGGTTCTCCTTCAGAATCTGAACTGCTATCCAACTCCCTGCGCTCAAAAACACTCCTGACAGCTACAGTGTCGGCACGGAGGAGCAGGCTGGTTGTTTTATGCTAGTCTCTTACACTTATGTAAAATGACCAGCCTGTCCCCCATGGGAGCCACCGCCATGGCTGTAGCAGAGATGAGCGGGGATGAAGGCAGTGCCTCTCCACCTTCCCCCATCCTTGCTACAGTGGCAGCAGCAAGGAACAGGCTGGTTATTTTACATAAGTGTAAGAAACTTACATAAAACGACCAGCCTGTCCCACACCACTGCTTCTGCAGCAAGGGGGTGCTCCCTTCTTTCCCTCTCAGTGATAGGTGGCTCACTGAGGGACCAGATGCCTGCACTCTTGCCCGACTCAGCATGCGGAGAGTCAGGCAAGAGCTCAGGTCCATGAACTGGTGTCCAGTGGGCTGAACTGGCGATTTCTAGCCAGGCTTTGAGTCCCAGCTAGACGCTCGTCCCATCCCTATGTATGTTATCAACTTCTGGACTACCAGGTTCATAAAGGCTGCTGGTGATCAATGTGCATTCCCCAAAGGTACCAACTGCCTGAAAATTCAGCATGTCTGTCAGCACTTATGTCTGGCCTTGAATGTTTCTTTCCTTATTCCTTTTCAAATCCCATGGGTAAAATATGATGTCGTAAATTCAATAAACACAAGTCAAATCACGGAAGCACAATCTATCGTTTAAGGAGAAATCCATTGCCTTTCATGTGTTTCCTTAAATCTTGATTGAAATTGAGTTATACTTCCTGTGATATAAAAGGATTTCCATTGAGCTGTATACAGTGACAACACAAACTCTTTTTTTCTTGAGTTCTTGACAGTAAATTGAGGATTGTAGGGCATTACATTTAGATAGGGATGTGCGAATCAGCAAAACCCAATCTTGCCAAAGTGCTCCAAATTTGATCTTGAAGCTTTTTCAGACTAGAGAATGGCCATCGTGGGGAAATCCAGCCAATTTGGGGTTTGCTGGATTTCCTGGATTGGCTTACATTTCCAAACCGAGCCATGGACGTTTTCCTGAAATCCTGGAACTTGCACAAATTTCAGGCATAATTTGCTCAATTTGTGCAAATTGCAGCCATAGTATGTCTAACTTTGTGCAAATTGCAGGTGTGATTTGTGCAAACTAAGCCTATTACAGCTGAAACTTGTGCAAATTAAGGAAATTACACCTCCAAATTTTGAAAATAGTTATTTGGGAGGGGGCACCTGAAAATCCTTGAGCTGGTCTGACTCAATATATATGGAGTCAGGGCAGCTTGCAGGTAAGCAACATGGAGTCTGGGGGGCTGAGCTGCTGAAAGCTTTGTGAACTTCACCCCCTGGATGGATCCTTCTGGTATCCCTAGTCCAGAAACTAGTTCATATCAGATTGCCACCTCCATTTCCCCCCTTTTTGCATGAAAATCCATGTGTATTTCCCCACATGTATGCATCAGTTGTGGACATCCCTGAAATGAATACATTCTTCTCCCATTGATTAAAGTGTATTGTGAGCTAAAATTAATTTCTCACACATCCCTACTCCTGTTCACCACTGCAATCTGCTTGTCCTAGGGATGTCGGAGAAATCTGCCACAGACTCTAGTGAGGCTGGATTCTTTGGACCCATGGGCGCCGCCATTTGCATACGCGTGTGTTTTTTTTCAAAGTCACCCGTGATAGGCTACGTAACGATTTACGTAGCCTATCACGGCTGACTTTGGAAATCTAGCCGTGATAGGCTACGTAAATCGTTACGTAGCCTATCACGGGTGTGTGTTGTTGTTTTTTTACATTTACTTTGTAATGGTGGTGGCAGCAGCCGGTCAGAAGACCGGCCGCCACCCCCGCCCCCGCTGAAACGCCGCCGAAACGCTGCCAGGACCCACCGCCAAGAGGGACATTCAAAGGAGGTAAGTCCCATCCCGGGGAGGGCGGGGGGGGCGGAGAATTTCACCGCCAATTTCGGGGGGCCGAATGCATTGGCATTTGGCCTTCCTGAGATTCGTGGAGAAATTCTCCGCCATCCCTAGATGAGAGTAAGTTTGTGTGTGTGTCTGTGGAGGGGGGGTGTAATTTAGGATTGTGTGACGCATGGGAAACTAGGGATGCACAGATTTTGTCAAATCCATTCTGTATCTTTCTCAGGGATTGTCAGGTGCCTTTTGTTCCATTGTAAGCTCATTGATAAGATCAGAATTTTTACAGCTTCCCAAATCTGTGCAAATTCACACTTGTGCCAAGGTGCACTTGCAAAAACACTTAACCCCCTCTCACATGTGTACCCACTCCCAAATGTGCATTTCATGCTTTAGCCTATGGAAGAAATCCCCATTTTCAGAATTTTTAACATACTTTTCTATGACCGAATTTGCGTACGATTCTGGAAAGTTACCAAAAAAAACACAAAAAACACCTGTTTGCAAGTCTGCAGAGTCTGTGTGATTTGGAAAAAGCCATTCCGCTGTGCAATCAATTGGTTATAGAAAGCCAAACTCATTTGATTCCATTGTGGATGTCTCTGACATCCCTAGGTGATACCGAGTCTTAGATATTTGCCCTCTCCACCCCCATGCAAATGTAGAGATGTATTGAAACGGTTTCCTTAGCACTGTTCATTGTAACTGAGAGTGATGTCTCTGTGTGTGTGCAGGGGGATTTCAGGATTGTATGACCCATGGGATGCTCCCTCTGTGGCCTGTTCCTTTGTTAAGCGCTGAGCCATAGGCAGCTACAAGAATGGATCCAGGCCTTGGGTGAGACTGAGACATGAAGAACCAAGCCAGAAGTCAGAGCTGAGGAATACGCAGATTAGAAAGAGAGGCCCTTCTCATTTGCCCACCCCTGAGAGCAGTTAGGTGGGTGACCACACGTGAGAGGGCCTTCTCTCCAGTGGCCCCACACCTTTGGAACAAGTTTCCATTGGAGGTCCACCATGATCCGTCATTGTAGGCTTTTAAGAAGGCCTTGAAAATGTATTAATTCACCATGACAAGCTGTTGATGCTCTTTTCTGGGGGTGAATGCTCCTTCCTTGTCCTCCTCGACCTCTCAGCGGCTTTTGATACCGTTGACCACGGTATCCTCCTGGACCGCCTGGAGGGGTTGGGCATTGGAGACACTGTATTGCGGTGGTTCCGGTCCTTCCTCTCCGGCAGGTACCAGAGGGTAGCACTGGGAGAGGAGGTTTCGGACCCATGGCCACTTACTTGTGGGGTGCCACAGGGTTCCATCCTCTCCCCGATGCTATTTAACATCTATGTGAAGCCACTGGGTGCTATCATCAGGAGGTTTTGGGTGCAGTGTCATCAATATGCGGATGACACGCAGCTCTACCTCTCATTCAAATCTTCACCAAGGTTGGCCGTAGAATCCCTGTCCAAATGTCTGGAGACAGTGAGTGGCTGGATGGGGAGGAATAAGCTGAAGCTGAACCCTGACAAGACTGAGGTACTTTTGGTGGGAGACAAGAGGAGGCTGGGGGATGTTGACCTGGTGTTGAATGGGGTACGGCTACCCTTGAAAGACCAGGTCCGCAGCCTGGGGGTCATTTTGGACTCCCAGCTGTCCATGGAGGCTCAGGTGTCAGCTGTGAGCCGGACAGCGCTGTATCAACTCCATCTGATACGGCAGCTGCGCCCCTTCCTTCCTGACCATCTGCTGCGATCGGTAGTACATGCCCTGGTCTCCTCTCGTTTAGACTACTGTAATGCACTCTACGTGGGGTTACCCTTGAAGACGGTTCGGAAGCTGCAGCTGGTACAGAATGTGGCGGCTTGCCTGATTAAAGGCAGCCACCGGCGAGATCACATCACTCCAATGCTGAAGGAGCTGCACTGGTTACCAGTTGTTTTCCAGGCCAAATTCAAGGTGTTGGTTTTGACCTTTAAAACCCTATATGGTTCCGGCCCAGCCTATCTTAAGGAGCGCCTCCAGCAGCACCAGACAGGCCGCTTAACAAGATCAGCCTCGGATGGCCTTCTCTCTGTCCCATCAGCCAGGACAGCTAGACTGGTGGGGTGGGGATGAGGGAGAGGGCCTTTTCTGTGGTGGCCCCCACTCTGTGGAACTCCCTCCCTAGGGAACTCCGCCATGCCCCCTCTTTAATGAGCTTCTGTCATGCATTAAAAACGTGGTTGTTCAGGCAGGCATTTGGGGTGGGTTAGGGTATTTAAAAAAAAAAAATTATGGTAAAATGTTATTGTTTTAAATTGTTTTATGGTGGGTTGTACATCACCCAGAGTGGCTGGGTGACCAGTCAGATGGGCGATTAATAAATTTAATAAATAAATAAATAAAAATTTATGCAGTTGTTGCTGGTTTTATTGCTGTCTCTAGGGATGTCAGAGAATTCCGCCACAGATCTCAGTGAGGCTGAATGCCAGTGCATTCGGCCCCCAGAACTCCGTGGCGGAATGGCCTGCCCCCCCGCCCCCCTGCGTATCCCCCCCCAGGACGAGACTTACCTGGGGCGGATCTTCCAGGCGGCGGCAGCAGCACCAGCGGCAGCTACCCCCCCCTCGCATGAACTTCGGGGGGAGAAATGAAGTGCCTCCCCCCCACTGCAAAGCAAGCTTCAAGGACAGGTAAGGGACTTTTGTCCATCCCTAGGCGGTGGCGGCTGCAGCGGCTGGTCTTCCAACCAGCTGCCGATGCCGCCATCTGCAGTCTTGTAAAAAAAAAAAAAAAAAAGACGTGATAGGCTACGTAAAGATTTACGTAGCCTATCATGGCTGGGTTTAAAAAAAAAAAGGATGTGATAGGCTATGAAGATATACGTAGCATATCATGGCTGTAGGGATGGACGAAAGTCCCTTACCTGTTCTCGAAGCTTTCTTCGTGGTGGGGGGGAGGTGCTTCGGTTCTCCCCCTGAAGTTCAGGTGAGGGGGGGGAGGCGCCCCGCCTCACCCAGCCAAAATTCCGGCCGGGGGGGGAGGCGCCCCATCCCTCGCCGGCGAAATTCAGGCCGGGTTGAAGTGCCCCGGCTACCCAGCCGTGAAAAAAAAAGTAAACACACACACACACACACACCCATGATAGGCTATGTAACGATTTACATAGCCTATCAAGGCTAGATTTCCAAAGTCAGCCGTGATAGGCTACGTAAATCGTCACGTAGCCTATCACGGGTGACTTTGAAAAAAAAAAAGCGTGTACGCAAATGGCGGCAGCCCATGGGCGCCGCCATTTGCATTCCTTATTTTGACACATCTAGTCTACATAAAGATTTACGTAGACTACGGCGAAAATAAAAGCAACGCAAATAGCGTTACCTTATTTTCGCCGTAGTCTACGTAAATCTTTACGTAGACTAGACGTGCCAAAATAAGTAACGCAAATTGCGGTGCCCATGGGCCACTGCCATTTGCGTACGTGCTTTTTTTTCCCCCAAAGTCACCCGTGATAGGCTACATGACGATTTACGTAGCCTATCACGGCTGACTTTGGAAATCTAGCCGTGATAGGCTACTTAATTGTTACGTAGCCTATCACGGGGGTGTTTTGTTTTGTTTTTACTTTACTTTTTTTATTTGCAATGGCAGCGGCGGCAGCCAGTCGGGAGACCGGCCGCTACCCCTGCCCCTGACGAAACGCTGCCGAACCGCCGCCAGGACCCGCCGCCGAGAGGGACATTCGGCCACGGTAAGTCCCATCCCGGGGGGGGGGCGGGGGGCTGGTGGAGAATTTCCCCACCAATTTCGGGGGGCCGAATGCATTGACTCGGCCCCCTGAAGTTTTGGGGAGAAATTCTCGGCCATCCCTACATGACTGGGTTTTAAAAAAAAAATGCGTACGCAAATGGCGGTGGCTACGGCTGCTGCCATTTGTATAAGTGTTTTTTTTTTTCTTTCCCCAGAGCCCTCCGTGGCCGGAAATCCGTCTGCGGACAGCTCTGGCCTGGCTGGGTCTGGCTGGCTCCTCTGCGGAGCTGCCGCGGAGCACAGCCGGCCCTTGAGGATTCTGGGGGGGGGAACGGATTGCCTCCCCCCCATCGAGGTTTCCGGGGGGAGGGACGGAACGCCTCCCCCACCACCATCAACATAATCCGCAGAAAGGTAAGTGACATTCATTCATCCCTAGCTGGCTCTTATTATTACTTTTACTGCTCTTTTATTGTTTTTATGTTTTGATCATTTTTAGGGATGTCAGAGAATTCCGCCACGGATCTCGGTGAGGCAGAATGCCAGTGCATTCGGCCCCCCGAAATCTGTGGCGGAATGGCCTGCCCCCCATGCCTCCTGCGGATCCTCCCCGGGACGAGACTTACCTGGGGCAGATCTTATGGGTGGTGGCGGCTTCGGCTCCGCCATTTCCAGGCTTGTGAAGAAAAAAAAAAAGACATGATAGGCTATGTAAATCTCTACGTAGCCTGTCATGGTTGGGGGTGGGTTTAAAAAAAAAAACGTGTACGCAAATGGCGGCAGCTACGGCCGCCACCATTTGCATTCCTTCTTTTTACCGTCTTAATCTACATAAATATTTACGTAGACTATGACGGCGAAAATCAAGGGGAATGCAAATAGCGTAGTGGGCTAAAAGATTTACGTAGGCTAATACGGTGAATGAAAAAGGGACGCAAATAGCGCCCGCTACACTATTTGCGTTCCCCTTGATTTTCGCCATCATAGTCTACGTAAATATTTACATAGATTAAGATGGTAAAAAGAAGGAACACAAATGGCGGCTGCCATAGCCGCCATTTGCGTACGAGGTTGGTTTTTTTGTTTTTTTATTTTGTTTTTTTTCCCAAAGTTGTTTTTTTTTCCGCAGCCGGAAATCCAGGCCTGGCCGGCTGCTCCGCGGAGCTGCCGCAGAGCACAGCCAGCCATTCGAGGATTCCGGGGGGAGTAACGGAGCAACTCCCCCCCCGGCCAGGATTCTGGGGGGAGGGACGGAACGCCTCCGCCCCCCACCATCAACATAATCCATGAAAGGTAAGTCACTTTCGTACATCCCTAGGATTCATTTTTAATATTGTAACAGTTTTTACTCATTTTATTGCTGTGAGCTTCCTTGGGAGGGTTTCTACCCTGAAAGGTGGCCAAGAATTTTTTTAAAATTAAATAAATAAATAAATGCCTCAATCAATCAATCTAGACCTGGGAAAACCGCTGCTGGGGAAACTGCAGCTGCTCAGGCAAAGTCCTAGTGCAAACGGGTAGCCTGTTATATATGTCTAGGAGTCCCTACTGGCCAACCAGGGTAGGCAGGGCCAGTGCATACCCCCCCCCCCGAAGGCCAGGAAGAGGCTCCAAAGTGCAGTTTTGGAGGCTAACCACATAGATCAGCTACATGGAACCAATCACCTGGGGGGGGGCTCTCCCACACTGGAGGCATTCAGGACGAAGCTGGACAGCCATCTTTCAGGGATGCTTTGACCTGGACTCCTGCACTGAGCAGGGGGTTGGACTTGATGGTCTTGTAGGCCCCTTCCAACCCCACTATTCTGTTATTCTATCATTCTATTATCTCTTCTCAATCATCCCAGAGTGCAGGACACAGAATAATGGGCTCAAGTGACAGGAAGCCAGATTCCAGCTGAACATCAGGAGAAACTTCCTGACTGTTAGAGCAACATGACAATGGAACCCATTTCCTAGGGAGGTGGTGGGCTCTCCCACACTGGAGGCATTCAAGACAAGGCTGGACAGCCATCTGTCAGGGATGCTCGGGCACCTGCCGAGGACCCACACTCCAGCAGGGACCCACAGGCAAGAGGCCCTTGGACTTGCTCCTCTTCTTCACCAGTGCAACCTGCTTCTTCACACCTCTCACTCTGGCCCAGACAATGGTGGTGGTGAGAAGGAGGAGCAGCAGATGCCACAGCCTCCTTGTTCAACAGCATTCTGCCTGTCAAGCAAACAATGATGAGAAAGGGGAGGAGGAGGAGGAGGAGCAGGAGGAGGAGGAGGAGGGGGAGGAGGAGGAGGAGAATGGCATCTGGTGACAATGGCGCTGAGAAGGGAGACTCATTTAGGCAGGAGGGCCCATTGAAGGTGTTTTGCCCAAGGGCCCTCAAAAACCTGGAGCCAACAATGGGTGGGGCCATCACTCCATGGATGGAGAGCT
Source organism: Heloderma suspectum (assembly GCF_057233095.1). NCBI lineage: Eukaryota > Metazoa > Chordata > Lepidosauria > Squamata > Helodermatidae > Heloderma > Heloderma suspectum. The sequence goes on along the minus strand of NC_139469.1, from coordinate 13,158,480 downwards.
TGTGGATAGGGGTACCACCCTAAGGGAGGAGTGCAAAGGGCCTCACAAAACCTGGCAGTGTCTCTACACACCCTTACATCAGGGGAGGGCAGCCTCTGGCCTTCAGGCCTAACCTGGCCCATGGAGGGTTAAGCACATGCATCCATACCTGTGCATATATGTGCCTGTGCATTGAATCTCCCTAGTTGGTACCTTGTCCGCCATTTTGTAGCTCTGATAACTGCACCTCCATTCTGGCAGCATGCACACCGCCCATTCTAAGGGTTCACATTCTATTTGTGCACTATCAGAATTATCACTATTAAAACAATGGAGCAGCTGCCTCTGATATCTTTCTTTTTTGAGACCTGGAAAATGAGCCTTTGGATCATGATTGTTTGACTTTATGGCTGGCTTCTTGGATCACCTCCCAGCATAGCTTGTTACTTGCATGCAGATAGACAATTTCTAATCATATACGGACGATGGACAGATTGCTGCTCTCTTTTATTGCATTTTTCAATATCATGGCAGCTGAACAGGTTTACAGGCTGGAGAACTTCACGATGGCCCATGTTCAAGAGAATAGCTATAGATTTGGTATCGATAACCAAATCGTCTCCTGAAAGGGCAGCCCTACTGGTTCTCCCTCATCATGTGGGATGTCCCAAATTCCGTGCCAATTTTGCTTTCCCATTTTAAGGCCATAATTAACACAGGTCTTTCCCCACGTGGCATATGGCATGAAGCAAGTCTTCAAGAGCTTTCTCAAAATAACATCTTTCCAGATCTACTAATATAAACTGTAATAGTTTATTTTAAATTATAACTCTTTTTAACTTGCAAGGGATCTGTGTGGCTTGATTGTATCAAAGGTAGAATTATGGCTTGTGTCAGAGATGGGAGGGCTGTGGGCAGGTACTACTGAATCTAGAACCTGGAGCGTGTGTTCTCCAGTGTAGGGCTCACAAGATCAGTTTTGAGAGCTGGAGCCTGAAGTGTATTGAACTTAGGCAAAAAAAAAGAAAAAAGCCAGATTCCTAAAATGTAGAATCAGGGGCCATAGCCCAGTGATAGAAAATGACCTTTGTTGTCGTTGTTATTTATTTATTTATTTATTTATTTATTACATTTCTATACCGCCCCATAGCCGAAGCTCTCTGGGCAGTTTACAAAAGTTAAAACATTAAAATACAATATAAAACATTTAAAAAACATTTACATAAAAACATAACTAAAATCAGCATATAACTAAAATCAACTTTGAATTAAAAACATTTTTTAAAAAATATTGTTGTTGTTGTTCAGTCGTTAAGTCGTGTCCGACTCTTCGTAGGGATGTACGAAAGTGACTTACCTTTCGCGGATTATGTTGATGGAGGGGGGGGAGGTGTTCCGTCCCTCCCCTGGAATCCTCGAATGGCCGGCTGTGCTCTGTGGCAGCTCCGTGGAGCAGCCGGCCAGGCCCGGCCAGGCCAGAGCCGTCCGCAGCCGGATTTCCGGCTGCGGAGGGCTCTGGGTAAAAACAAAACAAAACACCGGGTACGCAAATGGCGGTGGCTACGGCCGCCGCCATTTGCGTTCCTTCTTTTTGGCCATCTTAATCTATGTAAATATTTATGTAGACTATGACAGCGAAAATAAAGGGGAACGCAAATACCGTAGCAGGCGCTATTTGCATCCCCTTTTCATTCACTGTTTTAGCCTACGTAAATCTTTATGTAGGCTAAAACGGCAAATCAAAAGGGGACGCAAATAGCACCCGCTACGCTATTTGCGTTCCCCTTTATTTTTGCCGTTATAGTCTACATAAATATTTACATAGATTAAGACGGTAAAAAGAAGGAACGCAAATGGCGGCGGCCATAGCCACCGCCATTTGCGTATGCGTTTTTTTTTAAACCCACCCCCAACCATGATACGCTACGTAAAGATTTACGTAGCCTATCACGTCTTTTTTTTTCTTTTTTTAAAACCTAGCCATGATAGGCTATGTAAATCTTTACGTAGCCTATCATGTTGTTTTTTTTTCTTCACAAGCCTGGAAATGGCAGCAGCGGCAGCTGGTCAGAAGACTGGCCACCACCACTGCCAAAGTCGCCGCTAGAGCCACCGCTGGAGCCGCTGCCTCCCGGAAGATCCGCCCCAGGTAAATCTCGTCCTGGGGGGGATCCATGGGGGGGGCAGGGGGGGCAGGCCATTCCACCACAGATTTCGGGGGGCTGAATGCACTGGCATTCGGCCTCACTGAAATCTGTGGCGGAATTCTCTGACATCCCTAACTCTTTGTGACCCCATGGCTCATAGCACGCCAGGCCTTCCTGTCCTCTGCTCTCTCCCAGAGTGTGCTCAAGTTCATATTCATTGCATCGGTGATGCTATCTAGCCATCTCATCCTCTGCCATCCCCTTCTCCTTTTGCCTTCAATCTTACCCAGCATCAGGGTCTTTTCCAGTGAGTTTTCTCTTCACATTAGGTAGCCAAAATATTTGCGCTTCAGTTTTAAAAAATATATCCAACAATAAAACACAGCTTAAAACAACACTGCTTAAAATAGTATACAGAAGTCAGCAAAAGGAGCAAGAGTTCTCAAAAGGGAAGGTCTGCTGGAATAATAGCATCTTTCATGCCTGCTTAAAAACCTTCAATGAGGTCAGCAGGTGCATTTCAGCCGGCAGGTCATCCCACAGCTGAGAGGCGGTGAAGGAAAAGGCCCTCTTGCGTGTGGATGCCAGTCTCGCGTTAGGCAGCCTCAGCAGAGAGCCCCCAGAGGGCCTTAGATGGCAGACTGGGACACGGAGGAGAAGGTGCTTTTGCATGTAGAAGGTCTCAAGTTCAATCCCAGGCACGTCCTGGTAAATTACTATAATGTAAATAGAAATGCAATGCATCTCGCCATAGCTGGGAAGATGGTGGCTAGGTGACTTGTGTGCTTGCTGTCCAGGTATGGTGGTTGTGCAGCTTCAAGGGCCAGCTCTTCCTTCTAATGGTCCTTTGTCTTCAAACTGGACAGCTCTTCGAACAGGCAGTGCCTTCAAAACAGGACAGTCCTCTGGCAGTCCATCAAAAAGAGGACTAGGGATGTATGAAAGTCACCTTTTCGACGAGGCGATTTGCGGTGGGGGGGAGGCACTCCGCACCTCCCCCCGAAATCCTTCTCTGGCCGGCTCTGCTCTGCAGAGATTCCATGGAGCCGCTGGCCGGGGCCTCCCACAGCTGGAAATCCGGCCACTGGGCAGCCTTCCTTCCGGAAGAAAAAACAACAACCCGTAAACACAAATGGTGGCAGCTATGGCGGCCGCCATTTGCATTCCCTTTTTTTCGCAGTTTTAGCCTACGTAAATATTTACATAAGCTATTATGGCGAAAAAAAAGACGAACGCAAATAGCGCCCACTACGCTATTTGCATTGCCCTTTTTTTCTTTGTAATAGCTTATGTAAATATTTACATAGGCTAAAACTGTGAAAAAAGGGGAATGCAAATGGCGGCCGCCATAGCTGCCACCATTTGCATACGCGGAGTTGTTTTTTTTTTCTTGGGTTGCCATGGTAGGTTACATAAATACTTACATAGCCTATCATGTCAAAGGGCAGATGGCAATGGCGGCCGCGGCAGCTGGTCGAAAGACCAGCCACCGCTGCCGGACCCGCCGCCAGAGCCGCCGCCATCCGGAACATCCACCCCAGGTAAGCCTCGTCCTGGGGGGAATCCACGGGGGGGCGGGGGGGCAGGCTGTTCCACCATCGATTTCGGGGGGGCGAATGCCAGTGCATTCAGCCTCACTGAAATCTGTGGTGGAATTCTCCGCCATCCCTAAAGAGGACCATCCTCTCTAGAAGAGGGCACATGGCAAACCTTGGTCTGGCCAGTCCAGAAGCTTCATATTGCCTACCAATTAGAAGGATTGATGTTGTACAATCATCATGATGATCAGACATGGGCTAGAGCTGTATCTTCAGCCTATCATGTGGTGGTGAAGGCAGCAAAAAAGGAATATTATGCTGCCTCTATCGCATCTACAGAGTGCTGTCCCAGGAGGCTGTTCCATGTGGTCCGGAGCCTGGTCGGTCCTGTGGCTCCTGAACCACTGGAGCATTCTAAGGTCTCCTGTGAGGCCTTGGCAAGGCACTTTGCAGATAAAATTGATCAGATTAGTTGTGTTACTCTGCATGCTGTGGATACAAGAGCAAGAGGCGGCCTGTGGCAAACTGGTTTTGTGAGATCGGTTCCAGATTCTTCCTTCTGATGAAGTGGACAAGGTGCTTTCATCTGTAAGGCCGACCACCTGCTTACTTGATCCCTGCCCATCATGGCTCATTATGGGCTGCAGAGAGAGACTGGGTGAGGGGATCAGGGCGGTGGTGAATGCCTCCCTTGAGGAGGGAGTGATGCCATCAGCCCTCAAGGAGGCAGTGATAAGACCACTCTTAAAGAAGCCCTCCTTGGATCCCCAAGTTCTGAACAACTTTTGCCCAGTCTCAAATCTGCCATTTTTGGGCAAGGTGATTGAGCGGGTGGTGGAGATGCAATTGAAGTCACACATGGAAGAAACTGATTATCTAGACCCATTTCAGTCAGGTTTCAGGCCTGGGCATGGGACAGAAACAGCCTTGGTCGCCTTGGTGGATGATATGAGGAGGGCTCTGGATAGGGGTGAATGCTCCTTCCTTGTTCTCCTTGACCTCTCAGCGGCTTTTGATACCGTTGACCACGGTATCCTCCTGGACCGCCTGGAGGGGTTGGGTATTGGAGACACTGTATTGCGATTGTTCCGGTCCTTCCTCTCCGGCAGGTACCAGAGGGTAGCACTGGGAGAGGAGGTTTTGGACCCGTGGCCACTCACTTGTGGGGTACCACAGGGTTCCATCCTCTCCCCGATGCTATTTAATATCTATGTGAAGCCACTGGGAGCTATCATCAGGAGGTTTGGGGTGCAGTGTCATCAATATGCGGATGACACGCAGCTCTACCTCTCGTTCAAATCTTCACCAAGGTTGGCCGTAGAATCCCTGTCCAAATGTCTAGAGATGGTGAGTGGCTGGATGGGGAGGAATAAGCTGAAGCTGAACCCTGACAAGACCGAGGTACTTTTGGTGGGAGGCAAGATGAGGCTGGGGGATGTTGACCTGGTGTTGAATGGGGTATGGCTACCCTTGAAAGACCAGGTCCGCAGCTTGGGGGTCATTTTGGACTCCCAGTTGTCCATGGAGGCTCAGGTGTCAGCTGTGAGCTGGACAGTGCTGTATCAACTCCATTTGATATGGTGGCTGCACCCATTCCTTGGGTTTGCCCAAGTTGACACATGCCAAGTTGGGCAAGCATGTGGTTTCCCACTTTTTTAATATGTGCAAAATCATGGGTATATTTGTAGAAATCATGATTTGTGCTAAATGGTGGCCGTAAATAGTGGAATTTGCAAAAAAAAGTGCTATCTACAGCCGCCATTTTGCACAAATTGCAATTTCTGCAAATATGTATGCCCATAATTTTGTGCAAAACGTGGCTCGCAGATTTTTTTAAAAAGCAGGACAGATCCCAAGTTTCAGGAACTGACCTGCTGCTCAGCTCACAAATGCTCGGGGGCACCGTGGGGATCTGTCCAGCCAAAAGCCAACAGGATTTCCCCGTGACAGCCATTCCTAGTCTGAAAACCTGGAGATCTGCTGCTGGTTAGTGTAGGCAGTACTCTGTTTGGAGGGCTGTCCTGTCCAGGTCTGCTTTAAAGATAAAGCACCATAATAAGGGAGAGCAGCAGGGTCCTTGAAGTGGCCCATCCTCTGTTAGCACCTGGCTAGCAGACTGAGCAATACACACACAGGTCACCTAGTGGTTGCATCTTCCTCACTCTGGTCAGTTGTACTGTACTTCTCTTGGGATGATACTATTACCCACCCAGCCACCTATGTGACTATGTCTATATACACATACAGGTTATCAAAAGCAAAGTTTAAACAGACCTATGCCTTCTTCTGTCCTTGGGGCTGGGGGATGTATGCATTTCTCCTTTGTTGGTCATGTGCAAGTGACCACCCTAGACAGTTCACACAATTCTAAGATGAACCAATGGTCTGATGCAGTTGGGGATGTGTGAATGAGTAGAACATGAGCATGCCGAAGTTCTCTGAATTCCATCTCGAAACTCGTTCCGACTTGAGCCCGTATCAGATCACAAGCTTTTTTCCCCTTTTTGCATGAGAATCAGTGAGCATTTTCATGCATATTTTTCCCAAATATACATATCACTTGCGCACATCTTTGAAATGTAAACATTGTGTATTTCAAAAATATGAACTTTTCCCTGCATTTTTTAAAAAATGTACACATGCTGCTGAACACATTTGTTTTGGTCCTTGGACCACATTCAAAGCTTGGAAATATGCAGACTTTGACTGGAGATTGTGTCTGAGTGTTCAGAATGGAAGGGAAGAACTGGGTAAATCCTGATAAATCCTGATAAAAAACTGGGTAAATCCTGATAAATCCTGATAAAAAACAAACTGAAATGAATTTCTCATACATCCCTAGTATGTGAGTGTGTGTGTGTGTGTGTGTGTGTGTGTGTGTATGAATGAGAAAGATAGAAAGGCTCACAGCAGAGTATTCAAAAACTATATTCTGAGCTAAACATTTTGGCTTCCACCCTCATCAGTAGCTGTGCTGTTAAATGGATACCAGGAGTGGCAGTTTGGATTGTCTGAAGATGAAAGTTCCTTAGGAGAAAAAACAGAGGTATGGCTGGTATAATGTTTATGAATTGTCCTCCAGATTAAGACCATTGGGACTAAGAGTTCTCAGTCTACAGATCCAGAAATTTCCCTTTTGTTAAGCACGTCAGTGTCTTTTGTTAGTTCTATTCAAAGCAACTGTAAATCTGAGAAACTATGTGCAGGAGAGTTGAAATGTCTTGCAACAGGCTGCTCCAGGTTTTTTGTTTTTGGTAAAAATGACAGAATTGGAGCTGTGCAACCAGATCTCTCCAGTAAGGTCAGAATTCAGTCAAGTCTGTGAAGCTCTTGTTTTCCTTTGGAAAAACTTCTCAGGGGACCATTATCTCTCTGCCTGGAGCCCCCCTACCAGACCTTGATCTGAAAAAGATGGACCTCCAACCCCAACCCCTTCTAGGGCTTTCCCCTCTTGACATCAGCCTGGGGAGAAACATCAGTTGTTTTATAAAAATACCACAGTTAGCATGTTATTGAAATTACTATGTAAGACTACCACTTGCAATGTAGCCTTTACAACGGTGCAGCTAGGGCTGGGCTTTGGGTCCAAAGTCTACCTCCACCCAAATGACCACCCAGAGAGCAGCAGATGCTTACTCCATTTTATTCCTATAGTCATGATGGGACTATGATTTAAGTGAGTTTGCAATGCAAAACTGTGCATGTGCACAGGTTACATTACGGTGCTTAAAAAAAAAGAAATATCAGGATTGGCAAACAGTTGTATTGCTATTGCTCTAATATATCAGGAATGGAGAAGCAGCTGTAAAGCATAGAACAGTGGATGGAGGTGGCAGGGGGAAGAATGTTAGTTGTGTGAAGGGGTCCCCACAGGACTGTGGAGTCCAGGGTCTAAAATTCCCAGTTGCACCTTAATGTAACCTGATATGGGATTTATAGCAATTTACAACAAGGACATATGAATGCAGCAACTGCTGAAATGGGCCATTTGAGCAGTTTCCTGCCAGAAGAAGAGTTGATTTGTTTTTTAAAAAAATATTATCATAATGCTGTTTGAATTTGGAACTTGAATCTAAGCACATGGGCTAGTTATCTTCTCTCAGCCTAAACAATCTCATAGTGTTGTTGTGAGGATACAACAACTTTCCAGAAGTCTCAGAGATTTTCACTGTTAAAGAACTTACCTAATTTCTCACTTGTGAAAAAATAAGGAAACTGACATTCAGTTATCCTTTGAAATTTGCACTTCTCCAATACAAACATGCATCCAAAAATAGTATATTAGGGAAGGGTGCATACACACAAAGACCATTATGTTAGGATATTTACTTGCCTAAATTGTCTATATTAGGCAAAAAGCATTAAAACTGCATGTATTAGTAGAAATGTGTACATTCAAATATGTGTAACAATCCATGCAAACTTTTTTTAAATAGAAGAAATGCTTAAAGTTTAGGGTGAACCAAACTTAAGACTGGAAAAAGAGAAACTGAGAGAAACTGGAATGAATTATTCATCCACCTGAACCTTTTAAAGTTGACATCCCTGGAACTGAACCAATGTGACTGGGACATGGGAGGTCCCCACTCAGCCATGAAGCTCATTGACACTGGGTGACTTTGGGCCAGTCACTGACTCTCAGCCCAACCTACCTCACAGGGTTGTTGTTGTGAGGATCAAATGGAGAGGAGGACCATATAAACTGCCTTGGGTTCCTTGAAAGAAGAAGGAAGTTAGGATATAAATGTAATACATACATACATATAGGGATGTATGAAAGCTACTTACCTGTTCGCGGATTATGCTGATGCTGGGGGGAGGTGTTCCATCCCTCCCCCCAGAATCCTGGCTGGGGGAGGAGGCACTCTGTCCCTCCCCCCTGGAATCCTGGCCGGCTGGCTCCGCTCTGCAGGGATTCTGCGGAGCCGCCGGCCAGCTCTGCCAGCGGCTGGACATCCAGCGACTGGCTAGCAGGGATGCAAATGGCAGTGGCCGTAGCTGCCGCCGTTTGCATCCCTGCAGTCAGCCGTGATAGGCTACGTAAATGTTTACATAGCCTATCACGGCTGATTTAAAAAACTACAACAACGCGCATACGCAAATGGCGGTGCCCATGGGTGCCGCCATTTGCGTTCCTTATTTTGGCACGTCTTAGTCTACGTAAACATTTACGTAGACTAAGACGGCGAAAATAAGGGAAACGCAAATAGTGTAGATGCTACGCTATTTGCGTTCCCCTTATTTTCGCCGTCTTAGTCTACGTAAATGTTTAAATGTCACCTTTTTTTTGGCTACAGCTACAGACGTGACTAGCTTGGGCAGCCTGAAAACTAGGGCTGTGTAGGGACCCCCCGATCTGACTCGGAAGTTGCTTCATGGCTTCCGAGGTGGGCCCAATCCAGCTTGGGAAGATTTGGGGTGCCCCAAACCCACCTCAGTTCCAAACCCGAAACAGGTCCCCCCCATGCCCCCACGCCACCCCGCAGCTCCTCACCTGGGCCGCTGCCTCCTCTGTCACTGCCACCATCTTCTCCATGGCACCGCCTTCTCCATGGCGCCGCCTTCTCCATTGTGCTTCCTTCTCCAGTACACACTGCTGCTGTCTTCGCCACCGTCGCCACCACCTCTGCCACCTCCTGAGGCCTGAATGCGCGGCGACTCTTCTTCCAGGGAGTCGCCATTTAAAAAAGGTGCCATTTAAAAAAAGCAGGAGGTGGCAGGGCGGTGGCAGCAGGGCGGCGATGGCAGCGAGGAGACGGCATCTCAGGTAAGGACCTGGAGGCACCGAGGGGGGGGGGGCTAGGCCAGGGGCCAAAGCACACCAAGCCCCCGACCTGCTCCGGGCCACTTCATGCCCCCTCTGCTTCGCCTCAGAGGGGCACAAAGTGGCCTGAAGCAGCCCGCTTCAACTTGGGTCTCGGGCCTCAGGACAAAGCAGTGCACAGCCCAACTGAAAACAGCTGAAAATAACCTACAGGAAGTAGAAAACGCACAGACACATGGTCACATGGACATGTGAATCATCATTTAGTCCCCAACATTCTGAAGGCTTGGGATAAATAACTGGGGATTATATATATTTTAAGTTTATCCGAAGCTAAAAAGGGGGGGGGAGTGGGGGAGAATAGTTTCAAAATTGACCATGGCTGCTGGATATGCTGCTTATGTCTCAGGATACATTTGCAGTGGGTTTATTGGCTATTGGTCTTCATCAATTCCTCTCACCCCACCGCTTCCACTGCCACCACACCACCCACTTTGCAATCTTCTAATTGGATCCCCATGTCCAAATCCAGCTCTCTTAATCAAAAGGTAAACAAAATCAATCTTTTTTCTTTTCTTTTCTTTTTTGCTCTCCCAAATCCAAGTGAAGCATTTAGTCCTAAAGCAATGAAAGACTTTTTTTCCGGAAAGCTCTGTCAGAGAGCTGCCATACTAAATTGGTTAACCTTTATCACTGAAAGCCGGCCTGATTGTTGCCAAGATTGCCTCCAATAATCTCCCTTTTTGTTACACCATAAAAGGCTTTATTTCTCCCCAAACCATTCAATCAATGAAATTGATGGTAATGAAAATTGTTTTCCGAACCACCAGGGCCTCGTGTTCTTCTCCAGCATGAAGATATTATGCAACATTTGTTCTGAAAGTACAATTCTTTGTCGGGGATTCAGGAAGAGAGAAGGATGAGGAGTTGCTGTATATTCTGATCTTAAACATAATGCTGAGAAAATAGTGATTCTATATTTAGTTAGCAGGATTTAGCTTTGTCTTTAATTATTTGACCTCTTTCTTCCTCTCTTGCCATGGTTTTGCATGTGAGAGGGAGGAGGAGGAGGAGAAGGAGAAGGAGGAGGAGGAGAAGCCCGCACAGAAAACAACAGTGTGATTTGGGAAATACTGTGGAAATGGTAGGGATGTCAGAGAATTCCGCCATGGATCTCAGTGAGGCCGAATGCCAGTGCATTCAGCCCCCCGAAATCTGTGGCAGAAAGGCCTGCCACCCCCCACGGATCCCCCCCAAGACGAGACTTACCTGGGGCTAGGGATGGACAAAAGTCCCTTACCTGGTCCCGCAGCTTGCTTCGTGGTGGGGGGGAGGCACTCCGTTCCTCCCCCCAAAATTTTTGGCAGGGGGGAGGTGCCCCATCCCTCCCCGCCGAAATTCTGGCCAGGGGGGATGCGCCCTGTTCCTCTGGCTGCGAATCCTCCTTGCCGGCCGGGACGCAAATGGCGGCGGCCATAGCCGCCGCCGTTTGCATCCCTGCAGTCAGCCATGATAGGCTACATAAATCCTTACGTAGCCTATCACGGCTGACTTTGGGGGGGGGGGGAAAGTGCCATCCCTACCTGGGGCGGATCTTCCGGGTGGTGGCGGCTCTGGCGGCGGTGGCGGCAGCTGCGGCGGCTGGTCTTCCAACTGGCTGCCGCCGCCATTTGTCTTGTAAAAAAAAGAAATGTTGTGATAGGCTACGTAAAGATTTATGTAGCCTATCATGGCTGGGTTAAAAAAAAACGCATACGCAAATGGCGGCAGCTACGGCCGCCACCATTTGCGTTCCTTATTTTTGGCCATCTTAGTCTACGTAAATATTTACATAGACTATGATGGCAAAAATAAAGGGGAATGCAAGTAGCGTAGCGGGCACTATTTGCATCCCTTTTTGATTCGCCATTTTAGCCTACATAAAGATCTACATATCAAGGAGCATCCCCATGCTGCAAACCTGCTTTCACAAAGAAATTCAAAGGAGAAGAACATTTCGGAGAAATTCTCATGATTGGGGTTCAGGGTTCTTGTATTTACCTTAACTATGTGTGTGAATGCCTTGTATCCATTGTACAATCATATCCTGGCAGCTTGAAGTCTCCTTGGCTTCCCACACTTCAGTTAAAGCCCAGGTGAAGACTCTCCCATAGGGATTTTTCAGATCAGGAAGTGCAGGCAGTCTGGGAGGCTGCAGAGCAATGGAGAGATGTATAATACAGAGATAAAACACACACAGAGAGACCACCACCTTGGCCAGCTCACAGTGGTTGATTTCACTCAGAAACACCAACAAAATAAATACAAAATGCTTTAAGAATGAGGCAGAACAATGGAAGCCTCTTTTGTGGGTGAAGAAAGCTTTCAGGAAATTGGAGGACAGATTTTGGCATAACACCCCCCCTTCTGTCATGTTCCATCTGGGAATCTGTCATCTAAATCTATATAAACTAAATAGACCACTTATGCCTGTAATATTGTGCAAATGGTCTTATTTACAGCCACCATTTGCATAAAAAGCTCCTTTACTTAAAAGAACAAGCAGCCATTTCCCACAAAATGGGGGCTCAGTGAGGGAGTGAGAAGCCACGCATCACTCACCAGGCACCCATGGACCACCTGCAGCTCACAGCCCATGCTGAACATGGTCAGGTGGCCAGCAGGCATCCATCAAGTGGACCCAGGTAAATTCGGCCATCCCTACTCCAGATAAAGTTTGCTAGAGTATAGTTCAGTGTAGGGGTGTACAAAACCCCACTTACCTTGCTCCTCTGGGGTCCACAGGGGGGGGAGGCAATCCTGTCCTCCCCCCGGAATCCTCCCCAGCCAGCTCTAATCCGCGGTGTGTCTGCGGAGCCGCCGGGTGGGCCGATCTGCAGCTTGGCTACTGCGGACGCAAATGGCGTCCTGTGTAGGGGACGCCATTTGCATCGCTGCTGTAGCCATGATAGGTTATGTAAATATTTACATAGCCTCTCACAGCTAAAGCAGCGATGCAAATGGCATCCCCTACACATGATGCCATTCGCGGCCGCACACCGGAGCAGCGCCCAGCAGTGGCTGGTCCAGGCCCGCCAGAGGCAGGTAGGATCTGGTCCATGGGGACTTCGTGGGGTGGCGGGGGGGATTGCTCCATTCCGCCACAGACTCCGGGGGACCAGATTCTAAAGAATCCGGCCTCGCTGGAGTCTGTGGCGGAATTCTCCGCCATCCCTAGTTCAGTGTGTTCCCTTTAGGGATGTCAGAGAATTCCACCACGGATCTCGATGAGGCCGAATACCAGTGCATTCGGCCCCCCAAACTCCATGGCGGAATGGCCTACCACCCCCCCCCCGCCACCCCATGGATCCTCCCCGGGACGAGACTTACCTGTGGAGGATCTTCCGGGTGGCGGCGGCTCCGGCGGCGGCTTTGGCAGCGGCGGCTTCGGCAGCGGCAGCGGCGGCTGGTCTTCTGACCAGCTGCCACCGCCGCCATTTCCAGACTTGTAAAAAAAAAAAAAAAGACGTGATCGGCTATGTAAAGATTTATGTAGCCTATCATGGTTGGGTGGGTTTAAAAAACAAACAAACTGCGTACGCAAATGGCGGCGGCTATGGCCGCCGTCATTTGCGTTCCTTATTTTTGCCGTCTTAATCTACGTGAATATTTACATAGACTACGATGGTGAAAATAAAGGGGAACGCAAATAGTGTTGTTGTTGTTGTTCAGTCGTTCAGTCGTGTCCGACGCTTCGTGACCCCATGGACCATAACACGCCAGGCCTTCCTGTCCTGTGCTCTCTCCCGGAGTGTGCTCAAGTTCATATTCATCGCATCGGTGATGCTATCTAGCCATCTCATCCTCTGCCGTCCCCTTCTCCTTTTGCCTTCAGTCTTTCCCAGCATCAGGGTCTTTTCCAGAGAGTTTTCTCTTCGCATTAGGTGGCCAAAATATTGGAGCTTCAGTATCTGTCCTTCCAATGAGCACTCAGGGTTGATTTCCTTTAGGATGGACTGATGTGACCTCCTTGCAGTCCAGGGGACTTGTAAGAGTCTTCTCCAGCACCACAGTTCGAAAGCATCAACTCTTTGGTGCTCAGCCTTCCTTATAGTCCAGCTCTCACAGCCATACATTACTACTGGGAAAATCATAGCTTTGATTAGATGGACCTTTGTCGGCAAGGTGATGTCTCTGCTTCTAACTATGCTGTCTAGGTTTGCCATAGCTTTCCTCCCAAGGAGCAAGCGTCTTTAATTTCATGGCTACAGTCACTGTCTGCGGTGATCTTGGAGCCCAAGAAAGTAAAATCTGTCACAGCTTCCATTTCTTCCCCTTCTATATGCCAGGAAGTGATGGGGCCAGATGCCATGATCTTCATTTTTACTGACTATATAGAGCTTCTCCATCTTTGGCTGCAAAGGACATAATCAATCTGATTTCGATACTGACCATCTGGTGATGTCCATGTGTAGAGTCGCCTCTTGTGCTGTTGGAAAAGAGTGTTTGCTATGATCAGCATGTTCTCTTGGCAAAACTCTATTAGCCTTTGTCCTGCTTCATTTTGTACCCCAAGGCCATGCTTACCTGTTATCGCGGTGATTTCTTGACTTCCTACTTTAGCATTCCAATCCCCTATGATGAAAAGGACATCTTTTTTTGGTCTTAGTTCTAGAAGTTGTTGTAGGTCTTCATAGAACCGATCAACCTCAGCTTCTTCGGCCTCAGTGGTTGGGGCATAGACTTGAATTACTGTGATGTTGAATGGTTTGCCTTGGATTCATACTGAGATCATTCTATCATTTTTAAGATTGTACCCCAGTACTGTTTTTCCCACCCTTTTGTTGACTATGAGTGCTACTCCATTTCTTCTAAGGGATTCTTGCCCACAGTAGAAGATATGATGGTCACCTGAATTAAATTCACCCATGCCTGTCCATTTTAGTTCACTGATTCCCAAGATGTCAATGTTCAGTCTTGCCATCTCATGTTTGACTACCTCCAGCTTACCTTGATTCATTGATCTTACATTCCAGGTTCCTAGACAATATTGTTCTTTACAGCATTGGATTTCCTTTTCACCACCAGACACATCCACAGCTGAGTGTCCTTTTGGCTTTGGCCCAGCCGCTTCACTCTTTCTGGCGCTACTTGGAAATACCCTCTGCTCTTCCTCAGTAGTATATTGGACACCTTCCAACCTGAGGGGCTCATCTTCCGGCGTCATCTCTTTTAGCCTTGTGATACATTCCATGGGGTTTTCTTGGCAAGAATACTGGAGTGGGTTGCCATTTCCTTCTCCAGTGGACCACATTTTGTCAGAACTCTCTGCCATGACCTGTCCATCTTGGGTGGCCCTGCACGGCATAGCTTATGGCTTCACTGAGTTATGCAAGCCCCTTCGTCACAACAAGGAAGTGATCCTTTTTGATTCGCCATTTTAGCCTACATAAATCTTTACGTAGGCTAAAACAGCAAATCAAAAAGGGACACAAATAGCGCCCGCTACGCTATTTGCGTTCCCCTTTATTTTCGCCGTCATAGTCTACATAAATATTTACGTAGACTAAGACAGCCAAAAATAAGGAACGCAAATGGCGGCGACCGTAGCTGCCACCATTTGCGTACACGGGTTTTGGGGTTTTTTTTTAACCACCCAGCCATGATAAATCTTTACGTAGCCTATCACGTCTTTTTTTTTTAATAAGACTGGAAATGGCGGCAGCAGCCGATCAGAAGACCAGCCTCCGCCGCCGGAGCCGCCGCCAGAGCTGCTGCCGCCCGGAAGTTCTGCCCCAGGTAAGTCTCGTCCCGGGGGGGATCCGCAGGGGGGTGGCAGGCCATTCCACCACCGAGTTCAGGGGGCCGAATGCACTGGCATTTGGCCTCACCGAGATCCGTGGCGGAATTCTCTGATATCCCTATTCCAGTGCCTCCTGAAGACGTTGTTCCTTGCATGACCAGCTGTGGGTTGTTGAATCCCACTTCATTGGGATTTGTCTTTTAAAAATGTTTTAACTTTTTTAACTCTTTTAACCAATGTTTTATTCTTATGTTGTTCACTGCTCCGAAATCTTCTGATGAGGAGCAGTATATAAATATTGTAAATAAATTAAATAAATAAATATATGGATGGTGCAGGTGCCCGATTCCATCCAGGAATCTGGTGGAACTCCCCCACCCCCACCTGCATCCCCAAGCACTGCTCACCGACACCTGCCCCAACTCGCCCCTTGCCCATGCTCAGCAAGCAGCCTGCACTCACCCCAGCAGCCTCATCGAGCTCCATGGTCACCATGTTTTGGAAAATAAAATGGCCATCGCAAAGATGCACATATTTGCATATGTGCAAAATGCACATTTTTGTGAATGTGCGTATTTGTGCCTGCGCAAAAATGAGCATTTTCTCAAAATGGGCATTTCACAAGCACGCAAATGTGTACATTTGCAAAAGGTGCATTTTTTCAATTGCCACTTTATTTTTCAATAAATGTTGACTGCGGAGTTTGTCGAAGCTGCCCAGGTGAATGTGGGCTGCTTGCTGAGCACAGGGGTGGCTCAAGAGTGGTCTGGGGACTGGCGAGCAGGGGCAGGGGCCGGGCGGGTGCTCAGGGAACCCGGACGGCGGGTGGGTTCACCCATCCATCCACACACACACACACACATACATATGGCACTGCACATTATAAGTTGGGTCCAGACTTGGACAAAACCCATTGAAATGGATGGGACTTCAGTTAATCGTGACGGAGTCTAAATTCAACCCAGTGTATTCAACATCATGCATTGATTTAACCCTGAGAGAGAATGCTAGGGGTGCACGAAAGTCACTTACCTGGTCTTGCAGCTTGCTTCGCAGTGGGGGGGAGGTGCTTCGCTGCTCCCCCGGAAGTTCAGGCCGGGGGGGAGGCTTCCCGCCTCACCCGGCTGAAATTCAGGCCGGAGAGAAGCGCCCCGTCTCCCCGGCCGCGAACTTCAACAGAAAAAAAAAACGCCCCTGTGATAGGCTACGTAACGATTAACGTAGCCTATCACGGCTAGATCTGCAAAGTCAGCCGTGATAGGCTACGTTAATCGTCACGTAGCCTATCACGGGTGACTTTAAAAAAAAAAAGCGCGTACGCAAATGGCGGCCCCCATAGGGAGCCGCCATTCGCGTTCCTTATTTGGTCGCTGTAGTCTACGTAAATCTTTTCATAGACTACGGCGAAAATAAGGGCAACGCAAATAGCGTTGCCCTTATTTTCGCTGTAGTCTACGTAATCTTTACGTAGACTACAGTGACCAAATAAGGAACGTGAATGGCGGCTCCCTATGGGGGCCGCCATTAGCCGTACGCACTTTTTTTTTTTAAAGTCACCCGTGATAGGCTACATGACGATTTACGTAGCCTATCACGGCTGACTTTGCAAATCTAGCCATGATAGGCTACGTTAATAATCACGTAGCCTATCACGGGGGCATTTTTTTTTTACTTTTATTGGAATGGCGGCGGCGGCAGCTGGTCAAAAGACCGGCTGCCGCCTCTTCCCCTGTCGAAGACCTGACGAACCGCCGCCGGGACCCGCCGCCGGGAGGGACATTCAGGAAAGGTAAGTCCCGTCCCGGGGGGGTGCGGGTTGCGGGGGGTGCAGAGAATTTCTCCCCGAAAGTACTTCGGGGGGCCGAAGACGTTGGCACTTGGCCCCCCGAAGTTTCAGGGAGAAATTCTCTCCCATCCCTAGGAATGCAGGTATCCTCCCTCCTTGGCCCATTCCTCCGCTAGTTATTTGGACCATCTAAGAGCTTCCTTATTTATATATTTCAGGAGCAGAGGCTGCTTGAGCTTGAGGGTGGGAGTGGTAAAGTGCAATCTTGCAAACTTAGCATTTGAATGGGCCATAAAATTAGTACACCACCAAGCCTATTTATCATAGCATGCAAAAAAAAAAAAAAACTCCATTATCCAGAACACTGTTTCTCTACAACTTGGTTATACAGCCATGTATGGCAGCAGTTATACTCAGACATGATTTATGAGAATTGCCAATGGGCCTATTCATTAATGAAATATTTTAACACACACACACCTTGAACTAGGGACATCATCCAGAGCCCATCAAAATCAATGGAACCTCCATGACATGATCCTGGATGAGGGTGTAGACCTGGCATGTATTTCGGAGACCTGGCTGGCCGAGGCTGCTGCTCCAACTCTTGCGGCCATGTGTCCAGCTGGATTTTTGTACACACAGCAGCCGAGGGCTGGAGATCGGGGAGGGGGAGTGGCTGTTATCTACAGAGAGTCCTTGGTTTTCACCAAACCCCCACTCCGGGAGACCAAGGTTGCTGAGTGCATGTACTGGAGGTTGGGCCCGAAGGGCAGTCTGGGGATTCTGCTTGTGTACCGTCCACCCCGCTGCACGACTGACTCCTTGGCTGAGGTGCTTGAGGTGGTCTCTGATGTGCATGTGCAGTCCCCTAACTTATTGGTGTTGGGGGACTTCAACCTACATTCAGAGGCCATCCTCACAGGAGCACCTTGGGACTTCATGGAGACCATGGCTTCCTGGGAGCTGCACCATATTCTAACTGGGCCCACCCATGTAGCCGGTCATGCACTAGACCTTGTGTTTGTTTCTGGAGAAGCAGGGAGTGATCTGGAAGTCAGCGGTATATCGACCACCTCCTTGTCATGGTCAGATCACTATCTGGTGTCGTTAGACTTCTCGGTTCCACAACCCCTCTGCAGGGATGGAGGACCCATTAAAATGATCCACCCCAGGTGTCTTATGGATCCAAATGGATTCCTGAATGTGCTTGGGGATTCTCTGGAGCATGCCTACGGCCACTCAGTTGAGACCTTGGTGGGTGGCTGGAATGCAGCAATCACTGGGGCATTAGATCGGGTGGCTCCGAAACGCCCTATCCCCCTAGGGATGTACGAATCCCTTACCTGTTCTGGTCGGGGCATCCGCTGGGGGGGGGATCCACTCCATCCCTCCCCCCAGAATCCTCAATGGGGGGGAGGCAATCCGGTCCTCCCACCCCCCCGGAATCCTGCCCAGCCAGCTCTGCTCTGTGGCGGCTCCGCGGAGCAGCCAGCCAGGGCTGTCTGCAGCTGGACTTCCAGCCGCGGACGGGCTGCTGCGGATGTAAATGGCGGCCACCATAGTGGCCACTATTTGCACCCTTCCAGGCTGCCATGATATGATACATAAGAATTTATGTAGCTTATCATGGCATGCCCCCTCCAAAAAAACAGCGTATGCAAATGGCGGCGGCTACGGCGGCCGCCATTTGTGTTCCCTATTTTTCGCCGTTCTAGCCTACGTAAATATTTACATAGGCCATTACGGCGAAAAAAAAGGGAACTGCAAATAGCGTAGTGGGTGCTATTTGCGGTTCCCTTTTTTTTTGCCATAATTGCCTACGTAAATATTTACATAGGCTAGAATGGCGAAAAATAGGGAATGCAAATGGTGGCTGCCGTAGCTGCCGCCACTTGCGTACGCTGGGGGTTTTTTTTGGGGGTAGCCATGATAGGCTATGTAAATTCTTATGTAGCCTATCACAGCTAGAAGGATGGCAATGGCGGCAGCAGCAGCCTGGCCACGGCTGGCCAGGAGACCAGCCGCCGCTGCCGCCGCCGGAGCCGCAGTCAGAGCCACCGCTGGAACTGCTGCTGCCAAATCCTCCACATCAGCCCCAGGTAAGTGCGATCCCGGGGGATTCCGTGGGGGTGGCGGGGGGGCAGGAAGCCGTTCCGCCACGGATTCCGGGGGGCTGGATTCTACAGAATCCGGCCTCACTGGAATCCGTGGTGGAATTCTCCGCCATCCCTATCTCCCCCTGAACAGGGCTCAGACTGCACCATGGTTCAATCTGCAGTTATGAGCTCTGAAACGGGAGGTGAGATGGCTAGAGCGCCAGTGACAGAACTGAAGTCTCACTCCAAAGAGAATCAGACACAGGCTAGAGCTGTATCTTCAGCCTATCATGTGGCAGTGAAGGCAGAAAAAAAGGAATATTATGCTGCCTCTATCACGTCCACAGAGTGCTGTCCCAAGTGGTCTGGAGCCTGGTCAGTCCAGTGGCGCTAGAACCGCTGGAGCATTCTAAAAGCCAGTGTGGTGTAGTGGTGAGAATGTTGGACTGGGAGCTGGGAGATCCGGGTTCTAGTCTCCACTCGGCCATGGAAGCTCACTGGGTGACTTTGGGCCAGTCACAGACTCTCAGCCCAACCTACCTCACACGGCTGTTGTTGTGAGGATAAAAATGGAGAAGAGGAGGATAATGTAAGCCACCTTGGGTGCCTTGCAAGAGGAAAAAAGGCGGGATATAAATGCAATAATAAATAAACAAACAAACAAATAAATAAATAAATAAGGCCTCCTGTGAGGCCTTGGCAAGGCACTTTGCAGATAAAATTGATCGGATTAGGAGTGTTATTCCGAGCGCTGTGGATACAGTTAGTGAGCAAGTGGCAGTCTGTGGCAAACCGGTTTTGTGGGATCGGTTTCAGCTTCTTCCTTCTGATGAAGTGGGCAGGGTGCTTTCATCTGTAAGGCCGACCACCTGCTTACTTGATCCTTGCCCATCTTGGCTCCTTATGAGCTGCAGAGAGAGGCTGGGTGAGGAGATCAGGGTGGTGGTGAACGCCTCCCTTGAGGAGGAAGTGATGCCATCAGCCCTCAAGGAGGCAGTGATAAGACCACTCTTAATGAAGCCCTCCCTGGATCCCCAAGTTCTGAACAACTTTTGCCCAGTCTCGAATCTGCCATTTTGGGGCAAGGTGATTGAGCGGGTGGTGGCGATGCAGTTGAGGGCACACTTGGAAGAAGCTGATTTCAGTCAGGCTTCAGGCCTGGACATGGGACAGAAATGGCCTTAGTCGCCTTGGTGGATTATATGAGGAGGGCTCTGGATAGGGGTGAATGCTCCTTCCTTGTTCTCCATGACCTCTCAGCGGCTTTTGATACCGTTGACCATGGTATCCACCTGGACCCCCTGGTAGGGATGTCAGAGAATTCTGCTACAGATCTCAGTGAGGCCAAATGCCAGTGCATTCGGCCCCCCGAAATCTGTGGCAGAATGGCCTGCCACCCCCCCCGCCACCCCGTGGATCCCCCCCAGGACGAGACTTACCTGGGGCGGATGTTCCGGGCGGCGGCGGCTGTGGCGGCGGTGGCTGGTCTTCCGACCGGCTGCCGCTGCCGCCATTTGCAGTCTGGTCGCCTGTGCCTTCCCCCCCCCACAGAGGTGATAGGCTACGTAAAGACTTAGGTAGCCTATCACATCCCGGTTAAAAAAACCAGGAATGTCAGAGAATTTCACCACAAATCTCGGGGAGGCTGAATGCCAGTGCATTCGGCCCCACAAAATTGGTGGCAAAACGGTCTGCCCCCCCGCCCCCCCGGGGCATGACTTGCCTTGGGCGAATCTCCCTGGCGGTGGTGGCAGCGGTGCCTTCGGCCGCGGTTCGGTGGTGATGCGGCGGCGGCGGCGGCTACAGCGGCCGGTCTTCCAACCGGCTGCCACCGCCACCATTTCCAAGTAAAAAAAACCAAAACATGATAGGCTACGTAAAGATTTACATAGCCTATCACGGCTAAATTTTAAAAAACACCATGATAGGCTACGTAAATCTTTACGTAGCCTATCAAGGCTGAGTTAAAAAAACAACAACAAAAAAACAACCATGGGCGCTGCCATTTGCGTTCCTTATTTTGGCACGTGTAGTCTACGTAAACATTTACGTAGGCTACGGCGAAAATAAGGGGAACACAAATAGCGTAGCGTCTACGCTATTTGCGTTCCCCTTATTTTCGCTGTAATCTACGTAAATGTTTACGTAGACTACACGTGCCAAAATAAGGAACACAAATGGCGGCGCCCATGGGCGCCGCCATTTGCGTACGCACGGTTTTGTTTTTTTTTAACTCAGCTGTGATAGGCTACGTAAAGATTTACATAGCCTATCACAGCTGACTGCGGGGACGCAAACGGCGGCGGCTATGGCCGCCGCCATTTGCAGTCCTGGCCGGCCAGGATTCGCGGCGGGAGGGACGGGGTGCCTCCTCCACAGCCAGAATTTGGGGGGGGAGGGATGGGGCACCTCCCCCCCTGCCAGAATTTCAGGGGGAGGGACAGAGCACCTCCCCCCCACCACGAACCAAATTTCGTCACAGGTAAGTGACTTTCGTACATCCCTAAAAAACCCAAACAAACAGCGTATGCAAATGGCGGCGGCTACGGACACCGCCATTTGCGTTCCTTATTTTTCACCATCTTAGTCTACGTAAATATTTACGTAGACTATGACAGCGAAAATAAAGGGTAACGCAAATAGCATGGTGGGCACTATTTGCGTCCCTTTTTGATTCGCCATCTTAGCCTATGTAAATATTTACGTAGGCTAAAATTTCAAATCAAAAAGGGACACAAATAAAGCCCACTAC
The DNA here is from genome assembly GCF_057233095.1 of Heloderma suspectum. Taxonomy (NCBI): domain Eukaryota; kingdom Metazoa; phylum Chordata; class Lepidosauria; order Squamata; family Helodermatidae; genus Heloderma; species Heloderma suspectum. The sequence goes on along the minus strand of NC_139469.1, from coordinate 13,136,633 downwards.
ACTATTTGCGTTCCCCTTTATTTTTGCCATCATAGTCTACGTAAATATTTACGTAGGCTTAGACGGCGAAAAATAAGGAACGCAAATGGCAGTGGCCGTAGCTGCCTCCATTTGCGTACGCGTTTTGGATTTTTGGTTTTTTTTACACAGAGCACTCCGCGGCTGGAAATCCAGCTGCCGACAGCCCTGGCCTGGGCCTGGCCGGCTGCTCCATGGAGCCGCCATGAGCACAGCCAGCCGTCGAGGATTCCGGGAGGGAGGACCGGATTGCCTCCCCCCCGTCGAGGATTCTGGGGGGAGGGACGGAACGCTTCCCCCCCACCATGAACAGAATCCGTGGAAAGGTAAGTGACTTTTGTACATCCCTACCGCCTGGAGGGATTAGGGATTGGAGACACCATATTGTGATGGTTCCTGTCCTTCCTTTCCGGCAGGTACCAGAGGGTAGCACTGGGAGAGGAGGTTTTGGACCCGTGGCCACTCACTTGTGGGGTGCCACAGGGTTCCATCCTCTCCCTGATGCTATTTAACATCTATGTGAAGCCATTGGGGGCTATCATCAGGAGGTTTGGGGTGCAGTGTCATCAATATGCAGATGACACGCAGCTCTACCTCTCATTCAAATCTTCACCAAGGTTGGCCGTAGAATCCCTGTCCAAATGTCTAGAGACGGTGAGTGGCTGGATGGGGAGGAATAAGCTGAAGCTGAACCCTGACAAGACCAAGGTACTTTTGGTGGGAGACAAGAGGAGGCTGGGGGATGTTGCCCTGGTGTTGAATGGGGTACGGCTACCCTTGAAAGACCAGGTCCACAGCCTGGTGGTTATTTTAGACTCCCAGCTCTCCATGGAGGCTCAGGTGTCAGCTGTGAGCTGGACAGCGCTGTACCAACTCCATCTGATACGGCAGCTGCGCCCCTACCTTCCCGACCATCTGCTCCCATTCGTAGTACATGCCCTGGTCTCCTCTTGTTTAGACTACTGTAATGTGCTCTACGTGGGGTTACTCTTGAAGATGGTTTGGAAACTGCAGCTGGTACAGAACGCGGCAGCTCGCCTGATTAAAGGCAGCCGCCGGTGAGATCACATCACTCCAGTGCTGAAGGAGTTGCACTGGCTACCAGTTGTTTTCTGAGCCAAATTCAAGGTGTTGGTTTTGACCTTTAAAACCCTATATGGTTTTATATATCTCAAGGAGCGCCTCCAGCAACACCAGACAGGCTGCTTAACAAGATCAGCCTCGGATGGCCTTCTCTCTGTCCCATCAGCCAGGACAGCTAGGCTGGTGAGTATGAGGGAGAGGGCCTTCTCTGTGGTGGCCCCCATTCTGTGGAACTCCCTCCCTAGGGAACTCCACCATGCCCCCTCTTTAACGAGCTTCCACCGTGCATTAAAAACATGGTTGTTCAGGCAGGCATTTGGGGTGGGTTAGGGTATTTTTTATGATGTTGTTATTGTAGAATTTTATTGTTTTAACTGTTTTGCTGTTGTACGTTGCCCAGAGTGGCTGGGTGACCAGCCAGATGGGTGAATAATAAATTAGATAGATAGATAGATAGATAGATAGATAGATAGATAGATAGATAGATAGATAGCCTCTGATGGAGACATAGCTTACACCCTGAAGCTTTTTTTTAATATGATTAATACATGCCGGGATCAATACTGCTGATGCACCTTGAAATGATGGAAGCAACTCTAATTGCTATTGAAACTTTGCGAGAAAGGAGGGAAAGGAAGAGGGTTTTTTTAATCAATTGTGATTAGTCAAGTCAATAGTTAAGAGCTCTTGTCGAGGTGATAGGATTTATTGACCCATTTCTGCAATCTTGGCCCTTCTTTAACCAGTGGATTGATAACATGTGGGATACATCCTCTGCCATTTCATTTTATGGCTCATTAAGCAAACATAGCCAATAACCCTCCCTTCCTTTTTGGCATAAGAATTTTTTTTAAAAAAAAAAACTTATGTGCTGCTAATGATGCTGAAATTAGGAAAGGCAAGTATTTGGCATGCAAAAGGTCAAAGCAAGCATTAACAGACTACTTAGCTGTACTCACACAAACGTAAGCAGATTCCTGAGGCATGTAATGCATGCAGAAGGCTGTCAAAGAGAAGAGTGGATCCCATGCAAAAGAGAGACATTTGAGGTCATCCAAATCCATTGTGCTATCTGTAATTATTTTATTTTATTTATTTATTTATTGCATTTATAGCCCACCTTTTTCCTCTTGCAAGGAACCCAAGGTGGCTTACATTATCCTCCTCCTCTCCCCTTTATCCTCACAACAACAACCCTGTGAGGTAGCTTGGGCTCAGAGTCTATGACTGAGAGTCTGTCGCAGTGAGCTTCCATGGCTGAGTGGGGACTAAAACCCAGATCTCCTGGCTCCCAGTCCAACACTCTCACCACTACACCACGCTGGCTCCTTAAAGGCTGGCTATTATAACAGGGAGGTATGCATATGGAGAGCCTGCCATTACAAGGATCTTTTGAGGTGTGGGTTGGAATGCAAAGTACATCCCTCTCACTTATGCACTCATCCCTGCAGAATCCCCCCAGGAAGGGCATGTTACCTGTAGTTAGGGATTATGTGGGAGTCCAAATGGGGTGGAGTCTAACAGACTCCTCCCCTGCCCCTGTCCAGCCTCCCAGACCCCAACCACTGTGCCATTCCATTTTGCACATTTTGCACTTTGTTTATGCCTGTTTAGACCATTTACACCAGTAACGTTGTGTAAATGGGCCTCTTTATGGCCACCATTTATGGAAAAAAACAGCCTTTATGGAAAAGGCCAAGCTGCCATTTTGCACAGAAAGGTGGCTCAGCGGAGGAGCAGGATGCCGGGCACCACTCACCACATCCGCAGACTGCCCGGCAGCTCACCACACATGGCAAGAAGGGTCAAGCACCAGCGGGTGTCCGGTGAGCAGTGAGCGGTGCGGGTGGGGATGAGTCCGCCCATCCTTATATGCATGCTTCGCACCCATTCCCAGGTATTTTAAATAACAATAATAATATTTATTTATATATTTATTTATTCATTCATTCATTCATTCATTTCATTTCATTTCTATACCGCCCAATAGCCGAAGCTCTCTGGGCGATTCACAAAAATTAAAGCCAAACAGCACACAATGAAACAATTTAAAATATATAGAACATTAAAACCACAATATAACAATACAACCACAATAAAACCTAGCAGCAGTGAAGGAGTTTAAAATACAGATTTAAAACAGCAAAGCTAAAAGTTCAGAAAGCTAAAATGCTAAAATGCCTGGGAAAATAAAAAGGTCTTCACCTGGCGCCGAAAGGAACACAATGTAGGTGCCAGGAGAACCTCACCAGGGAGCTCATTCCAGAGCCGGGGTTCCACAGCAGAAAAAGCCCTCCTCCTAGTAGCCACCCGCCTCACTTCCTTTGGCAGGGGCTCACGGAGAAGGGCAGTGCAGAGAGGAGATTTTTACTGACACTTCAGTATGTGGGGACAGGAAGCTTAACCCTTCATTCCCCACTGTCCCCAGCCACAAACTGTAATTGGCATTATAAACAAAAGCATCCAGTGTCAACAATGGCAGCTTTGGAATGCTGCTGGAGTGGGAAGGGTTAAACCTCCCCTCCCTGCATGCTGCAATCCTGATAATGCCCCCTCCTCTGTGCTGAGTATTGAACACACACACACACACACGTATGGTTGCTAATCACACAATAAAAGTAACCTCTGATTTAGCTCCCAGTGGCAGGTCTGGCTGAGTAAGGACTGGAAGCTTGGTCCAAATCCAACTCTCTGATCCACTTCACCACATTGGCTCTTACTGAATGCTTGAATACTCCTTCATGAGAAACAAACCTATGCCTTCGTATGAAGAAGGCTGTCCTCGAATCCTCCCACACCCAGTGCCTTAGCATCCCTAATTTAAAAATCCCTGCGCAAGCGAACAGTTCAGACTAGGGGTGGACGAAAGTCCCTTACCGTTCGTCGAAGGTTGTTCGCGGTGGGGGGGAGGCGCTTCGCTGCTCCCCCCGCGAAGTTCAGGCCGGGGGGGGGAGGCTTCCCACCTCGCCCTGGCCGAAATTCAGGCCGGGGAGGAGGCTTCCCGCCTCGCCCGGCCACGAACTCGAAAGTTTTTTTTTAAAAAAAAAAACGCCCCCGTGATAGGCTACATGACGATTAACGTAGCCTATCACAGCTAAATCTGCAAAGTCAGCCGTGATAGGCTACGTTAATCGTCATGTAGCCAATCACGGGTGACTTAAAAAAAAAAAGCGTGTACGCTAATGGCGGCCCCCATAGGGAGCTGCCATTCGCGTTCCTTATTTGGTCGCCGTAGTCTACGTAAATCTTTACGTAGACTACAGCGACCAAATAAGGAACGGGAATGGCGGCTCCCTATGGGGGCCGCCATTATCCGTACGCGCTTTTTTTTTTAAGTCACCCATGATAGGCTACGTGACGATTGACGTAGCCTATCACGGCTGACTTTGCAGATCTAGCCGTGATAGGCTACGTTAATCGTCACGTAGCCTATCACGGGGGCATTTTTTTTTTCTTTCATTGGAATGGCGGCAGCGGCAGCCGGTCAAAAGACCGGCTGCTGCTCCCGCCCCACTCGAACACCCGCCGAACTGCCGGCCGGACCCGCCACCGGGAGGGACATTCGGCGAAGGTAAGTCCCGTCCCGGGGGGGGGCGCGGGGGCGGGGGGGCGGAGGATTTCTCCCCGAAACGTGTTCGGGGGGCCGAACACGTTGGCGCTCGGCCCCCCGAAGTTTTGGGGAGAAATTCTCCGCCATCCCTAGTTCAGACCTCAGCTGTAATGTAGTGTTAAATTTTGAACAGCAGTCCCTGTAGCCACAAGGAGGGACCCAAAATGCAATGCAGCTTTGTTGGTCCATATCAACAAGCCAGTTTTAGCCGTTTTCCTCTTCACCAGGAGCAGGCCTTTTTGAAAGTTCTTGGGTCTTCACTGCCCATTCAAGACCCCCCCCCCCAAAGAATACTTTGCATTGCAAGAGAGAAAATACGGTGTTCCTGGAAAAATGCATTTTCCCTGAGCTACTGTGAGGATTGCAACTAAGTTCATAGAAAACAGGGAAGTCTGACTGGGGGAGGGGGGAAGAGTAGATGATAACAGCATCAATTATTATTATTATTATTATTATTATTATTATTATTGCCTGTGCTTCACCCCTTTGAACCTGGCTTCACTCCACCCAGGGATGTATGGAAGTCACTTACCTTTCCGCAGGGGTGATTCACAGTGGGGGGAGGCGCTCCGCACCTCCCCCCGAAATCCTAACCTGGCCTGCTCTGCTCCGTGGCAATTCCGCAGAGCCACCGGCCGGGTGCATTCGCAGGCGCCTGGAGCCTGCGGATGCAAATGGTGGCAGCTTAGGGATGTTAGAGAATTCCGCCACAGATTCCAGGGAGGCCGAATTCCAGTGAATTCGCCCCCCTGGAATCCGTGGCAGAACAGAGCAACCCGCCTCACCACCCCGCGAAAGCCCCGCGAAACGGAGCTCCTGCTGCGGCTTCGGCTCCGGCAGCGGCTCCGGCAGAGGCTCCGGCTGCTGCCAGGCTGCTATAGACGCAAATGGTGTCCTGAGTGGGGGACACCATTTGCGTCCCTATGGTAGCCCGTGATAGGTTACGTAAATATTTACGTAGCCTATCACGGCTAAAGCAGGGACGCAAATGGCGTCCCCTACGCCATTTGCGTTCCCATTTTCTCCGTGATAGGCTATGTAAATATTTACATAGCCTATGACGGCTAAAGCGGGGACACAAATGGCATAGGGGATGCCATTTACGTTCCCACTTTAGCCATGATAGGCTACGTAAATATTTACATAGCCTATCATGGGCTACCATAGGGACCCAAATGGCGTCCCCTACTCAGGATGCCATTTGCGTCCACAGCAGCCTGGCAGCGGCTGGAGGCCCCGCTGCGGGTTGGCCCGGCCGGCAGCTCTGCAGCCTGGCCGCTCTGCGGCCAGGCCAGGCAGGATGCCGGGGGCAGGAATGGATCACCTCCCCCCTCGTCAAGGATTTCGGGGGGAGGGACGGAGCACCTCCCTCCCACCGTGGATGTCCCTGGATGAAACCAGGTGTTTTGTAAATCCCTACGGCAGCTACAGCGGCCGCCATTTGCGTTCCTGTTGTGTTTTTCTTCCTTACAAGATAGAGGCAGATCTCCCCCATCTTAAGTTAGGACAGCAAGCTCACCTGTTCCTCAGATGGTGGGCAACGTTTATAGTTTTCCTTTGACCTCCCTGAAGGTATTTCCTCTGTAGACTGTGGGTCACTGACAATTAGCATCTGAATGACCCATTGAATGCAGTGGATTAAAAGCCTTGGAACTGAAGTCTCTTGTCTGTGTTTTGATTTGGCTTTGAAGTTTTACAGTGGGGGCAAAGGGAAACGTGATGAATAGGCCCTTTACAGCTGCCAATTGTGCAACATCACCCACCCAGGAGCAGCTGAACCGCCACTGTTGCCCCAAATGGCAGCTTGCTAGGAGGACGGGCCAGCTGCTGGGCATTTGCTGAGCCATGAAGCACTCACCGAGTGGGTCCACAAGCGCCCCATGGTTCGGGGAGCATAGTCCAGGTGGGTGGGAAAGGGGGAGTCCATCAGAGTCCAATTACCTCCCCGTGGACTCTCACGGCATCCCCAAGAGGGAGAGGCAAGATATTAACAGCAGAAGAAACATGGGAACGAAAAGGCAAGTAGAGAAACCTTAGATCCCTTCAGTTACTGGGAACCCCACTGCAGTAAGAGACATGCTGTAGAGCTGGTTAGCCATAGTGTGTGGTGTGATCCTTGCCCAAGGAGAGGTTAATCATTATGAGCTCCCTTGGGGCTTTGTATATCGTATCCCTTGCATGGGTTCCAATATATTTTGCCAACTCATGCTTACATCACTATCACCTGTGATTTGGCTACATTCCAGAACTGATCTGGCAGACTAGCTGGGGGATACACAGTTTCAAGGTTATATACTTTAATCATGAGTGATCTGTTGTTACCTATGACTGGTATCCCTGATTAATTCATTTGTTACACTTGGCGATCTTGCCTTGAACACCCCCCCCCCTAAATTTCCCCCTTAGGGCACAGAAGAAAGTTCAGCCACAGAGGATGAACGGAAGGGAAGACTCAGGCATGGAGATTTGAACATGGGGGAGCCATTATCAAGCACCACTGTCACTCTCCTGGTGATCACAATAATCTTCCAGAATGGGTCCCCCTGCAACCCAGTCTGAGACCCTGAAGACTCACTGCACCTTGCTTTAGATCAGGGATACATGACGTGGTGCCCATGAGCACCAATGTGCCCCTGGACACAACAGAGGCTGGTAGCTCCGATTTCAGTGGGGCTGTGAATCCATAGTGGGTTTCAGTCAGAACCAGCCAGAACTGTATCCAAGGTGCTGAACCATATCCCCAAAATAGCTACAGCACCTTGGGTAGCTCATTTAAAGTTCTGGCTGGTTCTGACTGAAACCCAGAATGGATTTACAACCCCACTGAAATCAGAGCTACCAGCCTTCTTTGGTGCCCACTGAGATACCCTACTTCTCCCTTTTTTAATTTTTTTTTTAAGGATGTTTATATTTTCTTACTAGCAGCAGCAGGGATTCCTGCAATGCGAAGTGGAAGATTCTAGCTACTGCCATCTTAATTTCCCATTAATGCTTCTGGGCTGGTTACTTGTCCGTTGTGACTACCCCTGCCCAACCATGGCAGCCATTTCACAATTGTGCCCAGGACAGTTTATCAGATTTCCAAATGTGCCCACAGGCCTAAAACGTTGCCTACCCTTGGTGGAAATGATGGAGAGCCCAGTGGTCTGTCTCAGTGTAAGACAAAGGGATATGTTCATACAAGTCTATGCAGATGAAGCTTATGACTTGGGGGCTAGTATCACCAAATTTCAGCTAAAGTGAAATTTTCAGCTGACCTTTGAGGTTCCTGTTAAAGGAGTTCCAGAGGGAGAAAAAACAACATTTGCTAAAACCGATCATGAAATTGTCAGGGGGCTTCCTGAGTTCCCAACTATCAACGAGGCAAGGAGGTGGCCTCCAGGTAGTTTCATTTGTACTTCATTATCTCCCCTATCTAGCACAGAAAGTTTTAATGCCAGCAGATAACCTACCTCACATTCAGCTGCCACCCATAACCCAGGTGTATATCAAGAAGAGGATGCACAGGTAAATATGCAGCTATTAACCTTTATGACAGCTGCGTTGCCAAACACTTGGAGATAATATGCTCCATGCTGCATGCTGCTTATGATGCGCAAGTAATTCCAATTAATGGTAATGGGAGTTCTGCGAACATTCAGAGCAATGATATGGCCCTTAAACTCCTGGTACAACAACCTTCATTGTCTACTCTTCTAAATTTGCATAAGCAATTAACATCTCATTAATGCCTCATTAGGAACACCACGGCATGTGTGTGAGAGGGAGGGAGGGTGAGGGGCAGCAAAGCAAGCTGTCCCTGGGAACTGCATCAGGTCACTAGTGAATTGTTGGCTCGATTCTGGCTGGCGATTTGTGCACGCACACACACAAATATGCACACACACCTGCACACACATACACACACACTCACACAGAGACGTAAGCAAATGTGAATGCATTTGGCGGCGTCTTCTCCAGCATAGGTCTCAGCTTGGAGTAATATGGAGTGTTTCCAATTAAGAATGAGATACCTTGGCAAAGTTGGATTGGAAAAAGCTTTGTCTAACACCTGCCTGTAATAACAACCTTGGCTTGAGTCCTTTTCCCCCAAATCAACAAAGCACATCCTTAATGCTAAGCATATGTGCGCCCTCCATTATAAGTCACTTTTAAGCACAACCTTCAATGCTTTGCTGGATCGGGGCCACCACGAGCCATACTGCCTGACTTTGCCATATTCACTTGTTTGTAGGTGTGTGTGTGTGTGTGTGTGTTTGTGTGTGTAGCCTGCCTCTGAAGCTCCTGCTTTTGTAAAAACTAAACAAAAACTAAACAAAAATATGCATTTTTCAGTGTTTGAAACGAACTTAACCCATTCTTTCATCAAGACAAAAAAGTGGCTGTGCGTAGGGGTGTACGAAACCCCACTTACCTGGCTCCGCCGGGCTCCACAGGTGGGGGGAGGCGCTCCATCCCTCCCCTCGGAATCCTCGCTGGGGGGGAGGTGCTCCGTGCCTCCCTCCTGGAATCCTGACTGGCCTCCCGCAGCCAGACATCCAGCCGCTGAGCAGCCCTGCAGAGACGCAAATGGAGGCTGTCGTAGCCGCCATCATTTGCGTCCCTGCAGTGAGTCATGATAGGCTATGTAAATATTTACATAGCCTATCACGGCAGTGGGGGGGGGAACCCCAGCGTATGCAAATGGCGGTAGCCGCTGCCATTTACGTACACTGGGGTTCCCCCCCACCACCGTGATCGGCTACGTAAATACTTATGTAGCCTATCATGGCCTCTGCAGGGACACAAATGGCATCCCTGCATTAGCCGTGATAGGCTACGTAAATATTTACATAGCCTATCGCGGCTGAAGAAGGAGGAAGTGAATGGCAACCGCAGGACGGCCGCCATTTGCACAGCAGCGCGGACGGGAGCAGGTAAGTGCTCCGTTTTGCATTCCTTTTATGTGGTGGGGGTGGCGGGCACTTCGTCCCACGTGCCTTTCATGGGTTGGGGGGGCAGGGGCTTCGTTCCATGACGGGTTTCGAGGGGCCAAATGCACTGGCATTCGGCCTCACTGAGATCCGTCACAGAATTCTCTGACATCCCTAGCTGTGCCCCAGTAATGCTAGTGGGGTTTTAGAAAAAAACAAAACCAAAAACCAACTGACCACACAACCACACACACACACACACGCAGAGGAAATGGAAACTTGACACATATCTATAGGGATGCAAACTAGGTGGGAACAGCCTTGCATCCATCTCAAAAAAGGAAAGATTGCTAAATAGGTAGATAGGTGCATTTTTAAGGTCTCCATTGATGTGGATGGCTGAATAGATGCATATATGCAAAGGGGCAGGGGGGCTTCCATTGGTGTGAATCACTGAATAGGTGGATACATGTAAAATCAGATGTTCCCTGGTGTGGACTGAGGAATAGGGAGATACTTGCAATAGAAGCTTGATAACAAGTCTATTGATGTGGATTGCTAAATATGTATCAAGGCCGGCCCCACCATTAGGCAGAGTGAGGCAGCTGCCTCAGGTGGCAGAAGATGGGAGGTGGCAGCAAAGTGTTGGAGGAGAGAGCTCTGGGCCATGCAGGACGCCCTGTGATCCCTTAGCTAGCCTGCTGACTTCAGGTGCAGTTGAGGATGCTGTCCCATTGTCAGTGTTGAAGAAACAGTTCAGTCAGCTTTTGTAGACGGCACAGGAGAGGGCACCATCTTGTTCTTTGCCTCAGGCAGATAAATGTCTTGGGCCAACCCTGTTCAGTATGTGGAGGAGAATGAGGAATAGATTATTATTGTTATAAGGAAGTGGTCAAACAATGGCTGACACAGGTAACACTGGCATATATTTATCCATGAGTGGAAGGAAGAAATCAAAATGGTACGAATATGATTTATTGTAGAGATGTCATCACATACCTAGGGATGTACGAAAGGGACTTACCTGGTCTCGCAGCTTGCTTCGCGGTGGGGGGAAGGCGCTTCGGTTCTCCCCCCGAAGTTCAGGCTGGGGGGGGAGGCGCCCCACCTCGCCCAGCTGAAATTCAGGCCGGGGGGGAGGCGCCCTGCCTCACCTGGCTGAAATTCAGGCCGGAGAGAAGCGCCCCATCTCCCAGGCTGCGAAATACAAAAATTAAAAAATACACCAAAAAAACACACACCCGTGATAGGCTACATAACGATTAACGTAGCCTATCATGGCTAGATTTCCAAAGTCAGCCGTGATAGGCTACGTAAATCGTTACGTAGCCTATCACGGGTGACTTTGGGGAAAAAAAGTGTGTATGCAAATGGCGGCGCCCCTGGGTGCCGCCATTTGCGTTTCTTATTTGGTCCCGGTAGTCTACGTAAAGATTTACGTAGACTATGGCAAAAATAAGGGCAACGCTATTTGCGTTGCCCTTATTTTTGCCGTAGTCTACGTAAATCTTTATGTAAACTACTGGGACCAAATAAGGAACACAAATGGCGGCACCCAGGGGTGCCACCATTTGCGTATGTGCTTTTTTTTCCCCCAAAGTCACCCGTGATAGGCTACATAACGATTTACGTAGCCTATCACGGCTGACTTTGGAAATCTAGCCGTGATAGGCTACGTTAATCGTTACGTAGCCTATCACGGGTGTGTGTGGTTTTTTTTAACTTTATTTTGTAATGGCGGTGGTGGCAGCCAGTCAGAAGACCGGCCGCCACCCCCGCCCCCGACGAAACGCCGCCGAACTCCCTCCAGGACCTGTCGCCGAGAGGGACATTCGAGGGAGGTAAGTCCCATCCCGGGGGGGGCGGGGGGCGGAGAATTTCACCAACAATTTCGGGGGGCCGAATGCGTTGGCATTCAGCCTCCCCGAGATTCGTGGAGAAATTCTCCGCCATCCCTACACATACCCTGCATGAATTTCTCATTAAAATGCCCCGGATCCCAACATGCATTCAACCTAAGCTCTTCTTTTCAAGAGAATGATGGAGCAAAAACAGGCAGCTTCAATTTTCATGATAGCCACATCCTTTACAAAGCATTGAAATGTGCCTTGAAGTAGGTAGCTAGACCCAGGCTTCAAATGTATACCCACTCTCCTGGGAGTAAGACACATTGAATTCAATGGGACATGTTTTTGAGTACGCAGCCAAGTATTTCATGATTTTCAAGTGAAAAGAGGGGAAGCTTGCAATCTGATACAGATAGAAGTCAGACTGAGCTTCGAGGTGAAACTTGAAGAACCTCAATGAGATGTAGTTTTGCTGATTTCCACATCCCTCCCTTCATCCTCAATATGCATAGGATTGCAGGCTTAGCCTCTAGAGGAAGGGTGGGGAAACTGTAGTCCTCCACATGTAGTTGGAATACAACTCATCCCATCTCTGATCACAGGCCAACTTGGGGAAATATGCATTACCCACTCCTGTCCCTCAGATCTCTTAATACTGCTGCTGCCAAAGCCACGTTGGAGTAAATCAGCATATACCAGGGGAAAGGTATTGTCGGATGTATTTTATTTCTGCATATGCATGCGGTAAACATACAACAGGATACAAGCCGACATTTCAGAGGAGAGTTAGGCTGTAAATTAGAAAATATAATTATTCAATTTCAGCGACGTCTCTGAATGGGAAATGTGCCATTCCAGCACATTCTGTTGCTTATTTGAGCTATTATTTCGATTTGTTGCACATTCTTTCTCTCGCTCTCTCTTTCTTTTTGCAAGGAAAGAACAGCTGCCGAATGGAACGCGGCTGCTCCAAACGCCTCCCAAGAGGATTTGATAACAAGTTGTACATTTACTTGCCAGCGTTGTTTTTATTTCATTATCTGCTGCCGAAGATACCATCCTGCTATTTATAATCGTGCTATGCCATCACGCCCATGGTTCTTCCAGCCTCAATTTCCAGGGAATCTCCTTCTCCTTCCCATGGGACCATTTCTTCAGTTCAAGGAAGCTGGGAGACTAGTGACCAGCCTAAAATGGTCTCCAACATAAACCAAGCCCCAGGGCTCCAAAGGCTGGAACTAAAGACCAATCAGACAATGGTTGCCATAGATGGGAATAAGCCATCAGAATGGGAAGAGGAATATGGTACAGGGCCTGATGCTTCACTCATTGTGCCATCGGCAGCCCTGCAAAGTCCCAGTTGGGGAAGAAGCTCGGAAATAGGTGTTTCTCTTCATAGTACAATGCTGAACTTGTCTGAGTTGCACGTGCAGTTTTGCTAAAACTGAAAACAGCCCAAATCAAACTGGATTGCAGATGGAACTAGGGATGTCAAACAAATCCATCAGGGTGGTGGTGGAGCTCATTGAGCTTTCATCAGCTCAGCTTCACTGGACTTGGGTTTGTTTTCCCAGTTCCACAAGTTGGCTTGACTCAATCTGTACCACATTGAGCCAATTTGCAGATTCTCAGGGTGGGTGGTGTTATCCACGAAAATAGTGATTTGTGCAAATGGCAGCCACGACTTAAGTAATTTGCACAAAGGGCAGTCAAAATTTGCACAAATCATGCCATTGCAGCAGCAATGGGCACAAATTACTATTTACACAATCTTTAAAAAACACTAGAAAATGTTCCCGGATTTCCAGAGGAAACCCGCAACTTGGCTCACAAATTCAAGCCAAGCTGGGGACACTGCAGAAATCCAGCAAGCCCAAAAAGTGCCAGATTTCCCAGAGGTGGACATCCCTAGATGGAACAATGCTAAGGTTGGGTGGATCTTTCGCTTTCTCCAGCATGTTTGTTTGCTTGTTTGTTTGTTTACATCTCAAGTTCTTTGTCTCCCAAATACAGAAAGCCTTGTGAGTTTTTGTACATTCTTATCAAAATTGAACTGATATGAAATTCTTACCCATTCCTAAACAAGACAGCCTGGCTGTGCCTTAAGAGTAGGGCTGAGGCCCTACTTCAAGTGGCTTCCTTATTGGAATCATGGTCACAAAGGAGAGGGCCTTCTCGGTGGTGGCACCCTGGCTTTGGAATGCCCTCTATAAAGAGATACACCTGGTGCATCCTTTACAATCTTTTCAGGGCCAAGCCAAGCCATTTAGATTTACTCAGATATTTTACCTGTATAATCCAGGGGTAGGGAACAACCATATGTTGTTGGGCTACAGCTCCCATTCTCCATCGCCATTGGTTATAGGGGCTGGGACTAATGGAAGGTGAGTCCAGCAACATTTGGAGGACTGCAGATTGAACACCTTTGATATAATCCATCAGTTTGCCTCAACTTTTTTTTTTAATGCTGTCTTTTATTAAGGCTGTTTGATGTTAGTGCTTGATTTTGGGGTGCCCCTTCCAGTGCTAATGGTGATCCCCACCCCACCCCTAAAAAATCATCCCCTCTCCCTGGAGAAATTTGTTGAAATGCCCGCCCCCCTATTCTCTGCCCACAAATAGGGTGGAGAATCTCAAGGTGCCATTTGCACACAGCTGTAGCTTTGATACTGGGTGGAGTTGGGGGAGAAATGACAGTGGGGGGAGGAATGGTAAAGGGCAGCACTGGCGCGCATGCACACACACACACACAAACACACATGCACACACACAAAAGGCAATCTCTGTTATTTTCCTGATGAGACAATTCTTTTGTTACGTGCATCTGCATTTCTGAAGAGTTACTTACTGTAACAGGAGGGTAGGTAATGAATGCCATGATGTGCATTCAAGGGAGAAAGACCTCCTCAAAGATTTCCTCCCACAGTTTGTCACATTGCTGCATAGTAAATTGCAGAGAGCTTGAAATAAGCATGGAAATATCTACGATCGAGGCAGAGCTTGTTCACTAGATTACCTCTCTCCTTTTAATGAACACCCCTTTCGCAAGGGAGGTTTCTTGCTCCAGGTGATCGCAGTCCCATAGTTTCAATACTTCACTCTCCCATACTTCACTTCTCATGGAATACAGCACATACCTCTTATTTTAGACAGAGCAGCACACCTTCAGTCAGGACTGTAAAGTGTATCCAAGGTTGTCTTGCTATTTGAGGGTTAGTAGTAGAAAATATTTGGTTTCCTAGGAGTATCTGAGAAATAGCATTTGTTGGAGTTGGGATTGTTGCTCCCTTTCATAATATTTATGGATGCTTCATATTATGGAAGCTCGGTCCATTGTATATATTTCAGATTTTCCCAATTCTATTCCTTTATGGAGAATGTTTCTCATGTCACCATAAGCCACTTGGAGCATACACATAAACTGATCATGATGATGAATGGGGATGTCGGAGACATCTGCAATGAATTTAAGTGAGTTTAGATTTCTATGGATTGGATTTGGATTGGATTTGACCTACTGATTCTTCAGCATACCAGCTTTTTTCAAGTCATGCAGGCTTGTGGACTAGGGATGGTGGAGAATTTCTCCCCGAAACTTCAGGGGGCCGAGCGCCAACGTGTTCGGCCCCCCAAACAAGTTTCAGGGAGAAATCCTCCGAACCACCCCGCCCCCCGCCCCCCCCCGGGACGGGACTTACCTTCGCCGAATGTCCCTCCCGGCAGCGAGTCTGGCCGGCGTTTCGGCGGGTGTTCGAGCGGGGCGGGAGCGGCAGCCGGTCTTTCAACCGGCTGCTGCCGCCGCCATTGCAATAAAAGAAAAAAAAACGTCCCCTGATACGCTACGTGACGATTAACATAGCCTATCATGGCTAGATTTGCAAAGTCAGCCATGATAGGCTACGTAAATCGTCACGTAGCCTATCACGGGTGACTTTAAAAAAAAAAAAAAGCACATACGGATAATGGCGGCCCCCGTAGGGAGCCGCCATTCCCGTTCCTTATTTGGTCGCTGTAGTCTACGTAAAGATTTGCGTAGCCTACAGCGAAAATAAGAGCAACGCTATTTGCATTGCCCTTATTTTCGCCGTAGTCTACGTAAATCTTTACGTAGACGACAGCGACCAAATAAGGAACGTGAATGGCGGCTCCCTATGGGGGCTGCCATTAGCGTACGCGCTTTTTTTTTTTTTTAAGTCACCCGTGATAGGCTACGTGACGATTGACGTAGCCTATCACGGCTGACTTTGCAAATCTAGCCGTGATAGGCTACGTTAATCGTCACGTAGCCTATCAGGGGGCATTTTTTTTTAAAAAAAAAACCTTTCGCGTTCGTGGCCGGGCGAGGCGGGAAGCCTCCTCCCCGGCCTGAATTTCGGCCAGGGAGAGGCAGGAAGCCTCCCCCCCAGCCTGAATTTCGGCCAGGGCGAGGCGGGAAGCCTCCCCCCTCGGCCTGAACTTCGCGGGGGGAGCAATGAAGCGCCTCCCCCCCACCGCGAACGTCCTTCGAGGACAGGTAAGGGACTTTCGTCCACCCCTATTGTGGACTGATTTTGTTGTTGTTGTGATTTGTTAGTTTTACTGGGGGGGATTTGCACGAATGCACACTTCTGCACATGCAAATTAAGGATAATGTGCATTCACACTAGGGATGTCAGAGAATTCTGCCACGGATCTCGGTGAGACCGAATGCCAGTGCATTCGGCCCCCCAAAATCTGTGGTGGAACGGCCTGCCACCCCCCCTCCCCCACACGGATCCCCCCCGGGACGAGACTTACCTAGGGTGGATGTTCTGGGCAACAGCGGCGGGTGGTCTTCTGACCAGCTGCTACAGCCGCCATTTGCAGTCTGGAGGGGTTTTTTGTTTTTTGTTTACAAAGTTGTGATAGGCTATATAAATATTTACGTAGCTTGTCATGGCTGGGTTAAAAAAAACCCACACATATGCAAATGGCAGCGGCTACGGCCGCCGCCATTTGTGTTCCTTATTTTTGGCCCTCTTAGTTAGGGATGTATGAAAGTTCCACCACGGATCTCGGGGAGGCCGAATGCCAGCGCAGTCGGCCCTCCGAAATCGGTGGCGGAACGGCCCACCACCACCCCGCCACCCCCCTGGGACGGGACTTACCTGGGGTGGATCTTCTTGGCGGCAGCGGCTCCGGCGGCGGTGCGGCGGCGGTGGCGGCAGCGGCCGGTCTTCTGCCCGGCTGCTGCCGTCGCCATTTCCAGGTTTAAAAAAAAAAGTGATAGGCTACGTAATGATTTACATAGCCTATCACAGCTAGATTTAAAAAAAACACCGTGATAGGCTACATAAATGTTTACGTAGCCTATCACGGCTGACTTTAAAAAAAAAAGTGCATACGCAAACGGCGGCGCCCATGGCCGCCGCCATTTGCGTTCCTTATTTTGGCACGTCTTAGTTTACATAAACATTTACATAGACTAAGATGGCAAAAATAAGGGGGACTCAAAAAGCGTAGACGCTATGCTATTTGCGTTCCCCTTATTCTCGCCGTCTTAGTCTACGTAAATGTTTATGTAGACTAAGACATGCCATTTGCATATGCACGTTTGTTTGTTTTTTAATCAGCCATGATAGGCTACGTAAACATTTACGTAGCCTATCATGGCTGACTGCAGGGACGCAAACAGTGGCGGCTACGGCCGCTGCCGTTTGCGTCCCTGCTAGCCAGCGGCCAGATGTCCGGCTGCTGGCGGAGCTGGCTGGCGGCTCTGCAGAATTGCTGCGGAGCACAGCCGGCCGGCCAGGATTCCGGGGGGGAGGAACGGAGCACCTCCCCCTGCACCATCAGCATAATCCCCGAAAGGTAAGTGATTTTCGTACATCCCTAGTCTTAGTCTACGTAAATATTTACGTAGACTATGACGGCGAAAATAAAGGGGAACACAAATAGCATAGCGGGCGCTATTTGCATCCCTTTTTGATTTGCCAGTTTCGCCTACGTAAATATTTACATAGGCTAAAATGGTAAATCAAACAGGGACGCAAATAGCGCCCGCTACGCTATTTGCGTTCCCCTTTATTTTCGCCGTCATAGTCTACGTAAATATTTATGTAGACTAAGATGGCCAAAAATAAGGAATGCAAATGGCGGCGGCTGTAGCGGATTTTTTTTTTACCCAGAGCTCTCCGCGGCCAGAAATCTGGCTGCGGAAGGCTCTGGCCTTGGCCTGGCCGGCTGCTCCACAGAGCCGCTGCGGAGCACAGCCAGCTGTCGAGGATTCCGGGGGGGAGGAATGGATCACCTCCCCCCCCATCGAGGATTCCGGGGGGAGGGACGGAATGCCTCCCCCCCGCACCATAAACATAATCCATGGAAAGGTAAGTGACTTTCGTACCTAATTCACACAAGTGGAACGGAATTCTCTTACATCCATTAAAAAATGAGTGGATGGCGGAATGAAAGACATTTGACAGTCTGCGGAACACAGATTAAAGCTGTGCATGGATGGCCTCCCAAAATTCTCCACCTTATTTGTGGGCAGAGAAATTTGGGAGACAATTTCACTGAATTCCTCCATGGGAAGGGGAAATTCTCAACAGTTTCTCCCAGTTAGGGCTCCCCATTGGCAGGGCTTGCAGCACAGCTTCTGTCATTTTTGGTAAGGATTTTGGCTTTTTTCTTTTTCATGCTGCAACAGCATCAAGTATATTGGCAGGCTGGCCCCCCAGTTTGCATCCACCGCAATGCAGGTGTAAGGGGCTGGGGGGTGTTATGTCAAGTTCCAGGGATGAGGTGGAGTTAATGCTTTGTCAGAATTGGTCCTCCGATTTCCAGAACGTTTTCTTCCCCCATGAAGGGGACTTCCATTGTTCTGCCTCATTCTCAGGACAGTCTATAATTTATGTTTAATTTCTTTTGGTGGTGTTTTTGAGCTTACCTAATCACAGCTTGCCTCCCAGGCTGCCTGCACTCCCTGATCTGAAAAAGCCCTAAGGGAGGAATTAGCTCATGATGCCTTCCACTGGCCTTTAATGGAAGTGTGGGAAGCTGAGGAGGCTACAGGCTGCCAAAGAGGGGGTTGTGCAATGAAAGACAGGACAACTTGTGCTCATTCCTCAGTCACCTAAATAAGGTAAGCCCAGGAAACCCAAACCTTGAGAATTTCTCTGAAATGTCTTCAATATTGAATTTCTTTGTGAAAGCAATTTCTCTTTTATCAAATTGAATGAGAATGGTTGAAAAAATGCAGGAGAAATGTTTGCCACAACACTAACACAGATTAAAGATGGCTTTAAAGATAATGAGCTGTCAGAACTGTGAGCACCTGGAGAGTAGACCAGTCAGGCAGGCGCACCTCTCACCTGGCCACAGTCTTCCGAATTATGGCGTGAAGTACTGCCTTTCTATTTAAATTATAATAATTCTTTCTAAATGTGCATTGATACGCACATGCAAATGTGCTTCCTCCTTTTCAGTGATTCATTTCCTCTCTTCTGGGGGTTGTTCCTATGTGATGTCAGGAGTGCTTCTGAGTGCAGGGAGTGGGAAAGTAGTTCAGATTCTGAAGAAGAACCACCAGACATGGAGGAGGTATGTTCCCAGGCTAGTCCAGACATGGCTAGGCAGGCTCCTGGGGTTTCAAAGGTCCAGCTGGAGGAGGAAGGTCCCACTTCACACACACACACCTATGAGAGACAGTGAACATGGAGAGGCAGGGTTTGGGGGATCTGACTTAATAGATGCCAGGCACAGATGCGGAGCCAAGAGGGAGAAGGCCGGGGTGGAACTTAGAAGGTCTACCTGACTGGCCCTGCGTGAATGCTTACAAGCCTCATGAGGGAGAGAGAGAGACCTCCCTCCACCCCTTAAGTTAGGCTAGTGAGACTGCCTTTCTTTCAAACAGCGGGCAACTGTTGTAGCTACCTTTTGAAGCCTCTGAAGGCATCTCCTTATAGTCTGAGAGTCACTGGGAATTTGCATCTGTATGATCCTTTGTGGTAATGGATTAAAAGCTGTAGATTGAAGCCTCTTGTCTGTGTTTGATTCGGCATTGAAGTTCAGTGTGGGTAAAAGGAATCCTGACATGTGGCCACCTCTAAATCTCTCCTCTGTTGTCCCCCCTGTGTCATTTTGTTGTTGTTGTTGTTGTTGTTGTTGCTTTTAAGCCCCCATTTTCCTCAATGGCAAGCTAGAATTGCCACTTAGGGATGCCTGGATTTTGTCTAATCCATTCCATCTGTGTTCTACAGATCATAAGGCAACTTTTTTTTCCATCGTCTGGTGAGTGATGGAATCAGATTCTCCCCCCTTTCAGAAAAGTATGGAAAAAGGCCCACTGCAATTCATGCAACGTTCCCTGGCATGTATCTTTTTGCAGATTCTTCTTCTTAACTCAGTGTACAGTCAATGAGCAGAGTGCACAAAAAAGAGTGCTACACAGCAGGGGCTGAAGGGAGACAAGGGATGTATAAAACATTGGGATGGTGATGGTGATGATGAAAATTGATGTGCTGCTTCCCACTGCAAAAAGCAGGCTCAAAGTGACTTACACACAAAAGACAAATCCATGATTAATATAATGGTGGTGGTGGTGGGGTGTCAATAAAAACCATAAACAGCAGAATAATACAAATATAAATAAATATTGTAAAAATATAATGGAAAAACAATGCAATATGTAAAATGTTCATCCACAAATATACAAAACCTGCCTCTGCTCACAGCCTAGAATGAACATAATAGCAGCTCATCACAATTGGCCCATAATAACTAATGTCCAAATTCCTGAGAAAACAAGTACGTCGTTGCCTGGTACCCAAAAGATGATGGTGTCAATGCCAGACAAGTAG
The DNA here is from genome assembly GCF_057233095.1 of Heloderma suspectum. Classification (NCBI taxonomy): domain Eukaryota; kingdom Metazoa; phylum Chordata; class Lepidosauria; order Squamata; family Helodermatidae; genus Heloderma; species Heloderma suspectum. Next base: position 13,116,346 of record NC_139469.1, on the reverse strand, counting down.
GTATGGTGAACCTATTGCGGTCCAGGTCATGTGCCACTCATCAACCCCCCACCAACCACCCACTCCTGCTCCCCGTGCATGGCAAGTCACCTGTAGGGATGGCAGAGAATTCTGTCATGGATTCCAGTGAGGCCAGATTCTTTAGAATCCAGCTCCCCGGAATCCATGGCGGAACGGCCTCCTGCCCCCCCACCCCCCGCAGAATTCCCCCGGGGCAGCACTTAACTGGGGCGGATGCGGCGGATGCGGCAGCGGCAGTTCCAGTGGTGGCAGCTCCAGCGGCGGCGGCTTCGGCGGTGGCTGGTCTCCTGGCCGGCCACGGTCGGGCTGCTGCCGCCGCCATTGCCATCCTTGCAGCCGTGATAGGCTACGTAAGAATTTACATAGCCTATCACGGCAACCCCCCCAAAAAAACCCAGCATACGCAAATGGCGGCGGCTACGGCTGCCGCCATTTGAGTTCCCTATTTTTCGCCGTTCTAGCCCATGTAAATATTTATGTAGGCAATTATGGCGAAAAAAAGGGGAACGCAAATCGCATAGTGGGCGCTATTTGCGTTCCTTTATTTTTCGCCATTCTAGTGTATGTAAATATTTACATAGGTTAGAACGGCGAAAAATAAAGGAACGCAAATAGTGCCCACTACGCTATTTGCATTCCCCTTTTTTTGGCCATTTTATCTTACGTAAATATTTACGTAAGATGAATCGGTGAAAAATAGGGAACGAAATGGCGGCCGCCATAGCTGCCGCCATTTGCATATGCTGGGGTGTTTTTTTGGGGGGTAGCCATCATAGGCTACGTAAATTCTTATGTATTCTATCACGGCTGCCTGGATGGATACAAATGGCGGCCGCTATGGTGGCCGCCATTTGAGTCCGCAGCAGCCCGTCCGCAGCAGAAAATCCGGCTGCAGACAGCCCTGGCCGCAGAGCGGAGCTGGCCATTGAGGATTCCAGGGGGGAGGAGCGGATCGCCTCCCCCCCCATCGAGGATTCCAGGGGGAGGGATGGAGCGCCTCCCCCCCATCCCCCCTGTGAAAGATTCCATGAAAGGGGTAAGTGAGTTTTGTACATCCCTAGTCACCAGGCAGTCTGCAAGCATCCTGCAAGCAGCGTACGGGGGCCCGATCCCTCGCTGAGCAGCCATTTTACATAAAAATGGTGGGTCGGCCTTTTTCATAAAGGGCCATTTTATGCAAATGGCTGCCATAAAGCAGCCATTTATGCAGGGCGACAGGCGTAAATGCCCATTTATGCATGCAATCTTGCGTAAATGGCCACTTTACAGCCACCATTTGGGTAAAATCAGGCTGCGCTGACATTTTGTGCCTTGGCAAGGGATCAGGGATCCCTCCACTTGCCTGACTTGGTGCATGCCAAGTTGGGCGAGTGTGGGGATCCACAGACTGGCATCCAGGGGGCTGAGCTGGCAATTTCTCGCCAACCCTCGAGCCTCAGCTGGATGCCTGAGACATCCCTAAAGGCAAGCTTCTTCTCCCCACCCCCGCTTTTTAAAGGCAGATTGATGAGTGTATTTTTCAGTAACTTCCACACTTTCGTACAACTACTTCTGTGTATAATACTGGAAAAAATATTTTAAAAATGTAAGGATGGATGAAAGTCCCTTACCTGGTCCTGCAGCTTGCTTCGCGGTGGGGGGGAGGCGCTTCGGTTCTCCCCCCGAAGTTCTTGGCGGGGGGGAGGCACCCCGCCCCTCCCGACTGAAATTCAGGCCAGGGGGGAGGCACACCATCCCTCGCCGCCAAAATTCAGGCCGGGGGGGAGCGCCCCGTCTCCCCGGCCACGAAATAAAAAAAGTAAAGTAAAAAAAAAAAGACACGTGATAGGCTACGTAACGATTTACGTAGCCTATCACGGCTAGATTTTCAAAGTCGCACATGATAGGCTACGTAAAGATTTATGTAGCCTATCACGGCTGACTTTGAAAATCTAGCCGTGATAGGCTACGTAAATCGTTACGTAGCCTATCACGTGCTTTTTTTTTTTTTTTTACTTTACTTTGTAATGGCAGCGGCAGCAGCCAATCGGAAGACTGGCCGCCACGCCCGCCCCCGCTGAAACGCCGCCGAAATGCCGCCGGGACCCACCGCCAAGAAGGACATTCGAAGGAGGTAAGTCCCATCCCGGGGGGGGGCGGGGGGCAGAGAATTTCACCACCAATTTCGGGGGGCCGAATGAATTGGCATTCGGCCTCCCGGAGATTCGTGGAGAAATTCTCCGCCATCCCTAAAAAAATGGTCTGCAAGTTTGCAGAATCGTGGATGAATCTTCATATAGCAGTTATACCATTACCATACTGCAGTGATAACTACTCGTGCCCATTGGTGTCATGTGCACCAATAGTTATCCATGCAGTATGATAACGGTAAAACTGCTATGTGTAGATTCAGCCTATGTGACTCAAAAGGTGACAGTCCACTGTGGAATCTGGGCATCAGATCCATAGAAATATGAAGTTGTTTGAATCTGTTGTGGATTTCTCAGACATCGCGATTGCCATAGCATTTTTTTTTTCCTGAAGCAATATCTTGAGGCTGTTTCAGGGGGAACATCAGAAGAATTTTGTGGAGCCCCTCTAGAAGTGTTTCATTAGGGCTTAGAAAAAATTCTCATGGTGCTTTCCAAAATGCCTAGACGGGGCAGAGCACAGAGAAAGGAGAACAGAACAGTCTGGGCCAGAGATGCAGCCAGAAGAAGAGCAATGGAGCTGCAAACATGAGTGATTGATCAGACAACCAACAGCCTCTTCCTGCTTCCTTTTCAAAGGGGCTGCAAAGAGGCTGCAGCCAATGAAAATGAGGATGGCCTCAGAAGACCCTGCATTCCACAACAGGGCAGATCTGAGGAACCACTCCTGACAGTTACCCTCAGGGCACTATTTCTCTAGTCTAATCATTGCTGCAGCCCAGATGATTCAGAAAGATACCAATGACTAGGAATGTCAGACAAATCTGCAACAGGTTCAAATGAGTTCAGATTTCTATGAATCTGACCTATGGCCTCCAGAGTAGACTGGCTTTTCCAAGCCGTGCAGATTCCACAGACTTATGTCAGTGAGCATTAACACAAGTGAAACAAAATTCTTGTGTGTCCCTAAAAAAATCCAATTCCATCAATGAGTGGGTGATGCAATGAAAGATGCCTGAAACACAGATAGAATGGATTTAATAAAATCCATACATTCCTACCAATGAACAAGGCTCTTTCTTTAGATGGTGGTCTCATGACGGTCCAGTTACAATCAGGCTTTTAGAGCAAGGGTGCTAGACCTCTTTTAACCCAAGGGATGAATTCCATTTCAGTCAGAGAAGCTCTACTTTGATGGCCCTATAAAGAAGATACATAAATGTGGGGAAGGAGAAATGTCTATGAAGAAATTGTCAAAATGAAGCAACAGCAGGGAGCAGAATACCTTGTTGTCTTCAAGAAGACTGTATCATCACATGAAGTCTTCCTTCGACAAATTTCTGCTCATCCTGTTCTCAGCCAAGGTCACAACTTTCATGTTGTGGGGTAGGCAACATGGTATCTATGGGCATCAATGTGCCCCCAGACACCTTCCTTGGTGCTGTCAGGGTTGGATTGGAGCCCAGAGAGCCCCAAAGCAGTTCTGATTCTGAGGAAGAGTTAGAAACCGTGGGAGAGGAACCCGCGCGCTGTTCAGAGGAGCAGCCAGGGGGAGATCCCCTCCCGGTACACATTCCTGAGAGTGATAGTGACTCTGGCAGGGAGAGGGCAGAGCAACAGCAGTTTCTGGATGCTAGGTGCCAGCGCACCCTCAAGCACGAGATGGCAGGCACTGAGAGACAGCACTCAGCCAGCTTGGCGCGATGGCAACAGTGGCGTCCCAATGCCCCACAGGAAAGGGGTGGACTCTCTCCTCCTAGCTCATCAGTACAGTGGTTTCCCGCTTTCCCCTCCAAATGGAGATCAACTGATTCCTAAGGTTAGAACCCCCAAGTAGGCAACTCTCTTAGATATCACTTGTAGAATCAAGCAATTAGCATCTGTAAGCATCATTAGGTTGAACAGGAATAAAGCCTTGGAAAAGAGCTCTATTGTCTGCGTGTTGATTCTGGCTACCTAAGGATTTCAGAAGGCAGCAGGGGCGACCTCCTGACAGGTGCCTCCCAAGCCACCATATTTGTTTTTTTAAACACATATTTTCATATTTTCTTACTGGCGCTTGGGATTTCTTCAAAGTGAAGTGAGAGCCTCTAACTGATGCCATCTTAATTTCACAGGAACATCTCTGGCTAGATTACTTGTCATTCGTGACTAGCCATACCAACCCATGGCAGCCAATTGCAACTGCGCAAGTTTCCCATGGGCCCAAAAATTTGCCTTGCCCTGCTCTGGAGGGCACATTCCAGTGGTGAGTGGGGCATAAGATGAAAGGGGCAGGGCCAAAAATACCAGCATGTTTTAGATTAAAGCTCTTCCTGCCAGGAGGCAATCCTTAGGAGAGGCATTTTGACCTATTAGAAAGGGGGGGGGGACAACTGAACAAAAGCCAGGAAACAACCAAATGGTTGGTAGTCAGGGGAGATGGCAGGGCTAAGCAAAGGTTGTGTGGCCTTATGAGGAATCTTAAGAAGGACAGTTTGGGACCTCAAATGGGACAGTTTTAGCCCCTAGGCCTGAGGTTTTGAACCCCTGTTTTAGAGACTTCTGCTACTGTCTCAGTCCTGATTCTGGATGTTGTTGTCCTTTTCTTTTGGTGATGGAGCATAAGAACATAAGAAGAGCCCTGTTGGATCAGACCTAATATACATCTAGTCTAGTGTCCTGTTTCTCACAGTGGCCAACAAGATACCTCTTGAGAAGCCTACAAGCAGGATGTAAAATGCAATGTAAAATACAAGCAGGATGCAAAACCCCTCTCCCACACTGTTGTCCCTGAGTGCCCCCAATCCTGGAATTAGCATAAGAATATAAGAAGAGCCCTGTTGGATCAGACCAAAGGCCCATGTAATCCAACATTCTCTTTCCACAATGGCCAACCAGATGTTTGTAAGACACCAACAGGACACAAATTTAATTGCACCTTCCCATCCATCCTCCCCAGCAACTGGTGTAAAGAGGCATACTGCCTCTGATATGGAGAGAATGTATAGCCATCAGGACTAGTAACCATTGATGTCCATATTTTCCATGAATTTGTCTTATTTGTCTCCCCATTTAAAGCCACCTAAGTTGGTGACCCTCACCACCAGGGGATCCATAGTCTGTGGAACTTAGATGGTGTGAAGAAGTACTTCACTGTGTAAAGGAGGACTTCCTTTTGCCTGTCTTTTCTAACAGCTGAAGTTAATTCCACTGTGTGTGATGTGAAGTTATAATTTCTGTAGCCTGGACTTTCAGGGTCAGAGTTCCCAAGATGCTCAGGGGCTGAGAAAATGTGTGAGAAAGAAAGATACAGGAAGTCAATGAGCAGGATCTGCGGAAAAAGAGTCAATAATAATAAGGATATATAAGCAATTCATTTCAGTTCGGTTTTGATCAGGACACAGACTTGTGGTCAAACTGTGGTCAAAGTCCATATATTTCTGAGCTTGCCATGTGATTTGCAAACATAAAAAAAATACACTCAACAGCATTTGTACATTTGAAAAATGTGCATGAAAAAATGCAAACTTCTGAAAAATGCACACAAATACACCTCAATCAATGGGAGAACAATGTGTACATTTCAAAGATGTGCAGAATTGATGTGTACATTTGGAAAAATATGCAATAAAATATGCTTCTGAAAAAGAAAAGAAAACCCAAAGCTCACAGTAGGATATTGACTCAACTTGGAATGAGCTTCGAGATGAAATTTGGAGAACTTTGGTGAGATAAGAGTTTTGCTGATTCGGGCATCCCTAAATAATAATGCTTTATCTTTTTTTGTTTATGTTGTTTTGTCCTTCACATCTACCTAGTATGATCTGGTTACTAGGAACATGATGCACGTAGAAGTTTCTTTCACAATCATGTCAATTCAAGAAAATTAAAAACTAGTAATAAAAATTGATGTTCTGGTCACATCATGCTTCAAATCTTCCATGGGTTATATTACCAAAAACCCTGAGAAAGGGTCACACAATTCCTTTTAGCTAGAGAAAGATATTATATTTTATTGTGTAGGAAGAGAGGGGAGAAATCTGTCACATTAAAATAATGAAATGGTTGATTGATGAATCACTGCCTGCATACGTGCTGGATGATGTTACTTTGGGGGTTAGCTGAAATTCATACCTGGGTCCATCTTTCATCATTAACAAGGCAACAATTTACTGGGAAAATTGTGAAGTGCTAGGCAGAGAAATGTCAAAGTCTTAACCATGTCTTTGGTAATTGTTTGAGTTTCTCCTTTAATTACCTGGCAACTTCTTGAGCAAACGTATCTGTCGTGGGAATGATTTGCAGAAGGTGGCCTTAGAGATGAAGTCAACTGAGCGAATTTGGGCACAATTCTTCACAAAGTTCTTCTGAGCAAATGCCTTTCATATGTATGGAGTACTTATTGGTGGATCCACTCTCTAGGCCAGTTTGGATGGTATTTCAGAGGTAGGCTGTCCTCCCCCCTCTCCAAGGAGGAACTGTATCACCCAAAAAGGGGACATAGATTTCCATAGTACTTGCATATGATAATGTATAATACAGATGCAAATGTAGAAATCATTACTATAACCAGTTGGTGGCTCTGATTTTGGTAGGCCTGAAACCCATTCTGATTTAGGTGGGGCTGTGGATCCATTCTGGGTTTCAGTCATGACCAGCCAGAATCCTTACAGAGCTATCCAAGGTCTTGAATCCTGTCCCAAAATAGGTTCAGCACCTTGGATAGCACCATTAGAGTTCTGGCGAGTTCTGACTGAAACCCAGAATGGATTCACAGCCCAACTAATATCAGAGCCACCAGCCTCCACTGACTATAATTTAAATAGATAGAATAAATCCCACTGCTGTGGGGAAGAGTGTGGCCAGGTGACTGGTCTGTGCCCGCTTAGTTTGCTGCCCAGTTGTGGATAGGCAGCTTCCTACTCTCTCTCTTTATAGTTCTTTATCTTTAAATGGGCATGGACAAAACAATCTTTCAAATAGAGGTTACCTTCCAATAGAGGACTCTGCTCTGTAAAGTAGGACACAAGGGCACCCTATTCAGAAGTCCAGTCTCATATACAAGAGGCTGCAAATCTTGGATAAGATAGGAAAATAAGAAGCTGCCTTATTAGACTGAACCAGACCCTTGATCCACCTCGGCCAGTGTTGTTGACACTGATTGGCAGCAGCTCTCCAGGGTTTCAGGACTACCTAGAGATGCTAGGGATTGAACCTGGGACATCCTGCAGGCAAAGCATGTGCCCTGAGCCCCCCCCCCCAATCTCCTGTCTTTTAAAATTCCTTTGAAAAGCACCCATGGCGGATAGCAGTGGTGAACTGAATCAGAAACATGACATCCAAAATTAGCTGCTTAAGGTCCTCACTAGGACTGGGCCCTGGAGGAAGCAATTGACTCAGAGGGACTCTGGTCAAAGCAAGCTATGACCAGAAAGACAAGAGTCATGTTCAGTCAGCAGTTATGTCCACTGAACAAGGACACGACAAGGCAGAGAGTACTAGCACTTTGGGCAGTGCAATGAAGGAGGTGCTAGGTTGGGGCAGCTCCTCGAAAAAGGAGCTGTTGTTCCAGCAAGGGACTAGTGACAACAGAGGGCTTAAGTAGGCCGGTCACCTCAGGTCCCTCAGAAGCTTCACCCCACACTGGCGACTGACAGCAACTTTAAAGGGTCCATGCTCCTTTCTGTAGCCTTAAGCTCAGAGTTGTCTTTGGGGCAATGCCAAGCCTCTAGACCTGGGACCATGACACCTGAGGCAGCCTCCTCACTCAGCCAAATGGTAGAGCCAGGTATCAGTATGTTTTCCCTAGCAGGAGACACGTCCATGTTGTGCTCGGTCATTCACCCTGTGGAAAAGGCATGGGGAGGATGGTTAACAATCACCCCTCAGCACCGTGGTCCTGATCGAATTTGTCCCTAAATCTCCCCCACACACACACACACACATACACTCTCCATGTCTACTGTTAAAGCAGGGCTGGGGAACTTTTTTTTCCTGTCAATGGCTGCATTCCCTTGAGGTAATCTGTCAGGGCCCATAAATTAGTTGTGGGGCTTTAGCCAGCTGTGGGTGGGTCCATAGTCAAAATTGAGCAAGGCCACACCTTTCTCTCTCTTTTTCTGTCACCCCCTCTCTCTTTCTGTATGACACCCTCTTTCTCTACCGCTTCACCCAGCGGGCTGCCAGGGGAAGGGCAGGCCACTCTTGCTAGAAATCTAAACTGATCCGTTCCAGGCAAATTTTCAAATTAGACCAAGGGACGTATGAAATTAGGCTGAGGCCTTCATGTCAGTGTCAACTCCAGGTTGTTGAGGGTCTTTTGGTAAGACACCCTCTCCCTCAGCGAGTCTCTCTTCTCACCCCCATGGTCCCCAGCTGATCTTGCTCCTCATCCTCTCTCTTATCATTGCCACCGCTTGCTTGCTTGCTTGCTTGACAGGCAGAGAGACAGTGAGCAAGTAGGCCATGGCATTTCCTGCTCCTCCTTCTCACCGTTGTCTGAATTAGAGCAAGAGGCAGGTGAACAAGTAGGTTTCAATGGCAGAAAGGGGGAGCAACTCAAGGGGGACTCTTGTCAGCGGGCCTCTGAAGGGATGTGGGCCCTCAGCTGTTGCCCAAACATGCCTGCCATTGATGCTAGACCAGTTCCATGTTGGCCTACAGCCACAGGTTGTCGATCCCTGTTTAAAAGAGATAGGAGGTCCAGTTACAGTTCTCTAAAGTTTTGTCTAATATGGGTAGGGAAGCTGGAGAAATTCAAGATGAACTAAAATGAGCTCGGATTTCTAAGAATCTGACCTGCGGAATGTGCTGCGAAGCGACCCCCTCAGGCCACGCAGAGTCTGTGGACTTTCAGATGTGTGTGTGTGTGTGTGTGTGTGTGTATGTGTGTGTTTTACATTCCTGAAATTTACAGATGTTTATTTGTAGGACAATATGCAAGTTTCTGCTGAGGGAAGTTGAATGGAATGGGGGATGATACATTAAATGTTATGTACGAAGATAAATTGTGTACATTCTTATGAAACCTCTTATGTAATTGTTTATGTAATTATTTATGCGTTTTCCTGCATGATGGGGGGAAAAAAATATTTGCATCCGCCTGTGAGTGGATGACGGAACAAAAGGTGCCTGACAATCTACGAAACACAGCTGGAGCAGATTTCACATAGTCCATACATCCCTAAATATGGCCCTTAGTCAAGAGGTTGAAATAAAAGGGTTAGTCATTATTGTTTGTGTAACCTGTAAAAGAAAAGAAAAGAAAACACTTCACTGAGAAAATGCTATAGAATTCCTCCCCACCCCCCACTTTTGCAAGTGGATAGAGTGGGGGGGGATGAGAGAGTTTTGAAAGGTCAGGCATGGTTATTGACTGCCTTATAACCGTACTAAAAGCCTTTTCATAACAAAGGCACTCCATCGCTGAGAAATATTGATCGAGCCACCAGAAAATATTGTTATGGAAGGGCATCCAGTGTGTTGCATAGATCTCAAGAAGTTAAAGGAGGCTGAGGACAATTCATAAATATTACTTACAGCCAGCTATAAAATCAAAGAGGTTTCTAGTTGTTGAGAGAGAGAGAGAGAGAGAGAGAGTATGGCAACCAGCAACAATGTTGCTTCCACAAAGGAGTGCTGCATTATTTTGATGTTTCATAATAAATGCGATTTTTTATTTTTAGTAAAGTCCCTTGCTGCTATTTGTTCATCTCCATCCTTCCTATCTGAAGTGGCTGTTACCTGACCTGTGGCCACTGCTGAGGCCTAAGAGTTTAGCTCTCCAGATGCTCATCCCTGAAAGACGTGCATACATACATATTTACATATGTGCATGCATACATACATACATACTTATCTGCTATCAGTAGGGATGTTGCAAGAGTCAGCAGGTGGGGTGGTGTCTGACGGACTCCCCCTCACCAGATTTCCTGGGCCCCACTCGCCAAACCTCAAGGTGCCACAGACCCACTTGGTGGCACCCCATGGCTCAGCAAGCCTCCAGCAGCTGCCTCGTCCTCCTAGCGAGCCACCATTGTGCGCAACAGTGGTGGCTTGGGTGCTTCCAAGTAGGTAACATTGCAGAATTGGTGGCCATAAAGGGCCCATGGAGCATTCATGCCTGTAATGTTGCATAAATGGGTGCTTTACAGCCACCAAATATGCAGCGTTACCTACCCAGAAGCACCCGAGCCACCACTGTTGCGCACAATGGTGGCTTGCTAGGAGGACCGGCAGCCCAGCATCTTTGTTTGGCACTTGCTAGGCCATGTCGAAGCTCATGCAGTGCTGTGAGCAGGGGTGGGCGGTGGTGGCAGCTTGGCGAGCACAGCCGGGAGTGGGCGAGTCCATCTGTCAGGAGCGCCCTGGCTGCCTCTTAAAGTCCCCTCCAATAGCCAACTCAAGACACAGATGAAAGGGATCCTTTCCAAGGCTTTATTCCTTCACAACGTAATGACTCTTTCAGATGCTAATAACCAGCGACTAAGCAAGGAACTGCACTGGGGTAGTTAGCAGAGTAGCCTAAGCTCCAGGTAAGGCAGTTGGTCCCCGTTTGAAGGAGGAGGGTGGGAAGACTCTCAACTTATGGGCTTTGGAGAGGTCCTCCCTCTTACCCTTGGGTCCTCAGGACACAACCGTTGTTTTAGTGCCTAGCAAGAAGCGCGCCTCCTCTCAGCACCCTCCATCTGGCGCCGCTCCCTGCATCTGCTCCAAGCATCTAGCAAGGCCCCATCCCCCGCTCTCTCACTGCCAGGGTCACCATCTCTCTCCGGAATGCAGGCAGGAGGAATCTCTCCCTGCCGCTGTGCCTGTGAGAGATGAGCGAGCTCCTCTCCCACAGGTTGTTGCTCTTCCTCAGAATCAGAGCTGCTTTGAGGCTCTATGGGCTCAGTCTCCACCCTGACACCATCCATCCCTAGCTAGCAGTACACTCCCAGGCTTATATTCTTTTCACATTAAGAGCCCCCTCCATGGGCCAATAACCGTTTAAAGAAGACAAGAGCATGGGCCACTTATCTAGCAACATGTCCACCCTTTCATCTTCAACATGACTCTGCATTCTCCCAATCCTCTTTCCCCTACTTGTAGCGGAAACACCGAAGACCACTGTATAGCAAGGAGTCAGTGCTGCATCAGTTCTCCTGCCTGTGTCTAGACTGCCAGTTTGTTGAGCTGATGGGGAGGTAGCTAAGGCTGTTGATGCTGTGCTCGAGCTGGTAGATAAAGGCCATGGCAGAAACTCAAGGCTAGCTACTTGTTGCTTGGAAGGGCTGAGAAGAATGTTATCTTCTGGGCTGGCAGCCTGCCCATTCTTAGGGACAGTGTTGTCCTCTGGCAGAATGTCATGAGGCCATGTCCAGAATGGGATAGATCAAGGGGATAGGATATGATTCCCTGGGACCCTCCTAATTCAGAACCATTCCCTGGGCCAGGTCGACAGGCACTATAGGCCAGGTCTTTTGAGCTGTTTGTCATCACTCTTATCTGATTTAATGATCTTAAGATAAGAGTATGGGTTTCCCAGTGACTGAAGGAACATATTTTTATACTTTGAATGTATTATCTTGCCTTCTCTTGCTTTATTAGCCTATTTTAGCTAAATCAGCTTATTTATTTCACCATTGGTTTGTTCATTGCCTCTGAATATCCCCCCCCCCAAATCCCTATTGCCTATTGACAAAGCAATAGGCAAAACACTGTCGCATCCCATAAACACAGTCCATCAGCTCAGCTGAGAAGCCAGCTCCATAAAGCTCCTCCCTCCCTCAACTGGCACCTGGCAACAGCCATTCCATTGAGCCGAGGTGAGGGAGAGAATTAAAATGGAGCAATTCCTTTCCTTTGAGGAGGAAAGATTTAAAGAAACTAGGGATGCATAAGAAATGAGTTCCAGTTCATTTTTGATCAGGATTTATGCAGTTCGCACCTTCCAGACTGAACACGGACTCGGACAGAATTTCCGAGCATGCAAGGTAGCATGAACCCCCAAGGGGTTTGCAGAACCCCTCCCCCAATGTATTCAACAGCATACATACATTTGAAAAGATGTGCATGAAAAAATGTGTCCTTTTGAAAAATGTGCACAATATCCTTTAATCAAAGGGAGAAGGATGCACACATTTCAAAGATTCACAAATGGATGCATATATTCGGAAAAACCTGTATAACGATATGCACAGATTGTCATGTGAAAAGGAAACGAAAAAACTTGCAGTCTGCTATGGACTGGAGTGGGAACGAGTTTTGAGATGGATTTTGGAGTAGGGATGTGCGAAAGTCACTTACGTTTTCGAAGGGGTGATTCGCGGTGGGGGGGAGGTGCTCTGCACCTACCGCCGAAATCCTAACACGGACAGATCCACTCCGCAGCAACTCCACAGAGCCGCTGGCTGGGTGCATTCGCAGTCATGCGGAGGCTGCGGACACAAATGGCAGCGGCTACAGTGGCCACCATTTGCGTTCCTGTTTTTTTGCCATGATAGGCTACATAAATATTTACGTAGCCTATAATGGCAAAAAAACAGGGGCGCAAATGGTGTAGCAGCCGCCATTTGCACCCCGGTCTTTCGCCGTGATAGGCTACGTAAATATTTACATAGCCTATCACAGCAAAAAAACGGGCTCAAATGGCAGCAGCTATTGCTCCCTTTTTTTGCCATGATAGGCTACGTAAATATTTATGTAGCCTATCACCGCCTCCGCAGGGATGCAAATGGCATCCCTGCATTAGCCGTGATAGGCTACGTAAGTATTTACATAGCCTATCACAGCAAAAATGGGGAAGCAAATTGGCTGCCGTTCGCAAAGCAGCGCGAACGGCACCAGGTAAGTGCTCTGTTTCATGCGCCTTTCGCAGGGTGGTGGGGCCGAATGCACTTTGTTCTGCCATGGATTTCAGGGGGCGAATGCACTGGCATTGGGCCTCACTGAGATCCGTGGCGGAATCCTCTGACATCCCTAACTTGGAGAACTTTGGCTTGCTTGACATTTGCTGATTCACACATCCCTAAATAATCATGGGGTTTGGAAGGGGGGAGTTGTTTTTTTGTGGGTTCTGAGTGATGATCATGCTGAAAGACAATGGACAAAGTCCATGACTGTTAATGTGGATACAAAACATCCTTACAGAGGGCAGGAACATATTTAATCTAGGATGAAGACACCACAATAGCTTCTTTAGTGCTCCTAACAGGAACTCAGGTTGAGAGATGCCTGTTTAAAACCTTTGTGTGGTTTGGAGGATATCAGGCCCATCAATCATCAGAAGATATGTAATGATCATCCCAGATAATCCCCACATACACACCCAAGATTATATGAAGCAGTATTGCGTAGAATCCAACTTAGAATTAATCTGTATCTAGCGTCAAAATATGCAAGGGGATCAGGGTGTGACCAAAGCACATGAAGCAGGGTTTTGAGTTCCATTAGTATGAATAAAGTGAGAGGTGACAGGTCAGTAGGAATGTACAAGAATTAGGGATGCTGAGTCCAGTTGGGACTCGAAACCCGACCCCCAGACACCAGTCTGCAGATCCCTGCACTAGGGGTGGCGTGGGCACCCGTTTCGGTCTGCAAATTTGTCAGAGCCCTGGCACCCGCACCCCCCAAGCTGTGCCCTCTGAGCCCTCCCCCCTTTTGCTGGTCCCCAGACCGCCATCCCGTGTTCGGTAAGCAGCCTGCAAAACTTACCCGGGACCGTCCACCTCTGTCACAATAGCCATGGTGATCAGCAGCCTGTGCCCATAGACAAAACTTACATACAAAATAGTAGGGGTGTACGAAACCCCTCTTACCTGGCTCTGCCAGGTTCCGCTGGCGGGGAGGTGCTCTGTTCCTCCCCCCAGAATCCTCACCAGGGGGGAGGCGTGGAGCGCCTCCCCCTGGAATCCTGGCCGGCCGGCTCCGCTCCGCAGGGATTCGGAAGACCAGCCGCCGCCACCGCCACTGCCGAAGCCACCGCTGGAGCTGCCGCTGTCCGGAACATCTGCCCCAGGTAAGTCTCATCCCGGGGGGGGGATCCGGGGGGGCGGAGGGTTGGCAGGCCGTTCCGCCACGGATTTCGGGGGGCCAAATGCACTGGCATTCGGCCTCACCGAGATCCGTGGTGGAATTCTCTGACATCCCTACAAAATAGTGCCGTAAATCTAGAGTATATGGGCGATTCACAGCACGTTTGTGTACCAGTCTATGTGGGCACACATAGAAATGGGAGAAAGCCGAACTGAGGTTCAAAGTGAAATTCAGAGAATTTCGTTGAGCTCAAACATCCCTGGCTCTCCCAACCCCAGGCAAGATACCCTGTCTGAAGAACAGGCCTAACATCTCCTTGCTGCTTTCACCACTGCACATTAGGATGGCCATGTGTCTAATTTTACAGAGGACAGTCCTCTCTTTGAAGGACAGTCCTTTCCACAGTTAGCGCCTGGACAGCAAACTGGTCACCTGCTCACAGTCTTCCCCACTATGCTGAGATGTATTTTATTTCTATTTAATTATAGAAATAAATAGATTATAACCGTTTCTAAATTTGCATGTATGCATGCAAATTAGCATATGCACATTTTATGCAGATCTGCACCCTCTTTTGTGCTCTTTTTGGGGGATGCCTATGTAGCCACCATAGTGTCCATTCATTTGCCCTCTCCCTCTGGGCCCGTTCCCCATAACCACCCAGAGAGTGATTTGGGTCAATGGAGGTTGTTGCATATGCTCAGTGAGGGCAGTGAACAGGCAGTGATTGTAAGGAGCAGCAGGAGCAGCTGAAGCCGTGGGGCCAGAAGGCTCTGGTAGATGGCAGTGGCCCCAACACAGAGTGTGGGCCTTGGCAAGTGCCCGCTGATGCTGACCCCTGGCTCTGCACCCTGAGGAAGAGGCTGCTTCTGAATAGCGACTTAAGAGGGGTGATGTTCCTTCCCTCTTACTAGCAGGCATTGCAAGGGGCTGCAACATCTAGGACAGGAGTAGGCAACATTTACGGATCAGGGGCCACATTGAACCCCCCCAGCACCCATCTGCATCTGTACCCCTCCCCCTTTGCCACTGAAATCCCACCCACCCCCCAAATTTACCACTGCAAGCAGGTGGTGGTGGCAAAAAGCCATGATTTTAGAAGGAAACAAGGCACGTGGGCAGCATGCACTGTGTTTACAAGCAAAATTGTGTTCCCAGGGGCATATTTCTGTTTCCAAAGAAAAAATTGCCACTTTTTTCACCACCACTGCAGTGCCATATGCAAGAACAGCAGGAACAATCCCCCCCCCCGCGACAATGGCCAGGGGACACATGTATTGGCCCCAGGAGTGTAGCCATGTCATTTGTAGTGTTAGAGGGGCCTAGAGAGCCATAATGCCTTGCTTAAGCTCATTATTGGTGCAATTCCCTTGCTAGTAAGCCTCTGAGCATGTGAAGATGAGTCAAAGGGCCGATAGCGCAGCCTAGCACATTCCATACTAATGAGTAGAATACCTAATCAGGATGTGCCTGGGAAGTGAAGTTTGTTTACTTTAAAGCTACAGGTGGCTGTGCTGAGATCCAAGTGCTGTTAGTCTATGCTGGGAATGAATGCTAGGGGGGCGCTTGCTGCTGTCATGCTGCCTTATTGCTAACATGTATGGTATAAACCCCATTGTACCCCATGGCTCTGGGTTCAGAGAAGCTGTCTGATCCAACCTTTGGGTACGCTTGTGTTCTGTAAGTTACTCAATAAAGTACTCCTTGTAAGTAAACCTGAGTCTGATTTATCTCTGTCTTGGCTCCTCTAAATTAAGAGGTTGAAGCCCACGGCTGGGGAAATACAACATATGGTATGCATGCCATGGGTTGCCCACTCCCACTCTAAGAAGAAGCCACAGAGCAGAGACCTAAGGAGAGGGGAAGATTGGCAGGTAGTGCAGGTAATGCAAAATGGCAGACAAAAGAATGACACATCTGGGTCAGCCCTCTGAAGGTGTATAGCTGCTGATTGGCCAGGTGTGCCCAGGGTGGGCCCTGTAGGGAAAAGGAACCACAGTAGTCAAAAGTGATAGCTGCCTTTCTCTGCTGCAGACAGTGTCTGTGAGGGACCCCATGCTCAAACTTCATTTCCTCCAGAGCAGCCATCACTCTCCGCTGTTGGCAATGCAGCTTCATCATCCTGTCCTTCATTTCAAGGTCCTTTGCCCCTGATTAGTTCCTCATTTTGACAGCTTTTTGTCTCTGGTTTTCTTTGGGTGGTGGTGGAGTGGGGGGGGGGTGAGGGAGGAACCAGAGTCAGCTGAACTATGGCTACCAGATGTCTTGAAATATCTGAAACAGGGGAAGTACTGGGTCAGCCAGAGTAAATGCAGTATCTCTTCTGCTTGCTTGGATGGATGTGATTGTTCGTTTGATTGCCCTCACGCA
Source organism: Heloderma suspectum (assembly GCF_057233095.1). Lineage (NCBI taxonomy): Eukaryota > Metazoa > Chordata > Lepidosauria > Squamata > Helodermatidae > Heloderma > Heloderma suspectum. The sequence goes on along the minus strand of NC_139469.1, from coordinate 13,099,829 downwards.
TCCATGTGTGAAAGAGGACATAAAGTCAAGGCTATGAAAGGACCTGTATGGATGTTTCTGCCTGTTCATGTTAGTATGACAGCATGCCTACAAAGGCACCAAATGAGAGCACTTTGACTTTAGACTAGGGGTGGACGAAAGTCACTTACCTTTCGTCGAAGCTTGTTCGCGGTGGGGGGGAGGCGCTTCGCTGCTCCCCCCATGAAGTTCAGGCCAAGGGGGAGGCTTCCCCCCTCACCCTGGCCGAAATTCAGGCCGGGGGGGAGGCTTCCCGCCTCGCCCGGCCGAAATTCAGGCCGGGGAGGAGGCTTCCCGCCTCGCCTGGCCACGAACTCCAAAGTTTTTTTTAAAAAAAAAAAACACGCCCCTGTGATAGGCTACGTGACGATTAACGTAGCCTATCACGGCTAGATCTGCAAAGTCAGCCATGATAGGCTACGTTAATCATCACGTAGCCTATCATGGGTGACTTTAAAAAAAAAAAAAAAAGCACGTATGCTAATGGCGGCCCCCATAGGGAGCTGCCATTCACATTCCTTATTTGGTCGCTGTAGTCTACTTAAATCTTTACGTAGACTACGGCGAAAATAAGGGCAACGCTATGCGTCACGTAGCCTATCACGGGGGCGTGTTTTTTTTCTTTTATTGGAATGGCGGCGGCGGCAGCCGGTCGAAAGACCGGCTGCTGCTCCCACCCCGCACGAACACCCGCCGAACCGCCGGCCGGACCCACTGCCGGGAGGGACATTCGGCGAAGGTAAGTCCCGTCCCGGGGGGGGGCGGGGGGCGGGGGGGCAGAGGATTTCTCCCCGAAACTTGTTCGGGGGGCTGAACACATTGGCGCTCAGCCCCCCGAAGTTTCGGGGAGAAATTCTCCACCATCCCTACTTTAGATGACTTTTGTTAAATGGAAGCCGTCCTAACCGCTTCACTTCCTGCTTCCTTTAAGCTTCACCCTTCTTATTCTAAGCAGAAAAGCTTTGGGCTCGAAGTGATTTGGGGATAAGGCCCACAAATACATCGAGCATCAAACCAAAATGGCGCTCCTCATTTCACCGCAATGTCAGTGTGCAGAAACTGGGAGTCATGTCTGGCTATTTGTGGGGCGCATGGGGCCCAGTGGAGGCTGATGTCTCTGATTTCAGTGGGGGTGTGAATCCATTCCAGGTTTCATTCAGAACCAGCCAGAACTCTAAAGAAGCTATCCAAGGTGCTGAATCTTTTTTGGGGGGGTCAGCACCTTGGATAGCTTCTTTAGAACTCTGGCTGTTCCTGAATGAAACCTGGAATAGATTCACAGCCCCATCAAAATCAGAGCCACCAGCCTCCGCTGACAGGGACAGCCCTACTATGAGACACAGTGAAGCAACTGCCTCAGGTGGGAGATGCTTTGGGCAGAAGTGGTAGCCCCCCACCCCAGCCAATCCACCCTGTTTGTGGACAGAGCCCCCTTAACTTCCCTGCTGTCCTCAAATGTGGTGGATGACCCTATCCCATAGCCAGTGTTGAAGACTCAGCTGCCACTCCAATCAGTTTCTGTAGATGAAATGGAGGGGTCACCACGTTGTTCTTTGCCTCAGGCAGCAAACTGCCTTAGGCCGGCCTTGGGGGAGCAATTGGGACATGGGGGAGCTGGAGCTCATGGCGTCTGCCAAAACTCCTCCCAGTTGCCACCATTTTCCCCCAAAGCCTTCTGGAGTGTCATCACATGATGACACAGGGTCATGCCCCCTCTAGAGGAGTCCTCTTTAGAGGACCAACACATCCACCCAAGCCAAACATAATGGAGGAACTGCTTATGTCAAAGGGACTTTGATGCAGAATATAGAGTATCCTGGGTGTTCAGGGGAGATGGCCATCTGCTTTCTCCCCCAAGAATCAGAGACACTCACCGAGTGGCCACTTAACCCCAGGTAATGCATGGACCTAAAGGTTCAGGCTCAGCTGGCTAACTGATGCAGAAATGTCTCCATGAGGAGTAAGCACACCTCATGAGTAAAGACATTCTCATGAGCAAGGCTCTGTTCATGAGGCGACTGTTCCCCAGGTGGCACTGAGGGCCTGCAGCTGTGCTTTGGGTGGGGATCTGAAGGCCCCAGCTGAAATGCCTTCAGTTCTAGGCACAGACAGCTGGAACAACTTCTGTGTGTCAGCTCCCAACCTAGCTCTACTCTGGAATTCAGAGAAGAGAAGAGAAGAGAGGAGAGGAGAGGAGAGGAGAGGAGAGGAGAGGAGAGGAGAGGAGAGGAGAGGAGAGGAGAGGAGGTTTGGAAGGGGCCTGCAAGACCATCGAGTCCAACCCCCTGCTCAATGCAGGAATCCAAGTCAGAGCATCCCTGACAGATGGCTGTCCAGCCTCATCTCGAATGCCTCCAGTGTGGGAGAGAGAGCCCACCACATCCCTAAGGAATTGCTTCCATTGTCGTATTGCTCTGTCAGAAAGTTTTTCCTGATGTTCAGCTGGAATCTGGCTTCCTGGAACTTGAGCCCATGATTCCGAGCCCTGCATTCTGGGATGATAGAGAAGAGATCCTGCCCTACCTCTCTGTGACAACCTTTCAAGTACTCAAAGAGCACTATCATATCCCCTCAGTCTTCTCTTCTCAAGGCTAAACATGCCCAGTTCTTTCAGTCTCTCTTCATAGGGCTTTGTTTCCAGTCCCCTGGTGACCTTCGTTGCCCTCCTCTGAACCCACTCCAGCTTGTCTGCATCCTTCTTAAAGTGTGGTGCCCAGAACTGGACACAGTACTCCAGATGAGGCCTAACCAGGGCTGAGTAGAGGGGAACTAGGACTTCCCAGGATTTGGAAGCTATGCTTCTATTAATGCAGCCCAAAATAGCATTGGCCTTTTTGCAGCCACATCACATTGCTGGAGCATATTCAGATTGTGATCTACAATAATTCCAAGATCCTTCCCACTTGTAGTGTTGTTGAGCCACGTATCCCCCATCTCGTAACTGTGCATTTGTTTTCTTTTTCCTAGGTGCAGAACTTGGCATTGATCCCTATTAAATTTCATTCTGTTGTTTTCTGCCCAGAGCCCCAATCTGTCAAGATCACTTTGAATGTTGTTTCTGTCTTCCAAGGTATTAGCTATCCCGCCCAATTTTGTGTCATCTACAAATTTGATCAGCAGTACCTGCACCTCCTCCTCCAAGTCATTAGTATAAATGTTGAAGAGCACTGGGCCCAGGACTGAGCCCTGTGGCTAGGGGTGCACGAAAGTCACTTACCTGGTCTCGCAGCTTGCTTCGCGGTGGGGGGGAGGCGCTTCACTGCTCCCCCCGAAGTTCAGGCCGGGGGGGGAGGCTTCCCGCCTCGCCCGGCTGAAATTCAGGCTGGAGGGGAGGCTTCCTGCCTCACCTGGCTGAAATTCAGGCCGGGGAGGAGGCGCCTTGCCTCGCCCGGCCGCGAAATAAAAAGTTAAAAAAAAAACGCCCCCATGATAGGCTACGTGACGATTTATGTAGCCTATCACGGCTAGATCTGCAAAGTCAGCCATGATAGGCTACGTTAATCGTCACGTAGCCTATCACGTGTGACTTAAAAAAAAAAAAGGGCGTACGCAAATGGCGGCCCCCATAGGGAGCCACCATTCCTGTTCCTTATTTGGTCGCTGTAGTCTACGTAAATCTTTATGTAAACATTTACGTAGACTAAGACGGCAAAAATAAGGGGAACGCAAATAGCGTAGACGCTACGCTATTTGCGTTCCCCTTATTTTCGCCGTCTTAGTCTACGTAAATGTTTACGTAGACTAACATGTGCCAAAATAAGGAAAGCAAATGGCGGCGCCCATGGGTGCCGCCATTTGTGTATGCACGTTTTTTTTTCTTTTAAATCAGCCATGATAGCCTACGTAAACATTTACGTAGCCTATCACGGCTGACTGCAGGGAAGCAAACGGCGATGGCTACAACCGCCACCATTTGTGTCCCTGCTAGCCAGCGGCCAGATGTCCGGCCGCTGGTGGAGCCGGCCGGCAACTCTGCAGAATCCCTGCGGAGCGGAGCCAGCCAGCCAGAATTTGGGGGGGGGGATGGAGCACTTCCCCCTCAGCATCAGCATAATCCGCGAACAGGTAAGTGACTTTCATACATCCCTAGAGTGAAGCCAAGAAGAAAGTGTGTGCTATGACAGTTATGTTAGTGTCTCCCCAACCCACCCTTCTGTAATAAGTTTACCAGTGATTCTTGTTGATCATTTAAAAACCCAGAAAATTTCAGTGTAGTTGCTTACCTCCCCCCACCCCCCACACACACCTTTTCAATTCTCTCTCAACCATTAGCCCTTACTTTGATTCTTTGTATATGTATCACTCTCTGTCTGTCTGTCTGTCTATCATCTAAATATTGTACACACACACACACACACACACACACACTTCCCTTGTTCTTGGCTCCCCTCCACCTCCCCTTCTCAATTCCTGTATTCCTTCCCTTCCCATTTTTGATCTCTTTTTCCCTAAAAAAAAAATAATAAAAAACTTTCTCTTCCGTTAGGATTATAGTTACCCCCCCCCCTTTGCTTGTAGTTTGGTGTTTGCTTTTCTTTTGCTTGTGTGTGTGTGTGTGCTTGTGCTGTGTGGACAAGCAAACAGTGTGTGTCAATGGAGTACGCACGGTCCACTGTTTTCCAAAAACAGTGGGCAAAGGACTACACACATAAACAGCAATTATTTAAATAATGCAATGCTACACTGTGTGTTGCAAAGCAAGCAAGCCCAATATGAGGCCTCTTCAGGGTCTTGGCAGGGGCAGAGGTGGGTGAGGTGGTGCTGTGCCCACCTGGCAAGGTTGCTGTCGTTGTTTGCATCCTGCCTACCAGCCAGTGTTTTCCCAGGCAATTCAGCCAAATTGACCCTGAGGTTATTGACTGTGAAGAGAAAAGTTTTTTCTCTTTGCCCTTCAAAGAAACCTACAGCAGAGTTTAGGGATCATGACCTCCTCACTGCTTCAACACCTAACTTGATTATCCCTTTATGAACTTTGGTTTGAGTTTCTGACAACAGCACATTTTACCTCTGCCTTACACAAAACCTCACAGGCCAAACTGTCTGAGATTTGGCAGGTGGGATGCCCTCCAGGGGGGCTGTGCATTCCCCAACTTTCATGCACTTCTGTGCAAGCAGTGAAAACTTACAGCTCTTTGCTTTGAGAGATTTCCTTGAAAAAAACAAATTTCACCAAGACTACTTGGCCAAATTGTCTGAAATTTGGTAGGTGGACAGCCCTCCAGGGGGTATGAGAGTTCCCCAAATTTCATGTATGTATCATGAAAAGTGAAAAAAAAAGTTTTGTCTGTTTGTATTTTCCCATGCAAGTCAATGGAAAATGCCAAAAATGAGTGACTTGGATGTCCAAATCTCTCTTCGGATTCAGATCTGAGTTGAAGTAGATGGCATTGGCATCCGAATCAGTCTGAAGCACAGCCATTTCAGAAGGTCTGAAGCAGCATCCAAAGTGAAGTGGAGGGGGGGCATGCACAGCCCTAATTTACAATGTGCTAAAAGGGTGAAATTTAGCTTGTCCTGAGGCTAAATTTGGCCCTTTTAGCTAGAGCTGTGCACAAATGGTCTCTTGAAATTCTCTGCCCTATTTGTGGGGATAGGAACTGGTGAAGAAAAATTTCACTGAATGTATCCAGGGGGAGGAGAAATTCTCAACAGTTTCTCACAGGTAGGGATCAACTTTCACAGGGATTGTAGCACAACATCTTTGTCTTTTTCCTAAGGGTTTGTTTCATTTTGTTGTTTACACTGTCAACTGTGTTGGCACTTGGCAGCCTGGTCCCCATTTTGGATCCTCCACAGTGCAGGCATGAATGTTGTGTTGTGTCTAGTTCCAGGGCAGAGCTCGAGCAAGGCTTTGCAAAAATCTGTCCTTCAATACGCTGAAAGTTTTCTTCTCACATGAAAGATACTTCCATTGTTCTGCCTCATTCTCAGGGCATTTTAGAATTTATGTTTGTAGTATTTTGACCTTACCTAATCACTATGAGGTGCCACCCAAGATGCTAAAAGGTGCTATCCAAGGCACTGAACCCATTTTTAAAAAAGAGACAAGGTTCAGCACCTTGGATAGCATCATCAGAGTTTGGGCAGGTGGTAACCAAAACCCTGAATGGAGTCACAGCCCCTCCAGAACTTGAGCCACCAGCCACCTCTGGTTCAGAATATAAATTGTCAAATGTTCCAGAAGAGAAACAGTGGGATAATAATGTAGAGGATGACACTGATGTTAATGCAGTCACTAAAACAGTTAATTATTCCCATGGCTCCATGGCTTTGAAATGCATTTTCCCTTTAAATGTATGATTAGTGCCACAATTTGTAAGATTTATGTCCCATTAAAGAGTCTAATGTTAATTCTAACGCATGTGAATCTTGGCTCATAAAGTTATTAACTCTAGAGGGGGGCTGTTACTGTGAACCTCGATGCCCTGAAAGCTTTAGGATTCAAACTTCAAATTACTTACTCAGGAGTAAGCCTACTGATTTAAATGTCTGGTAGACCAATCAATGGCAGCCATTAACAAGCATTCCTCCTCTCCCATATTGTAAGTTGCAACTTCAGTTGCCTTGACCTAGCCAACAGGCCGTATATAAGAGTGCATCTGTCTATTTCTGGTCCATGCCACTTTTGCATGTGTTCAATCATACATCCATTCTATCCAATTTCTGCACCAGTCTGCTTTAAAACAAACAAACAAAACACACACACATCATGTTTTCATACACAACCTTCCTTAATATGCACATTTTTGTACACATGTTTTTCTCTTATGGATCAGCATCCTGAACCATCATCCTTAGAGGATTCTGAACCCTTGTCTTCAGAATAGGAATGCAGAGGAATCTGTCCACGCAGTTGAGTCTAGGGATGGGCAGATTCCCTACCTGCTGCTCCATTGGGGAATCCGCCCTTGCTGGGAGGCAATCCGTCCCTCCCCCAGAATCCTTGCTGACAAGCTCCGCTCCACAGCAATTCCGCAGAGCCGCCGGCGGGCTCCAAAGTTTAAGGTAAATGCAGCCGTAAATGGCTGCATTTACCTTAAACTAAGGCCTTTACTGCCGCAAATGGTGTCCGGGACGCCATTTGCATCCTCAGTCAATCTGCTCCGGAGCCAACCACTGGGGAGGATCAGACCAGCAATGATTCCTCCTGGAGGTGCAAGTAAGAGATCCAATTCTCTGTGGACTTCAGGGGGCCAGATTCAATAGAATCCGGCCTCATTGGGGTAGGGATGGCAGAGAATTCCGCCACGGATCACGGTGAGGCCGAATGTCAGTGCATTCAGCCCCCCGAAATCTGTGGTGGAACGGCCTGCCACCCCCCGTGGATCCCCCCCGCGGATCCCCCCCATGGCTCCGGTGGTGGCGGTGGCAGCGGCGGCTGGTCTTCCGACCGGCTGCCGCTGCCGCCATTAGCAGTTTTTTTTTTTTTTACAGAGACATGATAGGCTACGTAAGTTTTTACGTAGCCTAAAACATCTGGGTAAAAAAAAAAAGGCTTATGCAAATGGCGGTGGCTACAGCCACCGCCATTTGCGTTCCTTAGTTTGGGCCATCTTAGTCTACGTAAATATTTACGTAGACTAAGACGGCGAAAATAAGGGGAACACAAATAGCGTCAGCTACGCTATTTGCGTTCCCCTTATTTTCGCCGCCTTAGTCTACATAAATATTTACGTAGACTAAGACAGCACAAACTAAGGAACGCAAATGGCGGTGGTCGTAGCCGCCACCATTTGCGTATGCCTTTTTTTTTCCCCAGAGCCCTCCGCGGCCGGAAATCTGGCTGTGGACAGCTCTGGCCTGACTGGGCCTGGCCGGCTGCTCCGCGGAGCTGCCATGGAGCACAGCTGGCCATGGAGGATTCTGGGGGGGAGGCACGGAACACCTACCCCCCCACCATAAACATAATCCGTGAAAGGTAAGTGACTTTCGTACATCCCTACATTGGGGTCCGTGGAGGATTTCTCCAACATCCCTAGTTGAGTCTGCTGAGCTTTTAGCAGCTTGGCCGGCCAGACTCTGGCTTGCTTACCGGACTGGACCTATGTTGAATCAGGCCAGCTCACAGACTTGCCACTGCCACTGTCACCATTGCTGGCAGCTCTGCACAAGACTCTCACTCTCCCTGCCAGGCACTGTGCACAAGTCTTTCATTCTCCCTGCTACGGCCCGGCAAGGACAATGAGAGCCTTGTGCACAGTGGCTGGCAGGTAATTGTGGCGGTGGCAGGGAAGAAAGGAGCCATGGTGCTGCCCTTCCTGTCACCTCGCTGCCACTGTGCCCAACTCCCCTGCTCTTTCTGCCAGATGCTGGCAGGGACAGCGGGAGAGTTGCCACAGCAGCGGCGATCCAGAAGTTCCAGTGGGGAGCCCGCAGCTCATTTTGTGAACACAAGCCAGGGATTCCAGGGAAATCCTTCAAGTCCCAACAGGGCTGGATTTCCCTGCGATGGACATCCCAACCTCAGAAGAGTCTTCGGAGTCTCCAAAGACTCAGTCACCGAAAGGCATCACAAGGTACCTCTCTCCCCAGGATCCAGATCACCAGAAGAACTAGAGGGGTGGGTCCCCTGCACCCATAGGAGGCTCCATTGCCATCCTCAGACTCTGAGGACTCAAGCCATAAATGCACTCGCATGCCACAACCACTCCCATGTCACTGCAGCCTGAGGGTGCTAAAACAAACCAAGTCCCTTTAAGGGTCAAAGCCACAGTAGAGGTGGAGCTAACCACTCTAAATGCTGGTAACTTCCTATTTCAGCCTCAGTCTTGCTCTGATTGTTGTTGGAGCAACATACAGACAATCCTGTTTGGCTTTCAGCGCAAGAACTGCTTGGAGCTTTCCATGGTGCTGATCTCTTTCTGACTTGTTTCCAGAGAAACGTGGCCCAACCTGATCCCTGGTCAAGATCTGATCCCTAACAGAACCCTGAAACCCAAGCTACATCTCAGAGCATCATCAGAACCCTGAAACGGTGCATTTTTGAGCCAAGAACTGCATTGCAGAAATTGGAGAGGTGCTCAATTTGAAGGATAGCAGTGTCCCACTCCACATATTAGTCTGGAAAGTATGAATTCGGTTGGTTCACTGAAGAATGTGGACAACAAAATCTCCCACTTTCCCTATTTGCTGATTTCTTATTCATCATTCATGGATTTTCCTTTGAGATGGAGTGCCAAATTGCCTAGTCTTTCCTGGTTTCTGAAACAGAACTTTTGCATTAGGAATCTTCCAGTGTTCCATTTTAATTTCCAGATGTTGGACAGGGAGCTGTGCATTCAAAGTCTGCCACAGTTTTCATTTCCTTTGTGTGTGTGTGTGTCCCCCAACCATCATCTATGTGCCAGTTCCAAATCCAAAATCATATGAATTACTGCATATATTATTCACCACCTCCAACCCTGTACTATGTATCCATGTGAGAAGAATACACTGCTTGTATATGACAAAAGGTAGAGGTGACCGTAGCAAATTCATGTACACCAGGAACAAAAGAAAGCAAAAATTAGAGCTCAGCAGAAATCACTTGTGTTTTTTGCAAAATATTCTGCCACTAACAAAAAGAAAGACAGACAGACAGACAGACTTTCCCAGTCTTTTTGGCAATTTGCTTCTTTCAAAAATGTTTGATTGTTCCTGTGAAAATGTTTGCTCTCACTTGCCCTCACTCTCACTTGCCCTCACTGATGTCAGCACATAGATAAATCGGATTTCTTATATCACAGTGTAATGAGATCCTGGCCACTGTGTGACCCAGCAGCAACCAGGGGAAATAATGGCACAGAACAGAATTGAGAGGGGGCGGGGGAACAGGTGAATATAGTCCAGAGGGTATGTATATATTTTTAAAAAACAAAAATCCCTATCTCACTCCTAAGCAAAAAAAGAGTCCCAGAGTAGCTTGCATATGGTCAGTAAAATGAGACAGCATCCATCCACGGGCTTACTATTTAAAGAGACACAACACATAAGGAAAAAAAGGATGGGGAAGGAAGAGGAAAAATCCAGTAGACTTCCAGTAGAGCTGGTGAAATGGTCCCACTTCCACTCTTGTCTCCCTCTGTTACCACCTGCTGGAATGGCTTATCCTACAAGAGATGGAAGTTTCTACCCCTAACTGGAGAATAACCGCAGCTCTAAGCAGAATGTGCCACTGGAAATAAGATGCTTCTGGCCTCTCTCTCATTTCTCTGTGGATCAGATTTGAATTCAGCAGTTCAGCAGATGGAGAGCAGCTTGTTGCATTAACATCTTAAGACCATGGGTCCGATAATGACTTCAGTGAGGATTCTGCCCTTTTTTGGCATCTCTCAAGAGCCAGGCTCGCTGCATCCATCAGCACTGTTGTCAATCATTTCCTGCTGCCAAAAAAACCACTGTGTAGTTCCCCATATGGTGGGGAGGGCTGATGGTTGTTGCTTGTTCTTTCTTTTTTTCTCTTCCTGGCAGAATATTTCGCAGCCAATACTTCTGCTGCACAGATTCACGAGATGAAAGACATTCTTGATAAAAGGGCGTCCTGACAAAATCAGTAGCACAGTATTGTAATGATGAGCACGCGCGCGCACACACACAAAGATGTGTACAAGTGTACAACAAAGTGTATAATTGTACAAAAAGTGTATAAGTGTATATGTGGAAGTGTATAAATGAATAAGTGTATAAATAAATGATAATAAATAAATGAATGAATGAATGATAATAAGCTGTATTGGCCCCAGGAGTGTAGCCAAGTCAAATGTAGTGTTAGAGGGGCCTAGAGAGCCATAATGCTTACTTAAGTTCATTATTGGTGCAATTCCCTTGCTAGTAAGCCTCTGAGCATGTGCAGATGATTCAAAGGGCCGATAACAGTGCATTCTCAGTGCATTCCTTACTAAAGGGTAGAAAGCCTTATCAGGCCGTGCCTGAGAAGTGAAGCTGTGTGTTTATGCTATGCCTGAGAACCAGGTGCTGTTAGTCCATGCTGGGAATGCATGCTAGGGGGTGCTTGCTGCTGTTATGCTGCTTATGGCTAACATGTATTGTATAAAACCCATTGATCTGACCCGATGGCTCGGGGTTCAGAGAAGCTGTTTGATCCAACCATTGGGTAAGCCTGTGTGGTGTAAGTTACCCAATAAAGTCTCCTTGTAAGTAAACCATTGAATCTGATTTATCACTTTCTTGACACCTCTAACCTAAGAGTTCAACACCCACTGTGGGGGTGACACATTAGCATATAAATAAGTGTATAATAAGTGTATAAATGTGTATAATAAGTGTATAAGTGTAAGTGTACAAAGAAGTGTATAAGTGTACAAATGAGCATATGTGTGCAAATAAGTGTACAACTCCAGGGGGCTCTTGTCAGTGGGCCCCTGTTGGGCTGTGGGCCCTTGTCAGGTGCCCAACCATGCCTACCCTTGATGCTGGCCCTGCACCTTTACATTCTATACAGGTCATGTGATAGTGCAAAGATTCCAGGGCAGGAGTCAGAAGTGAACATCAAGATTGCAATCCTGAGATCCTCTCTTCACCTTTAAAGTTGATTGCTGAACTGAGAGTTGAGGCAGCCACAGGTTCTCTCTATCCCCCCTGTCCCTGCCATTTATCCTCCACCCCTCCTGCTGTCAAAAAAGCAATGTCCCAAATGTGCCACAGTGCAGGCAAGAGATGCAGTGGACAAGTGGACAGGGCAGACAGTGGAAGAAGCTGTTGTGGCCTAGGAATGATGGATAAATTTGATCTGGGCTAAAATGAGCTTGGATTTCTAAGAATCCAACCTGCGGAATCCGCTGCAGAGCAATCCCTTCAGGCCTAGCGGAGTCCGTGGACTTCCAGATGATTTTTTTTTACTTTCCTGAAATTTACACATATAAATTCGTAGGAAAATATGTACATTTCTGCGGGGGAAATGTTGACTGGAATGGGGGACAATATGCTAAATGTTAAGTATGACGGTAAATTCTGTAAATACTTACGTAAATACCTATGTAATTATTTGTGTATTTTTCCACATGGTGAAAAAAAACATATTCACATCTGTTTGTGAGAGGATGACTGAGCAAATGTCACCTCACAATCTGTGAAACACAGATGGAGCAGATTTTACACAGTCCGTACATCCCTACTGTGGCCTTGTCTCTGGATTCAGTAGCCAAATTAAAGGTAAAGAGGGGGTGTCTCTGGGTGGGGGCTTGGCAATCCCAGAGAAACTTCAATGGAAATCATCCTATACCCCCTATTTCCCTATCATACTGGTGACTGCTACTGGAGGCAAGGAGAGCCTTAGTCATAGAATCATAGAGTCATAGAATAATAGGGTTGGAAGGGGCCTACAAGACCATTGAGTCCAACCCCTTGCTCAATGCAGGAATCCAAGTCAAAGCATCTCTGACAAGTGGCTGTCCAGCTTCATTTTGAATGCCTCCGGTGTGGGAGAGCCCACCACCTCCCTCATCATCATCATGCAACTGTGGGTTCCTAACTGGTTAGCTGGGCCTGGTGTAGGATGCTGATTCCAGAGAAGTTGGCTAGCCAGTCAACATACTTTTAGCCTTCCAGGAGGCAGGGAGAGCCTCAGTCGTCATCATGCAAGTGTGGGTTCCCAGTTGGTTATCTGTACTTGGAACAGGCTGCTAATGCCAGAGAAGGTGGCCAGCCCATCAGCAAGCACCTCCCTTAAGCAACCCAGTGTTCCCCGCTTCCACCACAGCCCCCAACTATTACTGGTAACAATGAGATTTCCCCTTTCCTCTCTCAATCACTCCTCCATGGCAGTTCAAGACTAGCGCAGTGCATCCAGTCTTTGGTTGGGCAAATATTCGCCCAGATCCTCTGAGCATGAAGTTGATGTTCATCTCAGCTTTGATTTCTGTGAGCGCTTGCAACCATTGTTTGATTTGCATGAATGGGAAATTGCACAAATCAAATGCAATCAAACAGGGAAAATGCACAAAAAAAGACAATATTTCATTCTTTTAAAATTGTGTAACTTTCTCCCATAAACTAAAGTGTGAAAATATGTATTTTTTTTTCAAAATCCACAATTTTGGACTGTTTTGGACTCTGAAATGTGCGCAATACTCCAACATGAGTATATGTTTGAGAATTCACAAACATTTTCAGAGAATATGTCTCCTTCTTGTGCTCGCATTCAAGGGTGTAAATGGGTCATGCTCAACTGTTTTGCGAATGCAAATGAAATGCTCATACATCTAGGGATGTACGAAAGTTCCGCCATGGATCTCAGGGAGACCCCCGAAATTGGTGGCGGAATGGCCCGCCACCCCCCCGCCACCCCCGGTACAAGACTTACCTTGGGTGGATCTTCCTGGCAGTGGCGGCGGTTCGGTGGTGGCGGTGGCGGCTGTGGTGGCCGGTCTTCTGACCAGCTGCTGCCACTGCCATTTCCAGGTTAAACACACACACACACACACACAAAACGTGATAGGCTTAGGGATGGACGAAAGTCACTTACCTGATCCCGAAGCTTGCTTCGTAGTGGGGGGGAGGCGCGCCGTCCCTCCCCCTGAAATTCTGGTGGGGGGGAGGCACCCCGTCCCTCCCCGCCAAAATTCTGGCCGGGGGGAAGGTGCCCTGTCCCTCCGGCCGCGAATCCTCTGGTCCTGCCTGGATGCAAATGGCAGCGGCTGTAGCAACCGCCGTTTGTGTCCCTGCAGTCAGCCGTGATAGGCTACGTAAACGTTTACGTAGCCTACCATGGCTGACTGAAAAAAAAAAAGCGCGTACGCAAATGGCAGCGCCCATGGGTGCCGCCATTTGCGTTCCTTATTTTGGCATGTGTAGTCTACGTAAACATTTATGTAGGCTACGGCAAAAATAAGGGCAACGCAAATAGCATTGCCCTTATTTTTGCCGTAGTCAACATAAATGTTTACGTAGACTACACGTGCCAAAATAAGGAACGCAAATGGCGGCGCCCATGGGCGCCGCCATTTGCGTACGTGCTTTTTTTTTTCAAAGTCAGCCATGATAGGCTACGTAAACATTTACGTAGCCTATCACAGTGTTTTTTAAAAATCTAGCCGTGATAGGCTATGTAAACCTTTACATAGCCTATCACATTTGCTTGTGTTTTTTTTTTTTAATTTGGAAATGGCAGCGGCGGCAGCTGGTCGGAAGACCAGCTGCCGCCAAACCGCCGCCGAACCGCCACCGAACTGCCGCCGAACCGCCGCCGAACCACCGCCGGAGCCGCCGCTGCCAGGGACATTCAACCAAGGTAAGTCCCATCCCGGGGGGGGCGGGGGGGCACACCGTTTCTCCACCAATTTTGGGGGGCCGAATGCGCTGGCATTCGGCCTCCCCAAGATTCGTGGAGAAATTCTCTGACATCCCTAGCTAGGGATGTCAGAGAATTTCTCCACGAATCTCGGGGAGGCCGAATGCCAGCGCATTCGGCCCCCCAAAATTGGTGGAGAAATGGTGTGCCCCCCCGCCCCCCGGGGGGGCACACGTAAATGTTTACGTAGCCCCGTAAATGTTTACGTAGCCTATCACAGCTGAGCTGGCTTAAAAAAACAACAACAACGCGCTTACGCAAATGGCGGCGGCCATGGCCGCCGCCATTTGCGTTCCTTATTTTGGCACGTTTTAGTCTACGTAAACATTTACGTAGACTAAAACGGCGAAATAAGGGGAACGCAAATAGCATAGACGCCGCTATTTGCCATTAGCCGCTGCCATTTGTGTCCCTGCTAGCCAGCGGCCGGATGTCCGGCTGCTGGCGGAGCCAGCCAGCGGCTCTGCAGAATTGCTGCGGAGCACAGCTGGCCAGTCAGGATTCCAGGGGGAGGGATGGAACGCCTCCCCCCCACCCTCAACATAACCCGCGGAAAGGTAAGTCACTTTCGTACATCCCTACATGCATCCCAAATCTAGTCCCTGCTGCCCTATTTCCTTAGGATACTGTGTATGCACAAGAGAAAAGTTAGCCTTGCTTGTACATGACCGTGTTGCTTGTACATATTGTGGCCTGTTATTCCATATGGAGTATCGTAAGTATCCCATCAGCTGCCATTATCACCAAGGGCTGTGTGGGAAGGATCCCAGAAGAGAGAGGGAGGTAGCAAGGCAGGTAGGTGAAGACCAGCTCAGAGCCTGACCCTGTTGGACTGTCCCCCTTAATGCGAGTTAAATCATAGGAGAGATGCAAACCTGCCTTATGGTTTAATTTTCAATGTTCTACAAAATGCATTTGGAACAAGTAGGGGGGAGGGAGAAAGTCGTTCAGTTCACATTTTAATGCAATCTGACTAATGGTGCACTTTCAAACCACTATGAACAATGAAACTCCACTATCCTTCAAATTCAGACTTCTCTGAATTTTTCAGTGGAGTTCTCCAATTGTAACATGAGTAGAAAAAAAAAAGCATCTATTAGGGGAAATGATGTTCCCTGGCTTGATGTTCTTGGAAATCCCTTATGTATGATCAGAGATTAGAGGTATGGGCCAGGACAGTATTGAAACCTGGGGCTAGGGATGCTGGAGAAATTTGAGATGGACTAAAATGAGCTCAGATTTTTCTAAGAATCCGTCCTGAGGAATCTGCTGCAGAGCGCTCCCCTCAGGCCGTGCAAACTCCGTGGAGTTCCGGATGTTTTCTTAAACTTTTCTGAAATTTACACATTTATTTGTAGGAAAATATGCAAGTTTCGTTGAGGAAAAGTGGAATGGAATGGCAGACAATAAGCTCAATGTTATGCACTAAGGTAAATTATATACATTCTTATGAAACCTCTTATGTAATTATTTGCGTATTTTTCTGCATGATGAAAAAAAAGATATTCACATCTGCCTGTGAGTGGACAATGGAACAAAAGGTGCCTGACAATCCAGAAAACACTGATGGAGGAGATTTTACACAGTCCATACATCGCTACCCAGGGCAGAAAATTGAATCCCCCCCTCCCCGGCATGCACACATGAACACGCACACACACACACACATCAAAATCAAATAATAAATTAAAGAATTGCTGCCCTTTAATGTATAAATTTGAGCACACTCCAGGAGAGAGCGGAGGACAGGAAGGCCTGGCGAGCTATGGTCCATGGGGCCATGAATAGTTGGACACGATTTAACGACTCAACAACAACAACAAAGAATAGCTTGAAAACCTTCAACCCAATACACCTGGTCTTTATGGATGATCCCTTTAACTGAGGGACACTGAACCTCTTTCAGCCAAAGGGTCAATTCCATTTCAGAGAAACTCTCAGGGGCCATATTCCAGTAGTGGGTGGGGCAAAAGGGGCAGGCCAAAGGCAAAAGGGGCAGGGCCAATATACCAGTGTATTTTACCTTGAGTGCACGAACGTCGGGGAACCCCAAAATGATCAGTGTCTAGGGGAAAGGGTCAGGGCCAGTGGAATGGAGCATGGCCCAGAGGGCTGGACTTGACCGTCCTGATTTGGCTTATTGGCCTGAGCTTCAACACCCTTGGAGAAAATGATGAAACAACCTTCCTTCTCTTTCTTAGATCTCAAGTTTTCAGAGGCAAACACTAGTTTGGGACCTGAGGGAAGCCAGTAGGGATGGACGGACTCACCTCCATCCACACCACCGCCCATCCCCTGACCCCCTGCCAGCTGCCCACCCCTGCTCACCACACAGCGTGAGCCACCACATGGTCTGCGGGTGCCCATTCCCTCGGCGAGCTGCTTTTTTTTCGCAAAATGGAGGCTTGGTGTTTCCCATAAATGTAATGTTGCATAAATGGTGGCTGTGAAGGGGCCATTCATGCAATGGTACAGGCACAAATGGACCTTGTACACCTGTAATGTTGCATAAATGGCCCCTTTATGGGCACCACTGACATAACATTCCATTTTCAGGGAAAACACGAGCCGCCGTTTTTTCGATGATTGGCAGTTTCCTGAGGGGGTGGGCAGCTGCAGGGCACTTGCGGACCGCGCAGCAGCTTGGCCAAAAGGTCTGCTAAGCGTGGTGGCTCAGTGAATGGGGTCTGGGAAGTTGAGTAGGGAGGGGCATCTGCCAGACTCCCACAGCATCCCTAGGAGCCAGATTTGGGCCCTGAGCTTCAGGTACGGCACCCATGCTTCAGCTGCATCATTGACTAGGAACAAGATTTGTTGAAACACTCCTTCTCTTTCCTAAAACCTGAGGTTTCTGCTGCAAATGTGAAACCAGGAAAATGAAAAATTAAACGCTCATTCAAACACCTAGCACAAAAGAGACTCTTTGGCCCAAGTGGGGAGGCAGATCAATAAACTGCATTTATCCTGAATATCAAGTGGTCCCCATAGGGCCCTCACTGTAAAGCATGCGTGCGGGCTGTTTTGTCGCTATTTATTATGTTGATTGTATATTTATTCCTGTAAGCAGGGTTCTGCTCAATGTGCTTTGCTTTGAAACGAACCAGCAGCTGGTGAAAATAAATTATGCCCCCATTTGCCACCAAATTCAGAGCCCAGAGCCAGATCAAAGCCAGATTTTTTTCCTCTAAAAATAGACATAATCGTTTTTCCCCCATCACAGAATGAACAGCTTCTTCCCTGCCCTGTAAATAAAAATTGATATTATTTCATCCCACTTCTATTTTCTACTGATCAAAATATGATTATGTCTAATGCTGGCCGTCCAGCATGCTGAAGTTAGACGAGATGTGAAAGCTTATTGATGTATTCAATTACTCAATGCTGCTCCATTGTCTGGTGAGCAGAGAGGATTAGTTATCGGTTCCTTTCGAGCTCTACATTTCTGGCTAACAAAGTCATAACTCCCACAATTACCTGCCTGATGGATGGAAAACAGAAATATCTCATGAGGCCAGTGTTGTTATCAGCTCATCTCCATCTTTCAAAATTGCCTTTTATTTAATGAGATTTGGACTGTGGGGGCAAAAAAAGAAAAAGAAAAGAAAAGAAAAGAAAATGGGAATGGGAATGGGAGTGGGAGTGGGAAAATCAAACTAATGTAATATTTAAATTATATGTTGTTTTTCTCTCTCCTCTAGGCTATTTCATGCACAGCTGTGCTTTTTGATCAGTTGAAAGGTTCTGGGGACAAACATTCTCTGTAGAAAAAGAAAGAGGGAGATTGTATTGTGTTTCAAATGCATTGTCAGTTGGGAATTTCATCCATATAGACTTCATTAAAGTTCAGAAAGGCCTTTGAAGAGTTAACATGTTCCATCAATGGTCCCCTCACTGTCATCCATTTCTAGCATATCAGATTTGTTTGTTTGTTTGTTTGTTTTAAAAGAAGGGCTAGCCAGACTCATGGTCAAAGTAGCCCAGAATCAGCTAGTAGCCAAGAGGGCCAAAAAAAAGAGGGTGGTATAATATAAATGCTCAAGGTCTACATACGTGTACTAGAGCCATAATTAGGGATGGATGAGAAATTGGTTCTACTGTGTTTTCAATATGAGTTTAACAAATCTGCACCTCCGAAGCCAATATCAAAGAAGAGACAGAGTTGTGTCCCAAAATCTGCACTTCTCTGAACTTGGTAACACAGCTCATCAGGAAAAACTGTGCACAAACATGCACATCTTCATGAAAAGTGCACCCGAATCTGTACAACCTAAGTGAAAAGTAACTGGGAAAAGTGCACCAAAAATAAAATAAAAAACAGGAATGTCCATGAAGATTTAAAAAAAAAAAAACCCTCACAAAACTTATGTGGAAATGGGACAGAACAAGTTTAATCCCGAAAGTCCAACAATTTACGTGAGATCGAGAATGCCACATCTGCCCATCCCTTGTTATAATTAACAGGTTATTGGTTTCTTTTCTTTTCTTTTCTTTTCCTTTCCTTTCCTTTTTCTTTGTAAAAGCACAGTTCTCTCCGGGGATGGTGGATAAATTCATCCAGTCTGCATTTTTAAGTGAACTCACCTAATTCATGCTTCCCAGGCTAAAATGGGGATCAGAGCACAGTCATCCTTTGGACTGTACACTTCCTTAATTTTCTAACAGTGTGAGAGCCAGTGTGGTGTAGTGGCTAGAGTGTTGGACTAGGAGCTGGGAGATCCGGGTTCTAGTCCCCACTCAGACATGGAAGCTCACTGGGTGACTTTGGGCCAGTCACAGACTCTCAGCCCAACCCACCTCACAGGGTTGTTGTTGTGAGGATAAACTGGAGGATTGTGTAAGCCGCCTTGGGTTCCTTGAGGAGGAAAAAAGGCGGGATATAAATATAATAAATGTAATAAATAAATGAATGAATGAATGAATAAATAAATAAATAACACAGTTCTCAGCTCAAAAACTGCCACAAATATTAGGGGAAGTTGCATACAGAAATGTGTACATTGGGGAAAATTGCATACCAAATGAATACGTTCAGGACAATTGCATGCTAAACCATATGTGAGTTTTTGCGCAGTTCTTTTTGTTTTGTTTCTAATCCACAAACTGATGCAGGAATCCTCCATAACAGACTTCTGGTTGAATACATGTGCAAGTGCCCAGAAATAGCCCTTTCCATCCATCCCTAGTTCAGCTGAAGCTTTCAAGAAAGGGTTGACTTTCAAGACTTGCTTTGGGGTGGCTCGTTCTGCTTCATCAGCATAACTCCACCCAGTGGAGGCTGGTGCCTCTGATTTAGGTGTGGCTGTGGATCCATTCTGGGTTTCAGTCAGAACCAGACAGGACTCCAAAGGAGATGTCCAAGGTGATGAATTCTATCCCCAAAATAGGTTCAGCACTTTTGGATAGCTCCTTTAGAGTTCTGCCTGGTTCTGGCTGAAATGCAGAATGGCTTCACAGCCCCACTGAAATCAGAGCCACCAGCTTCCATTGAATCTACCTATCCACTTTAATTATTATTATGGAGAAGGCCATTTGGGATAGTTCCCTGCTATCTTATTGATGCCAGCTGTTGTTACAGAGGATTCTTGCCTACCCCCCCGGCATGTATGTTTGAATAAGATTATTTGTGTTTGTTGCTTTATCTATGTTCATGAGTGCGTGCGAGCATCAGTAAAACATTAAGAACATAAGAATGTAAGAAGAGCCCTGCTGGATCAGACCAAGGGTCCATCTAGTCCAGCATTCTGTTCACACGGTGTCCAACCAACTGTCGACTGGGAACCCACAAGCAGGGCATGAGCACAACAGCTCTCTCCCACCCATGTTCCCCAGCAACTGGTGTACGTTGGCTCTGGTACTGGAGGTAGGGCATAGCCATCAGGACTAGTAAAATGTTGATGCCGTCATACATATGATCATGCCAAGTTGGCTGGCTTGCACAGTTTAACCAATGTGCCTGAATGTGCACTGGGTAATGCAGAGAGAACCAATGATGCAAACACACTGAAGTAACTGAAAGGTGTGGCGAACAACATGCTCCAATTTTGGAATTGTTATTAAAACAAAAACAAAAACCTTCTCTTAATTAAACCAGAATTTAGGGGGCATAGAAAGCAGGAAACCTGAAACAATGAAGGAATGGATCAGGGGAACATTGCATTCACTCTTGACAGGATCTGGTCGCTGTAATTTTAGCAGCAAACAGAAGATTTCCAGGTTATGTGTGTGCATTTTTTAAAAAATTAACAAATGCTTGGTGCAGAACGTGTTTTGCAGCCTGACCTTTCTCATATAATGAGCATTTAAATTTGACACAAAGAATATTAACAAGGAAAGCAACAAACAGCACCTGTAAGCAACACTCGGTCTTGCATTTCTCGTTAGGCTCCTGGAAAATGCTGTTAGTATCATTTGCTCATTCCGAATGCACAGAATATGTTGCCATCATCCCCAACGGCTCCATTTTCCCTCCTTGATGTTTAATCATAAGAGATCTTGGCTTCGTTCAATGAGACTCCAGTGGCCTGCTGGGAACAATTAGATCATTTAGCATCACCTTTGTTGTTGTTGCTCTTCACCCTCAAACTGCCTGCAACATTGGCGACATCTAACTCACCCTTGGCGCCCAGATGGCAGAATAAAACAGCACACTGGAGTGACTGGTGGACTTCACCTTTATTTCCATTTTTCTGCACTTTTTCTCCCTGTGTCCAACTGGTTGTCTTTTAGTAGTAACTGGGCTAAGAATTGTGTTTGTTGTTTAATGGAGGGATCACTGTTGCCTCATATCCTTGTTCCGATGCGCACATGAACTTGTATATGTTGGCCGAAGTGGATCTTTGCCAGAGGTGTGCACACAACAGATTTATACCCTTTGGGTTGCATGAGCCAATGTTAGCCTGACTTAGAGTAGACCCATTGAAATGAAGGACACTTACCTTAGACTAACAACAGATTTATACCGTATGGGTTACATGAGCCAATGTTAGTGCAACTTAGAGAATACCCATTAAAATGAAGGACACTTACCTTAGATTAACAACAGATGTATACCGTATGGGTTGCATGAGCCAATGTTAGTGCAACTTAGAGTAGACCCATTAAAATGAAGGACACTTACCTTAGACTAACAACAGATTTGTGCACTATAGGTTACATGAGCCAATGTTAGTGCAACTTAGAGTAGACCCATTAAAATGAAGGACACTTACCTTAGACTAACAACGGATTTGTGCACTATGGGTTCATGAGCCAATGCTAGCCTGACTTAGAGTAGACCCATTGAAATGAATGGCACTTAGCTTAAACTAACATTTGAGACAACCCTATGCTCCAGTATAGGAATGGGGAACATATGGCCCAACAGATGTTGATGGACTGCAATTCCCATTTCCCCTCACCATTGGTTATGCTAGCTAGGACTGATGGAAGCTGCAGTTCAAGAGTCTGGGGGGCCATCCCTCCTCTAACAACCTGGAGAATAGCTCCTTCTTCGAATACAGGGAGGGAAATGAGCACAGACTCACTAATTTCCAAAGACATAGACCAGGGATGGGTCCCCAAACTGGACATCTGGGGTTACCCAGATGACCACACACCCTTCACCTGGTCCCACCCCCTTTCCCCCTGACCACCTATGGTTTGATGGTTTCCCAGCCTCTCCTAAACATAGTTGCTGGCTGTAAGAGCATTAAGCTACAGTCCACTGCTATGTTTTGCATTTTTGGTATTTCAGTCCCACCCCTTTTTGCCTTTGACTCCACCCCTTTTGCCTTCAGCCCTGCCCATTGCAGGAATGTGGCCCCCAAGAGCTTTTTCAAAATTGAATTCTGCCCCCCAGCTGGAAGGAGTTCTCTGCCTCTGCATTAAACCTTCCCTCCCCCTTCTGCAGGATTTGGCTAGAACTAGAGCTGGGCAGAAAATGGCCTCCCAAAATTCTCCAGCCTATTGTGGGCAGAAAAATTGGTGGGACAATTTCACCACATTTCTCCTAGGGGAGGAGAAATTCTCCAACAGTCTCTCATGGAATGGGCTCACTATTGGCAGGGGATGTAGCACAGCTTCTTTCCTTTCTCCTAAGGGTTTTTAGGTTTATTGCTTCTGCAAGTGGCAACAGCATCAATTGTATTGGAGGCGTCCACTCTTCTGAGGCAGAATTTTGACTTTCTTTTGGTGGTATTTTTGAACTTACCCAATCCCTGCGAGGTGGCCGAGAGTGCTGTGTGTGTCTTCTCTCTCTATCACAGATCTTTCCATTGCTCTGCAGCCTCTCAGGCCACCTGCACTTCTTGAACTGAGAAAGCCCCATGGGAGGAATTGCCTCACGACATCTTCCTCACAATGGCCTTAACTGAAGTGTGGGAAGCTGAGGACGCTACAGGCTGCCACAGAGATGACTGTACAATGAAAGACAGGAGACTCATGCACACTCCTCAGCCACTTCATAAGTAAGGTAACCACGGGAGCCCCAAACCCAACCCATGAGAATTTCTTGAAAATGTCTCCTTCTTTGAATTTCTTTTTCAAATTTCTTTTCTATCAAATTGAATGAGGATGGTCGAAAAAAATGTGGGAGAAATTTTTGGAACAACACTAGTTAGAACTGCATTGCACATCTTTAGTGTAGATTTACCCCAAACACTGTTTGCTGCTTGGGCTTCAACAGACTCTTGCCCGCTTTTTTGTATACAGTGCAACTCACGCGTGTGTGGGGGGAAACATTTTAATTTGAATATTTTATATAATCCTTGAATCCTTGCAGCTTTACAGACTAAGCTAAACCCGGGTTGAAAGAGGTTCCCCACCCCTGGTATAGACTTCATTTTTACAGATTTTGTTCTTAATGTGCATGCATGCACAAGTGTGACAAAAGAGAGAAAAAGAACGGCTTGGTTGATGTCCCAGTCCCCTAGCACATGGACCAGTATCCACATTTCAATAGGCCTAATATAAAGAGAGAGAAAGAAAGAGATGGGAGAATTTAGCATTTGCCAAAAAAAGGAGCAGAAGATGGTGGTATGGAAGGTGCAGAAGTGGAAGATGGTGAATGGGAGGCTGGTTAGTTGGTTAGCTGCAAATCAGTAAAAAAAAAAAACCTTAATGGAACAGACTACCTTCAGGTTCTCAGATCTAAGGGCACATCTCCTCCTGGATTTACCTGCTCTGACCCTTCAGTCACCTTCAAAGGCCCTCCTCAGGTGCCCCTGCCAAAGGAAGCTAGGCAGGTGGCTACAAGAGAGAGAGCCTTCTCAGTGGTGGCATCCCATTTGTGGAATAAAGTCCCCAGAGAGGTTCGCCTGGCACTGACATATCTTTTCAGTGCCAGCCAAAGACCTTTCTTTTCTCCCAGGCATTTTAGAGACCTAGTTCTGGGTTATTATGGCTGTTTTATTGATTCCTGTGCTGCTTCTTGTTTTGTTTTATGTTGTACTTATTGTTTTCAAAATCCGCAATGTATTTGATATTTTCAACTGTGTTTTGAAGTAGCATTTTAGTTTTTTAACTGGTTGCAATACACACAGAGAACATTAGTGACTGGACAGATTAGAAATGTAGTAAATACATACATAAATAGGTATGTACGTACACAGTGTCATTTTTTTAAAAAAGAGCTTCAAGACTAAACTGACAAGGAACAACCAGAAGGATAGTATATCCCAGAGGAGGGCAACTTTGGGAGGCTTGGGGGATATTTCCACAGTTGGCAGGCACTCAAGGATCCACAGCTGCCTCCCGCCCATGAGAGGTGGGCCGATCAAGCCCCCGAGGGTTCAGCAAGCGGTCTGCTCATGCCCGGGATCCACCCATCCTCCACGTGAGCTAACGTAATGCAAGATGGGGGCTCTAGATTGTCGTATAACTAATGTTGCACACAATGATGGCCATTAAGGGCCATTTCCACAACATTAGACACTTCTAATGTTGTGGAAATGGCCCTTTGTGGCCACCTTTGTCCATAACATCTAGAGCCCTCATCTTGTATTACAATGATGCTCGCCTGGAAGACAGGTGGCTCCCAGGCGTGAGCAGAGAGGTCTGGTAAGTCCTGACTGCTCATGTGGCTTGGCAGGCAGGAGCTGCGGCTCACCAAGCTGGGTTTGCGGGGAGTGAGCAGGGGGGGTAGTCCAGTGGACTCCCAGACCCAGCCCGCACCATTCCTATTTCCACCCCCTGTCTTCTCTGTGGGCTGCAGTCTACAGAATGCAAGCAGAATTCTGGGGCACCCTTGGCGATCTAAAACAAATGCCGGTTTGCTACCAATTTTCAGAGGGAAACCACTACGGGATGCTACAATTGCCAAATTTCAAGGTTTGCCACCAATCATCAATGGCAAATCAGCAATGTTTTGGCCACACCACCATTGAGGATTTGGACAGCATGGCGGCAGTCATGGGGCAGTGGGGGCTGTATGTTACCCACCCCTCGTATATCCTGATGGTTCTATTAGACTCTTGGTCTTTCCACCTTTGGGACAATGATGGAGAGACCAAATGCACTCCTAGTTTGTTTGTTTGTTTGTTTGTTTGTTTATTACACTTATATCCCACTTATTTTCCTCCTGTTAACAACCCAAGGCAGCTTAGATGATCCTCCCCCTCTCCATTTTATCTTCACAACAACCCCGTGAGGTAAGGTTAGGATGAGAGTCAGTGACTGGCCCAAAGTCACCCGGTGAGCTTTATGGCCAAATGGAGACTAGAACCCAGACCTCCCAAGTCCCCGTCCAATACTATAACCACTACACCACACTCCCTCTCTTGCTGTTACAGACCCCTGAGCTACCACAATTTGGTTCCAAAATTAAAATGCAAACCAAACAATTTTCTTCCCTATTCCTACCTGTTTTGTGGCAGTTCATCTGACATCTTTTCACCCTCTTCCAACTTTGCAGTTCTTCGGTTTCACTCAAAGGAGTTATCTTCTCCCATTTCTGTATACCTTCCTTTTTTCTCAGGAAACTGAACCACAAAGCAAGGCCTTTCAGATTTGCATAATTAAAGTATCAGAGATAAATCCCTGGATAGCATTTTGGAAATCTACACATCTGCATTTCTTTCAGTTTTCTTTTTCTTTACTTAAAACAAAAACAAAAAAAACCCCAACCCTCACTCTAATAACTATTAATCTCTCTTGACTTACACTAAATTTAACATCTCAATAGCTGTTTTCCTTTTGCTCCGGATGCTGTCATATTACTCCAAGGGAATTGGGTCTCGAGATTTTTTTCCCTTCGTATTTATTTGGTAAGTGCAAGTTATTATGTGAAGTGGAATTACTTGTGACATTTTCCAAAGCTATGAATAATTATACGTCGCTGAAACGTGACTAAATTATTGCACTGCCATGACATTTCAATCTGTGTAACAAATACATTCAACTCTCCCCCTCCCCCTGTCAACAAAAATCCCAAACAAGATACAATTCCTTACCAGGCCTACGGGAAGAAATACTCCTAAACCGAAAGCTCTCAGGATATGCAGCCCTTGCAAAGTAGTGGAGAGTATAGGCTTGACCCTAAGGGTGCTGGATTTGAATCCCTGATCAGTCATGAAATTTGCTGGTTGATTAGGGTGGCTGTACTTTACAGAGGACAGTTCTCTATTTGAAGGCGCCCTCCATTTGAAGGGTATCCCAGTCTGGTTTAAAGATAAAGAACCATCAGAAGGGAAAGAGAGAAAGGGACTTTGATTCTGCCCACCAACAGAACTGCTGACCGATACAGCACGATGCTCATTTGGTCATAGCCTTTCCCAGCATTACTAGATGCACCGTATTTCTATTTAAGTTATACCATTGTTGTTGTTTCCTAAATTTGCATCTATATTTATAAATGTCACCACGGCGCGCTCTCTCTCTCTCTCCTACCACCCTCTAGCCTTGTGCTCTCCCACTCCCAACCACTTTCCTCACTATTTCTCTCCCTCTCCCTATTCTTCATCTCCCTTCCTAGCCTTGCGGCTTCTCTCCCCTCTACCCCTTTGTCTAGCTACATCCCCTTCCCCCCAGCCTCTGGCTTCGCTCTTTCTCTCCCCCAGCCCCTTCCACACAATTTCTCTCCCTTCCTCACCCCTAGCCTTCTTATTTCCCTCCTTTCCAAGCAGGCATGGTGCAGGCACCTGATTCTGTCAGGGAATCCAGCAGAACCTCTCTGCCTGCACCCCCAAGCCCCGCTTGCTGAGCCCCTGACCCTGCACCCTCCTTGGCTGTGCTCGGCGAATGGCCTGCATTCACCCCAACAGCCTTGTCGAGCTCCGCAGTTGCCATTTTTTGAGAAACAAAATGGCGACCATGAAAATGAACATATTTGTATTTGAACAAGAATGCACATTTTGCAAATGAGCCTATTTGCATGTGTGCAGAGATGAGCATTTATCCAAAATGCGCATTTTTGCGCATATGCAAAGATGCACATTTTTGCGATTGCCATATTTTTTCTCAAAGAATGGTGACTGTGGAACTTGACGAGGCCACCCAGGTGAGTGCAGGCTGCTCACCGAGCAGGGGAGAGGTTCAAGCATGGTCCGGGACTGGCAAGTGGGAACAAGGGTTGGGTGGGCACCCGGGTTCCCACATCCCTACTTCCGAACCCCTAGTCTTGCTCTTTCTCTCTCACTCACTCCTTTATCTTGCTGTTTCTCTCCATTCCCAGCCTCTAGCCTCACTATTTCTCTCCCCCCTACCTCTTTATCTCACTTCAGGAAGGTTCAGGAACAGGAAGATGAACCTGGCTGTAGGGATGTTGGAGGAATCCAACTTGGGGGTGTAGCTCAGCAAGTTTTCACCTGCTCAGCCCCTTGGACACCAGCTCACAGATCCCTGAACTTGCTTGACTCAGTATGTGCCAAGTCAGGCAAGCTCATGGTTTCCTGATTTTCCACAAACTGTCATTCCACAAATCCTGGACAAGCTATTTATGGGAATCGTGATTTTGTGCAAAAAGGTGGCCGTAAAAAGCACCATTTGTGCAAAATTGCAGGCATAAATGCTCTACTTAGCGCATGGCTGACAAGCTGATCCAGCCATTAACAGGGTGGCAGTGATCTTGTTGCACTCATATTCGGGAGGTATTGCCTTGAAAGGTGGTATCATTTATGTTATTCATGTATTAATGGTATTTTCAATCCACCGAATGACCAACATTCACTGGGTGGATTGCAAACAGCTCAAAGATTAAAGTGACATAAATGCAGTTAAAAATGTGAAATACAAGACCCGTATTTCAAAGAATACAATGCAATACAATATTTTAAATAAAATAGATACATATTTTAAATACAGCCAATATAAATAAAATAATCACTGGTCTTAGTGCGAGGGTGGGGAAGCTTAGAACATGAAGGGTTGGCGTAATTCTAGCGAACCACATGAATGATGCAGATGGGTTGCTGCTCCATTGGTAGAGCATGGAGGGATGGCAGAACTAGGGCTGTTCAACTAGCTCACTGAGAAGTTCTGAACTGCACCTTAATGTTTGGTTCACCTCAGTTCTGTTTTCACTTGCAACCCGTTTTTGTTTTGTTTTTTCCTGTTTGTTTGTTTGTTTTTCATTCAAACAGGGAAAGCACATGTTTCAAAGGGGGGAATTATGTATTTCTGTGTGCATGTTTCAAAAGTGTGCATTTTCTGCCCCATTGAGTAAAGCATGAAAATTTAGGGATGGCGGAGAATTCCACCACAGACTCCAGTGAGGCCGGATTCTTTAGAATCTGGCCCTCCTGAGTCTGTGGCGGAATGGAACAATCCCCCCCGCCACCCCGCGAAACCTCCCGGGGAGGTACCTACCTTTTGTCGGCCGTTCACGGGTACAAATGGCGGCCCTAGTCTGCGGCCGCCATTTCCCTCGCTCCGTTAGCCGTGCTAGGCTATGTAACTATTTATGTAGCCTATCATGGCAAACACAGGGATGCAAATGGCGGCCACTACACCATTTGTGTCCCTGCGTTGCCATGACAGGTTATGTATATATTTACGTAACCTATCATGGCAATGCAGGGACGCAAATGGCGGCTGCTACGGCAGCCGCTATTTGTGGCCGCGGCCCAGGAGCGGATGGAGATCTGGCTGCGGGCAGCCCCAGCTGGCAGCTCTGTGGACTTGCCGTGGAGCAGAGCTGTCCGGGGAGGATTCCGGGGGGAGGAACAGATTGCCTCCCACCCACCACGGATCCCCGGAACGGAGCCAGGTAAGTGACCCACCCACCCCTATGAAAATGCCTTTTTCAAAACACACGTTTAGAAGCGCACCTTTTGAATGCAAGCTTTTCCCTCCAAAAGCGCTCCCATTTGTGTTTTGGGTTGCAAATGGAGCAAGTTCTGAAGATTTGCAAACTGAAATGAAATTCTTGTTCATCCCTAAGAACACCTGCTTTGCCAGCAGCAAGTCCCGGCTTCAATCCCTGGCAGCTCCAGGTAGGGTTCGAAAAACTCTTGTCTGAGAGCCATTGCTGCCAGTCAGTGTTGACAATACTGGGCTAGATAGACTCAGGGTCTGACTCAGGATAAAGCAGCTTCCCAGGCTCTTATGTCCCTGTGTAACTTCAGGTGTTGCTAATGTGGTGCAGGATATGACCACAGGGAAGTGGCAATCACGACGGCCAAGGTTAACATTTGAACCCAGCTTTTGGAAGCACTTTGCTGTCACCGTTTCCCCAGCACTGAGCCATAAGTCCAGCGTCCCTTTAAAAATAGAGCTGCAGTCATCCAAAGGCACAGCAGCAAAACTCTCAATTCAAAACACATTTCTCCTTTATTATATCTCCCCCATCCTTGCAACCTGTATTTATAAGGGAGTTCCAAATCTATCAACTTGGGTTACGGAATCCATTTGGAAAGAGATTAAAAAAAGAAAGTGAGTGTCAAAACATCCCCGATGCATTGGGTAAATATTTCTGGCATCACAGACTTCACCCCTGGCTTCAGCCATAAGATCACAGCTAACAGAAAATGGAAGCTGAGTAGTATCTTTCACCTGCCTTGGGTGAACTCTTTGGTATTTCACTTAAAATTGTTTGTACAACTCATCCAACTTTCAGAGGTCAGGGGTGATATATACATGTATCTCCAAAAGATGAAATTATCTCCAATTTCTCTCAAAATGGCATTACTTTGTAGACTGGGCAAGGCTCTGCCAGCCATAATTTCTGTATTTATTGTATTTCAAGACCACTTTTCAGAAGCCAGCCAAGGCGTTTTACAAAAGGTCTGAAAATCAAACCCATAACGAAATGAAAATGTAATAAAACATTAAAAAACAAGCTTCAAAACCATAATAACTATTTTAAAAGGCAAGTTAAAAAAAGTGTATTGATACCCTTTTCCTGAATGCAAAAGGACTGGAGACCAGTCGCAACTGCAAAGGGAGGATGTTCCAGTGTTTGGGAGCAACGCAAAAGAAAGCCCTTTCCCGTGTGTCCGAGAAGCGGCCTTCTGCAAGTGAAGGTGTCTTCCAAAGGGCCTCTGCCACTGACCTTCATAATCAAGCAGGTTTCTACAGAGATAGGCCCACAGCTGTGTCGGCGCATTTTTCTATGACAAGATGTGGACACAATTCGGGAAAGTTAGAAAACCGGTCCACAAGTCTGCCAAATCTACCCAACAGGGGGGAAAGCCAGACTACTGCGGAATCCACAGGTCAGATTCATGAAAATCCAAACTTATTTAATTCCATTGCAGATTTCTGGGACATCCCTCCTCACCAGGGGCTGGCAGACCACCTGGCAGCTCATCCAGGGAGCCAAACAGGGGTGGGTAATTGGGGGAGGGTGCTGGGTAGTTCGTCCATCCCTAGTGGATATAGGAGGCTTCCAGCCTGATGCCCACAGAAAGCAGAATCCAGGCTTACTGGCAGATGACTAGCAAGCCACAAGATCACCATGTCCTACCAGGAAAAGATCAACAACGGGAAAAGGGGTACATGAAAAACGGGATCCTGAGGGTTGCTGGAGGACCTCTGCCTTGTGGACTATGGACAGCCAGTGCCCAGAAAAGTAGGTGCAGAGTGGGACAAGGAGCAGAACTGTGTAGCACAAGTCCTCCAAGGGAAACTCACTCCACCATTTTCAGGACACGCATTTTCTACGCCCAGAGAGCCATGGGCTCAAAGAGTATCTCCTGCTTTGCAAGGCATTCAACTTGTTCAAACTGTTGAGCAGCGAACAAACACTGGCATGCAGTTTGAAGTTGCACCAGAAAACAGCGATATAAAGAAGTGTGCTCTTCTCAAAATGTCATCGTGTCAGGGAGAACGAAAACCAACCCTAAACTGTTCCCGTCTGGGCTGATGTTTGAAGAGAGGCTCCTGCCACGCATTATTGATCAAGTGCCTTTCCTGAAGTCAGATCATTTTGGTAGCATTCAATATGCTTTGGATCAAGATGACAGCCCAAAGGCACTCATGGCATGTTCCACAACTGGATAGCCAAGTAACGTGATGTGACAGGTGGTGCACTTTAAAGGTGATGATGCCATGCCTGGGGCATTGGGTTGGGCCTAGATGCATAGAAGTAAAAGCACCTTGAACCGAGACTGCACTTTGCTATTACAAAATGGAAATCGTATTTAAAAATGAATTACGAGAAGGGGAGGCAGGTGTGGGTCAAAGGCTCCCCGATGCAATTCCACAAATGCTTTTTGGACTGCTAATTCCCAGCTACCACTTCTCCAGGCCAAGCTTACCATGGTGAATAACTTGTTCATCTTCCATGCCTGCCAACAGCATTTATCCCCCCACAAACATAACCTGGGCTTTGACGTAAGCAAGAGCACAGAGGGCCAATTGGCCATGTATCCTACTTTACAGTGGGCTGTCAGAGAACATACGTCCTCTATTTGAAGTTGTCCTCTTTTCAGGGCTGGCCCAAGACATTTTGCTGCCTGAAGTGAAGAACAAGATGGCGTCCTCTCCCATTTCATATATAAAAGCTGACTAGACTGTTCCTTCAACACTGGTGATGGAAGAGCATCCTCTATTGAACCTGAAGGCTGCAGGTTAATTTAGAGAGTGTGGGGCAGGCCGTGAGGCACACCGTTCTCTCCTGCAACACCTTGCTGCCACTTCCCAGCATCTGCTACCTGAGGCGACTGCTTCACCCTGCCCAATGGTAGGGCCGGCCCTGTCTCTATTTATTTGTTTGTTTGTTACATTTATAGCCTGCCTTTTTCTTCTTCTTCTTGCATGGAACCCAAGGAGGCTTACATGGTCCTCCCCTCCATTTTATCCTCACAACAACCCTGTGAGGTAGGTTAGCCTGAGAGCCAGTGGCTGGCTCAAGTTGCCCAGTGCAATTCATGTTCAAATGGGGACTAGAACATGGATCTCTGAAGTCAGAGTCCAACGCTCTAACCACTACACCACACTGGCTGAATGGCAGTCCTGCCCAAGTCTGGTTTCAAGGGTGAGCAAAGGCCTTGAAGTTGCCCTTCCACACCTGGACAGCACACAGAGCAGGCAGGCATATGGATCATCACCTGGTCCGAGTCTTCCCCACTATGTTAAGATGCACTGTATTCCCAATGAAATTGTAGCAATCTATAACATGAATTAGAATATGCAAATTTCATGCAAATCTGCACCCACTTTTGTTCTCTTTTGGGGTATCACATTTCCTTATATTGGGCGATGCATAAGTGGTCACGCTAATTGGCAGCTCATTGGCCAAACCCAGCTCCTGGGACATTTATATCTGTTCCGTACCTACGTTCTCCTTAAGGTATGTCAGCAGCTAGCCCTCCCTGCCAGGTAGCCCATTGCAAGCAAAGGGGAAGAAGCAACTAGCAGCAGGGATGGCTCAGTAGGGACAGGAGGGGTCATGTGGGTATCACTAGTAAATGGCCTGGATGTGGATGCTCCTGAGAAGGCTCAGATGCATCATTTCTGCTAAGATGCATGGAACCTGTAGTATCCTGTCTCTACCAATTCAATACGTCAATAGGAACATAGGAAGCTGCCTTATACTGGGTCAGACAATTGATCCATAGATGGCTGCCTTATCTTGAGTTCAGACCATTGATCCATCTAGCCCAGTATTGTCAACACTGACTGGCAGCAGCTCTCCAGAGTTTCAGGCAGGAATTCTTCCAGCCCTAGCTGGAGATGCTGGGATTGAACCTGGCACCTTCTGCATGCAAAGCAGGTGTTCTACCACTGAGCCACAACTCCTCCATCATTGAGTCTGGTACTGTTGACACAAAATGGCAGCAGCTGTCCTGGGTTTCAGGCAGTATTCTCTCCTCCCTCTGTCTGGAGATGCCAGAGATTGAAGCTGGGACCTTCTGCATGCAAGGCATGTGCTCTACCACTGAGCTACACTACCTCCCATACCCCAAGCCAGAGCCCATAATCCCAAACCAGAGAAGCCATTTTGGAGGAAATGATGCTTGATTCCTAAGTCATCCAAGCTTTACAGGCAACTAAATGGGGGTGGGGATTGGACGACCCCCATCCAGCCTCCTCAGACCAAATGACACCAGTGGGTGGGCCCACACTACCTGATGTCATTTGCTTCCCAGCCAATGTGTTGGGTGGTCGAAATATCACCCAGAACAGTGCTTCATGGTGAGCTGGCTTTCTCCATTGGCAGAAGCCAGCATGCAACAAAGCCACCTTTGGAGTCACCTTTCCCATTGGGGAGGACATTGGACCATCAGATAACAGTGGAGATTCCTCCTGGGGATGGGACTTGGAGGCCAAGTGCCTGAAGGGATCAATGGCTCAGTGGGGCTGGCTACAGGGAACATACAACTCCCCTGTTAAAACAGCTTCACTGGCTCCCAGTCTGTTTCTGGGAGCAATTCAAAGTGCTGGTCATGTCCTATAAAGGCCTGTATGGCTCAGGTCCAGGTTATCTGAAAGACCATATGAGCCTACTTGTGCCCTGAGAACTTCAGGGGAGGCCCTTCTCACAGTCCCACCACCATCACAGGCTCGTCTGGTGGGAATGTGGGAGAGGGCCTTCTCAGTGACTGCCCCAAGGCTCTGGAATGCCCTTCCCAGGGAGGCAAGAGTGGCACCCTCCTTGGTATGCTTCCACAGGCAGGCAAAAACTTTTTTGTTCCAGCAGGCCTTTGGGGATAGCTAGTCTGGACCTGTGAGAATACGATGGATGGATATCATGGTTTATATTTCTTGTATTTTAGAATTTTGATTTTTTTATATCAATTCAATATTATTGATGATTTAATTATATTTTTAACTTTTGTATATTTCTATTTATAGGTTTTGACTGTATAGGTTTTTCATGTTGTAAAGCCACCTTGAGCCCAGTATTGGGGAAAACGGGGAATATAAATCATCATCATCCTATGGGAAGGAGGTTCCCCTCCCCTTCTTTGCCCGCTGGACACATTTAGGGGCTCTGAGCATGAGCATGCATCCGCTGAAAATACTTTTCATTGTCGAACACATCCTTGCATTCATCTCATTCCCAGTTCCCAGTTCGATTTGCACAAATGTCCTGATTTGCACACATTTTCTCTGTAGACTGAATCAGCCCCGCTTTAGGCTCTGTTGGAAAGTTGCACAAATTAGAGCATTTGTGTGAATCTAGGGAAACTTGTATAAAACTCCCATTCGATCACAGCTCGGGTTGCACAAGTTTTCCATATGTGTAGAATGAGCAGCAATCACAAATGAAAATGGGAACTGGGCATGAGATGATGGGCAAAACAATGTTCAGAGGACCCTGGGGAATCCTGCACGTCCCTAGACAAATTCACATTCTGAACAACGCAATCGTGAATGTTGGTGACATCACAGACTTCGTGGAGATAGGGAGGTGTTCCAGCCCTGGGTACAATGTATTTTAGCTTCAAGTCATCCTAGGAGAGAGGATCAAGTATTCTCCTGTGTTGCTGAGACCCTTACCTGCATCAGTGCCTAGGTAGAGGGGAAGCTTGCAAACAAGACTGTCTCTGGAGGAAGCTTCCCAACCGGTATTAAAAGTTAGCCTCCCTGGTGCAATAAAGCTGACAATCACCCAACTGCACTAGTTTTATATATGTGTTTGCTTCT
Source organism: Heloderma suspectum (assembly GCF_057233095.1). Classification (NCBI taxonomy): domain Eukaryota; kingdom Metazoa; phylum Chordata; class Lepidosauria; order Squamata; family Helodermatidae; genus Heloderma; species Heloderma suspectum. Next base: position 13,065,520 of record NC_139469.1, on the reverse strand, counting down.
CCCCAGTTTCCACCAGATCTTTCATGTTGGATTGCCTATAATTTAAATCTCTCTCTAAACTGGAACGACTGTAATAGGAGGTGTTAAAATGCTGCACACATTTTCGTTAGAAGGATAGAATGGCTCTCCCTGGCATATAAGCTGCGGGAAGATTTAATTCTTCCCATCAGCATGGCAAGTCTCTTTCCCCTCCCCTCCTCCCTGTCTTTCCTTTCGTTTCTAAATCCCCCAGATACGTGCTCTGTACATTTTGTTTCCACCAAAAGCTGTTTTGTTTCTCCCCCCACTCCACCAAAGGCCGTGATTTGTCTTGCACAATTAAAGACACCTGCAGCCATTTCCCTGCTAGGCCCAGGGAACTGATCTTCACGTCTTTAGAGAGTCTGGCAGGCAAATGTTAATTAACCCCAAAGATACCACAAAGGTAACATGCACATGGGGCTTCATCATCATTTACCTTTCCTGCTTTCCAGCATCACCTGGGAGTGAAGCACCATGAGTTGCAAAATATTTTACATGGTTGTCTTCATTGAATTAAGGACACAATAGAGCAAGGGGAAATTATTAGGGCCTAGGGATGGCAAAGGATTCTGACACGGACCCCAACAAGGCCAGATTCAAAAGCCTCCGGAGTCCATGGTGGAATGGATCCCTTACCTCCGCCTCGTCCCCAGAACCGTCCAGAGCTGGATCCTCCCCATGGTGACTCTGCGGAACTGCCGGCTGGCTCTGTATAGCCTGCAATATGGCCACCATTGCCATGCCGTATTGTTAGGTTAAGGGCTGACATTTACGGCTGCATTTAGGTTAATCTAAGAGCTTTATGGCTGCAAATGGTGTAGTGGACACCATTTGTGTCCAGAGTCAGCCCTTAATGTAGCGATATGGTACGGCAATGGTGGCTGGCTGTATCACTGGCGATAAGGAGCCGGTGGCCAGCTCAATGGAATCACCATGGAGCAGAGCCGGCCAAGGAGGATTCTAGGGGGAGGGAGGGATTGCCTCCCACTGTGGGTGGATTCCCCCTTGGAGCAGCAGGTAGGGAATCCACCCATCCCTATTAGGGCCTGCTTCCAAACCTCATCAGGCCTCCAAAGTCCCTCCACCTGCCCCACTGAACTTCTCCATCATCTCTCATTGGCACATCTACCCTCCTCTCCCAACACATACCTTTTCCTGCCATTCTCAGTGGCTAATTGTTACTGATATAAATATGGTGACATATATCATATCAGAATCATCCATCATTATTTGCCCATCCATATTCAGAATAGAAGGACAGCCCTGTGGGATCACACCAAAGGCCTGTCTCATCCAGCATTCCATTCACACATTGGCCAACCAAATGTCCCAATGGGAAGACCACAAGCAGAACATGAGTGCAATAGCACTCTCCCGCTTGTGTTCTCCAGCAACTGGTACTGAGAGGCATACTGCCTCTGGTATTGGAGGTCATATATGGTTAGCCTATGACTAGGGATGTACGAAAGGCACTTACCTTTCGCGGATTATGTTTATGGTTGGGGGGAAGGGGTTCCATCCCTCCCGCCGGAATCCTGGCTGGCCGGCTGTGCTCTGCAGCGATTGTGCTGAGCCGCCGGCCGGCTCCGCCAGCAGCCAGACATCCGGCCGCTGGCTAGCAGGGACGCAAATAGCAGCAGCCGTAGCCACCGCCGTTTGCATCCCTGCAGTCAGCCATGATAGGCTATGTAAATTTTTATGTAGCCTATCACGGCTGACTTTAAAAAAAAAAAAGCGCGTATGCAAATGGTGGCGGCCACAGCCTTATTTTGGTGTTCCTTATTTTGGCGTTCCTTATTTTGCGTTCCTTATTTTGGTACGTCTTAGTCTATGTAAACATTTACATAGTCTAAGACATTTTTTTTAAAAAAAACCTAGCCATCATAGGCTACATAAATCTTCACGTAGCGGTACCCTATCACGTTGGAAGACCAGCCTTCAGCAGCCGCCGCTGCCGAACCGCCGCCAGAGCCGCCGCCGCCAGGAAGATCCGCCCAAGGTAAGCCGGGGGGGCAGGGGGGCAGGCCATTCCGCCACCGATTTCAGGGGGCCGAATGCACTGGCATTCAGCCTCCCCGAGATCCGTGGTGGAATTTTCATACATCCCTACCTATGACTAACAGCCTTTATCCTCCTTCCATTTGTCTAATCCCCATCTAAAGCCATCCAAATGGGTGGCCATCACTACATCTTGTGGAAATGAATTCCATGGTTTAACTCTGCACTGCGTGAAGAAGTCCTTTCTTTTATCTGTCTTGAATTTCCTACCATTCAGCTTCATGGGATGACCCCATTGGGTTCAAGTATGATGAGAGATGGTGAAAAATGCCTCCTTGTCCATTTTTCACAATACCGTACATCATTTTATGCACAATATGTAGGGATGTATGGATTTTGTAAAATCTGTTCCATCTGCATTTCACCGATTGTCAGAGTCTTTCATTCCATCATCTCCTCATTGACGGAATCAGATTTTTTCCCAATTTCCTGAATTTCGGCAAATTTGAACTTCTGCAAATGTGAAAATCCCCCCCCCCCGTGCATTTTCATGCTTTAGCTTATGGCCATTTTAGCCATTTTTTAAAAAAATAATAATAATGTGTGTTCTTTAGGAAGAAATTTGCATAAAATTCCAAAAAGTAAAAATAAAATAAAAATCTGCATGTCTATGGAATACATGCAATTTAGGAAAAGCCAGCCTGCTGAGAGTCATAGAAATCCAAACTCATTTGATTCTGTTGTGTATTTCTTTGACATCCCTAACAATATGTACAAAGGATGTTTCTGAAATGTGATTGCTCTTTTCTTTGTGATGTTGCATGAATGTTGATCAGAACATACTATGAGTTATTTCCACAGTGTGCCTCTATGAGGGTCACCATCTTCATTTACACACAGCTACCATTTCGCAGTGCTTCAATTGCAAGGAAAAAAGAGAAAAGAATACTTCTCATCTATATGTCTCATCTCTCCCCTGCCCCTATATTAGATTAGTGTCCTGCACTAGGGAGGGAGATGGACTAGATGACCTCCTAGATCCTTTCCAGCTTTATAAATCCATGATTCTGTATTTCCAGATAGTACTATGTGCTAATTGACGAATTCCCTTACAAATCTCCTTGGATGCTCAGGAAGTGCAAAAGCCAGTGATTAACTAAGTTCCCATCCACACATTCATCTGTCATGTTTGGGTCAGGTCAGTTGGTATTAGGGATGTACGAAAGTCACTTACCTTTTCGCAGCTTTGCTTCACGGTGGGGGGAGAGGCGCTTCGTTTCTCCCCCCAAAATTCAGGCCGGGGGGGAGGCGCCCCACCTCGCCCGGCCGAAATTCAGGCCGGGGGGGCGCCCCGCCTCGCCCGCCCAAAATTCAGGCCGGGGAGACGCGCCCCGTCTCCCCAGCCGTGACCTACAACAGTAAAAAAAAAAACCGTGATAGGCTACGTAACGATTTACGCAGCCTATCATGGCTAGATTTGCAAAGTCAGCCATGATAGGCTACATAAATCATTACGTAGCCTATCACGGGTGACTTTGAAAAAAAAAAAAGCACGTACGCAAATGGCGGCGCCCTTATTTTCGCCGTAGTCTACGTAAATCTTTACGTAGACTACAGGGACCAAATAAGGAATGCAAATGGCGGCGCCCCATGGGCGCCGCCATTTACGTACACAATTTTTTCCCCCCCCAAAGTCACCCGTGATTTACGTAGCCTATCATGGCTGACTTTGCAAATCCAGCCGTGATAGGCTACGTTAATCGTTATGTAGCCTATCACGGGGTTGTTGTTGTTTTTACTTCACTTGTAATGGGGGCAGTGGCAGCCGGTCGAAAGACCGGCTGCCGCCCCCGCCCCTGACGAAAACCCGCCAAACTGCCGCCGGGACCCACCGCCGGGAGGGACATTCGTCAAAGGTAAGTCCCATCCCGGGGGTGGGCGGGGGGCGGAGAATTTTACCGCCGATTTCGGGGGGCCGAATGCGTTGGCACTCAGCCCCCTGAAGTTTCGGGGAGAAATTCTCCCCCATCCCTAGTTGGTATTGGAATGTACAAACATCAAATCCCTCAAACATCCCTAGATATATTTCTCCATATAGATCTTTCCCCAGAGGTTAAATTTTCTGAAGGCTGCTCTTCCAAATCACCTGCCAGTCCAGCCATCACCTCAGAACTTACAACCCCGAATGCAAAGTAGAGCATAGGATTGATTATGGTAATTAGTGGGATCAGTAAGAGTTTAGCAAGAATATATTAGGGTATTAAACTGTGCCCTGTACAAGTGTGTAATCCTTCTGCATAACTGAGAGGGGAAGAGAGAAAATGAAATCCCACATACCTTGCTATGTGTCAGGAGTCAGGACACAAATAGGTAATCAAATCACTTCCTGCTAATGTCCAGCCTGTGAGACACACCATTATTATTATTATTATTATTATTATTATTATTATTATGTAGCAGTAGTAAATGAAAGGTACTGAATGTTTCAGAATTAAATTAGTTCTCAGTGTTATCCAAGAACGTTTTGTGAATGCAACCATTAAGGTAATGAACACTGTCTGTACATTTCTGCATTTCAATTTTGCATTTTGATATGTTAATGGACTCACCATTAGGCATGGCGGAGAATTCCGCCACAGATCTCGGTGATCCCCTGAAATCCGTGGCAGAACAAAGCCCCCGCCCCCCCAACCCATGAAAGGCATGCGAAACAGAGCACTTACCTGCTGCCGTCCGTGCTGACTTGTGAATTTTTAGCCATTTTAGCCTACGTAAATATTTATGTAGGCTATTACGGTGAAAAAAAGGGGAACGCAAATAGCGTAGTGGGCGCTATTTGCATTCCTTTTTTTCGCCGTAATAGCCTATGTAAATATTTATGTAGGCTAAAACGGGGGGGGGGAGGAACGCAAATGGCGCCCACTACACTATTTGTGTTCCCCTTTTTCCCCCGCCGTAATAGCCTACGTAAATATTTATGTAGGCTAAAACGGCTAAAAATAGGGAATGCAAATGGCGGCCGCCGTAGCCGCCGCCATTTGCGTATGCTGTTGTAGTTGTTTTGCTTGCCATGATAGTACTTACATAAATACTTACGTAGCCTATCATGGCAGCTTCGCAGGATGCAAATGGCAGCTGCTACGGCGGCCGCCATTTGCGTCCGCAGCAGCCCGTCCGCAGCAGCCCGTCCGCGGCCGGAACTCCGGCTGCGGACAGCCCTGGCCGGCGGCTCTGCGAAGCCGCCACGGAGCAGAGCCGGCCAAGAAGGATTCCAGGGGGAGTGAGGGAGCACCTCCCTCCCACCGCGAATCACATCTGAGAAAAGGTAAGTGACTTTTGTACATCCCTACTCACCATTGGAATGATGTCTGTGTTCTCAGCCAAAGGTATTTTGCAAATGGCACCTGTTACAGTAATTATCACTGTCTTTACTTTCTCTCTCTTTCTACATTTTGGTTCCCTCCATAATTAATGGACCCCCCCACCACCCAAAAATGCTTTGACAGCATGTGTACACTTGGGAAATGCACATAAAACTGTGCCTGGAAAGTAGAGATATGCAAACCAGCAAAACTCAAGCTTGCTGAAGTTCTCTGAATTCCATCTTGAAGTAGGGATGTACAGATCCCCTTACCTGGGGTCCGTGGGGGGGTCTGCAGGCAGGGGGAGGTGATCCGGTCCTCCCCTCGGAATCCTCCCCGGCTGGCTCCGCTCCGTGGGGAGTCCGCACAGCCACCAGCCATCTCCGGCCGCTGCCAGACTTCCGGCCGTAGCCGGTCTGCGGATGCAAATGTCATCTGGTGTAGTGGACCCCATTTGTGTCCCTGCCTTTGGCCGTGATAGGCTACGTAAATCTTTACGTAGCCTATCACAGCAAAGAGCAGGGATGCAAATGGCGTAACGGACACTATATGCATCCATGCTCTTTGCCGTGATAGGCTATGTAAAGATTTACATAGCCTATCACGGCCAAAGGCAGGGACACAAATGGCGTCCGCAACGCCAGATGCCATTTGCATCCGCAGACAGGCAGCAGCGGAGGGGAGAGTTGGGAGAGATGGCAGCAGACAGACGGCGCCAGATAGGGTCCATCCCAGCTGGGCTTCGCGGGGTGACGGGGGGAGCAGTCTGTTTTGCCATGGATTCCGGGGGGCTGGATTCTAAGAATCCGGCCTCATTGAAGTCTGTGGCAGAATTCTCCATCATCCCTATCTTGAAGCTCGTTTGAAGACAAGTCCAGATTACGAGCTTTTCTTTTCTTTTTGCATGAAAATCAATGCATACTGTCACACATATTTTTCCAACTGTACGCATCAATTGTGCGCAGTTTTGAAATGTACGCATTCTTCTCCCACTGATCAACACATATATGTGTGCATTCTTCAAAGTTATGCATTTTGTCATGTGCATAATGCACACATGCTGTCAAACACATTGGGGTGGGGACTGCAAATCACATTGCAAGCTCAGAAATGTACCATCTTGAAGGGGTGAGGCTGGGTGCATCTTTTACTGACCTCTTTCCATGGCTGTGTTGGTAACGGTGCTAATTCCACACCAGTACTATGATATCCTCTTCTCATATCATGGGCATTTGGGTTTGCTAGAGCATGCTGCTCTTAATAGGAAATTCAGATTGAATTTGTGATGCCAGGGAATTGAGCCGCAAGTTGGGAGCAACATGCTGGAAGGAAACAAGCATGTCTGTGAACACCGGGCAAGAGCAGCACACGCCTGGTGGAAATGCATCCCAGTGACCCAGTGCTGTTGAAACCCCCTGGCGGGGCTGCTGCAGGACGTCTGGTACCACTTGACCTCTCGGGGGCAGAAAGCCCTTCAAGCGAAGCTGTGACCACTGGCTTAGCAGTTGAGTGATGAAGCAAAGAGACAGAAAGGGAAAGCCAGGGGGGCAGTGCTATTTTGGATCCTCTCTTCATATCACTGGGACCTTCCTGCTAGGGATGCTAGAGAAATTCAAGACAGATTAAAATGAGCTCAGATTTCTAAGAATCTGACCTGCAGAATCCGCTGCGGAGCGGCCCCCTCAGGCCCTATGGAGTCTGTGGACTTTTGGATGATTTTTTTACTTTCCCAAAATTGATGCATATCAATCCGTAGAAAAATAAGTCAGTTTCTTCTGAGGAAACGTAGTATGGAATAGGGGACAATACACTAAATGTTACATCCTGGGGTAGATTATGTAAATACTTACGTGAATACTTATGTAAATATCTACATAATTATTTCTGTATTTTTCCGCATGACGAAAAAAAAATATTCGCATCCATCTGTGGGCAGATGACGGAACGAAAGGCACATGACCATCCACAAAACGCAGACGGAGCAGATTTTACACAGTCCGTACATCCCTACTTCCCGCTTTAGGGGAATGAACAGGCTATGATTTAGGATAGTCGTAGATCTCCTCTTTTCAGTCCTATTCATCTCCCCTCCCTTCTTTTTCTCTCTTCCTCTCTTTTACTTTTGAAAAGGCCCTATCATCCATTTTGTTCCATCTCTCCCTCGAATTTTGGGTGACAATTTTTTTATTATTATTATTTTGCAAAGCATTTAGTTTCGACTTTGATGCTTTGAATTAGATCACACATATACCCAATTAGATCACACATATACCCAATTAGATCATACATATACCCAATTAGATCACACATATACCCAATTAGATCACACATACACCCAATAGAGCAGAGATGGGACCATGAGGACCTCCAGATGTTATTGGATTCCAGCGCCCATCATCCTTCACCATTGGCTGTGCTTTAAGTCCTTAATCAGTATTGCAATCTTTCTCTGTCTCTCTCTTTTTCCTGACAGGCTCCTCATTTTTAACCGTTATGTGGCAGAGAACAACCATACCTATTGGATCTGGCTGGTGCAGATGGTCACAAAATGCATTCCATTTCATTCTTGATACGAACTTCCAACATTCACAAAGTTCTTAATTAGGGACATGAGAACTCACCCAAGCTTGGCTCCTCCAGGCACCACTGAAGTGGCACCCCTGCTCGCACTGCCCCCGGCCTCACGCTTGGGCCGCCCATGAGCTCGGCAAGTTGCCCGGGCTCACCATGACCCTGTCTGGGGAGCGCCTGCCATTTTCCCATCTTTGATTTCTATGTAAAAAAGGAAGTACAAAAATGTGCATATTTAAATATGCACAGTTCAGGGCCAGGAAGGCTTAATAAGCACAATATTAGAGGAATTATACCTCTAATATCGCACATTTAAGCTTTCCTGGCCCCAAACTGCACATATTTAAATATGCCCATTTTTTAAACTTCCTTTTTTATGTGGAAATCAAAGGCAGGAAAGTGGTGGGTGGTCACTGAACGGGAGCATGGTGCATCTGGGAGGGCACTAGGGGTGCACGAAAGTCACTTACCTGGTCTCGCAGCTTGCTTCGCGGTGGGGGGGAGGCGCTTCGCTGCTCCCCCCGAAGTTCAAGCTGGGGGGTGGAGGCTTCCCTCCTCGCCCGGCCGAAATTCAGGCCGGGGGGGGAGGCTTCCCGCCTCACCCAGCCGAAATTCAGGCCGGGGAGGAGGCGCCTCGCCTCGCCCGGTTGCGAAATAAAAAGTAAAAAACAAAACAAAACACGCCCCCGTGATAGGCTACGTGATGATTTACATAGCCTATCATGGCTAGATCTGCAAAGTCAGCCGTGATAGGCTACGTAAATCGTCACGTAGCCTATCACAGGTGACTTAAAAAAAAAAAAAGCGCGTACGCAAATGGCGGCCCCCATAGGGAGCCGCCATTCGCGTTCCTTATTTGGTCGCTGTAGTCTACGTAAATCTTTGTACTTCCTTTTTTACATAGAAATCAAAGATGGGAAAATAGCGCCGCTGCTGCCGCCGCCGCCGCACCGCTGCCGGAGCCACTGCCACCAGAAAGATTCGCCGAAGGTAAGTCCCGTCCCAGGGAGGCGGGGGGCAGACCGTTTCGCCACCAATTTCGGGGGGCCGAATGCGCTGGCATTCAGCCTCCCCAAGATTCATGTCAAAATTCTCTGACATCCCTAAATATTTGTGAGTGGAGCAGACATATAGGTTCTCCGGAAGTCTGGTTGCACATAGTCTGAAACAATTTTATTTATTTATTTATTTCATTTCTATACTGCCCAATAGCCGAAGGTCTCTTAAGTCTCTTAAGCTCTCTTAAGCTCTCCCTAACGCCTAACAATAGCGTTAGGGAGAGAGACGAAGGATAAAAGAACCTTGCAATGCCAGTTTTGCTCCATTTCCCATTTCTACAACCTTAATTTCATTTTGTCCCATATCTGCATGAGTGTGATTTATGTATTATTATTTTAAAAGGCAGCATGAAAATTCATACGCTTTTTAGTGCGCATTTCTCCTTATGCATGCATTTTTGTATGCAGTTTTTCCTAATATACACATTTTTTTTGCAAACAATTACCCAGATATAATGTGTTTTTGTATGTTGTTTTCATTAATATGTGAACTTTTTGGGAGGCAAACATTTCCCTAGTATAATATTTTCATGTGCTAAAAAAAAAAAAAGGAGAACTCCTCCTCCAACTGTCACCACCACCAAGCATTCCAGCAGGATGTACTGAGGGAGATGAGAGGGAGAGCAGGGCCATTCTACCAGCCCTACCAAAATAATTTTTCCCCTCTTCCCTCCCCATTCCTTTTCCCTTGTGTGTAGGGATGTACGAAAGTCACTTACCTGGTCTCGCAGCTTGCTTCGCGGTGGGGGGGAGGTGCTTCGCTGCTCCCCCCAAAGTTCAGGCCAGGGGGGGAGGCTTCCCGCCTCGCCCGGCCGAAATTCAGGCCGGGGGGGAGGCTTCCCGCCTCGCCCGGCCAAAATTCAGGCCGGAGAGAAGCGCCCCGTCTCCCCAGCCGCAAACTTCAAAAGAAAAAAAAAACGCCCCTGTGATAGGCTACGTAACGATTTACGTAGCCTATCATGGCTAGATCTCCAAAGTCAGCCGTGATAGGCTATGTTAATCGTCACGTAGCCTATCACAGGTGACTTTGAAAAAAAAAAAAGCGCGTACGCAAATGGCGGCCCCCATAGGGAGCCGCCATTCGCGTTCCCTATTTGGTCCCTGTAGTCTACGTAAAGATTTACGTAGACTACGGCGAAAATAAGGGCAACCCTATGGGGGCCGCCATTAGCGTATGCGCTTTTTTTTTTTCCTTTCAAAGTCACCCGTGATAGGCTACTTGACGATTAACATAGCCTATCACGGCTGACTTTGCAAATCTAGCCGTGATAGGCTACATTAATCGTTACGTAGCCTATCACAGGGGCTTTTTTTTTTTTTTTTTACTTTAATGTAATGGCGGCAGTGGCAGCTGGTCAAAAGACCGGCTGCCGCCCCCGCCCCTGACGAAGACCTGCCGAACCGCCGCCGGGACCCGCCGCCGGGAGCGACATTCGTGAAAGGTAAGTCCCATCCCGGGGGGGGGGGCGGTGGGCGGGGGGGCGGAGAATTTCTCCCCGAACAACCTTTGGAGGACCGAATGCGTTGGCACTCGGCCCCCCAAAGTTTTGGGGAGAAATTCTCCCCCATCCCTACAGTCTTGTAATTGGAGTGACAGGTTCCATTTCAAAGCAACTTTGCCATCAAGAGCACTGGAGGCATACAACTGAAGTAAGAGTGAGTTACCAGATTACAGTGTCCATCCAAGTGTCAAAACACCAAACTTTTATTTGAAGATCAGTGCATTTCACAGAGGAAGGAAAACATTGCAATATTCCTTGTGTGACAGATGAACCACCTGTCGTAACTAGGAAACATCTGCATCTTTAAAGGGGGGAGGGGTATGTTTTGACCCCAAGACTCTAAAAAATACAGGTGGAAGCCTTTAGATGTCATCAAAGGGATGAAAAGAGTTCAGATTCTCCACTTTCCTTTCCAATTACGTCTTTTGATAAAGTCTGAAAGAAAAAAGAGGTGAGTCTTTGACCAGAGATGGTAGGGGAATGGTAAGGGACATGATGCTATCATCAAAAGGAGTGAAGAACAATCAGCTGAACTGTATTTATTCCACATAAATTAAGCTCTGGGGTGGTAAGGAATCTTGTCATCTGGATTCATTGATGCTGGTTGCATTACAGAGCAAGGATTTGGATGTCCCCAGGAAATGTTCCAAGGGAAAGGAAGCATAAATGACTTGGGTGCCCTCTAACATTTTGTTCAGCAATGACTCAGTGCTTGCACAGGAGGAACCTTCCCTTTCCTTTTCCACCAAGGAAATGGACCGTACAGCTGTGTCTCATGGTGGCTTTGTCTAAAAGAGGAAGATGCATGCATCACCTCAAAGGGATATGAACATTCTCCCCAACCGAGGACAGAACCTGCAATTTCATCCCTGTACACCTCAGCAATGAGCGTCAGGAGTTGCTGGGGAAAGAACAGAGAAGCCCATGTGGTGAGCTATCAGAACTACAGTTTAGAACATCTTCCTGGCAGTGAAATCTTCTCAGGCTCTGGACTGGCCCCTTCCACCCAGGTTGGCCATTGAGCCCTTCAGGGAAAGGAGGGCTATCGAGAGGCTTCCTGTTTGGCCTGGGACCTTCCTTGAGCAAGAAGTTCACCCTGACTCTGCTGTGTCCATGTGTTTTGCAGCTCTGATTCTCTGGCTCAGTTCTTGGCTTCATGTCCCTGGCTATTCTCTGAGAAGTACCTGTGGTTCAGCCTTGAAACTGAGCCATCAGCTGATGTTTAAACCAGCTCTACAAGCAGGTCCAGCTCCAGGTTTTGGAGCCCCCTTGGGCAAAACACCCTCAATGGGCTCCCCTCCCTCAGTAAGTCTACCTTCTCACCACAGTGGTCACCAGCTGCTCTTGCTCCTCCTTCTCTTTCTCATCATTGTTATCACTTGCGTGCTTGATGGGCAGAGACCCAGTGAGCAAGCAGGTGGTGGCATCTCCTGTTCTTCCTTCCCTCTGGCAGGTTGCAATGATGAAGAGGAAGAGGAAGTCCAAGGGGCTCTTGGCAGCTGCCCGACCATGCTTATCCGAGATGCCCTCCCTGCCTATAAGCAAGGCTTTGAAAATGTAGGCTTTCCTATAGTAGAAGGCACTAGAAGAACTAATTACTGAGAGATGGGGCACACCACCTCTACTTGATGAACATTGGCCTAGTTTTGAATTATATGTGGCATCGTATTGTCCCCTTTGCTCCTGCTTCTCAGTATCTCATTCGACTTTACTGCTGTTGAGTTTGATTGGTCATTGCCACCCATGTGATTTTCTTGATGGTCTCCCACAAGCAGGAATGATGCAGGGGTCCAAAAAGAGGGTGGAGTCCAACGGGCTTCCCCCACTCCATCCAGCCTCCTGGATCTCACTCACCAAGCCCTGGGGTGCTGATGGACACAGAGCTTGGCAAGCAGCTGAGTGCTGTGGAACCCCGGCACTCTCACCTTGGCCTCCTCCGGAGGAGACTAGGGTGAGAGTGCTGGAGCTGGCCATGCTGGGACCTGTCCTGCCTCTTGCCACTGTCAAGGGTTTCCTTAACAGCCGGCGTGGGGAGGAAGGGCGTGCATAAAGCACAAGGGCTTGACTGTCAGAGTCCTTGGCGTAGAGAGGAGGGGCAGCTCGCCAAGCAGGTCTGGGCGGCAGAGTGAGCAGGGAGGCTTGCCAAGCGGGTCTGGACCACATGAGCTGGCGGAGCAGCTTGTTGAGTTCCCCCCACCCCGAACGGAGATGGGTCCATCCATCCCTACCCAAAAGGGTCATCACATTAGATTTCTTTTTTAAAAGTTCCCAACACCATTGACCAAAACCATGTGAACTGACACAGCTGATGAAGTTAAGTGTCAGTGTGGGCAAGTGAGGTAAAGGGCATTGAGGGCAAAGAAGAAAGTGCTGCCATGAAGGAGAAGCAGCAGCAGCCCAAGAGGTGGAGGGGGGCACAGAATAAACCTCAGACCAGGACAAGACAAATCTCCCATTTGCTGCTTTTTTTACCAATTCTGCCGGGGCTTTCTTTTCCCTGATCACAGAAGTCATTGGTTGCAGCTGTCCCAGGACAACAGGAGCATCTGCTCTGTGGGTGGTGGCGGAAGTGACAAGAAGCCAGCTGTTTCCATCTGGGCCCAAGAAGGCAGTGCCTTCATCCTGTAAGGCCAACAACTCTCAGCTGCATTACAGCTATTCTGAGGAAGTTTATGTCACCAAGCTATTTCTCTGCAGTCCATGGAAGCCTGTTTTTGAATGGTGAGAAGCCCATTTCAATCACAGCTGCTTGCTACAAGAATGGCATAACAAAGAAATATTGCCTGGATGTTCTTATTATCCTCCCCATCACTTTTTTTTTTTTTAGGTTGTAAAGCCTGACAGCAACATGGATGGGGGAATGAGTGTCGTTTGAGATTGCTCGGATTCTCCAAACATCATATTGCCAATCGACCTGTGCCTGATTCCTGTTTGCATTTGCAATCGCTCCTCATTTTGCATGGATGGGAGATTTGCACAAATCGAGCAGTGATCAAAAGGGAGATTTGCACACATCTCCTGAAATTTGTTCAACTTTCCTCCATAGACTAAAGTAGGGATGTCAGAAAATTTCTCCACAAATCTCGGGGAGGCCAAATGCCAGTGCATTCGGCCCCCCGAAATTGGTGGAGAAACGGTCTGCCCCCCCGCCCCCCCCGCCAGGATGGGACTTACCTTGCTCAAATGTCCCTGGCGACAGTGGCTCTAGCAGCGGTGCGGTGGCGGTGCAGCGGCGGCGGCGGCCGGTCTTCCGACCAGCTGCCACCACCACCATTTTCAAGTAAAACAAACAAACAAACAAATGTGATAGGCTACGTAAAGATTTACGTAGCCTATCACAGCTGACTGCAGGGACGCAAACAGCGGCGGCTATGGCCACCGCCATTTGTGTCCCTGCAGGAGATGAGGTTTCACGGCCACGGGACGGGGCGCCTCCCCCCAGCCAAAATTTTGGCGGGGAGGGACAGGGTGCCTCCCACCCGGCCAGAATTTTGGGGGGAGGGACAGAGCACTTCCCCCCCACTGCGAAGCAAGCTTCGGGATCAGGTAAGGGACTTTCGTCCATCCCTAGACTAAAGCGGGGCTGATTTAGTCAACTGGGGAAATTTGCCCCAATTAGGAAATTTGCGCAAATCAAACTTGGAATCAGGAACAGGACAACCGTGAGCATGCATTCAATGATTCCTGAACATTTTTGGTGGACGCATGCTGGCATTTACATTTGGGGCTTCGAACAGAGCATGCTCGCCTGTTTTGCAAGCAAAAAAGCAACAATCGTACATCCCTGATCTAGTCCCTGCTGCCAGACAGCAGGGGCTGTCTGGTTTTTATGGATCTCTAAGGTACTCTGGGAGCCTTTCTGGGAGCAGAGCAGAGTATAGGTAAATGAATAAGTTTGTGAGTGCTGGAAAATCATGACAAACTAGAAATCCCTTTCAGCACTCACAGAAACAAAGGGACAACCACGAAACTAGCAAAGGGGTTTGAGGATATCTCTAATAATAACTTGTCAGTTTACTAATTTTCCATGCACAAATGTCTCTCTTTTATTTCACTTATTTATTGAAAGAAAAACAACAACAAGCACGGAAACCCCAGAGCAGGAAAGATGGAGCGACTTTTAAACAGTCTGTCAGGGATTCCAGTTGAAAATGGCGTGCCGCCCACAGCAGAGAAGGCCCTGAACTGAAATGTGGCTTTCATAACTCAGAACTGTTCCACATGGCTGCCCACTCAACACCTGCAATTCATCACAGGAATCCCTGGCCTGTTTGCTCATTGTCATGTAGCGGCAATAGATTGGATTTAATTTAAAATGGTATTTAAATGTCTACTGGCAGCATTTAAAATGAATCTTTAAAGAAAGAGGGGGGGGAGACAAGAATGTTGGCAATGGAAATGCAATTAATAGTCCATATGTCCATTTAATCTAAAAGGCTGACGTCTTTACCAACACCTGTGTTTTATTCATGATTAATTTGTATCTATGATGACATAGCATTGCTGGAACAGGGCTCACAAGGGACCGGCCCCATAATTGGCACCGGGCAGCACTAGGGATGTGTGAACAAGCAATTTTCATGATCACTGAAATCCTTCAAACACTGCTTGGAAGCTCACCTCACCTTGCCTCACCTCCCATGTTCAATTGTGCTCTTTTTCATTTTGTTTGAGGAGGATAAATGCACATTTTGAGCTGGAAAAATACACTTTTCTGTAAGGTCGCCACCCTTCAGGTAGGGATGGTGTGGATGCCTGACTGGGTCTGGGAGCCTATTGGGCTCCCCCGAGACTGCACCCCTGGACTGCACCCCTGGACCGTGCCCACCAAGCCCCTGGCCTTGCTCACCCTCACTCGCGCCCTCCTGAACACGACCCTCACTCACCCAGGCCCATCCGTGAGCGCCTGCCATTTTCCTCCCCCCCAAAAAAGGAGCTAATTTAATATGCACATATTAAACTCTTGCCCCCACCAGCTCAGAAGCGCTCATGTTCTCCTTCCTTGCAAGGAAGGAGACCATCAGGTCTTCACGGCCAGTGGCTGCTGGAGTCCCTGTTGCCAAGCACCAACTAGGGGTGGACGAAAGTCACTTACCTTTTCTCGAAGCTTGTTCGCGGTGGGGGGGAGGCGCTTCGCTGCTCCCCCCGCGAAGTTCAGGCCGGGGGGGGAGGCTTCCCGCCTCGCCCGGCCGCGAACGCGAAAGTTAAAAAAAAAACAAAACGCCCCCTGATAGGCTACGTGACGATTCACGTAGCCTATCACGGCTAGATCTGCAATAGCGTTGCCCTTATTTTCGCCGTAGTCTACGTAAACATTTACGTAGACTACAGCGACCAAATAAGGAACGGGAATGGCGGCTCCCTATGGAGGCCGCCATTATCCATACGCGCTTTTTTTTTTTTTAAAGTCACATGTGATAGGCTACGTGACGATTGATATAGCCTATCACGGCTGACTTTGCAAATCTAGCCGTGATAGGCTACATGAATCGTCACGTAGCCTATCAGGGGACGTGTTTTTTTTTTTCTTTTATTGCAATGGCGGCGGCGGCAGCCGGTCAAAAGACCGGCTGCCACTCCCGCCCCGCTCGAACACCCACTGAACCGCCAGCCAGACCCACCACCGGGAGGGACATTCGGCGAAGGTAAGTCCCGTCCTGGGGGGGCGCGGGGTGCGGGGGGTGCAGAGGATTTCTCCCCGAAACTTGTTCGGGGGGCCGAACACGTTGGCGCTCGGCCCCCCGAAGTTTCGGGGAGAAATTCTCCGCCATCCCTAGCACCAACCGCTTGCCCTTCTCCTCCTTGCATGGAGGAGAGGAGTGAGTGGTTGGTGCATGGCGACAGGGAAGGAACCCCAAACTCAACAGCAAGCAGGAACGGAATTCTTGGAATCCCCCCCAAAAACACACACACACATATGTTTCCACATTTAGGAAATGCACATTTTTTTCCAGATTTAAAATGCAGTTTTCCCAATCTCGGGGGGAGAGGGGGACTCATATTCAAGAATGCAAATGAGACAAAACAAGTTTCAAGGGAGAATTCTGAGAACCTCAACGAGCTTGAACATTGCATATTCACCCATCCCTAGAGATATCTAACTCTAAAGATTGCACATGTCCTATCTACAGTCACATTAAGGAGACATTCTTAAAGGCAAATGTTGTACCTTGTCAGGGCTATCCAGAACTTCAACTTCATGAGTGATTTTATATAATTTAATACAGGTTTGTGTAAATTTTGCTTATTTTAGCTGGAGATCCAGAAACTTAAGTTTATTCTATATGATCTGGGTTTGTGTTAACATTATGAAAATAGATTCTCTTTGGATTGACATCTAGCATATTTTGTGTTTGTTTTGTGATGGTCTGATGACTGTATACTAATAATTGTTGTGAACAGCCCAGAAAGCATCAGCTATTGGGCAGTATAGAAATGAAAGGAAGGAAGGAAGGAAGGAAGGAAGGAAGGAAGGAAAGAAAGAAAGAAAGAAAGAAAGAAAGAAAGAAAGAAAGAAAGAAAGAAATCTGACTCTGAAACAGGCAGAAATAGGACACAATTTTGGAACTCTGAGCCAGCCATTTCCCACCCCTGTTTTAAAATAACTATGTTTTCTCCTTCTGATACAGCAGCCACATTTACTCTTCACTGTGCCCTGTTTGGCCCTTGAGTGTTCCTAACCTAGCAATCACGTTTAACACAAGTTGTGTCTTGTTGCAACCCTGCTCGCCTCAGCATTTTCCGTTACATTCACACATCAGGGAAAGGTCAGATATGAAACAGGATTCAAGCTGAAAAGTCCATGAGGTTAAAAAAAAAAAAAATGTTCAGAGGGGTCAGAGTTGGGCGAGGTGGGTGGGGGATCAGATATTTCCTGAAAGGCCAGCTCTACATATTAGGCTTCTGAGTACTCTTTTTAACATTCTGTGCGGGTTGGTAGAAAAAGTGAGTTAAGAACATAAGAAGAGCCCTGCTGGATCAGACCAAGGGTCCATGTAGTCCAGTGTTCTGTTCACACAGTGTCCAACCAGCTGCCCATGGGAAACCCCCAAGCAGGACATGAGTGCAACAGCACCCTCCTGCCCATGTTCCCCAACAACTGATGTACATAGGCGTACTGTCTCTGATATTGGATGTAGTTCAGAGCCATCATGACTAGTACCCATTGATAGCATAAGAACATCAGAAGATCCCTGCTGGATCAGACCAAGGGTCCATGTAGTCCAGTGTTCTGTTCACACAGTAGCCAACCAGCTGCCCATGGGAAATACACAAGCAGGGCATGAGTGCAACAGCACCCTCTCATTATATATATATATATATATATATATATATATATATATAAAGTAAAGGTAAAGGTGTCCCCAACCAGTCGTGTCCGACTCTAGGGTGCGGTGCTCATCCCCGTTTCTAAGCCGAAGAGCCAGTGCTGTCCGAAGACGCTTCCGTGGTCATGTGGCCGGCATGACTGAACACCGAGGTGCACGGAACGCTGTCACCTTTCCCGCCGAGGCGGTACCTATTTATCTACTTGCAATTTCTTGCTTTCGAACTGCTAGGTTGGCAGAAGCTGGGACTGAAGACGGGAGCTCACTCCGTCACGCGGCACTCGGGTCTCGAACTGCTGACCTGCCGACCTTCCAGTCTGCAGTTCAGCGTCTTAACCACTAAGCCACCGCGGCCCATATATATATATATATATATATATATATATATATATATATAATTGCATTTATATCCCTTCTTTCTTTCTTCTTGCAAGGAACCCAAGGCAGCTTACAAGATCTTCCTCTGCTCCATTTTATCCTCACAACAACTCATGAGGTAGGTTAGGCTGAAAGTCATTGACTGGCCCCAAATCACCCAGTGAGCTTCATGGCTGAGCAGGGTCTAGAAGCCGGATCTCCCGAGTCCCAGTCCAACATTCTAACCACTATACAACACTGCCAATAACACCATAGTTGGCATGGTTAGGTATGGAATATCAATATATGGGTTGGCAGTGGTATGGGAACATGGCTATAATATTTCATAATCCTTCCCTAAAGTTTGCCTTGCTGGAGGGGGCAGGGAGCATCATTTTCTCAGTGGTCTGGAAGAGTCACAGCATTATTTTCTCTGGAGTTACAAAAATAAGAACACATACCATAAATTCTATCTGATATTAGCACAATTACTCCTAATGGTAGAAATGTGTATGGGCAAGTTGCATGGTTGCTACTGATTTCTGCATACCCACAGTCACGGTCAAAGTACACATGATGCTCAATGTATCTTCTCATCTAACATGATGGATTTATTATTATTATTATTATTATTATTATTATTATTATTACCTTGAGTGTGCAGGAGATGGTAATGTACAGGCATGAATGGATGATTTGCTCCCTATGGAAATAGCAGCATCAAAGGGAAGGAACGGGTTAAATAGGGAAGGAATGGATTAAATAGGGAAGGAACAAGTTAAATGAGGTTGCGCTCATTTCACATGCCAGTAAGGTTATGCTCAAAATCCTACAAGCTAGGCTTCAGCAGTATGTGAACCAAGAACCACCAGAAGTACAAGCTGGGTTTCGAAGAGGCAGAGGAACTAGAGATCAAATCGCCAACATTTGCTGGATCATGGAGAAAGCAAGAGAATTCCAGAAAAATGTCTATTTCTGCTTCACTGACAATGCTAAAGCCTTTGATTGTGTGGATCACAACAAACTCTAGCAAATTCTTAAAGAGATGGGAGTACCTTACCTTACCTGCCTCCTGAGAAACCTGTATGAGGGTCAAGAAGCAAAGGTTCGAACCGGACATGGAACAACCGATTGGTTCAAAATTGGGAAGGGAGTACGACAAGGCTGTATATTGTCGCCCTGCTTATTTAATTTATATGCAGAGTACATCATGAGAAACGCCGGGTTGGATGAATCACAGGTCGGAATTAAGATTGCCGGGAGAATTATCAACAACCTCAGATACGCAGACGATACCACCCTAATGGCAGAAAGCGAAGAGGATCTCAAGAGCCTCATGTTGAGGGTGAAAGTGGAGAGTGCAAAAGCTGGTTTGAAACTCAGCATTAAAAAAACTAAAATCATGGTATCTGGCCCCTTCACTTCCTGCCATATAGAAGGGGAAGAAATGGAAGCAGTGACAGATTTTACTTTCTTGGGCTCCAAGATCACCGCAGACGGTGACTGTAGCCATGCAATTAAAAGATGCTTGCTCCTGGGGAGGAAAGCTATGGCAAACCTAGACAGCATAGTAAGAAGCAGAGACATCACCTTGCCGACAAAGGTCCATATAATCAAAGCTATGGTTTTCCCAGTAGTAATGTATGGCTGTGATAGCTAGACTAGGAAGGCTGAGCGCCAAAGAATTGATGCTTTCAAACTGTGGTGCTGGATTGCAAGTCCCCTGGATTGCAAGGAGGTCAAATCAGTCCATCCTAAAGGAAATCAACCCTGAGTGCTCATTGGAAGGACAGATACTGAAGCCAAAGCTCAAATATTTTGGCCACCTAATGCAAAGAGAGAACTCCCTGGAAAAAGACCCTGATGCTGGGAAAGATAGAGAAGGGGACAGCGCCCCGTCTCCCCGTCCGCGAACTTCAAAAGAAAAAAAAAACGCCCCTGTGATAGGCTACATCACAGGGACATGTAGGGGATAGGGGACAGCAGAGGATGAGATGGCTAGATAGCCATCAGTGATGCAATGAATATGGACTTGAGCACACTCTGGGAGAGAGCGCAGGACAGGAAGGCCTGGCGTGCTAGGTTCCATGGGGTCATGAAGAGTCGAACACAACTGAACGACTGAACAACAACAACAGGTTAAATCCCTCCTCCTAATAATTATCAGCACCCCCCACCCATCTGATGCAATTTGGCTTTAAAAAAAAAACAAACAAAAACTGCACGTTAGATGAAATGATGGAGCTTAATCGCCAATGTCCATGCTGGCTGAGGATGATCAGAAATTATAGGTCCAACACATATTGAGGGTGTCAGGTTGGGGACACTAAACTAAAGCCTCCCAAGACTTTTTGCTAATCTTATCAAGGTGTTTTAATTGCCCCAAATTCCTCTGATCGAAACTCTACAAATCCATCTCTGGTGATGATTCTCTTTCTCCCTTTCTCCAATCCTGTCTTCATACCTCCCTGAATGGAGCTTGTCTAAAACTCCGCATGCAACGGATGAATGTACAGCATGCACATCTTTCTCAAATGGAATCTGATGTTTCCTAATATATTACGATGGGAGCTAATAAGATCAAATTATGTCTGATCATACTGCATTAGGACATGTCACGTCAAATTAGTTATTTGGGGGATTTGTAGTCAGGCATGGAGAGAGCAGCTCCAAATAACTTTCCCAAACTAAATAAGCAGAGCAGAGAAATGGAAAGTTTGAGTCTGTAGGCACAAGTATCTCCATACCTTCTGGAACCCAATCATGTCCCTAAACTTCCTATTCTCAGGTACCCCAGACCTTGGTGTAGGAGTGCTGAAGGCATTGGTCCCTGCTTACTGTGCTGACAAGGCTGTTGGTCAGAGACTGGAATGCAAGCAATTATAGCCGAGACATCATTGGGAAGGGTGAGAAATGTATTTCAGATTGTTTTTGATCCAAATGTATCCAATTCGCACCTCCCAGAACTGAATACGGACACGAGTAGGGATGGTGGAGAATTCCACCACGGATTTCAGTGAGGCGCCCCCCGAAATCCGTGGCGGAATGGCCTGCCCCCCGCCCCCCCGCAGATTCCCCCGGGACAAAGCTTTCCTGGGGCGGATGTCCCGGACAGCGGCAGCTCCCGTGGCAGCAGCTGGTCTTTCAACTGGCTGCTGCAGCCACCATTTACATCCTGGTCTTTGCCATGATAGGCTACATTAGTATTTATGTAGCCTATCACGGCAAGCCAAGCAAAACAAACAAACAAACAACAGCGTACGCAAATGGCGGCAGCTACGGCGGCTGCCATTTGCGTTCCCTATTTTTCGCCGTTTTAGCCTACTTAAATATTTACGTAGGCTATTACAGTGAAAATAAAGGGAAATGCAAATAGCGTAGTGGGCGCTATTTGCGTTCCTTTTTTTTTCGCCGTTTTAACCTACATAAATATTTACGTAAGCTATTACAGCGGGGAAAAAAGGAACACAAATAGCGCCCACTACGCTATTTGCGTTCCCCTTTTTTTCACCCTAATAGCCTATGTAAATATGTATGTAGGCTAAAACGGCGAAAAATAGGGAACACAAATGGTGGCAGCTGTAGCCACCGCCATTTGCATATGCCATTTTTTGGGAGGGGTTGCCCAGCCATGATAGGCTATTAAATACTTACATAGCCTATCATGGCAGCCTGGCTGGACAGGCTTCTTGGGGGGAGGACCAGATTGCCTCCCCCCCATTGAGGATTCCGGGGGGAGGAACGGAGCACCTCCCCCCCACCGCGAATCAATTTTGCGAAAAGGTAAGTGACTTTTGTACATCCCTAGACATGAGTGCAAGCTGCAGTCTGAAGTCCATGTATTTCCGAGCTTGTGATGTGATTCATGCAACGTACGTGAAAAATGTGTACTTTTGGAGAATGCACATAAGACTGTCTGCATTTAAAAAATGTGTCCATACATGCTTTAGTCAATAGGAGAAAACGCACACAATTGATGCATATATTGGAGGAAATATACATGGAAATATGCACAAACGTCCGTGTGGAAAAAACAACAACACACACACAACTTGTAATCTGATACACAAATATGTCAGAATAATGTGGAGCATTTTATAAATTCTTCAAGAAGAAGAAGAGGAAGAGGAAGAGGAAGAGGAATAGGAAGAGGAAGAGGAAGAGGAAGAGGTCATCTGTCAATTTGAATCATGACATACTCCATATATTGGTGATTAGACTTATTACTGTCTGTCTTGTACTAAGGATACCATTATGTCAATTTTTTGCTAATTTTGTGTGTGATTTCACCATTTTTGTTCAAATGCTTGATTCGGTATTAGGTACAAGTGGTAGTGAACTGAGCAATACAGCATGAGTGAAAACATGCTGTATTCTGATGAAATATATTGTTCTTTACTTCTATGTTATTTCACAGTTTTGTCTGGTCTGGGATGATTTCCCCTTCATTGTGTTGACTGAGCATTCCCACCACATATGGGTTCCTTGCTGTTGCCCTCAATGCAGTGAAATGTGCTATCTTGTCCTTTACCTCAGGCAACAAAATGTCTTGGGCTGGCCCTGGCACCTGTCCATCAGAAACCCTGTTTCAAAAATCATGACTAGGGAGGGACAGTCAGTGGTCGTCGGGCGCTCCCTAAGCCGCTGCTGTCCACCCCCAGTCACTGTGCTGCGCGAGCCCCTGGATGGCTCGGTGAACACCCCGTGGGCACTGTGGGGTTGCCTGTCTCCTTAGTGATCCACCATTCCATGTAAAAATGATGGCTCTGGTTTCTCCATAAAAGTAATGTTGCATAAATGGTAGTCACAAAGGGGCCTTTATGCAACATTACAAGTGCAAATGGTCCATCGACGCCTGTAATGTTGCATAACTGGCCCCATTTACAGCCGCCAGTTATGCAACATTACTTTTACAGAGAAACCAGAACTGCTGTTTTTACGCAAAATGGCGGCTCGGTAAGGAGACAGGCAGCTGCTGGGTGCTCATGGACTGCACCAGTGCCTGGCAAACGGGTCAGGTAAGTGGTGGTGGCTTGGCAAGTGGGGTCCAGGGGACTGACCGTGGGGCAGCCCACTGCACTTCACCCTCTCTTGGACTCCTGCAATATCCCTAATCATTAGGGATGGACGAGCCCATCTCTGTCCGGGGCGAGGGGAGCTCGACGAACTGCCCCCTGCAGCTCGCATTGCCAGGCCTGCTTGGAGAGCTTCCCTGTTCTCCCCCCCTGCCCATGAGCTGTGCGAGCCGCCCCTCTTCCTTGCACTGGCTATCAAGAGGTTGGCGCAGGGAAGGAGGGCCTTGGGGGCCAGCCCCCCGCCTCTCTCCCTGGCCTCCAGCAGGTGGGGTGGAGGAAGAGAATAGGTCCCTTCATCTTCCCTCTGCCCCCACCAACCACAGTGGGGGTGGCAAGGGACAAGCTGGTCATTTTCTGTAAGGCCAGGAAAACTTACTGAAAACGACCAGCCTGTCCTGTGCCAATGCCGCTGTAGGATGAGGGAAGGAG
Organism: Heloderma suspectum; assembly: GCF_057233095.1. Taxonomy (NCBI): domain Eukaryota; kingdom Metazoa; phylum Chordata; class Lepidosauria; order Squamata; family Helodermatidae; genus Heloderma; species Heloderma suspectum. The sequence goes on along the minus strand of NC_139469.1, from coordinate 13,041,819 downwards.
GAGAGGCGCTGCCTTCTTCCCCTCTCCTTGCTGAGGGAGCAGGTGCCCGAGCTCTTGCCCGACTCAGCATGCCACGAGTCGGGCAAGAGCTCAGGTCCATGAACCAGCAACCGGAGGACAAAACCAGCAACTTCTCGCCAGGCTTCGACGCTCCCGCCATCCCTACCGATCATGACACCTTATGGAGAGTTCTAAAGCTGAGACCCAAAGCAAGCAGATTCAGCCCGCTTCCGCTCCTGTATATAACATTGTTTGCATAGTCTGCCTCTAAAACAATGGAAGAACAGATGACCTGGGTGAAGCCAGGAATCCGTGCTCCTTATGGATGAATTATACACTGCTTAGCATCAGTGAGTGAAGAAGACCGGTCTCAGTTTATAGTGCCTTTTTTAACAAACAAAACAAAAAATGATCCAGAAATCAGAAGGAAGGAGTCATTGCTGGTGTGCCGTCTCTCCTCCTACCCCCCCTGCATCACTTTAATCTGATGTGCGAAAATGCTTGCAGAGTATTCCAGGCAGCTCTGAGACGTGTTAGCTGAGATGGAAAGAAGTGTAACGAAAATGTGGAGATGTAGTTATGTAAATATTTATAACAAGCCTATTCAATGACTTTCTTTTGTGGTGGGAAGCGTGTACTTCCCACCTATGCCCTCACCTCAAAGAAGTGTGAGGGGAGGGGAAAGGCAAGAATATTGTAAAAGGCACCTGGGTTGAGGTGGTGGTGGGGGGAACAACTCCTATTTTCACAAAGTGATAAACACAAGTGTTGCCCAAGCTACTTTGAATACAAGGTTAGCATGTATAGAGGCTAAATTTGTGTCATGTTCTAGCATGTCCTGCAGGGCCCAATAAAGCAATTTCATTCATGTGGAAATATATAATATCAGACTCACTGAGGGCCAGTAAGTTACTGGGGTGGTGTGGAAGCTTCTGAGTCATACAGCATTCTTGTAACATCTTTGGGAATGTATCATGTGGGTCAGTTGACCCTGAAGTGGGCAGGGCCAGCTCAAGATGTTTTGCTTCCTGAGGTGAAGGACAAGATGGAGCACCCCTCCCATTCAATGTCCAGATCTGACTGGACTGGCAGCTGAAACATACTTCAATGCTAGGGATGTCTATCACCTGTAAATCCAGCCCTTTAGGGGCTCTACGGACTTCCACCACCTGCCCGACTCAGCTTTCATTTGTGAGCTGAGCCCCAGGTTTTCCCTGAACCCTGGGGACTTTTTCCATATTTGTTTTTGCTGTTGGCCACAATTTGTGCAAATAGATATTTGTGCAAATTGCAACAAAAATTTGCACAAATTTGCATAATCTATGCAAATTGCAGTCATGCTTTCTGCAAGTTGTGCTAATTATGCAAATCTGCTCGAATTACAGCCGTGATTTGTGAAAATTTTTAAAAAAGGAAAATCTGCTAACTGGACTGACCCACTGCAGATCAACTCAGAACAGTTAGCAGAAAATGGATCGAAGTCCAGGGGGCCAAGCTGACAAAAACTCACCAAACTCCACCCCAAATAGATTCCTCTGACATCCCTATTCAACACTAACTGCCCCTATGCATCCAAGGGCCGCAGGGTAGCTTAGGGTGCAGAGGGCAGGCTGTGTAGTACAAATGCAGGGCTCTCTTCCAACAACTTGTCACTGCTCCCTGCTGCCCCCCTGTCAGAGTTGGCTGCCTGAGGCAGCTGCCTCACTCTGCCTAATGATAGGGCCAGCTCTGGGAGTGGGAAAGAAGAACTAGGACTGATTTGAACATTCGACCCCTGAAGGTGAGGGGTTTTCAAGGAGGTGATGGAAACCCTCCTTGATGTTTGGAGTGAAGCTTGGGTGGAGGGTGTGTGTGTGTGTTTACTATTAGAGGAAGTTGCCTGGTGATCTTTCTTCTTTTTTTCCCGTTGTTGTTTTTGATTTAATTTCAAAGGCAAGACTCTCTGCGCTTTAGAACTGGAGCTTCAAATCATCCTGGGAATGATGGTATGTGTGATGTACCTTCCTTCCAGGTTCATTGCATGTGGGGGGAGGTGGCTCCAACTCCCTGCCACACTCTGGTAATGAATGATCTCCTTGTTGGCTCCAAGGTTTGGAGGCTTCTTGGGCAAGACCCTCTCCTTGGAGCCCGTGCTTCAGTGTGGTCCCACCTTCTCTTTGCTGCCATGCCATTAATACCAGCTGCTCTTCTCCTCACCAGTGCTATCTGCTTGCTTGCCAGGGAGAGAGAGCTGATGAGTGAGAAGGAGGCAGATGTTGCTTCTCCTCAGCCTTGTCACCATCATTCCCTGACTCTGGGCCAGAGGAAAAGGTCAGTTGAGGGAGCAGGTGGGGAATGGTAAGGAAGAGCAGCATCAGAATGACCCAGTGGGCTTTTGGCAGTGGGTCCCCCTGGAGAATTGTGGACCTCATCCACAATTCACATCAACCTCTGACAACAGGTCTGAATGAGCTGACCTTCTCTTGAGTATGTTCAAAGTACAGCTATGCACAAATGGCCTCTCAAAATTCCCCAGCCTATTTGTCAGCAGAGAAATTGGGGGGACAATTTCACTGAAGTTCTCCAATGGAAGGATAAATTCTCCAACATTCTCCAAATTCTCCATCTGTTTCTCAAAGATTGGGCTTACTATTAGCAGGGGTTGTAGAACAGATTCTTTTTTCCTATGGGTTTTTGGTTTACTGCACTGCTTCTGTGTTGAGGCTTCCACTTTTTTGAGGCAGAATTCTGACTTTCTTTTGGTGGTATTTTTGAGTTTACCTAATCACTGTGAGGTTGCCGAGGGGGCTGTGTGTGTTTTCACTCTCTATTTCACATCCTTCCATTGCTCTGCAGCCTCCCTGGCCACCAGCACTTTCTGAACTGAAAAAAGCCCCATGGAAGAAATGCCTCATGATGTCTTCCTCATGATGACTTTAAGTGAAGTGCGGGAAGCCGAGGAGGCTACAGGCTGCCACAGAGATGACTGTAGAACAATAGACAGGACACTCATGCACACTCCTCAGCCATCTCACAAGTAAGGCAAGCACAAGAACCCCAAACCCAACCCATGAACATTTCTCTGAAATTTCTTCTCCTTTGAATTTCTTTTCGAAAGTGATATCTTTTGTATCCAATTGAATGAGAATGGTTGAAAAAGTGTGGGAGAAATTTTTGGCACAGCACTAGTTCTGAGAGTCACCCATGGGGAAGGTCTATGTCTGCTTTTGTGTAAGTGAGGCCTTGGAGCGTCTTCCTCAAAGCCACTGGGTATATTGTTCTGTACCTAGGTGGTTGGAAGTGTTCTGTCTTGGGGTTTAGGGGGATATTGTCAAGGGCTCCTTGGAGGCCTCTCTCAGTCTAATCCAGTAGCCAAGTCCAGACACAGACAAAGGAATTCCTTTCAAAGCTTTATTCTTCTTTTACAACTTAACAACTCTACAGGTAGCAACTTGATCTGAGCAGCAGAATACCTATGCCCTAAGTTGGAACAGTTGGTCCCCGTTTGAAAGGGAATTACTGGCAGACCCCTGAACTTAAGGACCAGGGAGAGTCCCTCCCCTTTTCCCTTGGATCCTCTGGGCGCAGCCATTGTTTGCACGCCAACCGGGCACTATGCCTCCTTTCTGCGCCCTCCATTTTGCCGCTCTCTGCGTTGGTGTCGCGCGTCCACCAAGTCTGCCATCCACGCTCGGTCACTCCCTGGACTGCTATCTAAGCTAGGAATGCTGGTGGGAGGAATCTCTGTCAGCTGTGGGCCCTGGGAAAGAGGAGCGCGCTCCTCTCCCAGGAGCGACTGCTCTTCCTCAGAATCAGAACTACTCGGGGATTCTATGGGCTCAGTGTCCACCCTGACAGATATGGACACCAAAAATCTAGGTTTCCCTGAACGTTTGTTGCACTGATCCATTTAGTTTTCATGGCAAGAATACTGGGGTGGGTTGCCGTTTCCTTCCCCAGGGATCGTATTTAGTCTGACCTCTCTGCCATGGCCTTCCCATCTTGGGTATCCGTTCAAGGTTTAGCTCATGACATCATTGAGGTGCTCCAGCTCCAGCACCGCGACAAGGTAACGATCTCCTTTGCTCAAGCCCTGAATGTTTACTTCTACTCTAACGATTTGGTAGGAGATGTGTGTTCTGGATTTATCCGATCACACCTATGGCAGAGAGAAAGTCCACAATATGTCTCTGCTACCGCTTTTACCTCCCACAGATGTCACCTGAACACAGAGGCAAGTTTGTATACTGTACGAAGAGGAAGCTATGCTTCATGACTCAAGTAATACACATGGCACTCTAAAGCACCTCTCCATAAGACCATTAAGTCCAGGGTCTAAAATTACCCAGCTGCACCATTGTCTAGTCTGCCTGCTGCCTGCTAGACTTCTCTTCTCTGCAATAGCCTGTCTTCCACTGAATGAAAAGCCAAGAGGACGATGGTTCTTTTGATAAAGACGTACTAGAAATACTACACAAAGTGTCTGACAATCTGTTAACAATGGTGCAAAGTATATTTCAAAAGGTACAGCTTATGAAAGAGGCAGAAGGTGCATTTCGTTGTACTGTCAGTGCTGGGCTGTGGGTGGCAGCATGAAGTGAGTCAGGATTCATGGTGTAATCCAGGAGTCAGGACCAAAGCATGAGTCAGAACCAAGGGCAAACTAGGAGACACAATTGTAGGGGTGTACGAACCCCACTTACCTGGGTCCGCTGGGGGGTCTACGGAGGGGATGCAATCCGGTCCTCCCCCCAGAATCCTCCCCGGCTGGCTCCGCTCCACAGTGAGTCCATGGAGATGCAGCCACTGCTGGACTTCCGGCCGTGGCTGTTCTTCATCTGCAAATGGCATCGGGCATAGTGGATGCCATTTGCGTCCTGCACTTTACCGTGATAGGCTACGTAAATCTTTACGTAGCATATCATGTTAAAGAGCAGGGACGCAAATGGCATAGCAGATATGTAAAGATTTACATAGCCTATCACGCTAAAGAGCAGGGACGCAAATGGCATCCACTATGCCATTTGCGTCCGCAGTCCGGCAATATGGCCATGGCAGCCGTATCGGTGGGTTTTCAGAGCCAGGGGCAGGGAGGATCCGCTGGCAAGGACTTTGCGCTGGAAGTCAAGATAGAAGATCCGATCCTCCACAGACTTTGGGGGGCTGCATTCAATAGAACCTGGCCTCATTGGGGTCTGTGGAGGATTTCTCCAACATCCCTACACAATTGTGGAGCAAGCCAGATGTCAGGACTGAATGGTAACCAAGGATAAAGGAACCCTCCAGGAACAGCAAGCCCTCTTTTACTCTTTCCTGTCTGTGAGGATCCAATGGCTAATTAGGGTGGGTGGAGTCAGTCCAGGGCCTGAGGGTACTTCACGGAGAAGCTGCCACCTGCAGTTCAGTGGTTTGCCACATGGGGCAGCAGCTCCCAGCAGTTCCTGAAAGGTGTTTTGCATGCATACACATCTGCACTGGAGACAAAATGCATCCCCCCTCCCCAGTCATTCAGAAACTAAGGTCCAAAGTAGATGATACACAAAACATGTGATTGCATCTCATATATTTTTGAAAGTAGACATGAAGGGGATCAGGATGGCAGAGGATTAAATGCTGAGGTCCCACTGAAACTCCGGCACTTCCCAAAGGCCGTGTTCCTCCCAGGAGGCAAGATGGCATTTCACATATTATTTGGTTTGGACCTTAACTTCTAGATCCCCTGGGGAGGGAGTTGAACCCTGAAGAATAACAACTGGAGCAAATGTTAAGAGGGCATCTCCAAGTAAGGGTATATGGATTTTGTAAAATCCATTCCATCTGTGTGTCATGGATTGTCAGGTGCCTTTCGTGCCATCATCCGCTCATTGATGGAATCGGATTTTTTCCCCAAGTTCCTGAATTTGTGCAAATTCACATTTGTGCAAATTCGCACTTCCTAAAATGCACAAATCCCCCCAAATGCATAAATCCCCCCAAAATATGCATTTTCATGCTTTGCCTATGAGGAAAATGCTCATTTTCAGCTAGTTTTAAAAAAACACACCACCATATTTTTCTATGAGTAAATTTGCATACCATTTCAGAAAGTTTTTTTTTTTTTAAACCGTCCAGAAGTCCACAGAATCCCCATGGCTCAGGAAAAGCCAGTCCGCTGCAGGAACCTGCAGACTGGATTCATCAAAATCTGGACTCATTTGAATCCATTGCAGATTTCTTTACATCCCTATCTCCGAGTGGCACAAAGAGGGACAAGGGTGGTGGTGGGGGGTTATGATAGGTGCTAGAAAATAGGGACCATGTCTAGTAAATAAGAACAGTCAAAGAGTATCCAGGAGTTCCATCGCCTGTGCTGCTCCTGGCACCCACGGCACAGGCCGGCCACCCAGTCTGTGGCATGTGCTCAATCCCATATCAAGTTAAGTTTATTTTCCTGGTTCTAATCACTGCCTTGTCTTGCACTCTGAGATCAAACATAATGCTCCCCGTAGCACAATTTCCCTCTTCTTTCTTCTCACTGTCAGTGTCTCGTGCTCTCTCTGTCACATTTTTGCCTTGTTGGAATTATTTCTTTCTAAGCATCAAATATTACCTTCTTGTAAATGTCGGTTTTCTTTGGAAATCTGTCCTCTGGGGTTGTTAATTAAAGCATCTCCATGAAGATTTGAACCAACCTGAAATGCATATGAGAAACAGGGAGTGCGGCAGAGAGAGAGAGAAGCAGTTCACTTTTCAATTAAGGAGCAACATCTGAAGCATAGGGGAAGCCATTTCCAAATACACGTGCAAGCTGCGGGAGTTTCCACTGCCAGTAATTTAATTTGGGAAGACTCAGAATTAGAAGAAGGAAGGCTTCAAGGGGAGCTGACATGTCACCACCTTCTCTGTCCCATTTATAATTAAGACCAGCCTTCTCCATATTGGTGCCCTCCAGATGTTTTAGAGTCAACCCCCATCAGCTCCAGCCAGCATGGTCAAGGGTCAGACAATCATAGTCCAAAACATCTGGAGGGCACCAAGCTGGGGAAGGTTGATTATGGCCAAGGCTATGAGTTAAACTGAAACCCATATGCAGATATGAAGGACAATTTGCAAAAGAACAACAACAACAAAAGCCCTCCTGGAACAGACCAATGGCTCATCTCATCCAGCATCCTACTTCCAAAGGTGGCCAACCAGATGCCTCTGGGAAGCCCATAGGTAGGACATGAAGGCAACTTCTCCCTATCCTCATTGATCCCCACTAGTTGGTATCCATGGGCCTACTGCTTCTGAACATGGAGCTTGTTCCATATAGCCATCATGATGACTAATCATTAGGGATGTCAGACATATCTGGGGGGGGAGTGGAGTTCAATTAGTTTTCCTAGGCTCAGCTCCTGGGACTTTGTTTTGGTTCCCACTGCAGTTCCTGACTCGATCTGCAGTGAGTCGGGCCGGTTTGTGGATGTTCCAGGTATTTTTATGGGGGGGGGGTGTTTTGCAATTTGCACAGATTTCTGAGCAATTGCCTAAAATTATGGGCAAATTTGGGCAAAGTATGGGCATATTTAGGCAAATTATGCTAATCTGGCTGTCATTTGTGTAATTTGGACAAATTTTGTGGTAATTTGGACAAATTTTATGGTAATTTGGGCAAATTTTATGGTAATTTGGGCAAATTTTGTGGTAATTTGCGCAAATTTGGCTGCAATTTGTGCAAATTGCAGAACCTTCCCAAAACATGTGCAAAGAAGTTCTTGGAGTTCAGGGAACACCCCACAGTTCAGCTCTCAGATACAAAGTGGGTCATATATGCTGCAGAACTCCATCAAGCTAAAACAGAACTGGATTTCCCAGTGATGGACCTCCCTATTAATCAGAACATATCAGAAATTCATTTCATTTCATTATTGAACAGGATTTATCAAGTTCGCACCGTCTAAACTGAACACAGACTCAGACCCAATGTGCTGTTGAGGTCCATACATTTCTGAGATTCCAGTGTGATTTGCAACCCGCCCCCCATTCTCGACAGCATGCCCATATTCAAAAATGTGCATGAAAAAAATGTGTACTTTTGCAAAATGAGCACAAATATGCTTTAATCGATGGGAGAAGAATGCATACATTTCAAAGATGTGCACAACAGATGGGTACAAAACTACGGATGAAAATAGGCACAGATTTTCATGGGAAAGGAAGGAAAAAAGCTTGCAATCTGATACGGACTCGAGTCAGAACAAGCTTTGAGATGGAATTCAGGAAATGTCAGCGAGCTTGAATTTTGCTGATTCATTCCCCCCCCCAATTAATCATTGACAGATTTGTCGTCCGTGAAATTCTCAAATCTCATTTCTTTTAGCAATGTTAAAAGCAATGTTAAAATGCTCTTCAGACCCAGGGCATGGTCTGAAGGCACATGAGGCAGCCACCTTGCTGAAGCTAAGCAGGTCTGGGTCTGGTCAGTGCTTGGAGGGGAGACTACCTCAGAACCACATGTCACCACCTTGAGTTCCAGGATGGAAGAAAGGGGGATATCAATGTAATAAATAATTATATTATTATTATTATTATTATTATTATTATTATATTTATATCCCGCCTTTTTCCCAATACTGGGACTCAAGGCGGCCTTACAACATTAAAACTGCTACAGTTAAAACCTATAAATAGAAATAGAAATACAACTGTATAAAAGTTAAAAATGAAATTAAATCATCAATATTAAAATTGTAAAGATATTAAAACATTAAAAGACAACCAGAACAACAAAAATGGTATCCATATGTCGCATTTTCCCAGGACCAGACTAGTTATCCCCAAAGGCCTGCTGGAACAAAAAAGTTTTTGCATGCCTACGAAAACATATCAAGGAGGGTGCCACTCTCTCTTCCCTGGGAAGGGAGTTCCAGAGCCTTGGGGCAGCCACCGAGAAGGCCCTCTCCCACGTTCCCACCAGGTGTGCCTGTGATGACGGTGGAATGGCGAGAAGGGCTTCCCCTGAAGGTCTCAGGTAGGGATGGGGGAGAATTTCTCCCCGAAACTTCAGGGGGCCGAGCGCCAACGCATTCGGTCCTCCAAAGGTTGTTTGGGGAGAACTTCTCCGCCCCCCCGCCCCCCGCCCCCCCCCCGGGATGGGACTTACCTTTCATGAATGTCCCTCCCGGCAGCGGGTCCCGGCGGCGGTTCGGCAGGTCTTCGTCAGGGGCGGGGGCGGCAGCCGGTCTTTCGCAAATAGCATTGTCCTTATTTTCTTCATAGCCTACGTAAATCTTTATATAGACTACAGGGACCAAATAAGGAACGCGAATGGCGGCTCCCTATGGGGGCCGCCATTTGCGTACGCGCTTTTTTTTTTTTTCAAAGTCACCCGTGATAAGCTACTTGACAATTAACGTAGCCTATCACGGCTGACTTTGCAGATCTAGCTGTGATAGGCTACGTTAATCGTTACATAGCCTATCACAGGGGCATTTTTGTTTTTTTTCTTTTGAAGTTCGCGGACGGGGAGACGGGGCGCTTCTCCCCGGCCTGAATTTCGGCCAGGCGAGGCAGGAAGCCTCCCCCCCGGCCTGAATTTCGGCCGGGCGAGGAGGGAAGCCTCCACCCCCCAGCCTGAACTTCAGGGGGAGCAGCGAAGCGCCTCCCCCCCACCGCGAAGCAAGCTGCGAGACCAGGTAAGTGACTTTCGTGCACCCCTAGTCTCAGGGCACGAGTAGGCTAATAAGGGAGAATACGGTCTTTTAGATAACCTGGACCCGAGCCGTATAGGGCTTTATAGGTCATAACTAGCACTTTGAATTGTGCCCGGAAACAGACTGGGAGCCAGTGAAGCTGTTTTACCAGAGGAGTTGTATGCTCCCTGTAACCAGCCCCAGTCAGCAGTCTGGCCGCAGCTCTTTGAACCAGCTGAAGTTTCCGAACACTCTTCTGAGGCAGCCCCATGTAGAGCGCGTTACAGTAATCCAAACGGGATGTAACTAAGGCAAGTGTCACTGTGGCCAAGTCAGACATCTCAAGGAATGGGCGCAGCTGGCACACTTGCTGGAGCTGTGCAGATGCACTCCTGGCCACCGCTGAAATCTGGGCATCCAGGCTCAGGGCTGCATCCAGAAGTACACCCAAGCTGCGAACCTGTGTTTTCAGTGGGAGTTTAACCCCATCCAGCACAAGCTGTATCCCTATTCCCTGATCTACCTTTCGACTGACCAGGAGCACCTCTGTCTTGTCTGAATTAAGCTTCAATTTGTTTGCCCTCATCCAGTCCATTACTGCTGACAAACACCGGTTCAGCACCCCAACGGTTTCCTTGGAATTAGATGGAAAGGAAAAGTAGAGCTGGGTGTCATCTGCGTACTGGTGACACCGAACCCCAAAACTCCAGACAACCTCCCCCAGTGGTTTCATGTATATGTTAAATAGCATGGGGGACAAAACAGAATACTGAGGGACCCCACAAGCCAATGGCCAGGGAGTCGAACAGGAGTCCCCCAGCACCACCTTCTGGGTCCGCCCCTCCAAGAAGGAATGGAGCCACTGTAAAACAGTGCCTCCAAGTCCCATCCCAGCGAGGCAGCCCAGAAGGATGCCATGGTCAATGGTATCGAAAGCCGCTGAGAGGTCCAGCAGAACCAACAGGGACACACTCCTCCTGTCTAGTTCCTGGCGTAGGTCATCCACCAAGGCGACCAAAGCTGTTTCTGTCCCATAACCGGGTCTGAAGCCAGATTGAAATGCATCTAGATAATCTGTCTCATCCAGGAATCTCCGGAGTTGGGAGGCCACCATGCGCTCCAATATCTTGCCCAGAAATGGAATATTGGAGACTGGCCAATAATTATCCAATATAGTGGGGTTCAGGGAGGGCTTTTTTTAACAAAGGTCTCACCACCACCTCCTTCAAGCAGGCTGGAATTCTGCCTTGCCTAAGGAAGGCATTAACCACTCCCCTTACCAACTCGGCCAGTCCACCTCTGGCTGATTTTATGAGCCAGGAAGGGCAAGGATCTAGAACACACATGGTGGCTCTCACCTCTCCAAGAATCCTGTCCACATCCTCAGGCTGTACAAATTGAAAAGTATCCAACAACACTGGACAAGCAGGGGCCAAAGTTACATTCTCTGGGTCTGTAGCAACTATAGTGTCCAAGTCAGAGAGGATCCGAGCGATTTTGTCTGCAAAGTGCTGAGCAAATTGTTCACAGTGGGCTGTCGAGGGGTTTAAATTATCCTCTTGCGGGCTAGCATGTAAAAGACCCCTAACCACTCGAAACAGCTCCGCTGGATGGCTCTTTTGCAGACGCAATAGTGGCAGAAAAAATATTTTCTTTGCTGCCCGTATTGCCACAGGGTAGGCCTTCAAATAGGCTCTAGCCCGTGTTCAATCGGATTCACTCCGAGTTTTCTGCCAACGTCGCTCCAGTCGTCTTCTCACTCATTTCATTGCTGCCAGCTCCCTAGAAAACCAGGGTGCTGGTGCAGCTCCACTTTGTGAGAGAGGACGCTCAGGAGCGATTGTGTCCATGGCCCTGGTCATTTCTCCATTCCAGAGATCTGCCAGGGCTTCGACAGAAACAGAATTGCCTGCTGAGGCAACAGGAAAATCCCCAAGAGCCGTCAAGAAACCATTCGGATCCATCAGCCTCCTGGGGCAGACCATCTTAATCGGCCCTCCACCCCTGCAGAGGTTCCGAGTGCCAGCAAGTCTAAACCCCACCAGGTAGTCATCTGTCTATGACAACGGAACTATCGAGAGTTCCTCCACTCTCAGATCACTATCACCCCATCCAGCACAGAAAATGAGGTCCAGAGTGTGCCCAGCAGCATGGGTGGGGCCAGATACCTTCTGGGACAGACCCATGGTTGTCATGGAGGACATGAAGTCCTGAGCCACTCCTGACAGAACAGCCTCAGCATGGATGTTGAAATTCCCCAGCACAACAAGCCAAGGGGTCTCCAACACCAACCCCGAGACTACCCCGGCTAGCTCAGGAAGAGAGACTGTTGAGCAGCGGGGTGGACGGTACACCAACAGAATCCTTATTCTGTCCCGGGCACCCACCTTCAAATACACACACTCGAACCCAGCAGACTGCGGGATAGGGCACCTGGTAAAGGGGATCAAATCATGATAGACCACTGCCACTCCACCTCCCCGCCCTCCAGGTCTTGCCTGCTGCTGAACAGAGAACCCAGGAGGGCAGAGCTGAGAGAGTTAAACACCCCCACCAGCTTCGTCCAGCCAGGTCTCTGTAATACAAGCCAGGTCAGTGCGCTCATCCAGGATCACGTCCTGGATAGCAGTTGTTTTACCATTCACTGACCTGGCATTCAGCAGCAGCAGTTTCAACCCAGGGGGTCTGTTGCCAGGGCCATGCAGGTTATTTGAATTGGGGAACAGTTTAGGGATAGTCAGCACCCTATTGTTACACATTCTGCCTTTAGAGTGTGACTGTCTCCCCTCTCCGTATCTCCCTCTGCCCTGTAGAACCGTAATGGCTGTTCCCTGGCCCCCATCACCTCCCCCCTTCATTGGAAAACACATATTTAATGCAGGCTGTCCAGCAGGCCACACTGAGGCAAACAGTCCCCTTCCCTCCTTTCAAGCAGGAAGACAGGCCCTCGCCCTCGTGCTCCCCCCAAGTGGCTCCCCCAAAGGGGCAACCCCCTTTGGTGGTGACACGGTGCTCCCACCCCCACCGGGCCTAGGTTTTATGCCCCAGCTCCCACAGGTGTTGCAGCTGGGAGTGGGGTGGTGCTTGGCTGGACCTGGGTCTGCAAGGAGGCAGAGTAGAAGTCCCTCAGGTGGAGGTACAGCTCCAGCAAGGCAGCAGCAGCAAGAGTGCCGGATCCCACCTGCCTTGCAGTACTGAAGGGCTTCCTCTCCTTGCAGCAACAGTGGCATCATAAATAAATAAATAAATAAATAAATAAATAAATAAATAAAGCCCACCACTAAAGCATCCCAGTTCTAAGTAGTGCTCACTTCAATTTTGTCACCATGTACACAGGGTGTGGATTTGGGCAGTATCTTTGGTGATTTGGGGCAGGTATATGGAGCAAACTTACTAGCAGTAGCAATCTATTGCCGAGAACCTCAGCCATGATGGCCCCACCCCTGTTTTATAAGCTACCTTCAGTAACAGTGCTCTATCTATCTATCTATCTATCTATCTATCTATAGGGTTCTCCTGGTTCCAAGAGATTACACTTGGTACCAGGCAAGCTTCTCTGGGGTTGATCTTTGATGTAGCCAGGCCCCAAGCCTGGAGATGGTATACATCAATTCCCTCCCAGCAAAATCTATGGGAGGGAATTGAAAAAAAAGATGTCCATGGGATGGGGAAAAAAATGCAAACAGGCTGTTCAACCCTCCCTTCCACCATGCTGACATTGGAGCCAGTGCCAGCTCCCGGTTTTGGGGGGGCCTTGGGCAAAACACCCTCAGTGGGGCCCCTCCCCCAGTGAGTCTGCCTTCTCACCACCATTCTCACCAGTCGCTATTGCTCCATGTTCTCTTTCCCATCATCACCACCACTTGCTTGCTTGACAGGCAGAGAGCCAATGAGCAAGTAGGCAGTGGCATCTCCAGCTCCTCCTTCTCACCACCACCTGCATTGTCTGGGCCAGAGTGAGAGGCAGGTGAAGAAGCAAGTTGCAATGGTGGAGAGGAGGAGCAAGAGGTGGAGAGGAGGAGCAAGAGGTGGAGAGGAGGAGCAAGAGGAGGACCCCTTGTCAATGGGCCCCTGCTGGGCAGTAGGCCCTTGGCAGATGACTGACCATTCCTACCCTTGGCGCCAGTCCTGATTGGGGCAACCCACCCCAGCCAGTAGGATTGCACTGTTCAACTGGTTTCAAACCTGTTTGACTGCCATGGTTGCCAAACAAGCAACTATAATTTTCTGAACAGCAGGGGCGCAGTACCTCAGGACTGGGGGCCAACTCCAGCCTGCCTGGTGGCCAAATCCAGCCCTTCAGAGTTTCCCCAATGGCCATGTCCCCTTCCCCTGGCCCCAACCATCAACTGCTGGTGCAGTTGTTCCCCCATTCTAAAAGACTGAAATGCTTCTCCTAAGGCCCAGCTCCTGGATCCGTAACAAATGAGTCACGTTCCTCCATCCTCTTCCTTCGCAATCAACACGCTCCAGGAAACAAAGCTCCAGGCTAACACTACTTTATTGGTTAACAACTAGCTTCATTACAAATGCAAATTCTAGGAAACTCTCAGACTACAATGAACCAGCTAATCCACACATCTATGACTATCAATAGAGGATATGAAGTGGAAGTTAGAGAACTTGCCAGCAGTCTGGGCAAGAATGTCTTGGCCATACTAGCTTCGCAGGGATGCCCCTCCTGCATTGGCTTCCATGAGTGGCCAACTTGTCCTGCCCCTAACTTTTCCTGCTTTGCTCTGTGACAGACTCTTGCATCCCTCAGTCTCACCCTTAGCCCCCCCCCTCCTCCCCCACTTGTGTTCTCATGGTGGAGGAATGGGGGAGCCATTCAGCCTGTGCCATCCGTGTGTTGAGGACCTGGGAAGAAAGTCTCTCCATATCTGGGCCCAGTGGGGAGGTTGCCTCCCCCTGTTCTGGCTGTTCCCATTCTGAATCTGACCTGCCAGACATCTCCACACACTCATTCCTGACAAAATGATTTTCAGCACTCTGATAAAATTACAGCTCCCAGAGGTAACTTTGTTATTTCAATAGGAATCTTTACTGTTAATCCAGTGTTGAACCAATTTGGAGTGAAGATATGCCCATGTCTAATCTGGTTTTGTTTTTATCCCCCCCCCCCCGCAATGGGGTCAGTGCATAACTCAGACACAAAATGGAGGACGTCATCTTCTGGTGGGCTTCCAAGAGTCACCCACCATGCCAGATTTCACATCTGGTCTCCAGGCAAACTCACTCAATGGGGAAAAGGAACATTCCAAGTCAATTTACAAGTTGCAACAAATTATAATGTTGAAGAACCAAAAATATATTTCTGCCATAATGTGCGGCTCATGAACCATCAATGGCTATTTTGGTTCAGCTACTCTTGGCAAAGAAAAATAAGAAGAAGAATCTGAAAGTAGGATGAGGTTTTCTTCACACTTTTACAAATCCAACCCAAAACATGTGGGGGCCGGAAAGGGAAGATCCAAACAAGGATTGGGCGAGCATTCAAACTGGGTGTGTGGGTCAAAATGTGAAAAGTAACACTCAGAAGAAAAGCTGTGACCTATTTTGTGTCAGTCGAGACCTATGAGTGTCTGGATAGATCCATAAACTCAGTGTTGGAGCCAGTGTTTTTGAGGGCCTTGGGAAAGACTAGGGATGTATGAGAACTTTGTTTCTGCTCACAAAACATGTGACCATGCCCTATTTGAAGCCCGAAATGCGAGGACGAACGCTAGCAGCTGTCTGCTAAGAATGTTCGCAAACTGCTGGACATGTGATCGTGTTCAATCTGCACAACTTTCCCAGTTAGATTTTGCGCAACTTTCCCCAGTTCATTTTTGCACAAATTTCCTACTTTGCACAAACGCACAAACTCCCCCTGCAGACTGAAAGCCCCACTTCAGTCTATGGGGAAAAGTTGCCCAAATTTGGAAAACTGCCCAAATGTGGGGAACTTTGTGCAAATTTCACATTCAGTTGCTGGTCGATTTGTGCAATTTTCCTTTTTGCACAGAGCAAGCAGTGATCGCAAATGCAGGCAGATTGCAGGCACACGATGGGCGACGAGATGACGTTCGGAGAACCCTAGCGATTTTGAGCATCCCTTTTTTCCACAGCACCTTTAGCACATGAGTTTCCTGGGCTCTCATTAGGGATGTTGGAACGGATTACCCCACCACCACCACCCAAAATCCCCCCCGGATGGACCCTACCTGGCCGCGGATACTCTGGGTCGGGTCATCCTCCTTCCACAGATGGCCTGCAGAACGAAATGGTGGCCATTGTAGCAGCCGCCATTTGCATCCGTGCCCGTGGCCATGATTGGCTATGTAAATATTTGCGTAGCCTATCACGGCAAAGAGCAGGGACGCAAATGGTGCCCGTTATGCCATTTGCATCCCTGCTCTTTTTGTGATAGGCTACATAAATACTTACGTAGGCTATCACGAGAAGAGCAGGGACGCAAATGGCGTAATGGGCGCCATTTGCGTCCCTGCTCTTTGCCATGATAGGCTATGTAACATAGCCTATCACGGCCTAAGGCAGGGATGCAAATGGCAGCCGGCGTAGCAGCCGCCATTTGAGTCTGCAACGCAGCAGCAGCGGCCGGAAGTCTGGCTGCGGCTGGCCCTGGCCAGCGACTCTGCAGCTTTGCCACGGAGCGGAGCCAGCTGGGGAGGATTCCGGGGGGGAGGGAAGGATTGCTTCCCCCACCAGTGGATGCCCTGACCGGAACCAGGTAAGGGATTTGTACATCCCTAGCTCTCATACCACAGAAGGTTGCCATTTTCCACAAGCGCAAGACACCCTCTATGGGGCCCCTCCCTCAGTGAGTCTACTTTCTTGCTGCCATGGTCACCAGCTGCTATTGCTCCTCCTCCTCTTTCTCATCAGAACTGTGCTTACTTGACAGGCAGAGAGCCAGGGAACAAGGAGGCCATGGCATCTCCTGCTCCTTCTTCTCACCACCAGTATTGCCTGGACCACAGCAAGAGACAGATGAACAAACAGGTTGCAATGGTGCAGAGGAGGAGCAAGTCCAGTGGATTCTTGTCAGGGGGCCCCTGCCATTGTGTGGGCTGTTGGCAGATGCCCAATCATGCCGGCCCTGTTCAAATTAACTCCACCACTCTACCCTCTCAGTCCTCCCTCCTTCAACTACCAACCCCCTTTATTTGCCTATCAGCTAATGCCAGGCAGAACCTTGGACTTGTGAAAGCCCATCCTCATTCCCACAGTTTATCCAAACTCTGTTTTAAAACTACTGCCCTGGGTCAATGTGCTTCTCCCCCCCGGCCTTGTTTCTCTCTTACAGACAGAATTGGCAATTTCCAAACATTACCAATAGGAAGGAGGGAAGGGAACGGGAGGAAATAAGGAAGAAAACCTACTCCTGCCCCCATTGAAGTAATAATCCTACATGATGGAAACGGTGGGGGGAAAGAAACATTTCAAGTGCTGAAGAATTTCTGATGATGGGATAAGTCTAGGATCTTTGTTCAGAATATAAATGGATACATTAAAGAGTGCATGCAGCAACCCACAGCCTTAAGATGGGTAGCCAAGAATGAGAAAGCCAGCTTCATAAAATGACACCCATCGTGTAAGCTACTCAGAAAACATTGGACTATATATATACACTGGGAAAAAATGCCAATTTGCTCTTAAAATAGCTGTAAAATTGGTCGGCTGCCGTCCAAGCATACACACTTTGTCTACACAGCAGCCGCAGTGCAATGTAGGGCCATAGAAAATGCAGCTCCCATAACTGTAGAGACTGGGGAGAAGAGGAATTTTGGGCCCCATCCTTTTCTAGAACCTATGCCCACATTCAGCACTCAGCTGGAGGTGGTTTAGTGGAGGAATGTTGAAGTTCAAACCTCAGGAGGATAAGGACCAGAATTGGATGGAACTCTGGCAAGACACAGAGGCAGAAGTCCATGATGTGGCAACAAGCATGAGAAAAACAGCAGCAATGAGAAATAGGGTTGCCAGCGTTTCACTCAGTCACTGTAGTTGTGCATTTATCAGCAGCCTGATGTACAGCCCTTAGCAGGTGATCATATTAAGAACTTAAGAATATAGAAAGAGCCATGACAGATCAGACCAAGGGTCCATCTAGTCCAGCATTCTGTTCACACAGTGGCCAACCAGCTGGCAACAGCACCCTGCCACCCATGTCCCCCAGCTACTGATGTACATAGCCTCACTGCCTCTGGTAGTGGAGGCAGCACATAGCCATCAAGACTAGTAGCCATTGGTAGCCTTTCCCTCCAGGAATGTGTCCAACCCCCTTTTAATAGGGATGTGAGAACTCACCCCCATCCAGATTCTCCGGACTCCCGCCCAACCCCTGTCCCTGCTCTCCAGTCCCTGGACCACACTCAAGCTCCTCCCATGCTTGACGAGCAGCCCGTACTCACCCCAGCAGACTCGTGGACCTCCAGGGTCACCATTTAAAAAATAAAATAAAATGGTGATTGCAAAAATGTGCATGTCTTTGCATGTGCAAAATTCACATTTTGCGAATACACATATTCTCATGTGTGAAATGTGCATTTTTGTGAAGATGCATATTTCCATGTGTGCAAAACTGTGTCTTTCTTTTTTTTAAAAAAAAAAAAAGCGCATTTTCGTGCATATGCAAATACGCACATTCACAAAATGCACATTTTCATGTATGCGCAAATATGCGCATTTTGGCCATCATCATTTTGTTTCTCAAAAAATGAACCATAAAGCTTGATGAGGCCACTGGGGTGAGTGCAGGCCATTCACCGAACAAAGGCAAGGGTCAAGCAGGGGCAGGGGCTTGGGGAGCAGGGCTCAGGGGTGCAGGCAGGAGTGGTTCCACTGGATTCCTGGACTGAATCAGGCGCCCGCACCATCCCTACCTTTTAAAGCCATCAAAATTGGTGGCCATCACTACATTCTGTGGCACCAAGTTTCATAGTTTAACTCTGCGCTTTGTGAAGTAGTCCTTCCTTTTATCTGTCCTGAATCTCCCACCAATCAGCTTCATAGGATGACCCTGGGTTCTAGTATTTTGAGAGAGGGAGGAAAAAATGTCTGATCCCTGTGTTGCAAAAAGCTCCCCTCCCTGCCCCCGCCGCCACTGATTTCGACCCACCTACATGTTGGAAAAGGCACACGAGCAGGCGAGGCCTTTTTGAGAACCAGCTGACAACCCTGACATCAGGCAAAACTCTGGTCGCAGCCAGGCAGTTAGAAGAAGCAAACGCGGCAACCAATACCTGGCAGAACCAGACTGGAGTCAAGAAGAACCAAACACAGAAGCCAGGAAGACTGTCTGAGGAAAGGAAGTGGGAACTGGGGAACAGAAAACACAGAGCAAGTTCATGGCCAGGCAGACTGTTGCTCAGGCAAAGACCCAGGTTTGTCCTGGAATTAGGAACAGATGAAGGTGGCTCATTCCTAGGGATGTTAGAGAATTCCGCCACGGATCCCAGGGAGGCCGAATTCATGGAATCCGTGGCAGAATGGAGCAACCCGCCCCACCACCCCACGAAAGCCCCGCGAAACGGAGCCTGCCTGGCTGCAGCTCTGGTGGCAGCGGTGGTGGCGGCGGTGGTGGTGGCGGTGGCACCAGCAGCTCCAGCTGCTGCCAGGCTGTGGCCACAAATGGTGGCCGCTACACCGACCACCATTTGTGTCCCTGGCAAGCCGTGATAGGCTACATAAGTATCTACGTAGCCTATCATGGCTCAGGGCAGGGACGCAAATGGCGTAGCCACCACCATTTGCGTCCGTGTCTTTAGCTGTGATAGGCTACGTATATATTTACATAGCCTATCACGGCAAAAGACGGGGCACAAATGGTGTAGCAGCTGCCATTTGTGCCCCTGTCTTTTGCCATGATAGGCTATGTAAATATATACATAGCCTATCGCGGCAATAGGAAGGAATGCAAATGGTGGCCCCTGAAGCCACCGCCATTTGCGTCCGTGTCTTTAGCCGTGATAGGCTACGTATATATTTATGTAGCCTATCACGGCTAAAGACACGGACGCAAATGGCGGCGGCTATGGCAGCCGCCATTTGCATCCCTGTGCAGCCCAGCGGCCGGATGTCCAGCTGCGGGTGGCCCCGGCCAGTGGCTCCGCAGAGTTGCTGCAGAGCGAAGCTGGCCAGGGAGGATTCCAGGGGGAGGGACGAAGCACCTCCCCGCCACTGCGGATTGCCCGCGCGGAGCCAGGTAAGAGTTTCGTACATCCCTACTCATTCCACATCAGACTCTTTGTCCATCTAACCCAGTGTGGTCTACTCCAGGGGTGCAGAACCTCACGCCTAGGGGCCAAATCTGGCTATCCAGGGTGTCCCAGAAGGCAATGCCCCCTAGTCCCATCCTCTTTCCCCCAAACATTGATCATCCCCTTTCCCCCAGCTTTTGTGCACTGTTTTCCCTCATTCTAAAACATTGGAATGCCTCTCCTTAGACTAAGTTACTGTCAGGAAGAGCTTAATGCTAAAATATGCTGGTATTTTTATATATATATTTTGGGCCCACCCCATTTTGCCAGTGGGCCCACCCCCTTTGCTTTTGGCCACACCCACCACTGGAATGCAGCCCTCAAGAGCTTCTCTAAAATTGGATTTGGTCCTTAGAATGAAACTGGTTTTCCACCCCTGGTCTACTCTCACTTGCTGGAGCTCTCCAGGGTCTCAGAAGGAGACTTTTTTTTCACATCACCTACTACTTTAGATAATTTTAACCAGAGATGTCAAGGATTTAATATTGGATGATGTGCATGGAGACTAGGGGTGCACGAAAGTCCCTTACCTGTCCTCGAAGCTTTTCGCGGTGGGGGGGAGGCGCTTCGCTGCTCCCCCCGCAAAGTTCAGGCCAGGGGGGGAGGCTTCCCACCTCGCCCAGCCGAAATTCAGGCCGGGGGGGAGGCTACCCGCCTCGCCCGGCCGAAATTCAGGCCGGGGAGGAGGCGCCTCGCCTCGCCCGGCCGCGAACTAAAAAGTTAAAAAAAAAACGCCCCCGTGATAGGCTACGTGACGATTAACGTAGCCTAACACAGCTAGATCTGCAAAGTCAGCCATGATAGGCTACGTAAATCGTCACGTAGCCTATCACGGGTGACTTTAAAAAAAAAGAAAAAAAACGCGTACGGATATATGGCGGCCCCCATAGGGAGCCGCCATTTGCGTTCCTTATTTGGTCGCTGTAGTCTACGTAAAGGTTTACGTAGACTACGGCGAAAATAAGGGCAACGCAAATAGCGTTGCCCTTATTTTCGCCGTAGTCTACGTAAACCTTTACGTAGACTACAGCGACCAAATAAGGAACGGGAATGGCAGCTCCCTATGGGGGCCGCCATATATCTGTAAGCATTTTGTTTTTTTTTTAAGTCACCCGTGATAGGCTACGTGACGATTTACGTAGCCTATCACGGCTGACTTTGCAAATCTAGCCGTGATAGGCTACGTTAATCATCACGTAGCCTATCACGGGGGCGTGGTTTTTTTTTTCTTTTATTGGAATGGCGGTGGCGGCAGCCGGTCGAAAGATCAGCTGCCGCCCCCGCCCCTGACGAAGACCCGACGAACCGCCGGCTGGACCCGCCGCCGGGAGGGACATTCGCCAACAGTAAGTCCCGTCCCAGGGGGGGTGCGGGGGGGTGCGGAGAATTTCTCCCCGAAACTTGTTTGGGGGGCCGAACACGTTGGCGCTCGGCCCCCCAAAGTTTCAGGGAGAAATTCTCCGCCAACCCTAATGGAGACCCTGTGCCTTGCCATTGAACTATGGTCCCTTTCCATAAAACTTGAGAGCAAGTATGCTGCAGTCATTAAAGTGTTGGGATGAGACTTGGGGCATCTGGGTCCTAGTCCCCACTTGGGCATGACACTTACTGGATGACTTTGGGCCTGTCTCTGACTCTCAGCCTAGCCTACCTCACAGGGTTGTTGTGAGGATAAAATGGAGAGGAGAAAGACCATGTAAGCCACCTTGAGTTTCTTGCAAGAGGAAAAAAAGGTGTGATATAAATGTAATAATAAATAAAAATTAAATTCAAAGAAAAAAACTTGTAGAATCAATAGAGCTTCTGTGGCTTGTTGCTGAACCATGGGATGTTGTTGTACTGAGGGTTATTGTGTTGTCTGAACACAACACGTTTAACTATGCAGTGCGGCTTATTTTTCTCAAACAAGCCACCTTGAGAACCCATGGTTTGTTTTTGGGTTGTTCAGGGTGTTTAACAAGCCACACTGTATAGTTAACAAGCCACCCTGTGGGAAAAGCACTGTGTTCAGACAACATGATTATTCACCCTGTGGAAAACGTGCTGCATTCAGACAACATGATAACCCATGGATCAACAACAACCCACACTTAACCACTGAGTGTGAGTTAGCATGTTGTGTGAACCCAGCCATCAGCTTTATAAAACTCCTGCTCCTGATGGAGATGAAAACTAGTTTGTGGATATGGATCAACACAGATGCCCTCAGTTTTTGCCTCTCCTTTGAACATGTGGCTATGGGAACTGTCACGATGAGTGCCTGTACTTCAACATTTACCACTACAGCACTAGTTGCTACTGCCTGAGATGAATGCGAAGGGTTCCTCTTCAGCAGAAACCTTCCCATGCATTTTGAGGAAAGAAATTTTTAAAAAGTGTAAAGAAGAAAGGAAAGGAAAAAGGAAAGGTTCCTCCTGTGCAAGCACCGGGTCATTACTGACCCTTAGAGGGACGCCGCTTGCGCTGGTGTTTTCATGGCAGACTGTAGCAGGGTGGTTTGCCATTGCCTTCCCCAGTCGTGACTACCTTTCCCGCAGCAAGCTGGGTACTCATTTTACCGACCTCGGAAGGATGGAAGGCTGAGTCGACCTGAGCCGGCTACCTGAGACCCGGCTTCTGCTGGGATTGAACTCAGAAGAAGACTGGCCAATTCTTCTCTCCCTATCTCACTTCTGACTTTGAGGCAATTTGGAGACGCATCTAAAGAATGTTAACTTAAAGGAAGGGGGGCAGATTTCTTGGGGCTGTGGGTGAGGCATTAACATAAGATGGATCTTAAAGCATCTGTTCGTGTATCTTTCCATTTCAAGGTGGATCGAAATGAACGGCTGGATGTTCTCAATGATTTCTGCTGCTGTGCAGTTTCCCCTGGCTCTTTAAGGCCCAGCACTGGATTTCTCTGTTCTGTATCTGAGTTTTAAAGAACGAAGACAAGCAGCAGAAATAGTAGCACTATGTGAAGACTAAGCAGACAAGTGGGGAATTGGTGGAGAGAGGCGAAGAACATCAAAGCTGGTGAGCTGTCAGGACTGATCAGCGTGTTGAAGCAGACCCTCCTACGCTGTGTGCTGCTGATACACTTGAGACTGCAAAGTAGAACAAGAATTAGGTCCTTTTGCTCTTCAGGCCCCAAGATGTCTCCACCAATTTCCCCTAGGAAGCAGATTGGTTCCTCCTGGCTAGGGATGGATGAATCTGTCAATTTCAATTTCTCCCAATTTCTCATTTTTTCCCATCTTAAGTTTAGTTCATCTCGAACTGTGGGAATTTCTCCACTCTCAAGTTTGGTTCATCCCAAATGTAAATGTATATTTAAAAACAATGACCACCACCACATTGCAAAGTTAGCAATGACAAAGCTTTCCCAACATCCATTTCAGAATAGGATCACTTACAATGAACTACTTTGGGCTTCATATAGATCAGACCCAAATTAGCTCACTTTAAGCACCGATCCCATCTGTGCCCCAACTAGGGATGGCAGAGAATTCCGCCATGGATCTCGGTGAGGCCGAATGCCAGTGCATTTGGCCCCCCGAACTCCGTGGCGGAACGGCCTGCCACCCCCCTGCCCCCCCGCGGATCCCCCCTGGGACGAGACTTACCTGGGGCGGATCTTCCAGGCAGCGGCAGCGGTGGCAGCGGTGGCAGCAGCAGGTCTTCCGACCGGCTGCTGCCACCGCCGCCATTTCCAGTGTTAAAAAAGAAAAAAAGATGTGATAGGCTATGTAAAGATTTACGTAGCCTATCATGGCTAGGTTAAAAAAAAAAAACCTTTATGTAGCCTATCACGTCTGACTTTAAAAAGAAACACGCATATGCAAATGGCGGCGGCTACGGCCGCCGCCATTTGCGTTCCTTATTTTGGCCCGTGTTAGTCTAACGTAAATATTTACATAGACTAAGATGGTGAAAATAAGGGGGAACACAAATAGTGTCTGCGGAGCGGAGCCGGCCGGCGAGGATTCCGGGGGGAGGGACAGAGCACCTCCCCACCCCAGCAGAACCCGGAGGGGCCAGGTAAGGCCAATTTCATACATCCCTAGCCCCAACTACCATAGAGTTCCCAGTGATATCACTGGAAATACAACAAGGCCTGGAAGCCTTCCCCTGGGGCAAAGCTAATTCTGAGCGGCCATAACTCAGTGGTAGAACACATGGTTTGCCTAAAGAAGGTCCCAGGTTCAATCCCTGGCATCTCCAGGTAGGGTTGGAGGGGGCGCAGACTTGGTAGGGGTGTGTGAATCAGCAAAACCTGAGCTCGACAAAGTTCTCCAAGTTCGATCTCAAAGCTCATTCTGACTTCAGTTTGTATCAGATCGCAAACTCCCCTCCCCCTTTCAACTTGAAAATCTGTGCGTATTTTTGGGCATATATTTCCAAATGTACAGAACAATTCTGCATATCTTTAACATGTATGCATTCTTCTCCCATTGATTAAAGCATATTTGTGTGCATTTTTCAAAAGTACACATTTTTCAAATACGTTTTTCAAATGTATACATGTTGCTGAATGCATTTTCAGAGATCCATGACCCTATATCATTAGGATCTCAGGGCAGCTTACAGATAAAATAAATTTAGAGAGCATAAAACAATGAATACTTTAACAGCTAAAAACATGTTAAACCATTAAGCAAGTTAATATCAATTTAAAATTTAAAACAATAAAATAGTGTGCTACTTTAGGGAATGCATTTATCCCTCAAAGGCTTTGATAAAAAGCCATGTTATAATTTGTTGCTGAAATGAAACCAACGTTTGCACCAATCAGGCCTCCAAGGGGAGGGCATTCCACAACTGGGGTGACACAGCAGAGAAGGACCCCCCTCTCCCACGCCCCACCATAGTGTATGTCCCCCACTGGTGGGACACAGAGGACGGCCCCTCCAACAGATCTCAGTCCTTGGGCAGGCATACATAGGGGGAGGCTCTCCCTCAAATATTGTGGTCCCAAGCTGCTTAGGGCTTTACATGTCATCATCAGAACCTTGACTTCCAACTGGAAGCATATTGGCAGCCACTGCAATTCCTTTAAGACTGGTGTTATGTGATCTTTGTGAGAAGTTCCTGTCAACAGTCCAGCTGTTGCATTTTGCACTACCTGCAACTTCTGAGTTGTCTTCAGGGGCAGCCCCATGTAAAGTGCATTGCAGTAGTCTAATCAGGAAGTTACCAGCGCATGCACTACTGTGACTAGGTTATCCCTGTCAGGAAAGGTCATCGCTGGTGGATCAGCTAAAGCTGGCCCCAAGTACTCCGGGCCACAGAGTCCACCTGGGGCTCCAGGGACAGGGATGGATCTAGGAGTACTCCCAAGCTAAGCACCTGTGCCTTCAGAGGAAATGCAACCCCATCCAGGACAGGTCACTTACTCAATTCCCTGGCTCAGGAACTACCAATCCACAGAGCTTCCATCTTGGCAGGATTCAGCTTCATTTTATTGGCCCGTTACAGCCTCCAGGCACTGGTCCAGCACCTTCACCACCCCAGCTGACTCCATCAATTAGCCTATCACAGGAAAAACCACAGGCGCAAATGGCGTAGTGGATGCCACTTGCGGCCATAAAGCCCTTAGTTTAACCTAAATGCAGCCATTTATGGCTGCAGTTAGGTTAAACTAAGGGCTTCACAACCATAAGTGGTGTCTGCTACACCATTTGCAGATGTATACATTCCAGTGATACGGTAATGGCGGCCACCATTACTGTATCTTCAGTGATACGGAGCCGGCATGTGGCTCCGTGGAATCACTGCAGAGAGGAGCTGGCTCATGAGGATTCCAGGGGGAGGAACGGATCCCAGAGCGGGTGGATTCCCAGAGGAACAGAAGGTATGGAATCCGCCCATCCCTACAGTGTGATGACTTGGTGACCTGTGCACTTGCAGCTCAGTTTGTTGTCCAGGTGCTCACTGTGGATGAGCAGCTTGAAGGCCCCTGCTGCTGTCCCTTCTTATGGCTTTTTTATATTTAAACTGGACGTTGACTGGGCCAGACATCAGATAGAGGACACCTTCAAATAGGAGGCTGTCCCTTGTAAAGTAGGACACCTGGCTCCTTGGTAAGCCAGGCTTGCTGCATTTGGGGCCCTCCTGCTCATTTGGCTGAGCATGGCCCTGGGACACGTCTGCCCCAGACTCTGGCCCTGGCAGCACCAATGGTAATGTCTGTGCAATACCACTGAGCCTGTCTCTTGCACTTTAAATGTCTCTTGCACTTTAAATGTAAAGTAGAATCCCTGTCCAAATGTCTGGAGACGGTGAGTGGCTGGATGGGGAGGAATAAGCTGAAGCTGAACCCTGACAAGACCGAGGTACTTTTGGTGGGAGACAAGAGGAGGCTGGGGGATGTTGACCTGGTGTTGAAGGGGGTACGGCTACCCTTGAAAGAACAGGTCCGCAGCCTGGGGGTCATTTTGGACTCCCAGCTGTCCATGGAGGCTCAGGTGTCAGCTGTGAGCCGGACAGCGCTGTATCAACTCCATCTGATACGGCGGCTGCGCCCCTTCCTTCCCGACCATCTGCTCCCATCGGTAGTACATGCACTGGTCTCCTCTCGTTTAGACTACTGTAATGCACTCTACGTGGGGTTACCCTTGAAGACGGTTCGGAAGCTGCAGCTGGTACAGAACGCGGCGGCTCGCCTGATTAAAGGCAGCCGCCGGCGAGATCACATCACTCCAGTGCTGAAGGAGTTGCACTGGTTACCAGTTGTTTTCCGGGCCAAATTCAAGGTGTTGGTTTTGACCTTTAAAACCCTATATGGTTCCGGCCCAGCCTATCTTAAGGAGCGCCTCCAGCAACACCAGACAGGCCGCTTAACAAGATCAGCCTCGGATGGCCTTCTCTCTGTCCCATCAGCCAGGACAGCTAGACTGGTGGGGACGGGGGAGAGGGCCTTTTCTGTGGTGGCCCCCACTCTGTGGAACTCCCTCCCTAGGGAACTCTGTCATGCCCCCTCTTTAATGAGCTTCCGTCGTGCATTAAAAACGCTGTTGTTCAGGCAGGCGTTTGGGGTGGGTTAGGGTATTTTAGAAAATGTTTTTATTGTAGAATGTTATTGATTTAAACTGTTTTTATTGTGTGTTGTACATCGCCCAGAGTGGCTGGGTGACCAGCCAGATGGGCGATTAATAAATTTAATAAATAACAACAACAATAATAATAATAATAATAATGTCTCTGTGAAAGGCTACCTAGCCATAAGGATGCACAAATTTTGTTAAATCCATTCCGCCTGTGTTTTGTGGATTGTCAGGTGCCTTTTTTAATTCAAATACCATCAAATCTCTGAGTTATACCAGATCTCTGGCTGAGATCATAGAGATCATAGAATCATAGGGTGGGAAGGGGCCTGTAAGACCATCGAGTCCAACCCCCTGCTCAGTGCAGGAAGCCTGATTCCCAGGCGGAATCCCATCCAAGTACTAACCAGGGCTGACCCTGCTTAGCTTCTGAGATCAGATGAGATCAGGCGCATCTAGCAGAATTTCATTCTACTTGTGCCAATGTGCAAGTGTGCATGAGTGCTAATGTACCCTTGCACAAATGCACTAATTTGCATTAAACTGCAAATTAGCACAAATCCCCCTTCCAAGTGAAAAGCCACTCCACAAGTCCACAGAATCCATGTGACTCAGAACAAGCCATTCTGACTTCCCTATCTAGCCACAATGTGAGAGGCATTAAACCAGCAAGATGGGATTAAAACACTTGTCTCTGTGGTGTCCCAGCACCTGCTAACCACACAGTGATGTGTGAGGAGCAGAAGGGCCTAGATCCCTGGGTAACAGTCACTATTAAAATCTTAATCACATTTGATCCCTGGAGCAGTGATCAGCAAGCATGTGAAACATATGCCACACCGTGTCCCGATGTGATGTGCCAGTAAGGATTTTAAAGAGAAGAGTGTCACGCGACCGAGGATTTTTGGAACCAACTTGACAACTGCATCAAATGTATCAGAGTATTTAGAATGTTGGGGGCAAGTCTTACTAGAAGTGGCATCTTAAGCCCATCTCATTTGTAGGAAGTACACCAGCAGGACACCCAACGGCAGAGCTGGCCATCATACAATAGGGGAGATTATAATGAGCATCACTGGAATAGAAAAGGAGCAGAGAGCCCCAGCAGTAGAGGAGGATGTAAACCTTGGGGGATATGATGCAATTCGTACAAGTTGCCAGAGACAGTATGTGGGAGAGAAACCATGGCAGTTGCTATGAATTAGTGGGCTATTAAAATACACATACACACCAACCCATCAACAGCAACATACTCAGTTTTCCTGTCATGCTGTGAAGTTTGGATATCAAGCAGGAAATGGGTCATTTTATGGGGGGGAGCTGTAACGGGGTGGTGGGGATGCATTGATTGATGCAAAGGAGAGCTGCCTATCTCACAGAAACACATTGAAACTGCTGTCATTGTTAAAGTGGAAACGCTGTTTGCATCCCAAACTCCAGATACACTAAGGCTGCATTCCCATACACACTTACCTAGGAGGAAGTGTCATTAAAGTCAGTGGGACTCACTTCCGAGTAGACATGTAGGGGATTGCACTATAAATGTTCAGACACACAGTTGTCCAATTGCTTCTGTGCAAGGGGAGCTCAGATTGTTTTTGTTATGATGGTGGTGGTGGTGTGTGTGTGTGTGTGTGTGTCAGAGCCTGTAATGAGGTGTGGGTGAAAAAATGACTCACCTCTAATCTGGCAGCAAGATGGAACAATCAGAGAATCACTTAGTTGTGCTGGAGCTCTGTGATGCATTGAACTCACCAGGTGGACAGGGATTGTTTTCAGCTGTGTATTTTGGCATTCAGTCAGAAGCATTTGTTTAGGGATGTCAGAGAATTCCACCATGGATCTCAGTGAGGCCAAATGCCAGTGCATTCGGCCCCCCGAAATCCGTGGCGGAATGAAGGCCCCCGCCCCACCACCCCGCAAAAGGCGCACAAAACGGAGCACTTACCTGGTGCCATTCACGCTGCTTTGCGAATGGTGGCCGCGTCTGCAGCCGCCATTCGCTTCCCCATTTAGGCCGTGATAGGCTACATAACTACCTATCACGGCTAATGCAGGGATGCCATTTGCATCCCTGCGGAGGCCGTGATAGGCTATGTAAGTATTTACGTAGCCTATCACGGCAAAAAAAAGGGAACGCAAATGGCAGCTGCTGTAGCCGCTGCCATTTCTGTTCCTGTTTTTTTGCCATGATAGGCTACATAAATATTTACATAGCCTATCATGGTAAAAAAAACAGGGGCTCAAATGGCGTAGCGGCCGCCATTTATGCCTCTGTCTTTCGCCGTGATAGGCTACGTAAATATTTACATAGCCTATCATGGCCAAAAACATGAATGCAAATGGCGGCCACCGTAGCCACCCCCATTTGCGTCAGCAGGCTCCAGACGCCTGCGAATGCACCCAGCTGGTGGCTCCGCAGAGTTGCCGTGGAGCGGAGCCAGCCGGGTTAGGATTTCAGGGGGAGGTGCAGAGCACCTCCCCCCCACCGCAAATCACCCCTGCAAAAAGGTAAGTGACTTTTGTACATCCCTACGATTTGTTCCAGGCCCGGAGAATGGTCTGAGAAAACATGGTGTACAGCTGTCTCTGCAATCCAACAAATTGATGTGCACTCTGATGAGAGACCACCTGGGACTCTCATGAGCACCACATTAACCCCGTTGGAGGTAGAGCAGGATACAAATGTATGTCTCAGCATAACATTGAGGGTTTCTTTCTTTCTTTCTTTCTTTCTTTCTTTCTTTCTTTCTCCTACCTCTTTCTTCCCTCCTCTTTCTTTCTATCCCTCCTTTTTCCTACCTCTTTCTTTCCCTCCCTCTTCTCTCTCTCTCTCTCTCTTTCTCTTTCTCTCCACCTTCCTACCTCTTTCCCTTTCTTTCTTTCTTTCTTTCTTTCCCTACCTCTTCCTTCCTTCCTTCAAAACATATTAGATACCTTCCTGCTAAAAAGCACAATAATTACTCAAGCAATGAATTATAACCATAACTCATCAATAAAATGCAATTGAAAAGAATCAGAATGTGAAGAAAGGGCTCACCTATACTGACTGGCTAAGGAGGATTATCTGGGAAAAGCAGGATTGGGATAGAGGGTGGGGTGAAGGCAACCCTGGAAATACCACTTTCTTTTCTAGGGTTATACTGTATGTTTTATTTATTTCCTTAGAACATTCCATCTCACCTTTCCTTAAAGAAAAAGTGGTTTAACAAAAGTTTTTTTTTTTAAACCATGTATGGTAAAACAAAAATAACAACAGACAAAAATATAAATATGAGAAAAATCCAAAGCATCCAAAGCATCTCTGTTACAAGGAAAGAAAACCAACCAAGCAGGTTATAGTGAAGCCACAAAAAATGAATGCCTTCCTACAGTAAGGTCTTCACACTACAGTGAAAGACCACCAAGGAATGGGTGAAGTTAACATCCCCTCGCAGGGAAATTGAAAGGACATAAGAGTCCTGCTGGATCAGGCCAAAGGTCTGTCTAGTCCAGGCTCCTGCTTCCCACAGTGGCCAATAAGATGCCTATGGCTGGTCTCTCTCTGAATACTGGATCAAGGGCTTCCCTTGCCAAGATGGTTGAGCTGCTGAGATGATAGAGCCCCTTCTTCACACTCCATTATATTTGAAGACTTAAGCCTTACAACTTATTAAAAGGAAGGCAGAGGGACTATGTTGTCATCTACAAATGAAACTACCATACCAGACAGAGCTCTCTGACGAAAGCAATCCTTTGTTTGTTCATTAAAACAAATAAATCTAGGCCAGCTTTTGGAAAGTTGGTTCCAAGCAGAACTGCCACCAAAGAAGCCCTCTCTGGATGGAACCACACAAGCTTTTGCTTCCAACAAGCCTGGGCCCTGGAGCAAGGACCTTCCTGTTGACCTTAAATGTAAGGGGATGTACATACAGTTTATCAGTCCCAGATGTTGTCCTGCCTGTTAAAAACTTCCAGACCAGCAAAAACAACACACACACACTGTGTAGGAGGTGTGTTTAGGATAGGGATGTCAGAGAATTTCTCCACGAATCTCGGGGAGGCCGAATGCCAGCGCATTCTGCCCCCCGAAATTCGTGGAGAAATGGTCTGCCATCTCCCGCCACCCCGCCAGGATGGGACTTACGTTGCTCGAATGTCCCTGGCGGCGGCAGCTTCGGCGGCGGTTCGGCGGCGGTGGCGGCAGCGGCTGGTCTTCCGACCGGCCGCCACCGCCACTATTTCCAAGTAAAAAAAAAAACACACACACAAATGTGATAGGCTACGTAAAGATTTACGTAGCCTATCACGGCTAGATTTTTAAAAAACACCGTGATAGGCTACGTAAATGTTTATGTAGCCTATCACGGCTGACTTTAAAAAAAAAAAAAAGCGCATACGCAAATTTGCGTTCCTTATTTTGGCACGTGTAGTCTACGTAAACATTTACATAGACTACGGTGAAAATAAGGGGAACGCAAATAGCGTTGCCCTTATTTTCACCGTAGTCTACGTAAATGTTTACGTAGACTACACGTGCCAAAATAAGGAACGCAAATTTGCGTATGCGCTTTTTTTTTTTTTTCAGCCGTGATAGGCTACATAAACATTTACGTAGCCTATCACGGCTGACTGCAGGGACGCAAACGGCGACGGCTACAGCCACCGCCATTTGCATCCCGGCAGGATACGAGGTTTCGCGGCTGGAGGGATGGGGCGCCTCCCCCCCGGCCAGAGTTTTGGGGGGAGGGGAGGGGCAGAGCGCCTCCCCCCCACCGCGAAGCAAGCTTCGGGATCAGGTAAGTGACTTTCATCCATCCCTAGTTTAGGAATGTACTATCAAAATACCCAAACACAATCAGGTTCCCA
The DNA here is from genome assembly GCF_057233095.1 of Heloderma suspectum. NCBI lineage: Eukaryota > Metazoa > Chordata > Lepidosauria > Squamata > Helodermatidae > Heloderma > Heloderma suspectum. The sequence continues at coordinate 13,010,049 of NC_139469.1, read as the reverse complement.
TTTCCCAAATAGAATGTAGATCTGCTATCATCATCATCATCATCATGTGGTGGTGGTGGAGGAGGAGGAGTAGGATAGAATGTTAGAGTTGGAAGGGACCTTGGAGGTCATCCTCACTCAGTACAGGAATCTTGCAACTACATCATCCCTGGCAGATGTCCAACCTCTGCTTAAAAATCTCCAGTAAAGGAAAGTTCACCACTTCCAAGGTAGCTGTTCCACTCCTAACAGCTTGTACTGTTAGGAACTTTCTCCTGATGTCCAGCCAAAATCTGCTTCCTTGCAATTTCTACCATTCACTCTAGTCCTGCTCTCTGGAGCAACAGAAAACAAGTCTGCTTGAAGTGCTTCAGATATTTGTAGAGAGCTAACATCTTCTGTTTCCCAGGCTCAACGTACATAGCTATTTCAATCTTTCCTCATAGGACTTGGTTTCTGAGTGCTTTGCCATCCTTGTCACACTCCTTTGGACAGGCTCCAGTTTGTCAATCTCCAGTAACACTGGATACCGCCGAGAAATATTTCACAGAACTTTAGGGCTGGGGTGTTAAACCTCTTTCAACCCGAGCGCCAAATCCAATTTTGGAGAAGCTCTTGGCGGGTGCATTTCAGTGGTGGACGGAGCCAAGGCAAAAGGATTGGGGGCAAAAATACCAGCATATTTTAGCTTAAATCTGTTATAGCTTTAAAAAGTAGGCCTTAGGAGTAGCATGTCATGGGGGGTGGGGGACCACACAAAAGCCAGGAAACCAACAAATCATCAATAGTAGGGATGTTGGAGAAATCCTCAATGGATTCAAATGGTTCAGATTTCTATAAATTCAACCTATGGATTCCACAGTGGACTGGCATTTTCCGAGTTGCACAGATTCCATGGACTTGTGGATTGGGTTTTTTTGTGTGGGGTTTTGTTTTGTTTTACTCTTGGGGGGGAGATTCGCACAAATGCACATTTGCAAACAGAAAGGACATTATCATACACCCCTAAAAATTCTGATTTTGTCAATAAGCAGATGACAGAACAAAAGCTGCCTGGCAATCTGCAAAAGGCGGACAGAATTAATTTAACAAAATCCACACATCACTAGTTGGGGGAAAGGGAGTGAGGCCTTGGGAAAGGGGCATGGCCATGTAGAGATTCCCGGAGGGCCAGATTGGGACCCCAAGTGGGCCACATTTGGCCCACAGGCCTGTGGTTCCACAACCCTGCTTCAGAGCATCCAAAGTGATTCACATGCATAATCTAATTTAGTAAGGAATGAATGAGAAGGCTGATCCTCCCTTTAGCAAATACATAATACAGTTAACTTTAAAAAAAGGATGGCTCCCTTACATGTTTCCAAGGGGCATGTGCACTCCATTGTTAATATGTATTTTCTGCATGTGGAACAGCCTAAAGTGATGCAGTTGCCAGAGGACAGGTGTTGACATCACAGCACCCAACACAATGATTGGCACTAATTGTGAGAGCACTTGGCAGTTTTCAGCAAAGTGGCTAAACAGGGACTGATTTGGGAGACTTCCAGAAAAAATCCCTCAAGGTCAGGATGGGCAAAGATAGGTAAGGTGATCCAGGCAAGCTCGTATTGATGCCATCCATACAGATGCTTCTTGTGTGTGCATTGTTAATCAAGATGATACTGAATTCTGTGTTGAGTGGAAAAGCTTTGGTACAATACATAGCTGAAATCTTGTGACCCAGCCATGCAGACCTTTCTGATGATACTCAACTGCCCAGGGGATCTGAAAACCTCTGAATCCAGGAGCTCCAAGAAGAGGTGTGAAGGCTTAGGGTGGGGGGGTGGGGGATGGAAAAATTAAAGCAACAACAATAGTTCTTCCCATTTTTTTCCACCAAGGACTCCTCCCTCACCCTCCCAAATTGGAAGAATTGAACAATTTTGGATAATGAAGTATTTTTTTATAGAATGAGGATCTGTTTAAGACACGGTGTTGATATATTTCAGGTAGGGATGTGAAATCCACCCCATGTGTGTTTCATGGATTGTGCGGTGACATACATTCCAGCATCCATTAAAAAAAACAAAAAACACTTTTCATTATGCAGGAAAATACACAAATAATTCTGTAAGAGGGTTCGCAACAATTTGCGTTATTTAAATTGTCCCCGATCCCTTTCAACTTTTCCTCAGATATATTTTCCCATCTCCGCAGAGTACAACGTGTGTATTTTCCTACACATACATTTGAGTAAATTTCAGAAAAGTAAAAAACAAAAAAGAGATACGGAAGTCCTCAGACTCCGCATGGCCTGAGGAGGTTGGTCCTCAGCAGCTTCCGCAGATCAGCTTCTCAGAAATACAAACTCATTTTAGTCCATCTCAGATTTCTCCAGCAACTCTATACCAAGGTTTTACTCTACTAAAGACTACATAACAAGAAGACTTCTATATGAAGACTGGAGATGTAAAATGTCTGGAAAATGTTGAGGCATGGAGAAAAATTGTTTGTTTATTTTTAACAGGGATGGGGGAATCAGTAAGGTTCAAGAATGTTGAGATTCTCCTATTTCCAACTCTCTGCTTGGTTCGTGTCATTCCTGTTCCTGAACTAGGAGTGTACGGATTCCCCACTGCCCATTCCAATGGGGAATCCATGGGGGGGGAGGCGATCCATTCCTCCCCCCCAGAATCCTCCAAAGCGGCTCCACTCTGCGAGGATTCTGGGGGGGGGAATGGCTTGGGGGCCACTTAGCTTCCCTCCTGCAGGCCAGATCCATTTGCCTCCTCCCTGCTGATCGCCATGTCTTAAAAAAAAAAAAATGGTGATCGGCAGGATGTGCCCATAGACTTAGACACAACTAGAGACATGAATCTTGTGTCTAAGTCTATGTGTCCATAGGCTTAGATGCAAGATTCATGGCTCTATTTTGCATATACGTCTATGGGCACATCCTGCTGATGGCGTTTTTTTTTTTGCCCCCAAATTTATGGGCTGCTACTTGCAGATGCAAATGGAAAACCATAATCCCATTTGCAAATGCAATGATGTTCGCAAACATTTCCTCCCATTTACACTTAGCTTGTCTGTGTTCTGGAAGCTCACAGGTCACTTGCAGCTGACTGTCACTTGGGTGGGTTGTTAATAGCAGCAGTTAAATGCGAGTCAAATACCCTGTGCCTGAAAAAAATCTGTTTTCCCCTTCTTCCTATGAAATGCATTATATCAGTAAAAGCTAAAGTGTCTGCCTTGTTTCTGTAATTCTTGCAGTTTTATTCTGTCATGCTAAAGTCCTCATTAGAGTGGGGTGAATCCCCTCTACCACTTACATCAGCTGAGCTATTTCTCCCCAAAAGGAAATTAAATTGACGTTGCAATGGGTCTTGGGAAATGTACATTCTCCTTGGCCCTCTGGGGATGGGCCTTTTCATCCTGGTGAGCTACCAGTACATCAAGTGCTGGAAAAGAGGGAGAGTCTCTATTCTTCCCTCTCCCTGTAGCCAGATCAACACTCCACTGCTCCATCTGGGTGTTTAAAGTGAATGAGGGAGCATGTTTGATAGGGATGGAAGAACCAGCAATTTGCAAGCTCACCAAAATTCTCCAAAATGCAGTTTCACTTGCTCCTGATTTCATTTTTGATCTATTTGGGGGGCTCCTTCAATTTGGAAAAGTGTGCATCTAGAATGGGAAAATCCACATTTTTGTGTCTATTAAAGTGCACACTTGCCCCCACTGACTAAAACATGAAACCCATGACTGTCAACGCTGACTGGCAGCAGCTCTCCAGGGTGTCAGGCAGTTTTTCCAGCCCTACCTGGAGATGCCAGGGATTGAACCTGGGACCTTTTGCATGCAAAGCATGTGCTCTACCACTGAGCTATGGCTTCTCCCATCAGAGTGATGTTTGTACGAATTGCCCTCACTCTGACTTGACTTCATGATGTCATTGCATATCCAAACCTGATTGACCAGGTCTGTGGGTCCGTAGGCTTATACGCAAGATTCACGGCTCTATTTTGCGTATAAGTCTATGGGCACATCCTCCCAATCGCTTTTTTTTTTTTAAGACATGGCAATCGGCAGGAACAGGGAGGAGGCAAATGGCACTGGCTGGCAAGAAGCAGGCGAGTGCCATTCTGTCTCCAGTCCTCCGGGAGCGGAGAGGTAAGTGGTTCCAAAGAATCCGGTTCCAAAGAATCTGGCCTCATTTGAATCCGCAGCGGATTTCTCTGACATCCCTACACTTATCCCCCTTTTTTTTCTTAGCACAGCAGCACATAAGAGGAGGAAAATCCCATATCTAGTTCAGAAAGCACAGGGTTAAACTTGGACCTGAGATCAAATCCCAGCTCAGCCAAGGCATAATTCAGTAGCTGTGAGCAAATTACTGTCACTCAACTTCTTTCTTCTCTTGCCCTTAAAATGGAAATAGGACAAGCATTTACCCTTCTTCTGTACCTTAAGGATAAAGTGGGCTCTACATGAAAAGTGATAAGACTGCATAAAAAGGAAAGCCAGCGAATTGTCAGTGGGTTTGGAAGTGTGGGCTTTATTTGCAAACGGGTAAATCCACATTCTTTCTAGCTGTCTTGGAGACCCTGGGGAGTGCGATGCAGTAAAAAGATAACAATTGAAACTCCTTCAAAATGTGAGCCATTACAGGTGGCTGAGGATCACTAAAGAAGCCAAAAGCCCCACACAAAATTACACAAACATATTACCCATTTTAATTAGAGATCCACAGGTGAAGCTGCTCATTCGGTAATTCTACAAAGGTAATAAAACCCAGCAATTTTCTTTTCAATGATTTCCCGGGCTCTAAACTGTACAAGCAGCAAAGGAATGGGTATGACCTTAGATGGAACAGTAGCACCGATTATTGGAAGGAAATGACCCCGGAGAGCCGAAAGGAATTCTGAATGAATCCGACCTGCATAATTCACCAATTCCAGCAGGTCGTTGAACTGCGCTCCCTTCCACAGCATCTTTCTAGACTGTCAGCTCTCACTTATGCCACAGGGAGAATGCAATTTCCGATGATTGTCAGCACAAAAAGGTCAAGCCTGGCATTAAGGAACATGGCCATCTTCTTTATGGGGTGGTGAGTGCTGTATAAGTGGCATGTGGTTTTTGAAAATGCAAGTGGAAGCACTTACAAGGAGAGATGGCAGAGCCAGCAGGCCAGGCCAAGAGCGATGCTGAACACAGACTCTGGCTAAGGTTGCTGGACTTCAGCCCACGGGCCGGGTTTCCTGTTCACAACCCCAAAGGCGAACGCAAGCAGGAATGCAATTCTTGGGAACATTTTTCCATTCCCCGAACTTGCAATTGCAGCTGCGCAGTTAGGCAGGTACGCACTTCCCAAAATGAACACTTGTGCATGCGTGGACTTCTGCAAATGCCCCCCAAATCTGCATTTTCAGGCTTTAGCCTATGAGAGAAAATGTGCACTTTCAATTGTGAAAATTGTTACTTCTAAAAATGCATTTTTTCCCAGGTCAGGGGGGAGATGCTCGCATACAGGAATGTGAACAAGGTGCACTGAGCTTTTATGAGGCATTCCAAGAACCTAAGTGAGCTCAAGCATCACATGATCACCTATCCATAGTCAGGTTGCATCTACACATGATCCAAGCAGCCACCACCACCACATTTATTTTCATTTGGATATTGTTTGACTGAAAGTGAGAAAACAGAACAGGGGAGGAAGAGATGGAGACTTCACGGGGGGGGGGAATACATATATACATATGTGTGGTGTAGTGGCGAGAGTGTTGGACTGGGAGCTGGGAGATCCGGGTTCTAGTCCCCACTCAGCCATGGAAGCTCACTGGGTGACTTTGGGCCCGTCACAGACTCTCAGACCAGCCTACCTCACAGGGTTGTTGTTGTGAGGATAAAATGGAGAGGAGGAGGATTCTGTACGCCGCCTTGGGTTCCTTGGAGGAAAAAAGGCGGGATAAAAATGCAATCAATACATACATATCAGGGATGCAGAATCCAGCCTGCCTGGGGTTCCTCAAATGGCCACACCCCCTTCCCCTGGGCCCATCCCCTTTTTGTCAATCACCAATTGTCACTGCCCTAGCTTTTGTGAAGTTTGTTTCCCCAGTTCTAAATGGTTATCTCCTAGGGATGTTGGCAATCTGCAACAGAATCAAATGAGTTTGGGTTTCTATGAATCCGACCCATGTATTCCATAGCGGACCATCTATTCCCCAGTTGTGTGGATTCCAAGGACTTGTGGACCATTTTTCTACATTTCTGAAAAATTTAGCAAATTTGGTAATAGGAAAAATATGCATTTTAAAAAAAATGTCTGAAAATGTGCATTTTGCCATAGGCTAAAGTGTGAACATGCTCACTGGGGGGAGGGAATTCGTGCATTTGCGGGGGGGATTTGAGTACTTGTGCAAGTACAAATTTGTGCAAATTTGGAAACGCCAAATCCAATTCCTTGTCATGAATAAATCTGTGCATGTGGAGACGTCTGGCAACTCAGATTCAGACTCAGATTGGGAACAGCCAGAACAGGGGGAGGCACCCTCCCTAATGAGCTCAGATAAAGCAAGGCTGTCTTCCCAAGACCTTGACACACAGATAGCTCACCCCAAATGCCTCCACCTTTCCTCCACCATGGGTTCGGAAGAGGAGGAGGAGGAGGAGAGCAAGGGGCATGACTTGAGAGATTCTATGGTCTGTCACAGAGCAAAGTGGAAAAAGTTAGAGGAGGGGCCCAGATGCTCCACCAGGTTGGCCACACATGGAAGCCAACGTTGGAGGGAGCCACCCTAAGGGAGGGGCATCCCTGTGAAGCTAGGCTGGCTGAGAAGTTCTTGCCCAGAATGCTGGCAACTTCTCTAACTTCCACCTTGGCTCCTCTATCTATATTTGTAGATGTGTGGATTAGCTGTTTCATTGCAGTTTGAGAGTTTCCTAAAATCTGCATTTGCAAAGAAGCCAGTCGTTAACTAATAAAGTAGTGAGCCTGAAGCCTTGTTTCCTGGAGTGTGTCGATGGCTAAGGGGGAGGACGAAGGAATGTGACATCCCATTGATGAGCGGATGATCGAATAAAAGGTGCCTGATAATCTATGAAATGCAGACAGAACAGATTTTACACAATCTGGACATCCCTAGCCTATAAAATATGCTGTTGTGTTCGGTATTTTGTCCCTGCCCATTCTTGTTTCGCTCTACCCTCTTTTACAATCAGGCCCCACCCACCATTGGAATCTGGCCCCTGAAAGTGTCTCCAAAATGAAATTTGGCACTCAGGCTGAAAGGGGTTTTAACCCTTTATATATGGTTAAAAACATGAGAAGTGGATCCTATGTTTCACGCTGGGATTGAAGGTGTGTCCTGGGTCTGAAATGATGGAAGACCAACTGCCTTAGAAGTTGGGATGCTGGAGAATTCCTCTGCAGACTCAAAAGAGGATGGATTCCAAAGAATCCAACCTCCAGAGTCTGAGGTGGAGTGGCTGTATTTACCTCCAGGTCTGGAGGAGTTTCCGCCGGATGACTCTCCAGCCCCTATAAGACATGATACACTAATGGTAGCTGCCATTATTTTGTTTATTTATTACATTTATATCCTACCTCTTTTCCTGCTTAAGGAACTCAAGGCAGTGTATATAATCCTCCTCCTCTCCATTTTAGCCTCACAACAACAACCCTGTGAGGTAGGTTGGGCTGAGAGTCTGTGACTGGCCCAAAGTCACCCAGTGAGCTTCCATGGCCGAGTGGAGACTAGAACTCCCAGTCCAACACTCCAGCCACTATACCACAATGGCTGTCATTAGTTTATAACAGGGAAGTTACAGCTGTGAATGGTGTATCATATGCCATCAGCATCCGTAAAGCACTGACCTTGACCTAAATGCAGCCAGAAACAGCTGCAATTTAGGTCAAAGTCAGTTCTTTACAGCTGCAAATAGTGTACGATATGCCATTTATGGTTGTATTTCTCCCGTGATAAGCTAATGGTGGCTGTCATTAGCGTATCACGTCTTATAGGGAGCCGGAGAGCAGCTCCACCAACTCCAGTGGAGGTGGCTGGGCTCCAGAGGATTCCACAGGGCCCTGAGCAGCCTGAATTGCCCCTCCATGGGCTCCCCTACCGCACCGGACAGTGTGGGGGTTCTAAATCCCTACTTAGAACATGTCCCAGAATACTTTGCCATGTGTACTGGTTCTGGGGCAGAAATGCAAGGCTTCTTAAGCCAGGTCCTGATGGATAATATGCTCCACAGGATAAGGAAGTTAAAAATCCACTGCTCTAATCTAATGAGAGCCAAGCTATCCCTAGTACCGACCTGCGTATTATGATGCACCAATAAAATGTGTGCTTGAACTTAAATAGGTCTAGCTCTAGAGAGCTGAGGTCCCCAGGTATTTGTTAGGGCCCCAGCTAATGTCTCTGTGGCCTGACAGTACTGCCACAAACCCACCTCGAAGCACCGAAGAAGCTGCTCAATATGAAGGTTCTCTTTGATGGTTAGGTCTATAATTCCCTCTGTTTCCAATGCTCAGGATGTGAGTGTCATTAATGTAGCCAAAACAGCACAACCCATACTCATTGACTACTGTGTGGTGGTGGTGGTGGTGGGGACACACCAACAATTGGCTTTTGGAATGGGGAGGAGGAATTGGAAACCTGAACGGCAGCATTCCACACTGCAACATGTTGCTGCAGCCCCCCTCTGATCTACAGCTGGCAGGCACAGGAGTTAAATGGAACTTCAGTGTTCAGAGGCAGTGTGCCACCTAATACTAGTGGTGGGGGTGGGGGGGGGTGGGGGGGGGAGTACAAGAGCATGGCAAGGATTATTGATTGAGTTGATTTGATTTATATTCCGCTGTATCCCATGGGTCCAAAGCCGCTTACAGGATTTTTTATAGACGTTGGTAGTCCTGTCCTGTCCCTACAGCAGGGGTGTTGAACCTCAGGCCTATGTGCCAAATACGGCCCACCTGGGCTTCCCCAGAGAGCCTACAGTCTTTCCCTGGCCCCTCCCCTTTTCCCCTGACTGCCAATCCTTTGGTGGTTCCCCTGCTTTTCACTATTTTTGTTACCCCACCACCACCACCACCACCACCACCACTCTAAAATATTAGAATGCCTCTCCTAAGGCTTAGTTTCTGGCAGTAAGAGCTTCAAGCTAAAATATGGAGGTGTTTGGGGCATTTTGGTCCCACCCCTTTTACCATCCTTCCCATCCATTGCTGCAATGCAGCCCCCGAGAGCTTCTCTGAAATTGAATTCAGCCCTGGGCTGCAGAGAACACTGCCAGAAGCTCACGGTCTCAAGCAGCCTTCCCCAACCAGATCCTTTGAGATGTTTTGGACTACAACTCCCATCAGGCCCAGCCAGCATGGCTAACAATTGTGGATTATGGGGTTGTAGTCTAAAACCTCTGGAGAGTGCCAGTTTGCCTACCCCTCTTCTGGAATATTGCCGTCATGCCCTGACAGTGAGTTTCGGAGAAACAACTGAGTGTCCACTGACTCTGGAATAGATGATCCAGCAGGACCGATCCTCCTTATGGTCCTAAGGTCAGAAGCAGCATAAGAATTCTACTTGCCCATGCCTCAACTCTTCCAGCCAAGTCCAGGAGACTCAGAGGGGGATGCTACGCCTGACCCCATAGCAAGCACCAAGCCTAAAAGTAATAAAGTTAGGGGCGACTGAAGCTGTTGGAATGGTAACATTGGAACGGACTTATCCCCAGCACTGATTTCACTCTGATTAACCACTTGGCTGCATTTCGGAGGACTCTCTTTCTAATCACACGGCTTTGTTTTGCTCCACTAAACCTCTCTCCAGTTGGAATAGATGTTAGTTAGAGAAGAAATTGAAAAATGAGCTTGGTGACCTATCAGAGGTGGATGATTAATTGTTGGGAGATTGCAGTCATGATTACTGAGCTTTACGTCTCAGGTGACGCTAATTAGGTTTCTCACTCTTCTGCATGTCTACGTGATGCCGGAAGCAAGCATCCCCCCCCCCAACAGTTTCGGTTGGGCTGCAGAGAACACTGCCTGTGTTTATTATGAACACCTGAGTGGTGTTTAATTAGCCTCAGTCTTTAAAAGAAGAAGAAGAAAAAGCACCATCAGTAATCAAGCAACACAGAACCGTACATATCCAAACGGCAGTATTAGCTACGGTTCAGATTTGCAGTCAGGGAACCAGAGTGGGTGGATTCGAGGAGCTCTTTGCGTTGCTATGGAGATGTCATTCTACCTGTAACCCAGCCAAATCCAATTACTAATAGGGGTGTTTTTCGGGTCTGCCTGAATCAATACAGGACCGGGATCCTGTTAGGGATGCACAGATTTTGTTAAATCCATTCTGTCTGTGTTTTGCAAATTGTCGGGCATCTTTTGTTCCAATTCTGGTCATTGACGGAATTGGGGGTTTCTTTACAGATGTACAAGAGTTTCATCCCATGTGTGCTGATGCACATTAACGCTGATTCACACTTGTACTGATGTCCATTAGAGGAAGTGAACACTAGCACGAGTGCGAATCTGCGCAAATGTGCCCCCGAAATAAAAATCTGTTGCTACTCAGAAAAAGCCAGTTTACGGCAGAATTGGCAGGTCAGATTCATAGAAATCGGAACTCATTTGAATCTGACATGCCTAGATTCTGTGCATCTGTGATCCTGAGATCCTTTCTCACAGAAGTTTCTGGGAGGTGAACATCCATCCATCAAAGTAATGAGTCTAGAGAGAAGTTAGTAGGCACACAAGGCTGTTAAAGTCTTAAAGCTAAGCAGATTCTAGACTAGTTGGTTCCCTATATCAGGGGCATAGGTCCAACATTTCTGATGCTGGGAAATGTGAAATAAAATTATGATGATAATAATAATGATAACAGTACACCATAATATATAAGGTATTTTTAAATGCTAGCATGCTTAAATGAAGATCTACTCTCTATCGTTGGTTTAATTCTGTTTTAGATTTTATTTTAATGTTGGTGGGGGGGGTTATGTTATGGATTTCATTTTTTACTTGCATGTCTCCCAAATAACTTCTGTTTGGGGGTGATATGTTAATGCTATAAGTGTGTGTGTGTGTGTGTGTGTGTATGTGTGTGTGTGTGTGTTTAAAAGATGTCTTACAGCACAATCCTTTGCATGTTTAGACAGAAAAAAGTCCTACAACTCCCAGCATCCCCCAGCCATCCAAACTGGCTAAGGAATGCTGGGAGTTGTACGACTTTTTTTCTGTCTAAACATGCTTAGGATTGTGCCCTTAAATGATTTAAATTAAATTTCAATCTATGCAAAACCTGAAGGATTCTATGTAATATGGTACCAATTACTGAGGGACCATTCATTCCAGACCCAAGCATCTGTTCCCCCCACCCCCACTCCGCCATGCACCAGATCATTTTAAGAACCCCCTGCCCCTCCTGATTTTTATTTTATTTCTTAAGATATATTTTTAAAAGAAATGACATTTTAAAATTGCTAAGCTGGCTTGCTGCAAAGTGAAGTCTTGCCCTCCGGTGCCATATTTATTTGGGTTCAAAGGAGTCGGTTTGTGTCTGGAGCTCAGAGACCACCTCTGCCTTGTACTTCGGTTCTTCAGCAAGTTACTTTTCTTTTACTCTGACCAATTTGGCTCCTTGTGTTCTGTGACTGGCCATGCCCACCGTGGCAGCCATTTTATGCATGGGCAAGGTGCCCTGACACCAGGCATTTTGTGGCATTGCCCACCACACTCCAAATATGCCCACCAACTCAAAAGGGTTAGGGACCCATGTTGTACCCTATATATCCTAACTTGGTTGTGTTTCATAAACTTTTTTCTTTTCTTCTTTTTTCAGGGAAGTATATTTTGCCTGTTTCCACTGCATACTGAAAAATTCAATATAACAAGTAAAGTTATTAAAAGAATACAGCTGCAGTCCTACAGCCCATCGGACCTCTGGTAGACTGTAGAATGCTGACCTCCAATAGGATGTAGGATGTTGCAGAAATGGTACTGAGAAATACTGAGGATCCCCAAGTAGAAAGCTCTGCTGCCATAGATGTGCTGCCAGGGTTGCTGACAGTGTGTCAGGAGCACCCTAGCTGCCTCTTGTGGTCCCTTCCAATAACCAACTCAGGACACAGATGACGAGGATTCTTTCCAAGGCTTTATTCCTTTTATTACTTTATGACTCTTTCAGATGCTAATCACTAGTGACTAAGCAAGGAACAGCACTGGGGAAAGATAGCAGAGTAGCCTAAGCTCCAGGTAAGGCAGTTGGTCCCCGTTTGAAGGAGAGCCACGGGAAGACCCTGAACTTATGGGCTATGGAGAGATCCTCCCTCTTTCCTTTGGGTCCTCGGGACGCGACCATTGTTTGCATGCCAAATGAACAGAACACCTCCTTTCAGCACCCTCCATCTGTTGTCACTCCCTGCGTCTGCACCGAGCATCTAGCAAGCCCCCCTCCAGCTCTCTCTCACTGCCAGGTTCACTATCTCTCCCAGGAATGCTGGCAGGAGGAATCTCTTCCAGCTGCTGTGCTTGTGAGAGATGAGCGAGCTCCTCTCCCACGGATTGCTGTTCCTCCTCAGAATCAGAACTGCTCTGGGGCTCTATGGGCTCAGTTTCCACCCTGACACAGTGGGGTGGGCAGGGAGAAAGGGGCAGAGAAGGGAAGGCCTCACATACACAGGATCAAAAGACCCCGTGTTACCCTAAGATACCTCCCACAAAGGAAATAAAACAGGACAGCCTTGGAGCTGGTGTAACCTACTGGTATTTATTTATTTATTTATTTATTTATTAAATTTATTAATCGCCCATCTGACTGGTCACCCAGCCACTCTGGGCGATGTACAACCCCCAGAAAACAATTTAAAACAATAAAATTTTACCATAATTTTTTTTTAAAAAAATACCCTAACCCACCCCAAATGCCTGCCTGAACAACCACGTTTTTAATGCACGATGGAAGCTCATTAAAGAGGGGGCATGACGGAGTTCCCTAGGGAAGGAGTTCCACACAGTGGGGGCCACCACAGAGAAGGCCCTCTCCCTCGTCCCCACCAGTCTAGCTGTCCTGGCTGATGGGACAGAGAGAAGGCCATCCGAGGCTGATCTTGTTAAGCCGCCTGTCTGGTGTTGCTGGAGGCGCTCCTTAAGATAGGCTGGGCTGGAACCATATAGGGTTTTAAAGGTCAAAACCAACACCTTGAATTTGGCCCGGAAAACAACTGGTAACCAGTGCAACTCCTTCAGCACTGGAGTGATGTGATCTCGCCGGCGGCTGCCTTTAATCAGGCGAGCCGCCGCGTTCTGTACCAGCTGCAGCTTCCGAACCGTCTTCAAGGGTAACCCCACGTAGAGCGCATTACAGTAGTCTAAACGAGAGGAGACCAGTGCATGTACTACCGATGGGAGCAGATGGTCGGGAAGGAAGGGGCGCAGCCGCCGTATCAGATGGAGTTGATACAGCGCTGTCCGGCTCACAGCTGACACCTGAGCCTCCATGGACAGCTGGGAGTCCAAAATGACCCCCAGGCTGCGGACCTGGTCTTTCAAGGGTAGCCGTACCCCATTCAACACCAGGTCAACATCCCCCAGCCTCCTCTTGTCTCCCACCAAAAGTACCTCGGTCTTGTCAGGGTTGAGCTTCAGCTTATTCCTCCCCATCCAGCCACTCACCATCTCCAGACATTTGGAGACAGGGATTCTACGGCCAACCTTGGTGAAGATTTGAATGAGAGGTAGAGCTGTGTGTCATCCGCATATTGATGACACTGCACCCCAAACCTCCTGATGATAGCCCCCAGTGGCTTCACATAGATGTTAAATAGCATCGGGGAGAGGATGGAACCCTGTGGCACCCCACAAGTAAGTGGCCACGGGTCTGAAACCTCCTCTCCCAGTGCTACCCTCTGGTACCTGCCGGAGAGGTAGGACCGGAACCACCGCAATACAGTGTCTCCAATGCCCAACCCCTCCAGGCGGTCCAGGAGGATACCGTGGTCAACGGTATCAAAAGCCGCTGAGAGGTCGAGGAGAACAAGGAAGGAGCATTCACCTCTATCCAGAGCCCTCCTCATATCATCCACCAAGGCGACCAAGGCCGTTTCTGTCCCATGCCCAGGCCTGAAGCCCGACTGAAATGGGTCTAGATAATCAGTTTCTTCCATGTGTGACTTCAACTGCACCGCCACCACCCGCTCAATCACCTTGCCCAAAAATGGCAGATTTGAGACTGGGCGAAAGTTGTTCAGAACTTGAGGATCCAAGGAGGGCTTCTTTAAGAGCGGTCTTATCACTGCCTCCTTGAGGGCTGATGGCATCACTCCCTCCTCAAGGGAGGCGTTCACCACCACCCTGATCCCTTCACCCAGTCTCTCTCTGCAGCTCATAATGAGCCAAGATGGGCAAGGATCAAGTAAGCAGGTGGTCGACCTTACAGATGAAAGCACCTTGTCCACTTCATCAGGAGGAAGAAGCTGGAACCGATCCCACAAAACCGGTTTGCCACAGGCCGCCTCTTGCTCACTAACTGTATCCACAGTGTGCAGAGTAACACACCTAATCTGATCAATTTTATCTGCATAGTGCCTTGCCAAAGCCTCACAGGAGGCCTTAGAATGCTCCAGTGGTTCCGGAGCCACAGGACCGACCAGGCTCCGGACCACTTGGAACAGCCTCCTGGGGCAGCACTCTGCAGACGCGATGGAGGCAACATGGTATATTTTTCTTGAAGAATTCTGAGGGAATATTCCTGCACATGCTCAATAAAGGAGTGATATAGGGAGTGGCCACCATTTTAGGCAGTTACCAAAATGGCAGCGAAGAAGAAACATGTTTTCTTCTCCCTGTAAGACCTTGAACCTTTGAGACAGGTTGGTAGGGAGGTTTTCTTTTGAATTTTTTAAAAAGAGTTATGATTCTTTTTTCAAACACTATGAGTTCCTTGTTTGTTTATGTTCTTTTATATTGTATAAAGGGTTGTTTAACAAAGTTCCTGTGTTTCTGGATCCTGATCCATATTGAGAAGATTGCTGCAGAGCTGGAGGGAATTGAGTAGAGACTGTTTTCCTTCTTCAGCCAGGAGGAAAAATTAAGCTTCAGAGGGAAGTTTAATTATATTTTTGTCATGGACTCCAGCTGAAAAAAAATAACATTCGGAGGGCTGTGCTCTGTTTTATTGTTTTGATGGGTTATGCATGTAAAATTATGTGTGCATTATTATTGTTTTAATTAAGATATTAAAAATATATGTTAATTATCCCTGTACAAAGCCTTTGTTGTGAGTCCCTTTAGAGACCTTGAAGAAAAGTGTTACACTGGCATACTCAATTCCCCTCCCATTGGTCTCAATATGAACATATTAAAAAACAACAACAACACCTGGAAACAGAGGACGGGTAAAAGGGAGAATCAATCAACACCCAGTTTCTATCCCAGCAGTCATAGTTCAGAGAAATGGAAGCCAGGGCTAAGGTTTGCTTCATACTAAGCAATAAAGTGAAATTAAGGATTAAGGAAAACTGTCACCACCGGTAGCCATTCCTGTAGGCTGTACTGAGGGAGAGGGGAAGTGGAGCCATTCCTCCAGCCCTGCTCAAAGACTCCCCCCCTTCCCTCCTCATTCCTCACCCCCCCTTCTGTGTGGTGTCTTTTTAGACTGTAAACCTGTGTGCAGGGAATGTTTTGTTTTACAGATTATACGTAAACTGCTCTGGGAGGCTTTTTGGCTGGGGAGAAGGATAAAAATACTGGAAATAAATTAAATACATACATCCCAGGACCTTTATTGGTGGTAGGGCATGACTCATGGCTGGTAAACTGTATTCAGGGTGATAAACCACAATCTGAGTTTGAGTAGTCCTGAGTAGGGATGTACGGACTGTGTAAAATCCACTCTGTCTGTGCTTCATGGATTGTCAGGAGCCTTTTGTTCTGTCGTCCACTCACGGACAGACAGATATGATTTTTTTTTTCTGTTATGTGGAAAAATATGCAAGTAAGAGGGTTCACAACAATTTACATAGTTTACTTTAGCACATCACATCTAATGTATTGTCCCCCATTCTGTTCAACTTTTTCTCAGCAGAAATGTGTGCATTTTCCTACAAATAAATGTGTAAATTTCAAGAAAATAAAAAAAACAAAACATCTGAATGTCCACAGACTCTGCACGGCCTGAGGGGGTCGCTCCGCGGTGGATTACACAGGTCGGATTCTTAGAAATCCAAGCTCATTTTAGTCTGTCTCAAATTTCTCCAGCATCCCTAGTCCTGAACTGGGCCAAAATTGGCCTGCTTTGACTAACGTATGCTTAAATAGGGGGGGAAATTAGTCCTTTTTGTGAAAGGCCTCTCAGTTTACTTTCTGCTGGACTGTTTCTACTTAACTCAGGAGAAGGAGTTGGTAGCAGGGAGTGGTGGGAAGACTAAAAAGTTGGCTTCTCTTGCCAAGGAAGTTAAATATCAAGTCACAGTTAGAAAGCAGTACTCAAGACTGAATATCTAGAAAAATTCTGGCAGGCTTGACAAGACTGAAGCGATACAGGGAAATGTCACCAGACACTATCAAGTCTTGTTGGGCCTGATGCTTTTGTGGGGGAACTCTGCCAAAAAAAGTGTAGTAAACAGCTCCAGATTCATAAATGTCACCAAGGCAAGAAGGCTGTAAATGAGTTCTAAAGATGTAATGTAGAAATAGCTGAAAGCTGATTTGGAGACAGTAGGAGGCCCATCGCTACATCTTGTGGTAGTGAATTCCATAGTTTAACTATGCACTGTTAGAACATCATATGGCTTCTTAATTGTATTTTTCCCAGGATAAACATAACCCCAAGTCCTTCAATCTTTCCTCATAGGAATTGGTTTCTTGGCCTCTTGCTGTCTTCATTGCCCTCCTCTGGACATGTTCTGCAGTCTAGAAAAGAATCTTTATGTAGTCATAGTATGAGACCCTCAAGGCAGTTATGGAGGTTTGAGGCCTACAGAAGCAAAGGGGGAAAGGTCACGCTTAGAGGCCTGGAGTTTTCTGTTAGGAGGGGGTAACCTTGAGAGGAGTAGTTTAATTTAACCAGTTTAGTGTCAGAGTATATGAAGAGAGGGGGAGAGCCAGTAAGGTCAGAAAGACCAGGCTGCAGCCAGAACAAGAGCAAGAGTGAAATAGCCAGAGCCTAAAGTGAGGGCAGAGTCTGAAGAGTGAGCAGGAAGAAGCAGCCTAGAAAAGTCTAGAGACAGCTAGGGTAAACAGACTTGCGTTTTGGAAATTTTATTTTCTTTTAATGCCTTTGTATCACTCAGCTCTATTGTGTAAATACCTTTAGTTGTAACTGCTTTGCTTTGGATCTACTAGTAAACTGTTGTGGTTAAACCCTGTGTGTAGAGTATCAGCCACGCCACATCTACAGCCTAAACCCCATGTTACTGGGAAGGGGAAGTTTAAAAGAAGGAAGGTGGGACACATAAGGAGGCAAGAGATCCTTAAGGGGATCCCCGGGAGCTCCAGGTCATAAGTGGAACCTTGACAACAGTGTTTTATCAATTAGCACGGGCATATAAGTAACATAGCAGCAGGAAGCCACCAATGAACTGAAGACTATACATTCATTTATTTTCATTACCCAGCCACTCTGGGCAATGTACAAAGTATATCATAAAACAGTTTAAAACAATAAAATTCTACAGTAAAAATGCCGTATTTCTAAAAATACCCTAACCCACCCCAAATGCCTGCCTGAACAACCACGTTTTTAATGAGCGGCAGAAGCTCATTAAAGAGGGGGCATGGCGGAGTTCCCTAGGGAAGGAGTTCCACAGAGTGGGGGCTACTCTGAGAAGGCCCTCTCCCTCATCCTCATCAGCCTAGCTGTCCTGGCTGATGGGACAGAGAGAAGGCCATCCAAGGCTGATCTTGTTACACAGCCTGTCCGGTGTTGCTGGAGGTGCTCCTTAAGATAGGCTGGGCCGGAACCATATAGGGTTTTAAAGGTCAAAACCAACACCTTGAATTTGGCCCGGAAAACAACTGGTAACCAGTGCAGCTCCTTCAGCATTGGAGTGATGTGATCTCGCCGGTGGCTGCCTTTAATCAGGCGAGCCACCGCGTTCTGTACCAGCTGCAGCTTCTGAACCATATTCAAGGATAACCCCACATAGAGCGCATTACAGTAGTCTAAACAAGAGGAGACCAGGGCATGTGCTACCGATGGAAGCAGATGGTTGGGAAGGTAGGGGCGCAGCTCCCGTATCAGATGAAGCCGGTACAGCACTGTCCAGCTCACAGCTGACACCTGAGCCTCCATGGAGAGCTGGGAGTCCAAAATGACCCCCAGGCTGTGGACCTGGTCTTTCAAGGGTAGCCGTACCCCATTCAACACCAGGTCAACATCCCCCAACCTCCTTTCATCTCCCACCAAAGGTACCTTGGTCTTGTCAGGGTTCAGCTTCAGCTTATTCCTCCCCATCCAGCCACTCACCGTCTCCAGACATTTGGACAGGGATTCTACGGCCAACCTCGGTAAAGATTTGAATGAGAGGTAGAGCTGCATGTCATCCACATATTGATGACACTGCACCCCAAATGTCCTGATAGCCCCCAGTGGCTTCACATAGATGTTAAATAGCATCGGGGAGAGGATGGAACCCTGTGGCACCCCAAAAGTGAGTGGCCAATGGGTCCGAAACCTCCTCTCCCAGTGCTACCTTCCGGTACCTGCCAGAGAGGAAGGACCAGAACCACCGCAATACAGTGTCTCCAATCCCCAACCCCTCCAGGCGGTCCAAGAGGATGCCGTGGTCAATGCTTTCAAAAGCCGCTGAGAGGTCGAGGAGAATGAGGAAGGTGCATTCGCTCCTATCCAGAGCCCTCCTCATATCATTCACCAAGGCGACCAAGGCCGTTTCTGTCCCATGCCCAGGCCTGAAGCCCGACTGAAATGGGTCTAGATAATCGGTTTCTTCCAAGTGTGCCTTCAATCGCATCGCCACCACCCGCTCAATCACCTTGCCCAAAAATGGCAGATTCGAGACTGGGCGAAATTTGTTCAGAACTTGGGGATCCAAGGAGGGCTTCTTTAAGAGTGGTCTTACCACTGCCTCCTTGAAGGCTGATGGCATCACTCCCTTCTCAAGGGAGGTGTTCACCACTGCCTCTCACCTAGGGTTGGCGGAGAATTTCTCCCTGAAACTTCGGGGGGCCGAGCGCCAACGTGTTCGGCCCCCCGAACAAGTTTCAGGGAGAAATTCTCCGCACCCCCCCGACCCCCGCACCTCCCCCGGATGGGAATTACCTTTGGTGAATGTCCCTCCCGGCGGCAGGTCCGGCCAGCGGTTCGTCGGGTCTTCGTCAGGGGCGGGGTCAGCAGCCGATCTTTCGACCGGCTGCTGCCGCCGCCATTCCAATAAAAAGAAAAAAAAAGCCCCCGTGATAGGCTACGTAACAATTAACGTAGCCTATCACGGCTAGATTTGCAAAGTCAGCCGTGATAGGCTACGTAAATCGTCACGTAGCCTATCACGGGGGCGTTTTTTTTTTTTTTAACTGTTTAGTTCACGGCCAGGCGAGGCGCCTCCCCCCCGGCCTGCATTTCGGCCGGCAGAGGCGGGAAGCCTCCCCCCCTGGCCTGAACTTCACGGGGGGAGCAGCGAAGCGCCTCCCCCCCACCGCGAAAAGCTTCGAGGACAGGTAAGGGACTTTCGTGCACCCCTACCCTCACCCAGTCTCTCTCTGCAGCCCATAATGAGCCAAGATGGGCAAGGATCAAGTAAGCAGTTGGTCGGCCTTACAGATGAAAGCACCTTGTCCACTTCATCAGAAGGAAGAAGCTGGAATCGATCCCACAAAAATGGTTTGCCACAGGCCGCCTCTTGCTCACTAACTGTATCCACAGCGCACGGAATAACAGCGGCCTCAGCCAGCCAGGCCTCTGTAATACATGCCAGGTCTGCACCCTCATCCAGGATCATGTCATGGATAAGGGATGTTTTCTGGGTAACAGACCTGGCATTGCGGAGCAGCAAATGAAGGCCCGAAGATGGAGTCACGCCTCCCCCAGCCATCCTTTGCCTCTGGACAGGCCTGGAACAGGGGACAGATATTACACATCTCTCCCTTGTTCCCCTTACCTGGCATGGCCTGCCCCCAGCACTCCACCAGCTCCTGCCGCCCAGCCTTGGTATAGCATAGCCCCCAGCACTCCCCCATTGCCTCCTTCAGGTGGACACATGCCCCCTCACTTCCACCTATCAGGCAGGCTACCCACCCCTAAAAACACAACAGAATCCCCCCAAAATCCAAACAACAACAACAGCAGGGCCTGGCTCTGGCTCTCCCAGGCCTCCTCAGCCAGCCAGCTTATATAGCCCTGCCAGGAAGGGGCAGGTGGAGGCAGTCAGGAAGCTGGCTCAGTACCTGGGGGCCTGGTCCTGCAGGGACTGACGGTCTGCCGGGCAGAAGTCTGCAGGGAAGCACTGGTGTGGTGGCAGCAGCAGCCACAGCAGGCACAGCAGCAGCAGGCACTCCTCTTCCCAGGGTGGTGGCAGTTTCTCCTGCAGGCCCTGGCTCTCCTTTCTCTCTCTTTATGGGGAAACTACTCCTTCAGTAAGCAATCTCACCTATGGATTCCTTTCTCCCCAAGCAAATTGCTTGTATTTCAGGGCCTAAGGAGCTCCCCACCACTATCATCCAGAGTTCTACAAGGTGACCCTTTTCCATTGCCACCAATTCTTTCAGAATATTTCAAAACTTCCTAATAGCTTGGTATAACAGTCTTACTCATGTGACAGGCACTAATACGGTAGACAAGATGAACTATTAAACAAATGGTTTATTACTGTGATTTTTTGTCCATAAGGGAATACTACTATGATATTGGGGGGGGGGGTCCCAAAAGAATGCTTGCTTCTTAAGGACTCAAAAGTCACTTTTGAGCTTATACAAGCCCCTTAATGACTCCTTTTAGCTTCAGGCCAAATCCCCTAAACCTCCACCCCAGCCAAATTCACCGACAACCAGGTCCAGCTCTTGCGTTCTGTTCATCTAGTTTTTAATGCCTACTTGTATAACCTTCTGATAAGAACTTAGGGCTTGTATAGCACAGCCACCTGTTGCCTACACCAGATCTTCACCAGCCATGTAAGATTATAACACAAAGGAATAGCTTAACATTCAGGACTTAGCTATTCACTTTCTCCTCAGTTTTCTCCTAGTCCCTCTATCACACAGCCCACACCAACTGACTTTCTCCCTCGTTGACCACTGACTCTTCTCCTCCCAGATGGAACGGCCAGCCAACCAGAATCTGATGTTTCCCAGACCATTCAAAATTGAATTGACCTGATGCAGGCCTCATCTAGGAATCCTAAAACGAATCATCCCTTTTTTCCCCCCTCCCCTATTCAGAATATGTCATCAAGCAGTAGTCCTACATAGGCTTTTGACAGTAACAAAACTAGGCCTTAGGCCTACACAAATGCATTACAGCCCCACGGAGGCCACACAAAGCATTCAAAAATTCCACATAAACAGGCTGTATACATTGCATTTCTTCACAACATTCCACATGCAGAATTCTGGACCCAAGCTTAGACATTTTCCTAGTTGCACCAGGACGAGAATAGTGCAGGACAGAGCAAACTCATGGAACAATAAATGAATGGAACCAGGGGAATTCAGTTTCTCCCTCCATTTGAGAAGATGGAGCACAGGCCACAGTGACAGGCATGATGCTGCAGGCAATTAGTGTGGCTTAAGCCTGCCACCTCTGCCCTGTTCATGCCATTTGTTTGCCTGGCTGCCTCGGTTGGCCTTTGCAAAGCCAAAGAAAGGGCAAGCTAAGCTGGTGGGGATAATGGTAGCTATGTTTAGATTCCTTTCCTTTGTGCTGAGGAGATGACACTGGCTGTGAGATTTCTACTACCGCCGCCACCCCTCCAGCATCAGCTTGGTGCCTCACTTGGGGCGGGGTGGGGGCCACCACACTGTTTAGAAAAGTGAATCCTAGACTTGAGTCTTCAGCTGAGGCTTCAGTGTGTGCAGGGCCAGCATCAAGGACAGGCAGAGTTGGGCACCTAAGGGCCCACATCCCATCATGGGGCCGTTAACAAGACCCCCTCTGGACTTGCTTTCCCTCTTCACCCTTGCAACCCCTTGTCCACCTGCCTCTAGCTCTGACCCAGATGGCAGCAATGCTGAGAAGGAGGAGGAACAGATGCCATTCCCATCTTGCTCCCTCTCTCTGCCTGTCAAACAAGCAAGGGATGAGAAAAAGGAAGATCAATAGCGGATAGTGACAATGATGGTGAATAAGTAGATCCACTGAGAGCCCATTGAGAGTACCTTGTCCAAGGGAGCTCAAGAACCTGGTGCCGACACTGAGTCTGTGCACGACCACAACCAGCTTAGGGCAAAAGATAGTACCTTGCAGGAAGACCAGCCAAGGACACTTCCCTGCACCCAGTAGCTAAAATGGGCCAGGTGATACTCCCTGAGCCCTATAAAAGCTTCTGGGCCAGGCTGGTTAGGAGACTGGTTGGTAAGGTGGTCAGTTACGTCTCACCAAAAAGAGGGCAGAATGGGGGAGAGATTTGCATAGCATTGGCCTACGCTGGTTTATGGGACCAGCTGCGAATTTAGAAAGAATTGCTACAATTTAAATAGAAACACAGTCTGTCTCACTATGGTGGGGAAGACTCTGAACAGGGACCTGTGTGACTACTCAGCCTGCTGCCCAGATGCTAACTTAGCTGGGCAGCTTCAGGGACCCGTGCTCCCTTCTTCTGGTTCTTTAACTGGACAACCCTTCAAACACCCAGCTATGTTCACCTAACAGCTAGGGATGGTGGAGAATTTCTCCCTGAATCTTCGGGAGGCCGAATGCCAACGCATTCGGCCCCCCGAAATTGGTGGGGAAATTCTCCGCCGCCCCCCCCCCCCCGGGATGGGACTTACCATGGCCGAATGGCTCTCTCGGCGGCGGGTCCCGGCAGCGGTTCGGCGGCGGTTCGGCGGCGGTTCGTTGGGGGCGGGGGCGGCGGCCGCCACCATTGCAAAAAAAAAAAGTAAAGTAAAAGAACACACACACACCCGTGATAGGCTATGTGACGATTTACGTAGCCTATCACAGCTAGATTTCCAAAGTCAGCCGTGATAGGCTACGTAAATCGTAATGTAGCCTATCACGGGTGACTTTGGGGGGGGGAAAAAAAGCGCGTACGCAAATGGCGGCGGCCCATGGGCGCTGCCATTTGCGTTCCTTATTTTGGCACATCTAGTCTACGTAAACATTTACGTAGACTACGGCGAAAATAAGGGAATGCTACTTGCGTTGCCCTTATTTTCGCCGTAGTCTATGTAAATCTTTACGTAGACTAGACATGTCAAAATAAGGAACACAAATGGCGGTCCCCATGGGAGCCGCCATTTGCGTACATGCTTTTTTTTTTTTCAAAGTCACCCGTGATAGGCTACGTGACGATTTACATAGCCTATCACGGCTGACTTTGGAAATCTAGCCGTGATAGGCTACGTAAATCGTTATGTAGCCTATCATGGGTGTGTGTGTGTGTTTTTACTTTTTTTTCGCGGCCGAGTAGACGGGGCGCTTCTACCTGGCCTGAATTTCACCGGCGAGGGATGGGGCGCCTCCCTCCCCAGCCATAATTTCAGCCGGGCAAGGCAGGGCGCCTCCCCCCCTCGCCTGAACTTCGGGGGGAGAACCGAAGTGCCTCCCCCCCACCGCAAAGCAAGCTTCGAGAACAGGTAAGGGACTTTCGTCCATCCCTACTAACAGCTGTGTTAAAAGAACCGTAGACTACGGCAAAAATAAGGGGAACACAAATAGCGTAGACGCTACGCTATTTGCGTTCCCCTTATTTTTGCCATAGTCTACGTAAATGTTTATGTAGACTAAGATGTGCCAAAATAAGGGACGCAAATGCCTATTAGCTACTGCCTATTAGCTACTGAGCTGAGAACAGGGTTATGTTATTGTCATACAAAGCCCTACGCAACTTGGGACCAGAACACCCAGCAGACTGCCTTCCCTTATACATGCCCAGGTGACCTTTAGGATCTTCAGAGGAGGCCTTGCTGGCCATCCCGAAATTAACAGAATGCTGCCTTGCCATATCTCGACGGCGGGCCTCCTAGGTGGCAAGCGCCCACCCTTTGGAAAACCCTCCCTCGTGCATTTCGGGAGGCAGAAAATGTGACACCTTTCAAACGCCTCCTGAAAATGTACTTGTTCACCCAGGCTTTCCCTGGGCTATAATTAAATTAATCATGCTGCTCCATTTTACTGCATCTCATATTGCTTTTAGTGTAATCGGAATTGTTTTTAATGTTGTGTTTTTAATATTGTATTTTAAACGTGATTTGAATATTTATACGTGAGCCACTTAGGGATTTTATTATAGTTAGCGGTATATAAATATTACAAACAAACAAACAGAGGAGACCTTTAAAATAGAGGACTGCCCTTTGTAAAGCAGGCCACATGGACACCCTACCTGTTCATGCTTGCTCAAGCTCACCTTTGCAGGAACCAGGCCTGACACCCACCATCAGTTTCTGATCAACTTTGGAAACTTTTCAGTAACATTAATCTTCTGGCATTATCTTTTTCAAATGGTGATTTTATTTAGTGACTTTTTACTTTGGCTGTTTCAGAAAGAAAGAAAGAAAGAAAGATAGAAAGAAAGAAAGAAAGAAAGAAAGAAAGAAAGAAAGAAAGAAAGAAAGAAAGAAAGAGTTACATGTACTAATGGGTAATCCTGGTTTATTATGCACTGGTATTGCTACCAGGGCCATCTGCTAAAAAGCATCAATGCATTGCTACGCCATGTGATAAGAGAGTCATAATGGAAAACATTTTCTCATGGCAGAAGTGTATACGGTGCCGTGTGTGAGAGAGAGAGTGTGTGCATATTTCTGCAGCTACCTGATACTTCGATGGCAATGCATATTTCCTCCACAAAGTGTGGTTTGTACCGGGGGCAGCAAAAGCTTCAGGCAGCTGTTTTGTTGTCCGTAGCAACTGTGCAAATTCAGAGTTTAATTCAGAAGCCGTCTGAAATCAGTGGAAAATCCCCTGTGGGTCTCGGTCGGGCAAGTCCGTGTTCTGTAAGGTAGCTGCCGCACCTTCAGATATATTCAAATTAGGGATGTCAGAGAATTTTGCCACGAATCTCGGGGAGGCCGAATGCCAGTGCATTCGGCCCCCCGAAATTGGTGGCGAAACGGTCTGCCCCCCCCCCCAGGACAGGACTTACCTTGGGTGAATCCTCCTGGCGGCGGCGGCGGCTGCAGCGGCCGGCCTTCCAACCGGCTGCCGCAGCTGCCATTTCCAAGTTAAAAAAAAAAGAAAAACGTGATAGGCTACGTAAAGATTTACATAGCCTATCACGGCTAAATTTTAAAAAACACCGTGATAGGCTACGTAAATGTTTACGGCAAAAATAAGGGGAACACAAATAGCGTAGACGCTACGCTATTTGCGTTCCCCTTATTTTCGCCATAGTCTACGTAAATGTTTACGTAGACTAAGACGTGCCAAAATAAGGGACGCAAATGGCTGCGCCTATGGGCGCCACCATTTGTGTATGCGCTTTTTTTTTTTTTTACTCAGCCATGATAGGCTACGTAAACATTTACGTAGCCTATCATAGCTGACTGCAGGGACGCAAGCGGCGGCGGTACACTGCCTCGGCAGCGGTACACTGTCCTCGGCTTGTCAGAGGAGGACAGAATACAAATGTGATAGGATGGTTGGATGGATGGATGGATAGATGATAGATAGATAGATAGATAGATAGATAGATAGATAGATGAGGAGAATAATGTTCTAATCTGATACATATATATAACACCAAAAAGCTGACTTTTTGTTGCCTGTGAGTTTCTAGGTCATTGGGTGAGGCATTCTGATGCCATGGAATGTTCACAAACATTCAAATGGCTGGTAAGTAAGAGGTCCGCCCTAGAACTTTGGAAGTTTATGAGGGAAGACGAAGACCAATTCTAGTCTAGTTTAGTCTAGTCTCCTCAGCTTTGGGCTGAGCAACTGGGGTCTCTTAGGACCAATTTCGGGTTGGGTGAGCTCACCATAGTCTGGGTTGTGCATTGCTCACTGGACCCCCACTGGCTGCCTACCCCTACTTGCTGCATGCCATTGACGCCTGTCATTTTGCGTAAGTGGCCGCTTTACAGCCACCATTTGCACACATGTGCATTTACAAAAAAAAAATCAAGGTGCCATTTTTATGCAAAATGGCAGCTCAGTGAGGGATCGGTGATCCCTGCGCTTGCCTGAATCAGCACATGCTGAGCCAGGCAAGAATGGGGGTCCAGAGGCTGGAGTCTGGGGGGCTGAGCAAGGTGATGTTCACCAGACTCCACCCACTTCCCGGACTCCCGCAACTTCCCTAAATGACAATTAGACAATGTGTTTTTATTGGTAGAAAATATGACTCAGAAGCAAGAGAGTTGCTGGCAAGCCACAGCCCATTTAGAGGATACAGCTAGGAATGGGAAAACTGGGGATACTCAGGGTCACTGAAATTTTCCAGACTTCACATCAAAGCTCAGTTATTGTTGCTGTTGTTGCTGCTGTTGTTGTTAAACATATATATTAGTATTATTTATACATTATTATTTACATTACTGCATTTTTATTTCTCTACTGACCCCAGATTGAGCACTGTGTATCAATCCACTGTTTAATTTGTTTCAGTTACAGTTATGAGTTTGTTTTCCTTGTTACTGGTTCAGCTTTACCTGCTGAGCTAATAATGAGGTTGCCATTTTGAAACCAGATTAACAAGGCTGAGACTGTGACTGGCCCAAGGTCGCCCAGTGACGTTCACAGCTAAGTGGAGTTTGAACCCAGGTCTCCCCAGTCCTAGTTTGAGACTCTAAACTAGCCTTGCCCAACCGGTGCCATCCAGATATTTTAGACTACAACTCCCAGCATTCCTGACCATTAACCATGTTATCTCAGGCTGATAGGAGCTGATGTCCAACCCATCCGGAGCGTGCCAGGTTGGGGAAGACCTCTCTAACCACTATACCACACTGGCAAGAAAGTGGACCAAAAAGAGACATTAATGAACTAAGCACATAAAAACAATTGATGAGATCTGTGTTTGCTAGCAATGACATATCCGGTGTTTCACTCAAGCTGTATCACAAACGAGATAGATAAATTAAGAAAAGGAGAGTGCTGTTGTCTCCTCTATGTCCTGCTTATGGGTTTCCTGTGGGCAGCTCACTGGCCACTGTGTGAACAGAATGCCGGATTAGATGGACCTTTAGTCTGATCCAGTATGGCTCTTCTTCTTGCGTTCTGTTCCTAAAAAGGTGGCCATACCAAATTCATCTATGTGGTCTTACACATCCCTAGTTCCTTCCGATCGGGAGTGTGCAAGGTAGCATCCCACTGGATTTTCCTGTCCAATGCATCTGTGTTCACCGTTTCAGGGCTAGCCATACATTATCTTTATGACACTCTAGAGGTGATTAAAAGGATCATCCATAACAATCCCCCCCCCCTTGATGCCTCCAGAAAAATATAAATAATGCATTCATCACAGTTTCCATCACTCTCTCGAGGCATGACCGGCAGAACTACAAACACAAAAGTGGGAGCATGAAGCTTTTTGGAAATTAAGTTACACGATTATCTAATCTTATCACCACCACGAGTCATGATGATAAACTGAACGGTACACATTTCAGTAATTTAATACTAACAAAGTAACTGTGTTTCAAGGTCAGATTCAGAGGGCTTTCTCTTTCTCTTTCTCTCTCTCTCTCTCTCTCTCTCTCACACACACACACACACACACACACACACGGGGGTGGGGGGGGAATGAGAGAGAGAGAGAGAGCTTGGAAGAAATTAAACTCCCTTTATCTAGTAGAAATTGTAGGAAACTCTAATCCTGCTCATTGCTTAGAGGAGTTTTTTTTTTTTTTTTTTTTTTAAACCCTGCTATTCATTTTATGGAACTTCAATCTGGCACATAAAGGGACACATTTCCGTATGTGGGCAACAGTTGGCGTGCATAAATGGGCCTTTGTCTCCATAAAAGAAAGCTGTTGTGGAAGACCCAAGAGTGAGAGCAGCCTGGTTTTGTGGTTAAGGCACACAGCTAGTGATTGGGGCAGATTTGTGTGACGGGGGAATGAAATTTGGCTCTTCCTCCCAACTCTGATTTCCTTGGCGAAGATCTCTTGAGCAACCTTCTGTCGATGGAGGCTGGAAAAAATAATTCCTCTAACTTCCTTTCCACTTTAAACTGTAACTGGGCATGTGATGTTTAAAAAAAAAAAAGAAGTTCCTGAGTCATCGCAGTTTCCTGAAAACATCTGTGAAGTTTTGACATGGAGGTCAAAAATTAACAGCATGTTTAATGACTCACCATGTTCAGAGCAAAAAGAGGGCACAGGCCACCAAGGAAGTCGGTATTATATGTTCCTAGGCTTTCAGCAAATACCCACTAAAAACAGCCATTGGCTCACTACCTTCAAGTCCTCAGCTATGCTCCCTCCCTTCACCCTTTGAGTAGCACAAATTCTCCCAAGTACTATACCAAGAATGACTCCAAGGGGGAAATTACTCTTCCTCAAAATATTTCTCAGTATACCTCTTTCCTTCCCCAGTTTTCAGTCACAGTATACCTATATTTAGTATGTACAAGTTGGCCCTGCAACAAAATGTTGCAGCGTGGAGTGTCCTGTTCACAGCCAGCCATACCCTTTTCCAGGACACTCCATTCCACCTTCCCAAGTTACTGCTTCCCACAAAAAATGCTGCTCACTGGGCAGCATTGTTTGTTTCTTTGTTTGGCTTATATCCTGTTGTTGTTGTTGTTCAGTCGTTCAGTCGTGTCCTACTCTTCGTGACCCCATGGACCATAGCACGCCAGGCCTTCCTGTCCTGCGCTCTCTCCCGGAGCGTGCTCAAGTTCATATTCATTGCATCCGTGATGCTATCTAGCCATCTCATCCTCTGCCGTCCCCTTCTCCTTTGGCCTTCAGTCTTTCCCAGCATCAGGGTCTTTTCCAGGGAGTTTTCTCTTCGCATTAGGTGGCCAAAATATTGGAGCTTCAGCTTCAGTATCTGTCCTTCCAATGAGCACTCAGGGTTGATTTCCTTTAGAATGGACTGATTTGACCTCCTTGCAGTCCAGGGGACTCGTAAGAGTCTTCTCCAGCACCACAGTTCGAAAGCATCAATTCTTCGGCGCTCAGCCTTCCTTATAGTCCAGCTCTCACAGCCATACATTACTACTGGGAAAACCATAGCTTTGATTAGACGGACCTTTGTCGGCAAGGTGATGTCTCTGCTTCTTACTATGCTGTCTAGGTTGGCCATAGCTTTCCTCCCAAGGAGCAAGCGTCTTTTAATTTCATGGCTACAGTCACCGTCTGCGGTGATCTTGGAGCCCAAGAAAGTAAAATCTGTCACTGCTTCCATTTCTTCCCCTTCTATATGCCAGGAAGTGATAGGGCCAGATGCCATGATCTTCGTTTTTTGAATGTTGAGTTTCAAACCAGCTTTTGCACTCTCCTCTTTCACCCTCAACAAGAGGCTCTTGAGATCCTCTTCGCTTTCTGCCATTAGGGTGGTATCGTCTGCATATCGGAGGTTGTTGATAATTCTCCCGGCAATCTTAATTCCGACCTGTGATTCATCCAACCCGGCATTTCTCATGATGTACTCTGCATATAAGTTAAATAAGCAGGGTGACAATATGCAGCCTTGTCGTACTCCTTTCCCAATTTTGAACCAATCGGTTGTTCCATGTCTGGTTCTTACTGTTGCTTCTTGACCCTCGTACAGGTTTCTCAGGAGACGGGTAAGGTGGTCTGGTACTCCCATCACTTTCAGAATTTGCCACAGTTTGTTGTGATCCACACAATCAAAGGTTTTAGCGTAGTCAATGAAGCAGAAATAGACGTTTTTCTGGAATTCTCTTGCTTTCTCCATGATGCAGCGAATGTTGGCGATTTGATCTCTAGTTCCTCTGCCTCTTCTAAACCCAGCTTGTACTTCCGGTAGGTCTCCGTTCGCATACTGCTGAAGCCTAGCTTGTAGGATTTTGAGCATCACCTTGCTGGCATGTGAAATGAGCGCAATTGTGCGGTAGTTTGAACACTCTTTGGCGTTGCCCTTCTTTGGAATTGGAATGTAAACTGACCTTTTCCAGTCTTGTGGCCACTGTTGAGTGTTCCAGATTTGTTGGCATATTGAATGCAGCACTTTAACAGCATCATCTTTTAGGATTTTAATTAGCTCGGCTGGAATACTGTCATCTCCGCTAGCTTTGTTGTTACTAATGCTTCCTAAGGCCCACTTGACTTCACTCTCTAGGATGTCCGGCTCAAGTTCAGTGAGCACACTATCATGGCTATCAGGGACATTCAGATCTTTCCTGTATAGTTCTTCTGTGTATTCTTGCCACCTCTTCTTAATCTCATCTGCTTCTGTTAGGTCCCTGCCTTCTTTGTCCTTTATCATGCCCGTCTTTGCACAAAACGTTCCCTTGAGCTCTCCAATTTTCTCGAAGAGATCTCTAGTCTTTCCCATTCTGTTGTTTTCCTCAATTTCTTTGCATTGTTCATTTAAGAAGGCCTTCTTGTCTCTCCTTGCTATTCTCTGGAACTCTGCATTCAGTTGGGTATATCTTCCCCTTTCTCCCTTGCTTTTCGCTTCCCTTCTTTCGTGAGCTACTTGTAAAGCCTCATCAGACAGCCACTTGGCTTTCTTGCATTTCTTTTTCTTTGGGACGGATTTCGTTGCTGCCTCCTGAACAATGTTACGGACCTCCGTCCATAGTTCCTCAGGCACTCTGTCTATCAGGTCTAATCCCTGAAATCTATTCCTCACCTCCACTGTATATTCAGAAGGGATATGACTGAGGTCATACCTGAATGGTTTAGTGGTTTTCCCGACGTTCTTCAATTTCAGCCGAAATTTTGCAAGAAGCAGCTCATGATCTGAGCCACAGTCAGCTCCAGGTCTTGTTTTTACTGACTGTATGGAGCTTCTCCATCTTTGGCTGCAAAGGACATAATCAATCTGATTTCGATATTGACCATCTGGTGACGTCCATGTGTAGAGTCGCCTCTTGTGCTGTTGGAAAAGAGTGTTTGCTATGATCAGCATGTTCTCTTGGCAAAACTCTATTAGCTTTTGTCCTGCTTCATTTTGTACACCAAGGCCATGCCTGCCTGTTATCCCAGTGATTTCTCGACTTCCTACTTTAGCATTCCAATCCCCTATGATGAAGAGGACATCTTTTTTTGGTGTTAGTTCTAGAAGGTGTTGTAGGTCTTCATAGAACCGATCAACCTCAGCTTCTTCGGCCTCAGTGGTTGGGGCATAGACTTGAATTACTGTGATGTTGAATGGTTTGCCTTGGATTTGTACTGAGATCATTCTATCATTTTTAAGATTGTACCCCAGTACTGCTTTTCCCACCCTTTTGTTGACTATGAGTGCTACTCCATTTCTTCTAAGGGATTCTTGCCCACAATAGTAGATATGATGGTCACCTGAATTAAATTCGCCCATGCCTGTCCATTTTAGTTCGCTGATTCCCAAGATGTCGATGTTCAATCTTGCCATCTCATGTTTGACCACCTCCAGCTTACCTTGATTCATTGATCTGACATTCCAGGTTCCTAAACAATATTGTTCTTTACAGCATCGGATTTTCTTTTCACCGCCAGACACATCCACAGCTGAGTGTCCTTTCGGGTTTGGCCCAGCCGCTTCACTCTTTCTGGCGCTACTTGGAAATACCCTCTGCTCTTCCCCAGTAGCATATTGGACACCTTCCGACCTGAGGGGCTCATCTTCCGGCGTCATATCTTTTAGCCTTGTGATACGTTCCATGGGGTTTTCTTGGCAAGAATACTGGAGTGGGTTGCCATTTCCTTCTCCAGTGGACCACATTTTGTCAGAACCCTCTGTCATGACCTGTCCGTCTTGGGTGGCCCTGCACGTCATAGCTTATGGCTTCACTGAGTTACGCAAGCCCCTTCGCCACAGCAAGGCAGTGATCCATATCCTGCCGTGCCACTAAAAGTGATGCTCAAAGTACCCAGCAATAATAAAATGCAGAAAAGTGTATATAATTAAAACATAAACACATTAAAACTCATCAGTTAAAAGAAATAGCACTCACCTGTTAAAAAAAAACTAGTTCAGCCAAAAAGACAGCTTATTTATTGTTTATTTAATTAAAACATTTCTATCCCACCCTATATCATTAAGATCTCAGGGCAGCATACAGATAAAATCAGTTTAAACTGTATAAAACAATACATAATTTAAACACCTAAAAACATATTGAACTATTAAACAAGCTAATGCCAATTCAAATCTGAAACAATAAAACAATTAAAACTCTGTGCTACTTTAGGGAATGCATTTAGCCATCAAAGGCTTTAATAAAAAGCCATGTTTTTACTTGGTGCCGAAATGAGACCAGTGTCTGTGCCAATCGGGCCTCCAAGGGGAGGGCATTCCACAACTGGGGTGGTACAGCAGAGAAGGCCCTCTCCCATGTCCCACCATAGTGTATGTCTTGCACTGGTGGGACACAGAGGAGAGCCCCTCCAACAGATCTCATTTCTCAGGCAGGCATATATAGGGAGAGGCGCTCCCTCAAATATCGAGGTCCCAAGCTGCTTAGGGCTTTAAATGTCATTACCAAAACCTTGAATTCCAACCAGAAGCAAATTGGCAGCCAGTGCAATCCCTTTAAAATTGGTGTTTTGTGATTTTTATGAGGTATTCCGGTCAGCAGTCTAGCTGCTGCATTTTGCACTAGCTGCAACTTCTGAGTTGTCTTCAGGGGCAGCCCCACATAAAGTGCATTGCAGTAGTCTAATCAGGAAGTTACCTGCGTGTGCTCTACTGTGGCTAGGTTATCCCTGTCCAGGAAAGGCTGGTAGATCAGCCGAAGCTTGCCAACGAAAAGCCTGCTCGAGTTAATGTGCCTTTGCTTTGCCAGTTGAAGGACAATAAAGATTGACTCTCAGCCTAAGCTGCCTTACAGGGTTGTTGTGTGGAGGACCATGTAAGCCACCTTGGGTTCTTTGCAAAAGGAAAAAAGGTGGGATATAAATGTAATAATGCATAAATATTCTGAAAAGACACATTGGAATCTGCTTCATTTCCAAGACTGCTGTCTTTATTTGGTTTCCATCCCTGCTAGTGAATGAGGTAGTTTGGAACATCTCTTTTCTGTTCACTTCTGTGAACATCAGACCAAAGATTTTCCTGGTAATACTGGGCCCAGCTCCTGAGGGTATTCAAGTTTGCTTCTGCTGTGGTTACCTACAGGTCAGCACTGATAGCCCTGAAGAACCAGCTCCCAAAGTAGACCTAATGGTGTGCTTGGGGTTTCTGTTGGTGTAACAGTCAAGCGGAGTGACAAGAAGGCCAAGAGTTACCTAAAAGATTGTCTCCTCCCATATATGCCTATCTGGACCCTAAGATCATCTTCTGTGGGAGCCCCCACCAAAGGAAGGGATGTGGATGGCTACTAAGAAGAGGGCCTTTTCTGTTGTGGCACCCTGTTCGTTTCCAGAGCTTCCCAGAGAGATTCCCCTGGAACCTCTGTTCTGCTCTTTTAGATGCCAGGGGAAGACCTTCTTAATTTCCCAGGCATGTTAGTCTTTCAAGTATCTGTTGTTTTAAATCTGTTACTGTATTTTTAAATCTTTGCACTGCTGCTAGGTTTTATTTGGTTATTATTTTAATTTATATGGCAGTTTTACACTTTTATATTGTATTTTGGGAGCCGTGGTGGCTTAGTGGTTAAGACGCTGAACTGCAGACCAGAAGGTCAGCAGGACAGCAGTTCGAGACCTGAGTGCTGTGTGACAGAGCGAGCTCCCGTCTTCAGTCCCAGCCCCTGCCAACCTAGCAGTTCGAAAGCAAGAACTTGCAAGTAGATAAATAGGTACCACTTTGGCGGGAAAGGTAACAGTGTTCCGTGCACCTCGGTGTTCAGTCATGCCAGCCACATGACCACGAAAGCGTCTTCAGACAGCGCTGGCTCTTTGGCTTAGAAATGGAGATGAGCACCCCCCCCTAGAGTCGGACACGACTGGTTGGGGACACCTTTAACTTTACCTTTTTATTGTATTTTATCATGTTGCATTTTATGGTTTAAATTGTTGTGAACTGCCCAGACTGCTTCAGTTTGGGGGCCATACAGAAATGTAATTAATTAATAAGAAAGAAAGAAAGAAAGAAAGAAAGAAAGAAAGAAAGAAAGAACATGGCCTAAAAATCTTATTCAACTATGGCATCTGACCTGTTCTTATTTCTACTGTGAAAAGTCACAAAATAAGAAATGGGGAAGAAAGGAAGAAAGAAAGAAAGAAAGAAAGAAAGAAAGAAAGAAAGAAAGAAAGAAAGAGAGAGAATTAGGTCATATTTTTCATCTATAGGCCGAACCCAGCACACGCCTGCATTGCTCCCTTCAGGGCTTTTAAAGGACAGCCTAATTTTAGATGAGTGAACTAATGGGCATTGCTTCCACATTCTAAGAGGAATCGCTACTTGAAAACCCCAATGGCTTGAGTTTCCTTTTGCTTGCTCTCAAAACTCTCATTCCTTCCTCCACATCTCTTTCACCTACATAAAAGCCAGTCCCAGGGTTAGTTCTTCCCAGAGTGTTCTTTCTTTCTTGTACCCAAGTGCACTCTCTCTGTCCTCTGTCTCTCTTTCACCAGTGGTGCAGCTAGGGGATTCTAGACCTTGGACGTAACTGTCTTACTCAGGGTGGGGAGGCTTCTTTAGAGGGCCAGTTGTATTACTCCAGTTATGAAGCACACAACTGACCTTTTGCTTCCCCCCTGCAGCGCAACTGCCCATCCATGCTTTAAAACTGCTTCATCATTCCTCATATGTTAGAATGCTCACCAATGCAGGGTTGTTGTTTTGTTTTGTTAAGAAAGATATACTCTGAGCACATGCAGTTTTGCATTCTGGCTGAACTCCCTTGGATCATATCACCATCATGACTACAGGAATAAAATGGAGTTTGCTTCTGCTGCCCTGATGCCCTCATCACTTCTGGGTGCTCATTTGGGAGGCCCCTGGGCTGCAGGTAGAGATGTCAGAGGAATATGTTTTGAAGGTGGAGCTCGGAGGGTTTTTTGCCAGCTCGGCCCCCTGGACGCCAGCTCACAGATCCCTGAGCTGGCCCAGCTCAGTGTCTCTGAGTCAGGCAAGCTCATGATTCCTCCCCCCCTTTTTTTATTTGTGCAGATTGCGATTTTGCGCAAAAGCGCAAGTATACATATTTATGGAAATCACATTTTGCGCAAAATTGCGGCCGTAAATAGTGCAATTTGTGCAGAATTGTAGGTGCAAATGGTCTAATTAGACCATTTACGCCTGCAATGTCATGCAAATTGCTTTATTTACAGCTATGATTTTGCACAAAACACGTTTTTCATGTGATTTTGCACAAAATCACGGCTCGCGGATTTAAAAACTTGCAAGCTGTTGTCGGGTACCCACAAACCATCTGGCGGTTTGCCCTCCATGCATGCCAGGGTCAGGCAACTGGCAGGAGTCCAGAGCATGGATAGGATGTGAGTTTGCCTATCCTTAGCTGCAGGGCCTGGGATTTTGGCCCCAAGGCCCGACCCTAAATGAACTTCTCTCTCTCTCTCTCTCTCACTCACACACACACACACACACACACAGCATTAACTGCAAAAATTACACGCCTGCTTATGTGCATCTTTGTGGTTGCAAATGGGACATGTTTGCACGATTTGCAAGCAGGAACAAAATTCTCGTACATCCCTACAAACTGCCATGAAGTAATTGCTAAACAGGAGCTGTGAACATGCGTTTCATTTCATTTATTATATTTCTAGACTGCCCAATAGCCATTCCTTCCATCCCACCAAAAGAGAATCCCTTCTCCCTTTGCAGTCAATCCACCCCAATCCAGCCCCAACCAATTAAAAAATGGACTATTTTACAAGCCTATCAAATCCCCCAGACCATTCTCTATTCCTTTGGCTTTTGTTCAGAGGGTTGGAGTCATCTATTAAACATGCCTTAATCCATCCCCCACCCCCAATCACAGTACATCCCTCTTCCATTTGCTCAGTGGACACTGTTTGGTTTTTCCATATCCAGCCGCTTTTGCAGAGGGGTGGGAGAGATCTCCTCCATTTTGCATGAACTTCTTTCAATTATATTTTGCCCCTAATGCCTGTGCATTAGTTCCACTTATCTTTGGCTAATAGTTCAGCTCATAGTCAAATACCTATTAACATAAAATCAACACAGCAATTTTGACTGAGTCCTTGTGTCATTAACCCATTTAAAGGGGATCTGCATTCGCACTTCAAATACGCTTAATTATTGACTTAATAACAGCGGAGAGAGTCTGTGGTCTTTGATTCCTCTAGTAAATGAGGCAAGATTTGCTGTTCGTGTATTTCTTCTGGAGCTTTCTTCTTGAAAACCATCCTCTTTTATTCTAGATTAATGACTAGAGCTGTGTGCAAATGCCCTTTCAAAATTCTCCAGAGTATTTGTGGGCAGAGAAATTGAAGAGACAATTTCACCGAATTTATCCAAGGGGAGGAGAAATTCTCCAACAGTTTCTCACAGATTGGGTTCACTATTTGCAGGGGTTGTAGCACAGCTTCTTTCTCTTTTCCTAAGGGTTTCTGGGTTTTTTCTGCTGCCAGTATAAGTGCTGAGGCTTCCACTTTTCTGCATCATCATTCTCAGGGCATTTTATAATTTATTTTGGTGGTGTTTTTGAGCTTATCTAATCTCTGCGATGTGGTGAAAGCTGCTGCATGTGTGTGTTTTCTTTCTATTGCACATCTCCCAATTGCTCTGCACCCTCCCAGGCTGCCTGTGCTTCCTGATCTGAAAAAAAAAAGAAAAAAAGCCCTTTGGGAAGAATGATTTTATTATGTCTCCCCCTGGGCTTTCAGTGAAGTGTGGGAAGCTGAGGAGGCTACAGGCTGCCACAGAGATGATTGTGCAATGAAAGACAGGACACTTGTGCTCACTTCTCGGCCACTCCTAAACAAGGTAAACACAAGAACCCTGAACCCAACCCATGAGAATTTCTCCAAAAAATTTTCTCCCTTGAATTTCTTTTGAAAGTAATTTCTTTTCTATCAAATTGAAAGAGAATGGTGTGTGTGTGTGTATTCATATAGATGGGAAGAAAATTGGCACAGCACTATTAATTACCCTAGCTTTAAAAACAAATACATTAAACAAAAAATTTCTGCACATTTTTCATGTGCCAGCATCGCATGCACCATCTCATTTCAACCCTGAGAATGTTTTAATTGCAATACTTTGTCAGGGTTCCCAGTCATGTGGGGGCTTCTATGATTCAGACCTCAGTGTTTGACACAAGAAGGTTGTGGGGTATGGGGATGCTGGCTGAGGGGCTTTAGTGCATGCCCCTCCCCCTCCTCCTCCTCCTCCTCCTCACTTTTAGCCTTGGTGTGATCAGGCTGAATGCCAGCATAGGGCTTCTCTCTTGGTCCAATCTACACCATTGTCCAGAAGGACAGGTTGAGGTGTGGGAAAACTAGGGGTGTGTGAATCAGCAAAAGTCAAGCTCACTGAAATCCTCCAAATTCCACCTCGAAGCATGTTCTGATTAGTGTCCGTATCAGACTGTGAGTTTTGTGTTGTTTGTAGTTTGTTTTCGCATGGAAATGTATGCATCTTTCCAGGCATCTTGTATGCAATTGCGCGCATTTTTGAAATGTTCATTTTTTCTCTCATTGATGAAAGTGTGTTTGCGCTCATGTTTCAAAAGGATCCATTTTGTCGTGTGCATGTCTCAAATGCATTTTGTTGTTGTTGTTCTGTGAGTCGCATTATAATCTCAGAAATGTGTGAGACTTCACCACAGATTGTGTGCATGCCCGCATTTGGTTTCAGGGTCAAAAATGACAAGCCTATCGCGGGGGAAAATACAGACGTAAATAGCATATTGAACACCACTTGCGGCCGTAAAGCCCTAACTTTGACCTAATTGCAGCCCTTTATGGCTGTATTTCTGTTGAAATCAGTGCTTTACAGCTGCAAGTGATGTACAATATGCCATTTGTGTCTGTATTTTTCCCAGAGATAGGCTAATGACAGCTTGCATTAGCATATCACCGTGTGTAGGGAGCCAGAGAGCCACTCTGCAAACTGCCCCGGACATGGAGCAGCTCTGGAGGATTTCGAGGGGCCCTGAGTGGCACGGATGGCCCTTCTATGACCATTTATGACCCCCCAGACCAGAAAGTGGGGGGTTCGTACATCACTACCTAGAACCAGCCAAAACTCTAAAGGAGCTATCCATGGTTCTGAACCCTATCCCCCAAATGGGTTCAGCACCTTGAATAACTCCTTTAGAGTACTGACTGGTTCTGACTGAAACCCAGAATGGATTGGTAGTGCCACCAAAATCAGAGCCACCAGCCTGCACTTCTACCAACTCCCAATGCCAGGGCTGTTCGAGGAGCCCCCACTTTGGAGCTGGCCCCATGGTTTCCTTACTGGCATTTATGAGTGAGCTGCAAAGATGACTTTGTCCACCCGTCTTGAGAAAACAAACAAAACCAGCTCATTTAACATGTTACATGATGTCTTTCCCGCTCATGGTCTATTTCCACCCCTTTGCTAGCTTTGTCAGAGTATAGTTTTTAGCAAGAGCAGTCATTTCTTTTCTTACAGCTGCCTTTAAAATATTTTTTGCGCCTATCATAAAAATGCAGCAAGACTTCACGCCAGTCTCTCAACTTGATTGGTTATTGCACTTCGTCTAAATCTTATTTTCCCAGTCCTGATTCTGTTCTTGTTTAGTGCAGAGGAAAAACGTCCCCCTTCTTTTTCTCTTTTCTTTATTGGGTCTGTTGAAGAAGCTGCTTATTTTTTATACAGTGGCACTATAATTCTGGCTCTCTTAAAAAAAAGGAAGAAAAGGACTATGCGAAGGCAATAAAAATGACAGGGAAGGAACTTATGTAAGTGTCCTTGAAATTCCTGGAGATATTTCACTGATATTAGACAAAACTACCTCTCAAGCTGCCTGCCTGAATTTTCCACAGATTTTCTGCCACTATCGATTATTAGAAGTTATAAGTGCTGTACATGATCAAGTGGGTTTATTATTATCATTATTATTATTATAAGCATAATGCCAGATTCTGGGATTGGGAAGGAATTCAGAGTGAGAACATAGTTGCCACTCTCTCCGTAAACACTCTCTCTAACAGCAAACTCAGTGCCGCTGTGCCAACAGGACTGGAGCCAAAACAGGGCCACTGAGAAATGAGAATGAGATATCAGCATGCTTAGGCACCCCTGAAGTTTACAGAATTACCCCAAAACTTTTTTTAAAAAATCCTGAGCCACCCCATCCAACTAGGGATGTACGAAAGTCGCTTACCTTTTTGCGGATGTGATTCGCGCTGGGGGGGGAGGTGCTCCGTCCCTCCCCCCAGAATCCTCGACGGGGGGGAGGCAATCCGGTCCTCCCCCCTGGAATCCTGCCTGGCTGGCACCGCTCCACTGCGGCTCTGTGGAGCAGCCGGCCAGGGCCATCCGCAGCCAGAGTTCCGGCCGCAGACGGGCTGCTGCAGACACAAATGGTGGCCACTGTAGCACCCACCATTTGCATCCAGCCAGGCTGCTGTGATAGGCTACATAAGTATTTACATAGCCTATCACAGCAGCCCCCCCCCAAAAAAAACAGTGTATGCAAATGGCGGCACCTACGGCGGCCGCCACTTGCATTCCCTATTTCTCGCCATTTTATCTTACGTAAATATTTACGTAGGCTATTACGGTGAAAAAAAGGGGAATGCAAATAGCGTAGTGGGCGCTATTTGCATTCATTTTTTCCCCCACCGTAATAGCTTATGTAAATATTTACGTAGGCTAAAACGGGGGGGGGGGACAGAAATGATGCCCACTACGCTATTTGCGTTCCCCTTTTTTTTCACCGTAATAGCCTACGTAAATATTTACGTAGGCTAAAATGGCTAAAAATAGGGAACGCAAATGGCGGTGGCCGTAGCCGCCGCCATTTGCATTTGCTGTTTTTTTTGGGGGGGGGCTTGCTGTGATAGGCTACGTAAATACTTACATAGCCTATCACAGCTGCAAGGTCGCAAATGGCGGCTGCAGCAACCTGGCCGTGGCCGGCTAAGAGACCAGCTGTCACCACTGGAGCCGCCGCCGCCACCATATCCGCCACCGCATCCGCCTCAGGTAAGTTCCATCCTGGGGGGATTCCGCGGGGGGGGGGGCAGGAGGCCATTCCTCCACAGATTCCGGGGGATTCACTGGAATCAGTGGCGGAATTCTCTG
Source organism: Heloderma suspectum (assembly GCF_057233095.1). Classification (NCBI taxonomy): domain Eukaryota; kingdom Metazoa; phylum Chordata; class Lepidosauria; order Squamata; family Helodermatidae; genus Heloderma; species Heloderma suspectum. The sequence goes on along the minus strand of NC_139469.1, from coordinate 12,969,703 downwards.
CCATCCCTACATCCAACCCCAATAGCCCAATGAGGACCAAGCATCATGATGAAGATGATGATGTCGATGATGATTTGAATGTCTATACTGCCCCATAGCCAGAAGTTAAACCATTAAAATACAATATACAAAGTTTAGAAGCACGCAGACAATATACACAAACAACATACAATGAAAAACAACTTTGAACAGTCGTAACTAAAGACACATCCAGGACCAATGAAAACTCATCATGTGCTGCCAAATGCCTGGGAAAAGAGAGAGGTCGGAACCTGGCACCGAAAAGATAACAATGTTGGTGCCAGGTGGTCCTCTTTGGGGAGCTCGTTCCACAGATGGGGGGGGGGCACCATGGAGAAATGTTGACTCAGCCACAAAATGTTGAATGCCTGGGAGGAATGGGCTGGCTGGAAACCTGAAGAAGGGCACTCTTGTTAGGAGGGAGGTCCCGCTGCAACATTTTCTTTCAGATTCGACTTGCATTCTTGGAACAATGCTCAGGCCTGGGTGATATATTTGTCAGGCCAATGGGTTCCAATTTGTGTGGTGGAGAAGCAGGCTCACAGCCCGCCTTTTCCTCAGTTGCACAGTATAGCGTGTAGAGCCCTAACTTGCATGGTCTCCCCCATCCCGTTCTTATTGAAGGGTAAAAAATAATGCAGACCAAGTCCTTGTTTGTACAGGCCGCTGTGTGCAAAGTCCACATCAAATCATACATTTGTTTAGGGGTGAGCAGATCACGTACCCAGTTCCAGTCTGGGGCATTTGCTGGGGGGGGAGGCAATCCATCCCTCCCCCCCCCGGAATCCTCCCTGGCTTGCACCACTCCGCAGCAAAGCCACGGAGCCACCAGCCAAGGCCAACCTCAGCCAGACCTCCAGCCGCTGCTGCCGCGCTGTGGATGTAAATATTTACATAGCCTATCACAGCAAAGAGCAGGGGCGCAAATGGCGCCCATTATGCCATTTGCGCCCCTGCTCTTTGCCGTGATAGGCTACATAAAGATTTAAGTAGCCTATCATGGCCTAAGGCACCAACGCAAATGGCAGCCTCTACGATGACCGCCATTTGCAGCCGCAGCAGCCTGGCAGCGTCCGGAAAACGACCCAGAGCTACCACTGCCACCACCAGGTAGGTCTGTTCCAGTGGTGATTTCGGGGGGTGGCGGGGGGGGTAGTCCATTCCACCATGGACTCCCGGGGGCTGATTCTTTAGAAGAATCACTGGAGTCGGTGGTGAAATTCTCCAACATCCCTACATTTGTTTAGGTGCATGGTGGAAGAGAGACATGTGTGCTTGTTACCTGTGCTGTCGTCACAAGTAGGCACGATTAGGGATGTCAGAGAATTCCGCCACGGATCTTGGTGAGGCCGAATGCCAGTGCATTCGGCCCCCTGAAATCTGTGGCGGAACGGCCTACCCCCCCGCCCCCCCCCGCGGATCTCCCCCGGGATGAGACTTACCTGGGGCGGATCTTCTGGGCGGCGGCAGCTCTGGTGGCGGCTCCGGCGAAGGCGGCAGCAGCGGCTCGTCTTCCAACCGGCTGCCACAGCCGCCATTTCCAGGCTTCTGGGGAAAAAAAAAAAGACGTGATAGGCTACATAAATCTTTACATAGCCTATCATGGTTGGGGGTTGGTTTAAAAAAAAAACGCGTACGCAAATGGCGGCGGCTACGGCCGCCGCCTTTTGCATTCCTTCTTTTTGACCGTCTTAATCTACGTAAATATTTACGTAGACTATGACGGCGAAAATCAAGGGGAATGTAAATAGCGTAGTGGGCGCTATTTGCATCCCTTTTCGATTCACCATTTTAGCCTACATAAATCTTTACGTAGGCTAAAACGCGGAATCAAAAGGGGACACAAATGGCCCACTACGCTATTTGCGTTCTCCTTGATTTTCGCCTTCATAGTCTACGTAAATATTTACGTAGATTAAGATAGTAAAAAGAAGGAATGCAAATGGCGGCGGCGGCCGCCGCCGCCATTTGCATACACGTTGTTGTTGTTGTTGTTGTTTTTACCCAGAGCCCTCCGCGGCCGGAAATCCGGCTGCAGACGGCTCTGGCCTGGCCGGGCCGGGCCTGGCCGGCTGCTCCGTGGAGCTGCCGCAGAGCACAGCTGGCGGTTTGAGGATTCTGGGGGAAAGAACGGAGAGCCTCCCCCCCTGGCCAGGATTCCGGGGGGAGGGACAGAACGCTCCCCCCCCATCAACATAATCCGCGAAAGGTAAGTCACTTTCGTACATCCCTAGGCATGATTGAGCACCTTCTGAGGGCCAGCACCTCAGTGGGAGTACACTGAGAAGACTCCTCTGGAGTTAGTCCTCCTCTTCACCCTTGCAGTCAGCTTGTTCTCTTGCCTCTTGCTCTGGTCCAGGCAATGGTGGTGGTGAGAAAATGGGGCTGTAGATGCAGCGGCATATTTCCTCCCTGGCTCTCTGCCTCTCAAGCAAGCAAGTGGTCGCAAGGATGATGAAGAGGAGAAATAGCAGCTGATGAAAATGGTGGTGAGGATGTAGCAGCTGTACTTCTAATATTCTTTGTAAGATGTTATGAAAAGCCAAGCCCATCAAATGGACCCCCCCACACACACACACACAAACAATAGGGAAAGCCCAAACAATGGAGACACGGTCTTTCTTCACATAGAGCTTTTATCCTGTGGTTGAGATTGCTCCTTCACAGAAGTTTGCAGGGTCTTTCCATGATGCTGTTAACCTCCAAGGCATCTCCTGCACTAAATGGCCTTTGTTCCATTTTTAAATAGATTGCAGATAATGAGCTATCAAATCACCCCCTTGTGTTCTGCTTGAGTTCCCTCCATGACAACAGGAAAAGCGGCAAGAAGAGGAGATCAATGAAAGATCATGGAAGACTCAGATACGGGGAGAAGGGGGGGAAGGGGAGGGGGGGAAGGAAGCAGGTGAAAAGGGGAGTCATGATCCTGCATTTAAAACAGAAGCAGAAAGCCCCATTTTAAACACAGGATTTTAGGCTGATGTAGAGATGCCCTCAAACAAAAATTGTGCCATTTGCAATTGACACTTCCACCCCTTCCACAATAAATAAATAATACAATTAAAAGATATGTTTTAATCTTTGTGCTTTTTTTCTGAACGTAAATGGTACATTTGCAGAATTTTACCAGTCACATTCTGGAATCAGAATTTCTGATTGGAATTAAATGAAGACAGAACTAACTGGGTGTCCAAATCCTGGAACTGTTGTGAACCACCCCAGAGTAGGGATCTACGAATCCCTTACCTAGCTCTGTTGAGGGGCATCCGTGGTGGGGGGGCGGTGATCCGTCCCTCCCCCTGGAATCCTGCCCAGCTGGCTCCACTCCACGGTGAGTACACAGAGCTGCCGGCCAGGCCCATCCACAGCTGGACTGCCGTCCGCTGCCGGGCTGCTGCGACTGCAAATGGCAGCTGGCGTAGCAACCGCCATTTGAGTCCCTACGTTAGGCCATGATAGGCTATGTATATATTATCGTAGCCTATCACAGCAAAGAGCAGGGATGCAAATGGCATAGCAGCCACCATTTGTGTCCCTGCTCTTTGCCATCATAGGCTATGTAAATACTTACGTAGCCTATCGCAGCTAATGTAGCAAGGGAAATGGCATCCGCAGACCAGGGCTGCCATTCACACCTGCAGACCAGGGCAGCGGACGGCTGACACAAGGTAGGGTCCGTTCTGGGGAGGTTTCACAGGGTGGCTGGGGGGATTGCTCCATTCTGCCACAGACTCTGGGGGTCCAGATTCTAAAGAATCTGGCCTCACTGGAGTCCGTGGCAGAATTCTCTAACATCCCTACCCCAGATAGCTTAAGCAGAGATGAAATTTCTAGGGATGTATGAAAATCCCCTTACCTGGCTTCGCCGGGTTCCGCTGGGGGGGGAGGCACTCCGTCCCTCCCCCCGGAACCCTGGCCGGGGGGGGAGGTGCTCTGCGCCTTCCCCCCGGAATCCTGGCCGGCCGGCTCCGCTCCGCGGGGATTCCGCAGAGCCGCCGGCCGGCTCCGCCAGCAGCCAGATATCCGGCTGCTGCCTAGCAGGGACTCAAATGGTGGTGGCCGTAGCCACCGCCGTTTGCATCCCTGTAGTCAGCCATGATAGGCTACGTAAAGACTTACATAGCCTATCACGTCTGGCTTAAAAAAAAAAAACAACGCGCATATGGAAACGGCGGCGGCTACGGCCGCTGCCATTTGCATTCCTTATTTTGGGCCGTCTTAGTCTAGGTAAATATTTACGTAGACTCAGACGGCGAAAATAAGGGGAACGCAAATAGCGTCCGCTACTACGTAAATATTTACATAGACTAAGACGGCCCAAAATAAGGAACGCAAATGGCAGCGGCCGTAGCCACTGCCATTTGCGTATGCCTTTTTTTTTTTACCCAGTCGTTTTAGGCTACGTAAAAACTTATGTAGCCTATCACGTCTGGGTAAAAAAAAAAAAAATTGTATGCAAATGGCAGCAGCCGTAGCTGCCGCCATTTGCATACGCCTTCTTTTTTTACCCAGATGTTTTAGGCTATGTAAAAACTTATGTAGCCTATCACGTCTCTGTAAAAAAAAAAAACCAATTGCAAATGGCGGCGGCAGCAGCCGGTCGGAAGACCAGCCGCCAAAGCTGCCGCTGCTGAAGCCGCCGCCGGAGCCGCCGCCGCCTGGAAGATCCACCCCAGGTAAGTCTCATCCCGGGGGGGATCCACAGGAGGGTGGGGGGTGGCAGGCCGTTCCGCCACAGATTTTGGGGGGCCGAATGCGCTGGCATTCGGCCTCACCAAGATCCGTGGCAGAATTCTCTGCCATCCCTAGAAATTTCTCAGAAGTCTTTTTCCTGAGAATTCTTCCTGAGATTTATTTTCTTTTTTCTCACTGCCCCCTTACCCCTAGAAGTAGGTTACTTTGCAGAATTTCCTCTGGATATTCTCCACTGGATTTTATTTATTTTATTTTGTTTGGGTGGTGTTTGCTGTTTTCTCCCCCACAATGACAACAGTGCTAGGTGCCTTCCTGATGTTTTGGACTACAACTCATGTCAGCCCCAGGCAGTGTTGTCAATAGTCAGGGCTGAGAGGAGTTGTAGTCCAAAACGTCTGGAGGGTGCCAGGTTGGGGATGGCTGCTATAGCTATTTATCTGGGAGGAAGCTCCATTGAACACAGTGGGACATACATACATCCCAGTAAACACGCATAAGATTGTGCTGTAAAAAGAAATAAATGCATAAGGCACAAGAATGTTGTAGTACAAAGTATTTTGTCTTTTACAGATGACTCGTTTTGCCAGCACACAAACACACACAAATATTGCCTAGGCAATGGTTTTTCTATTATTGCATTTGTAGGAACAGCATAATCCTCATATTATCTACCCTGAAAGGAAGTGAAATAGCTGTTCATGTGAAGAAAAGAAAAAGAAAAAAAGCTTGAGCGAGGGGAAACCGTTTGGAGGCGGTGTATACCACCAGCAAAACCTGCTTTCCAAAGTGATGTTAAAAATACTGCTTCAACTCTAATGTGTAGTTTATTTATTTCTATATTGTAATTTGCAAATATGCTTCAGTCAGCATCAGTTTCGCCACCATGCTTCAGGCAGCTGCACAGACATATGAGCAGAAATGTGAATCCTGCCATGACTGCCTGGGACCAAAACTGGATGAAGTTCAGGGAAACCCTAGTGTGAGCCAGAGTTGAGGTGAAGACGTCTGTCCAGAAGGGTGTTATAGTTATATATCACCCCAGCTGTGGGATGAGCTCCCTAGAGAGGTTCGCCTGTCACCTACATTGTACTCCTTCCGGCACCAAGGAAGACCTTTTTTTATTCTCCCAGTATTTTAGCATTTTAGCTTCCTGATCTTTTAGCTCTGGTGTTTTAAATCTGTATTTTAAATCTCTGCATTGCTGCTAGGTTTTATTCTGGTTGTACTGTTATGTTGTGGTTTTAAGCTTTCATGTTTTACATTGTTTTATGGTGCACTTTGTGTTTTTAATTTTTGTGAACCGTCCAGAGAGCTTCGGCTATGGGGCGGTATAGAAATGAAATGAATGAATGAATGAATGAATGAGCAGCATGGGGAAAATCCAGGCAAAGAGATAGGGGAGCTAGCAAACTGGAATGGGAGCGGGTAGGGAGGAGAAAGGGGGAAATGCAAGAAGAGGCATACCTGTCCTTCCCTAAGGTTTTACAAATGAGAACAGGGCCAATCTTATTAAAGAACAGAGCCAAGATTCATTCCACTTATATAAATCTATGGTGCAACCACACTTCAGATACTGTGTACAGTTCTGGTCACCACACTTAAAAAAAATGATATTGTAGAGTTGGGAAAAGGGCAACTAAAATGATCAAAGGGCTGGAGTATCTCCCCTTTGAGGGAAGGTTACAACAGCTTGGATTGTTTAGCTTGGGGAAAAGGCAAGTAAGGGGAGACATGATAGAGGTGTACAAAATTATGCATGGTGCAGAGAAAGTGGATAGGAGACATTTCTCATCTCTCATCCTAGAACCCAATGGGGTCATCCCATGAAACTGATGGGTGGGAGATTCAGGACAGATAAAAGGAAGTACTTCTTCACACAGCACATAGTGGAGAGCCAGTGTGGCGTAGTGGCTAGAGTGTTGGACTGGGAGCCGGGAGATCCGGGTTCTAGTCCCCACTCGGCTGTGGAAGCTTGCTGGGTGACTTTGGGCCAGTCACAGAAACTCAGCCCAACCCACCTCACAGGGTTGTTGTTGTGAGGATAAACTGGAGGAGGAGGATTATGTACGCTGCCTTGGGTTCCTTAAGGAGGAAAAAAGGCAGAATACAAATGTAATAAATAAATAAATAAATAAATAAATAAAAACAAACGATAGTTAAACTGTGAAATTTGCTACCACAAGCCATAGTGGTGGCTACCAATTTGGATAGCTTTAAAGGGGGGTTAGACAAATTCCTGGCAGAGAAGGCTGTCAATGGCTACTAGTCCTGATGGCTACATGCTACCTCCAGGATCAGAGGCAGTCTGCCTATGTACACCATTTTCTGGGGAATTTGGGTGGGAGGGTTCTCTTGCATTCGTATCCCATTTGTAGGTTTCCAGTGGGCAGCTGGTTGGCCACTGTGTGAACTTTATGCTTGACTAGATGGAGCCTTGGTCTGAAACAGCATGGCTCTTCTTATGTTCTTATGTGTTGTGCCAAAAATTTCTCCCACGTTTTTTTCGACCATTCTCATTCAGTTTGATAGAAAAGAAATTGCTTTCGAAAAGAAATTCAGTGGTGAAGAAATATTAGACAATTCCTCATGGGTTGGGTTTGCATTTCTTGATCTTATCTCTCTTAGGAGGTGGCTAAAGTGTCCTGTCTTTCACTGTACAATCATATCTCTGGCAGCCGGTAGCCTCCTCTGCTTCCTACACATGAGTTAAAGCCCAGGGGAAGACATCATGAGGTAATTCCTCCCACGGGGCCTTTTCAGATCCAGAAGCACAGCCAGCCTGGGGGGCTAGCAGTGATTAGGCATGCTCAGAAACACCGCAACAATAAATTGCAAAACACCCTGAGGATGAGGTAGAACAATGGGGGGAGAAATCTCACAAGGAATTAGAGGGCAGATGTGGGCTCAGCACTACCTCCACCTCTTCCCTGGAGCTAGACACAACAGTGCCCCCCTCACACCTATATTGTGGTGAATGCAAAATTCTGACCTACCGACACAGTTGATGTTGTTTCAGCACAAATACAAAAACCAAAAACCCCTTATGGAAAAAGAAAGGAGCTGCGCTACAATCCCTGCCAATGGTGAACCCTACTTGTGAGGAAGTGTTGGAGAATTTCTCCTTCCCCTGGAGAAATGTGGTGAAATTGTTCACCCAGTTTGTCTGCCCACCAATGGGGTGAAGGACTTTGAGAAGCCACTTGTGCAGAGCTCTAGGTCTTCTACAGTGGCGGGTGGGCCCAGCAACCCAACAGGCCAATGATGGGCTCAACACAGTCTAGACTAGCACTGGGGGAACCCACAGCTCTGCCCCCTCAATTAGGGATTTGCAAACTCCCCTGTGTCCTCCTCACAAGCCGCTCACCGAACCCTGCTGGCATGTGATGATCTGTGGGTGCCTAGCAAGAGCTCGCAGTTTCACCCTTTTCCACAAGCTGCCATTTTGTGCAAGATCACGGGCAAGCTATTTATGGAAGTTGTGCTTTTGAGCAAAATGGCAGCTGTAAATAGTGTGATTTGTGCAAAATTGTGGGTGTAAATTAGACCATTTACACCTGCAATTCTGTGCAAAATCACAATTTCTGTAAATAGCTTACCCACAATTTTGTGCTAAATTGCAGCTTGTGGGAAACTGGGAAACCATGAGCTTGCATGACTTGGTGCGCATCGAGTCGGGCAAGCTCACAGATCTGCAAGCTGGGGTTCCGGTGGACCAAGCTGGCAAAAAGTCACTGGCCCCCAAACCAGATTCCTCCAGCATCCCTACCTTCAGTCCCGAGTATTTCCCCAAAGATGTCCCAAGGAGCGCCGAGCACTTTGAAAGCACAGATCTAGCTGGATCTGTGGTTTCAAAAAGTGTCCTCCCTGTGCAGGTGGGAAAGGGGTGTTCATGTTTCCTTCCCTGCCTGGACAGGGAGAGCAGAGCAATTTGAACATTTGGATCTGGCCAGACCTATGCTTTCAAAAGGCATCTGCTGGTCCAGCTGTCCATGTCCCTGTCTATTTCAGTCCAGCTATCCATGTCCCTGACAGTGTCTGCAAGAGAGAAAGAAAGAATGCATGAATGTGATGCATACAGTGTGTGAGGTATGTTTAGGGAGTGTGAGAGAGAGAGAGAGAGAGAGAGAGAGAGATGGTGACGATCTTAATTTAAGATCATTGCCAAACCAACCAACCAACCAACCTCATAAGTTCACCGCCACCCCACACTGTATCTCTGTCTGTCTTCAATTCTTGAGAGAGAGAGAGAGAGAGAGAGAGAGAAACAGTGTGGATTGGTGATGCCTTTGCTTTGAGAGGGACAGTGTGTGTGTGGGGGGTGGCAGCTGTGGCCCCACCCACCAAAGGTATGCAGGTACAGGTGGATGACCTCTGAGAAAATGCAGCTGTCAATGGAAAATGTTTTTCTCCACTCCCCATCAAATGCATCCCAAATAGTTGGGTAACTTAGATCAAAAGCCAAGGTTGTATTGGTCTTACCATGCTATGTTTTCTATTGTATGGCATGTTGGTTTCTTGTTGGTGCTTAGGGGCTCAATTCTGTGCATGTTTAGACAGGAAAAAGTCCTACCACTCCCAGCATTTTGTCTGTCTCAACAAGCATAGGATTGTGCCCTAAGAAATTTATTAGGCATAGGCACGCAGGAGGGGAGCGATCATGCTCATGTTGTAAGACTACTGAATTCAAAGTGAGCACTTTAAAATTCACAAACACACACACACACCAGTTTAAGAAAAGGGTCTCTTAAATGACTGTCAGGGTGGAAACTGAGCCGATAGAACCCAGAGCAGTTCTGACTCTGAGGAGGATCAGCAGGGAGAGGAGCCAGCTCATCCCTCATAGGCACAGCAGCTGGCAGAGATTCCTCCTGCCTGCATTCCTGAGATAGATAGTGACCCTGGCAGTGAGAGAGCACTGGAGGGGGGCTTGCTGGACACTCGGTGCAGACGCAGGGAGCGACGCATGATGGAGGGCATGGAAAGGAGGCGTAGCACCCATTTTGCATGCATGCAACAGCCGCCTCCCATGGACCCAAGGGAAAGAGGGAGGATCTCTCCCTAGCCCATAAGTTCAGGGTCTTCAACTTATTCTCCTTCAAATGGGGATCAACTGCCTACCCGGAGCATAAGTTACTCTGCTGTTCATTGCTTAGTCGCTGGTGATTAGCATCTGAAAGAGTCATTAAGCTGTAAAAGGATTAAAGCCTTGAAAAGAATCCTTTCGACTGTGTCTTGAGTTGACTATTGGAGTGTACTGAAAGAGGCCGCTAGGGCGCTCCTGACAATGACAAAACATTTGACAGCTTTCAAAAACTGAATTTCCCTTCTGAAATGTTGCCCAGTTGTGAATTGGAGAAATCTCAGTTCAGTTCAGATTATATCCTACACCATCTCCATGTAGGACAGCTGATGTGGCCATGATTTGGCTCACTTGAATTGGCCACTTAACAGCAGACTTCTGTACCAAAGACTAAAAAGAATGACTAAGGCTAAGTGTCACCCGGCCAGAAGAAAAGTTGGAGGAATTGGGAAATTCTCCTCCTCCATCCCAATTTATCTCCATGTTGATTGTTATTTTTGTATTTATTTATTTGATTTTTACCCCACCTCTCTACCACCAACAACACAAAGATGGTGCTCAAGGAGACTAACAATAATGAGGTGCTTGAACAGAAAGTATTTGCCTGCCAGTGGGAGGACAGCCAACAGGCAAAGATATCCATTGCTTGAGTTGCTCTTTGCAGAGCTGGCATCAAGGGTTGGCCTGGCTGGGCATCTGCTGGAGGCCCACACCCCAGCAGAGGCCCGTTGCAAGAGCATCCTGGAGACTGTTGCTCCTCCTCTTCACCATGGCAACCTGCTTGTTTACCTGCCTTTCACTCTGGCCCAGACAACAATGGTGGTGGTGAGAAGGGGAGCAGTAGACGCTGATGCCCACTTGCTCCCTGCCTCTCTGCCTCTCAAGTAAGCAAGTGGTAGCAATGATGCGAAAGAAGAGGAGGCACAATAGAAGCTGGTGACAATGGCAGTGAAGGGATAGATTTGTGAGGAAGGGGGCCCATATTGAGGGTGTCTTGTCCAAGGGCTCTCAAACACCTGGAGCTGACACCGGCTCTTTGCAGCCATGATACTCACAACTATTTTATTTTGACAGCACTGGAAGGAAGGCCCAGTGGCAGGGATTAGCACTACTGGCTAGTTGTCAATGGCCTGAGCCCTCAGGGGGACTCACTGCCTTCCTTGCCACTGACCCAAAATGCTGATTACAGCCACCCAGGCCCGGTGCTCCTGCCAGTGCTGGATCCTCCATGGCTATGGCTGGTGCCCGCCATTTTGCTTCCATCATAGTGGCTCTGGGGCCTGGACATAGCATTCTTCCAGAGCAACACTATGTCAGGGGCCCAGAGGCATTGTGGGGGATTAAAATGGCAGGCACCAGCAACAGCAGCCCTTGCTAGACCAAACATTTTTTGTTGCAGCTGTCTGTGCCCACCATTGCTAAGTTTAGAGGAAGTGGGGTACCACCACCCAAGTGCTCACCCTGGGGGAGATCACCACTGCCACTGAGGGGTCCACCCAGGGGAGGGTGACACTGCTGCTGAGAGGCCCACATGGACTTTTAGTTGCTTAAGAAGTTATTATGCACACAGGAGGGGGGTGTCACGACTGATTCTGAGGGCAGGGAGATAGCAGCTCAGATTCAGGAGAGGAACAACCAGAACCAGGGGATGCATTTTCCCAAGCCAGTTCAGATATGGGTAGGTGTGCTTCTCAGGTTACTAACCACCAGATGGCCAGGCCTGAAGCCCCCCCCTTGCCCCCCTCTGTGAGAAACCAGACAAGGAGGAGGAGGAGGAGGAGAGTGGGGTCTGTGACCTAAGAGATGCTAGACTACGGTGCAGAGCTAAGAGGGAAATGTCAGGGGCAGAGCTCAGACGGTGGCCCGGTTAGCAATGCGTGAGAGACGACGTAGGTTAGCATCACTGAAAGGGTGGGACATCGCTCCCTAAGTCAGTCTAGCCAGCAAGCCTCACTTCAAACTGCAGGCAACATCAATGTTCCCATTGGAATCCTCCGGAGGCATTCCTTTGTAGCCTGAGAGTCTGTGAGGATTTGTATCTGTAATGAACCTGTTGATAATGAATTAAAGGACTGAGACTGAAGCCTCTCTATTTGTGTGTGAGTGCATCAGGAAAGAGGGGGCCTAAGGGAAACATGACGGGGTGATCATGGCCAAAGACAAATTTGGCACTGGCCCTGAAGACGGGGAAGGGTCACCTCGCTGCTAGGCAATTGCCTTCTGGCTGTGTAAGGGGCCTGGAAATGTATCCCCAAGTTGCATAGGAAACTGGGCAACTCTTTCTATTCTTCTTTTCTGGCACTGCAGAAAAAAAATGGCTGTGATGATTGCCATGTTGAGCAGCTCCTAAAGAAAAAATAATTTGGAGAGAAAGACAGGGTGGAGGGGTTGGATGGGGCAAGCCCATTAGGCTAATGAAGTATTAACAAGATTGGGGTGCAACTTCACAGCCTTGAACAAGGAACTCTGTATATTTCGGCTCAGCTCTTCTAAAAAAGAAGCCAAACCCACATGACTTGGGCCTCTTTCAATGCTTACATTTCATCAAGCAGTAGCACTTTCTTGTTTGCCCAGTTTTTACCCATAAACCTCCTCTCTTTCTCTGTTGGCATGTAAAAATTTTTTTTTTTTCCCCGCTGCTGCTGCTGTTGCTAAAGCAGAGAGAACTGGAGAGTTGTCAAGGAGTCAAAATCCACTTCCAAATTACTCAAGAGTCCTAGTGAAATGGCTGTGGGATCCCTAGTTTGCAGACACAGATTCCAAAGCGAGTGGTATTTACGGAACGAGGTGAATCAAGAATAAACACGGCGTGTGCTGAGTTGGCTGGGGTAGGATCCCCAGCTGCTCGCAGGAAGGCAACCACATGTCGCCGAGTGGGTTACATCATCTGCGCCTTCATAAGCCGGAGCTCCACAGCGGCGATGCACCACCTGGTTTTTGTACAATGTGTGTCAGCTTTGCATGATGGTCTACGCCAGATTTGCTAACAGCCTGTCATCAGACATCCTCTAAGCCTCCGCAGTTCATATGCCTCTTTCATACTTTGCCAGCAAGGGGGAAAAATAAAATAAAAAAGGATGGAATTGCATTGTTTGGTTTGATTGTGGTTGCAGGGGGACAAGAGACAGACAGTAGGGGATGGAGGATGGGGGAGGAGGAGGAGGAGGAAAAGAAGAAGAACTGAGAGAAGCAAGAATGAGGTCCTATTTGCTAATTATTCACTGATTGCTTGTTCTTATAAATGTGACCTCATGCAGCAAGGATTATTTAGGACAGAACTAGACATTACAAGGTAATGGATGGGTTCCAAGCTCTATGTTTGTGTGGTTGGCTGGCTACTCCACCCATGACTGGGTCTGCTATATCCCACCTAGGGCCTCAGTTCAGAGGGGGAATGGGTTCACACACTCTTGACCCTTCTCCTCTCACCCTGTGCTTGCTCTCTCGCTCTCGCTCTCACCCTCCCCCCCCCTCACTCAACACCCTTGTCTCTCTCTGCTCTGGGAAAGCTACAGCATTGATCCTCCTAGGGCCAAGCGTAGCCAGTGATACAATAAATATGATTGTAACCCTCAGCCTGAGATGCAGAAGCTCAGGTCAAGGGTGCAAATCTGGTCCTCCAGGGTTCCCCATATGGATCCACGCTCTTCCTCTGGCCCCACCCCCTTTGTCCCAACCACTGATTGCTCCGTGGTTTCCTAGCTTTTGTGCAGTTTTTCCCCACATTCTAAAAGGATGAAATGCCTCTCTTAAGGGTTCGTTACTGGCAGTAAAGCTTTAAGCTAAAATCTGCTGGTAGTTTTGGCAATTTTGGCCCTGCCCCTTTTGCCTTTGGCCCCGCCCACCACTGAAATCCCCCCCCCCTCTGAAATGGGATTTGGCCCTGGTGATAAATGAGGTTCTGCATCCCTTCCACAGGATTTTGCAAACAGTACAGATCTAAAAAAAAGAAAGAAAAAAAGACCGACACAGAGACCTAGTACATGAGCATATAAGCTTCTCTATCTCTCATTTAACATACAAGACATCACTAAAATAAATCTATAATATGAATATCCAGAGATAACTCTCAACTAGGGATGTACGAATTGTGTACCTTCTGTGCCGCTTGACTTCCGCAGTTTACGGCCGGTGCTCCATTCTCCCATTCACAAGCCCCCGGAATTCTCTTCTTTTTTTTCCACTCCGAAAATTACGAAGATAAATCCGTACCGACAAACATAATTCCGGTGCCCAGCTGTCTCTGTGAGTCTGCATAACTTCCGTGAGAATCCGTATTCATCGTAAATAATTCACACACACCCCTCCAGGTGTGTCATTTTAAAAGGTCATTTTAAAAGGCTTTTTCTTTCTTTAAAACAGCGTTGCTTTAAACAAATAGTTTATCGCTCAGGCACACCTAAGGCTGCCTTCTTTTGGGAAGCCCCTAGGAGGAGGAAGTGTTTTGGCTGAAAGTAAACAGAGATGGAGGATTTCAATTTAAAAAGAACACCCACAAACAAGTAGGGATGTATGAAAGTAGGGATGGGGGAGAATTTCTCCCCGAAACTTCGGGGGGCCGAGTGCCAACGTGTTCGGGCCCCCGAAGTAGTTTCGGGGAGAAATTCTCCGCACCCCCCCCCGCACCCCGCCTCCCCCCCGGGACGGGACTTACCTTTCCCGAATGTCCCTCCCGGCGGCGGGTCCCAGCGGCAGTTCGTCACGTCTTTGACAGGGGCAGAGGCGGCAGCCGGTCTTTTGACCGGCTGCCGCCGCCGCCATTCCAATAAAAGTAAAAAAAAAAAACAAAAAACGCCCCCTTGATAGGCTACGTGACGATTAACGTAGCCTATCACGGCTAGATTTGCAAAGTCAGCCGTGATAGGCTACGTAAATCGTCACGTAGCCTATCACGGGTGACTTTAAAAAACAAAAAGCGCGTACGCAAATGGCGGCCCCCATAGGGAGCCGCCATTCACGTTCCTTATTTGGTCGCTGTAGTCTACGTAAAGATTACGTAGACTACAGCGAAAATAAGGGCAACGCTATTTGCGTTGCCCTTATTTTCGCCGTAGTCTACGTAAAGATTTACGTAGACTACAGCGACCAAATAATGAACGCGAATGGCGGCTCCCTATGGGGGCCGCCATTTGCGTACGCGCTTTTTTCTTTTTTTTAAGTCACCCGTGATAGGCTACGTGACGATTAACGTAGCCTATCACAGCTGACTCTGCAGATCTAGCCGTGATAGGCTACGTTAATCGTCACGTAGCCTATCACGGGGGCGGGTTTTTTTTTAACTTTTTATTTCGCGGCTGGGCGAGGCGAGGTGCCTCCCGCCCGGCCTGAATTTCGGCCGGGCGAGGTGGGAAGCCTCCCCCCCCCCGGCCTGAACTTCAGGGGGAGCAGCGAAGCGCCTCCCCCCCACCGTGAAGCAAGCTGCGAGACCAGGTAAGTGGCTTTCGTGCACTCCTATATGAAAGTCACTTACCTTTTCGAAGGGTGACATTCGCGGTGGGGAGGAGGCACTCCGTCCCTCCCCCTGAAATTCTCCCTGGCCAGCTCCACTCTGCAGTGACTCCACAGAGCCACTGGCTGGGGCTGCCCGCAGCCGGACATCTGGCCGCTGGGCTGCACAGGGACACAAATGGCGGCCGCCATAGCTGCCACCATTTGCGTCCCTGTATTTTGCCATGATAGGCTACATATATATTTACGTAGCCTATTACGGCAAAAAAAAAAAAAGGAACACAAATGGCAGCGGCTACGGCAGCCGCCATTTGTGTTCCTGGTTTTTGCTGTGATAGGCTACGTAAATATTTACGTAACCTATTACAACAAAAGACAGGGGCACAAATGGCGGCCACTACGCCATTTGTGCCCCTGTCTTTTGCCACGATAGGCTACGTAAATATTTACATGGCCTATCGTGGCAAAAAAGGGAACGCAAATGGCAGCGGCTATGGCGGCCGCCATTTGTGTTCCCTGTTTTTGCCATGATAGGCTATGTAAATATTTACGTAGCCTATCACAGCCTCCGCAGAGATGCAAAGGGCGTCTCTGCATTAGCCTTGATAGGCTACATAATTATTTATGTAGCCTATCACAGGTACAAAGAAGAAGCGAATGGCGACCGCAGATGCGGCCGCCATTCACAAAGCAGCACTAACAGCACCAGGTAAGTGTCCCATTTTGAGTGCCTTTCGCCGAGTGAGGGGGGCGGGGGGCTTCGTTCCACCATGGATTTCGGGGGGCCAAATGCACTGGCATTCAACCTCACTGAGATCCATGGCAGAATTCTCTGACATCCCTACAGACAAGGCAGTGAGCACAATTCATTTTTTTAAAAAAAAAATTATGCATTTATTATTGGAATATATTACACTGCATTTTTATTTACGAAAATTTCACAACTCTTTGTAGACTATGAAAAAAAAAGCCGCATGACTGCTGGCTCCACAGCTAGGGAGCAAGGATTCTGCAAGGATTCCGCAGAGCCAAGGGCCACCCCATTCCACCATCTGCATGCCCCAGATTCCTCCATTTTTTTCTGGCTCCCCAAACTTACGTAAATAATTCTGTAAGTACAGCCAACAAATCCTTTCTGCACGCCCACTGTCGGTCTCCGTAAGCCTCGGGTCATAGGGAAAATGCCTATTTATTTTCGTAAAAAGGATAAAGCCCTTTGTGGAGATTCCCCATGTAACTTCCGGTCACCTGACCTCACCGGAACTCACTGGACCTGTCCTGACTTCACCGGACCTGTTCTGACCTCACCTCACCAGACCTCACCAGACCGGACCTCACCTCCACAGACAATAAACAGAAAAGATGGAGGATTTCCATGGACTTCAAGACTGAGCCCCAGCGAAAGAAAGCCTCAGGTCACAGGGAAAATGCCTCATAAAAAGGGTAAAGCCATTCGCATTCTTCTTCCTCCATTTCCGATTTACGGATTTCTTTTCATAATTATTTTCATAAAATCCGCCATTCGGTGGACAAAAAAAAAGTCCATGTGAACTCCGGTCCGGGTCGACTGGGCTGCTCCTTTCCGAGGAGGATTCCGCAGACTGGATTTGTCAGAATTCGATCCCATTTAAAATTCATGCGGAATTCTCTGACATCCCTACGCAGGACCTCGTGTTGCCGTTCCGCACAGAATTCCGTGGCATGGACTGAAGGGAATTCGATCCCATTTCAGTCCGTGGAGGAATTCTCTGACATCCCTACTCTTGGCTTAGCTCGGTTAGGATCATGAAGGGCGGTCATTTACATTCACCAAAGAAGAGGGCAAAAGAGGCCACCATCAGATTTGCATGAACTCAGCATGGGCTGACTGAAATGTATAGATTGAAATGTAGACATAATCATTGTGATCTAAATAGAGATAAAACACACCTGACAATAGTGGGCAAGACTGTGACGAGGTGACCCATATGCCTGCTGAGGCTGCTGTTCAGGTGCTCTCTTCTGATGGTTCTCTACCTTTAAACCAGTTCCAGACTGGACAGCTGCCTGATTAGTTATGATTCCCTTGTTGTATCAGGTTCTTTTTGTCCTGAATATGGTGAACTTTGTGAATTTTGTCAAATTCTTATCAAAAATGAACTGAAACAAAATACCTAATCCTGTCATTCTCAGCCGGTATGACAAGTACCAGGTTGGGGAAGGTTGTTCTTAATATTTAACATCTCTCTGTCTGTCTCTCTGTCTGTTTATTTTAGGGATGGACAGACTCACCTCCATCCATGGTTGCTGGGTGCTGACTGAGTTCCACCACCGTCCGCTTGCTGCATGAGCCCCTGGACAGCTCAGCGAACACCCGGTGAGTGCCACTGGGCCACCCGTCCCCTTAGCGGGCTGCCATTTGGGTCAATTTATGCCTGTATTGTTGTGTAAATGGACATCTTTTATGGCTACCATTTATGCAACATTACCTTTACAGAGAAACCCAAGCTGTTATTTTTAAGCAAAATGGCAGCTTGCTAAGGGGACAGGTGGCCACCAGGTCTCACAGACCATGTGAGCACCCAGTGATCACGTCCAGTAAGTGGTGGTGGCTCAGTTAGCAGGTTCAGGGGAGGGGCTGAGCAGAGGGGAGTCTGCTGGACTTTACCCCCTTCTCAGACTCCCACGACATCCCAAAACTATCTGCTAGCCTTGTGTGTCTGCGTGTGTGGGGGGGTATATTTGGTCATGAACTCTAGTTTGGATATATAAACTCATTGTGACTCAGTACTATGAAATGCAATGCATACCTTGGGTTGTCTAGCTATTTTAAGGTTAGTTCTCATCTGCTGTCTGAGGCATACCAATGCTACTTGAAATTTCTTAGGCCTGGCCTGACCTCGATGGGATTATCTGCCCAAGCCACTTTGCCAATACTCTTACTTCTGCATTAAGGAAATCCGTGAGATCCCAGTTTGCTCAGTACTTTGTTTTCCTGAAGTTGACAACAGTCCACTCAAAAAACTCCACAGTCCATTTGCAGACAAATATGGAAGGCCTGACAGATATTAAATGACATTTTCAGATAATGGTTGCCTCTGAGAAATGGTAGAATTGTGTGTGGGGGGGATGTCCTTAATTTCCTTGAAATTCAAAACATTTCAGCCAGTAACATGCCCATTTTGATAATTTCTGCCAGAAGACAATCTGCTTAGAATTTGAGATGACTTCTGGGTAGGGATGGACAAATCTGTCAATTTCGGTTTCTCTCAGCTCCTCATTTTTTTCCCCCCCAGTCTTAGGTTCAGTTTGTCCTGTCCTGTTTCTGCATCAATATTAGATGATGATGATAATGACGACGACAACAACGACAATAGGAATTTGCATAAAAGTCCATTCACATTTTGGTGTGAATTTCTCCTAATATATGCAATTTTGCCTACATACACATTTTGCAAGCGAATTTCCCTTAATGTCATGCATATCTAATATTACTTTCCCCTGATCTACACATTTTAGGGCCCTTTCCCTAATATATGCAATTTTGCACACTTTTTTTTTTAATTGGGGACCTCCATCACAAAATTTGGAGAAGTATGGATTATGTAGGATAACTGAATTTTGATTTGTATTTAGGTCCCAAAGTGTGAAATATCCCTTGTCCCTACTTCTGGGAACCAGGGTTATGTGAAGCCCTCTGAGAAATGTATCTGAAAGCCACTGTGGAGAGAGCTTCGGCTGTTGGGTGGTATAGAAATGAAATGAAATAATGAAAGAAAGAAAGAAAGAAAGAGAAAGAAAGAAAGAAAGAAAGAAAGAAAGAAAGAAAGAAAGAAAGAATAGCGGATAGAGTGTTGGTCATGGTGGCACGTGAGGTGGAAACAAAAAGGAGGCAACATTTCCATTGGACTCCTCTTCCCTGACGATCTCTCTGTCTTCCTCCATCTGCGAATTCTTGGCCTCCTTGTCCAATGGTGGGATGGGAAATGCATCCATGATGGCTTCTGAAAATGTCAACTAGGGTAGCGCCATCTTGAATAAAACATCACAGTCCTAGGACTATCAAATCGCAGTGCTCTGCATACAGTGAATAACTCTGCTGCTGTTGGGAGACACTCCCCCTGCTGTTGAACGAGATTGGATCCAGGCCAGAGTACAATGTACACCACAGGGGAAATAGGGGTCTCAGAAGTCGTCACTCCCCTGTTATGGGAGAGAGCCCTGGAAGAGTAAGGGGTGAATTTTAACTTCTATTTGCTGATTATCAGGTCCTTGCGGCCACCTGATTGTCCCACCTCAAACGGTGAATCTGGGGTGGTATTTAGCAGGGGTGGAAAACTGGTGGCCTTCTAGATGCTTGGTGGACGACAACTCTCACCACTCTATGAATATAGGGAAGGCTGCCTGAGGCTGATGGGAATTGGAGTCCAATAACATCTGAAGAGCCACAGGTTCCCCACTCCTGCTTTAAAGCTACAGTACCAACAAGTATCCATCTCCTGCTGATGTATGAAAAGGAAGAAAAGGACTGCTCTGTGATTTAATACAAAACATCCAATTAAAGTGTGGTTTCATCTAGGCCGAGAGATATTTTTGGCTGGTTTGCTGGTTGAATTATTCACATTCTAATGTGGGCCAAATATTTCTAATAATAGGGGCTCTTTTCAATCCCGCTGAGCGGCCCACACCTGCAAAATGAACTTTCTTTTCCTTCCAAGAACCAAAACAGAAAGGAAAAATATATCAAGCCTGCCAGCCAGGTATCAAATTCTTCTCTTGCTGTTTCTTTGAGGCTCTCTTGTTTCTCACTGATTTCCCCATTTAATAAAAAACAACAGAAGCAGAAAGTGGAGCGGCTTCTCCAGAAGCCTGCCAAGTTTGAAATTGTATTTTGCATTATCCACATTCTGCCCATCTCACTCAGATATACTGGACATTGATTGTGAGAAGGAGAAAAGCCTAGTAGCCAAATTATTAGATTAGGAGGCCACAGAACTGGGGATAATTCTATTGACCTACATCCAGAGCATGGTAGAATTACATTTGTGCATGTGGCTACGAAAAGTCTGGAAGTTCATTGAATCTATGAAGTACACAGTCTTTCTTTTTCAACCCTACAAATCTCATACATAGACTCTAAATGTACCAGTTCAATAGATAATGCACCTTCTGTCTCACAATTAGGGAGGGCCAAATCTGTTAGTTTCACTTCCTTCCAAATTCAGTCTTTTTTCTTTCTTTTTTAATGTCAAGTTCTTTCTGTCCAGTTCATGCATAAATTTGTACATTTCAGTCAGTTCTTCTCCCAAATCGAACCAAAAAAACACAACTCGCCTTTCCGCACTGACCAAATTTCAATAGGTTTAGGGATGTACGAAAGTGACTTACTTTTTCACAGATTCTGTTCATGGGGGGGAGGCGTTCCATCCCTCCCCCCGGAATCCTCAACAGGGGGGAGGCGATCCGGTCCTCCCCCCCCCGGAATCCTTGACGGCCGGCTGTGCTCCGTGGAGGGTCCGCGGAGCAGCCGGCCAGGCCCAGGCCAGGGCCATCCGCAGCCAGATTTCCAGCTGTGGAGGGCTCTGGGTAACCAAAAAAAAAAAGCATACACAAATGGCGGCAGCTATGGCCGCCGCCATTTGTGTTCCTTATTTTTTGCCGTCTTAGTCTATGTCAATATTTACGTAGACTAAGACGAAGAAAAGAAAGGGGAATGCAAATAGCGTAGTGGGCGCTATTTGCATTCCCCTTTCTTGTCTTCGTCTTAGTCTAAGTAAATATTGATGTAGACTAAGATGGCAAAAATAAGGAACGCAAATGGCAGCAGCCGTAGCCGCCGCCATTTGTGTATGTGTTGTTGTTTTTTTAAACCCAGACGTGATAGGCTATGTAAGTCTTTACGTAGCCTATCATGTCTATGGGGGGGGGGAAGACACAGACTACAAATGGCAGCGGCAGCAGCCATTCGGAAGACCAGCCGCCGCCGCCGCCGAAGCCGCCGCTGGAGCCGCCACTGTCTGGAACATCCGCCCCAGGTAAGTCTCGTCCCGGGGGGGATCCACGGTGGGTGGGGGTGGCAGGCCATTCCGCGATGGATTTCGGGGGGCCAAATGCACTGGCATTCGGCCTCACCGAGATCCGTCGCGGAATTCTCTGACATCCCTAAATAGGTTCAGCTATTCCCAGTATGGAGAGGATGATATTATACCTGCCTTCCATGTAACTGTTAAAGATGAGGAGCCAGTCAGAAAAAAAGAGGTGGCCACCCTGATTCAGCACCACAAAGATGGTCAAATACACAGCAATTCCAACCCAGTCTTTGAAGACCTAGAAAGCACTCAAAAACCTCTGCTTGGAGGTTCACCCACTCCCACACTCAGCGCTTTGTTACAAAAACTCTCAAGTTCTTTCCAACCCATTTCTGAAGAAATTTGAGAATTTGGGACAGTTGCTAACTTGTTATCCAAAAAAATGAACCAAATGAAATTCTTACCAGTCCCTGCTCACAATTTGTGCAAGTTGCTGGTATGTTCCAGTGAACATCTGCAAGAGAATGCCTGCCAATTATAGATGCCAGATGCATGGTGGGGAGAAAGTGAATAGGGAGACATTTTTCTCCCTCTCTCATGATCAACCTGGACAGCAGACTGAATGGGGCACATAGTTGACCTGGTTACAAACTTCCCCCATGATGGGGAGATGTAATTCTCTTTTAATTATAATAATCATTTCTCAATGTTCATCTACACATACAAATTAGCACATGCAACTCTTGCAAAAATCAGTGTCCTCTTTTGTCCTTTTTTTTTCTTTTCTTTTTGGTGATGACGTTCCATGCTGGCTGGGGAACACTGGGAGTTGTAGGGCTTCTTTATGTCTAAACATGCATAGGATTGTGCCCTACACAATTTAATTAAAGTTGAGTAGGGATGTATGAGAATTTCTTTCAAGTTTGCAAATCATGAGAACATGTCCCGTTCACAATACCAAACATGAACATGAACAGGAGCATTTTTCTTTTCTTTTCTTTTTCTTTTCGAGAAATGTCCATAGAATTTACACTTGCATCAGAAACATGGGTATTTTTTAAGAAATGTGCACTTTGAAATGCATTTTTTAAAAAAAAAATGATGGATTTTCATGCTTTAGTCAAGAGTGGGGGAAGGTGTGCACTTTTGAAAAAATGCACACAGAAATGTGCACTTTTTCCATTAGAATGAATTGAAAAAAACAGTTTGAAAATGAAAATGGGAGTGAGTCAAAACAAGCTTTGAAGTGATTTTTGGAGAATTTAGGTACGCTTGAAAATTCTGATTCTCCCATTCCTAAAATGCATAGACTCCCATCTCCCCCTCATCGCCTCATCTTCTCATAAAATATTTTGGTGTGAGTGGTTTACGCGCTTTTTTTTTTAAAGCCAGCCATGATAGGCTACGTAAAGATTTACATAGCCTATCATGGTGTGTTTTTTAAAAACCTAGCCATGATAGGCTATGTAAATCTTTACGTAGCCTATCACGTTTTTTGGGGTTTTTTAACTGGAAATGGCGGCGGCGGCAGCCGGTCAGAAGACCAGCCGCCGCAGCCGCCGCCACTGAACCGCCGCCGCCGCTGCCGCCGCAGCCACCGCCGCCAGGAAGATCCGCCCAAGGTAAGTCTCATCCTGGGGGGGCGGGGGGGCAGGCCGTTCCACCACCAATTTCGTGGGGCCGGATGCACTGGCATTCGGCCTCCCCGAGATCCGTGGCGGAACTTTCGTACATCCCTAGGTTTAACACTCCAGATGTTCTCTGGATGCCTGGAAATTTAAGCCAGACTACAAACTGTGACCAGAGCAAGACCATTTCATTACACACACACACACACACACACACACTATTTTAATTGAAGGAAGCCACCCTACTTTTTCAAAGATGGGCTAGGAAAAAGTGTTCCAAATAAATAAATAAGTGCCTTCCAGCTTGCATCATCCCAGAAACTGCTCTATCGTGGTGGTTTGTGTCCCCTGGAGAGGGTTGAAGGCTGAACAGAGGGATTTATTTATCAGGCCAAGCTAAGATGAGCACACTGTGTGTTCAGAGGTTCTCTGGCAGAGAGCATAGAAAAACCACTACGGAGCTGGCATGTGCATAAAGCTAAACTAAACAGTGTGTCTCCCTGTGTGTTCCTCATTTCTTCTTTTGTAGCTGCATGTGGTGATCCAGGAAAAGACTTCGATATGATATCAGTCTCCAATTTCCGTGGGCTTCGAGCACCTTGGCAGGTCTTAAAACAACCATGGTCTCTTTCGGAGACCACAGCAGTGAGTGCTTTCCTGTCAGGATGCGTAATCAGAAGCATTTGCTCCAGGGAAGGTTTGGTCCCTGTCCATGACTGGAGGTTACTGGCATCAGAGGCGGGGGGCAGGGGGAGGCCTCACACTGGAACAGAGGGAAAGGAACACACCCACCAGAATGCTTCCCTTGTGCCACCTTCCCACCTTCCATGGGAAAGAACTGAGGAAATGGGGAAAAAAAATATTATTCGTAAAGCTGTCATTGGTTTTATCAGAAGACTAACCAACTTATCCAGTTCAGGGGTTTGTGAGTGTGTGTATTCGTGCGTGCGTGCGTGCGTGCGAGAGAGACTAAAAACAGAGTATTTTAATATATATATTTTGCGCTAATCGTTTTGGCTTCTGCTCTTGTCTGCTGTGCTGTTAAAACTACTGACAAAGGTGGAAGCCGAAATGTTTAGCTCAAAATATATATTTTTAAAATACTGTATTGTTAGTCTTTCTATCTTTCTTATATATTTTACCTTCAGACTGATGGCATCCATAGTAGATCCAGAGTCTCCTTGTTGCTTTGCTGTTGTGATGCTTTATCCCTTCCGCCCTCTCTCTTTCCATATATATATATATATATATATATAGTGCCAAAAATTTCAACTCTTCCATTTTTTGGCATGCGGGGAGGGGGAGAGGAGAAACTATAATATAAACTCCGGAGAAAGAGGCTGGGATGGGTGAGAATTTTGGAGAATTTTCTCTTGGGGAGGGGGACAGGGTTTCCATATACATTTTTAAATGTAGGCAAATCTTGAGAGGATCTTCTTTCCATTTTTTATTTTAAAAACAAAACAAAACCCTGCGCTTGCAGGAGCCCAGGCCTAGGGATGGCGGAGAATTTCTCCACGAATCTCTGGGAGGCCGAATGTCAACGCATTTGGCCCCCCGAAATTGGTGGGGAAATTCTCCACCCCCCCACCCCTGCTGGGATGGGACTTACCTCTGTCGAATGTCCCTCTCGGCGGCGGGTCCCGGCAGCGTTTGGGTGGCGTTTTGGCGGGGGTGGGGGCGGCAGCCGGTCTTCCGACCGTCTGCCGCCACCGCCATTTCCCAGTAAAATAAAATAATAATAAAAAAAATGTGATAGGCTACATAACGATTTAAGTAGCCTATCACGGCTAGATTTTCAAAGTCAGCCGTGATAGGCTACGTAAATCTTTACGTAGCCTATCACGGGTGACTTTGGAAAAAAAAAAAAGCACGTATGCAAATGGCAGCACCCATGGGCACCGCCATTTGCGTTCCTTATTTGGGCACGGGAGGTCTACGTAAAAATTTACGTAGACCACGGCAAAAATAAGGGCAACGCAAATCAGGGCAACGCCTCAGCTCCTGGAAGTGCAGGGCGTGTTTTTTAAAAAAAAATAAAAAAAAGAAAGAAGACCCCTCAAGAATTGCATACATTTTTTAAAAAAATAGGCATCTGCAAAAGAGGCAGAAAAAACAATGCCTCTTTCACAGGGAGAGAAAAAGCTCCTGAAAATAGGGGCAGAGTTCAGCACAGCACTAATATCTATCTATCTATTATCTGTCTATCTATCATCTATCTATCATCATCATCGTCTATCTATCTAGCATCTATCTATCTATCATAATCTACCTATCATCCATCTATCTACCCATCATCTATCTATCTATCTATCTATCTATCTATCCATCCATCCATCCATCCATCCATCCATCATCTATCCATCTATCATCCATCTATCTATCTATCTATCTATCTATCTATCCATCCATCTATCATCTATCTATCATCTATCTATCTATCTATCTATCTATCTATCTATCAATCTATCATCTATCCACACACATATACTTTAACAAAATGTGCTTCCTACTTTAGGAAATTCTTCCCTCCATGCCAAAAAGGCATTGTTCTTTCACTAGAAGAAGGAGAATTTTGAAGAAATAAAGAGTGGGGGGACCCAGGTTTCAGTTACCTTATTAAGAGTACAAGGTGGCTCAGTGGTCTTTTTCTTATTTTTTTACTTTACTCCTCCCCACCCCCCACCCCCCACCCCCCATGTGCTTGAAGCATTGTGGGCCTCTTCTCAGACAGGCTTTCAGCCCAGCAGGAATTCCTTGAATGCCCATCATGTGGTCACACAGGCATTCGAGGAAGTGCTGCCAGGCTGAGAGCTGGTGTGCAAACAGGGAGACACGAAACTTTTATAAAGTTTTAACTGCATTTGTGTATTGGTTCAGGAAGTGCAGATGATGCATAGATTATGCCATGGACCAGGCCCCCAAAGCTTCATCCTCAGAGGATTCCAACCCCTTGACCTCTGAAAAACAGGCTTCAGAGTTAATGCTTCAGGGAGTGGATCAGGCTATCAAAAGGTGTCACAAGGCTTCCGCCTCCCAGGATCCAGCTGCCCAGAAAGACCCCAAGGGCTGGCTTCCCTGGAGGTCACATTTCTGCCCTCAGACTCTGAGGACTCAGGCCATTAGGAACAACCATGCCACAGCCATTTGCATGTTGTCACTGCCTGAGATTGCTAAAACAGGCCAGGTCTCTTTCATAGTCTCAGTCAGTATGCAGATGTGGCCAACCAGCCTAAATATAGTCAAACTCTTATTGAAGACTCAGTCTTGCTCTGCTCCTTGTTGGAGCAACATGCAGACAACCCTATCTGGCTTCCAGCACCAGCACTACTCAGAGTTAGGGATGAGCAAACTTACATTGGTCCGGGTCACATGCCACTCTCCAACCGGACCCCCACCAACTGGCTACCCCTGCTCACTGGGCGTGGCAAGTCAACGGGGAGTCTGCAAGCAAGTAGTGTGCAGCAGCCCAATCCCACACCACTCATTTTTAGGGATGCCAGAGAATTCCGCCACGGATCTCGGTGAGGCCGAATGCCAGTGCATTCAGCCCACCGAACTCCTTGGCAGAACGGCCTGCCACCCCCCCGCCCCCCCACGGATCCCCCCCGGGATGAGACTTACCTGGGGCGGATGTTCCAGGTGGTGGCGGCTCCAGCAGTGGCTGGTCTTCCGACAGGCTGCTGCCACCGCCGCCATTTGCAGTCTGTTTTGTGTTTTTTTCCCCCCCATTCGTGATAGGCTACATAAAGACTTATGTAGCCTATCACGTCTGAGTTAAAAAAAACAACACGCATATGCAAATGGCGGCGGCTACGGCCGCCGCCATTTGCGTTCCTTATTTTTGGCCATCTTAGTCTACATAAATATTTACGTAGACTAAGACGGCGAAAATAAGGGGGAATGCAAATAGTGTAGCGGACACTATTTGCGTTCCCCCTTATTTTCGCCGTCTTGGTCTATGTAGATATTTACATAGAGTAAGACAGTGAAAATAAAGGGGAATGCAAATAGCATCCGCTACGCTATTTGCGTTCCCCTTTCTTGTCTTCATCTTAGTCTACGTAAATATTTACGTAGACTAAGACAGCCAAAAATAAGGAACGCAAATGGCGGCGGCCGTAGCCGACGCCATTTGCATACACATTTTGTGTTTTTTTAACCCAGACATGATAGGCTACGTAAGTCTTTACGTAGCCTATCACGGCTGAATTCAGGGATGCAAACGGCAGCGGATACAGCCGCCGCCGTTTGTGTCCCTGCTAGCCAGCGGCCGGATGTCCGGCTGCTGGCGGAGCTGGCCGGTAGCTCTGCGGAATCCCCGCGGAGCGGAGCCGGCCGGCCAGGATTCCGGGGGGTGGGACGGAGTGCCTCCCCCCCCCAGCGGAACCCGGTGGAGCCATGTAAGGGGTGTTTCGTACATCCCTACTCGTTTTGCATAAAAATAGTGGCTCGACCTTTTTCATAAAGGCTTGTTGTTGTTGTTGTTCAGTCGTTCAGTCGTGTCCGACTCTTCGTGACCCCATGGACCATAGCACGCCAGGCCTTCCTGTCCTGTGCTGTCTCCCGGAGCATGCTCAAGTTCATATTCATTGCATCCATGATGCTATCTAGCCATCTCATCCTCTGCCGTCCCCTTCTCCTTTTGCCTTCAGTCTTTCCCAGCATCAGGGTCTTTTCCAGAGAGTTTTCTCTTCGCATTAGGTGGCCAAAATATTTCAGCTTCAGCTTCAGTATCTGTCCTTCCAATGAGCACTCAGGGTTGATTTCCTTTAGGATTGACTGATTGGACCTCCTTGCAGTCCAGGGGACTTGTAAGAGTCTTCTCCAGCACCACAGTTCGAAAGCATCAATTCTTCGGCGCTCAGTCTTCCTTATAGTCCAGCTCTCACAGCCATACATTACTACTGGGAAAACCATAGCTTTGATTAGACGGACCTTTGTCGGCAAGGTGATGTCTCTGCTTCTTACTATGCTGTCTAGGTTGGCCATAGCTTTCCTCCCAAGGAGCAAGCGTCTTTTAATTTCATGGCTACAGTCACCGTCTGCGGTGATCTTGGAGCCCAAGAAAGTAAAATCTGTCACTGCTTCCATTTCTTCCCCTTCTATATGCCAGGAAGTGATAGGGCCAGATGCCATGATCTTCGTTTTTTGAATGTTGAGTTTCAAACCAGCTTTTGCACTCTCCTCTTTCACCCTCAACAAGAGGCTCTTGAGATCCTCTTCGCTTTCTGCCATTAGGGTGGTATCGTCTGCATATCGGAGGTTGTTGATAATTCTCCCAGCAGTCTTAATTCCGACCTCTGATTCATCCAACCTGGCATTTCTCATGATGTACTCTGCATATAAGTTAAATAAGCAGGGTGACAATATGCAGCCTTGTCGTACTCCTTTCCCAATTTTGAACCACTGGGTTGTTCCATGTCTGGTTCTTACTGTTGCTTCTTGACCCTCGTACATGTTTCTCAGGAGACAGGTAAGGTGGTCTGGTACTCCCATCACTTTATGAATTTGCCACAGTTTGTTGTGATCCACACCATCAAAGGCTTTAGCATCGTCAATGAAGCAGAAATAGACGTTTTCCTGGAATTCTCTTGCTTTCTCCATGATGCAGCGAATGTTGGCGATTTGATCTCTAGTTCCTCTGCCTCTTCAAAACCCAGCTTGTACTTCCGGTAGTTCTCGGTTCGCATACTGCTGAAGCCTAGCTTGTAGGATTTTGAGCATCACCTCGCTGGCATGTGAAATGAGCGCAATTGTGCGGTAGTTTGAACACTCTTTGGCATTGCCCTTCTTTGGAATTGGAATGTAAACTGACCTTTTCCAGTCTTGTGGCCACTGCTGAGTGTTCCAAATTTGTTGGCATATTGAGTACAGCACTTTAACAGCATCATCTTTTAGGATTTTAAATAGCTCAGCTGGAATACTGTCATCTTCGCTAGCTTTGGTGTTACTAATGCTTCCTAAGGCCCACTTGACTTCATTCTCGAGGATGTCCGGCTCAAGTTCAGTGACCGCACTATCATGGCTATCAAGGACATTACTATCATGGCTATCAAGGACATTAAGATCTTTCCTGTATAGTTCTTCTGTGTATTCTTTCCACCTCTTCTTAATCTCATCTGCTTCTGTGAGGTCCCTGCCTTCTTTGTCCTTTATCATGCCCGTCTTTGCACAAAACGTTCCCTTGAGATCTCCAATTTTCTTGAAGAGATCTCTAGTCTTTCCCATTCTGTTGTTTTCCTCGATTTCCTTGCATTGTTCATTTAAGAAGGCCTTCTTGTCTCTCCTTGCTATTCGCTGGAACTCTGCATTCAGTTGGATATATCTTCCCCTTTCTCCCTTGCTTTTCGCTTCCCTTCTTTCCTCAGCTACTTGTAAAGCCTCATCAGACAGCCACTTGGCTTTCTTGCATTTCTTTTTCTTTGGGATGGATTTCGTTGCTGCCTCCTGAACAATGTTACGGACCTCCGTCCATAGTTCCTCAGGCACTCTGTCTATCAGGTCTAATCCCTGAAATCTATTCCTCACCTCCACTGTATATTCATAAGGGATATGATTTAGGTCATACCTGAATGGTTTAGTGGTTTTCCCTATGTTCTTCAATTTCAGCCGAAATCTTGCAAGAAGCAGCTCATGATCTGAGCCACAGTCAGCTCCAGGTCTTGTTTTTACTGAGTGTATGGAGCTTCTCCATCTTTGGCTGCAAAGGACATAATCAATCTGATTTCAATATTGACCATCTGGTGATGTCCATGTGTAGAGTCGTCTCTTGTGCTGTTGGAAAAGAGTGTTTGCTATGATCAGCGTGTTCTCTTGGGAAAACTCTATTAGCTTTTGTCCTGCTTCATTTTGTACACCAAGGCCATGCCTGCCTGTTATCCCGGTGATTTCTTGACTTCCTACTTTAGCATTCCAATCCCCTATGATGAAGAGGACATCTTTTTTTGGTGTTAGTTCTAGAAGATGTTGGAGGTCTTCATAGAACCGATCAACCTCAGCTTCTTCGGCATCAGTGTTTGGGGCATAGACTTGAATTACTGTGATGTTGAATGGTTTGCCTTGGATTCGTACTGAGATCATTCTATCATTTTTAAGATTGTACCCCAATACTGCTTTTCCCACCCTTTTGTTGACTATGAGTGCTACTCCATTTCTTCTAAGGGATTCTTGCCCACAATAGTAGATATGATGGTCACCTGAATTAAATTCGCCCATGCCTGTCCATTTTAGTTCGCTGATTCCCAAGATGTCGATGTTCAATCTTGCCATCTCATGTTTGACCACCTCCAGCTTACCTTGATTCATTGATCTGACATTCCAGGTTCCTAAACAATATTGTTCTTTACAGCATCGGATTTTCTTTTCACCACCAGACACATCCACAGCTGAGTGTCCTTTCGGCTTTGGCCCAGCTGCTTCACTCTTTCTGGCGCTACTTGGAAATACCCTCTGCTCTTCCCCAGTAGTATATTGGACACCTTCCGACCTGAGGGGCTCATCTTCCGGTGTCATATCTTTTAGCCTTGTGATACATTCCATGGGGTTTTCTTGGCAAGAATATTGGAGTGGGTTGCCATTTCCTTCTCCAGTGGACCACATTTTGTCAGAACTCTCTGCCATGACCTGTCCGTCTTGGGTGGCCCTGCACGGCATAGCTTATGGCTTCACTGAGTTACGCAAGCCCCTTCGCCACAACAAGGCAGTGATCCATGAAGGGGTCATAAAGGCTGCTTTTATGCAAATGCTGGCTATAAAGCGCCCATTTATACAAGATTAGAGGTGTGAATGGCTATTTTATGCCTGCAATGTTGTGCAAATGGCCACTTTACAGCCACCATTCATGTAACATTGACCTTTACCAAAAAAAAAAAAGGCTGAGATGCCATTTTGCAGCTCGGTGAAGGATCGGGGAACCCTGCACTTGCCCGACTTGGCGCATGCTGGGTTGGGCAAGTGTGGGGATCTATGGACTGGATCTGGGGGAGGGGGGAGTCTACAAACCAGTAGCTTGAACTGGTCTCAGAGACATGCAGGCAGGCAGTGCAAGTGGGCCAGAATCAGTGTTATATGTCTGGACCTTCTTGGCCCTGTTCTCAACCTGGACACTGCATTTTGCACAGGCTGCCTGCAGCTCACTCACATTGATTCATCTTGGAATACTGAAACCTACAAGGGATGCTGTGAGAATGCAAGCAGGGGTTGCCCTTCTAATCAATGTCCTGCTAGCTGAGACTTGATTCTGTGTCCACCTTGATTCCACTCACTCCTTTCCCTTTTCCGAGGCTGTGGACCTAACCTTGAGGAAGGAGAATGGAGAGAGCTCGTGGATCCCGGTCTGGCCTTCTGGAGTTCCCCATACAATGACACCCCCTTCCCTTGGCTCCACCTCCTTTCCCTGTCAGCTGATCATTTGGTGGTTTCTCGGCTTTGGTACAATATTTTCTGTTCTCATTCTAAAAGTTCGAAATGCCTCTCTCAAGGCGTAGTTGCAGGCAATAAGAGCTTTAAGATGAATTATGCTGACATTTGGGGTGTTTGGGCTCCATCCCTTTGGCCCTGCCCCATTTTGCCTTTGGCTCCACCCACCACTGGAATGTGGCCCCCAAGAGCTTCTCCAAAACAGAATTGGGCCCTTGGGCTAAAAGACATTCAACACCCCTGCTATAGGTGTATGGTATGGAGCATCCTTTACTTCTGAGTCTTGTCCCTAGCAGAAAAGGATATGCAAAGTGTCAATTTCCTCATGGAGAGTCTCAGATTTGTAATCCAGTCTCACTTCCCTGCAGGAAAAGATGTTCCACATGTCTGAAGATGGTTACAATCACAGAGTTAGAAGGGACCTCAAAGGTTCCCAATCCATCTCCCTGCCGACACATTAAATCCACTGCTGCAACATCCCTGACAGGTCTCCATACAACCTCTGATTAAACATCTCTATGAAGGAGAGACCACCATCTCCCATAAGAACATGAAAAGAGCAATGCTGGATCTGACCAAAGGCCCATCTAGTCCAGCATTCTGTTCACACAGTGGCCAACCAGCTGCCCATGGAAACCCACAAGCAGGACATGAGTGCAGCAGCACCCTCCCACCCATGTTCCCCAGCAACTGGTGTACATAGGCATACTGTCTCTGGTACTGGAGGAAGCATGTAGCCATCATAGCCTTGATCACCTTCTCCTCCAAGAATTTGTCTAACCCCCTTTTAAAGCCATCCAAATTGGTGGCCATCACTACATTTTGTGGTGGCAAATTCCATAGTCTGAGTATGTGCTGTGTGAAGAAGTCCTTCTTTTATCTGTCCTGAATCTCCCACCAATCAGCTTCATGGGATGACTCCACTGGGTTCTTGTATTATGGGAGAGGGAGAAAAATAGATCCCTATCTACTTTCTTCACACCATGCATAATTTTTTGTACACCTCTGTCATATCTCCACTTACGTGCCTTTTTTCTAAGCTAAACCCATGGCAGTCTGTTCCACTGTTGGACACCTTGCACCATCAGGAAGTTCCTAGCACTTGGTTGAAATCCCTCTTGTCATCTGATCCCACTGGGGATCAAACTTGGTACTCTAACCTGTCATGCCTTAAGCAGCTCTCCAGCCATATTTGAAAGGAAGCAGAAATTAAGAGAAAGGAAAAGATTAAGACTGCTGAAGTCTCTGGTTTGCTCAGCATAACAGTTTAAAACAACAACAACACCATGTGACTCACAAGGGTGTATTTCTGTGGCTTGACCAACCAAGGCTCTGGCACCAACCCTAGACAAGATGCAACATTGGAGTTTTCAGCCTGATCTGTCACTGTGTGGGTTGTCTTCCCAAGGCCTTAAAAACATCTGCCCCTACATGAAAACAAACTAAATTGTGACGTGTGAGTGATTTCTTGAACCGCAGGAACCCACTGAGGGTGAGGGAAAGAAAAAACAAAATTAGAGTATATTGCTACCGTGACTCTTCTCAGAGCAGTCATTTGTGTATATATTGTTAGGACCTTTATACACTGAAGCATAGGAGAAGTCTGGCAGCTGGAACAGCAAGGCTGGGGTGGCTGTGGGGGAGGAAGGGAAGGGGAGTTGTGGCAGGCAATTTTGTAAAATTCTGCATCAACAGCATTTGAGGTTATAGCTGAGCTGAAAGTTCTTTTCAGAACTTGTTCAGCTCAAAACTGTCAGCATCTTCATTGTATACAGTTAGACATCAGGCTAAGACCTTTCTCTCCAAGCAAGCACCTAATCTTTAATCTGTTGCTCTGATTATTACATTTTACTGCTGGCTAGGGATGTATGAGAAATCTGTTTCAGTTCATTTTTTATCAGGATTTACCCAGTTCACACCTTTTGGACCAAAAGTGGACCCGGATGCCAACTACAGTCCAAGTCCGTACACATTTCTGAGCTTCTAATGTGATTTGCGGACCAAAAAAAGTGTTCAATAGCATGAGTACATTTGAAAAATGCACATGAAAAGAAATGGATCCTTTTGAAAAATGCACATACACTTTTATGGAAGGGAGGAGAACGATCACATTTCAAAGATGCACACAGTTGATATGTGCATTTAGGAAAATACATGTGAAAATATCCATGGATTTTCATACTTAAAAAAAAGAGAGCTCACAATCTGATACAGTTTTGAGTCAGAATGAGCTTTGGGGGGGAATTTGGAGAATTTCAGCAAGCTCCAGTTTTGCTGATTTGCAAATCCCTACTGCTGGCTCCTTAATGGTTTTACTATCCCTACTGTTTTTAATATCCCTACTTTTTTCATTGAACTGTGATGTTGGAGGAAAATTCTGAGAGCATCTTTTGACTGCCTTCCCATTGACTGATTCTCATGAAGCACACTGAATTGGAAATCTCTTGACACACAGATTCAACAAATATGTTTTCACTGTAATTCAAAGATGGGAGTTAATTTATGTCCATAAAGCTTTTTTTTAATAGTTAGGGTATCTTCTATAACAATGTACTCTAAAGTTTTATTTTTAATATAAAAAAAAAGATTAGGTGTGTTACTCTGCACGCTGTGGATACAGTTAGTGAGCAAGAGGCGGCCTGTGGCAAACCAGTTTTGTGGGATTGGTTCCAGCTTCTTCCTCCTGATGAAGTGGACAAGGTGCTTTCATCTGTACAGCTGACCACCTGCTTACTTGATCCTTGCCCATCTTGGCTCATTATGGGCTGCAGAGAGAGACTGGGTGAGGGGATCAGGGCGGTGGTGAATGCCTCCCTTGAGGAGGGAGTGATGCCATCAGCCCTCAAGGAGGCAGTGATAAGACCGCTCTTAAAGAAGCCCTCCTTGGATCCTCAAGTTCTGAACAACTTTCGCCCAGTCTCAAATCTGCCATTTTGGGGCAAGGTGATTGAGCGGGTGGTGGCGGTGCAGTTGAAGGCACACTTGGAAGAAACTGATTATCTAGACCCATTTCAGTTGGGCTTCAGGCTTGGGCGTGGGACAGAAACGGCCTTGGTCGCCTTGGTAGATGATATGAGGAGGGCTCTGGATAGGGGTGAATGCTCCTTCCTTGTTCTCCTTGACCTCTCAGCGGCTTTTGATACCGTTGACCATGGTATCCTCCTGGACCGCCTGGAGGGGTTGGGGATTGGAGACACCATATTGCGGTGGTTCCGGTCCTTCCTTTCTGGCAGGTACCAGAGGGTAGCACTGGGAGAGGAGGTTTTGGACCCATGGCTGGTCACTTGTGGGGTGCCACAGGGTTCCATCCTCTCCCCGATGCTATTTAACATCTATGTGAAGCTGCTGGGGGCTGTCATCAGGAGGTTTGGGGTGCAGTGTCATCAATATGTGGATGACACGCAGCTGTACCTCTCATTCAAATCTTCACCAAGGTTGGCCATAGAATCCCTGTCCAAATGTCTGGAGATGGTGAGTGGCTGGATGGGGAGGAATAAGCTGAACCCTGACAAGACTGAGGTACTTTTGGTGGGAGACAAGAGGAGGCTAAGGGATGCTGACCTGGTGTTGAATAGGGTACGGCTACCCTTGAAAGAACAGGTCCGCAGCCTGGGGGTCATTTTGGACTCCCAGCTCTCCATGGAGGCTCAGGTGTCAGCTGTGAGCCGGACAGCGCTGTATCAACTCCATCTGATATGGCAGCTGCGCCCCTTCCTTCCCGACCATCTCTCCCATCAGTAGTACATGCCCTGGTCTCCTCTCGTTTAGACTACTGTAATGCGCTCTACGTGGGGTTACCCTTGAAGACGGTTCGGAAACTGCAGCTGATACAGAACGCAGCGGCTCACCTGATTAAAGGCAGCCGCCGGCGAGATCACATCACTCCAGTGCTGAAGGAGTTGCACTGGTTACCAGTTGTTTTCCGGGCCAAATTCAAGGTGTTGGTTTTGACCTTTAAAACCCTATATGGTTCCGGCCCAGCCTATCTTAAGGAGTGCCTCCAGCAGCACCAGACAGGCCGCTTAACAAGATCAACCTCGGATGGCCTTCTCTCTGTCCCATCAGCCAGGACAGCTAGACTGGTGGGGACGAGGGAAAGGGCCTTTTCTATGGTGGCCCCCACTCTGTGGAACTCCCTCCCTAGGAACTCCGCCATGCCCCCTCTTTAATGAGCTTCCGTCGTGCATTAAAAACGTGGTTGTTCAGGCAGGCATTTGGGATGGGTTAGGGTATTTTAGAAAATGTTTTTATTGTAGAATTTTATTGTTTTAAACTGTTTTATTGTATGTTGTACATTGCCCAGAGTGGCTGGGTGACCAGCCAGATGGGCGATTAATAAATTTAATAATAAATAAATACATAAATAAATAAGTCAAGTAGAATTAAACAAACATAATTAATTGAAATTGGAGCAAAATGAAATGTGAACATATACAAAAGTCTCTATACACCTTTACAAACACAGGTGCAGGCCAAAGTACAATTATATGCCAGTAATATATGGCCTGTAAACAAATCATGAAGGGATTAAGAGACACCTACTGTTAAAAGTAACCCAGTCAAAGTTTAGCTACTGCTCAGAAAGAAAGTCTCTAGCTGTTAAATTTACCAAAATAACATTTTAAAGTCTCTGTACAACTTTATAAACAGAGGTGCAGGCCAAAGTACAGCGATATGCCAGTAACATACGGCCTGTAAACAAATCATGAAGGGAACTACATTGCCATGAGTCGTATGTGCTCATTGGCAAACCTCAAGATTCAAGTTGTTGATGGACCAGAACAAGGACGTTACAAGTAGCCATCCTAGAGTTTACACCAAAAACACTGTATTTAAGGACATTTTGTAAAGATAAAAGATGTAACACTTTGAATGTTTAAATAAACACAGTTAGTTAAAACTTTTGTTAGATTTGATTTTTCTCCTCAAACTATGTTTGTGGGTAACAAACTGGTTGTTGTATATTGGGGGGGGGAGGTATGTTGTTGTTTTGCAAAACCCCCTTCACTCCACCTCACCTTTCTCGTTGGCATATGCTTCATGTTTCAGACAAAAGGAAGGACTTCTTCACAGCCCCTAAACTGTGGAATTCACTACCACAAGATATGGAGATGGTCACCAGCTTAGGACATGGGTAGCTTTAAAAGGATATTGGACAAATTCATGGAGGATAAAGCTATCAAACTAGTCAAGATGGCTAGATGCTACCTCCGAGATCAGAAGCAGCATGCCACTGAAGAGCAATTGCTGGGGAACAACAACAGGGGATGGCCATCGCCCTCATGAACTCCTTGCAAGGCTTCTTGGAAGTACTTGGTTAGCCACTGTGAGAAACAGGATGCAGGACTAATTGGCCTTTGATCTGAGCCAGTAGCACTGCTCTTATCTCCTTATGGCAGGAAGTGTTGCATTAATTTATTAAAGAAATTTAAAAAGAAAGAAGGAAAAGAAACTGCAGGGTGCTGTACACCCCAGGACAGTAAACTAGGGAAGGTCAACCTCTCTCTCTTCTGTTACTGAATGTGGTCCGCTTAGATAAATGTGATAACCTGCCCATGGACACACATTATCACATTCCCATTCTACACTGGCAATAGTCTGTGGCAAAGGAGGGAGCATAAACAGTTCCAAACACGTAACACAAGCTTCAGAAAACCAACTGGTGTATTTAGTGATTACAAGCACAAATTTAAAACGCACGCATTGAGTTGGGGGAAAATAGCTTGGTCGCCCAACTGCAATACACGAGTAATGAACAAGAAGAATGAACCCGCAGCCTGTGTAACCCGTAACCCAAGAGTGGGGAACCTTTTTCTGGCTGGAGTCTGCACTGCATTGATGGAAACCTCTCGGAGTTCACATTCCAGCAGAGGGTATGGCCAGACTCAGAAGTGGGCAGAGTTATGCATGTGTCTGTTACCTGTGTTCAGTGCACAGTGGGGCAGAACGAACATATCTGAGTCTCCTTCTCCTTCCCCAGTTTGGGCAAGGTTCCCTCTATCAGTTTTGTAGTTGGGGGAGGGGGCAGAGCACAATGAAATAAATAATGTCAATAGCCCAAAAAGGACATAGATCTGAGGCAAGGATCACACACACACACACACACACACACACACACAGAGAGAGAGAGAGAGAGAGAGAGAGGATGTTTTTAACATGTCTCTTCAGATTCCCCGGGCTTTGCTCCTTCTTTCCTTGTGCCCTATTTTCTTCTCCTTGGCCTTCAACGTGGCAGGTGACAACACACGAGGGAACACATGGCTTCAGGCATCACCTGCATGATGCTGAGATTCCATTCCTTTGCTCTCAATCCTTGCTGTTATGAATGGGGTGTGTGTGCATCTACATGAGTCAAGCACCGATGTTGCTACAGAGAAACATGATCTCAAACGATTTGAGGGAAGAGATGCTACCTGGTCCATTAAAACTACATATGGGCAAACTCAGTGCTGGTCACCCCATGTGTCACTTGCCAGACCCCTGCTGGCTGCCCAACCCTATTTGCTGTGTGTGGCGAGCCACCGGGCAGTCCACAGGCATGGGGTGAGCGGTGCAAAGTCTCCTGCTACTCCAGCAGCTGCCATTTAGACCATTTACATCTGTAATTTTGCATAAATGGCCCTATTTACAGCCACCATTCATGCAAAATGGGAGGAAAAGCCCAGCCAGCCACCATTTTGCTCAAAATGGCAACAGCCAGAGTTCCCGTTGCTGACCACTAACCTGTCTCTCTCTCCTCCTTGCAAGGAGAGAATGGGGTTGGCCAATGGCATGGGACAGATGTGTACATTTGGGAGAAATATGCAGAAAAATACACAAGAATTTTCATGCAAAAAGTGGGGGGGGGATCACAGTCTGATATGGACATCAGATGGAAAGAACTTTGAAGTAGAACTTGGAGAACTTTGATGAACTTCAGTTTTATTCGTATACACTTTCCTACTGGGAACTGGATGCTCACAATGCCTAGCTGATCAGTTTAGTTGATCACAACTTACATATATAGCCTACATCCAAGGGCCAAATGGGAAGAGAACAGCCAGTCCATCGGTTCTGGTGAGAGATCATCTCCTTCAGCCTCCTCTTCTGAACAGTTTCCATCCCAGCTGGACATTGTAAGAGCTACTATGTAACTTTGACGAACTAGTGCCTGAGCTTGCTTGTTTTCCTCTTCCCTCCTCAGCACTTTATCCTTTCATGTCATGTCTTTTAGATTGTAAGCCTGTGGGCTGGGATGGTCATGTTTTTATTTATTTAAAATATGTAATATTGACCTGACGTAAGCAGCTCTGGGTGCCTTTTTTGGCTGAAGAGCAGGATAGAAATGCTTTAAATAACTAATGCCTCCTGACATTTACAACTGACTGGCAGGGTGGGCGGGGTTAATACCACCATTAACAGTCATGCCCCTCCCCCAGAAATCTTTTGCAGACAGCATCTCTTCTGCTTGTAGAGAGATACGGATCTGTATAACAGGCAACATTTTTCCAGTAACTTACTAGCAGGATTTGTTTGTGGCTCAAAAAGATTCATAGGCAGCAAAACAAAGTTAGTAGGGTGGAAGAGAAACATTAAAATGGCAAGCATCAAAGGAAGAACAAAGCGCAGCAAATCAAAGAGAATAACAATGAAGTTAAGAGAACAAGGCGTTTGATAAGACCATCCTGAAATTGTGTGTGTGTGTACATATATATATGTATGTATGTATGTATGTATGTATGTATAATCTCCTTAATGAAATAATGAGACAAGAGAAGAATTACTTTGACTGTCATTTGCATAAGTACAAATGGGCCAGAACAAATGTTTGCTTTTCGCTTATTGGCTGTTCAGTGAAGACGGCTTCTAAGGTTCCTTTCCTCCAACTCATGTTTTTGAAACCGTATATAGAGCAAGCGGCCAAAAGGGAGTTTTAATGTTAATGTGAGAATATTCAGGCAGGAGTGTTATTGGGCCATTCCTGTACCTATTTATAATTGCTCGCTGGGCTGGCTCACAAGTGAACCAGAACCAGGGTGGCCCTTGTGTCCTCTTTTACAAAGGGCAGTCCTCAGTTCGAACGGTTGCCAAATACTGTCCTGTATTTTGAAGGTATCCCCTGTTTGAAGTCCAAGTCCGGTTTAAAGATAAAGAACCATCAGAAGGAAAAGCAAAAGGGCCTTGGCGTTACCCATCAAGAGTCAACACCTCGACAGCCGGCTAAGCAAGGTACACGGGTCACCTGGTGACAGTCTTCCCCACTATGGTGAGATGGACTGTATTTCTATTTAAATTATAAGCATGTCTACATTTGCATCTATACACGCTGAGTAGCTTAGGCAAATATTATGCAAATAGGTATCCTCTTTTGTCCTCTTTTGGGGTGATGCATGTCCTGTTTTGTGACAATTCTCAAGTG
Source organism: Heloderma suspectum (assembly GCF_057233095.1). Taxonomy (NCBI): domain Eukaryota; kingdom Metazoa; phylum Chordata; class Lepidosauria; order Squamata; family Helodermatidae; genus Heloderma; species Heloderma suspectum. The sequence goes on along the minus strand of NC_139469.1, from coordinate 12,930,004 downwards.
GCCACCCTAACCAGAACAGCTTGACACAGTTGCTCTAGTCCACTGTGTAGGGGCCATGCATGCCTATCTGAAATCAAGCATTGCATGCTCAGTTCCGGATCACAGGGGGCGGTCGGGGGGGATTTATATCCTGCTTTTAGGGATGCGCAGATCAGCAACATGCGACCTCACCAAAGTCCTCTGAATTCCTTCTGAAAGCTCATTCCTACTTGATTCTGTAACAAACTGTGAGCTTTGTTGTTGTTGTTTTTCCTTTCAACATGAAAATCAGCGCATATTGTTGTCCATATTTTTCCAAATGTATGCAACAATTGTGCTCATTTTTAAGTGTGCGCATTCTTCTCCCGTTGATTAAAGCGTGTTTATGCACATTTTGCGAAAGTACGCATTTTTTCGTGTACATTTTTCAAATGCACACATGCTGTCAAGTGCCTGTTCTGGGGTCCGTGAATCACATTGCAAGCTCAGAAAGGTACGGACTTCAGCTGTAGATTGCGTCTGAGTCTGTGTTCAGTCCAGAAGGTGAAAACTAAGTCAAACCTGAGTCAAATAAAACCGAACTGAAACAAATGTCTCATACATCCCTGCCTGCTTCCTCCCAAGATCTCTGTCTGGGTGGTTTTTGCGCAGTTACTTCATCCTGTCCTCACCACAAAGCAGATACGAGGAGAGTTGGCTGAGGGCATCTCTACACCAGCCTTAAATCCTGCATTTTAAACGGGGCTTTCTGCTTCTGTTTTCAATGCAGGATCACAACAACTCCCTTTTTCACATGCTTCCCTTTCCCCCACCCCCTTCTGCCTCCTTCTCCCCATATCTGAGTCTTCCATTCTCTGTCATTGATCCCCCTCCTCTTCTTGCCGCAAAACTGTTTTTGCAGAGGAATCTGAAGCGGAACACAAGGGGGTAATTTGAAAGCTCATTATCAGCGATCTATTTAAAAACGGCACAAAGGGCATTTAGTGCGGGAGACACCTTGAATGATCACAGCGTCATGTAAAGAGCCCACAAACTTCCATGAAGGAGCAATCCCAATGACAGGATAAAAGCCCCATGTGAAGGACCCCTAAGAGATTTCTGATGCTTACCAAAAGATTCCTGCAGACAGACAGACAGACAGACAGACATGGTTTAATAAGATGTAGCCATGAGAGGCTATGAATCAATTTGGTGCAGCACTGGAAGGGTGGGGTGAGTGCTTAATCCTTTCTTCCTGTGTGAGGGAGAAGTGGGAATGCTTCCCATGTGCAATTTTTATAAGTGCTTACATTGAAAAGTATATATCTACTAGTGGGACCTGCAACAGTCAGTCAACAATGTCTGTTTCCAGTATACTCTGTTCCATCTCTCCAACCCCTCCCCCCCAGTCAGCCAATATTCTGTGGCTATAAAGCATGCTCAAGTCTCATTACTTTTATTATCTCCCTTTCCCCCTCCCACACCATCTGCTGATATCTACGTCTTGCACATGGATAATGCCATGTTGGTTACATAAAGATCCACACTCACCTGTGAAAAAGAAGGAATGATATCTATATAGACTGAAATATAGATCTGCTGCCCAATTAATCAAGGCCACATTTTTAGCTGTTGTGGTGTTGTTGCTGCTGTTTATTTATTAATGCAGCATGTGCTTTCCGTGTGGGCTTTAAAAGTGTGAGAAGAAATAGCTTCCAGACTCAAGAAAAATTAATCTTGGAAGGAACAGAGGAAAAATGAAAATATTTAAGGTAATTCAATTCCCCTTAGGAGAAAGCAACATATAATTCTGTGGGCTGGCACCTGACATGGAGAGAACATGACATCTGCCATCCTAGATTTCACTGTCATCACCCTCAACATGTTGCCAGGAAGTAGAATGGAAGTGGGAGGGTTGTGGGAGGAAGCAAAGCAGGGTGAGGTGGTCAAGAATTTCTTCACCTCACTACGCTCCAGAAGCTTTGTTCATCCTTCCTGCCTTGTGCCCATGACTCAGGAAGTTTGGTTTGTACAGCCGGTGAATCACTGCTTCAGTTAAGATATTGTTTGAGGAGGAGAAAATATATATACCAAAATGTTAACGCAAAACTAAATGTAAAAAAAAAAGTTTAGGGAAAAGGTCACTGAACAGTTCTGTTGACACAGCAACTTGCATTGCACTTCAACAAGCCGGGACAAAGAATCCAAGTCCACTGCTAGCTCCTTCCATGTGATAACTTCCATCGTAACCTTACCAAAATTGGCCAAGCAATGGCTAAAGGAGGATTTGAGTGGAAGGGAGGTGAGAGAAAGTATACATTTGACATTGCTTATATTGCACACATTTGGAGAGAGAGAGAGAGAGAGAGAGAGAGAATCAATACACCCCTGATTACCATTTTACATGGCGGAATGCTTTTTTCCCTCATGGACCTTAACTATACCCTCCATGACTGTGGCAGCTATAAGAGAGAGGGGGGAGAGAGGGGGAGGGAGAAAGAGAAATTAGTGTAAAGCGGCACAACAATTTTCCAGTGCTTCCTAATACTAGCAAGATTAGGAACTCCATCTTTAAAAACATATATATATATATATTTGTTGTTGTTGTTCAGTCGTTCAGTCATGTCCGACTCTTCGTGACCCCATGGACCATAGCACGCCAGGCCTTCCTGTCCTGCGCTCTCTCCCGGAGCGTGCTCAAGTCCATATATATATATATATATATATATATATATATATATATGATAGTAAATCTTAAGAAATGTAAAAACAGAAGATTTAGAAGATTTCAACACAGTAAGACTACGCACCAAAAGTACTCCCCAAACTTCACAAATTCAAAGAAGACTCTTATAGTGGATGTAACAGGTGGTAGAATTTCCCTTATAAAAATTGAACTGCTGTCTAAAGTAGGGATGGTGCGGGCACCGAATTCTGTCCAGGAATTCGGCGGAACTGCCCCTGCCTGTACCCCCAAGCCCCTGTCCCTACTCATGCTTGGCGAACAGCCTGCGCTCACCTCAATGGCCTCACTGAAAGTCACGGTTGCTATTTCTTTGAGAAATAAAATGGCAATCACAAAATGCACATATCTGCATATGCGCAAAAATGCACGTTTGGGGGAATGGGCATATTCATGTATGCAAAAATGCACATTTTGTGCATGCGCAAATCTCTGCATTTTGCGATCACCAATTTATTTCTCAAAAAAATAGCAGCGCTTGATGAGGCCACTGGGGTGAGTGCCGGGTGCTTGCCGAGCATGGGAGGGCCTCAAGCACAGTCCGGGGACCAGCAAGTGGGGGTAGGGGCTGGGCGAGCATCTGGAGAACTCGGACAGGGGTGGATTCGCACATCCCTGGTATAAAGGCCTTAACTTCTGCCCTCCAGGTAGAGAGAATGACCTGGCCCAAATAAATGTTGAATGTAAGGCACTCGAGAGCAGATGCAGATTAAAAGAATATTTCCATAATGATAACAAAACTTACAATTTGAACCTATACCATAATTCTCTCTCACAGTTTCTGCACAAAAAAACCTGGACTCCAAGCCAAAATAGAAATAAAGTATTATTTAGAAAACTTCCTTATATCAGTTAAAAATAATAATTGAGGAACACAAACCTGCATGTGCCTTTTACAATCTAACAAGAGAAGAGAGGCCCTCAACCAACTTTGAATGAGAAAAGACATATTCCTAAAACCAGCTGAGAAAGGAGGAGCTGTTACTGTGATGAAGACCAAGGATTATATTTCTGAAGGTCTGAGACAGCTAAATGAAAGCAATATATGCCATTTCCTCTATCATGTTATTACAGCTGACCGAAACAAAATTTAAAAATGGCAACATAAACCATAAATTCCTGCATGAAAACTTACCAGATAGAGAAATTGCTGGTCTTTTAATTAACCCCACCCCTACAGCAGGAAGATTTTACATGCTACCAAAGATCCATAAAAACAGCGACCCAGGATGACCTCTTGTTTCATGCAACAATACTGTCACTGAAAGAATTTCACTACATATGGACTCCATAATTCAACCACTAGTCCATAAACTTCCTTCATATCTTAGGGACACTACAGATTTCCTTATGAAGATCGAAAGACTAAATCAGGAATGTCCATTTAGCAGTTGTCACAGACTTATATTGCAAACCTACAGATTCCCACCTGTACCTCAACTTCAAGTCATGTCATCCAAACCATCTAAAGAAGAAGATTATATATACTTTGGCTCTTGTTATTACACATTTGTAATAACAAAGAAAACTTCTCAAGAAGCTGTAAAGAACTTTAAGAACATCTCCAAGAATGTGGATACTCTAGTCACATTATTGACTACAACATTGAGTATCAGTAATATTCAGGGATACCCACCTTTATGAAGCAACAGCTAACTCTCTGAAAGAAAATCTTGTTCCATTTGCTGTGGACTATCATCCTGCTTCCAATAATTACCACAATATAATTAAAAATAGTTACCCTATTATATCCTATTGTGCTTGTTTAACAGAAGCCATTAATTCTCCATCATGCATCGCATTCAGAAAACCACCCAATCTGTGTAAATGGTTAGTTAAAGCTTCATTTAAACAAGATATTTGCAAACCAAGATACTTGTGTGTGTGTGCATGTGTGTGTCTTTTTATTATTATTTTATTATTAATATTTATTTCATTTATATCCCACCTTTCTTCCATCGTGGAACTCAAGGTGGATACATGCGGTTCCCAGGTGGTTTCCCCTCCAAGCACTGACCAGACCCAAGCCTGCTTAGCTTCAGCAAGATGGCTGTCTCATGTGCCTTCAGACAATGCCTGGGACCTGTGTCTATGTGTGTCTGTATGTGTTAGAGATGTACGAAACCACTTACCTGCTTCATAAGTGGCATCTGCGGTGGGGGGAGGAGCTCCGTCCCTCCTGCCAGAATCCTCCCCAGCCAGCTCCGCTCTGTGGCAACTCCGCGGAACCGCCAGCCAGGTGCATCCACAGCTGGACATCCAGCTGCGGCAGGTCTGCGGACACAAATGGCGGCCAGCGTAGCGGCCACCATTTGTGTCCCTTCGCTGAGTTGTGATAGGCTACATAAATATTTACTTAGCCTATCACAGCAAAGAACGGGGATGCAAATGGCGCCCGCTGCGCCATTTGCGTCCCCGCTTTTGCCATGATAGGCTACGTAAATATTTACATAGCCTATCATGGCTCATCGAAGGGACGCAAATGGCAGCTGGTGTAGTGGCCGCAATTTGCGGCCACAGCCCAGCAGTGGCCAGAGCCGCCACCGGAACCGCCGGCGGAGCCGCAGCCAGGTAAGCTCCATTCTGGGGGGCTTCCGCGGGGTGGTGGGGCAGGTTGCTCCGTTCCACCACAGATTCCGGGGGGGTGAATTCACTGGAATTTGGCCTCCCTGGGATCCATGGCAGAATTCTCTGACATCCCTAGTATGTGTGTGTCTGTGTGTGCATGTGCATAATACAGTATAGTAACAGACAAAGCAACTAAGCAGCAATGTAATCAGGCAGACACTGGATCCCAAAGGGATGCAACCAACCACAAGAACAATCTATATTGCTATTAAAACAATTGGAAAAACAGGAATTAATGCACATTATTTCTTTTTTATCAAATGTTTCAGCTTCTGCCTTCATCAGTGATAGTCAAGAGTTGAAAGAACACACCACCACCACCACAACAAACTGGGTGACAGAGAAAGTTACTGTGGATGGAATTCCCAGGTTGCAAGGGAAGTGTGGGAGATGGTCTTATCCTCCATGTTCAGGCCATCTGGAGTTAATGTGTCCAATCTATAAATCCAAATGTTTTCTCTTATTTCAAGGGTTACTACATTAGATGGATTACTAATCTAGTAATCCTGCTCTATATTTATGAGAGCAGGCTTCCATAAATGTTGACTTTCTTTGGGATTCACCCCTCATTTGTGACCCCTCTCTCAAGTCTTCTGGTGTGTCCAGTGGACTTGAAGGATGGGCAAAGGGGAGCTGGATGACCCTTGGAAGTGGTGAGACATTAGTTCTTTCCAGTTTTGATCGGGGTAGAATAAATGTACATGACAGGGCTGGTGTCAAGGGTAGGCATGGTTGGGCACCTGCCAAGGGCTGACACTCCAGTAGGGACCAACTGACAAGAGCCTACACCCCAGGGCCCCATAGACCAGAGGCTTTTTTCTGGCAGGTTCCTCATTTTTAACAGGTAGATAGCAGGCAGGTACAACATAAGCGGTTGTCATGTACAACATGAGTACAACATGCTCAGGGACAGAGCACCTGCTTTAAATGCAGAAGGTTTGATCCCCAGCCTCTCCAGCTAGGGCAGGAAAATCTCCTGCCTGAAACCCTGGAGAGCCGCTACCAGTCAGTGTCAACAATACTGGGCTAGGTGGACCAAACGTCGTAAAGCAGCTTCCTCCATTCCTGTGTTCCTAACATGGTTCACTCCATGTACCTATTGAATCTGGCCAGTGCAGATTGGTAAGAATTGTCTTTTGGTACAATTGTTTTATAAGCCAGGGGTGAGGACTCTCAAACCCAGGGGCCAAATTTGGCCTTCTGGGTTCCCGACCTGGTCACACCCCTCACCCATCACCTGTCTGCTGACTGATATTTTTCACTGGAAATGCCAGGATTTGAACCTGGGCCCTTAGGCATGCCAAACAGGTGCTCTGCTGCTGAGCTGTAGTGCCCCCCTCCCAAGTGTGAAATGGGGGGGTTCAGGAGTGTTCCCTGATTGGAGACTTGGGATGTTACATGTATCCCAATTATCACTGCTCGGATAACCTCCTGTTTAGACTATTGCTGAGGTCTTCAGTGTGGTGCCTTCCAATACCACCTTTGTTTGGCTTCAACAGACTAAAACGTTTTGTGGTTTGGAGTTCAGTCCCCACCACTGGGGATGTCCGGGTTGTGCAACATCTGTTCCATCTGCATTTCGTGGATTGTCAGGCGCCTTTTGTTCTATTGCCCGCTCATTGACAAAATCGGACGTTTTTCAAGTTCCTGAATTTGCTCAAATGTGCACTTGCACAAATTTGCATCTGTGAAAATGTGCAAATACCCCCCAAATGCACATTTTTAAGGCTTTAGCCTATGGGGGAAATTTTCGTCTGGTGGGGGGGTTTTGTAAATGTATTTCTCTAATACTAAATTTGCATAAAATTCAGGAAAGGGGGGGGAAAAAGAAAAGCCATTCTGCTGTGGAATCTGTGGGTCAGGTTCATAGAAATTTGAACTCCTTTGATGTCATTGGGGATTTCTCCAAGATCTCTACCCACCACTGTCTTGCACTTAGGTTCTTGGGCAAATGATTTTTCTTATAGTGCCAGTTGGCCTTCTGGGAAAGGAGTGTTTTGGAACTGGGCAGTTCCCAGTGCGGCAGCCATTTTATGAATAAGCAAGTCCCCCCACTTTCAGGGCACCCATTTTGTCAGAGTGCCCACAACACTCTCTCAAAATGTCAAATGTGCCCACCAACCCAACACAGGCTGGACATTTTCAATCCATTTTATGGACAGCTGCTTTTAAAACTCCAGAAGATGCGGTTGGTCCAAAATAGGGCTTCAAAAGATTACTAATTGGGACTGGGCAAGTTGATCATATTGTTACTGAGCTTTGTCAGCTGCTGGTTTTAATTTAAAGTGCTGGTTTTAATTTAAAGTGCTGGTTTTAATCGTCAAAAATCCTAAATGGCTTAGGATCAGGGTACATAAAAGATCATCTTGTCTCATATATGTACTTTGTTTTCTATTGCTGTATTTATTTTGTTTTTGATGGTCTTCTGTTTTATTTTGTAGTTACACTCTGTTTATCTTGTGTGATCTTTTAATTTTTTTTATCTATTTGTTTTTTTATGATTGCTTTAACTAAGTTTATTTTAATCTTGGTTTTTTTATTACTGCTAGCCACTTCAAGCACCATTTTGTTTGGTGGACAGGCAGAGTATAAATCCATCAATCAGTCAAACAAACAAACAAATAAATGTCTGTTAATTGTAAGCCACCCAGAGAACTTTATGTTGATGGGCATCATAAGATCTCAATGCTGGCATGTTTTAGTTGTTTATGGAAATTGCATCTGTTTATTTTGGCTTTTCCCAACCCATACATTAACTTTGTACCAACTTCATGATGTGTGTGGGTCGTTTGTCAGTTTGTTTTTAATTCATTTGTAAAATGCTTCATGATTTGTTTCAAATGAGAAGTAGTAAATAAATATTGCCAATAATTAATAAACAAACACAGAGATGGACAGACACAGTCAGGACCAGAAATATTGGAACAAGGATAACTGTTTTGGCAGTTGGCCTCTGCACACTACCACATTGAGGTTGAAAGGAAACACACCCAGATGGGAGTGAAGTCAGGACTTTCTGTAATTCAAGGGGGTGGACAAAAGTGGGGCACTAGCCATTCAGGAAGGACAGCCAGTGGCATACACACACACACCCATCGTTGGTGGCTCATAAGTAATGGAACAAACCAACATCATTTCAAACTTAAGGATCGCCTTTAATACCTGAATGAAAATCCTTTGCAGTCAATGACTGCCTGAAGTCTGGAACCCATGGACATGACCAAATGGTGAGTTTCCTCCCTTGAGATGCTTTGCCAGGCCTTCACTGCAGCTGCCTTCAGATGCTGCTTGTTTGTGGGTCTTTCTGCCTTCTGTCTTGTCTTCAGTAAGTGAAAAGCATGCTCTATTGGGTTGAGATCAGGTGACTGACTTGGCCATTGAAGAACATCCCACTTCTTTGCCTTGAAAAACTCTGGGGTAGCTTTTGCTGTATGTTTTGGGTCATTATCCATCTGCAATATGAAGCGGCGTCCTATCAGTTTGACAGCATTCGGCTGAATCTGAGCAGAAAGTATAGCCCTATACAACTCAGAATTTGTCCTGCTGCCCCTGGACTGCAAGGAGGTCAAATCAGTCAGTCCTAAAGGAAATCAACCCTGAGTGCTCATTGGAAGGACAGATACTGAAGCTGAAGCTCAAATATTTTGGCCACCTAATGCTAAGAGAAAACTCCCTGGAAAAGACCCTGATGCTGGGAAAGATTGAAGGCAAAAGGAGAAGGGGATGGCAGAGGATGAGATGGCTAGATAGCATCACCGATGCAATGCATATGAATTTGAGCACACTCCGGGAGAGAGTGGAGGACAGGAAGGCCTGGCGTGCTCTGGTCCATGGGGTCACGGAGAGTCGGACATGACTTAACGACTGAACAACAACAACAAAATCTTGGTTTCATCAGCCCAAAGAATCTTATTCCAGAACTGGGCAGGCTTTTTTAGGTGTTTGCTGGCAAAGGCTAATCTGGCCTTTCTGTTCTTGAGCGTCACCAGTGGTTTGCACCTTGTTGTGAAGCCTCTGTATTTACCTTCATAAAGCTGTCTTTTGACTGTAGATGTTGACAGTGACATGCCTACCTCCTCAACAGCGTTCTTGACCTGGCTAGATGTTGTGAAAGGGTTCTTCTTCACCATGAGCAGAATTCTGCGGTTATCCACTTTACTTGTCTTCCATGGTCTTCCAGGCCTTTTGCTGTTGCTGAGCTTGCCAGTTAATTCCTTCTTTTTCAGGATGCTCCAAACTGTTGTATTGGCCACCCCCACTGTTTTTGCTATCTCTCTGATGGGTTTATGTTGTTTCCTCAGCCTAATGAAGGCCTCCTTCACTCGCATGGACACCTCTTTGGACCTCATGTTGGGAGTTCCAGTGAACAGCTATCAAATGCAAATATAACACTCAGAACCACCTCCAGGCCTTTTATCTGCTTGATTGGTCATGGGGTACCCAGGAAACAGGCCACACCTGGCCATGTAGCTGCTTGTCAGCCATTCTTTCCATTACTTATGGGCCACCAACGATGGGGGTGTGTGTATGCCACTGGCTGTACTTCCTGAATGGTTGGTGTCCCCACTTTTGTCAAACCTCTTGAATTACAGGTGAAAGTCCTGATTTCGCTCCCATCTGGGTGTGTTTCCTTTCAACTTCAATGTGGTGGTGTACGGAGGCCAACTGCCAAAACAGTTATCCTTGTTCCAATATTTCTGGCCCTGACTGTACATCTCAATTTCATCTCTGATACATTGGGTGGGCATGTCTGGGTCATGAGGTATGGTTCTAAGGTATGGCTCTTGAATCTCTTACTTCTCCTTTTAGAAGATGAGCACTTGTTGTTGTTGTTGTTGTTGTTCAGTCGTTCAGTTGTGTCCGACTCTTCGTGACCCCATGGACCATAGCACGCCAGGCCTTCCTGTCCTGCGCTCTCTCCCGGAGCGTGCTCAAGTTCATATTCATTGCATCTGTGATGCTATCTAGCCATCTCATCCTCTGCCGTCCCCTTCTCCTTTTGCCTTCAGTCTTTCCCAGCATCAGGGTCTTTTCCAGGGAGTTTTCTCTTCGCATTAGGTGGCCAAAATATTGGAGCTTCAGCTTCATTATCTGTCCTTCCAATGAGCACTCAGGGTTGATTTCCTTTAGGATGGACTGATTTGACCTCCTTGCAGTCCAGGGGACTCGTAAGAGTCTTCTCCAGCACCACAGTTCGAAAGCATCAATTCTTCAGCGCTCAGCCTTCCTTATAGTCCAGCTCTCACAGCCATACATTACTACTGGGAAAACCATAGCTTTGATTAGACGGACCTTTGTCGGCAAGGTGATGTCTCTGCTTCTTACTATGCTGTCTAGGTTGGCCATAGCTTTCCTCCCAAGCAGCAAGCGTCTTTTAATTTCATGGCTACAGTCACCGTCTGCGGTGATCTTGGAGCCCAAGAAAGTAAAATCTGTCACTGCTTCCATTTCTTCCCCTTCCATATGCCAGGAAGTGATGGGGCCAGATGCCATGACCTTCGTTTTTTGAATGTTGAGTTTCAAACCAGCTTTTGCACTCTCCTCTTTCACCCTTAACAAGAGGCTCTTGAGATCCTCTTCGCTTTCTGCCATTAGGGTGGTATCGTCTGCATATCGGAGGTTGTTGATAATTCTCCCAGCAATCTTAATTCCGACCTCTGATTCATCCAACCCGGCATTTCTCATGATGTACTCTGCATATAAGTTAAATAAGCAGGGTGACAATATGCAGCCTTGTCGTACTCCTTTCCCAATTTTGAACCAATCGGTTGTTCCATGTCTGGTTCTGACTGTTGCTTCTTGACCCTCGTACAGGTTTCTCAGGAGACAGGTAAGGTGGTCTGGTACTCCCATCTCTTTAAGAATTTGCCACAGTTTGTTGTGATCCACACAATCAAAGGCTTTAGCATCGTCAATGAAGCAGAAATAGACGTTCTTCTGGAATTCTCTTGCTTTCTCCATGATCCAGCGAAAGTTGGCGATTTGATCTCTAGTTCCTCTGCCTCTTCGAAACCCAGCTTGTACTTCCGGTAGTTCTCGGTTCGCATACTGCTGAAGCCTAGCTTGTAGGATTTTGAGCATCACCTTGCTGGCATGTGAAATGAGCGCAATTGTGTGGTAGTTTGAACACTCTTTGGCGTTGCCCTTCTTTGGAATTGGAATGTAAACTGACCTTTTCCAGTCTTGTGGCCACTGTTGAGTGTTCCAGATTTGTTGGCATATTGAATGCAGCACTTTAACAGCATCATCTTTTAGGATTTTAAATAGCTCGGCTGGAATACTGTCATCTCCGCTAGCTTTGTTGTTACTAATGCTTCCTAAGGCCCACTTGACTTCACTCTCTAGGATGTCCGGCTCAAGTTCAGTGACCGCACTATTATGGCTATCAGGGACATTCAGATCTTTCCTGTATAGTTCTTCTGTGTATTCTTGCCACCTCTTCTTAATCTCATCTGCTTCTGTTAGGTCCCTGCCTTCTTTGTCCTTTATCATGCCCGTCTTTGCACAAAACGTTCCCTTGAGATCTCCAATTTTCTTGAAGAGATCTCTAGTCTTTCCCATTCTGTTGTTTTCCTCGATTTCTTTGCATTGTTCATTGAAGAAGGCCTTCTTGTCTCTCCTTGCTATTCTCTGGAACTCTGCATTCAGTTGGGTATATCTTCCCCTTTCTCCCTTGCTTTTCGCTTCCCTTCTTTCCTCAGCTACTTGTAAAGCCTCATCAGACAGCCACTTGGCTTTCTTGCATTTCTTTTTCTTTGGGATGGATTTCGTTGCTGCCTCCTGAACAATGTTACGGACCTCCGTCCATAGTTCCTCAGGCACTCTGTCTATCAGGTCTAATCCCTGAAATCTATTCCTCACCTCCACTGTATATTCATCAGGGATATGATTTAGGTCATACCTGAACGGTTTAGTGGTTTTCCCGACGTTCTTCAATTTAAGCCGAAATTTTGCAAGAAGCAGCTCATGATCTGAGCCACAGTCAGCTCCAGGTCTTGTTTTTACTGAGTGTATGGAGCTTCTCCATCTTTGGCTGCAAAGGACATAATCAATCTGATTTCGATATTGACCATCTGGTGACGTCCATGTGTAGAGTCGTCTCTTGTGCTGTTGGAAAAGAGTGTTTGCTATGATCAGCGTGTTCTCTTGGCAAAACTCTATTAGCTTTTGTCCTGCTTCATTTTGTACACCAAGGCCATGCCTGCCTGTTATCCCGGTGATTTCTTGACTTCCGACTTTAGCATTCCAATCCCCTATGATGAAGAGGACATCTTTTTTTGGTGTTAGTTCTAGAAGGTGTTGTAGGTCTTCATAGAACCGATCAACCTCAGCTTCTTCGGCCTCAGTGGTTGGGGCATAGACTTGAATTACTGTGATGTTGAATGGTTTGCCTTGGATTCGTACTGAGATCATTCTATCATTTTTAAGATTGTACCCCAGTACTGCTTTTCCCACCCTTTTGTTGACTATGAGTGCTACTCCATTTCTTCTAAGGGATTCTTGCCCACAATAGTAGATATGATGGTCACCTGAATTAAATTCGCCCATGCCTGTCCATTTGAGTTCGCTGATTCCCAAGATGTCGATGTTCAATCTTGCCATCTCATGTTTGACCACCTCCAGCTTACCTTGATTCATTGATCTGACATTCCAGGTTCCTAAACAATATTGTTCTTTACAGCATCGGATTTTCTTTTCACCACCAGACACATCCACAGCTGAGTGTCCTTTCGGGTTTGGCCCAGCCGCTTCACTCTTTCTGGCGCTACTTGGAAATACCCTCTGCTCTTCCCCAGTAGCATATTGGACACCTTCCGACCTGAGGGGCTCATCTTCCGGCGTCATATCTTTTAGCCTTGTGATACGTTCCATGGGGTTTTCTTGGCAAGAATACTGGAGTGGGTTGCCATTTCCTTCTCCAGTGGACCACATTTTGTCAGAACTCTCTGCCATGACCTGTCCGTCTTGGGTGGCCCTGCACGGCATAGCTTATGGCTTCACTGAGTTACGCAAGCCCCTTCGCCACAACAAGGCAGTGATCCATGAGCACACTAGTCCTCAAAGTGACCAGCCCACAAAAGTACAGTGAATGGCGCGGGCACAAAAATGAATGAGCTTTCAAATGCAGAGCAAGGAGATTGGACTTCTGGAGAAGCTGATCCACTGAAATGAGAGGCAGTGATATGTTTACCTAGCCAGCTAAGCATACCACACACAATAGCCTGCTTTTTGAAGCCTTATCTTCCCACCCACACCCACCCTGCTCCCACCCCAAGAGTGGAATCCTATCTTGTGCCGCTGCTTTTATTTTCATTATCTAGCTGGAGCTTACAAGCTCAATGCCGCTCCAATCAACCTTAGCAAAATGATGTGGGGAAAGGGATGACTAACCGGACAAGTATAGATGCTTTTTTGGGGGGGAGGGGGTGGCAGGTGGGAGGTGATGTGAACAGGATGGCAACCCCAGGAAATATGCTCCTATTCTACAAGGGAAGGATAGCAAAGATCAACAACTGAATTGGGTTGTGTGTGTATTCATATTAACTCAGCCAAACAATCGCAAAATGTTTAAGAATGAACAGTTCTTCCTTCCTTCCTTCCTTCCTTCCTTCCTTCCTTTTTCTCTTTCTTTGTCTTTGTCTTTCTCTTTCTCTTTCTTCTTCTTCCTATCTTTATTTCATGTATTGCTCTATTTTCATTTGTTTCCTCTTTCTTTCTTTCCTTTTTCTTTCTCTCCTTTCTCTTTTCTTCTTTGTTTTCTCTCTTTCTTCTGTCTGTCTGTCTGTCTGCCCTTCCTTCCTTCCTTCCTTCCTTCCTTCCTTCCTTCCTTTCTTTCCTCCCTCTTCCTTTTTGTTCTTTCTAAAGGGGGTGGGGAGACATGGACACAAAAGGGAGGTGCAGTGCATGCATGCATATACACACAGCCTCAGACTTGCTCACAAAATGTGTGTGTGTGTATGTGCGTGTGTGTTTTAATTTAAATGCAAAATCTTACACAGGCTTATTCCACTGTCCGAGAGTTGCAATTTGCTTACAGCTATGTTGCTTACTGGCTTAGTACACATCATGATAAAAAATTATATATAACATGTATATAACACTGTGGGCCATGTATATAACACTGATAGCTCGACCCGCTCCCAGATGTCATTGGACCACAACTTCCATCAATCCTGACCATTGGCAATGGTCATCCTAGCCAGGGCTGATGGGAGTTGAAGTCCAAAAACATCTGGAGGGCTGGGAGCTATATAAAGAATATCAGTTGTGATTCATAGTTAAAAGTAATTCTCCAGCTGGATCTATTCTGTTTGTGCAGACATGCATGTGGTCCAGAAGCCAGATGAAAACAAATTCCAGTTGTTTAATAAGTGCACTCAGGAGGAACTCAACTCATTTAATTTAAACCAATCACACAGATGTTAACCATTGCCAATGTGTTGGCAAGGCAATTACATAGATCAGGGGAAGCTGGCAAAGCTTTCCTGCATTCCTATGCAGCCAAATTATGGGCGCATAATCATAACAACTGAGTACCAAGTGATGGCCACATGGCAACCCACGGCAGGGTGTGTGATGCAAGCATGTGGCCATCTTCCAAGAGGGGTAAGCAAGGTGGTGCCTGTGGGTAGAGGTGTGTTCACATTCTTCTCCTGTGGATTAAAGCACAGTTGTGCACATTTCTCAGAAGTAAGTATTTTTCACGCCTTTTTCAAGTCTACACATCCTGCATCCAAATTATGGATGCATAGTCATGACAACTGAGTACCAAGTGATGGCCGCATGGCAACCCAGGGCAGGGTGCATGATGCAACCATGTGTTCATCTTTCAGCAGGGGTGAGCAAGGCGGTGCCTGTGGGTAGGGGTGTGTTCACACTCTTCTCCCATGGATTAAAGCATGGCTGTGCACATTTCTCAAAAGCAAATATTTTTCATGACTTTTACAAGTCTATGCATTCTGTCAGATGCATTTTTTTTTCTCCGTGACTCACACTGGAAGCTCAGAAATGTAAAGACTTTGACTGCGCATTGTGTCTGAGTCTGTGCACAGTCCAAAAGGTGCAAACTGGGCAAATGCATGGTGTGGAGAATATGGACAGGGAGACATTTTTCTCTCTCCCTCATAATACTAGAACCCTACAGGGTCATCCCATGAAGCTGATCGGAAGGAGATTCCGCCAGCCTCTGTGAGCAAGTCTCTTGTTCTCCTTGCCGGGGCCTGGCAGGGAGAACAAGAGACTTGCGCATAGGGATGTCAGAGAAATCCGCAACAGAACCAAATGAGTTCGGATTTTTGTGAATCCGAGCCACAGATTCCTCAGTGGACCGGCTTTCCCACTATCACGTAGATTCCTCAGACTTGCAGACCATCTTTCTAACCTTCAGGAATTTTGTGCAAATTTTGTCAAAGAAAAATATGCAAAAACAAAACCCGGCCAAGGATGCACATTTCCCCCATTGGCTAAAGCATGAAAATGCACATGATGGAGATTTGAGCACGGGGGGGGGGGGTGTGTGAGCATTTTTGCATGTGCAAATTTGCACAAATTCATAAACTAAAAAAATCCAGTTCTGTTGATGAGTGGACAATGGAACGAAAGGCACCTAAAAATCCATGAAACATAGACATAATGGATTTTACACAATCCATGCATCCCTTCTGGTGCATAGCCACCCTGCTGCCATTGCCCACCAGCCGCTGCATGCAAGTCTCTCGTTCTCCCTTCCAGGACCCAGCTGGGAGAATGAAAGACTTGCACATAGTAGCAGCAGCAGCAGGAAGGGGGGCATGGTGACTCCTTCCCTCCCTGCCTGCACGGCACTCTGCACTGCTCTCTCGATCTCCATGTTGGGGCCCATCAGGGAGAGTGAGAGAGTTGTGCAGGGGGGCCATCAATGACGATGGCAGCAGGGGAAGGTGATGTCGGGCCAGCTCGTGGACAAGCGAGCCAGAGTCTGGCGGGCTGAGCTGCTGAAAGCTCAGTGGACTTGACCTCCCAGATGGATTCCTCTTACATCCCTATGTCCACTGTGAGACAAGCTTCAAGATGGTGTTTGAAGAATCTTGACATCCACAAACATCTCTTAATCACCCATTCATGAAGTTGCAGAACAGTGGCACCCACGCCACTCCCGTCATGTCCTGTTATGCTCTCCCCACCTTCCTGAATGGCCTAAAGCTTCTGGGGAAAAATGCTACAGCTGGGATGAGGAACCTCTGGGCTTTGGGCCAATTACAGCCTGCAAGGGTTCCCATCCAGTCCAGCAGTTTCTTCCCAAGTCCAACCCACCCCTTTCCCAGCAGGGAAAAGCTCTCATCATCTCCAATCAGCAGCTGATCAGAGTGAAGAGTAGGGATGTCACAGGGGTCCAAGAGGGGGATGGAGTCCAGCAGACTACCCCCGCTCGTCCTCCCAGACCCTGCTCATGGAGCCATTGCGTGCTTACCAGCCTGTTCACCAAGCACTGCATGGTCCACAGCCCCTCCCTTAGCAAGCTGCCATTTTGCATGAAAATGGTGGCTCATGGTTTTCCAGAAATGTAACATTGCATCAATGGTGGCTGTAAAGGGCACTTGCAAGATGGTGGCTTGCTAAAGGGACAGGCAGCTGTCAGGTACTCACAGGATGCTCGCTGGGCTGGGCCATCCAGTGGCTTGTGAAGCACAGCCCGACAAGTGGGGCCAGGCAGGGGTTTGGCCAACACTGAGTGAGGAAAGATGGAGGTCAGTCCGTCCATCCCTAAATAAGAACTTTTTCCTTGCTGGGGAGAAGAGGCAACAGCTAAGGAGGAAGCTGCAGAGTGATTCAGTCCTGCTTAGTTTGTGGCCTGCTTACTTGTGACCAGACATGCTGCTCATGCTTACTTTTGAGTAGACGTGCAGAGCCTAGTCCTGCGTATATCTGGGTAGGCTTAAAATGGGTAAGGATCTCCTTTTGGGACCACCCACCCTGCCTTTGTCAATGCCCACTTCACTTTCAGCCACACCTACAGATGGAATATTGACCCCAAGACCTTTCCCAGATTGAAATTGAACCTTTGAATGAAAAAGGGTCCCCCACGTCTATACTACAGGGGTTTCTTTCCCTTGGACAAGAGAACCTATAATCTCTTTGAAATATTGGCTTTATTTACACATGTACCAGCAGAGCATAGTGGTAGGAAACAGACACTCCTACCACAGACATTGGGGGGGGGGGAGTTGCACATTTCAGGCCAGATTTGCACATTATCAGCGGAATGACAAACTCCTACCACAGGCATCGGGGTGGGGGGAGCTGCACATTTTAGGGCAAATTTGCACATTTTCAGGGGATTTGCACATTTTTGCATGTGTGAATTTGCACAAATGTGAGTTTGTGGCACATGCGAATTTGTACAGATTCGGGAAATTGGGAAAAATCTGATTCTATCAATAAGCAGACGATGGAATGAAAGGCACCTAACAATCTGTGAAACACAGACAGAATGGATTTTACAAAATCCATACATCCCTCTTAAAAATGAAAGAATTATATGTCCAGAAAGGCTATAGCCAAGAAAGACTGCTGGATGTTTTCTAGTGGCATCCTCCTATTCCAGTACTGAATGAGTGATCTCCATTGTCTCAGCAAGGTTTCATTTAATTTAATTTTTCCACCCCAGAGATGTTTGAAATATATCATCTTAAAAGCTAATCCGGTGTCCCAATTATCCTTTATATCCCAATACTTGGCCATCGGTCTTGTTTCTAGTGTTAAGCCATTAAAATCCTACCTGTGGATAATTAGTTGCACTGAGGTGGCTATGTTCAATTTCACGTAAGGTTTCAAATATCCTAATAAGACAGTTACCAGCATCAATGGGATCGTGTGTCCTATCATTTCCACGAAATTGCTCTCGCAAGGTGCCTTCAGCTGGTTGTTGCCCATTCCCCCCATCACTGCAGTCTCTCCCTGCACTGCTGTGCTTCATCCCATGTCATTTTGCTGACTCACTTGACTCTCAGGGGTGCCTCCCAGGAGTGCTGGGTGGAAGAAGGGATAAAAAGAAGAAAACCCTCATTGTATGAATGAACTTTCACTCATATGCCATTAACATCCTTTCGACTAGTCCCTGGTCACACAACGATAGTGATCAAACTGGCCAAACTCACAACACAACCGTATAAAACAGGACAGGCATTGTTGCATGCAGTCCATGGTGGATTTGAGGTCACCAATATTTACCTTTTGGCCAGCAGTAGGGACCAGGGTAAGAAACAATGTGATCTTATACTCAGAAGTAGACTTCAATGGGACTTACTCCCAGGTAAGTGTGTACAGTAGCCTTCCCCAACCTGGTGCTCATTGGGTGTTTTGGACTCCAGATTCCTGGATTCCTGGCCACTTGCCATGCTGGCTGAGGCTGATGGGAGTTGAAGACCAAAACACCCAGAGGGCACGAAGTCAGGTGGCACTGGTGTATGGGATTGTAGCCTAAAGCTTGGGCAGGACCTGGGGCATCAGGGGTGGAGTCAACAGCAAATGAGGAATCAATGTGGAGTGAAATCAGTGTGGAGCAGAGTGAAGCCAAGGTCAAGTCCCAAGGGTGAGAGGAGGAACTCGAACAATATGTTGTGGGTCAAAAGGGGGCAGAGCTAGGATGGACCTTTGAAGAGTTATAGGCAGAGCTGGCCAGAATTTGGCTACTGGAGAGATCGATGATATAGATATAGATATAGATATAGATATAGATACAGATACAGATATAGACAGTGGAGACTGGTGGCTCTGATTTCAGTGGGGCTGTGAATCCATTCTGGATTCACAGAACTCTAAGGATATCCAAGGTGCTGAAACTATTCTGGGGGTGGGTTCAGCACCTTGCATAGCTCCTTTAAAGTTCTGGCTCCTCCTCAATAAAACCCAGAATGGATTTATAGCCCCACTGAAATTGGAGCCACCAGCCTCCACTGGATATAGATAGATGACATAGATATAGATTGGTTCCTTTGTGTGCATGTGTGTATGTGGGGGGGGGGGCTCTGGCTTGGGGGCCAGATCTGGGCCTCTTGGGGTCCTCCAGTCCTCCCCAGATGGTAATGCCCCCTTTGCCTGTCCCACCCCCTTTCCCACAGACCACTGATGATGACGTTGATAATGATATTGCATTTATATCACACTCTTTTTTTTCCTCTTTCACTCCATTGCAAGGAACCCAAGGCAGCTTACATGGTTGCCCTCTTCTCCATTTTATCCTCACAACAACCCTGTGAGGTAGGCTAGGCTGAGAGTCAGTGACTGGCCCAAAGGCATCCAGAGAGCTCCATAGCCGAGTGGGAACTAGATCTCCCGAGTCCCAGTGCAACATCCCTGCTTTTGTGCAGTTTCCCACCCACCCACCCCATTCTTTAAGGGTGAAATGCATCTCCCAAGGCTCAGTTACTGGCATGAAGAACTCT
Organism: Heloderma suspectum; assembly: GCF_057233095.1. NCBI lineage: Eukaryota > Metazoa > Chordata > Lepidosauria > Squamata > Helodermatidae > Heloderma > Heloderma suspectum. Next base: position 12,910,252 of record NC_139469.1, on the reverse strand, counting down.
AAGCTACAATAGGCGGGGGGGGGGGTTGTATTTTGCCCCCAACCCCTTTTCCTTTGGCTCCACCCACATATGGAATGTGGCCCCCAAGAGCTTCTCTGAAATGGGATTCAGCCCTCGGGCTGAAAGAGATTCCCCACGTCTGATAGATATATATGAATGCTGAATCAGAACAGTAAAATGAGACTGATGGTCAGTGCTACAAGCAGCCACCAGTCGCAAATGGTCATCTGCATCATATTTATATAAATATATTTGTTATTCAGTCACAACACCAGGACAAGGGGTGTACGAAACCCCGCTTACCTGGCTCCGCCGGGTGCCGCAGGTTGGGGAGGCGATCCGTTCCTCCCCCTGGAATCCTCAGTGGGGGGGAGGCGATCCGTTCCTCCTCCCCCCCCGGAATCCTGCCCGGATGGCTCCGCTCCGCAGCCAGGCCACAGAGCCGCTGGCTGGGCCAACCCACAGCGGGGCCTCCAGCCGCTGCCGGGCTGGTGTGGACGCAAATGGCATACTGAGCAGGGGATGCCATTTGCATACCTATGGTAGCCCGTGATAAATATTTACATAGCCTATCACAGGCTACCATAGGGACACAAATGGCATCCCCTACTCAGGACGCCATTTGCGTCCGCAGCCGCCCGGCAGCAGCCGCAGCCGCCGCCACTGCCGGAGCCGAAGCCGGAGCCGCAGCTAGGTAGGCTCCGTTTCGCGGGGCTTTCGTGGGATGGAGGGGCGGGGGGCTTCATTCCGCCACGGATTCCGGGGGGCTGAATTCACTGGAATTCAGCCCCCCTGGGGTCTGTGGCAGAATTCTCTAACATCCCTTGACAAGCCCTGCAGATGGGATGTGTGCACGCGTTGCATGCATGCACACATACACAAAGAAAGAGAGAGGGAGATTTTGCAGTGAGTGGAGGAACAAAATGAGTCTCAAAGATTCCACACTATGGGGAAGACTTCATTTTAATAAATTTGTCAGCTAGCAAAACAAAAAACAAAACAGAACCGCACACCATATTAATGGCAGGCAATTGCATTAAGAGCTCATTATTTCCTTGTGTTTATAATAGGAGAAGCACTTTCAAGGGTATTCATCTGACACAGCAGAAACTGAGAGCCTGAAACGGTCTGGCAAAGTCACTGGAGAAGACTTTGAACTTCAGCTCTAATAAGAAATATTTGCATTTCTCTGCTTTTACTGATCTCTGCTCCTCAAAACCCATCAAGCCATCATCATTATGGTGGGAGGCTCTCTAAATATCACATATATTATTTCAGTAATCCTCAGAACAAACCCAACTAGGCCATTTATATATTAACCCCACATTGCACATGGAGAGACATCCAGTGAGTTCAGAACTAAGACCACAGTCTTATACTCACATCTGTGGGAGTGAGCCCCACTGAAGTCAATGGGACATGCTTCCTAGTACGTTCACCGGGCACTTGCTGTTGCCCACACCGGCTCACCACACTGTGCGTGCTCTTGGAGGGCTCAGTGAGCGCTCTGCAAATTGCACGAGGCTGCCTGTCCCCTTAGTGACCTGCCATTTTGGTGTAAAAATGGTGGGTCGGGTTTCTCCATAAAAGTAATGTTGCATAAATGGCGGCCGTAAAAGGGCCATTTACACAACATTACAGGCAAACGCGCCTGCCTGGCAAATGGTTCTGGTAAGTGGCAGTGGCTCGGCAAGCAGGGGCCCGGGGGGTCAAGTGGGGGGGGGAAGTCCGCCAGACTCCATCCCCCTCTCAGACTCCTGCGACATCCCTACTTCCTGGTCAATGTGTGAAGAATTGTGCTGTAAACCAGATGTCATGCCCCCTCTGGAGGACTCCTCTTTGGACGATGACCGGGAATCCCCTGAGCCGAACATTGTGGAGCCTGGGCTGAGAGAACTTGAGACAAATCAGGGGGATCCTGGGTCCTTGTACCTTCCCTTCCGGAAATACTCAGGCCTGTCTTAGGTTTGGAGGCAGATGTGGACACCTAGGACCACGGAGTGCAGGCACAGAAAGATCATGCCAGCCCGGCTGCCAGACGCAGAAGTGCCCACCTGAGGAATAGGGAATCCCCATAAGTAAAGGTATACTTGTGAGCAGGGTTCTACTTATGAGTAAACCATTCATCAGGTGGCTCTGATGGCCTGCAACTGTACCCTGGGTGGGCCTCTGAAGTTCTAGGCCCACAGCAGTCAATGGTGTAGTGGTGTTAGGGCTCACAGGGGAGTACAGATATGTATGGATTATTGAAAATGTGGGCCTGTCTGTGTTTTGTGAATCATCAGGTGGTTTCCCCTCCATCCTCTGCCCATCCACAGAATCGGTGTTTTATTTATTTCCGCATTTGTGCATAATGCGCATCTGCGGAAATTCGCGCATGCAGAAATGCACAGATTCCCCCCAAATGCATATTTTCATATGGGTGGGGGGAATGTGCATTTTTGGCCAGGTCTTTTTTTAAAAAAAAATTGCCTATTTTTCTAAGACGAAATTTGCACAAAATTCAGGAAAGTTAGAAGAACAGTCTGCAAGTCTGCAGAATCCCCCAGACAAGGGGGAAAGCCAGTCCACTGCAGAATCCATGGATCAGATCCATTTGGTTCCATTGCAGATTTCTCTGACATCCCTATGTAGCACCAATGAATGCTCTGAACCTAGCTGCAATCCTCACAGTAGCTGGGGGAAATGAGTTTTCTCAACAGCATTATATCGTTCCCTCCTGCCATGCAGAGTATTTTGGGGTGACTTGATCTTGAACGGGCAATTGAGACTCATTAGCTTTACAAAAGGCCTGTTCCTAGCAGATGATAACTCCTAGAACTAGTTTGCTGATACAGATCAACACAACTGCCTGCCATTTTAGACTTCCCTTGGTGATATGACTATGGGGACTCTCATGTTGAGCACCTGCACTTCAAAGTTTACTCCTCCACCACTGGCCACAATGCTGGAACAGCATCTGTGTACCAGGTCCCAGACTCATGTCTTGTTCTTAAGACAATCGGAAGCGCCCTGCTGGATCAGACCAAGGGTCCATCTAGTCCATCATTCTGTTCACACAGTGGCCAACCAGCTCTCGACCAGGAACCCACAAGCAGGAGATGAGTGCAACAGGTCCTTCCTACCCATGTTCCAAAGCAACTGGTGTGCACAGGCATCTCCCCCTGCCAACCTTACTTTTCTCTGCACCTCCCTGTCTGGGATTTGGGTTGCCTACTGATCTTGCTTTTCCTTTTCTCTGGACCTCTGTGTATTGCCTTTAGAACTGACCCTGGCTGGAGCTCTGCCCCTGTGCCACTGTAAGCAGGACACCAAGATTTCAACCAGCATCTCTGGAGAGAATATTTCAAAAGCTGGGGCACCATCACTGAAAAACACCCCCTCCTTGGAAATCTTGGAAAGACTAGGAAGTCATGATTTCTATAACCCAAAAGATAACAGTTTTGGCAGTCGAAATGAGCTCACATATAAATCCCTTTGAAATAAATGGGGCATTAGGCTCTGGATAGGGGTGAATGCTCCTTCCTTGTTCGCCTCAACTTCTCAGCAGCTTTTGATACCGTTGACCATGGTATCCTCCTGGACCTTCTGGAGGGGCTGGGCATTGGAAACACCGTATTGCAGTGGTTCCGGTCCTTCCTCTCCGGCAGGTACCAGAGGGTAGCACTGGGGCAGGAGGTTTCGGACCCATGGCTGCACACTTGTGGGGTGCCACAGGGTTCCATCCTCTCCCCGATGCTATTTAACATCTATGAGAAGCCACTGGGGGCTATAATCAGGAGGTTTGGGGTGCGGTGTCATCAATATGTGGATGACACGCAGCTCTACGTCTCATTCAAATCTTTACCAAGATTGGCCATAGAATCCCTGTCCAAATGTCTGGAGATAGTGAGTGGCTGGATGGGGAGGAATAAGCTGAAGCTGAACCCTGACAAGACTGAGGTACTTTTGATGGGAGACAAGAGGAGGTTGGAGGATGTTGACCTGGTGTTGAATGGGATATGGCTATGTCAGGGTGGAAACTGAGCCAACAGAACCCCAGGGCAGTTCTGATTCTGAGGAGGAACAGCAATCTGTGGGAGAGGAGCTCGCTCATCTCTCACAAGCACAGCAGCAGGCAGAGATTCCTCCTGCCAGCATTCCTGGGAGAGATAGCGACCTTGGCAGTGAGAGAGCACTGGAGGGGGGCTTGCTAGACGCTTGATGCAGAAGCAGGGAGCGACGATAGATGGAGGGCGCCGAAAGGAGGTGTTCCGCTCATTTGGCGCTCAAACAACGGTTGCGTCCTGAGGACCCAAGGGAAAGAGGGAGGATCTCTCCCTAGCCCCTAAGTTCAGGGCCTTCCCGTGGTTCTCCTTCAAACGGGGACCAACTGCCTTACCTGGAGTTTAGGCTATATTGCTATCTTTCCCAGTGCTGTTCCTTGCTTTGTCGCTAGTGATTAGTATCTGAAAGAGTCATAAAGGAATAAAGTCTTGGAAAGAATCCTCGTTGTCTGTGTCCTGAGTTGGCTATTGGTGGGGACTGCAAGAGGCAGCTAGGGCGCTACTGACAGGCTCCCCTTGAAAGACCAGGACCGCAGCCAGATGTCCATGGAGGCTCAGGTGTCAGCTGTGAGCCATACAGCGCTGTACCAACTCAATCTGATACGGCGGCTGCGCACCTACCTTCCCAACCATCTGCTCCCATCAGTAGCACATGCCCTGGTCTCCTCTCATTTAGACTATTGTAATGTGCTCTACGTGGGGTTACCCTTGAAGACGGTTCAGAAACTGCAGCTGATACAGAACGCGGCAGCTTGCCTGATTGAAGGCAGCCATCGGCGAGATCACATCACTCCAGTGCTGAAGGAGCTGCACTGGTTACCAGTTGTTTTCTGGGCCAAATTCAAGGTGTTGGTTTTGACCTTTAAAACCCTATATGGTTCCAGCCCAGCCTATCTTAAGGAGCGCCTCCAGCAGCACCAGACAGGCCGCATAACAAGATCAGCCTCGGATGGCCTTCTCTCCATCCCATCAGCCAGGACAGCTAGACTGGTGGGGACGAGGGAGAGAGCCTTCTCTGTGGTGGCCCCCACTCTGAGGAACTCCCTCCCTAGGGAACTCCGCCACATCCCCTCTTTAATGAGCTTCTACTGTGCATTAAAAACGTGGTTGTTCAGGCAGGCATTGGGGGTGAGTTAGGGTATTTTTAGAAAAATGATGTTTTACTGTGGAATTTTATTGTTTTAAACTGTTTTATTATATATTCTGTACATCACCCAGAGTGGCTGGGTGACCAGCCAGATGGGCGATTAATAAATTGAATAAATAAATAAATAAATAAATTCCACACATGCCACATTAGCCCTCTTCTGCTTCTAGTGTGCATGTTTGAAAGTTTTAAATGTGTTTGATATCTATCTGTCTGTCTGTCTGTCTGTCTGTCTGTCTGTCAATCATCTATCTAACTATGGTGGCTGTACAGGAAGGTAGATTTTCAATCCCACTTCTACTTTCCTGTACATTTTGTGTCACTTCAGAAGAGATGTGTCCTATCTAAATTGCCTTTATTTTTTTAGTGTACTATCTATTAAGTTTTCCATAAATATGGATAGGGATGTATGGATTTTGTTAAATCAGTTCCATCTGTGTTTCAGAGATTGTTAGGCATCTTCCATTCCATCATCAGCTCATGGGCATAATCCGATTTTTTTTAGTGATGCATGAGAATTTCATTCCACTTGTGCAAGTGTGCATTAGTGCTACTGCACACTTGCATAAACACACATTAGCGTTAATGTGCATTAGCGCAAATGTGAATTTGTGCAAATCCCCCCTCCCTACAAGTTAAAGGGTGGGAAAGAAACAGTCCCCAAATCCAAAGAATTTGCATGACTGGGAAAAAAGCTAATCTACTGCGGAATCAACAGGTTGGACTCCTAGAAATCCAAACTCATGTAAATCTGTTGCAGATTTCTCTGACATCTCTAGAGTTGGAATGCTTTTTTTTCTCTCTTCTCTTCTCTTCTCTTCTCTTTCTTCTGCATTTTAGACTGCAGTCATAGACATACTTATCTGTGAGTAAGCCTTACTGAAGTCACTGAGGCTTACCTCTGAGTGGACATGTATAAGATTGCATTGTTAAAATCTCCCTCCCCCATGTAAGTGGATTAGTAACCTTGCCAGCTTGACCAATATAGATGTCCTTCCCCCACGCCACTTCTCCGCTCTCTGGTAAAACTGATACTCTCAGGAGAAAGCTTTGTCTGTTTCACCTATGTAGTTTTTCTTTGGCTCTCCCTTCTCTGTGCTCTGGTGAAACTGACAGTGTCTTCTCACAACCTTGTCAGTATCACTAGACACCAGAGATGGGGTCAGTGAAGGAAATGAACACCGGAGGCTGCCTTATACTGAGTCAGATTATAGGTTCTTTTACTGGGTATTGTTGAGAGACTGCCGAAAAAGGGCAGTGGAGCAAGCAAGCTAGAACAGGGATGCAGAACAGTAGGCCCAGGGTCCCAATCCGGCCTTTTTAACTTTCCTGAAATGTACAGAAATTTATTCATAAGAAAATACGCATGTTTCTGCTGAGATGTATGCCATTCTGGAAAATATACATAGGGGAAAGCTGAATAGAATGGAGGACCATACACTAAATGTTACTTAGGGCACAATCCTGTGGCGATAGACAGCCGCCTCCAAGCCTGGAGGCGGCTGCCTATCCAATGTAGGGCAGGAGAAGCACGGAGGGCATCATTCCCTCCGCACTTCTCCTGCCCTGCATTTGTGGCTAGACAGCCGATTTTGGCTGTCTAGCTGCGGGAAGATGGAGTGGGGGAAGAGGCTGCCGTACAACACATAGGATGTGTCGTACCGGCATTTCTGCCTTCTCTGCCCCAGAATGCCCTATTTTGGCTGCTCTGCACTCCTCTTCTGATCATGGAGTGCGGGGCCATTCCATGCTGCCTGCCAGGCAGCACGGAAGTGGGGGAAGGTCAGTTCCCAGAAACCCACATATCCTATGTCTGTCTAGCCGCTGTCTAGTGGCCATAGGATTGCTCCCTCCATAACATAAATTACGTAAATTATTGCAAACCCTTTTACAGAATTATTTACCTATGTTTTCACATACCAGAAAAAAACAAAAAAAATCAAATTCATCTGTGAACGGATGCTGGACTGAATGACACAGCACAACCCTTGAAACACAAATGGGATGGATTTCACAAAATCCAGATATTCCTAGTCACAACTAATGGAAGTCCTATTTCAGACAACTTACTAGCTCTCATCATTCCTTCTGTTTCTGAGGTTCAGGCTGGGACGGGAGTGCTGTTGCTTACAAAGGCCCCAACTGCATCACCCACGCGCAAGAGGGTAATCCCAAGGTTTGCAAAAATGCAACAACCGAAAATAAGAAGGAAAACCCAAACCGCCAAAACAGTCACAAAGTACTGAGCATGTTTAATGGCTGTGGAATGTTGACTGGGGTGGAGAGTAGGGATGGAAAATGTGGAAGGGATGGAAGGTAGTGGCTCTAATCCTGAACTTAGTCCAGACTTTTGCAGCCAAAATGGCACCATCCATGCACAAGAGAGATTTATCAGTAGGTTTACGAGAATCGGTCTGGAACGGACAAAGCAATCCCATGAAAGAAAACCCTAACCACAGAAACAGCTCAATGAGTGTGTGTGTGTCTTTGGGGGCAGGGGGATGGACAGGGATGAACTGGAGCATCCGGAATCCTGAACAAGGAATATTCCACACTGCAACATTTTGTTGTAGGCCTCACTTATATACATAGAAAGGCTATGGGACAGATGTAGTGGGGTTGCACGCCAAAGGCAAGCTTCTTTTGCTTTTAAAGAAGCATGCTATATTCATTATGGAAATAAGAACTGCAGCAAGCAGTCTTTAAGCATATTGAGGTTGGGTGTTTTGTTTTGTTTTTTTAAAAACTCATCTAATATATCTTTGAATCTGTCTGAGAATCATGGCTTGAGCCTTGATAAAGTCTCTGTGCCCCACTTTGCTAAATCTGAAAGGGCGCCTCTCTGCCACCCGACCTCAAAATGTGAGGATGACCGTCAGTCACTGGGAAACAGAACAGAGAAAATGGGAAGGAAGCTTCAGATCCGATTGCTTGGGTAGTTGCCCCAGAATGTGCTTTGGGAGGTTGTTGGATGGCTTGATTTTGATTTTTTTTTTTTATTGCAATAATTAAATCAGTCTGGGACAAAGTTGCCTTTTTGCCCACTGCTCCCCTAGATGCCTGATTGGGTTGATCAAGGGCCAGTTGTATTTATTTATTTAGTCGATTGGCTTGTTCTTTCTTTGCATATCTTTAAAAAAAAAAAAAAAACCACGCTAGATCCACATCTCCAGGGGGAAAGGGGGGGGGGGAACACCCCACAATCATTATTAAAAAATGATTATGAAAAGGGTGGAGGAGTTCAGATCATAAATGTAGTTTTTCATTATTATTTTTCAGCACTCTGTAATCTAGGCAATGACGGAGCAGAATTCTGCTTCCTGAGCTCAGGCAGCAGCCAGACTGTAATACTTTGCAATGCTATTATCATAGATTTTTTTTTTCCCCCTCTCTCTCTCTCTCCCTCCCTTTTCCCCTCCACCCTCCTCCAACCTCTGAGAAGCAGACGCCCTCTTTTTGCCCCAACTGGATCTGCAGTAGAATGAACCAAGAGAGAGAGAGAGAGAGAGAGAGAGAAAGAGGAGAAATGCAGGGGCGGGGCTGGGGGGGGGTGGATGAACCACAGCTTTTGAGTTGAGGTTTTCCTGTTACTATCACTGTAGCATTTATTTAGCCAATCTCTTAACTGTGACGTCTGGCTGGATGGCTTGCTCATAATATTTAACACACCCACCGAAGGATGGAGCTGCCTCCCCTCTCGTCCAACCAATATACCGCATTCAGTGTGGCTGAGAAGGGGAGGGGGGGATTCACGCTGCACCTGCCAAAGGAACCTTCCTTCTCTCTCTCTCTCTCCTTTTTCTCTCCCCCTTTCCTCTCTGCCTCCTGTTTTCTTTCCCCTGTTTCCCCCTTCTTCCCCGCAAAAACAAACCCGCACAGCCCGGCCGGGGGGGGGGGGGGGAGTTGCTTATAAGACGAACCGCTATTGATTATATTGGGTGGCGTTGCCCCCCCCTCTTTAATCCCCCCCCCTCCTACCTAAAAATCCTCTCTCTTTCTCTCTCTCTCGCTTAAAATTGAGTTTGGGTCTCTACCGAAGGTTAATTTTGGGTCCCTTAGCAAAAGGACCTTTCTTTCTACAGCGCTACAGGGAGTGCGGCTTGTTTATGAACCTCACGGCTGGTTTGTTTTTTAATACGGTGATGATTTTTTAATCTCTCCCCCACCTCGCCCCTCTCTCCTCCTCCCCTCTCCTCCGATTCCTGGATGAACCCGCCGCTCTCGCCCAAGCTTTGGAAGAAGGCTCCGGAAACATGCTAAAGAAAAGCAGCGTCCAGCCAATGTTTTGAAACAGTCGCGCTGAGCAGGGGAGCAACTCACGCCAAGAGGCCGGGGCCGGGAGGAGGAGTGGACTCGTCCGCCGGCCCGCCTGCTCGCAGCCGCCTCGGCCGTTCCGCGTGCAAAGAACCGGAGGGAAGGGAGCGCATCTTCCGAGTGGGCCAAAATACTCTGGATGGGGTTTGCTCCCCACACTTCTGATTTTTTTGGGGGGGGGGTCCTCCTCGCGCTTTTGAAACCTCCCAGCCCCCTCCCTAGACCATTGGCGTCTGATTTTTATTGATTGACTCTCTTGGCTCCTAAACACCTCCCATTATTTATTAATTATTATTATTATTATTATTTTTATTGGGAGAAGGCAGTGGTGGGTGTTTCGGGAGGTCACGTCCAACATCTGGCTCTCTCGCTCGCTCGCTGGGAGGAAGGCAGGGGTGCGCAGCTGCCTCGATTCCCGCCCTCCCCCCCCCCTTTTCTGAATTAATAGCCGTCCCAAACCGGGGCGCTCCGAGGACTTTTCTTATCGATCGCGTCGCTGCCGCCTCCGGCTTATCGATTTTAAAGACTTGATCCCGCGCTGCTACCGCCGATTGCTGTTTCTGGCTTTCTCTCTCCCCCCCTCCCCCCTCCTTTTTTTTTTTTTAATGAAATGAGGACTTCTTTCTCAAGACCAGCAAGATCCGTGTTTCTGTCTCTCTCGACGTGGACCATCGGACTGGATCGCTGGCTGGATTGCGAGTACAACCAACGCGTTCGGGGGTGGGGGCGGCTCCCCGCTCCCCTTCCCCTGTGAAGAAGCGCCTTCTCCGGCCGTCACACTCAGCCGCCTCGGAGACAGCTCGCAGCCCAGCTCTCCCTGGCTCGGCCGTCCTGATCCACCAGCACCCCGCCCCCGAAACCGTGCTTTGGTGTTTTGTTTTTTTTTAATTCATGATTCCCCTCCAAGAGCCGTTCCCATTTTAAGCGCTCCCACGACGCGCGAGCCATGAAAATGATTCTGGTGCGCAGATTCCGGGTCCTCATTTTAATGATCTTCTTGATCGCCTGCACCATGCACATCATGATCGATCTGCTGCCCAAGCTGGAGAAGCGGGCGGCGGCGGCGGCGGCGGGCGGCGGAGGCGGCGGCGCGGGAGGCGCCCCGGGCTGCTCCTGCTCGCACGCCGCCCGCGAGCCGGCAGAAGAGGCGCGGGGCTGGCCGAAGGCGCAGCAGGCGCCGCCGGAGCCGGCGCCGCGGCCCAACGCCGGCGCCTCGGAGGCGGCGGCGGCGGCGGGCTGGCCTAGCAAGCACACGCTGCGGATCTTGCAGGACTTCAGCAGCGAGCCCAGCTCCAACCTCACGTCGCACTCCCTGGAGAAGGGCCCGCCGAGCGCCGCGCCGGATCTGAGCCGGAACGCGCTCCTCCAAGATGGGGGCGAGGCGAAGCCGCCGCCGCCGCCATCGGGAGAGGACAGCCGCCGCCGCCGCCAGCCGCCGCCGCCGGGCTACGAGGAGGCGGCGGCGGCGGCGGCCGCGGGCGGCGCTCCGTCCAAGCTTTCGGCTCTCTTCGAGCACCCGCTTTACCGGCTCGCCGTCCCGCAGCCGGGAGACCAGGACGTCCTCTTCAATGTCAACAGCGACATCCGATTCAACCCCAAAGCCGCGGAGAATCCGGAATGGTGAGTGGGGTGGGGGCAATGGAGGGGAGGGGAGGGGAGGGGGGACGGGGAGCGCAGGCCTGTGTGGCTTATGTGGGGTAGGACTTCGGGGCAGAGGTCCAGCCCCCCCCCGCCCTCGGGCGTTGGAACGGGCCCCCCCCCCGCCTGGCTCGCCACATCTCGAGATTCGCGTCTGAACGCGCGCGCGCACCCGTAAAGCCGCCCAGCCCAGAGTCTAGAATTGCCGAGCTGCACCCCGGGCGAGGAAGAAGTGGCTGGTATTGGGTCGCAACACGCCTCTCTCTCTCTCCCCCCCCCTCCGCCGCCCGTGTGCAATAATATAGAAAGGGGGGGGGGGATTCTCTAAGGGCGCATTGGCTGATGCTGGACCGTTTCTGTCCGTCCATACGAAAAATTGGTAAGAGGCTTGCAATGGACCGATTTCCGCTCCCCCACCCCCCGGGGAGGGGGGGGGGAGGAAGTGGGTCTTTCGGAAGAGAATGTGGGTTGATGGCACCCTACCTGAATGTTCCTCTCTACTCCAAGGGTTATATTCTTTCTCCACCCCTGACAAAAATGGACGAGTTCCGCCTCCCCAATATACCCTACAAAGGGGGGGGGGGAGAGAAAGCAGTGGCTGATGTTACCCTTGCTGATCCTCCCTCCATCCCTAAGGGACTTGCATGGACTGGGTCTCCGGCCTGCTCCCCACCCCACAAAATAGGCCTTTTACTAGAAAGTATGCATTGATGTTGCCCCTTCTGCTCCCCTCCTCCCTCCAACTCTAGAAAACGTGGTTAAGAATCCTGCATTTGTTCCCGACCCCCATAAGAGTCTTTCAGTGGCTGACACCCTCCCCCAAATAAAATGGGGACCTTCCAGACATAGGTAAGGCTGCCCACCCCCACCCCCACCCCCGATTCTCTCCCCCTGGTCTTGTATTGATCGACACCCCTGGCAAAAATAGATAAGAATATCTTACTGATTAGTGCATGCATGTACGCACGCACGCACGCACACACAAGAGAGAGTGGCTTTCAAGATAGTAGTGTTTGACTGATGTGTCCTTCTAATTGGCTTTCTTCCTTGGTTCTTTCTCTAGTCCAGTTCTAGCAAAAATAGATAAGCATCGTGCATTCAATGACCTGACCTCTCACCCCCCCCACCCGCCCCGCACCATCACACACACACACACACACACACATACACCCTTCTAAGGCAACCTTGTCTGATGTTATCCTCTTCCTCTGATTTTTTCCCCTTCCCCAGTAAAATATATAAGGGTCTTAAGTGTTTTGGCTGATACCCTCCTGAAAAATAAATGGATAAGCATCTTGCATTCAATGACCAGACCTCTTCTTCCCCACCCCCCACAATCACCCTGCACCACCACTACACACACACCCTTTCTAAGGCAACCTTGACTGATGTTACTTTCTTCCTCTGATTTTTTTCCCCTCCCCAATAAAATATATAAGGATCTTAAATGCTTTGGCTGATACCCTCCTGAAAAATAAATGTGGGGTGGGGTGGGGACATCTTTCTGAGAATACAGTGGCAGGTGTGTTTTTTCTCCTCTTCCGGAGAAAAAAAAGGGGGGTCTCCCTAAGGTAAAATTGCCTTATGCCTCCCCCTCTGATCACTACCCACCCCAATAAAATTGGACAGTAAATCTTTCAGAAATAGTGGCTGTCTTTAAAGATTTCGGTTTGAAAGTCCAGATTGTACATCGGCAGAGAGGAGTAGAAAAACCCTCCCATACTCCCCTTCTCACCAGAATTTATCTCCCCCCCCCCACCCTGCAGACACACACACACACACACACACACACGCGAGAAAGAGGAGTGAGATACAATATTTTTGGGGATACTGTAGATACAGTATTTAATTTTATTTTAAAGGGAGCTTGAGTGAATCCACGAAAAAGACAAAAGAACTAGGAATGAAAAAGAGGAGAGGGCCAATTCATGTGCCTCCCACCCTGCCTCACAGATCCCCTAATTTTCCCCCTCCAAAGGGCAGACCTAATGTAGGTAGGGAAAGTAAAATCGTCAGAATTGTATTTTAAGGGAGTTTGCTGATTTAATTCACCCAAGGAAGAGAAGCAGCAGGACAGATAAATAGAGGTGATCTCTGTTCCCCTCAGGGACGTCTTCCTAAAACCTGTTGTTAGGGTTGTTAGAATGGAACCTGCTAATTTAACCTACCAAAGAAGCAGTAATGATACGGGATGATGAAGTCAGGATCACGTCTTTCTCCATTTAGTTCCTCCATTGCCCTCGTGATGATTGGGTAATCTCAGGCCCTCACCTGCAACTTTTTGGAGTTGCAGGGTCTATTTATTTTAATTATATAGGGGCTCCCTGACTTAACCTTCCAAAGATACAGGGATGTTAAGAAGAAGGTACATCTTTATTCCTATGCCCCTGAGCAACAACAGTTTTTCTCCCCTGCCCTCCAAATTATGACAGTGGTCAAGACCTCAGATATATAATCTGAGGATTTGGTTCCTTAAAAATAATCTCAGGAGAGCTTGCTGGTTTAAACTCACCCCCCCCCCCCCATCACACACACATGGCCTCCATTCAAGTCTCCCATGCCAAGTTGCAGATAAATTGAAATAACCCCCAAACTTCCCCAGCTCTGTCACCACAAATGATCAGATCCGGCTGGCTAAATTGTTAGATACCTTTCACTGTCCCATGAGCATTAGCTGATGTGAGCTGTCTTTACCTGGGAGTAAGTCCCATTGAACACAGTGGGATTTACTTCTGCGTAGGCATGCATAGGATTGTACTGTTAGCCTCCAAAACTGAAAAAGAAAAAAAGAAAATAAGAGTGGTATAAGCACACTGCTTCTGACTGCATCCCCCCCTCCAATTTCTAGATGGTATTGCAGAGGTCCTTTAAAAAAGAAAGAAAGAAAGAAGGCTCATCAGCAAATTCCCTTGACATTAATTTCTAGCTCCACACTCCAAGTATTGCCCCTTAAAATGGTTAGGGAGCCTTACCAGAGGTGACAGATACATTTTATTTTGATGTAGTTTGCTTATTCCCCCCCCCACTCACACACACACCGTGATGAGCTGCCCCTTCTGTGTATTTGCAGATATCTTGTGTTTAAAAGGAACCCCAAAAGATGAAAAACAAACAAACCATGGTACCGTCTTCCTTTTAGGCCTCACTCAAGTTGTCCCATTCCCTGTGGTTGTATTATTATTATTATTTTACAGAGATGAAAGCTTCTATTTATATTGCTAGGGGTGATTTAAGGGAATGTTCTTATTTAACAGGGAACCAGGAAAGTCAAATGAGTAAGAGAGGTACTTTTTTTCTCCCTCTTGGCCTCTCCCCATAAAAATGGGCACAAGATCCAGGTCCTTCCTAAATATTTAGGCTAGGTCATCAGAAGCATTTCTTTTTAAGGCAACTTTATTAGTCAACTCCCTACTCTGCTAGTATTTCTCCTTAAAATGGTGAGGGAGCCTTACTGGATCTCAGAAGCTAAGCAGGGTCAGCCCTGGTGAGTACTTGGATGGGAGACCGCCTGGGAATCAGGCTTCCTGCATTGAGCAGGGGGTTGGCCTCGATGGTCTTGTAGGCCCCTTCCAACCCTATGATTCTATGAGATCCTATTGCCACAGCTGACTGAGGTCTTATCTACAGCCTTGCCCAACCTTGGGGTCCGCAGATGGTGCCGGACTGCAACACCCATAATCTACAGCCCTCTGACCGGTGATCGGGAATGATGGGGGTTGTAGTCTAACAACAGCGAGGGACCCCAAGGATGAACTGATGTTTCAAAAGGAACCTCCTATGTAGCGACCATGGTGCTGCAGAGAACTCGGAACATCTGCGGGCGGGGAAGTACATCTTTTTTAGGGCTGAGGGAAGTCCTGTAAGAAGATGCAGATGGGAGAATCTTGATAGGTAGGGAAATTGAAACAGCCCCGTGAGGACCAAGCATGTTCAGTGGCCATGGAATGCCAACTGAGTTTTGGAGGTGGGGACAGAAACCTGGAGGGTGGGAAGATGGAATGGAGTATCATGACAAGGGCATGGCTGGTGGGGTCCCTAGACAGGAACACCCCACATTGCAGCATTTTCTTTCTGGTCCCACTTGTGCTTTTTTATTGCCAAGGTGATATCTGTTAACATCAGGGACCTCCTTCTTCTGTAGTAGGACATACTCCATGTCTCTTGTTCGTTTTATCACATTTTCCCACCTCCATGGCACTCCAGTGAAGCAAACAACTCCAGCAATACAATCCTGTGCATGTTTACTCAGAAGTAAATCCCCCTTTGTTCAGTGGGGCTTACTCCCTGGTAAGTGTGCATAGGATTGCAGCCCAAACTGTCTTCCTTCCTGTAATCTGAGGATCCCTATTCCACCGTTGTGTTCTTAGCATCTGCAAGGGAAGTTTATACTGGAACAATAAAACAGGACCATTAAAAAACAGCAAACTAATGCAAGTGTGTCCCAATTTTGAACACTTTCTTTGGGAATCTACATTTTATGGCACTGCTTCATTTCCTTAGGCAATGAGAAAGGGCTTGCTGGTATGTGTTCATTGTGGCAGTACGGGAAGGGACCCTGAAAAACAGGAATACCAAAAAAAAAAATGTATGTCAATAAGATACTAATCTGAATGGAGAGTTGCATTTATGTATGTATACTCATGGTCACATGCAAACAGCTTCTCCTGGTTTATTTTTTATTTTTTATTTTTTAAAAAACTAGGAAATTACTTTGATTCTTCGTGCCTGTATTGGGTATTTAAGGCTGCACTCCGTATATGCCCTTACCTGGGGAAAAGCCAGTGGGACTTACCTCTGAGTAGACATGCACAGGCTTGCGTGTTGCCTGCCTGTAGATTTGCAAAGTACCGATGCCTGAAGATAAAGGGCTCAGTCTGCTGGAGAGTTCTGCTTTATATGTGATCCTTGTTGAAATAAATGGGAGCTGCTGGAAATTAGGTGAGAAATTCCCTCTGGCTTGTGCCTAAAATATCCGTCTGTCTCAGCCTTGCAGCAAGGAAAAGAATTAAATAAAGTAACATATTATTGCCCCCGAAAATCTTTTAACCAGATAGCCCGTCTCTCTGCATGGATATGTCAATAATATGTGCATCGCACAGGATGGTTTGATGAGCAATTGTGGGAACACACAGAAGGCAGCAAACCAATGAAACCAGTGCGTTTCTGGAGCACATTTGCTGTGTTAACCTTTTTATACATCCACACAAAATAGCACCCTGTTTGTTGTTGTTGTTTTAAGGAAAGCAGGGCCAGCGCCGAAGGTAGGCATGGCTGGGCACCTGCCGAGGGCCCACTGATTAGAGCTCTCTGGAGTTGCTTCTCCTGCTCTTCACCACTGTAACCTGTCTGTTCACCTGCCTCTTGCTCTGACCCAGGCAACGGTGGTGATGAGAAGGAGAGGCAATAGATGCCTGCTTGCTCACTGGCTCTCTGCTTACCAAGCAAGTGGGCTGGATGTGCCCGATCTCGTCTGATTTTGGAAGCTACGCAGGGTCAGTCCTGGTTCATACTTGGATGGGGAACCGCCTGGGAATCAGGCTTCCTACATTGGGGGGGGGGGGGCTCCCAACCCTATGATTCTATGATACCCCTCCAGTAATGCTGCTTGTCTGATCTCGGAAGCTAAGCAGGATCAGCCCTGGTTCGTACTTGGATGGGAGACCACCTGGGAATCATGCTTCCTGCACTGAGCAGGGAGTTGGGCTCAATTGTCTTGTAGGTAGAGATGGCGGAGAATTTCTCCCCGAATCTTCGGGAGGCTGAGCACCGAGGCATTCAGCCCCCCGAAAGTGTTGGGGAAATTCTCCGCCGCCACCCCCCCCCCCCCGGGATGGGACTTACCTTCAGCGAACGTCCCTCTCGGCGGCGGGTCCCAGCGGCAGTTCGGCGACGTTTCGTGGGGGGCGGGGGCGGCGGCCGGTTTCACGACTGGCTGCCGCCGCCGCCATTACAAAATTAAAAAGTAAGTAAAAAAAACACCACACACACCCGTGATAGGCTACGTGACGATTTACGTAGCCTATCATGGCTAGATTTCCAAAGTCAGCCGTGATAGGCTACGTAAATCGTCACGTAGCCTATCACGGGTGACTTTGGGAGAAAAAAAAAGCGCGTACGCAAATGGCGGCGGCCGATGGGCACCGCCATTTGCGTTCCTTATTTTGGCACGTCTAGTCTATGTAAAGATTTACGTAGACTACGGCGAAAATAAGGGAACGCTACTTGTAGGCCCCTTCCAACCCTGTGATTCTATGACTCTATGAAGTGGTACCAGTGATGAGAAAGAGGATGAGGAGCAATAGAAGATGGTGGTAATGGTGGTGAGAAGATAGATTTACTGAAGGAGGGGGGCCCATTAAGGGTGTCTTTCCCAAGAACCTGGAGCCGGCACAGAAGCAAACCGATCTGTCCATTTGGTATGGTAATGGTTGCCTGGTACATAGAACCATTTGGTAGTGCATGTCCATGGCCCCTTGGAGTGCAGAAGTGGAGGTGTTGGCCAGAAATACAGAAGGATTGTCCTACATCAGGGTTGTTGAACCTCCTTCATCTCGAAGGCCACATGCCATTTCAGAGACGTTCTTGGGGGGTGCATTTCAGTGGCGAGTGTGGCCAAAGACAAAAGAGGGTGGAGTCAAAACACCAGCATGTTTTAGCTTAAGGGCCTTACTGCCAGTAAGTAAGCCTTGGGAATGATGTTTCGACCTTTTAGAAAAGGGCAAAGCTACACAAAAGCCAGGAAACTGCCAAATCATCAGTGGCATGGCCGGGGGAATAGGAACGGGGCTGGGAAGGGCTGGTATGGTCATCTGGGAAACACCAGAGGTCCACATTAGGACACCAGAAGGGTTGGATTTGATCCCCGGGTCTGAGGTTCTTCACCCCTGTCATATATGATCTGAACATTGATGGGATGGTGGAAAAGCCCTGGCACCTTTGCCAAATAGCTCCCCAGCCTTACATCCCTATCTGCCACAATTGTGAAATGAAGCCTCCATGTTCAGAGGCAGTGTACCTCTGAATTCTGCATGCTGTGGACAAGAGAGGGCGGTGGTCTTCAAACCCTGGCTGCAGGGTCAGCCCAAGATAATTTTGCTACCTGAGGCAAAGGACAGGATGGAGCCCCCTCATTGTTCCATGTATGGAAGCTGACTGTACTGGCAGCTGAATCTTAGTCCAACACTTCTAATGGGACAGCATCCTCTACTGTACCTGAGGCAGCAGGCCAATTTACAAGGCTCAGGATGGGCTGTGTGGCATACACAGCCCTGTCCTCAACAGGGGGTAATGGGCCAGGGGCTTGGGAGGAGCAGCCAGGAGGATGGCACTGATGCCCCACCCACCCTCAGCATCTGCTCCCTGAAGCATCTTCTCACTCTGCCTACTGGTAGGGCTGGCCCTGCCTGGTTGTGTGAGCTTCCTGGATCTATCTGTTGTGAACGGAATGCTGGACAGGATGGGTCTTTGGTGTAAGCCAGCTGGGCTGTTCTTCTGCCTGACCCTCCATCCGTCCTACTGCAAGCTTCCAACTCTCATGGACCAAGCTGTGTGAGAGGCACCACAGTTCTGTAACAGTGCAGAGTTAAAGCCCCATAAATCATAGATCTCACCTGAGTGCCAAGATTAGATGTGACAACAAGCAGCTGCTGCCTACCGGCTGTGCTGTGTTTGTTTTAGCATTCCAATTTATATATCCTTTTAGAGGCACACTGGCTGTTTGCTGACATCTGAGAAGGAAAGGACGGTGTGCAGAATTGGCCATGTTACTAGAAAAAGGGGTTATTTTAAATGGAGTTAGAACCTTTGATCTGGAAGCAGTGGTGAATACCCCTCAGTGCAAACAAAATGCTGAACCCTGGCTAGCACTAAGCGTGGATTGTTGCCTTAACCCTGGTTAGGATCCCAGACTTGCAGCGAAGACCTGGTTTAGCTTTGTAAAGGACTGTATAGGGAGAGACCTGCTTGTCAGCTTGGAAGCAGAGGGAATGGAACCAGCTTGGAATCGTTGTTACGACTGCCAAATTAGGATCAGAGAGACACAGGTTCAGTTGCCCTCTCAGCTATGGAATTCACTGGATGACCTTGGGCCAATCAATCTCCCTCAGCCTAACCTAACTCATTGGATTGTTATGAGGATCATATGGGGAAAAGGCAAACCCAGTACACTGCCTTGAGCTCTTTAGAGAAAGAAGGGGATAACCAGGTAAAAATAAGAAGTGGGAAAACTGACTTAAGCATGGTGTGGATGTAACACTTGAGCATGAATGACACAAACCAGGGCTAGTGTCAAGGGTAGGCATGGTTGGGCACCTGCCGAGGGCCCACACCCCAGCAGGGGCTCACTGATCAGAGCTCCCTGGAGTTGCTCCTCTTCACCCTTTCAGCCCCTTTGTTCACCTGCTTCTCACTCTGGCCAGCCCAGGCAATGGTGGTGATGAGAAGGAGGAGCTGAAGACGTCACTGCCTCCTTGCTCACTAGCTGTCAAGCAAGCAAGGGGTGGCAATGATGAGAAAGAGGATGAGGAAAAAGAGCAGCTGGTGACCATGGTGGTGAAAGGTAAACTCACTGAGAGAGGGAGCTCATTGAGGGTGTCTTTCCCTTAAAACCCTGGAGCTGGACACAAACCATTGTTCTGAAGCCCATCTCAAGGCATGTTTCACATCGTGGTTTGTGGCCAACCTTGAACCATGGTTTAGATTTCCAGATGTAATGCTGATCTGTCATTAGGGAAGTAAACAATGCTTAAGTGTTGTGTGAACAATATGGATAAAACAGAATGAGGAGTACAACCCCTAGAAATTACTGCAGAAGATTTTCCCCACCTGCAGATGTGTGGAACTGGTTATTGTTGCACAACAGTTGCCTTTATTAAGTCTTTGCATGTTCCCAGATCTAAATCCTGGTATCAGGGCTATAGCCACTTGGAGGCCTGATGGGATGAGGGGCTCAGGGATATTTCAGGTTCCTGCCCTGTTTATTCAACCTCCATTTTTCAAAAAGATCATGTCACTGGCCCACTAACTCTTGGAGATATCAGGAAAAACATGCAACCCACCTTCTACTCAATGACTTGAGTGCAAAGTAAACCTGTTTCCACCTTCCATTGTTCTAGCCAAGGAATGCGAAGATACCAGAATAACTGAGAAGTACTCGTCCCTTCTTAAAATTTTATAAAATTAAATGAGATTTTCCTGATCTCTTAATACAGTTCGACAACTTTAAACATATTGGGCTGCCACTGGGACATTAAAAAGGGTGAATGCCATGGGGGTCACCATTGTTTCCTCAGAATGCCCTTTGGGAATGACTCTAGCATCACTCTGGGGCATTCTGAGGAAAAACAAAATGGTGTCGACCAGCCAGGCAGAGCGCCAGTGAGTTCCTTCCCCAAGCCCCTGAAAATAGGTAAAATGGCACTCCTTTCACAGCCTCCGAATGGAGACTTGGAATTGTGGGGGAAGGATTTTGGTCCAGTACCAGCTGATCTATACTTAGGTTCTGACTCTTGGCATAGATTTCCCCTCTTACCCAGATGTACCCTTAGGCCTGCTCACCACAAACAGGACAGCCTGGTGTAGAAAATGGGTGAAGTTTTGGTTAAAACAAAGTCCTGGTCCATAGCAGTCCTGGTTTTTTTGGGGGGGGGGGCATTGGTAATGCATCAAAGTAGGGAGCTTAGCAAGTCAGTTACACCAATTTAATACAGATTGATCAGAAGGTACCCATTAAGAGATAGGATGGCCATGTGTCCTACTTGATGGCAACCAGCCTTCTATTGAAGGTGTCCTCTGTTTCAGGGGCTATCCAGACCAAGGGCTCCTTGACACTGAGCTTTTATCCTGCGATTTGGATTGCTCCTGCACGGAAGTTTGCGGGCTCTTTACATGACGCCGTGATCATTCAAGGTGTCTCCTGCACTAAATGCCCTTTGTTCCATTTTTAAATAGATCGCAGATAACGAGCTATCAAATTACCCTGTTGTGTCCTGCTTGAGTTCCCTCTGTGAATAGAGAAAAAGTGGCAAGAAGAGGAGTGAGATCAATGAAAGACAATGGAAGACTCAGATATGAGGAGAAGGAGGGGGAAAAGGGAGGCAGAAAAGAAAGCGGGTGAAAAGGGCAGTTGCTGTGATCCTGCATTTAAAATGGAATCAGAAAGTCCCGTTTTAAATGCGGGATTTTAGGCTGGTGTAGAGATGCCCCAAGTCTGGATTTCCAGGCATGGCAGGCCACTCTGATTAGGTTGGCCATGTGTCCCACTTTAGAAGACAGTCCTCTATTTGAAAGCATCCCTTTTTTGAAGGGCTGCCCAGTGTACGTCCGGTTTAAAGTTTAAGAGCCTTACGAGGGAGAGCAGAGCAGAAGCCTTGACATTTCTCCATCCACAGTTAGCACCTGGACAGCAGACTGAGCAGGGCACCTGGTCACAGGTATCTCCATTATGGTGAGATGTATTGTCTTTCTATCTAAATTATAGTGAACATTTCTAAATTTGAATATATACTGTGTTGGGCCACTTGAAGACCTCCAGATGTTTTGGCCTACAACTTCCATGATCCCTCACCATTGGCTGTGCTGGCTAGGGCTGATGGGAAGTGTAGGCCGAAACATCTGGAGGGCCACAAGTGCCCCCCCCCCGATCTATATGTATAAGAGAGCATATGGGAATTTTATGGAAATCTGTGCCCTCTCTTGACCTCCTTTTTTGGTGATGCATATGTCGTTGCCCTGTTAACTGAGTGCTGTGCAAGGCAATACAGGTTTTCAAATCAAACCCATTAGAAGGCTTCTGTAACTGCAATGATAGGAAGCAGCAAGAGTAATTTACATGATCTACATGTTGTAAAGACAAGGGCATGGCAGTTGTGGTGTAGTGGTTAGAGTGTTGGACTGGGACTCAGGAGAACCGGGTTCTAGTCCCCACTCAGCCGTGAAGCTCACTGGGTGACTTTGAGCCAGGCACTGGCTTTCAGCCTAACCTACCTCACAGGGCTGTTGGACTGGAGAAGGACCATGTAAGCCCCCTTGGGTTCTTTGCAAGAGGACAAAAGGTGGGATAGAAATGTAATACAAATAAAATATATACACTCCCAAATCCATTGTGAGCTTCCAAAGATGTTGCTAAGAATGCCTTTGCCTTTTCAAGGGAGGCAAATAGCTCTAAAAAGCAGGGCCTTCTTGGTGGTTGCCCTCTCCTTGTGGAACTCATTCCTCAGATAGGCCTTCCAGGCTTCCTTGCTGTTTTTTTTAGAAAATCCAGGGGATGGGGGGGATGCTTTTTTAGGACCGGCATTTCCTCACTTCATTATTTATCTAGCACCTTCAATGTGCCTTGCACTTTACAAATTTAGAGAGGATAAGCCCTGAACCCAAGGTGCTAGCAATGTAGCATAGGACACGGAGACAGCAGAGGAAGGGGAGGGAAATGGAGGGGGTGGTGACGGGGGACAAATGTGCAGTTACGTTGGTGATTTGGTGTAGCTCTGCTGCCAAGATACTGCATTGTGTTTTTATCTGCTGTTCTACTGTTGGTTTCTTTCATAGTTTTTATGGCACGTTTTGTCAGGTAGCTGTTCTGTGCATTACATTCCTAAACCGTCTCGAGAGCTTTTGGACTCAAACTCCGGGCAGGAGCTTTTCAAAGAAATAAAATAAGATGTCAAAGCTACATCTCATCCTATCCCCTCACAAAAGTTAACAAATTTAAACATAGAGAGAGACACACACACACAGAGGGAAGGATGTAAGACAGAATGGTAAAATATTAACTTCTCTTGCAAACAAGAAAATCAGCATCAAAGGTCACCTCCCAACCAAAATCCAAGTATTGATTGCTTAAATGGGGACTTAAAAAATAAAAAAACCCTCACAAGCTACCAAGTTGCTGGGAGTCATAGTGCAAAACATCTGGAGGTTGGGCAAAGCCGAACTAGATTGCCGTTTGATGCTCTGCAGCCGTGAACTCCTGCTTTGATATTTATTTATTTTAAAAAGGCATCTGGATTCCTCTGTCTGTGGCACGCTTTCCAAAGGCGAATGGCTGACTCCCAGCACAACAGCACCCTCTCTCCGACATACGGGCAGAGTCCTGTTTAAACAGCTGCATTACCGCATGCAATCATGCCTTCCCTGGCCAACTGTGAAGCAGCCAAGATGGGAGATGTATTTATCACCCCATCGTTTATGCATTTAGAAGATTTATATCCTGCCTCCAAGTGCGTGTCCTAAGAAACATGTGCACGTATGCTCACACAGCCTAGCACCCCTCAGTCCCCTGGCTGATGAATGGGTCCAGAGCATGCCTGCTACAGTGGCCACTTATGAATGCTGCCCCCTCAAAAAGATGCATCACCAAAAAGGAGGACACCAGTTTGCATAAAATGTGCATATGCTGATTTATATGATGATATGTGAATTTAGAAATTATGGATAAAATCCGACCTAAGTCCTACTTAGAGTAGCCCCATTGAAACAACTGGAACTAAAGTTAGTCATGACTCACTAAAGTCCCATTCATTTCAATGGCTCTAAGTAGGACTTAGGTTGGATTCTACCCAATGATTATAACTTAAATTGAAATACAGTCCCGTTCACCAAACCGTGGGAAACTGTGACCAGGTAATTGGTTTGCCTTGCTGAGTCCGCTGTCCAAGTGCTATTGATGAACAATGATAAAGTTCAGCTCTTCCATTATCCTCAAACTGGCCTTGGACAGGTCAGCCATTCCAATAGACCAGGGTGGGCAGAAGGTAGATCTGGATCAACTGGTAGATCTCTAGGTGATCTGCCTCTGCAGTGGCTCACCAAGGATTTCTTACTCCCAATTGCTCTACCCCACATTAAGTTATATTTCTGAAATTAAGAAAGCTTGGGGTATCCAGGTGTGGCTTTTTGTGTGGAAGGACTGTGAGCGCCATTCAGTTCTGATCCTCAGAACAAATTCCTGGGCTCAGAATCCTTTAATTCTGTAGCCTTATTCAGGCATTCAAAAAAGGGTTAAAATCCGCCCTCCCCCTCTCCGTCTTTGTGTTTTCTCCAGTGGATGCTGGTGGCTCTGATGTCAGTGGGACTGTGAGTCTGCTCTGGGTTTCAGTCAGAACTCTAAGAGAGCTATCCAAGTGGTTCTGGACCATACCACTTCAGGCTGCAGGTGGGGAGTGCTGCATTATTCAATCGAACATAGAAAAATAGCCGGTCAAGGAGAAGGTTAGGCTGAACCCTTCTCCCTGACATGCTAGTTGTTGACATACAGGGAGTTCTTTTCATGGGGAAAAATCTGCAACTCCCTCTCATACAGACCAGACTGGTACAGTCCAGGCAAAAGGCAATTCCTTCATGGTGACCTTAATATAAGCAACTATGGTGGTCCATGATGACCGAGCTGTCTGTCTGTCTGTCTGTCTGTCTATCACATTCATGTCCCACCTTTCATCCAAGGAGCTAAGGTGGAGTACATTATCTTCCTTCTCTCCATTTTGATCATCACTGCAACGCTGTGAGCTAGCTTAGGCTGAGAGGCAATGACTGGCCCGAAGTCACCCAGTGAGCTTCATGGCCAAGTGGGGACTAGAACCTTGGCCTCTCAAGGCCTTGTCCAATACCTTGTCCAATAAGCACTACAGCAGGGGTGGAGAGAAAGTAGATCTCCAGATGTTTTGGATTTCAACCCTCAGAATTCCTGACCATTGGCCATGCTGGCAGGGGCTTCTGGGAGTTGAATTCCAAAACTTCTGGAGATCTACCTTCTGCCCACCCTTGCACTACAGCACCCTGGCTCTCAGTTAGAACATTGGCTTGCAGTACAACGAAGTCTAAGAATTGCTGTCTTGGCTTCTCTAGTGCTTTTCTTGGCACTTCTCTGGACTTGGAATTAGTCCCGCTTTTACCCCCTCCCTCTCTCCCACCCACCCACCTCAGCAGTGTGTTGCGAAGTGCGTTGCTGGCAATTTAACGAAACCTAATCTTCTGTGCCATCTCTTTGTTTGTTTTTCCTTTGGTAGGCAAAATGAAGGCAATGAAGATGAAGAGTTTTTACCCACTGGAGAGACGTCGATTGATTCCTATCCAAACTGGCTAAAATTCCACATTGGCATTAATCGATATGAATTGTACTCCAGACACAACCCGGCGATCGGAGCTTTGCTTCACGACCTTGCCTCCCAGAAAATAACGAGTGTCGGTAGGTTGGCGAATGATCGGATCCTGGTGGGGAGACTGTGGCTTGCTCTCCTTGAGGATGCTTGTGGATTAAGGGATATCTTGCATGGTTTACATCTGGCACTCCTAAAAGATGATTCCTAAAAGCTTTCCTTTTGGAGCTGAGAGGATTTGAATTAGAACCTGCTGCTCACTCTGCATTGCCTTTGAAGGCCATTCCTGAGAATGGGATTCCTGAACACAGGTGGTCCCAGGTTCAGTCCTTGACATCTTCAGTTAAGGCTAGGAAAGAATCCTGCCTGAACCTCTGGAGAGCCATAGTTGACAATCAGTGCCTTATCCTGAGTTGGGCCATTGGTCCATCTAGCCCAGTATCATTGACAATGATCAGCAGAGACTCTCCAGGGTTTCAGGCCAATTTTTTTTTCCCCTAGCCTTACCTGGCAATACCGGGGATCAAACCTGGGACCTTCTCCATGCAAAGCAGTTGCTCCACCACTGAGCTATGGCCCTCTCCCCCAGAGGGAGCCAAGTGGAATGACTGCTGATGGAGGCAGTTCTGGGAGGGGAGGGGCCAAATGACAGTTGATCCCAGCTGAGCCAGTGGGGGAGGGCCTTGCTGTCTCTCCCCTCTTTCTCAGGTGTATTTTTGTTGGGTTTTGAGAGTTCCATTAGAAACATTTGACTCATTTGGGTATTGTGTCATGGATCAACTTGCCCCCTTTTTCATGTTTTGAAAACTGTGCTTCTTAAGCATCCATGATTCCATTAGGTTGGTGAGATTTGTGAGACTTGACATTGAAGGAAGGGGCAGATGCAACAGCAGACAAGTCTCTTGGTCTCATCAATGGCTGTGTACTATTTTAGCAAATGCAACATTTCTCACCCTCATAGGGCAAGCAGAAGCTGTCAAATTTCTTTCTTTTA
Source organism: Heloderma suspectum (assembly GCF_057233095.1). Lineage (NCBI taxonomy): Eukaryota > Metazoa > Chordata > Lepidosauria > Squamata > Helodermatidae > Heloderma > Heloderma suspectum. The sequence continues at coordinate 12,884,023 of NC_139469.1, read as the reverse complement.
TGCAAAAGCTCAGGATCCCTGCCCTTGTTTCTATTGGGTCACCCTTCTTGCTTCTGTCCCAGGCAGTCCTTTGGGAAGCAGAGGCACTGTGGATTTATGGAGAAAATCCTGTAAAGGTGGTTTCTTGGCAGAAAATAGGGGGAGGGTCAGTGAGCATCCAACCCCCAGTTTGAGGTTGCTCAATCAAAGTACTGGAATGTTGAAACTCATCCCAGACTGTAGTCTGAAGGCTCAGGATGCAGTCATGGTGCTGAAGCTAAGCAGGCTTGGGTCTGGACCATGTCTGGATGGGAGACCACTCTGGGAATCTGTCTGGATGATCCATCATGGAAGAAAGGCAGGGTATAAAGAAACTAGACAATATTAATAATAGCATTTGGTTATATTGTAGAGTTGGAAAATTGTCCAACCTACCCCATCGGCCAACACTTGTACCTGTTGTTAAGGTTGGGTGAGAATTTCATTTGGTTTGATTTTTGCTAAGAACTTCCCAAACTTCACAAATCCCTTCATGAATGGGATGGAAAGACCTTGAGATTTTAAATATTCAAATGTGGGAGAAAGCAACATTCATCCATCCAGGCCTAGGACTTCGAATGCTTAGCTCTTAAAAGTCTGAGTTTGTATCTCTCTGTATTCAACCAAGCTTGTGAGGCTGAATTAGGCTTGCCACCTCATTTTTCCTCCCTGAGTGGCTCCCATGTCCCATCTTTAACAACTACATGGCAGCAACATGGTGTTCTCCATGCTGGGAATAGCTGTACCTCTTGAATGTGGCTGGTGCAGATGAGTGAGAATTTCATCCATTTCATGTTCTGTATGACCCTACCAAGATTTGCACATTTCTTCATAAATGGGATGGGAAGAACTTGAGATTTTAGATAGACAACGTGGGAGAAAGCAAAACTGACAATTTGGTCCATCCCTAGTGTCAGTATCCAAATCTGGCCAACATGTTTCCTTGTGATTAGGGATGTACGAAAGTCACTTACCTTTTCGATGAGGCGATTTGTGGTGGGAGGGAGGCGCTCCGCACCTCCCCCCGAAATCCTTCTCCGGCCGGCTCCGCTCCACGGAGATTCCACAGAGCCACTGGCCAGGGCCGCCCGCAGCTATCCGGCCACTGGGCAACTTTCTTCCGGAAGAAAAACAAACAAACCGCGTACGCAAATGGCAGCAGCTACGGCAGCCGCCATTTGCGTTCCCTATTTTTCGCCAATTTATCTTACGTAAATATTTACGTAAGATAAAATGGCAAAAGAAAGGGGAACGCAAATAGCGTAGTGGGCGCTATTTGCGTTCCTTTATTTTTCGCCGTTCTAGCCTACGTAAATATTTACGTAGGCTAGAACGGTGAAAAATAAAGGAACGCAAATAGCGCCCACTACGCTATTTGCGTTCCCCTTTTTTTCGCCGTTTTATCTTACGTAAATATTTACATAAATATTTACACAAGATAAATTGGCGAAAAATAGGGAACGCAAATGGCGGCTGCCGTAGCCGCCGCCATTTGCATATGCGGGTTTTTTGTGTTTGTTTTTTATTGGCTTGCCGTGATAGGCTACATAAATACTTACGTAGCCTATCTTGGCAAAGACCAGGACGACAATGGCGGCCGTGGCAGCCAGTCGAAAGACCAGCCACCACTGCCGCTGCCGGACCCGCTGCTGGAGCCGCCGCCATCTGGAACATCTGCCCCAGGTAAGCCTCGTCCCGGGGGGAATCCGCGGGGGGCGGGCCGTTCCGCCACGGACTTCGGGGGGCCGAATGCCAGTGCATTCGTCCTCACTGAAATCCGTGGAGGAATTCTCCGCCATCCCTACTTGTGATAGTGGGGACATGTGATAAAACATGGCAGTGGAAGCTGGGCTCCTGGTAGACATTCCAAGGTGCAATACAAGAGAAATAGGTGGAGGAGAGGTGAGTAGGAAAGAGGAAGAGATTTGATGGACCCAGCTAGACATAGGGATGGGCAAACAAGTGATTGAGGCCTTTCTTTTCCCACCCTGATACTTGTTTTGCCTCGTTCTTGCTCGTGTGTGTGTGTGTGTGTGTGTGTGTTTGAACAGGAAAAATGCAGGCTCCCCCCCCACCTCCCCCACACATTGATTAAAGTGTAAAAATGCATCCTTTTTGAAAAAATGTGCATTTTAAAGTGTGCCTTAAAAAAAGGATGCATTTTGCCAATGCAATCCCTGCCTCAAGAATGTCCAAGCATTTTGTGAAAATTGCCATCATGCTTGTGTTCGTGGCTGCATTTTATTTATTTTTTTAATCATACAAGTATCAACAAAATTCTGGTGCATCCCTAATAAGACAGTTTCGCATGTGCCTGGCATGTTTTGTAGATGCTGAGGAAGGAAATTCTTAGAAACTCCTGATTTTGTAAAATCCTCTCCATCTGTGTTTCACAGATTATCAGGTGCCTTTTATTCCATTGTCCACTCATTGATGGAATGGGATTTTTTCCCAATGTCCTGAATTTTCACAAATTCACATTTGTGCAAAGTCACACTTGCAAAAAATGTACAAATCCCCTCTGAAATTCACAAATCCCCCCCAAATGTGTATTTTTATGCTTTAGCTCATAGGAGAAACGTGCAGTTTCAGCTGACGTTTTTTTTAAAAACTTACATATTTTTCTATGACTCAATTTGCATAAAATTCTGGAAAGTATTAAAAAAAAACCCAGTATGCAACCCCACAGGATCTGTGGAACTCAGAAAAAGCTGGTCTGCTGCTAAATAAATCTGTGGGTTGGATTTAGGGATGTCTGAGAAATCTGCCACAGACCCCAATGAGTCTGGATTCAATAGAATCTGGCCTCTGGAGTCCGTGGCGGAAAGGATCGCTTACCTCCACCTCCCTGTGGAATCCTCCCCGGCTGGATCCTCCCCGCTGGTGGCTCCGGAGCACCAGCGATACGGCCGTCATTGCCGTGCCGTATCACTGGCTGAGACTGACTCTGGACGCAAATGGAGTACGGACTACGCCATTTGCGTCCATAAAACTCTTAGATTACACTAAATGCAGCCGTAAATGGCTGCATTTAGCTTAAACTAAGGGCTTTACGGCCGCAAATAGAGTCTGCTACTCCATTTGTGTCTGTGGTTTTTCATGTGATAGGCTAGCCTATCCAAGCCAAGGGCTGGATGTGCCTGATCTCATCTGATCTTGGAAGCTAAGCAGGATCAGCCCTGGCGTGAACTTGGATGGGAGACTGCCTGGGAATCAGGCTTCCTACATTGAGCAGAGGGTTGGACTTGATGTAGGCCCTTTCCAACCCTATGATGCTATAATCCCTATGATCTGTGATCCCTGAGGGCCAAATTCAATTTCAGAGAAGCTCTCGGGGGCTGCATTCCAGTAGTTGGTGTGGCCCAAGGGAAAATAGGGTGTGGCCAAACTGCAAAAAAGTACCAGTACAATGTAGCATCAAGCACATATTGCCAGTACCTCATTGGTGGGCCAGAGTGGAATTCCAGGAGGGTCAGATTTGGCCCTGGGCCTGAGGTTCCGCACCTCTATTTTAAATAGGGATGTGTGAAGCAACCCCCGTCTCCAAGTGCCCACCCAGCCCCTGCCCCTGCCTGCTGGTCCTCAGACCTCACTTGACCCCCCGTGCTCGGTGAGCAGCCCCACTCACCCTGGTGGCCTCATCAAGCTCCGCAGTCACTATTTTTAAATATATATATATATATATATATATATATATATATAATGGTGATCGCAAAAATGTTCATATTTATGTATGCATGCAAATGCACATGTTTGCAAATGCACATAGTTCCGTATGCACAGAAATGCACACTTTCGCAAAAATGCACAGCGGCACACATAATGTGCATTTTCGCAATCACCGTTTTATTTTTCAGAAAATGGCGGCCATGGAGCACGACGAGGCCACCGGGGTGAGTGTGGGCCCCTCGCCAATTGCGGGCAGGGGGTGAGTGGGGGCAGGGGCCTGGCGAGCAGTGCTCAGGAGTGTGGGCAGGGGGCTTCCGCTGGATTCCCGGACAGAATCGGGTGCACGGGCCATCCCTACTTACAAAGCAAGAATAGAATTTGCACTTGACACCTCTGAAAGCTCCCCCAGAGCAGGCAAAGGTGAATGGGCAGCAATTAATTAGGCAGGCTGAAGTGCAAGGTGGGGGAGGGAGTCTTGTTGCCTGGATGATAGATGAAAGAAATCCACATCACCACTTAGGCTGGGTGTTTTGGTGGAAGGGAGATTACTGGACCTTTCACGAAGGATAGAACGGAAGCCGATAAGGGCGGGCAGGCGAGCATGCATCGGACTCACCCCACCCACTTCCTCAGTAAGCACAAAACCAAACAAGGGATTGATACATTAAACTATGTCACACGAGTCTTTCAAGGGTATAAGCGGTATGATATCTTGCTGTGTAATTATTTGCAACGCAGATGAACAACGGGAAGAGCTTTACGCTCAAAGTAACATCGCTCCGTCGTGTTGTTTCACTGTATGTACAAATGCAGCAGCGGGAGGGCTCACACATAATTGCTAGACCGTAGTTTAACGTTACAAGGGTGGGCTGCAGTGAGCCTTGAATTAGTGCTGTGCCGAAAATTTCTCCCACTTTTTTTTTTTTACCATTCTCATTCAATTTCATACAGAGAAAATTGTGCTCGAAAAGAAATGCACAGGAGAAGGAAGTGTGGAGAAATCCTCATGGGTTGGGGTTGGGGATTCTTATGCTTTCTTTACTTATGACAACATGGCTATGGAGTATACAGAGATTCATCGTACAATATCTCTGTGGCAGCCTGTAGCCTCCGCAGCTTCCCACGCTTTAGTTAAAGCCATCGTGAGGAAGATGTCATGAGGCAATGCCTCCTATGGGCCTTTTTCAGTTTGGGAAGTGCAGGTGGCCTGGGAGGCTGCAGACCAATGGAAAGATGTGTAATCAAGAGAGAAGACACACACAGCACCCTTGGCCACATCACAGGGATTGGGTAAGCTCAAAAATACCACCAAAAGAAATGCAAAATTGTGCCTCAGAAAAGTGGAAGCCTCAACACAGTTGATGCTGTTGCCACTTGCAGGAGTACTGCAATAAACTGAAAACCTTTACAAAATAAAGGAAGAAGCTGTGCTACAACCCTTGCCAATAGTGAGCCCTATCTGTGAGAAATGGTTGGAGAATCCCCCCCCCACACACCAGGAGAAATTCGGTGAAATTGTTCCCCCACCACAAATAGCTGGAGAATTTTGAGAGGCCATTTGCGCACAGCTCTACCTTGAATTCACACATTCCTCTTGCCTCATTTACTGCACTCATTTGCAGTCTTTTTTCATGCTGTTCAAACAGGAAACATGCATATTCCAAATGGGAAAAAATGCACATCATTTGAAAAGCACACTGAAATGTGCACATCCCCCACCCCCCATAGAGTAAGGGATGAAAATGCACATTTAAAAAAAAATGCACACTTTTAAAAGTGCAAATCTTTCAAACAGAACACAAGCCCAGGAATTCACAGACATGCTCTCCTGCCCACATTCAGGGTTGCAAACAGGGCATGTTGACGTGATTTGCAGGTTCTCATACATCCCTACTCCGGAGAAAAACGCACAGGTAGGGATGTCGGAGAATTTCTCCACGAATCTCTGGGAGGCCGAATGCCAACGCATTCGGCCCCCCGAAATTGGTGGAGAAATGGTCCGCCACCCCCTCGGGATGGGACTTACCTTTGTCGAATGTCCCTGGTGGCGGCAGCTCCCGGCGGTGGTTCAGCGGCGGCAGCAGCGGCGGCGGCCAGTCTTCCAACCGGCTGCCACCGCCGCCATTTCCAAGTAAAAAAAAAAAACAAACGTGATAGGCTACGTAAAGATTTACGTAGCCTATCACGGCTAGATTTTCAAAAAACATGGTGATAGGCTATGTAAATGTTTACGTAGTCTATCACGGCTGACTGCAGGGACACAAACGGCAGCGGTTACGGCCGCCGCCATTTGCATCCCAGCAGGAGACGAGATTCGCGGCTGGAGGGACGGGGCGCCTCCCCCCCGGCCAGAATTTCGGCTAGGTGGATGCAAACTATCTGCCTACAAGTCTTAGAGGGGGTGAGGTGTGCCTTGACAGGCAGCTAGGATGCTGAGCGACTTGGTTTTGATTGACTGTGGGGGGACCTGACAAAGTATCTTTCAAAATCCATTTGAGCTTGCGGATGGGGGATGGACCGTTTTTACTACTGTAGTGCTGACGTTGCCCAGCTTTCTATGTTGTGTGTGTGTGTATATACACACACACACACACACACACACACACATACATATATATATATATATATATATATATATATATATATATATATAATCTCTCTCTCCCTTTGCTTGAGATACAGAATGTTCATCAGTGGCTTATGCAGGCAGGGGGAGGAAATCACACTGTGCCGAGAGAACTTGGATTGTACCTAGGTCTTCTGAACTAAATAACGGAGTTCAGTGCTGGATGGATGGTGAGGACAGTATCAACTAGTGCAGGGGTGTGGAACCCCTTTCAGCTCAAGATCTGAATTCAATTTCAGAGAAGGTCTGCGGGGCGGGGCGGGGGGGGCGTTCCAGTGGTGGTGGCCGGGACCAAAGTCAGAAGGGTGGGGCAAAAATACTTCAAATATCAGCACATTTTAGCTCAAAGCTGTCACTGAAAGGAACTAAACCTTAGGAGAGGGATTTCAACCTTTTAGGATGGAGGGAAGAAAAAACAACTGTGCAGAAGCCGGGAAACCAGGTCTGACGCTGCAGCAGGGTGGGGCTAGGGATGTAGGGGCGGGGGGGGGGGCTAAGGACATTGAGGCGGGGGCTAGCATGTCTGGCTCCACTCCTCCCTCATGCATTGAAAGAACACATGGAAACCAATGCCTGAATGGGGCCTAGGCCTCTCTACCGCCACAGAAATAGTCGCTGTCCTTATTTCATTCAAAACGGCATGAAGGAAGGCTGCAAGTAAACCCAATTAAACTCAGCGGCGGGATTGCTTCTGAGCAAATGTGCGCAGGATCAGCTTGCAGATCTGCGGAGTCTCGGATTCCCAGCCAGCAAAAGTACCATGCAACAGTCCAATCGCAGGGCCTTTTCAGCTGCGAGAAGTGTTTATATTCTCGAAAGAAAGTTGTCATAGCAGTGCGAGGTAATGTTTATTACATGTAATGCTTTTCATTTAACTCAGCTACATATGTTACAGTATTCAAGCAATTCCTGAGTGCCAGAGCTCGTGTGTGTGTGTGTGTGTGTGTAGACAGAGACAGAGAGAGAGAGAGGAAAAGAAAAAAGAAAAGAAAAGAAAAAAGGCCAGATGCTTCTGGAGAAGACAAACCATGACTGGTTCGTTGCTAAATATGAGGTATCCTAGTGCTTGAAAATGAATATGAGACTCTGATGATAGGTCAGAAACTTAACCCAGTTGAGCTGTTGTAGCTTCCCTCCCACCCAAGGATCCCTGTGAATCATAGTTTTGTGAGGGTACTGAGAACTCCTGTCACAGAATAGCCATTCCTGGGGTTCCTACAGAGGGAAAAGGGAGCCATGAATGTAGTATATAAGAACATAAGACGAGCTATGCTGGATCAGACCAAGGGTCCATCTAGTCCAGGATTCTGTTCACACAGTGGCCAACTAGCTGCCTATGGGAAACCCACAAGCAGGACATGAGTGCGAGAGCACCCTCATTAAATACAAGACAATAAAATACAATATAAAAGTTTTAAAGTTTAAAATTAAGTTTAAAAACAAAAACTTATATTCAAAGAGAAGCTAGATTTGAAATACAATACCAGATTTAAAACAGAAACTAAAAAACTAAAATGCCTGGGAAAATAAGGGGTTCACCTGGCACCAAGAAGAGCACAGTGTAGACCCCAGATGAACCTCTCTAGGGAAGCTCATTCCACAGCCAGGGTGCCACAGCAGAAAAGGCCCTCCTCCTGGTAGCCACTCACCTCACTTCCTTTGGCAGGAGCTCCCCGAGAAGGACTGCTGAGGATGTTCTTAGGGTCTGGGCAGGTGTGTATGGGGGGAGACGATCTTTCAAGTAACCTGGCTGCAAACCATTTAAGGCTTTGATTGTTAATACTTTGAATCTGACTCAGACATGGACTAGCAGCCATTGCAGATGAAACAGTACTGGCAAAATATGATCATGTTGACCAGTCCTCGCTAATAATCTTGCTGTCCTGTTTTAGACTGGCTGATGTTTTCGGACCATTTTTAAAGGCAACCCCACGTTTAACAGATTGCAGTAATCTAGAACATGGAAAACTGTAGCTAGGCTATCTCTGTCCAAATAAGGCATATCAGGCTATGCTGATAAAAGGTGCTCTGTGCCACTGGGTTCACCTGTGCCTCTAGTGACAGTTCTGGATCCAAGAGCACTGCCAAACTACGAACCTGATCTTTTAGTGGGAGTGCAGCCCGCTCCAGAACAGGTTGAACATCACTTAGCCAAGCAGATGAACCATCCATTCACACCACCTCCATCTTGTCTGGGTTGAGTCTCAGTTTTACTGCATTTATGTACTGGGTTTGCATCCTGTTTTTCAGACAATTGTTATCTCTGAAAGTGGCTCATAAAATAAGGGGGGGAGAGAGAGGAAGAGACTCACATAAAATAAGGGGTGGGGGAGAGAGAGAGAGAGAGAGAGGCCCTGCTATCAGGCTTTAAAAAAAAAATCCTATAAAGAAAAGGTACACAAGGAAAGGGAGTGGAGAGGAAAGGAAAGGAAGAGATCAATTTTTCAAGGCCAGAACAAGGCAGTGAGCTAGAAGCCAGCATTTACATGCACTTCAGGCCAGGATGATCTTCCATTGCCAGTGGAGGTGGGTGGCTCCGATTTCAGTGGGTCGGTGAATCATTCTGGGTTTTAGTCAGAACCAACCAGAACTCTACAGGAGCTATCCAAGATGATGAGCCCTATTCCCCAAATGGGCTCAACACCTTGCAAAGCTCCTTTAGAGTTCTGGCTGGTTCTGAGTGAAACCCAGCATGGGAGCACAGCCCCACTGAAACTGGAGCCACCAGCCTCCGCTGCATCTTGCCGGCATTGCTGCTGTGCGAGTAGCTGCCGGCTTGTGCTCCGCTGGCCAGTGGATGAGGCCGGAGTGTTCTTTCCCCTAACAACTGCAGGGTGTTTCCCCAGGGTGACGGTAGCTGGAGCTGAGTGTTGCTGGCTGCTGATTTGGGGGGGCAGGGAGAGGGAAGCAAGCTCCTAGGGTGGCTGCTCCTGCATTGCTAAAAACGAGGACGTGCATCACCCTCCCACACAAAGCAAAAGAGGGAGAAAAGGCTGCCAATATGTGTACAGCTTGCATGTTCTAATTGATATGTGTAGATAGAAACTGAGAGATAATAATTATCTTTAATAATTAGTGGTGAGATGCATTGTATTTCTATTTAAATGATATAAGAGTGATATAATTGACATAGAAATACAGTACATCTCACCACTGTGGGAAGACTGTGACCCAGTGACCTGCTGAGTGCCTGCTCAGTCTCCTGTCCAGGTGCTCCTTGCTGAGGGTCTGTTTCAAGGCCCCTGCTGCTCTCCCTTCTTCTGGTTCTTTGTCTTTAAACCACACTTGAACGGGACAGCCTTTCAAATAGAGGACGCCTTCAAATAGAGGCCTGTCCTCTGAGAACACCTCAAAAAGAGGAGTGTCCTCTATAAAATAGGACACATGGCCACCCTGTGACCTCCCTTCTACTGGTAGAATAGGATGCATGGCCATCCTATGAGTTCCCTTCTAGTGGTCCTTCTAGAATAGGACACATGGCCACCCTATGAGCTCCCTTCTACTGGTAGAATAGGATGCATGGCCATCCTATGAGTTCCCTTCTAGTGGTCCTTCTAGAATAGGACACATGGCCACCCTATGAGCTCCCTTCTACTGGTAGAATAGGACATATGGCCACCCTATGAGCTCCCTTCTACTGGTTCTTCTAGAATGGCCGGTCAATGGGTCAGTGGGTCGGGCTGGCCGGTCAATGGGTCAGGCTGGTCTATAACTTGTCTTGATAGAATAGGACACATGGCCACCTTATGAGCTCCCTTCTACTGGTAGAATAGGATGCATGGCCATCCTATGAGTTCCCTTCTAGTGGTCCTTCTAGAATAGGACACATGGCCACCCTATGAGCTCCCTTCTACTGGTTCTTCTAGAATGGCTGGTCAATGGGTCAGTGGGTCGGGCTGGCCGGTCAATGGGTCAGACTGGTCTATAACTTGTCTTGATAGAATAGGACACATGGCCACCTTATCAGCTCCCTTCTGCTGGTCCTTCTAGACTAGGACACATGGCCACCCTATGACCTCCCTTCTACTGGTCCTTCTCTGGCCGGTCAATGGGTCAGGCTGGTCTATCACATGTCTTGATGTTTTTCCTGAGAAACGGGGTGCCACCTCGTGAGAAGCGCGGGGTGCTGCTCCAGGTCCCCTGGCTGTTGTCAGAAGCCAACATCTGCTTCCCTTCAGCTCCCCAGTCCCAGGGAAACTATCCTTTGGAGCTGAGGGGTCTTACATTTTCTATCTGACCTAAAGGGCTTGATCGTCTTTTCATTTTCATTCCATTCTATACTAAGCCCTTCAGGGATAGTGACATCCTAAATATTATTTTGGACTGAACGTTGGCAATGTGTGTGTGTTTTCTGCTTGCAGGGAAAGGCGACCCTACAAAACTCACAGGCAACGCCGCATTGTGCAAGTGTAATTACCTGAATTAAGACACAGAAATGACCATAATTAGCCATTTCTTTGTGCAATTTAAAATTTGCATCTATAATAATGCCACCTGCGTGAGCCAAAGAGTTGTTTAATTAGAAACGCCGCATGGCATATCACGGGTAGATGCGACTTGTTAATAAATGCTGGATATGGTTCTTCCCCAAGTAAAATTAACAAGAGGCTTTGCCCTTCATTTCCGAGGGAGGAGAGGAGGCCTCAAGGTTTTATTTTATTTCCCTGCCTGAAGAAATGAGTGCATAACCTGAGTCAGTTCATTTCTAAAATCTACCCTGTGTTTCACTTGGGTGGGCGATGTAATTAAAGAGGTGGCGCCTGCAGTTATGGAAGTAATTAGCGGTGGGTGTGGATAAAATGATCCAGGCACTGATAAAATGCGGGGAGAGTGAAAGAAAATGGGTCCAGAGAAAATCACACCACTAAACATTGTGTCATGCAAGCCTACCCAGAAGTAAGTCTTCGGGTGGCCGAGTGTCCTGTTTTACAGCGGACAGTCCTCTATTTGCAGGGCTGGCAAAGGACTATCCTCTCTTTTGAAGGGGTCCTCTATTTGAAGCACAAGTCTGGTATAAAGACAGAGAAGGAAGAGCTGGGCCTTGAAGTCACCCATCAACAGTGCCTGGATAGCAGACGGAGATGGCACACTGGTCACTTGGTTACAGTCTTTCCCCAATATGGTGGGGACATCGGAGGAATCCACTTGGGGGGTGGGTTTTCATCAGCTGGGCCCCCCGGACTTTACTTCATTTTTCTGCTAGCTGGTCTTCAGTGAGCCAGGCCATTTAGCTTAACTGAACATGCAATTCAGCCTTCCCCAACCTGCTCTCCAGGTGTGTTGGATTACAACTCCCAGCATCCTCCACCTAGTATGGCTAGCTGGGGGATGCTGGGAATTGTCATCCAGTGCATCTGAAGATCACCAGATTGGGGAGGGCAGATGTAGTTTGATACTAAGTGTCTTTGAGAAACTTTATGTGAACCATTTTTTAAAAATATTATTTGAGAACTGCATCTCAAAAGTTCTGGAAAGTGTGCATATTGTCGTATCACTGCATTCTGGTTCATGCATAAGCCCTGGAAGTATGCATTTGGTAAATTCACATTAAAAAAAGGCAAACCCAATGAATTTCTCAGCCATCCCCAGTCCTTTCACACAAAAGTCTGCCATTGGTTACCCTTCATTTCAGCAGCCTAACTTAGGTGGAAAAAATCATGTAGTTGTAGGGATGTCAGAGAATTCCGCCACGGAACTCGGTGAGGCCGAATGCCAGTGCATTCGGCCCCCCGAACTCTGTGGTGGAACAGCCTGCCCCCCCCGCCCCCCCCCCGCGGATCCCCCCCAGGACGAGACTTACCTGTGGCGGATCTTCCGGGCGGCGGCGGCAGCTGGTCTTCCGACTGGCTGCCGCCACCGCCATTTCCAGGTTTGTAAAAAAAAAAAAAAAGATGTGATAGGCTACGTAAAGATTTACGTAGCCTATCATGGCTAGGTTAAAAACACACACACACGATGTGATAGGCTACGTAAATCTTTACGTAGCCTATCATGGTTGGGTGGGTTTAAAACAAACAAACAAACCGCATACGCAAATGGCGGCAGCTACGTCCGCCGCCATTTCCGTTCCTTATTTTTGCCATCTTAATCTACGTAAATATTTACGTAGACTATGACGGCGAAAATAAAGGGGAACGCAAATAGCGTAGTGGGCACTATTTGCGTCCCTTTTTGATTCGATGTTTTAGCCTACGTAAATATTTACATAGGCTAAAACGGTGAATCAAAAAGGGACGCAAATAGCGCCCGCTACGCTATTTGCATTCCCCTTTATTTTCGCCGTCATAGTCTACGTAAATATTTACGTAGATTAAGATGGCAAAAATAAGGAACGCAAATGGCAGCAGCCATAGCCGCCGCCATTTGCGTACACGGTTGTTTTTGTTTTTGTTTTTTTACCCAGAGCCCTCCGCGGCCGGAAATCCGGCTGCGGATGGCTCTGGCCTGGCTGGGTCTGGCTGGCTGCTCCGCGGAGCTGCCGTGGAGCACAGCCGGCCGCGGAGGATTCCAGGGGGAGGAACGGAGCGCCTCCCCCCCTGGCGAGGATTCCGGGGGTAGGGACGGAACGTCTCCCCCCCACCATCAACATAATCCATGAAAGGTAAGTGACTTTTGTACATCCCTATTAGTTGTTGCTATTATTAAACCATTTGTGGAATAATCCTATGGATGTTTAGACAGAAAAAAATTGTACAACTCCCAGCATGCCCCTGCCAGCCATGCTGGCTGGGGCATGCTGGGAGCTGTAGGACCTTTTTCTGCCTAAATATGCATAGGATTGTGACCTATGGATCCTCCTGTTTACACGGAGGCAGCAGGCTAACTTAGGGAAGGCTCAGAGTCATAAGCCCTTAAGAACATAAGAAGAGCCCTGCTGGATCAGGCCAAGGGTCCATCTAGTCCAACATTCTGTTCACACAGTGGCCAACCAGCTGCCCATGGGAAACCCCCAAGCAGGACATGAGTGCAACAGCACGTTCCCACCCATGTTCCCCAGCAACCGGTGTATATAGGCTCACTGCCTCTGGTACTGGAGGTAGCACATAGCCATCAGGACTAGTAACCATTGATAGCTTTTTTCTCCAGGAGTTTGTCCAGTTCTCTTTTAAAGCCATCCAAACTGGTGACCTTGCTGTAGGAATGTTAGAGAATTCTGCCACGGATTCCAATGAGACCGGATTCTTTACAATCCGCCCCCACGGAGTCCGTGGCAGAACAGAGCAGTCCCCCCTGCCACCCCATGAAATTTTCTCAGGACGGACCCTACCTGGTTTCAGCCAGTCTGGTCTGTCCGCTGCCCCGGTCTGCGGCTGCGAATGGCTGCCCCGGTCTGCGGCTGCCATTTGCCTCCCTGCGTTAGCCATGATAGGCTACATAAGTTTTTACGTAGCCTATTACAAAAAGAGCAGGGACGCAAATGGCGTAGTGGGTGCCATTTGCGACCCTGCTCTTTGCCGTGATAGGCTATGTAAATACTTACGTAGCCTATGACAGCTAATGCAGGGAGGCAAATGGCGGCCGCAGACCGGGGCAGCCATTCGCGGCCACAGACCAGGGCAGCGGCCGGACGTCCAGCCGCGGGCGGGCCCAGCTGGTGGATCCGTGGACTCGCCACAGAGTGGAGCCAGCCAGGGAGGATTCCGGGGGGAGGGACGGATCGCCTATCCCCCCCCCGGCGGACGCCCCTACCCGGAATGGGGTAAGTAATCCTCCCATCCCTACCTTTCTGATCACTTGCTGATCTACAAACCATCCAGAGATCTACCTGTGGATCCTGAGCTACCTTCTCCTGAGTAGTATACTCGATACTACCTGGTATAGGCAAGTTTGAGCTAGCTGGGCCAGTAGCCAGACTCAGTATAAGGCAGCTTCGCACATTCTTAAGCTGGGTTTCCCCAGCCCTGCTCTAACCACTACCACTCAGTGGGCCTCCAGTGGAGAGAATTCTTGTGAAATAATTGTTCTAGTCTAGCTCTTTCCTTGGCACGCTAATTTTCTGTGTGCAGTAGGCAGGGCTGGCCAAAGCCATTTTGCTGCCTGAGGCAAAGGACAAGATGGCACCACCTCCTATTCCTGCACAGTAGGGTTGTACAAAAGTGATTTACCTTTTGCGGATTATGTTGATGGTGGGGGGGAGGCATTCTGTCCCTCCCCCTGGAATCCTGGCCTGGAGGGAGGTGCTCCGTTCCTCCCCCCGGAATCCTCGAACGGCCGGCTGTGCTCCGCAGCAGCTCTGCGGAGCAGTCGGCTAGGCCCGGCCCGGCCAGGCCAGAGCTGTCCGCACCCGGATTTCCGGCCGCGGAGGGCTCTGGGTAAAACAACAACAACCACATACGCAAATGGCGGCAGCTCCGGCCACCGCCATTTGCGTTCCTTCTTTTTGGCTGTCTTAATCTACGTAAATCTTTACGTAGGCTAAAACGGCGAATCAAAAGGGGACACAAATAGCGCCCACTATGCTATTTGCGTTCCCCTTGATTTTCGCTGTCATAGTCTACGTAAATATTTACGTAGATTAAGATGGTAAAAAGAAGGAACGCAAATGGCAGCGGCCGTAGCCGCCGCCATTTGCATACGCGGTTTTTTTTTTAAAACCCACCCCCAACTATGATAGGCTACGTAAAGATTTATGTAGCCTATCATGTCTTTTTTTTTCTTTTTTTTTAAACCTAGCCATGATAGGCTATGTAAATCTTTACGTAGCCTATCACGTCTTTTTTTTTTCTTTCACAAGCCTGGAAATGGCAGTGGCGGCAGCCGGTCGGAAGACCGCCCGCCGCCACAGCTGCCGCTGGAGCCGCTGCCGGAGCCACCGCCACCCGGAAGATCCGCCCCAGGTAAGTCTCGTCCCGGGGGGGATCCGCAGGGGGGCGGGGGGGCAGGCTGTTCCGCCACAGATTTTGGGGGGCCGGATGCACTGGCATTTGGCCTCACCGAGATTCGTGGCGGAATTCTCTGACATCCCTACTGCACAGTAGCCCTCTGGACTGGTAGAAGAATCTGTGTTCAACACTGATGATGGGACAGGATCGTCCCCTTTACATGGAGGCAGCAGGCTAACTTAGGGAAGGCTGCATGGTACATCGGTCTCTCCTCCAGCACCTTGCGACCATCTCCTAGCATTTGCCACCTGAAGCGATAGTGTCACTCTGCCTAATGGTTGAGCCGGCCCTGGCAGTATGAGGGATTTGTTTCCATTCATTTTTGGTCGGGATTTATCCCACTCGCACCTTCCAGACTGAACACGGACATGAATGCAATCTGTGGTCTAAGTCTGTGCATTTCCAAGTTTGCAATGTAAGTTGCAGACCCCTCCCCCCCAACATGTTTGACAGCACGCTTTAATCAGTGGGAGCAGAATGTGCATGTTTCAAAGATGCGTACAATTGATGTGTGCACTTGGAACAACACACAAGAAAATACACATGAATCTTCATGCAAACGGAAAAGCACACACGCAGACACACAAAGATCACAATTGTGATTGGGATATGAGATGAGACAAGTAAGGATGGCGTGGGTGCTTGTTTTGGTCTGGGAGTCAGGCAGGCTGCCTGCTCTTGTACCCCCACCAAACCCCTGCCCCCACTCAACCCCCCCATGCTCGCCGTGCCACCTGCACTCACCAGGGTTGCGTCCCCCTGCGCCATGATCACCATGTTGCAAAAACCCATGGTGATTGCAAAAATGCGCACGTAGACTTGTGAGCAAAATGGCACCATGAATCGCCCATATTGCAGGCATAAATAGCCCATTTACTGTGAGTGCAGGCACCTTGGCAAGTTAGCGTAGGACTCGAGCTTGGGTCCAGGGGCAGGCAGAGAACCCAGATGATGGGGGGGCACCCATCCCCAGAGATGAGCTTCAGGGTGGAATTTAGGCAACTACAGGGAACTTGAGTTCAAGGAACTTCAAGGAACGTTTGCTCATACACACATCCCTAGCCTGCAGGGAGTATTTTTCAGAGGGGAGCATTGAAATGTGATTTGTATTCTGCTTTGTTTAATAGAAAAAGTGGGGGAAAGCACATGATTTGCTCTTCAGTGAACCAGTTCTATTTTTATCTATGGCGGACTAAATTGGTCATTGGCCTGAAAATGGAAACACACTTACAGGTTTCCCACTGATTGAGCATCAGTTGATAAAAAAGGCATGTGATGGTTTGGTGATGGAAAAAAAAACCAACCCCCCCCCACCTGACATACCAAGTCAAATGACATGACTAAGCCCTGCCTGCCAACTTCCTCATTATTTGGTTGCCTTTCTTGGAATTTCCAGAGTTCTAATTCACAGTGTCTTACTCAAGCACTGCATAGACGTGAGCTCTGTGTGTGTGTGTCTAAAGACCTGTATTGTTGCCTTTGATGGGTTGGTGGCTCTTTAGGTTCTTGAGTAGGGTTGTTCCTGGGCTCCTTTTAATATGCTGAGGATAGAACTTAGGACTCTAATTGGAAAGGCAGTTGCTCTGCCCACTGAGCTAAGCCACCCACCCACCCATCAGGAAATGCCCTTCCCTCCCCAGGAACATGGTGTTGTCTGGGAACTGAACTGGAATTCAATCGCTTATCTGCAAATTGAATCAATCCTGAAGAGGAAAGGCAGTCTGGAATGGATTCGACCGTGTGATTTTGGCTGAATGCAGAGATCAAGTTGAGGGATCCTATTATCTTTCGAGGGCTTGCATTCCCCAGGGACAATCTGTCAGGGCCCACATGCCAGACTGTAGGGCAGTAAATGTAGGAAACTCAGGTGCTTTGAACCCATGATGGAGAAGAGCTGTTTCTAAATTGCTTTCTGGGGGATACAGCAGCCAGTTAGGTATCACTAAAAAAAAAGAGGAGAAAAGAGGGCACTGATTTGCATAGCATGTGCACATGCTATTTTATATGTATAGATGCACATTTATTTTAATTTCAGTAGAAATACATTACATCCCATCAGAGTGGGGAAGACTGTGAACAGATGCCTAGTGTGCCCTGCTCCTCAGTCTGTTCTCCGGGTGCTAACTGTGGATGGGCAACTTCAAGGCTCCTGAGCTCTCCCTTCTTATGGTCCTTTATCTTTAAATTGAAATTGGGCAGGACCACCTTTCCAATAAAGGGCACCTTCAAATAGAGGACTCTTCTCTGTGAAGTAGGACACATGGTCACCCTACTGGGAAAACCTGGTTTTTATGGAGGATTCTTCTATTAGAACGGGGGTGAGCAACTTGCGGCCCTCCAGTCATTTTGGCCTTCAGCTCCCATGATCCTTCTCCATTGGCTAATGTCAGCTAGGGCTGATGGGAGTTGTAGGCCAAAGCTTCTGGAAAGCCACCATTTGCTCACCTTTGGATGAGAAGATCAGTATTGGTGGACAAAAGTCCCTGAAACATTGATTGATTGATTGATTGCTTTCAGTTCTATACCACCCAATAGCTGAAGCTCTCTGGACGGTTCTCAAAAATCAAAACCACAAAGTGCAACATAAAACAATATAAAATATGAAAGCTTAAAACCACTATACATCTTGTCCACAACTGCTCATGATCCCTAGCAATGCACTGCTATCAAGTGTATTATCGGGTGCAGTGTCAGTTCAGAGAGGGTGGCAGTGTGGCCCAATAGGCTAAGCTCGGACCACATGAGAACTTTATAACACGTATCTTAGAACATTCCCCAGAATTCTTTGCATTGTTCAGTCACTCCTCAGCAAACGAGTTGATGTGGGAAGCACAGAGTAGCTTTACTCAAAGGAAAAAAAATGCTGTGAAAAGGTCAGGGTGGGAGAACATAATTAAAGGTTTGACTCAAAGCCAATCAGAGTCATGGAAAACACCCTTGAGTGCAGTGCTGAAACACTTCCAAAACCTTTTACCTGAAAGCAAAAGTTAAAACTAAGCTGAAATTCTAACTCTTTTTAAATCAACCATGACTTTCTCCAGCAACTTTGATGGGGTCAAGGTATTTGCTCGCTTCAGTTTTGTTTTTGGTTAATCTTTATATAAGATTACTTACTCTTTGCTTTCCATTCTTTGGTGCTTTTTTGAGATACCTAAAGATTAAATGTAACATTTGCATTTGAATGCACTTTCAACACTGTGTAAACGTTTTGGATAATCTTTGCCAGAGTTAACTATATACGTTGGGGAATTGCAAAGCCTGTAAGAAAAAATTGAAATCTTTGCCTCGAGCATTAATACATACACCAGGTATCAAGTATTTTTAAAATGGAGAGAAAATGTGTTTAGAAATGCATACTCTGAGAGAAAGTACATTTCAAAATATGTATTTAAATGCAAATATTCCCGCAGATTTTTTATATTTAAACAAACGAAAATGTTTTAACAGGCTGGAACACACACAGAAGTGACACACACAAGAAATGTACCGATTTGCTGATCCCGAATGCTAAGAAAAACTCCTGGGTCCAGGGTGGCCAGATGCAAACGAAGGCAGGGCTCCTGTGGTGTTCATGGTTGTGCAAAAGAAGGAATTTTTACAGGTGTAGCTTGTTGATGCCAGGTGTACTTTGGGCTCTATACCACCTTCGCTTTCCCCGCCCTCTGCAGTGGCCTGACAGTCCATTGTGTCAAAACTAGGGATGGGGAAACGAGAGATGTTTGAAATTGCCAGGATTCTCCAAACTTCATCCCATGACTCGTGTCACTCCCGATTCCTGTTCGGGTTTGCGATAACTGCTTGCTCTTTGCAAATGGGAAACTCATGCAAATCAAGCAGTCGAATGGGATTTTTGCACAAGTTTCCCCAGATTTGTGGAAATTCTATAATTGGCACAACTTTACTCCATAGAGTTAGGCGGGACTGCCTCTGGAGGAAATGTGCGCAAATTAGGAAATCGAACTGGGTCAGGAATGAGACGAATGCAAACGCGTGTTCGACAAGTTACAAATGTTTTCGGCGGAGACATGCGCACACTTGCACCTGCATTCAGAGCTTCGAAGGGGGCGGGCTCACAAGTTTCGTAAACAAAATGGAAATTCTCAGACTTCCCTAGTTGAAAAGTATGTCATCATGAGGTTTCACAGCTAGGATGGTGAGATGCAGAAGAGCGCAGGGCTCTTGCACCTTTCATGGTTGTGCAGAAGAGGGAATTATAGGAGGTGTGGCTTATCTATGCCAGGTGGACTTTGGAGTTTATACAAGGTTCCCCTTTTCCCTCCCTCTGCATTGACCTGGCAGTGCCTTGCATTGAAAGGTATGTGATCATGGAGTTTCACAACTGAGGTGGTGAGATGCAAAAAGGGACAAGGCTCTTGCACCTATCTATATCAACCAGGATTTTTAGGAACATAGGAAGCTGCCTTAAACTGGGCCAGATGTCTAACATAAGGAGGCACCATGGGTTGGCATCATCAGGCACCTGCCAAGGCTACCCTTACTCGGGTCCCTTGCAAGGCAGAAAGCAAATGTAAACAAAAATATGACCGTGTTTATATTGGCAAAGCCGGAGATTAATTTTAGATGGCGCACTGGATAAAAGGTTGATAGAAGCCAAATTGGCCTTGAATGTTGAGGCCTTGTTAGCACGCTGTTCCAGGACATTACTGGCAGTAATGACTTACTGTCATTATGTGGCTTCCTTGGTAACTGTTGACATAATCCTTCTATGCCATAAATCCTTATGACAATTTTATTTGGGGTGAAACTGGAGTCTCAAGTGGCCATCTCCAAATGTGCAAACAAGAATCTTAGAAACATGAGCAGCTTCTTATTTTTGAGGCAATTGTAAAATAAAATAAAATCTAAAAACAAAAGTAATTCCTTGGTTGATCTGACTCATGAGTGGAAAGTGGATTTTTTTGTGTTATTCATGAAGTACAATTAAGAACTGGCCCAGAATGTGGTTGGGATGTGTAGGCTGAGGACATATCTGCATTTATTTAAAGCAAATGTGGGCAGATGTCAGGCTGGCAGGATCTCATTTGTTTTTTACTAGGACCCTGAGATCCACCAGCTGGAGCCTGGTGCAAAAGACATATGCTTGGAATGAAAAAAAAATCCCAGGTCAGGAATTTGTTTTGAGGAACAGAACTAGGGATGTATCTTGCTGTGGAATCTGGCCCTTGTGGGGCCTTAATGGAGTCCTGGCAAGCACCCAACTCAGCTTGTATTTGTGGGCTGTGCCACAGGGCTTTTCCTGAAATCCAGGAACTTCTTCCATTAAAAAAAAAAAAGTAAATAGAAATGTGGGCAAATTGTGGGGATGCAATTAATTAATTTATTTATTGCATTTGTATCCCACGTTTTTCCACTTGCAAGGAACCTAAGGCAGCTTACATTATCCTCCTCCTCCTCTCCATTTTATCCTCACAACAACAACCCTGTGAGGTAGGTTGGGTTGAGGTTCAGTGACTGACCCAAAGTCATCCAGTGAGCTTCCATGGCCGAGTGGGGACTGGAACCCAGATCTTCCAGCTCCCAATCCAACAGTCCACTACACCACGCTGGCTCTCATTTGCATGATATACACAAATTCCGGCCACACATTAAGTAATTTACACAAATTGCAACTGCATGTTGTGCAAATTACAGCCACAATGTGTGTAAATCATGCAAATTACACCCTGCAATTTGCGCACATTTCTGTTTATTTAAATGGAAATAATACCTGGAAAAATCCACGAGCTGGCCTGACTCGATGCAGATTGAGTCGGGCCAGCTCATGGGGAAATCAGCTGAAGTTTGGGGGGGGCTGAGCTGAAGAAAGCTCAGTGAGTTCCAGCCCCTGGAGAGATTCTTCCAACAACGATAACGAGAACGGAATAGAGGTCATATTCCTTCCACACAAAAATCCACTCCTGGTTTTAACCCCAGCTTTCTTCATTTCAGTTGTATAGAGTAGGGGTGTTGAACCTCTTTCAGCCTGAGGGCTGAATCTCTCAGGGACCGCATTCCAGTGGTGGGCAGGGCTCAAGGCAAAAAGGGCGGGGCCCAAACCAGTATATTTTAGCTTAAAGCTCTGCCGGTAACCTTCCCTCCTGCCCCACTCCTTAACTAGAGTGTTGGGGGTGAGGAAGGTAAGACACTGGAGACTGATTAGCTGTCGGAAGTTCTGGTTTGAGACTGCTAGAGGCCCTGTTGGTTAGAACAGTTACAAGCCAAGGCCTGACACATTGCTCAGACTGAGAAGCCATACCTGGGGAAACAGGTTTATAAGGCCTCATATTAGCTGCCCAGATCACCTGGTCTATTTGAACCAATGAACTGCAGTACCTCTCTCCGGACAGTATTTGGGTGGTGTTGTAACACTGCAAAGATCAAGCCAAGAACTGTCTGGTAGCTGTCCCACTGATACAGAGAATAAGGCACCTGGGTCCTGCTTCCAGATTCTGTGGTTTGATTTCTCCTGGTGCCTTCGAGCCTCCCCCTATTTCCTACCACATCATACAGCAAAATATTCCCCGAAGGCATGACCTCTAACTGTACCAGTGTAATAGATAGAGAACCTATTATCAGGTGCTTATGCATATCAGCTTTCTGCCTAATTCTTGGGCGCACTGTGCAATTGTGTCGGCTTTGCCAGTAAAATGACGGCTTAGATGCTTTGCTATTGAGTGTAGCTCCCTTGCTAGCATAATACTGAGTTGTGAAATTTTGAAAATTATAGTATTCGGAAACGAGATTTGCAGGACATGCTGAAAGTGAGTGTGCATGTGAAATACTGTCCTTTAAGAGGCAGGGACATGCAGATGTGAATGTTAAGATTTTTCAATCCCTTTGTCAAATATCAAAGGCTATAATTCAAGGAATTGATTAACAAAAGGATAAATGCCAGGTACAAGTTTGCTCATGCTATTTGTCTACTTCCTTAGTAGGAAGATGATGCTTTTTTTCTGTAATATGAAATAATCATACCTGTTTTTCAGTGGGCTATACAGAAGGCTCCTTGGATTTTCCTTCTGTTATTGACCCATGTTCACCTGTCCTGCTTTGTCAGTGTGCTAGGTCTCTGCTATATATTTGGATTAAAAGTCTGGGGATTTATTTGCATTTGGGTTTCAGGTTTTGCTTTTGTTCTTTTTTAAAAAAATCCCCCAGGAATTTCCCCAAGTTGATGCTAAGCTCCTGGTTAGATGATCGCTAAAGCTTTCAGTTGTCCTTGCCAGAGAGATTCAACAGTCCATTCAGTAGGATGCTGGGTAAATGATTCTCCATGTTCTTTGTTTTGCAAGGACTAGTGAAGAGCCCGCCACTTTATTGATGAAAACCAAAGCACTTAACGTAATAAAACAATTGTGCAGTCAAGTCCGGGGTATGAGAGCGGCCCTGGCAAAGAACCATCTGGAGGCCCCTATGGGTGTGCCCTCTACCCCATGGGCGTAGCAGGAGTGATGTCCATGGCTGGTGTCAAGACTCCATGGCTGGTGTCAAGGCTCCATGGCTCGTGCCATGGCTGGTGCCGGAGAGATTCAACAATCCATTCAGTAGGATGCTGGGTGAATGATTCTCCATGTTCTTTGCACTTTGTTTTGGAAGGACTAGTGAAGAGCCCGCCACCTTATTGACGGAAACCAAATCACTTAACGGAATAAAACAGTCGCGCAGTCATGTCCGGCTTGAAGCATGAGAGCGGCCTTGGCAAAGGGCCATCTGAGGGCCTCCACGGGTGTGCCCTCCACCCCATGGGCTTAGCACGGGTGATGTCCAGGGCTGGTGTCAAGGGTAGGCATGGTCGGACACCCGCTGAGGGCCCACACCCCAGCAGGGCCCACTGACAAGAGTCCGCTGGACTTGCTCATCTCCTTCATCTTTGTATAACCTGCTTGTTCATCTGCCTCTTGCCCTGGACCAGACATCAGTGGTGGTGAGAAGGAGGAGCAGGAGATGCCACGGCCTTCTTGCTCACTGGCTCTCTGCCTGTCAAGCAAGGAAGTGGTAGCAATAATGAGAGAGAGGACAAGGAGCAATAGCAGGTGGTGAGAATGGTTTTGAGAAGGTAGACTCACTGAGGGAGGGGGCCCATTGAGGGTGTCTTGCCCAAGGGCCCTCAAAATTCTTTAAAAATAACAGTCTCCCTGCCTTCTGTCCCCTCCGCTGCAGTGGCTGCATTATATTGCATTGTCTAATGTTGAAACTATTTTTTGTGTAAGTCTCAGAATTGAGTGTTGTTGCTTAGAGAGGGTTTGGATAATGTTGAACGGTCTCAGGGTATATGTATGTGTGTGTGTGTGTGTGTGTGTTACACAATCCTAGAGCTTGCTTGACCAAACACTGGGAAACTCCCCAAATCTTATGGGGAACCCAGGGCTGACTTCCATGCCGCTCGCAGGCCCCTGTACAATCCACCCCTAATTAGCCTCCTTTCTCCCCGCTGCCCAGCTGACTGGAACACAGTAGCGTGCCTCCCATCATGCACCTCTTCTCACTCTCCAGCTGATTGGCACTGGGAGTGAGTGAGGAGAAGCCCTGCTTGCTGCCAGTCCAGGCACTCTGGCATGCTGCTCCCAATCTGCCTACGGGGGGAAAGATTTTTCCACCTCTGCCCTATCGCTTCTGGCAAGACCTTTAAAGCATTCTCTGTTGGTTATCTTCCTGTCCGGCACACTGTCACCATGGGCCCCCATTCCTCATTCACCTGAGGTGTGGGGGGTTACACATTGAAAGGGGATCGTGGGCTGTGTGGGCTAGCCTCACCCCCAGTGCCGATGCTCTGGCCACCAGCTCACCTGGTCGCCCTGCCCTACCATCATGTGTGGAATGCATTGGAAAGGGCTGCATGTTCTGCCGTCCCATGTAGAGCTCCTCCGCACTGGGCATGGGGTGGTGGCACTGCTGGTTAGGCTAGGGCACTTCTTCACCTGGGGAAGCTCTACCCACACACATAGGGTGTACATGGCCCGTAAAGGGACCATTTACACCTGTAACATTGCATAAATGGCCCCTTTACAGCCACCATTTATGTAACATCACATTTATGGGAAAACCCCAGGTTGAGGCCAAGCTCCTGGGTGGGTGGTGACTGAAGCTATCAGTTGTCCTTGCTGGAGAGATTCAACAATCCGTTCAGTAGGATGCTGGGTGAATGTTTCTCCATGTTCTTTGCACTTAACATACTAAAACAGTAGTGCAGTCAAGTCCGGCTCGAGGTATGAGAGCGGCCCTGCCAAAGGACCATATGGGGGCCACCACGGGCGTGCCCTCCACCCCATGGGCTTACCAGGAGTGATGTCCATGGCTGGTGTTAAGGCTCCATGGCTGGTGCCGGAGAGATTCAACAATCCATTCAGTAGGATGTTGGGTGAATGATTCTCCATGTTCTTTGCACTTTGTTTTGCAAGGACTAGTGAAGAGCCCACCACTTTATTGGTGAAAACCAAAGCACTTAACATAATCAAACAGTTGTGCAGTCAATCTGGCTTGACGTTTGAGAGCGGCCCTGGCAAGTACCATCTGAGGGCCACCATGGATGCGCGCTCCACCCCATGGGCTTGGCAGAAGTGATGTCCAGGGCTAGTGTCATGATTTTCAAGCGGTCTGCTGTCTAGGTATTAACGGATGATGTGCAACGGTTCTTTACCTTTAAATTGGCATTGGACAGAATAGCACTTCAAACAGAGGACAGCTTCCAAGAGAGGCTGGCCCTCTTGCAGTCCTTGCAATAATGGACTGTCCTCTGTAAAAGGACACCTGGCTACCCCAAATTATAGGGCTGGATTGGATATTGGTAGAAAGAGCCTTAGGTATGTAACGCAACTGCTTCTAGGACTGGAAATAAGTTGTGTGTGTTCTGAGGGGGGGGGGGGTTCCCCCCAGCTGCAGTATGCTTGTTTACCCTGAAATGCACTAAAAAATTTGGCATACTCAGCATCACTGACTTAATCTAATATGTGAAATCCAGACATTGCTGCTCTGCCTATTCAGTGCAAATTGCTTAATGCTCTTTAATTTCTAATTATTTATTTGTTCCTGTGGGATGAGTTGGTAATGCAACAGAAGGCTAGGGTCAGAAAAACAGCACGGCTGGGGGGGCTGTTTTGCTGTGGCAGAAGAGTAATTAAACTGACCAGATTTGCATAGCATTTTATTGCACAAGAGAGAGAGAGAGAGAGAGAGAGAAAGAAAGAAAGAAAGAAAGAAAGAAAGAAAGAAAGAAAGAAAGAAAGATTGCAAGCTTATAACTGGAGGAATACACAAAAGGATGGGTAGCTAACAGAACTGGTTAACAAAGAGAAAACATACAAGGCCAAAGAGGTTAAACATGTGATCTGAAGCTTATAACCGGAGGATTATAAAGATTGAAGCTTATAACCAGAGGAATAATCTTATTATTAATAAATTATTGCAAGTTTATAGAGATTGCAAGCTTATAACCGGAGGAATAATAAAAAAGATGGGTAGCTAACAGAACTGGTTAACAAAAGAGGAAGCATACAAAGCCAAAGAGCTTAAACATGTGATCTGAAGCAAAATATCTGAGCAAGATAACTTGGCATTTTCAATACTTCCTTTCTTTTGTACTTAATCTGGACCTTTGGTTGGCTTTCTAACAACGTGAGTTATTTGACCTTTCAATGGTAGGATTTTTTTCTTTTTCTTTAGAAAGAACAAAATCACACACACTAAGCTGACTAACACGAGCAGCTTCTAAGGATGTCAAGGCATGGTTTCCACAGGGCCGCTCTGGCAGCAAAAATAACAGCGAGCCTTGTGGCATTTTAAAGACTAGCCAATCTGTCCTGGCGATGGTCCACAGAAACGCATGCCAGAATAAATATGTTTGCCTTTAACGTGCCACAAGACTCTGTTGTTTTTAAGATGTGGTTTGTTGCAGGCAGTGTCTGGTGGTGATCCGATGGTGTTAATGTCTGTGTGCTGAGAAAAAGGGTGAAATCTGAAATGGCCTAATACCCCGCCCCCACTCCCAGACTGAATGCATTTTCCTCAATCTGGTGGCTGCGATGTTCACAAGATGACTCCAATTCATGTACTTTACTCTGTGAAAAGAACGGCAAATGCTTCATTTGCTTTGATGCTGAGATGTGTGTTCAGGATGAAGATAACTTCACAAGAGAACTTTTGATTCAATTTCTTGGGGGGGTTGTTTGGAATTCTAGTTTTGTGTGCAGGGCCTCTCTTGGGTAGAGAATAGCTATGTGAAGCAAGCAAACAAAAAGTCAAGTCCGGTTCGAGGTATGAGAGTGGCCCTGGCAAACTACCATCTGGGGCCCCCCACAGGTGTGCCCTCCACCCCATGGGCTTAGCAGGAGTGATGTCCAGGGCTGGTGTCAAGGCTCCATGGCTGGTGCCGGAGAGATTCAACAATCCATTCAATAGGATGCTGGGTGAACCATTCTCCATGTTCTTTGCACTTTGTTTTGCAAGGACTAGTGAAGAGCCCACCACCTTATTGGCGAAAACCAAAGCACTTAACATAATCAAACAGTTGCGCAGTCAATCTGACTCGAGGCATGAGAGCAGCCCTGGCAAAGGACCATCTGAGGGCCTCCACGGGTGTGCCCTCCACCGCATAGGCTTAGCAGGAGTGATGTCCAGGGCTGGTGTCAAGGGCAGGCATGGTCGGGCACCTGTCAAGGGCCCACACCCCAGTAGGGGCCCACTGAAAAGAGCCCCTGGACTTGCTCCTCCTCTTCGCCATGGCAACCTGGTTCTTCACCTGCCTCTCGCTCTGGTGGTGGTGAGAAGGAGGAAGAATAGATCCTGTTGCTCATCGACTCTCTGCCTGTCAAGCAAGCAAGGGGCACCAGTGATGAAAAGAGGAGGAACAAGAGCATCTGGTGACAATGGTGGCGAGAAAGCCGACTCCCTGATGGAGAGGGCCCATGGAGGGTGTCCTGTCCAAGAACCCTCAAAACGCTGGAGCCAACCCTGTCTTATGGTCTATTGGCTAGCATACAGACTCATTTGCAAAACATTCCCAGGGGAGAGATAGGGATGTCAGAGAATTCCGCCACGGATCTCGGTGAGGCCGAATGCCAGTGCATTCGGCCCCCCGAAATCCATGGCGGAATGGCCTGCCACCCCCCTGCCCCCCGCGGATCCCCCTCAGGACGAGACTTACCTGGGGTGGATATTCCGGATGGCGGCGGCTCCAGTTGCGGCGGTGGCGGCGGCTGGTCTTCCAACCGGCTGCCACCGCCGCTATTTGCAGTCTGGTCGCTTCTGGTTTTTTTTTTACATAGATGTGATAGGCTACGTAAAGACTTACGTAGCCTATCACGTCTAAGTTTAAAAAAAAAAAACGCATATGCAAATGGCTACGGCCGCCGCCATTAGTGTTCCTTATTTTTGGCCGTCTTAGTCTACATCAATATTTACATAGACTAAGACGGTGAAAATAAAGGGGAACGCAAATAGCGCCCGCTACGCTATTTGCGTTCCCCCTTATTTTCGCCATCTTAGTCTATGTAAATATTTACGTAGACTAAGACGGCCAAAAATAAGGAATGCAAATGGCGGTGGCTGTAGCCGCCGCCATTTGCGTACACATTTTTTTTTTTTAAACCCAGATGTGATAGGCTACGTAATTCTTTACGTAGCCTATCACGGCTGAATACAGGGACGCAAACGGCGGCGGCTGTGGCAGCCGCCATTTGCGTCCCTGCTAGCCAGCGGCCAGATGTCCGGCTGCTGGTGGAGCTGGCCAGCAGCTCTGCGGAATCCCCGCAGAGCGGAGCTGGCCGTCGAGGATTCCTGGGGGGAGGGACGGAGCGCCTCCCCCCCATCGAGGATTCCAGGGGGAGGGACGGAGTGCCTCCCTGCCCTTCGTGAAAGATTCCGCGAAACGGTAAGTGACTTTCGTACATCCCTAGGGAGAGAGAGTGTGCACGAATTCCATGTCCGTTCAGTCCTCTTATCTACAGACTGGAAGGTCTCCGTGTTGACCCCTCTGAGAGTATGGCTCATGACGGAATCACAAGACTTATTTTAATGACTAGAACTGGCCTGTTTGGGAGGAAAAAAAGAGGAAGAAAGCAATACACATTTATTTATTTGTTAAATTTCTTAATCACCCATCTGACTGGTCACCCGGCCAGTCTGGGCGATGTACAACAGTGCAATTTAAAACACATTAAAACATCATGTTCTAAAAATGCCCTAATCACCCCAGTCACCCCAAATGCCTTCCTGAACAACCAAGTTTCAATCTGTGGCGGATGCTCACTAAAGAAGGGGCATGGCGAAGTTCCCCAGGGAGGGAGTTCCACAGAGTGGGGGCCACCACAGAGAAGGCCCTCTCCCTTGTCCTCACCAGCCTAGCTGTCCTGGCTGATGGGACAGAGAGAAGGCCATCCGAGGCTGATCTTGTTGGGGGGCCTGTCTGGTGTTGCTGGAGGCACTCTTTGAGATAGGCTGGGCCGGAACCGTATAGGGTTTTAATGGTCAAAACCAACACCCTGAATTTGGCCCAGAAAACGACTGGTAGCCAGTGCAGCTCCTTCAGCACCGGAGCGATGTGATCATGCCAGCAGCTGCCTTTAATCAGGTTGACCACATAAGGACACAGGATCCATGGCAGATGAAAGCGAAGGCCTGTCTGGGCCAGCATTTTGTTCCCACGGTGGCCATCCAGAAGCCTATGAGAAGCCCCAAAGCAGGACACATGGGCAATAGCACCTTTCCGTTCATGGTCCTCACCAACTGGTATTCAGAGGCACACTGCCTCCTCTACCAGACATAGCCATTGTGGCCAGTAGCCATGGATAGCCTTCTCCTCCGTGCAGTGCCAACCCAACACATTTTGCTGCCTTAGGCAAAGAACAAGATGGTGCCCTTTCCATTCCATGCTACTAACACTGATTGGACTGACAGTTGATTCTTTCTTTAATACTGGTAATGGGTCAACATCTTTCACCACACCTGACTTGAGCAGGTTATCTTTGGGGGCACAAGGCTGGCGGTGTGGCACAGAGCTCTCTCCTCCAATACCTTGCTGCCACCTCCCAGCATCTGCCGCCTGAAGTGACTGCCTCACTTTGCCTACTGATAGGGCCGGCCCTGTCTCCACTAATTTGTCTAATCCCCTTTTAAAGGCAGCCAAAGGGGTAGCCATCACCACATCTTGTGGTAGAAAATGCCACAGTTCAACTGTGCACTGTGTGAAGAAGTCTTTTATTCTGTCTGTCCTCAATCTCTCACCATTCAGCTTCATCACGTAGCCCCCGTGTTCTAGTAAAAACAGCACTGCTGTGTCTTTTATGCTGACTGCTTTCTAAAGAGCCTCACTTTCTCTAAAGATATATGGCTGTGGCATTTTAGTACTGAAGCTGCTAGGTGTTGATCGAACCAGATGGTGTAGTTCAACCATTTTTCTTAATTTTGTTTCCTCTGCTTGCTCCTACAGCGATGAAGTCGGGAGGGACCCAGCTTAAACTGATCATGACATTCCAGAACTACGGGCAAGCCTTGTTTAAGCCCATGAAGTAAGTGAGGAATCTGTGTCTTTAATTTTCCAAAGCAAGTTTAGACAAGCATGTGCTGATATGTTCCTTCTGATGCCAGTAAACTCATCACCAATAGGCAATCTAGCCCATAACCAAGCTAAGGGCGAAAAGAGGCATGATGTTATTCACGCAATGAGCAATTGCACGATAGTTTGTGGTTTTTTGTTGTTGTTAAATTAAAGAACAGCTGTCAGGACTGGAGGCAATCTGGAGAGACCACACCATGGAGGAGGGGCTAACCCTTTGCCCCACCTTGGTCCCATCCAGATTGATCCATATACACATGGCTGCTATTTGCATTGGGGTGGGTTGGGAAGCAAACTAGTACTTTATATTGGAGTAGGCAACCAGCTGCCCTCCAGATGTTTTGGCCTACATCTCCCGTAACTCCAAACCAGCATGGCCAGTGGTCAAGGCATTATGGGAGTTGTAGTCCAAAACATCTGAAGGGCACCAGCTTGCTTACCTCTGTTGTTTACACCAAGGAACATTTTGGACTGAGAATGTGTTCACAAATGAAGGCTTAAAGTCCTCCTAATTTCAGGCAGATATGTAAGTTGAAGGTGAACCTTGTGTTGGCCAGAATGCTCATTCGCATTACAAATGCCTCACCTCCTTGGCTTTGTCTTTTGTATGAACAAGCTTCCAGATGTTCAGTTGAACAAGAGAGGTTCAAAAATGGGTTAAGCCTCATGTGTTCAGCCTGGGTTTGGATGCCAGGTTTGCTTTGGTTTGGGCCCCTCATTGGGAGGAGGGTTTGGTCAAGTGACTCAGCTTCCCATTTGTCAAGTGGGAGCAGGACCAATTCATAACAGTGGTAATTCTAATTGGTGGGTGTATGTTTCCTTGGGAACAGTTTCAGCATGGGATTACCTCATAGGGTGTTGGAGGACAGAGCTGTATGGGTACCACCCCACCTGCCCTGCACCCTGTAAGCTACCCTACTACTCTCAGGGACAGTGGGGGCAGCAAGTTCTGAAGTAAGATGTAAATGCAAGTCTGGTTGCCTTCTCTATATGGCATGGGTACAGGGGACCATCCTGTGCTTTGCCTTGTGCAGCAAAGCAGCTTGGGTCGGCCCTAGGCTTTATTAGTGCAGGAGTGTAGAACCTCTTTCAGCCCGAGGGCCAAATTCCATTTTGGAGAAGCTCTTGGGAGCCACATTCCAGGGGTGGGCGGAGCCAAAAGCAAAAGGGGTGGAGCCAAGAATGCCAGCCTATTTTAGCTTAAAGCTCTTAGCGCCAGTAGTGAGGTCTTAAGCGAGGGATTTCAACCTTTCAGAATTGGGTAGTGGGGAGACCTACGAAAGCTGGGAAGCCGGCAAATGATCAGTGGTCAGGGGAAAGGGAGTTTGGCCAGGAAAGGGGACTTGGCCATCTGAGGAACCAGGGCAGGGGGGAATTGGAACCTAAGGAAAGCTAGATATGGCCTGAGGATTCTCACCCCTGTATTAGAGTTTTTTGTTGGAGGTGAACTTGGAGATGTGCACAAAATGGTCTCTCAAAATTCTCCAGCCTCTGGGTGGCAGAGAAATTGGGGGGACAATTTTGCCGAATTTCTCCTAGGGGAGGATAAATTCTCCAACATTTTCTCACAGACAGGGCTCATTATTGGCAGGGGTTGTAGCACAGCTTCTTTCCTTTTTCCTCAGGGTTTTTGGTTTATCGCACTGCTTCTGTAGGCGTCAACGGCATCGACTGTGTTGAGGCTTCCACTTTTCTGAGGCAGAATTTTGAATTTCTTTTGGTTTTTGAGCTTACCCAATCCCTGTGAGGTGGCTGAGGGTGCTGTATCTGTTTTCTCTCTCTATTATGCATCTTTCCATGGCTCTGCAGTCTCCCAGGCCACCTGCACTTCCCTAACTGAAAAAGCCCCTGGGAGGAATTGCCTCACAGTGTCTTCCTCATGATGGCTTTAGCTGAAGTGCGGGAAGCCGAGAAGGCTACAGACTGTCACAGAGATGACTGTACAGTGACAGACAGGACACTGATGCACACTCCATGGCCCCCTCACAAGTAAGGTAAGCACATGAACCCCAAACCCAACCCATGATAATTTCTCCAATGTTTCTCCTCCGTTGAATTTCTTTTTGAAAACAATTTCTTTTCTATCAAATTGAATGAGAATGGTTGAAAAAATGTGGGAGAAAATTCAGCACAGCACTAGGTGAACTATGCAGTTGCAATTTTGAAGCTTTTGCAATGTACCCCATCAGGATGTATCTTTTTTGTATGAAGAGGTCACTCCTGGAAACCAACAAAAGCAAATAGAAAGTAAAAGAGCAGGCATGGTGATCAATACCGTGGGCTTGATTTTCTTCTGACTGCTACCTGGATGCGATTGGCCTTGAAAATGCGTGGAGTAGGATGGAAATAAAAGAGTGCAAAGGAGAGTTGAATCGAAAGAGGGCCATTTGAGGAGACCCGGCTGTGAAGGCAAAACAAACATCATGTGGTTTATTGTGCTGGGTCTGGCAAAGTCACTTGAGGCTTCAGAAGGTTTAAAGAAGCCGTTTGCTATTTTTGTCGGGGCGTCACCTCATTCCCATGCTTTGTTTCTCCTGCGTGGAAGTTCAGTGATTAGTTCCCTTTAAGTGGGTCCATAAAGCAAATGAGTGGGGGAAGGATAAGTGGTTTCGAGTATCCATTTAGCATTCCTCATCTCCGTGCCAAAAAATAGTCTGCGTGGATGAAGCTTCCAGAATGCTGCAGTGCTGTGTTTGTCAGATCTGGTGGGTGGTAGACAAGGAGGAGGGTCTTCTCAGTGGTGGCACCACACCTGTGTCCACAGCCAAAAAAACTTTCTATATCTTCCCAGGCCTGTTAAATGACATTTAACCCTGAATTGACTGGTTGGTTGCAGCTTTTATTCTGTTATTTCAAATTTGGTTGCTTTGTACTTTTGTTGCGTTTTATAACATGGATGGTTTATTGATGTGATTGAGCATAAGGAGTGTTGCCTCTGCTCTGGGAGGGGGCTCTTGGCTCAACTCTGTGTACAGTCCAGTAGATTACTGCCTCTCTGTGGGCAGGATCCCGACTTAATTCTCCATGTGCCCATCAATAGGTTGGTGTAAAGTTGTTTGTGTAAACTAGCAAGCTTAGTATAGCATAGGCCAGGGGCTGAGTTTGTCTGCAGATCCAGGAGTCCTGGGTTCAAATCTTGCCCCTGCTGTGGATTCAGAAGGTAGCCTTTGGACCATCTACGCCCATCATGTTGCATAAATGGCCTCTTTATGGCTGCCATTTGTGTAAATGACCCGTTACGAAAAAGACCAAGCTGCCATTTTTACGCAAAATGGCGGCTCGGCGAGGGAGCAGCTGGCTGTGCTCTTGCTTGGCTCAGCATGTGCCAAGTTGGGCAAGTGCAGGGATCCATGGACCGGTGTCTGGGGGGGCTGCGCTGGCAAGAAATTGCCAAGCTTCAAGACCCAACTGGATGCCTGTGTCACCTGTACTTCCAGATAAGATCCCTTCCAATAGTTGGACAAGAGGGACTATTGGAAGGGATCCAGTCCAACTATTAAAATAAACAACAGACTCTTGTATGTCTCAGCGGACAAGGAAGAGGACCTTATTCAAGCATTTGTGTGTGTGTGTGTGTGTGTGTGTGTGTGTCTTCATCCAGACTTTGAAAGTCCCTGCCCAGGGAAGCCTACCTCCCCCCTTCCCTGATGGTCTTGCACTGTAGTATGAAAACTCTCCTTTTTAAGGATGCCTTTTGCTCTGTAGCTTCACCCAAGCCTGTTTAGTTGTTTTTAACTGCTGCTGTTAATCGTTTTTGATCTGCCAGTTTTCTCCTGCTTGTTTCTCTTTTGGCAAATGCAATGGTACTTTCAGTGCCTTATTGTATTTCTGTTCTTTTCTCTCTCTCTCTCTCTCTCTCTTTTTTTTTTTACTTCATTTGTATATCTCCTTCTTTTGTTAACCATCTTGGCCTTTTTAGGAGAGGCAAAGTAGAAATATTTAAACAAGAAAGCAAATGAAGTGTGATTATAAACATAAAAACAAAACAAAATAGCCTGTTATAATAATAATAATATATAAGAACATAAGAATCAGACCAAGACTGGATCAGACCAAGGGTCCATCTAGTCCAGCGTTCTGTTCACACAGTGGCCAACCAGCTGCCTACAGGAAACCTCCAAGCAGGACAGGAGGGCAACAGCACCCTCACATCCATGTTCCCCAGCAACTGGTGTACATACGCTCACTGCCTTTAGTACTGGAGGTAGCACATAGCCATCAGGACTAGTAGCCATTGATAGCCTTCTCCAGGAATTTGTGTAACCCCCTTTTAAAGCCATCCAAATGGGTGGCCATCACTATGTTTTGTGGTATCAAATTTCATACTTTAGATATGCACTGTGTGAAGAAGTCCTTCCTTTTATCTGTCCTGAATCTCCCACCTATCAGCTACATGGGAGAACCCCACTAGATTCTTGTATTATGGAAGATGGAGAAAATTGTCTCCCTATCCACTTTTTCCACACCATGCATAATTCTGTACACCTCCATCATGTGTCTCCTTACCCTTCTTTTCTCCAAGCTAAACAATCCCAGCTGTTGTAACCTCCCCTCATAGGGGAGTTGCTCCAGCCCCTTCATCATTTTAGTTGCACTTTTCTGCACCTTTTCCAGCTCTACAATATCTTTTTTTAGGAGAATACACAAGTGGGACCTGCAAAAAACATTGCAGTGTTGAGTACACCTATTCAGGGTTCCAGACAGCTAGTCAGACATGCCCTTTTTCCAAGACACTCCATTTCATTTCCAGCTCCTACCCAGTTTTTCGTTCTGTTCCCAACTCCCCCATTCAGCATTTCATGTACCCTGAGAATGCTCAGTCCTCACTGGCTCATGCCTCATTAGCTGAGCTGCTGTGATTAGGGATTCTTGAGGAATCCAGTTTTTGTGAATTCCAATCCAAACTAACCTGATCCATACCTTGCAGAATAATATGCAGACTGGAATCTAGTTATCCTTTAGATTTCACACTTCTTCAACTTTTATGATGGAGTTCTTCTCTGGAAAAAAGTAGGGATGTTGGAGAATTCCACCACGGGCTCCAGTGAGGCCGGATTCTTTAGAATCTGGCCCCCGGAGTCCATGGCAGAATGGAGCAATCCCCACCACTACCCCGCAAAACTTCCCTGGGACGTATCCTACCTGTTGTAGGCCTTCCGCTGCCCTAGTCTGTGGCCACGAATGGTGGCCCTGGTCTGCGGCCGCCATTTCCCTCGCTACTTTAGCCATGATAGGCTATGTAAGTATTTACGTAGCCTATCACGGCAAAGAGCAAGGACACAAATAGTGTCCGCTACGCCATTTGCGTCCCTGCTCTTTTCGTAATAGGCTACGTAAATATATACGTAGCCTATCACGGCTAACGCAGGGACGCAAATGGCGTATATATTTACATAGCCTTTCATGGCAAAGAGCAGGGACGCAAATGGCGGCCGCTACACCATTTGCGTCCCTGCGTTAGCCGTGATAGGCTACGTATATATATACGTAGCCTATCACGAAAAGAGCAGGGACACAAATGGCGTAGCAGCCGCCATTTGTGTCCCTACTCTTTGCCATGAAAGGCTATGTAAATATATACATAGCCTATCATGGCTAATGCAGGGACGCAAATGGAGGCCACTACGGCAGCCGCCATTTGCGGCCGCAGCCCGGCAGTGGATGGAGGTCCAGCTGCAGCGGCTCCACAGACCCGCCGCAGAGCGGAACCGGCCAGGGAGGATTCCGGGGGGAGGGACAGATCACCTCCCCCCCACCGCGGAAGCCCCGCAACGGAACAAGGTAAGGGATTCGTACATCCCTAGAAAAAAGAAAGTATTGAAATGCATTTTAAAATTCATATTTTGAGATGAGTTGGGAAATGTGTATCTTGAGAGTAAATACCTTCAGAACTACATACTGAGCATCTCTACACCAGCCTAAAACCCTGCATTTAAAACGGAGCTTTCTGCTTCTGTTTTAAATGCAGGATCACAACCACTCCCCTTTTAACATGCTTCCTTTCCCCCTTCCCCTCTCCCCCTCCTTCTCCCCCGTATCTGAGTCTTCCATTATCTTTCATTGTTCTTGCTCCTCTTCTTACTGCTTTTACTCTTTTCATGGAGGAAACTGAAGCGGAACACAACGGGTAATTCGGTAGCTCATTATCTGCGATCTATTTAAAAACAGAACAAAGGGCATTTAGTGCAGGAGACGCCTTGGAGGTTCACGACATCATGTAAAGAGTCGACAAACTTCCTTGAAGGAGCAATCTGAATCACAGGATAAAAGCTCAGTGTGAAGGAGCACAATGAAATGTGATTTATTTATTTATTTTGTGCATATTTTAAATACACACACACCACAAATTAATGTGGGAGTGGAACAGAACAGACTTATGAATGAGCACATGCAAAAGTGATATGGGCCAAAAATAGCTTGCTCCATCCATCCTTAGCTATGATGGCTTGGAATACCCATAAATGTCCCAAGTGCTCAAGGAACAAAACTATCTGAATGTTTGTAGTTCAGTTCATGTGAGGGGGAAAGGAAATGGTAAGTTTGGTTGGGATGAAAAAAGAACTTGAAAGAATTCCTGTGTGGTAGGGAAGCTCAGAGAGGCAGAGAGCTCAGAGGCTGAGGAAAAATATATAGGGTAGGTAAGAGGCTGAGAAACGGTAAATGCAGGAGAAGGAAGCTTGAGGAACCAGGGACTGAAATAAGATTGACCTAACTAGAAAGGAGGAGAGGGCAGATGTACTTATTGATTTGAGCCAATCAACCAGTTCTTGGGCTACAGGCTTCTAATTGTTCTGTTCTTTGACATCTTAATCAAACTGAAGGCAGGAAAGAAAGACCAAAAGAATGCCCTTGCAGCAAGCAAAGCCAAATGCACCACAATTATTTCATTTTATTCGAAGATCACCGTCCTCCATCCTGAAATAATTGCCTATAAAAGGTTGCAGGGTTAGCCAGCTCTATTTACAAATCCCATTGCCCAATGTAAATTCCATTGCTAATTCTGCATGAATCAACCCAAACGAGAACGCTTCCAGTAAACTCCAAGGGAGTTTTTTTAACGTCTCCGAAATGTATCTAGCAAACAATTAGCGTGGAGCTTTGCTAAATATACTGCAATATTACCCACGCATTGAGATTTCTCATGCCAAGCTTTTTTCGGTGATCTGATACACCTGGCAGGAGGCTGGCCAAAGCCAACTTAACCAATTGCCGGATTGTGTGGTTGATAAGGCCATGCTGGACTTCTGTTCTCTTGATTCCAAAGTCCATTTGTAGCTACTGGAGGTTCAGTGTCTGATGTGTAAAACGTTGGACTTTCGAGACCTGGATTCAGATCCAAACCCCACCATGGAAGCCCATTGGGGGATCTGGGTATACTTTGGATGCCAGTCTATAAAGTACTAATAAGTAGTGCAGTGACCTAATTCAGGAATAAATAATGCAGACGAACTGCCCGTGAGACTAGAGCACCTGCCCTATTATTGGGGCTTTTAAATCTAGAAAAAAGGTGGTGGTGGGCAGGGGGACATGAGGTTTCTAAACTGGCCATGAGACTGGAGCACCTGCCCTATTACTGGGGCTTTTAAATCTAGAAAAAAGTCATGGTGGGCAGGGGGACACAAACTTTCTAAACTGGCCATGAGACTGGAGCACCTGCCCTATTATTAGGGCTTTTAAATCTAGAAAAAAAGTCATGGTGGGCAGGGGGACATGAGGTTTCTAAACTGGCCATGAGACTGGAGCACCTGCCGTATGACTGGTGCTTTTAAACTGGCCATGGGAAAATGTGAAACTACAATTGACAGATTTGTCCATCCGTAATCCAATGGAGCTGGCAGGAGATTTAGGACAGACAAAGGGACAGCCATCTTTGGACACTGCCAAATTAATTTATGGAATTCACTGCCGCATGGTGTGGAGGTGGTCACTGATTTAGATAACTTTAAAGGAGGTTTACATATTATTCCCTATATGAGTTGACGGAGGATAGGTCTATGAACCCCTTCATGGATCACTGCCTTGTTGTGGCGAAGGGGCTTGCATAACTCAGTGAAGCCATAAGCTATGCCGTGCAGGGCCACCCAAGACGGACAGGTCATGGCAGAGAGTTCTGACAAAATGTGGTCCACTGGAGAAGGAAATGGCAACCCACTCCAGTATTCCTGCCAAGAAAACCCCATGGAACGTATCACAAGGCTAAAAGAGATGACGCCGGAAGATGAGCCCCTCAGGTCGGAAGGTGTCCAATATGCTACTGGGGAAGAGCAGAGGCTATTTCCAAGTAGCACCAGAAAGAGTGAAGCGGCTGGGCCAAAGCCGAAAGGACACTCAGCTGTGGATGTGTCTGGTGGTGAAAAGAAAATCCGATGATGTAAAGAACAATATTGTTTAGGAACCTGGAATGTCAGATCAATGAATCAAGGTAAGCTGGAGGTGGTCAAACATGAGATGGCAAGACTGAACATCAACATCTTGGGAATCAGCTAACTAAAATGGACAGGCATGGGCGAATTTAATTCAGGTGACCATCATATCTACTACTGTGGGCAAGAATCCCTTAGAAGAAATGGAGTAGCACTCATAGTCAACAAAAGGGTGGGAAAAGCAGTACTGGGGTACAATCTTAAAAACGATAGAATGATCTCAGTACGAATCCAAGGCAAACCATTCAACATCACAGTAATTCAAGTCTATGCCCCAACCACTGAGGCCGAAGAAGCTGAGGTTGATCGGTTCTATGAAGACCTACAACACCTTCTAGAACTAACACCAAAAAAAGATGTCCTCTTCATCATAGGGGATTGGAATGCTAAAGTAGGAAGTCAAGAAATCACCGGGATAACAGGCAAGCATGACCTTGGTGTACAAAATGAAGCAGGACAAAAGCTAATAGAGTTTTGCCAAGAGAACACGTTGATCATAGCAAACACTCTTTTCCAACAGCACAAGAGACGACTCTACACATGGACATCACCAGATGGTCAATATCGAAATCAGATTGATTATGTCCTTCGCAGCCAAAGATGGAGAAGCTCTATACAGTCAGTCAAAACAAGACCTGGAGCTGACTGTGGCTCAGATCATGAGCTTCTTGTTGCAAAATTTCGGCTTAAATTGAAGAACGTCAGGAAAACCACTAAACCATTCAGGTATGACCTAAATCATATCCCTGATGAATATACAGTGGAGGTGAGGAATAGATTTCAGGGATTAGACCTGATAGACAGAGTGCCTGAGGAACTATGGACGGAGGTCCGTAACATTGTTCAGGAGGCAGCAACGAAATCCATCCCAAAGAAAAAGAAATGCAAGAAAGCCAAGTGGCTGTCTGATGAGGCTTTACAAGTAGCTGAGGAAAGAAGGGAAGCGAAAAGCAAGGGAGAAAGGGGAAGATATATCCAACTGAATGCAGAGTTCCAGAGAATAGCAAGGAGAGACAAGAAGGCCTTCTTAAATGAACAATGCAAAGAAATCGAGGAAAACAACAGAATGGGAAAGACTAGAGATCTCTTCAAGAAAATCGGAGATCTCAAGGGAACGTTTTGTGCAAAGATGGGCATGATAAAGGACAAAGAAGGCAGGGACCTCACAGAAGCAGATGAGATTAAGAAGAGGTGGAAAGAATACACAGATACAGGAAAGATCTTAATGTTCCTGATAGCCATGATAATGCGGTCACTGAACTTGAGCCGGACATCCTCAAGTGGGCCTTAGGCAGCATTACTAACAACAAAGCTAGCGGAGATGACGGTATTCCAGCTGAGCTATTTAAAATCCTAAAAGATGATGCTGTTAAAGTGCTGCATTCAATATGTCAACAAATTTGGAACACTCAACAGTGGCCACAAGACTGGAAAAGGTCAGTTTACATTCCAATTCCAAAGAAGGGCAACGCCAAAGAGTGTTCAAACTACCGCACAATTGCGCTCATTTCACATGCCAGCAAGGTGATGCTCAAAATCCTACAAGCTAGGCTTCAGCAGTATGCGAACCGAGAACTACCGGAAGTACAAGCTGGGTTTTGAAGAGGCAGAGGAACTAGAGATCAAATCGCCAACATTCGCTGCATCATGGAGAAAGCAAGAGAATTCCAGAAAAACCTCTATTTCTGCTTCATTGACTACGCAAAAGCCTTTGATTGTGTTGTTGTTGTTGTTGTTCAGTCGTTCAGTCGTGTCCGACTCTTCGTGACCCCATGGACCATAGCACGCCAGGCCTTCCTGTCCTGCGCTCTCTCCCGGAGTGTGCTCAAGTTCATATTCATTGCATCCGTGATGCTATCTAGCCATCTCATCCTCTGCCGTCCCCTTCTCCTTTTGCCTTCAGTCTTTCCCAGCATCAGGGTCTTTTCCAGGGAGTTTTCTCTTCGCATTAGGTGGCCAAAATATTGGAGCTTCAGCTTCATTATCTGTCCTTCCAATGAGCGGTCAGGGTTGATTTCCTTTAGGATGGACTGATTTGACCTCCTTGCAGTCCAGGGGACTCGTAAGAGTCTTCTCCAGCACCACAGTTCGAAAGCATCCATTCTTCGGCGCTCAGCCTTCCTTATAGTCCAGCTCTCACAGCCATACATTACTACTGGGAAAACCATAGCTTTGATTAGACGGACCTTTGTCGGCAAGGTGATGTCTCTGCTTCTTACTATGCTGTCTAGGTTTGCCAACAAACTGTGGCAAATTCTTAAAGTGATGGGAGTACCAGACCACCTTAGCTGTCTCCTGAGAAACCTGTATGAGGGTCAAGAAGCAACTGTAAGAACCAGACATGGAACAACCGAGTGGTTCAAAATTGGGAAAGGAGTACGACAAGGCTGCATATTGTCGCCCTGCTTATTTAACTCCTATGCAGAGTACATCATGAGAAATGCCGGGTTGGATGAATCAGAGAACGGAATTAAGATTGCTGGGAGAATTATCAACAACCTCCGATATGCAGACGATACCACCCTAATGGCAGAAAGCGAAGAGGATCTCAAGAGCCGCTTGTTGAGGGTGAAAGAGGAGAGTGCAAAAGCTGGTTTGAAACTCAACATTCAAAAAACGAAGATCATGGCATCTGGCCCCATCACTTCCTGGCACATAGAAGGGGAAGAAATGGAAGCAGGGACAGATTTTACTTTCTTGGGCTCCAAGATCACCGCAGACGGTGACTGTAGCCATGAAATTAAAAGACGCTTGTTCCTTGGGAGGAAAGCTATGGCCAACCTAGACAGCATAGTAAGAAGCAGAGACATCACCTTGCCGACAAAGGTCTGTCTAATCAAAGCTATGGTTTTCCCAGTAGTAATGTATGGCTATGAGAGCTGGACTATAAGGAAGGCTGAGCGCCGAAGAATTGATGCTTTCGAACTGTGGTGCTGGAGAAGACTCTTACGAGTTCCCTGGACTGCAAGGAGGTCAAATCAGTCAATCCTAAAGGAAATCAACCCTGAGTGCTCATTGGAAGGACAGATACCGAAGCTGAAGCTCCAATATTTTGGCCACCTAATGCGAAGAGAAAACTCTCTGGAAAAGACCCTGATGCTGGGAAAGACTGAAGGCAAAAGGAGAAGGGGATGGCAGAGGATGAGATGGCTAGGTAGCATCACTGATGCAATGAATATGAACTTGAGCACACCCTGGGAGAGAGCGCAGGACAGGAAGGCCTGGCGTGCTATGGTCCATGGGGTCACGAAGAGTCGGACACAACTGAACGACTGAACAACAACAACAAGGCTGCCTGCACTTCCTGACCAGAAAAATAGCCCTATGGGAGGAGTTAACTCATGATGTCTTCCCCTGGGCTTTAAGTGTGGGAAGCCAAGGAGGTCATATACTGCCGGAGAAATGATTGCACAGTGAAAGACAGGACACTCATACACATTCGTCTGAACGACTGAACAACAACAACAACAGGTCTATGAAAGACTTCTAGTCATGGTTGCCATATGTGCAACCTCCAGGTTTCAGAGGCAGAATGCTGTTGGACAGCAGCTGCTGCTGGCAAACCACAGGGCGGGCAATTGCTGCCATGATTTTAAATTGTGTAAACCACCAGAGGACTAACTTTTTTTAATATATTTTTATTTATTTTATCGTTATAAACACTACCAGAATTACCAGCAACCTACTCAGTACTTCAGTTCTCATCCATACAATATTTTAGTTAGGACACCATAATAACAGAAAGAGAATAAAGAAAGGAAAAAAGAAAAATAAACTCCAACATCTCCCAACCTCCAATGGTATTCTATTTTAAAAAAACTATATCTATTATACAATCTTACAATTTAGCACCAGAGGTCTAACTTAAGTAGGTGTTGAATATATGTATGTATGTATATGTATACGTGTGTGTGTGTGTGTGTGTGTGTGTGTGTGTCTATATATATATATATATATATATATAGTCCCTTTCCTCAGCCTTTGCCATATTGATATTCACATGACAATCAGTAAACACTGCACACAGAAGACAATCTTTTGATAGTTTGTAGGATTGCGTCTGAGATCCTGTTTGTGTGCTGTTCTCCTGATGCGCAGGAGCACGTCTGCGCATAAGTACCATGCTCAAAAAGTTTCTTGATGTGGACCTACATGTGACCGCACCGAGACAGCTCCTTTTTTTTTCTTTGTTCTTTTTTGTGGTGTTTTATCCTACAGTCCGATACACAGCTGAGAGTATAAGAGCTGTCCATCACTGGCCACTAGATTGTATCCATGTTCACATGGATGTTCTATGAGTGTTCTGTGGGGCTTAGGTTGCAATCCTATACACTCTCACCTGTCAGTAAGTCCCACTGAGCTCGATGGGGGCTTATCTATGGGAGCAGACATATATTGGACTGCACTATAAAAGTCCTATAGAAAATAATAGATAGGGACATAACCACCAAATAGTGGGGAAGTGGGCTCAGGCTTTAGGGGAGTGGGTTGTAGCTCAGTGGCAGAGCGCACACTTTGTATGCAGAAGGTCCCGGTTTCGATGCCTGGCATCTCCAGATAGGGTTGGAAAAACTACCTGAACCCTGGAGAGCCATTGCTGCCAGTCGGTGTCAAAAATACTGGGCTAGATAGACCAAGGGGCTGACTCAGTATAAGGCAGCTTCCTATATTCCTATGTAGTGCCTAGATGTGGCTGTAAAGATGGGTGGTTGCAAAATGGACAGGGGAGTGCCAGCCCTGTTTCTCTTCCTAGATGGCTTTGCTGAACCGTTCTTCCTCTTCTTTCCTTCCTCTCTCAGATCCTTGCCTCTCTCCGAGCTTCCTCAACTCCTGGTCACACACACTATTGCAGTTCCAGACAGTAGTGTTGATTCTTGACATCCAGACCTGTTAAGCTTGGCGGTCTTGACCCCTTTCCTAGATGTGAGGGGCATGTTGTTGCTAAATATGCAAATAGGTCTGAGAAGAGGGTGGGGATTGGATTAACGGGTGCTAAGGTCAGACAGATGCTGCTGCTTCCCTAAAGCAGGGGAAAGCAGTTGTTCCATTACGTAGTTCCTACGTGGACAAGGCATTTGGAGGCCTCTCCCAGGTTCTCCAAACATAGCCTGTTATTTCCCCCTCCTTTGCAGTTTTCAGATGGTATCTCTCCCACTTGTGCCAGGAAAAGGCAAATAAAATGTCTCGCAGATGTGTGAGACATTCCTGTCTTTTACTGCAGCAAAGGAGTGGCTATCTTCATAGCACACTCTTATTTATATGTTGCCTTTCTCCCTGTTACGCTCGAGGCAAGAAATGCATGATAAAAACCATAGAAACAACAGCTCCGTGATTTATTGGCTTCTCCTGCTTTGAATGGGTCAGCAATCGACTTCCAGTTGCCGTGAGTGAAAACAGGTAGGCAAGTTGTGACTGAATGAGACGCAAACGAACAGTGTTTTTTTTATGAGTTGCATCCAAGCACCTTGAACTGAACCTTTTGGCAACAAAGCAATTGTGGATTCCATGGAGAGTACTTGAATACTTGAACTCTTGAGTGCATCTTCCATGCGTGAATGCCAACAGCTCATGCTTTTCATGCATTGTTCGGAAACAATCACATTGGTGACCTTTGCAAATCTTGATGGGGGGAAATACCGTCCCACCTGGGATGGGGGCAACATTTTCTTAGTTTGCATTTTAATATGAAACAACCTAATTCACACTTCTGAAGCTGATACCTGAATACAATTCTCCTCCATCTTTTGCACTTCTCCAAATTTTGTGATGCTGTCCTCTAATCCAAAAAAGCACAAAAAATGAGCACATTAGAGATGATTGCATACAAAAAGGCATACTTTAGGGGGAAGTAGCATACAAAATGGCATATACAGTACTAGGAGCACTTGCAAAAATGCTCACATTAGGCGAATATGCATACAAAATTGCATGTGAATGTTCATGTGCACGGAAATGCATATGCATTTCTGTACAGACTTTTGGCAATTGCAAACTGATG
The DNA here is from genome assembly GCF_057233095.1 of Heloderma suspectum. Taxonomy (NCBI): domain Eukaryota; kingdom Metazoa; phylum Chordata; class Lepidosauria; order Squamata; family Helodermatidae; genus Heloderma; species Heloderma suspectum. The sequence continues at coordinate 12,839,859 of NC_139469.1, read as the reverse complement.
TGGAAAGGGAATGAACTTGTGCTTGAGAAAATGTGAACATTATAGAAAGTAAAACAGACACATTGTCCCTATGTCCCGTAAATAGCTTATGAAGCAATAACCTTAATTGGTTAAGGGGCTTAACTGTTTGGACCCTTCATGGGAGACTTTATGAGAGTCACTGTGGTGTCATGGTGAGAGTGTTGGACTGGGACTCAGGAGAACCAGGTTCTAGTCCCCACTCAGCCATGAAGCTCACTGGGTGATTTCCAGCCAGTCACTGACTCTCAGCCTAACCTACCTCACAGGGTTGTTGTGAGGATAAAACAGGGAGGAGGACCATTGGGTTCCTTGCAAGAGGGAAAAAAGGCAGGATATAAACATAACAATAAATAAATAAGCCTCCTTGAGTGCTATTTTCTTGGTAGAAAGGCAGGGTACAAAGCAAGCAAATAATAATTTAGAGCCACTGTGCTGTAGTGGTTAGAGTGTTCGACTGAGACTCTGGAGATCCGGGTTCTAGTCCCTATTTGGCCATCAAGCTCAGTGGGTGTCTTGGGCCAGTCACTGACTCTCAGTCTAGCCTACCTCAGAGGGCTGTTGTGAGGATTAAAAATGGAAGGGTGGAGGGCCAGGTAAGCTACTTTGGGTTCCTTGCAAGGGGGAGGGGGGAAGCAGGATATAAATATGAATGAATGAATGAATGAATGAATGAATGAATTACAGACTCCAGAACAGGGATGTGGGATGTGTGGCTCTTCAGATATGGTTAGACTACAAGTCCCATCAGCCCTAACCAGCCTAGCCAATGGTGAGGGATGGTGGATGTTGCAGTCCAACGAGCTCTAGAGGGCCACACATTCCCCATCTGTGCTCTAAAGGTGGATCCTGTACAATACAGAACAGCGGTAAGGGAATGGCACAAATTGAGGGGGGTGGGGAAGTGGTGGAGTGCTTCAGGGTGTAACTCTATGCATGTGTCGATGGAGAGAAAGTCCTACAACTCCCAGCATTCCCTAGGGTTGCGCCCCAATCCTCCCACCTCCCGTTGCTTTTCCCGTACTCTCCCCCTTCCCCAGCTGCTCTTCCAAGACACGTGTTTGCTGTGCCTGGGAGAAGCAGGCTGAGAAACTGTCAGAAGCTCTTAGGGTTAGAACCAGGAACCTTAGATTCTCTGTGCCGCTCTGTCATGAGCTTTCAGAACTGCGGCTTGGACCATTTTCCCCACACCGAAGACTTCTGCCTACTCAGGTTAGCTGTATGGCCCCCCTCAGCAGGGAAGGCTATAACAGGCTTTTTGTTTGGGCTGGGACCTTGGCTGAGCAACAATGGGACACCTACCTCTACTGTGTCTCTCTGCCTACCAGCTTGCCTGGTTTGGTTCCTGACTCCCTAGCTCAGTTTTTGCCTCCTCCTGGTTCCTGACCCCTGGCTCACCACTTAGAAATAGTTTGCCCTTGGCAGGAAGCGAAAGGCAAAGGATGATCAAGAAGAGATCCTGGCTTGCCCCTCTCTTGAAAAGTTGTCACAGAGAGGAAGGCCAGGATCTCTTCTCGATCATCCCAGACTGCAGGACACAGAATAATGGGCCCAAGTGACAGGAAGCCAGATTCCAGCTGAACATCAGGAAAAACGTCCCGACTGTTAGAGAAATACGACAATGGAACCCATTATCTGGAGAGGTGGTGGGCTCTCCCACACTGGAGGCATTCAAGACGAGGCTGGACAGCCATCTGTCAGGGCTGCTCTGACTTGGATTCCTGCATTGAGCAGGGGGTTGGACTTGATGGCCTTGTAGGCCCCTTCCAACCCTACTATTCTATGATTCTATGTGGGCACCACTCCCGTGCCTACTGATTCTCCCCTCCAAATTGTGCCACTTAGTCTGGTCAAATTTTGGATGTTTAGCAGAGGCCTCGATTCCCAGATCCAGGAATCAAACACCTTGGCTGGAGTTGCAGCGGCAGCCATCTTAGATGTAGCCTAGGAACAAGCTGTAAACATCAAAACCCTTCAAAACATGATGAATTTGGAACAACAACAACATTGCATGGATTTCTGGCTTCAGGTGGAGCTGGGGGTCCATTCTGCGTAGTTGGCTTCCAGCATTAACATACCACTCGAAAATGAATACAGTGATTAAGTCAAATTGCAGTATTTCTCCACCCGAATCCCAGTAGCTTCCTAAATGCGAGATGCATTTAGAGACCGTGATTCCAAAAGACTAGAAGGAATCACTCTATGACAAGCTAGATTCACGACTGGGGGAGCGACAGTGGATGCACAACCGAGGCCACTCGGGTCGGCGAAACAGCTTAAAGCAATTTCCTGTGAAGACGTTGCTGCCACGATCTCACTCTGCCTGCCATGCTGCTATTCCAGATCGCCGTGTGACAAGCTGATCTGAAGGACAGAAGCTGAGGATCTGAACGTTTTGAGACTGGTGTGCATGTTTATTGCTGAGAAGCGCCATGTCTCCCGGGGCTAGAGGCAGGAAATACTTCTCTTTCTCTCGCTTGCGCTTTGCACCGGCGAGCCTCAGATTTTGGCGTGGTGAGATGCGAAGCGTGCCGGCAACCTGGCAGAGCGATCCAGCTGCTGCTTGAAACGAAGGCAGGGGCAATCTGATCGCATGGCTTGGAAAAGGCACGCAGTCCCTAGTGCGGAGCACTGGGATCCCCTAATCATCCCCTAGCACTCCTGTGTGCAAATGCACACTGGGCCTTTGTCCCTGCACATAGAGTTGAAAGGCATGGGCAGCAGATGTAAAAGGCGGAGAAAGACAGAAAATTGCATTTGGGTAGACCAGGGGTAGAGAGAACCATTTTCTCTCTTAAGAGTCACATTCCTTTGGAAGGGGGATGTTTGGAGCTGGCAGCGGGTGAAGCCAAAGCCAAAAGTAGGCTTTGCAACATAGCAGGACTGTATTGTTCTCGCGCGCGCTCTGTGCCACCCTATCCAACTCTCTCTGTGCTGCTCTGTCTCACTCTCTGTGTGATCCTACCCCATCTCTGTGTGCTTATGTGTGTGTATGTGTGTGTGTGTGATCCCATCCCTCTCTCTCTCTCTCTGTCTGATCCCATCTCTCTAGCTCTCTCTCTCTCTCCCCCCCCCCGTATGCCACTCCAGCTCTTTTTCTGTCTCTGTGTGCTTTTACACTGTGTGTGTGTGTATGTGTATGTGTCACCCCATCTCCTTGTTTCTCATCCCCCCCGTCTCTCTCTTTCCCTTTCTCTTTCTCTACCACCCCATCTCTCTCTCTCTCTTTCTCTTACTCTAGAAGTGTGCCACCCCAACTCTTTTTCTGTCTCTGTGTTTTTACCCTGTGTGTGTCACCCCATCACTTTGTTTCTCATTGCCCTCCCCCTCTCTCTCACACACACAGTGCCACCCCAGCTCTTTTTCTGTTTGTCTCTGTTTTTCACACCATTTGTGTGTGGCCCCATCTTTCCCTCCCTCCCTCCCTCCCTCTAGGCCACCCTTCCCTGCCATCTCTGCAGGCCATACCACATTATAGCTGCATGAACCTAGGCTGAGGGCTGATGGTTTCTCACCCTTGGCCCTTGGCCCAGACTCTACACACACCAAGATGCTTCTGAAATTCTCCCCATCCAATTTTTCTACTCTGGGGTTTGGATTTCCAGATTGCCTGATCTTGTTTCCCCAAGTGTAACTGTGCATTTGGAAACCCCATTGTTCCTCACTTTATTCCTATGGATGTGCAGTTTTTCAAAGCCATCAAATCCTTCAGTTCACTGCACTGTGGGCATTGACAAAACACTACAAACAAGGCATTCTTGATATAATTGTGTATGTGCGATCCTATATACAAATAGCAAACTCAATTCTCAGTCCCTATGTTGCCAAAATGGCACCATCCCTTCACAACAAGGGAGCTGGGTATTATTACTTGGGGCTCTGTGTGTGTGCGTGCGCGTGTGCACATGTCTGTGCATGCATGTCTGTGCACGCATGTGTGTTTTGCTCTTGATGCAGCCTTTAGGCAGGTAGTCTTTTAATGGCCACCTTCTGTTTCATTAGCTGGTTTTAATTAATCCTTTTTGGAAGGGAAAAGCAGAATATAAATTTTTGCATATACCAATAAAATCAGGCTATTCTTACTGTAAAAACGTTTATTTTATTTGTTTTATTTCACTTCTTTGTACCCTGCCTTATAGGATTAAAACCCTACCAAGATGGCTTACAAGTAAAACAACATATTAATAAAAACAGTATTAAAACAATATTAAAAATAACTGCTAAGGATACTTAGGGCAGTTTATGGGAGAAAGCCCTGAGGGAAAAGGGAGGAATAGTCCAGCTGAAACGGGGCTGAGGTGATTTTCACCTTCCTCGCTTGTTTTTCTGTTTATATTGTCCATAATGTAATATTTACATTATATCTTAAACTATTTTCTATTCATATTTTCCCACCAACTCAAGCTGTTGCTTCCTATCCTATGGGTGTTTCATCCTTCCTCTCTTCAGGCCTGCACACCTCAAAAACAAAAGCACCTTCCCGCTGTTCCAAATTTGCCTTTACTTTGTACTTCTGGTCCATGTCCGGCCCATGCTGGGTCAAGGCTAGGTCACGATCCCGCTCAGAAGTTGCGGAGGTGGACTCTTTGGCTCTGCGAGCCAGTGTTTACTTTCAGCCCACACTTCCCCCTCTATAGCCTCCGATGGGATCTTCATTTCCCTCGGCTTATTTAGTAACCCTCAGCATCCTGCCTGTGGACTAAAAGGCGAAGGGAAACATATCGACAGCAGGTCTCTATTATGAGAATGGCAGAGCTAACAGAGAGGTTTCCGGAGACCTGGGTTCAAGCCTGCCAAAAGTTGCCATCCTTGAAGCGGCCACCCAGTCCAGACAAACCACGTTCACATCTTTGGCTAGCAGAGGACTGTTGAGGATGGAGATGCTAGAGTGTTTACTTGAGTTCACTTGCAGCATACAACTCACCCTGCAATTGTGGCTGAGCTCTGCCGAGGGAGGAGCTAGGGCATAAATTACAGGGTGTCCTAGACTGAGGGTAGAGGATGGTGTGGCAATGGCTTGGTCCCAAGGAGCGCTTCCGCTGAGTTTAGCAAAGCCACGCTGCTGGTGCAGTGTCCTAATGCAACGGAAGCTAAATGTGCTAACCCTTAGGAAATGGCCTTTCCAGGGGAAAAGTAGTGAGGCTTCTAACATTCTCCACATCTGAATTTCTCCCTGGATTTTAGATTTCTGAACTACTTTTTTTCTTGTTTCCAGAGTGCAGTCATCACATTATGAATCCTCCATTGTTAGATTCTTTTGTTTTTTTTCTTTTTTCTTTTTTAAGGAAAAGAAAAAACCCAGCCACATTTTGTACTGAGCACTGTGCATGTGTCGTGTGTGGCAGCTTTCAGTGCCTTCAGTACAGTGGTGGAGAACATTTTCGTGTTGAAGGACACATTCCCCCAGAGGTAATCTCATGGGGGATGCTGGCAGTGGGCAGGATCAGAGCTGGCAGTGGCAAAGCCAGAGCCAAAAGTGGTCAGGATTTGTGACATAGCAAGATTAGATAGCATGCTTTCTTGCTCTACCTGTGCCACCCCATCTCTCTCTCTCTCTTTCTGGCACTCCATCTCTCTCTCTCTCCCCCCCCTCTCTCTGCCACCCCATCTCTCTCTCTCTCTCTCTCTGGCACTCCATCTCTCTCTCTTCCTCTCTTCCATCCCATCTCTCTCTCTTCCTCTTTCTCTCTCTTGCATGCTCTCTTTCTCTCTCTCTCCCCCCCTCTCTGGCACTCCATCTCTCTCTCCCTCTCTTCCATCCCATCTCTCTCTCTTCCTCTTCCTCTCTGTCATGCTCTCTCTCTCTCTCTCTCTCTCCTCCCACCCCATTGTGCTGTGTGTGTGTGTGTGTGATCTCATCTCCCTCTGTGTGTCATCCCATTTCTCATTTTTATTTCCTGATGAGTGATTACACCCCTACTGCTGAACTGACATCTACAAAAGGTGGCATCAAAAAGTGCCTATGCCACATAGCCCTCCCTGTCAGCACTTCTCCCTCACTCCCTAGTGGTCCTGTAATGATACAGTTAAAAAAAAAATCCGTAAAATATTTTATGTATTAAGCTAAACAAATGTAATGGGTTGTAATGTAATGTAGGGATGGTTGGATCAGTCTATTCCTGTTCCATGTCAATTTCACATGTGCTTATCCAAAACTCTGTCCCATTTCATTTCTGCATCAATCTATTAAAAAAAAATCATATTATTTCAACACATTTTTCTACAAAATATATATTTTGTCCTTTTTTTTCTATGCATTTTATCCCAAAATATGCATTTGTATGCATTTTACCAAAATGTTCATCTTTGTATGCATTTTAACCTAAAATATGCAATTTTATATACAGTTCAGTACATTTTTTGAGATGACAACTGTATCTCAAAATTCTGAGAAGTCCGAAAACTGAAGGACACCTGTGTCCTGATCCAGATATTAGTCCAGGAGATGCAAACAAAATCCTTGCCCATCCCTGCTGACACAGCCTTCGCTCTCTGTGCCGTAGCTGCTCAGAAATAGAGATGCTTGGCTCTTATTAAGACAGCAGACGTTGGATAGCCAGCACACCAGAGTGAGCCAGAAGAGGAAGTGGCTCAGTGCTGTCCAAGAGGAAAGGGAATCTATGCAGAAGAGAAAGCTCTTGCAACGTGGCCAAGCCGCCCGCTCGAATCCCTGCTCTTTTGGCACGCGGGACATTGTCTGACAACTTGTGAGCAGGCACGGTGCCATCCAGCCAGATGGATACCAATCCTCTGGCAACCACGGTTCCTCTTTTGTGGGTGAAGAGGGCAGAAATGCCTGGCCGCGTTGCAAACAGCCCAATGAAGGTATTCCCCCGTCCCCTTTTTCTCGAGGTTATTATACGCTTATGAGGAATTGAAGTGGAATGACTTTAAGGTCAGTTGTAGAAGAATGCCATCATGGGCTCAGTGGGCCATGCCTGAACCCACCATCTGTCTTGGGGTGACTTTTTATCACTTTGTTATTATGAACGATAAGTGGGACTTTGAGGAAAGATTCCTTGATGTCACTTAGAAGTATAATACATTGGAATAAAAGTCTGTAATGGCAAGACATCTGCCAACCCCCCCCCCCCACACACACACACATTTCTCCGTGGGTGTCAGGGTTCCCTTTATGACCTGGACCATCTGAGCAACTCTGTAAGCATCTCTTGCCTCCTTAAGAGTCCCACCTTCCTTCTTTTACTTTCCCTTTTCCAGTAACATGGGATTTAGGCTGTAGACTCGGGGTGACTGACACTCTAGACCCAGGGTTTAGCCACAACAGTTTACTGGTAAATTAAAGCAAGCAAATCACAACTGAAGGTATTTACACAACAGAGCTGAGTGATACAAAAGGCATTAAGAGAAAATAAAAGTTGCAAAAATGCAAGTTCCTCTACCCCAGCTGCATTTAGACTTCTCCAGGCTGCTTCTTCCTGCTCCCTCTTTGGGTTCTGGTCTGATTCTGCTGTTACTGCTCTTTCACTCTCTTTATATACCTCCTCCCTCAAAACTGAAAGTATTGTTTCAAACCTAAAGAAACAAAACTTAACTGGGGAAATGAAACTGAAACTTAACCAGGGAAATTAATCTTGGGGATTCCCCCCTCCCAACAAAAACTCCAGGCTGCTAAGCCTGACCTTTTTTCCCTTTGCCTCTGTAGTCCTCAAACCTTCACAGAGGGAAAGTGCTTCTGCTCACATCCACATTCAGGATTGTGAAGAGGGGAAGTTTGCATGATTTGGGAACAGAAATGAAATTCTCGTACACCCGTACTTATGTCTCAGCCTAGTACTCTATTCGCTGGTCCACACTGGCTCTTAGGTTTCTGAGTTTAAGGGTAAGGATTCATATTAAAGTTGTGCACAAACAACCTCTGAAAATCCCCACCCTATTTGTGGGCAAAGAAACTGGGTGAACAATCTCACTGAATTTCTCCAGGGGGAAAAGACATTCTTGAAGTTTCTCACAGGTAGGTCTCACAATTGGCAGGGATTGTAGCACAGCTTCTTTTCTTTTTTCAAAAGGGTTTGGGGGTATTTTGTCCTGCCACTGCGAGTGGCAACATCATCAGTTGTGTTGGCAGGCTGGCCCCCATTTTGCATCTCCCACAAGGCATGTGTGAAGGGGAAAGAGTTGTGTCCAGCTCCAGGAAAGAGGTAGAGCTAGTGCAGTGCCAAAATCTGTCCCTCAGTTTCTGGAAGGATTTCTTCCCTCTAAAGAGTTTTCCATTTTTCTGCCTCATTCTCAGGGCATTTTATAGCGTTTTTTAACTTGTTTTGGTTGCGTTTCTGAGCTGAATCACCGTGAGATGGGTGAGGGTGCTGTGTGTTTGTTTTCTTTCTGCTACACATCTCCATTGTTTTGCAGCCCCCCAGGCTGCATCACCAAAAAAAGATGTCCTCTTCATCATAGGGGATTGGAATGCTAAAGTAGGAAGTCAAGAAATCACCGGGATAACAGGCAGGCATGGCCTTGGTGTGCAAAATGAAGCAGGACAAAAGCTAATAGAGTTTTGCCAAGAGAACACGTTGATCATAGCAAACACTCTTTTCCAACAGCACAAGAGACGACTCTACACATGGACATCACCAGATGGTCAATATCGAAATCAGATTGATTATGTCCTTTGCAGCCAGAGATGGAGAAGCTCTATACAGTCAGTCAAAACAAGACCTGGAGCTGACTGTGGCTCAGATCATGAGCTTCTTGTTGCAAAATTTCAGCTTAAATTGAAGAACATAGGGAAAACCACTAAACCATTCAGGTATGACCTAAATCATATCCCTGATGAATATACAGTGGAGGTGAGGAATAGATTTCAGGGATTAGACCTGATAGACAGAGTGCCTGAGGAACTATGGACGGAGGTCCGTAACATTGTTCAGGAGGCAGCAACGAAATCCATCCCAAAGAAAAAGAAGTGCAAGAAAGCCAAGTGGCTGTCTGATGAGGCTTTATAAGTAGCTGAGGAAAGAAGGGAAGCGAAAAGCAAGGGAGAAAGGGGAAGATATATCCAACTGAATGCAGAGTTCCAGAGAATAGCAAGGAGAGACAAGAAGGCCTTCTTAAATGAACAATGCAAAGAAATCGAGGAAAACAACAGAATGGGAAAGACTAGAGATCTCTTCAAGAAAATCGGAGATCTCAAGGGAACGTTTTTTGCAAAGACGGGCATGATAAAGGACAAAGAAGGCAGGGACCTAACAGAAGCAGATGAGATTAAGAAGAGGTGGAAAGAATACACAGAAGAAGTATACAGGAAAGATCTTAATGTCCCTGATAGCGATGATAATGCGGTCACTGAACTTGAGCCGGACATCCTCGAGAGTGAAGTCAAGTGGGCCTTAGGAAGCATTAGTAACAACAAAGCTAGCAGAGATGACAGTATTCCAGCTGAGCTATTTAAAATCCTAAAAGATGATGCTGTTAAAGTGCTGCATTCAATATGTCAACAAATTTGGAACACTCAACAATGGCCGCAAGACTGGAAAAGGTCAGTTCACATTCCAATTCCAAAGAAGGGCAACGCCAAAGAGTGTTCAAACTACCACACAATTGCGCTCATTTCACATGCCAGCAAGGTGATACTCAAAATCTTACAAGCTAGGCTTCAGCAGTATGCGAACTGAGAACTACCGGAAGTACAAGCGGGGTTTCGAAGAGGCAGAGGAACTAGAGATCAAATCGCCAACTTTCGCTGGATCATGGAGAAAGCAAGAGAATTCCAGAAAAATGTCTATTTCTGCTTCATTGACTACGCAAAAGCCTTTGATTGTGTGGATCACAACAAACTGTGGCAAATTCTTAAAGTGATGGGAGTACCAGACCACCTTACCTGTCTCCTGAGAAACCTGTACGAGGGTCAAGAAGCAACAGTAAGAACCAGACATGGAACAACCGAGTGGTTCAAAATTGGGAAAGGAGTACGACAAGGCTGCATATTGTCACCCTGCTTATTTAACTTATATGCAGAGTACATCATGAGAAACGCCGGGTTGGATGAATCGCAGGTCGGAATTAAGATTGCCGGGAGAATTATCAACAACCTCCGATATGCAGACAATACCACCCTAATGGCAGAAAGCGAAGAGGATCTCAAGAGCCTCTTGTTGAGGGTGAAAGAGGAGAGTGCAAAAGCTGGTTTGAAACTCAACATTCAAAAAATGAAGATCATGGCATCTGGCCCCATCACTTCCTGGCATATAGAAGGGGAAGAAATGGAAGCAGTGACAGATTTTACTTTCTTGGGCTCCAAGATCACCGCAGACGGTGACTGTAGCCATGAAATTAAAAGACGCTTGCTCCTTGGGAGGAAAGCTATGGCAAACCTAGACAGCATAGTAAGAAGCAGAGACATCACCTTGCCGACAAAGGTCCGTCTAATCAAAGCTATGGTTTTCCCAGTAGTAATGTATGGCTGTGAGAGCTGGACTATAAGGAAGGCTGAGCGCCGAAGAATTGATGCTTTCGAATTGTGGTGCTGGAGAAGACTGTTACGAGTTCCCTGGACTGCAAGGAGGTCAAATCAGTCAATCCTAAAGGAAATCAACCCTGAGTGCTCATTGGAAGGACAGATACCGAAGCTGAAGATCAAATATTTTGGCCACCTAATGCGAAGAGAAAACTCTCTGGAAAAGACCCTGATGCTGGGAAAGACTGAAGGCAAAAGGAGAAGGGGATGGCAGAGGATGAGATGGCTAGGTAGCATCACTGATGCAATGAATATGAACTTGAGCACACTCTGGGAGAGAGCGCAGGACAGGAAGGCCTGGCGTGCTATGGTCCATGGGGTCACGAAGAGTCGGACACAACTGAACGACTGAACAACAACAACAAGGCTGCCTGCACTTCCTGACCAGAAAAATAGCCCTATGGGAGGAGTTAACTCATGATGTCTTCCCCTGGGCTTTAAGTGTGGGAAGCCAAGGAGGTCATATACTGCCGGAGAAATGATTGCACAGTGAAAGACAGGACACTCATACACATTCGTCTGCCAAATCATAAGAAAAGTAAGAATAAGAAACCTGGACACAAATCCACGAGAATTTCTCTGATGTTTTCTTCTCCTTTGAATTTAGTTTCGAAAGCAATTTTGTTTCTGTGAAATGGGCGGGGGGGGGGGAAAGGTAGGAGAAATTTTCACCACAGCACTAATTCACGCCCAGGCCTCCTGTGTGGCAGTAAGCCAAAATCCTACCACCAAACTTCCAAAGCTGAGAGCATAGAAGAGTTTTCAGTTCTCTGCTCAGCTGTGAAGTTCTCTGGGTGACTTTAGGCCTGCTCATGATATCTTGGCCCTAACCTACCTCACAGGATTATATGTGAAGATAAAACAAGAAAGGAAGAACCAGGCATGCTAATCTGAGCTCCTTGGAGGAAAGGGTGGGAATAATAATAATAATAATAACAATAATATCGTAATAATAATAATATCACAGAAAGGATATGGGTTCCTACAGCTGCATTAATTTTGCTCTTGTATGCATTCACACACAGACTTATTTAGGGTTGAAGGTTGCACAGCACTGATCCTTAATTAAATGGCAGATTCATTAAGTCACAATTAAGGGATGTTGTGACTGCCAAAACGTTTAAGCATGTAGTAAGGTTTGTTCCTCCCCCTACCTGTTGTTTCTTTTTTGTGTGTGGATCTAAGCAGTACTTTTTGCTGCGGACATCAGTTTTCAAAGACTAACATCATTGTCTGAGGAGATGAAGCCATCAGTTGGTGCTGGAATGTAATCAACTTGCTGCTGAAAAGATCCATTGGAGAAATATAACATTTCCTTCTTTAGGAGAGTGGAGTGGTAGCTCTCCAGTGATTAAAGCACACTGTTGGGTGAAGGTCACTACACATATGTATGTGTTGCGAAGTGGCATGCTGCTGTCCAATGCGCCTGCCAGCCATGCCCACTTTTGGAGACTCCATTCCATTCCCTGGGCAGGTGGTGGTTGTCTTGGTATAAATTCAGGACCATATCACATCTTTAGAAAACCTTCAGCGAATACAATCCAGTTTTATAATGTTGACATTCTGAGTACTTAGACTGCATGGTGACATTCCTATAGCACCATGCCCAAATGTATGAGCGGGTGTTTTTAATTAATTCTAAATACAATAAATGTCGGCTTGTATCTTTTGCTTCTAGCTGTCCCTGAATTTGTAGTACAGTCATTTTCCTATGGGGGAATACCATACACACACACACACACACACACACACACACTGTAACGGTTCCCTTGAATTATTTTAAGAGATACAGTTCCTATCATCTCCAGCTAAAATGTTCAGGTATCAAGTGATGAGAAAGTCCTCCGTCTGAGACCCTGTAGAACTGTCAACAGTCAGACTAGACCATCGTGGGGAACCTCAGGCCTGGGGGCCATATCCACCCTCCTGGCATCCCAATCAGGCTCTACAGAGTTCATAAGAACATAAGAAGAGCCCACCTGGATCAGACCAAGGGTCCATCTAGTCCAACATTCTGCTCACATAGTGGCCAACCAGCTACCCGTGGTAAACCCACCAGCAGGACACGAGCGCAACAGCACCCTCCCGCCCATGTTCCTCAGCAACTGGTGTGTATAGGCATCCTGCCTTTGATACTGGAGGTAGCATAGAGCCATCAAAACAAGTGGCCTTTGATAGCCTTCTTCTCCAGGAATTTGTCTAACGCCAGAGGGCCATGCCTCCTTCTCCTGGCCTCATAAGAACATCAGAAGAGCCATGCTGGATCAGACCAAGGGACCATCTAGTCTAGCTTTTAGGAGAGATAAAAGGAGGGACTTCTTCACACAGTGCATAGTCAAACTATGGAATTTACTACCACAAAATATAGCGATGGCCACCAATTTGGATGGCTTAAAAGGGGCTTGGACAAATTCCTGGAGGAGAAGACTATCAATGGCTACTAGTCTTGATGGCTATGTGCTACCTCCAGTACCAGAGGCAGTGGGCCTGTGTACACCAGTTGCTGGGGAACATGGGTGGGTGCTGTTGCACTCATGTCCTGCTTGTGGGTTTCCTGTGCGCAGCTGGTTGGCCACTTTGTGAAGAGAAGGCTGGACTAGATGGAACCTTGGTCTGATCTAGGACGGCTCTTCTGATGTTCTTATGTTCTTACAGTGGTCAACCAGCTGTTGACCAGGAACCCACAAGCAGTACACAGGTGCAACAGCCTCACCCCCGTTCTCTTCAACCACCTATCATTTGATGGTTTCCCAGCTTTAGTACCCCACTATACCCATCCTAGAAGGCTGAAATGCCTTTCCTGAGGCTTAGTCACTAGCAGTGAGACTTTAAACTACAAGATGTTGGCATTTGGGGGGGAGGTTGGCCCCACCCCCTTTGCCATTGGCTCCACCCACCACTGGAATGCAGCCCCCAAGAGCTTCTCCAAAATGGAATTCAGCCCTCGGGCTAAAAGGAGTCTCCCATCCCTGGACTAAACACTACTGATCTAGACGAGCAAACGGTCTGACCAGGTATAGGGGAAGGGCCATGGCTCAGTGGACAGAGCACATGGTTTGCATGGAGAAGGTCCCAGGTTCAGTCCCTGGCACCTCCAGGTAGCGCTAAGAAAGCCCTTTACTTGGGGGCTGCTGCCAATCACTGCTGAGTTAAATGGCCCAGTGGTCTGTCTTCGTATGAAGCAGCTTCCAATGCTCCTAGCTTAGCACTCTACAATAGCCATGATTCACCAAATTTTGAAATGGTATCTAAATAGAAGATTTGTCAATTTGGTGAAGTCATACTATGTGGGGTTACCCAGGCCCAGCATCAAGGGTAGGCCGGGTTGATACAGAACACCTTGACTAGGAATTCATATGTTTCCTTGTATGTGTGTGTATCCTCAGCTCATCCCCCCGCCCCCACCCATGGATTTTTTAATTTCCAAATTACCTGGTCTTGTTTCTGAAGCTGAATGGATTCTTTTCTCTCCACGCCAAGACTACATTACCTAAAATGTGTGCAGAGGCCCAGAGACATGAGGTAGCAGAGTGAGGCAAGGGCTGAGGGTTCAGCTTCCTTGCCATTGGCCTCGGGCCAGCATTTTAGGACCAGCAAGCAAGTGGTAGCAAGAATGAGAAAGAGGAGGAGGAGTATTGGCAGCTGGTCGCAATGGTGGTGAGAAGGTAGACTCGCTGAAGAAGGGGTCCCATAGAAGGTGTCTTGCCCAAGGGCCAGGGCTGGCGTCAAGGGTAGGCATGGTCGGACATCTGCCAAGGGCCCACACCCCAGCAGGGGCCCACTGACCAGCGCCCCCTGGACTTGCTCCTCCTCTTCACCATTGCAACCTGCTCGTTCATCTCCCTCTTGCTTTGGCCCCTGCAGTGGTGGTGATGCGATGGGGGAGCAGCAGATGTGACGGCCTAGGTAGCAATGAGGAGGAGGAGGAGGAGCAAGTCCCCACCCGCTGCTGAAACATACCCCTCCCTTTCTATATTACAATCTCAGGAGGAGCCGTAGCTCAGTGGCAGAGCACCTGCTTTGCAGGCCGAAGGTCCCAGGTTCGATCCCCAGCCTCTCCAAGTAGTGCTAGGAAAGAATCTTGCCTGAAACCCTGCAGAACCGCTGCCAGTCAATGTTGACAATACTGGATGAGACGGACCAATCGCCTGACTCCGCTTCAGGCAGCTTCCTATGTCCCTAAGGCAGCTTGCTATGTTCTATTGGGGGTGAGTGAGAAATGTGTTGCGTTTCAACGCCAACTTACCAAATCTGTACTTCCTAAACCTAAACATGAGCCGGAATGCTTCCCCCTCCCCCCCCCCCGGCAAAATATATACACTTTCAATTCAGTTTGGGGGGAAAAAGTGCACAAAAATTTATACATTTGAAACAGTGCTCTCTAATAATGCATATATTTCAACGAATGCACAGACATTCATATATTGGGGGGGGGTGCTCACAAAATGGTTTTATTCAATGGACAAAATGGTAAAAATGTGCATCTTTGAAAAAGTGCATATGTTTGAAAAAATATATACACACAACGTGTATTTTTTTTTTAATAATGCACACAAAAATACATACAAATGTTCATGCGGATGTCACAATCTGATGTAGAATGATGACAGAACAAACTTAACACTGGGAAAATGAAAACCTGAGTGAAAGGTTTTCCCATCCTTGGTTTCGATGCAATTTCTTTCAGAGTGTATAAAAATTGCTTGCAACTGTAGCCTACCAGATAACTTTGCAATATATTATTCTTTTCTTACACAGCTACGTTTAGAAATACATTTTTAATAATACAGGCAAATCGATTTGTTTTCAAATTTGTCCTTTTCAAATGGACAACTGAGTCGAAAACATCTCTGTGGACTTCATTTTCCACCTAGATGAAGACATTAGCCCTTCCCTTCCCTCTTCTGCCTCAAAGCAGTGTTAGAGATGGTTACCTAGATACCTTGCTCATAAAGGATGTGCATGCTGTAGCCATTTAAATAGCTTGATTTGTCATCTAAATGCAGACATCAGTAGGAGAGTGCTCTTTGGTAGCAATGCTGTCAGCTCAAGAGCGTTGATTCTGCTTGGCACGGCAGAGAGAGATCTACTTTCTCAGTTGATAGCCAAATCACATTCTCCTTAGCTGAATTGTAATCCTGAAGAGAGAGGTCCAACCCAAGAGCACGTGCTTTGATTCACCCCCTGCACAACACACGCTCCCAGTCCATGCATTACTGTTCAGTAGGAACGCATGCACATTTCATTTTTGCTCACAAAACATGTGAGCATGCCCCGTCCGGAGCTCCAAATGCAGACGCCAGCATGTGCCTACTGGCAATATTCACACATTGTCAAATATGCTCACCCTCTTCTCATTCCCGATTCCCATTTCAGTTTGTTCACATTTCTTAATTTGTGCACATTTCTTCAGTAGACTGTATCAGCACCCCTTTAGTTGATGGAGGAAATTTGCAGAGATTTGGGGAGATTTGTGCAAACCTCCCATCCAATTTAGTTTCCCGTTCATGAAAAGTGAGCAGTGATAGTGAACGGGAATCAGGCATGAGACAGGCAGTGAGACAATGTTCGGAGCAGCTGAACTATCTTGAGCATTACTTGTTCACCCATTGCTACGATTCAGACATTGGAGAGGTGTACAAAATTATTTCAAAGTTCATGGTGGTGGGGTGAACTATGGTGGTGCCAGTGGTAGACGTATGTGCGTGTGTGGTAGACATGTGTGTGTGTGTGGGGGGTAGACTTGTGTGTATGTGGTAGATGTGTGTGTGTGTGGTGGACGTGTGTGTGTGTTTTATTGTTTACCACTTTGGAATCTGTTAAGATATGGAGTGGTATATAAATGCTGTAAAATAAATAAAGAGAGAGAGAAATTGGGGGGAATTTCCCCCTGGATCCCCCCTGGGGCCGCCATACCACCAATTTGCCACTGAACTTCAGCACCACAGGAACAAAAAGGCCCGCTCTTCTTTTTAAAACCAGCTCTTTTTGCCACTGCATCACCACACTGCCAAATCTTGGCGGCAAACCACGACTCATATTTTAAAACAAGGGGAAATTGTCCCCGTTCCCGTTGCTGCTGCTCTGCAAAATTTGGCAGTGGTGGTGGGTAATAAGGGCCACAAACAAAGACTGTTGGTGGTGGGGGGGACAGTTGCAGAGTACGTTTTGTCAGACCACACTTCAGACAGAAACAATGGCAAGCTGTAAACAAGACGTTTACTTAATATTTACAGGTATCTCCATGTTTCAGCTGAAGCAGGCAACGATGCAAATAGGCAAAAGTTAAACCAAAACCAACTTCCAAAAGTTAAACCAAAACCAGCCTTGCATCTCCCTGTTCCTGCCTGCATTAACCATTTCATGCCACTTGAACCAGTTATTTCCCCCATCACACAATGGTTGTTAACTCATGGCTGTTGCTTCTTCCATGAGGGAGCACGTGCAGCCAATGTGTTGCCCGTCCCTGATGGATAGGTATACTTTTTTGAGTTCTTCTGTTATGTCACAGCTCTTCTTAGAAACTGCCAGCTAGTGGCCAGCATCCCACCCCCGGTTTCCATGGGACTCTGTGTGCATGTCAAGAGCCCCATGGAAAGGTGGGATTGCAGCCAGTGCCGACACCAGCTTTTGGAGGGCCCTTGAGCAAGACACCTGTCTAGTTCCCTTGGCCCCCTCCTTCCCCATGCACACACGCAAGAAGAGGGGCTTCAGTCTCAGGCGTTTAATTCATTATCAACAGGTTCATTACAGATGTAAATCCTCGAAGACTCAGGCTACAAAGGAATAACAACAGGGGATCCAAATGGGAACACCGACATTGCCTGCAGTTTGAAGTGAGGTGTGCTGGCTAGGCTCACTCAGGGAGGGATGTCCTGTCCTTCCAGTGATGCTTCCCTACGTCGCCTCTCGCGCATTGCTAACCGGGTCGACCGCCTGAGCTCCGCCCCTGACGTTTCTGCCTTGGCCTTCACTCTCCTCCTCCTCCTCCCAGCTTCTCACAGAGGGGGCAAGAGACTCATGCCTACCCATATCTGAACTGGCTTGGGGAAATGCATCCCCCGGTTCTGGCTGTTCCTCTTCTGAATCTGAGCTGCTAACTATCTCCCTGCTCTCAGAATCACTCCTGACAACACCCTCAATGGCCCCCTCCTTCAGTGTGAGCCCACCTTCTTCTCACTGCCATTGTTACCTGCTGCTCTGCCTCACCCTTGTTGTCTGTGTGCTTGCCAGTTGGAGAGAGCTGGTGGTCGAGAGGGAGGCTGACACCATCTCCTCTTCCTTGTCTTTGTCACTGGCTGAGTTTAAGCCAGAAGAAAAGGGCAGGCGAGTGAGTGAGTGGGAATGGTGAGGAAGAGCAGCATCGGAATGACCCGGGGCGTTTTTGGCAGTGGGACCCCTGCAGAGTCGTGGGCCTCGGCACATGCTCAATCATGCCAACCTCTGATGCCAGCCCTGATTGCAGCCATCATCCCCCCTCTACCAAGCATCCTCTCTTGCTGCATCTGTTTAGTTACGGAAGCCTGTGCTTCCATGCACTGCCATATTATTCTGCTGATCTATAGCAAGTCCTCCTTTCCCCCTTTTAGTTTTTAATTGCTGCTCCATAGTGTTCTATGTGGCTGGTCTTTAATGTTCATCGTTAGCCAGGCCTGTAATTGAACTGATGCCGTAAAAAATAATAATGCTGGCAATTTTCTTCCCATTAGCTACATCCGCCACTGCCTATACAGACAGATCAGTCAATATAGGTGTTTTTCGTTGTTGTCGTTTGTAATATGAGATGCAATGGGATTGTTTTATAAGTTGAATATATTGGAGGAAGCATCTCATCATAACCTCTTTTTTCGTAAATCCGGTAGCCTGCATATATCTTCCATGTGGTGATTTAATTCCTGCAGTGGCACGCAGTGTTTTCTTCTGAATGTCTTCCACATAATGAATATATTTATCATACTGGAAGCTCACAATATTTTCTGGCTATTGTGCTGGTAGCACTCCACATATAAATAATGCAAAGCCTTTTGTGAGTGGCTCCCCCCACACCAGCTTTTCCTGGGCTATTATTCCATAGATAGATAGATAGATATAGATATAGATATAGATATAAAATAAAATAAAATAAAATCTCCCAGGCTTATTTCAGCTGTGGACACATGGCAGAGAGAGAGAGAGAGAGATTGTTCTGGATGATCAGCAGTGCTAGAAGCATGAAAAGTTGATGCCTATATCTGCAAATGCCAATAATTCAGGCAGTTCACAATTGCTGGTATTAATTACCACGCTGAATCATAGTGGCAAAAGTTGAAAGTCTAAACACAGCAAGGTTCTTGGGAATCAATGAAATTTAAGGCCCCTTCACACATCTGCCATGTGAATGAGAATCAGGTAAGAACATGGAGAGCCTTGGACTGCGCTCCTAAAGTTGGGGTTGATGGCCCCACTGACCAGGCCCTACTACATGGATGTTGGGAGCAGGGAGTGGCCCCACACGGCCATGAAGGTGGGCCAGGTTCCCAGGCTTGTAGCCCTGTTTTATGACCAATTCCCCTAAACACCATCCACATGTGAAGGGGACTTGAACCTCAAGCCAATGAGTGAAGACCAGGGCAATCCTTGAAATATGGGGACAGATGTGGAAGGGAGGGATGCACGGATATTCTTAAATCCATTGTATCTGGGTTCCGCAGATTGTCAGGCCTCTTTCATCCCATTGTCTGCCCATCGATGGAACTGGGCTTTTTGTATGAAAATTTGGTTTGTTTGCAAATGTGCATTCGCGCAAGTGCACATTAGTGGATGTGCGTTAGTCCTAATGCGCACTTGCACAAATGCACACTTGCAATTTTTTTAAAAAAAAATCGCAAATCCCCTGTGAAAGTAAAAAATCTGGCCTGCAAATACTTGGAATCCATGCAACTCAGAGAAAGTCAGTCCGCTGCAGAATCCACAAGTGAGATTCATAGAAATCCAAATTCATTTGAATGCGCTGAGGATTTCTCCTACATCCCTATTAGGGCACCTTACTAAATCCGAAAGCCCCACCCCCACCAGGGTTAGCTAAATCATGCCCCTTCTAAAACAGCTAAGGGGGCATAAAGAAAGCTAACGGGGTGGGACCATCTGTTTCCCCTGGGAATTAAAGCACAGGATTGGTACCACAATAACAAAAACATTGGGGCTGTTTTTGCTATGTGACTGTGTCGCTGTCTTTGGTGCATGAACATTCCAAGTAGCAGGTAGCAATGGAGGGGAAATCTGTTCAGGTCACATTTTAATGTCAAGTTACCTCACTTTGCACTTTCAGTCCACTATGTGAACTGAAACTCAGCTATCCTTTGAAATGCACACTGCTTTTCATGATGATGATGATAGTGTACAAAATGTGAGTATTAGGGAAAACAATATTAAAATGGATAATATTAGGAAACCTGTTCACACAAAAATATGTAGGTTAGGCAAAAATGCATACACAAATGCATAATTAGGAAAAATACGCACAGGAATCCTTTTCGTATGAATTTTTTTGGTGGGGATGGGGGGAATTCTCGGAGTTCGAGCTGTACCGAACTTAATATTGGAAAAATGAGAAACTGAGGGAACCCAAAATGTAACAGATCTGTCCATTCCTAGCAGCAGGTCGGCAGAGTGAGGAGAAGCAGCAGGTCTCTAGTATGAGTGCAAGGAGCAAAAGACTGGGTTGGTCCTTGGTCACTGGCAATAGCTGGAGGTGTTTTCCACATTGGCAATGTGCCGAATCATAAGTGGCTTTTGAGCTGAGGGCCAGAAGTGGAATGCTTGAGAAGTCTAGATTAGACTGTGGGTGTTGGAAGCTTCTGAAGGATCACGAGCTGGGCAGTGCTCAGCAGGCCTGTGCCAACGTACCAAGGGATGTCACTGCCGCTTGTGCCAATCTGGGCTCATGCTCAAGTACTGATTGGATGTTTTAATTGAAGGCGTCCTTCTTGGTGGCAAAATTAGAGCCTTTATTTAGTGCCCTACACTTCTAGCAAAGCAGGACTGCCATGGTGCATTGTTTGCTTATGCACATAGAGGTTCAAATCTTTTGCTAAACTGTTGCTAAACTGTTGCACCAAACTGGATTAAGGATGTTGGAGGAATCCGTTTGGGGTGGGTGGGTGGATCTCGACGAGCTTTCATTGGTTTGGCCTTCTGGACTTCGGTCCGTTTTGTGCTGCGGAACCCGACTTGAACTGCAGTGAGTTGGGCCAGTTAGTGGATTTTCTATGTGTGTGCAGTTGGTTTTTGTTGTTTGTTTGTTTTCAGTGTGCAAATGATGGCTGAATTTTGCACAAATTTGCACAAGTTACGGCTGCAGATTGTGGGAATTATGCAAATTTCAGCTGCAATTTGTGCAAATCTCTATTTGCGGAAATCACGGCTCGACCCCCCAAAAATTGGAGAACAGGAGCTCAAGGAAAACCTCTGGCTTGGCCCACAAATGCAAACCGAGTCAGGCACGCCACAGAACTCAATTGAGCTCAAAAAAGAGCAGATTTCCCAGTGATGGACATCCCTAAACTGGATCAAAGCTGATCCCTCAGTGGAATTGAATGCAAACGGACATATATATATATATATATATATATATATATAGTATGTATATATTACCACATAAATTGTGAGTATCTTTTAAATGGGTCGATCAGTTTTGAACTGACTCATCCAACCAATTAATGAGTTCATGACTCATCCAACACAAAAAGAGTTGTCAGTCAATGTTACAAGTGGGGTCAGCAACAAATGTTGCTATGTAGAGTGCTCCGGTTCAGAGTTCTAGCCAGCCATACCCTTCTCAGGATACTCCATTTCATGCCCCCCTCCCCAACATTTTCCACCCCCTGCACTCCAACAGTAAGCCAGGAGTGTGTAGGTAGCAATAGTCACTCTCAGAACATCTTAATAAATATAATACCAATAGGGATGTCAGAGAAATCCGCTGTGGATTCTTTGGAATCCGGCTTCAGGAATCCGCAGCGGATCAGGACCACTTATCTCTGCTCCAGGAGGACTGGAGGCGGAATGGCACTCGGCTGCTTCCTCCATCCAGAGCTGTTCGCCTCCTCCCTGTCCCTGCTGATTGCCTTTACAAAAAATGTCTTAAAAAAAAAAAAGCAATCGGGGGGGGGGGGATGTGCCCATAGACTTATATGCAAATAGAGTCATGAATCTTGCATCTAAGTCTATGTGTCCATAGGCTTATACACAAGATTCACCGCTGTATTTTACATATAAGTCTATGGGCACATGTGATCAGCAGGATGTGCCCATAGACTTATATGTAAAATAGAGCAGTGAATCTTGCATATAAGCCTATGGACACATAGACTTATACGCAAGATTCATGACTCTATTTGTGTATGTCTATGGGCACCCCCGATGGCCTTTTTTTTTTTAAGGCCTTTTTTTGTAAAGGCAATCGGTAGGGATGTACGAAATTGCCCCTACCTGTCTCCGCCGGGTTCCGCTGGGGGGGGGAAGCGCTCCGTCCCTCCCCCCGGAATCCTGGCTGGCCGGCTCCGCTCCGCGGGGATTCCTCAGAGCCGCCAGCTGGCTCCGCCAGCAGCCGGACATCCGGCCACTGGCTAGCAGGGACAGAAATGGCAGTGGCTGTAGCCACCGCCGTTTGCGTCCCTATAGTCAGCCGTGATAGGCTACGTAAATCTTTACGTAGCCTATCACGTCTGACTTAAAAAAAAAAAAAACACGCATATGCAGATGGCGGCGGCTATGGCCCTATGGCCGTAGCAGATGCTATTTGCCTTCCCCCTTATTTTCGCCGTCTTAGTCTACGTAAATATTTATGTAGACTAAGACGGGCCAAAATAAGGAACGCAAATGGCAGTGGCCGTAACTGCCGTCATTTGCGTATGCACGTGTGTTTTTTTTAAAGTCATATGTGATAGGCTACGTAAAGATTTACGTAGCCTATCACATTGTTGTTGTTTTAACCTAGCCATGATAGGCTACGTAAATCGTTACGTAGCCTATCACATCTTTTTTTTTTTTTAACACTGGAAATGGCAGCAGCGGCATTTCCCCCACTGGAGCTGCCGCCGCCCGGAAGATCCGCCCCAGATAAGTCTCGTCCTGGGGGGGATCCGCGGGGGGGTGGCAGGCCGTTCCGACATGGAGTTCGGGGGGCCGAATGCACTGGCATTCGGCCTCACCAAGATCCGTGGCGGAATTCTCTGCCATCCCTAGCAATCGGCAGGGACAGGGAGGAGGCGAACAGCTCTGGCTGTCAGGTGGGAAGGTAAGTGCCCCCAAGCCAGTCCCCCCCCCCAGAATCCGAGCGGAGTGGAACCACTCTGGAGGATTCCGGGGGGGAGGAACAGATCACCCCCCCACACGGATTCCCCGCCGGAATAGACGGTGGGGAATCCATACACCACTACCAACCAAAAGGTGGAGCATATCCAAGGGGCTTTGGGGTGGGGCAGTGTGCTGCCTGCTGGGATATGGGACTTCACAGCTGCCCAGTAATGCTGATTCTTAGCATGTGATGTTGGCTTGCAAGTATGGGAGCTCTAGTCTAACACTTCTGGCTGCCACCAGGTCGGGGAAGGCTGTCATAGGAGGATATATGGAGCGTGGAGTGGCACAAGTTATAGGGGAAATGTTCTAACATATTGTTGTATCATTTTGGGTTACTTTATGAAATCCAAAGGGTTAAAATTGAAAGGTAGAAGCTAATTGTATGGAATTATGCAAAATCAACTGCATCTCATACAAATGGGTAAAAAAAAATATTGCTAAAAACAGTGGTGTGTCCCTTTCCTCTGCATCACATGTTCCCTTAAAAAAAAAGCCTATTTTTATTAGCTGCACGATTAGCCTTAAAATACTTTGCCACAATTCAGACCTCTAACAGTTGCTCATGCAAATTTTAGCACTCATTAACACCTGCTACACCTCTGACATTCTTAGTTCTACTCAAGTGGGTCAGTGCAGTGCAAGCATTTCTTTTCCGCTCGCCTGCCTTCCTGCCTTCCCCCACTCCCCAGACCTTTGTTGGAGGCTGTAGTTGGGTAGACATTTTGTGATCCATGGAGCATGAATATTGTGCAATGTGCATTGGGAATATCTCACCAACCATGCCCCTCACTTGATGGCAGATGTTTTCTGTATAAAGATAGGTGTTCTCCTGATGGTTGAAAGAACAACAGAAGGAAGGAAATGGGAGCCCATTTGGCTGGACGTACAGAATGCTCTTCAGCCTTCCAAATACATGGCTGTCATGAATCAGAACCCTGTATGCTCATCTTCAGAGGACCCCAAGCTCTTGTCCTCAAAAAAAGAGGCTGCGGAGTTAAGGAGTTGGGGAGAAGATTTGGTCACAGAAAGGTCTCAGAAAGATTTCACCAGAAAGATCCCAAGGGTCAGCTCCCCTGCATTCAGAGGAGGTTGCATTGCCATCCTCAGACTCTGGGGATCCTGACCATGAGAACACTAGCATGCCACAGCCATATTGTTGCAGCTTGAGGCTGGTAAAATAGACCAGGCCCTTTTAAGAGACAAAGCCTCAGTCAGCGTGGAGGAGGGGCCAATGAGTTTAAATGCTGTCAAACTCTTATTTAAGGCTCAGGCTCAGTCTTGCTCGGCTCCTTGCTGGAGCAACATACAGACAACCCTGTCTGGCTTCTAGCGCCAGCATCACTTGGAGCTTTCCCTGATGCTGACTTATTGCCATCTGGCTTCCCTGTGAAACCTGACCCATCCAGACCCCTGCTCAAAAACTAATCCATAGTACCACCCTGCAACCCAAGCTATAGCAATGCCCTACAATGTGAAACCCTCCCTATCATAGGGCTTTGACAGAATCCTTGCCCTGAAATGGTACAAGGGGTTGCAAGTAGAGGGCAGGATGGTTGAGCAAATGGTGGAGCTGGAGGCCACCAGAAGACACACTGAGACAAGTGTGTTGTCAACTTTACTTCACATGGGATGCTTGTGAAGGCCAGTGGCGGTCTTCTCACACTACCGTCATCCTCCCCCTGTATCTAAGCCTCTCAGAGGCATCTGGTTGGTCATGGTTGGAAGGAGGATGCTGGACTAGATGGACCCTGGGTCTAAACTAGCAAGGCTGTTCTTATGTGCTTGTGCATCTGGGTATGAGACGTTTCCTTTACCTCAAAGTGGAGAGAGGAAAAGCCTGAGTTGATGTCCACTTCCTCATTGTATGCTTCTCGGGTAAGATGTGATGAGCGCATATATGCATCTTTCTTTATGGGAGCAATGTGGGAATTCTGTTATTACACCTGAAGCACAAACCAGCAATGACGTCCAAAGGCATTGCAATGCTCTCCTGGATTCCTCAAATTCACTGCATGCACCTTTTCATGTAAACGGAGACGTGCATCCCTGGCCACTCGCTTTTGGAGTCATGACTGAAACCAGATTGAGACCTAGGACACTTGTGTCTGCATCATAAGAACCCAAAAAGAGCTGCCCTGGATCAGACCAAAGGCCTAACTAGTCCAGCATTCTGTTCACACAGTGACAAACCAGCTGCCCACAGGAAACCCACAAGCAGGACATGAGTGCAACAGCACCCTCCTGCTGATGTTCCCCAGCACTGAGTATACAGAGGCATAGTTCTTCTCATACATCTAGGGATGTTGTGGGAGTCCGAGAAGGGGGTAGAGTCTGGTAGACTCCGCTCCACTCAGCCTCTCGGACCCCGTGTGCTGAGCCGCTGCATGGTTACCAGACCCATTTGCTGAGCGGCTCACAGTCTGTGAGTGCCCAGCAGCTGCCTGGCAGCCACCCGACCCCTTAGCAAGCTGCTATTTTGCATAAAAATGGCGGTTCGGGGTTTTCTATAAATGTAATGTCACGTAAATGGTGGCCGTAAAGGGGCCATTTACACAACATTACATTTACGGAAAACCCCGAGCCTCCATTTTTATGCAAAATGGCAAATCTCTAAGGGGAGAGGCGGCCCCCCAGCACTTGCTGGGCCATGCAGGGGCATGCAGGGGGCAGGGGCAGTTCAGTGAGCACCAGGCGAGTGTGGATGAAGGTGAGTCCATCCATCCCTATAGCCATCATGACTAGTTGCTGTTGTGTGAAGGTGAACTCAATAGGGCTTATGTCTGAGTAGATGTGAATAGGATGGGACTGTATGGTTGCAATCTTATACACATTTACCTTTGAGTAAGTCTCATTGGATTTGATGGGATTTAACTTCTGAGTCAGCATGCCCAGGCTTGAGCTGTATGCTTTGATCTTTCAGGAGGTGTAAACGTAAACATTTACGTAGACTAAGACGGTGAAAATAAGGGGAACGCAAATAGCGTAGGGGAAAATAAGATGAACACAAATAGCCTATCACGGCTGACTGCAGGGACGCAAATGGCGGTGGCTACGGCCGCCGCCATTTGTGTCCCTGCTAGCCAGTGGCCAGATGTCCAGCTGCTGGCGGAGCCGGCCAGCGGCTCCGCAGAATCGTTGCGGAGCACAGCCGGCCGGCCAGGATTCTGGGGGGGGGAGGAACGGAGCACCTCCCCCCTGGCAAGGATTCCGGGGGGAGGGACGGAACGCCTCCCCCCGCACCATCAGCATAATCCCCAAAAGATAAGTGATTTTCGTACATCCCTATACCTGGGGCAGAAGGCTAGTTTAGTGGGCCCTGAACACACCACGTGGCCTATGCAGCTCTGCCTTCCAACAGACAGGAATGGCGGGGGGGGGGGCTCAGGAGGAACAGCCATGAATTGCCACTGCTGCCCCCCAGCATCTCCCCACTGAGGCAGTTGCATCACTCTGCCTAATGATAAGGCTTGCCCTGGCCCTCAACTTAATTCCGTGCAGCCTTTGGACTAATTTAAAAAGCACTCTGTGAGCAGTCACTTCAGACCGCTGGCAAGAGAAACCAGCAACCCACTGGGATGGGGAGGAAGATGGAGAAGGAGAAGGGAGAGAGAGAGAGAGAGAGAGAGGTGTCAGGGACAGAAAGAGAAGGGGATGTCCGAAAGAGGGGGGTCAGAAAGAAATAAAGAGAAAGAGAGAGGGTGCC
Organism: Heloderma suspectum; assembly: GCF_057233095.1. Lineage (NCBI taxonomy): Eukaryota > Metazoa > Chordata > Lepidosauria > Squamata > Helodermatidae > Heloderma > Heloderma suspectum. The sequence goes on along the minus strand of NC_139469.1, from coordinate 12,813,322 downwards.
CTAACCCACTTTTGGATCTGGTCCCACCTATCACCAACATGTGGCAGATTCCCTCCAGATTACACTGGAGGGAATGTGACTCTTGACAGGAAAAAGAGGTCCCTTTCCCCTGCTTTACAGAGCCTGGCCCAGCCTAGATCTACTTGATCCCTTCTCCAGCATGTACCATTCTGTGTTCTTTTTTGCCTTTCAGCAGAGGACCTGGAATAAAAAGAAAGTCGTGCAACTAGCATAATGAAGTATAATACAGAAAATCTTGTTTCTTCACTATCACTCTCTTCCTCTTCTTCTTCTTCTTCTTCTTCTTCTTCTTCTTCTTCTTCTTCTTTTCTCCCTCCCTCCCTCCCTCCCTCCACTCTCTCCTTGGCTGCAAAGCAGTGCCTGAAACAATTAAACATCCCCCCGACCAGCTCTGAGAAGCACCTCAACCTTTGCTACACATTAAAGAATGTTAATAGCAGCAATAAAGCAAGTTCAAGGGTTTTGTGTTCTTTATTAGGAAATGGCACCTCTGAGGAATCAGACACATTTAGCCCTGCAGTGTGATTATATCGCCAGAACCACATGCTTACTACCATGGTTGGAATGATCACTGAACGTCTTCTGGATTTTTAGCACAGGCAATCTGGAAGGGGACGATATACCAGTACCGGCCTTTCTGGAGGAAACTGACACATCCAGGGTTTTTGTGAGGAATAACATGTGTGTATTGGGAGGTGGGGGTGGAAAATCCATGAATGTCGTCTTGGGCTCCTCAGAAAAAAAGTGAGATATGAATTTAATTGGTAATATTAACAGCCTCTTTGCCCACTCTCCTCCCCTCACTGTTGTGCTATGCAAGACTTTCCCTTTGCCCCACAAAAAGAGAGGTAGTCTAGGGATGTGTGTAGAAGCAAAATCTGCGTGTATTGAAGTTCTCCAATTCTACCTCAAAGCTTGTTCCCTATCATCTCCGTATCAGATTGCAAGCTTTTTTCTTTTCTTTTCACATAAAGTTTCATGCTTACTTTCATGAGCACTTTTCTAAATGTATGCATCCATTGTGCACATATTTGAAATGTACGCATTCCTCTCTCATTGATTAAAGCAAATGTGCACACATTTTTTTTCAAAAGGATGCGTTTCTCATGGGCAGTTTTCAAATGTAAGGATGGACGAAAGTCCTTTACCTGGTCCTGCAGCTTGCTTCGCGGTGGGGGGGAGGCGCTTCGGTTCTCCACCCAAAGTTCTTTGCCGGAGGGGAGTCGCCCCGCCCCTCTCGGCCGAAATTCAGGCCGGGGGGGAGGCGCCCCATCCCTCGCCACCGAAATTCAGGCCGGGGGGGAGCACTCCGTCTCCCTGGCCGCGAAATAAAAAAAGTAAAGTAAAAAAAAAACGTGATAGGCTACGTAACGATTTACGTAGCCTATCACGGCTAGACTTCCAAAGTCAGCTGTGATAGGCTACGTAAATCTTTATGTAGCCTATCACGGCTGACTTTGAAAAAAAAAAAAAGCGCGTACACAATGGTGGCGCCCATGGGCGCCGCCATTTGCGTTCCCTGTTTTGGCAGGGGTAGTCTACGTAAAGATTTATATAGACTACGGCGAAAATAAGGGCAACGCAAATAGCGTTGCCCTTATTTTCGTTGTAGTCTACATAAATCTTTACGTAGACTACCCCTGCCCAAATAAGGAACGCAAATGGCGGCGCCCATGGGCGCCGCCATTTGCATACACGTTTTTTATTTTTATTTTTTCAAAGTCACCCGTGATAGGCTACATAACGATTTACGTAGCCTATCATGGCTGACTTTGAAAATCTAGCCGTGATAGGCTACGTAAATTGTTACATAACCTATCACATGTTTTGTTTTTGTTTTTTACTTTACTTTGTAATGGCGGCGGCCGGTCAGAAGACCGGCCTCCGCCCCCGCCGAAACGCCACCAGGACCCGCCGCCGAGAGCGACATTCGAAGGAGGTAAGTCCAATCCCGGGGGGGGCGGGGGCGGAGAATTTCACCACCAATTTCGGGGGGCCGAATGCGTTGGCATTCGGCCTCCCAGAGATTCATGGAGAAATTCTCTGCCATCCTTGTAAATGTGTGCATGTTGTTGAATGAAACTTGGGGAGGTGCGAATCACATTGCAAGCTTGTAAATGTACAACCTTCGACTGCAGGTAGTGGCCGCGTTCGTGTTCGGTCTGGGATGTGAGAACTGTGTTAATCCTGATCAAAACTGAACTGAAATGTCTACTTCCTACATCCTTAAGGATGTTAGGCAACAGAGATGGTGGAAGAAAAACACCATTTCAGGGATGTCCATCACTGGGAAATCCATTTTCTTTTTGGCTCAATGGAGTTCTCTAGTGTGTGCAGCTCACTTTATATGTGCAAACTGGGCTGCGGGCTGTTCCTTGAACTCCGGGAAATTTTTTGTGCAGTTTTTTTTGTCTTTGAAGGTTCTGCAATTTGCACAAATTCAGATACAATTTATGCAAATTTGGCCATAATTTATGCAAATTTGGCCGTAATTTACACAAATTCTGCCATAATTTGTGCAAATTTCTCAGAATTGTGCGTAAATTGCAAATTGCTCCTCAAATTGGGCACAATTCCTGGAAAATCCATGAACTGGCCTAACTCTCTGCAGATCAAGTGGGGCACCACACTGGGTACCAAAATGAAGTCTGGGGGTGGGGTGGGGGGAACCTCTCTAGGAAAACCTGTCAAACCCAACCACCAAACAGATAGGGATGTACGAACCCCACTCACCCAAGTCTGCTGGGGGGTCCGTGGGAGGGGAGGCAATCCATTCCTCCCCCCTGAATCCTCCCTGGCCGGCTCCGCTCTGCAGCAAGTCCGCAGAGCCACTGGCCAGGTCCGTCTGCTGCCAGTCTGCGGACGCAAATGACATCTGGTGTAGCAGACGCCATTTGCGTCCCTGCTCTTTGCCATGATAGGCTACATAAATCTTTACATAGCCTATCACGGCAAAGAGCGGGGACGCAAATGGCATCTGCTACGCCAGACGCCATTTGCATCTGCAGACCAGCAGCGGATGGCGGCAGAGTGAGCAGACGGACCCGGACCGGCCGGCAGCAGTAGAATCTAGCTGGCGCGAACTTCGCGGAGTGGCGGAGGTGAGTGGTCCATTCCACCGTGGACTTCAGGGGGCTGGATTCTTTAGAATCATTGGAGTCCATGGCGGAATTCTCTGCCATCCCTACAAACAGATTTCTCTGACATCCCTATACCAGTTGCGGGAGAACAACACTCCCCACACCAATCTTTCCTAAAAAATAACTCCTACAGCATTTGTCATCCTTCTGCAAGAAGTTGTAAAAGCTCTTGTGCAAGCTCTTCTATAAGTGGAGGTATATCACTGGATTAATTTTTAGGGAGAAGCTATAGCTCAGTGGCAGAGTCCGTGCTTTGCATGCAGACGGTCTGAGGCTCAATCCCCAGCATCTCCAGGTAGGGCTAGGAAAGAATCCATCTTGAAACCCTGGAGAGCTGTTGCCAGTCAGTGTCGACAATATTGGGCTAGATGGTCCAAGGGTCTGACTAAGTATATGCCAGGTTGCTGTGTTTTACTTAGAAATGCAAGCTGGTTCCCAAACTTCAGGAACTATCTTCTGCTACACAGCTCCTTATTTATTTCAGTGGGCCTTAGGGAAAAGAACCGCTTGGTGCATGGTGTCTGTTGTCATCAATATGGCTATCCGGATATTTGGTTTGTCTTGCTTTAATTACTTCTGTGGCTTCTGTCATCTTTCTTTTCATTTTGAACATCACTTATCTCAGCCAGAATAAAAGCTGTGATTTTTAAATATATATTCGTCTGTCAATACATTTTCTTCCAAGTTAATTCCCATATTGTGGTTGCTCCCTGGAAACATATTTGAGTGATGGCAGCGTCAGCAGAATTTCAGTGTTATATTGGGGAGAAAAAGCAGTGCACATTGGAAATTGCTCACTGGGGAACGATGCATAGGATGGCTGTCAGTCGATTAAAGATTATTTAGTTGATTCATCATCTGGCTTTCAATAAATCAGAGCAATTTAAAGAAATGTTTGTATAGCCCTAACCCGAATTGGTGCTCCCTTTTGGGGTGATGGGGATACTGAAGGCAAATGCATTAATATCTAAAATATGATATATGTTACAATTCAATAAGGTTTTATTACTATTACGGTGCAGTCCTATTGGATTGATGCATGATCGGAGCCCTCCATCCTTTCTAAATCCTGCCAGTAAGAGCCAGGAAGAACGACAGAGCCTTTTTCACCTCCCATTCCTCCAAAATTCATTTAACATTATTCATTTAACGTCATTTAACATTAAGCAAGACTCCAAATGTTCGCCAGGGGCGGGAGCTGAGAAGCCTGTGGCTCAGGAAGATCCAGGGCCTCCCTTCTCCCTGCCCCACCCATTGGCATACCCCTCCCACTGGCTTTCCACGGTGTCTGGGAGAGACGTGGTTGGGAAATCCCCATGCAGGTTTCACCCTTTTAGGTCGTAGGTTTGCTTATGGCTAGGGATGAATAAGAATTTCCATTTTGCTCACAAAACATGCAAGCACGACCTGTTTGAAGTTCCAAGCAGGAGTGCACGTCCACCCAAAATATCCACGGATTGTCAAATTCGTGCTCGCGTTCATCTCATTCCTGATTCCCAGTTTGATTTGCCAAAATGCCCAAATTTGCACACATTTCCTCAGTCAACTGAATCACCCTGCTCGAGTCTGTGGAGGGAATTTGTGCAAAGATGGGGGGTGAAAGATGGGGGAATGAAGTCCCATTCAATTGCTGCTCAGTTTGTGAGCTTCCTGTTTGCACAGGGTGAGCAGCGATCGCAAACGGGCATCGGGACAAGTGGCGAGAAGATGCTGGGAGAATCCCGGTGATGTTGAACAATGCTCATTTGCCCATCCCTACCTCTGGCCTTGTGGGTGATTCCCACCCTCCTATGGCTCCCCCAATATGATCTAGGGTCCATAGGATTGCGCTCTAAATGTTATTTGACTATCATTTTGTTTCTGTGAGAGATCATTGTGGGGGTGGAGACTCGACTGGGCTGATTACAGCGTTGCGGAATTGGGTGGAGGAGAGAATGCCAGGAACATGTGGTGAGTCTGAGCCACAGATGCTGCTATATAAATGATGTTTCAGAGATAGACAGGAGAGATGCAGGGAAGAGCAAGAGCTGGAACTCCAAGTGGTGGAGACTGGCAGGGACCAAGCCAAACTTTTTTTGTTTTTTGTTTTTCTTTTCCTGGGGATTGGTGGAGGTCGCAGTGCTAGGAGACAGATTTCTTGAGCTGGGGAGGAGGTATAATAAAAGCCAGTCAGACCTCTGTGCTGACTTAGCCCTCCCTAGGCCAAGGTTGAGTCTGGAAGACAGTTAGCTCATCCAAAGATCACAGAGATGCTAAATGGGCTCTCTCAAGGGGTCTTATCAATAAGGGAGTTTTTCACAATGTTATTAATATTTTATAGTAATATTATGTTATATTAGTATTCTCTTATGACAATTATTCATCTACATTCTTTATTTGAAATATTTATCGCCCGCCTTTCCACCCAGGAGCCTCCAACACACAGCTTAACAACACTATAGGAACAATGCAGTGCAATAAAAATGGCAGTATCGTAAAAACCAATAGCGGTAAATGGCCCAGCGAGAGCCAAATAGGGCATACTTGGAGTGATTTATTATTTCCAAAGCCCTGTGAAAGAGCATGGTTAGCCTGCTTTTGAAACCACCACTAATGGTGGATCCTGGCAAATCTCCTTTTGAAGGGAGTGCCCCAATTTAGGTCCCACAGCCCCTTTCCAGTTGTCAACAGCCTACCTTTGAGTTCCTACGGACAACAGTCCATAAGCAGGGCCAGTGTCAAAGGTAAGAATGGTTGGGCATATGCTGAGGTCCCACACCCCAGCAAGGTACTGCTGACAAAGGGCCCCTGGAGTAGGGATGGCGGAGAATTTCTCCCCAAAACTTCAGGGGGCCGAGCGCCAATGTGTTCGGCCCCCCGAACAAGTTTCGGGGAGAAATCCTCCGCACCCCCCCCCGCACCCCCCCCCCGGGACGGGACTTACCTTCGCCGAATGTCCCTCCCGGCGGTGGGTCCAGCCAGCGGTTTGGCGGGTGTTCGTGCGGGGCGGGAGTGGCAGCCGGTCTTTCGACCGGCTGTCGCCGCCGCCATTGCAATAAAAGAAAAAAAAAAACGCCCCCGTGATAGGCTACGTGACGATTAACGTAGCCTATCACGGCTAGATTTGCAAAGTCAGCCGTGATAGGCTACGTAAATCGTCACGTAGCCTATCACGGGTGACTTTAAAAAAAAAAAAAGCACGTACGGATAATGGCGGCCCCCATAGGGAGCCGCCATTCCCGTTCCTTATTTGGTCGCTGTAGTCTACGTAAAGATGGTAGAGCAATGGTAGAGCACAAGCTTTACATAGAGAAGGTCCCAGGTTCAATCCCCAGCATCTCCAGGTAGGGCTGAAACCCTGGAGACCCATTGCTGCCAGGCCGTGTCAACAATGCCAGGCTGGATGGACCAATGGTCTGACTTAATATAAGGCAGCTTCCTTTGCCTAGTGACTTTAGGAGGGTTCAGACAACCTCATTCACACCTTCAAAGGACAGACGACCGGGTTACAGGGCCTCACGAGCTAGCTCTCTGCCCATCTTGTACATGTTTGGCCTATATGGGAAGGGACTCTTCGTGTGTAGGGATGTACAAACATGTTTATTCATTTCTGTATTTATTTCCAACATTTATATGCAAGCATATGTACAAGCATGTACAAGGATGTACAAGCATAGAGCTCCGTCATGCAAGGGGTACTCGGACTGGGTCAGGATTGCCCCTCACATTAGAGAAGCTCTACACAGATATGTTTGTAGCCATAGCACCCTTTCTCACACATACACTCACACTCACACACACACCCCATACACATGGATGGAGGGCGGGAGGGGGGGCTGCCATGTGGGGATGTCAGAGAAATCCACAGTAGAACAGTTGAGCTAGGATTTTGATGAATCTGACCGGCGGATCCCACAGCGGACCAGCTTTTCCCCCTGTCAGGTGTAGGGATGGCAGAGAATTCCGCCACGGATCATGGTGAGGCCGAATGCCAGTGCATTTGGCCCCCCGAACTCCGTGGTGGAACGGCCCGCCACCCCCCGCCACCCCCGCGGATCCCCCCCGGGACGAGACTCACCTGGGTCAAATCTTCCAGGCGGCAGCAGCTGCAGCGGCAGTGGCCGGTCTTCAGACCAGCTGCCGCTGCCGCCATTTCCACTCTGGTAAAAAAAGAAAAGAAAGAAAAAGAAAGACGTGATAGGCTACGTAAAGATTTACGTAGCCTATCATGACTAGGTTAAAAAAAAAACACGATGTGATAGGCTATGTAAATCTTTATGTAGCCTATCATGGCTGGATGGGTTAAAAAAACAAAAACGCGTACGCAAATGGCGGCAGCTACGGCCGCCGCCATTTGCATTCCTTATTTTTGCCCTCTTAATCTACGTAAATATTTACGTAGACTATGACGGCGAAAATCAAGGGGAACGCAAATAGCATAGCGGGCGCTATTTGCGTCCCTTTTTGATTCCCCGTTTTAGCCTACGTAAATATTTACGTAGATTAAGTGGGAAAAAATAAGGAACGCAAATGGCGGCGGCCGTAGCCGCCGCCATTTGCATACGCGGGTTGTTGTTTTTTTACCCAGAGCCCTCCGCGGCCAGAAATCCGGCTGCGGACGGCTCTGGCCTGGCCAGGCCTGGCCAGCTGCTCTGCAGAGCTGCCGCGGAGCACAGCCGGCCATGGAGGATTCCGGGGGGGGAGGAACGGAGCGCCTCCACCCCCGGTGAGGATTCCGGGGGGAGGGACGGAACGCCCCCCCCCATCAACATAATCCGCAAATAGGTAAGTGACTTTCGTACATCCCTCGCAGGTGAAGTCCGCCAATTTGCGGACCATTCTTCTAACTTTCCTGACTTTGCACAAATTTCATCATCCAAAAATACACTTTAAAAAAAAAACAGCCAAAATGTGCATTTTCCCATAGGCTAAAGCATGAAAATGCACATTTGGGGGGATTTTGTGCATTCAGGGGGAATTTGTGTATTTTTTGCACAGGGCCATTTGTGCAAATTTGGGAACTAAAAAAAATCCGATTGCATGGATGGGCGGTAGGGATGTATGAAAATCACTTAACTTTCGGGGATTATGCTGATGGTGGGGGGGAGGCGCTCCGTCCCTCCCCCCAGAATCCTGGATGGGGGGGAGGCACTCCATTCCTCCCCCCCCCTGGAATCCTGGCCGGCCGGCTGTGCTCCGCAGCAATTATGCGGAGCTGCCTGCCGGCTCCGCCAGCAGCCAGACATCCAGCCGCTGGCTAGCAGGGACACAAATGGTGGCGGCCGTAGCCGCTGCCGTTTGCGTCCCTGCAGTCAGCCGTGATAGGCTACGTAAATGTTTACGGAGCCTATCACGGCTGATTTTTTAAAAAAAACACGCGCGGACGGAAATGGCGGCGGCCATGGCCCCCGCCATTTGCGCTCCTTATTTTGGCACGTCTTACTCTATACGTAGACTAAGACGGCGTTCCCCTTATTTTCGCCGTTTTAGTCTACGTAAATGTTTACGTAGACCAAGATGTGCCAAAATAAGGAACACAAATGGCGGTGGCCACGGCCACCGCCATTTGTGTACGCGCGGTTTTTTGTTTTGTTTTTTAAGTCAGCCGTGATAGGCTATGTAAACATTTACGTAGCATATCACGGTGTTTTTTTAAAAATCTAGCTGTAATAGGCTACGTAAATCTTTACGTAGCCTATCACGTTTTTGTGTGTGTGGGGGGTTTAACCTGGAAATGGCGGCGGCGGCGGCAACCGGTCGGAAGACCGGCAGCCGCCGCTGCTGAACCGCCGCCGGAGCCGCCGCTGCCGCCAGGAAGATCCGGCCAAGGTAAGTCCTGTCCCGGGGGGGCAGGGGGGCGGGCCGTTCCACCACCGATTTCGGGGGGCCGAATGCGCTGGCATTCTGCCTCCCCGAGATCCGTGGTGGAACTTTCGTACATCCCTAATGGGCGGTCTGTGGAATGAAAGGCGCCTGACAATCCACAAGATACAGACGGAACAGATTTTACATAATCCATACATCCCTACTGCCGGGTAAATATCCAACAGGCTATCATGCACATATGATGCTGCTGCTGCTAATTAATTTCAATTAGTAGGAGTAGGAGTAATAATAGTAGTATCATCATTATTATATTATTATTACCACTATTATTAATTTTAAATATTATTTTTATTATTTCATTATTATTTATGCTATTTTATTATTTTGTTTCTATGATGTTTATGATATTATTATTATTATTATTATTATTATTATTATTATTAAAATAACCTATCGTCATCATCAGGCTGCAGAAGATGGAGAGGAGGTTCTACAGGGCCTCTCCACCGGCTCTGCTGAGAGACCAGCTCCGTGAGGCTCCTACTCTCCCTCAACTGTTTCCATTAAAGCTGGCTGTTATAAGAACTTCATGACTTTAAGAACTGGTGCATTTGCTTCCCCCCCCCCACCTCCCCACCTCTTCCCTCACCATCCCTTTTCCCTTTTGTGTCATGTCTTTTAGATTATAAGCATACAGGTAGGGACTGTGTTCTTTGTCATTGATCTCAAGTAAGCTGCTCTGAGAACATTTTCAGCTCAGGTGGGGTCCAAATGCATTGAACAAAAAAGTCAATGATCATAATTCTCGATCATTTTTTTCTTCTTCAAATGTATCTGAAATACAGAAATGGCAGATTCATTTGACACCTCGTACACCTGGCCGTGTCAATAAACTGTGGAGCATCGCAAGTGGTTGCTTTTTTTTCTTTCTTTCCTTTTTTCTTTTCTGAAATGGAGAAATGGTTGGTGGATCTCAGTTTTACAAAGGAACTGACATGTCATATGCTGATGCCTTAGAGTTTCCAAAGTCGAAAGAGGAATGTGATGGCTTCGGGAAATGTTATAATTGTGCTTAATAGTGATTCAGTAAAGTGACAATCTCTTCTGCTGCTGTTAATGAGGTGTTTAGAAGGATGAAATAGATCTTGTTAAACTGAGTGTATGTGATAAGAAGAGACAGATTCATGGAAACAACTTTCTTTCCCTCACACACACACACACACACACACATACACACACACACACACACACACACACACAGCTTGGACACTAGAGTTTTCTATTAAGGATGGTTTACACAGTTGTGAGCATGAAAATATTGTATGTACAATGCCCTTGCCACTGCGCATATGACTAGGGATGAACAAATATGTTTTGCTTCCAGGAACGATTGCATTTTTCCAAGCATAATTCTTTCCATCCTGTTTCTGCATCTGTTTGCAAGTTTTTTAAAAGTCTGCATGCAAATTTGTATGTGTTTTAGTACACATGAAAATTTGTATGCATTTTTTGTTTGTAGTATTCTCTAAATATGCACATTTTTTCCTAAACAATTTCCCTAATATGTGACTTCCTGTGTGCAATTTTCCCTAATGTAAATATCTTTGTACACAATGTTCCCTAATGTGCCCAGTTCTGTATGCCTTTTTGGATCAGAGTACTGCATTGCAAAATTTGGAAAGTGCAAAAACCAAAGGATACTGTTTTGCATATTAGTTTAGGAAGTATGAATTAGGTTGTTTCTTATTCTTATTCTTGTTAACCAAATGAATGTATCCTCCATTCCTCTCAATGACACAGTTTATGATGCAAGCAAGCCGCTGATTTCTCCATCAGCAATAAGGGCCATTATACTGTTGTTGTTGTTCAGTCATTCAGTCGTGTCCGACTCTTCGTGACCCCATGGACCATAGCACGCCAGGCCTTCCTGTCCTGCACTCTCTCTCGGAGTGTGCTCAAGTTCATATTCATTGCATCAGTGATGCTATCTAGCCATCTCATCCTCTGCCATCCCCTTCTCCTTTTGCCTTCAGTCTTTCCCATCATCAGGGTCTTTTCCAGAGAGTTTTCTCTTCACATTAGGTGGCCAAAATATTTCAGCTTCAGCTTCAGTATCTGTCCTTCCAATGAGCACTCAGGGTTGATTTCCTTTAGGATGGGCTGATTTGACCTCCTTGCAGTCCAGGGGACTCGTAAGAGTCTTCTCCAGCACCACAGTTCGAAAGCATCCATTCTTCGGCGCTCAGCCTTCCTTGTAGTCCAGCTCTCACAGCCATACATTACTACTGGGAAAACCATAACTTTGATTAGATGGACCTTTGTTGGCAAGGCGATGTCTCTGCTTCTTACTATGCTGTCTAGGTTTGCCATAGCTTTCCTCCCAAGGAGCAAGCGTCTTTTAATTTCATGGCTACAGTCACCGTCTGCAGTGATCTTGGAGCCCAAGAAAGTAAAATCTGTCACTGCTTCCATTTCTTCCCCTTCTATATGCCAGGAAGTGATGGGGCCAGATGCCATTATACTACTAACCTATTTTACAGGGTCAGTGTAAGGCAGACTTCCTCAACCTGGTGCTCTCCAGATGTTTTGAAACCATCATCCCTGACCATTGCCCTTGCTGATTGGTGCTGATGGGAATTGTAGTCCAAAAGGTCTACAGACCACCAGGTTTGAGACAGCTGATGTAAGGTTCCAGGAAATTGTGTGTACAAAGCAGGTTTGTACATATAAAAGGCCCCAGATACACGCTAAAGGGATTCTTATCAGGGAACATGCCGAAGGAATAATTAAACCTTCATTACTTTTTTGTCAAGTGTGCATGATCTCCTCTCTTCCCTTCTGCAGACAAACAAGAGAACAGGAAACTCCTCCGGACTTCTTTTATTTCTCGGACTATGAAAGGCATAATGCTGAAATTGCAGCATTTCATCTGGACAGGTAAGGAACATGAGACAAGAATTTAAAAATAAATGCATAAATGGATGAACCAAGATGTTTTTCCATCCTTTTTCAGTAACAGCTCTCTCTGGTCTCATACAGGGAAGTTTTTCTCAGCCCTTCTGAAAAAGATCCTATTATCTTCATGAATGTGTCCATATCTACATATCCACTCCATGTAGGCCTTCAGAAAAAGAAAAAGGAAAAGTGCATATTAGGAGTGAATTAATTGGACCCATAGTTTCATGGGATCTGGTCTAATCAATTTCACACACACCCAAATTGTGTGAGTCTAGGAGAAGTGTTTGCATTCAAGAACTGGGAAAATGGAGTGATCCCCCCCACCTTGGAAGCAAGGCTTGCCTTTCTATTACACCCATGTGGTCATAAAGTATTGTTGCTGGTTCAGAGGCGTAGCAATCAACCTGTGACTGGGCTGTACAATTTCAAACTGCTGATGAGTGTTCAAAGGATGGAATGCTCCCCCATGAAAAAACAATATTCATACACACAGAAAACTATTGTGCCAGGGAGATGTCTAAGCAAGAGTCCATCTCCCTGACATGTTAGTTTTCTGTGTGCAGGGATTTAATGGTGATGATGATGACAACGTCAGCAACAACAGCAATAACAACAACAACAACAACATGGAAGGAAGGTCATTCAATCATGCCAGCCTCCATCTGAAGTGGTGCAGTTCAAACTGAAGTCCTACAGCCCAAACACAGGTTGAGTAGTTCAATAGGATCTAGAGCTTAGATAGCATATCCCTTGAATGTAGACAGTCTCAGTTCTGTCCCTGGCCTATCTAGTTAAAAGGATGTCTGAGGAGGGCATGTTCCTGGTGGTTCCACATGGACCTATGGCCCGATTGGAGTCCACCAGGAGAAGAGCCTTCAGTGTGGTGGCCCCCTTGGGAACTCCCTGCCCCTGGAGGTCAGGCAGACAACAACACTGTGTTGTTTCTGGCGCCTCCTGAAAACAGCACTGTTCCAGGAGGCCTTCCTTAACTGACCAGCCACGGCTTTTATTGGTATTCTGTTTTTAAAAAAAACAGTTTTAAAATGGCGTTATAATTCTTTTTATCTTGTTATTGTTTTACCTTTTATGTTCACCACTCCAGAATCTGTTTTAGATGTGGAGCAGTATACATCCGGTGCAAATGCATAAATAAAATAAATAAATCTCAAATAATAGGACTTTTGCTCGAGAGCCAGGAAAACCAATGCCAACCAAGACAGATAACAGTAAGCTAGATGGAGCCATAGTCTAATGGTATAAGGGGGGGTTGACATATTTAGGGGTGGCGGAGAAATTTGAGGCAGACTAAAATGAGCCCGAATTTCTAAGAATCCGACCTGTGGAATCTGCTGCAAAGCAACCCCCTCAGTCTACGGACGTCGGGGTCTTCTTTTTTGTTCTTTCCCAAAATGTACGCATGTTTATTCATATGAAAATACAGGTTTCTGCCAAGACTGGTAAATATACATGGGGAAAAGTTGAATGGAACGGGGGACAATAGGCTAAATGTTATGGTGAGAGTGACAGACCGGGAGCCGGGAGATCATTGTTCTAGTCCCCACTTGGCCATGGAAGCTCACTGGGTGACTTTGGGCCAGTCACAGACTCCTAGGCTGGCCTACCTCACAGGGTTGTTGTTGTGAGGATAAAATGGAGAGAAGGAGGATAATGTAAGCCACCTTGGGTTCCTTGCAAGAGGAAAAAAGGCGGGATATAAATGCAATAAATAAATAAATAAATGTACTTCGGTATATCATGTAAATTATTTATTTATTTATTTGATTTATTAGCTGTCCATTTGGCCAGCTACCCAGCCTCTCTAGGCAATGTACAGTACTAATAATGACATGAAATACAATTAATGTGCATAACCAACTGAACAAAACAACATAACAAAACGACAGGGCTAGGGATGTACGAAAGGTACTTACCTTTCCGTGGATTATGCTGATGCTGGGGGGGAGGCGTTCCGTCCCTCCCCCCGGAATCCTGGCCGGGGGGGGGAAGCACACCGTTCCTCCCCCCCCAGAATCCTGGCCGGCCGGCTCCGCTCCGCAGGGATTCTGCAGAGCTGCCAGCCGGCTCCGCCAGCAGCTGGACATCCAGCTGCTGGCTAGCAGGGACACAAATGGCGGCGGCCGTAGCTATTTGCATTCCCCTTATTTTCGCCATCTTAGTCTACGTAAATGTTTACGTAGACTAAGACGTGCCGAAATAAGGAACGCAAATGCGTACACGCATTTTTGGGGGGTTTTTTAATCAGCCGTGATAGGCTATGTAAACATTTACGTAGCCTATCATGGTGTTTTTTTAAAATCTAGCCGTGATAGGCTACGTAAATCTTTACGTAGCCTATCACATTTTGTTGGTTTGTTTGTTTAACCTGGAAATGGTGGCGGTGGCAGCAGCCGGTCAGAAGACCGGCCGCCACAGCTGCCGCCGCCGCCGCCGCCACCAGGAAGATCCGCCTAAGATAAGTCCTGTCCCGGGGGGGGGGCAGGGGGCTGTTCCGCCACCGATTTCGGGGGTCGAATGCGCTGGCATTCAGCCTCCCTGAGATCCGTGGCGGAACTTTCGGACATCCCTAGACAGGGCTCTGAAAAACCCTAACCCTCCTCAAATGCCCACCTGAACAGCCAGGTTTTTAAAGCCTGGTGGAAGCTCATCGAAGTTGCGAACCCTCTTACGGAATTATTTGAATATTTTTCCACATAACGAAAAAAGAAAAAAATCGAATATGTCTATGAACAAACAATGGAACAAAAGGCGCCGGACAATCCATGAAACACAGGCGGAGTGGATTTTACACAATCATACATCCCTTGATACATTCATATGTGATTAAGCCAAAAACCATGTTTATCTGTATCAAGCATCTCTCTGATCCCTCCCCACACCCTCCCGTCTCCCACCCTGGAGATGGATAGCAGGGGCAGGAAGAACCCAGGTACAGATTCAGCAGGATAGGATGTCACTTTCTTCCCAGGGTCAAGGTTGTAGGAAAAGAGTAGGGGCAAGGAAGGTCCATGAAGCATAGAACTCCAGGGACTCACTCCCTATCACAGCTAGGGATGTATCAGAAAAAAAAAAATCTTTTTTTTAATCAGGATTTACCCAGTTTGCTCCTTCTGGACCAAAGATGGTGTCAGACACAATCTGTGGTTGAAATCCATACATTTCTGAGCTTCCAGCTAGGGATGTACGAAAGTCACTTATCTTTCTGCGGATTCTGTTCATGGTGGGGGGGGAGGCATTCCGTCCCTCTCCCCGGAATCCTCGACGGGGGGGAGGCAATCCAGTCCTCTCCCCCAGAATCCTTGACGGCCGGTAGGGATGTACGAAAGTGACTTACCTTTCCGCAGATTATGTTGATGCTGGGGGGGGAGGTGTTCCATCCCTCCCCCCGGAATCCTGGCCAGGGGGGAAGGCGCTCCGTTCCTCCCCCCCGGAATCCTGGCCGGCCGGCTGTGCTCCACAGCGATTCTGCGGAGCCGCCGGCCGGCTCCGCCAGCTGCCGGATATCCGGCCGCTGGCTAGCAGGGACGCAAATGGCGGCGGCCGTAGCCGCCACCGTTTGCGTCCCTGCAGTCAGCCGTGATAGGCTACGTAAATGTTTACGTAGCCTATCACGGCTAGGGATGTACGAAAGTTCCGCCACGGATCTCGGGGAGCCCGAATGCCAGCCATTCAGCCCCCCGAAATCGGTGGCGGAACGGCCCACCCCCCTGCCTCCCTGGGACGGGACTTACCTGGGGCGGATCTTCCTGGCGGCAGCGGCTCCGGCGGCGGCTGTGGCGGCCGGTCTTCCGACCGGCTGCCACCGCCGCCATTTCCAAGTTTAAAAAAAACAAAAAAACATGATAGGCTACGTAAAGGTTTACGTAGCCTATCACGGCTAAATTTAAAAAAACTTTGATAGGCTACGTAAATCTTTACGTAGCCTATCACGGCTGACTGCAGGGACGCAAACAACGGTGGCTATGGCCACTGCCATTTGCGTCCCTGCTAGGCAGTGGCCGGATGTCCGGCCGCTGGCGGAGCCGGCCGGTGGCTCCGCAGAATCCCTGCGGAGCGGAGCCGGCTGGCCAGGATTTGGGGGGGGGGAGGGACGGAGCGCCTCCCCCCCAGCATCAGCATAATCAACGAACAGGTAAGTGACTTTCGTACATCCCTAATCACAGCTGATTTAAAAAAAAGAACGCGCATACGCAAATGGCGGCGGCCATGGCCGCTGCCATTTGCGTTCTTTATTTTGGCACATCTTAGTCTACGTAAACATTTACGTAGAGTAAGTCGGCGAAAATAAGGGGAACACAAATAGCGTAGTGTCTACACTATTTGTGTTCCCCTTATTTTCGCTGTCTTAGTCTACGTAAATGTTTACGTAGACTAAGACGAAGAAAAGAAAGGGGAACGCAAATAGCGTAGTGGGAGCTATTTGTGTTCCCCTTTTCTTCATCTTAGTCTACATAAATATTGACCTAGACTAAGACAAAGAAAAATAAGGAACGCAAATGGCGGCGGCCGTAGCCGCTATCATTTGCGTATGCGTTTTTTGTGTTTTTTTACCTAGACGTGATAGGTTACGTAAGTCTTTACGTAGCCTATCATGTCTATGGGTGGGGGGAAACACAGACTGCAAATGATGGCAGCGGCAGCTGGTCGGAAGACCAGCCGCCGCTGAAGCCACCGCCAGCCGGAACATCCACCCCAGGTAAGTCTCGTCCAGGGGGGATCCGCGGGGGGCGGGGGGGTGGCAGGCCATTCCGCGATGGATTTCGGGGGGCCAAATGCACTGGCATTCGGCCTCAACAAGATCCGTTGTGGAATTCTCTGACATCCGTACTTCCAGCATGATTTGTGGACCAAGACAAATGTGGTTGACAGCATGCGTGCATTAGAAAGAGGCGCATGAAAAAAATGCATCCTTTTGAAAAATGTGCATAACACGCTTTAATTGATGGGAAAAGAATGTATATGTTTCAAAGATGTACACAATGGATGTGTGCATGGGGAAAATACGCTCGGATTTTCATGTGAAAAGGAAAGAACAAAGCTCGCGATCTCATACGGATTCGAGCTGGAATGAGCTTCGAGGTGGAATTTGGAGCTCAACTTTGGTGAGCTCCAGTTTTGCTGATTCACATCCCTGATCACATAGTTCCAAAACATGATGTCTTACCAACCAAGGCCTTAGTCTTGAGTAATCCCCCCTTCCCCCCCATAACCATAAGGTCTAGAAACTTAGTTTTAAAGTAAACAGAACACACACACACACATAATTTAATAGATTTATATACCACTTACCATATTTAGAAAAATATCTCTAAGCAGGGTTTGAACCACTCCCAAGTAAAACCTGTGTAAGGGTGCAATTCTATGCAGGTTTAGACTAAAAAGTAGGACTGGGGAATGCTGGGAGTCATATTACTTTTTTCTGTCTAAACATGCATAGGATTGCACCCTAAGAGTAAGTTTTCTGAGGTTCTCAGCGTCTAAGTGGCTATCTAACAAGAAATAAAAGTGCATCGCTCGTCTCTGTAGTACATTCATGTATATGTATACTTATTAATTAATGTATACTGTTTATAGGCCACTCTCTAACCTAAGTTCTCTGGGGTGATTACAAGATTTAAAAAGTCCCATATCTTGGCGTTTTGTTCCAGAATCCTGGATTTCCGTCGTGTACCACCAGTTGCAGGTAGATTGGTTAACATGACCAGAGAAATAAGGGACGTTACTCGTGACAAGAAGCTGTGGAGGACGTTTTTCATCTCACCGGGTAAGAACTACTGTTCTGAATTGGACTTACTATTTCCAGATTTCCATTCATGAAAACAGATTCCAGGTGACTTTCACCAGTGCAGCAATTAAAATACAGACCACAACATCACTGCAGCAGATACCCCCGCCCCCAATCCTTAAAAAGTCTGGGGAAAATAAACAGGCTATCTCCTGGCATCTAAAAGGCAGCAAGGCTGACAGCAGGTGAGCCTGTACGGGCCTTATTTTAGCATAGCACAAGTCAGATTGGTGCTTCCCACCATGTGCAGTATCTTTTAGAAAGCCCGGCACAACCTATTTTAATTGATCCTGCCTTTGTTCCATTTTGGAGGGAGTGGGTGCTATCCCACCCCACCCCCACACAATGCCCTAGGATGCTACTAGATAAGAACATGGGTAGCTGCCCTCTATGGAGTCAGACCCTGGGTCCATCTAGCCCAGTATTGTCGACACTGACTGGCAGCAGGGTTTCAGGCAGGGTTTTTCCCAGCCCTACCTGGAGATGCCAGGAATCGAACCTGGGACCTTCTGCAAGCAAAGCAGATGCTCTGCCACTGAGCCACCAGCCCTTCCCTAAGGTCTGGGGCATTGTGGAGATTGCAAAATAGCGTCCAGGCTGCAAACAGAATTGCTGCTATTGATGTTTTCAGCAGTAGCAGGCAGGGTGGGTGGTGAGGACTTTCCCCACAAAATACACGTTTAGGGACACATTTTGAACCAAAATAGACATTTTGGTATGAAATGTGCCATTGGTTATGTGCCTGGAGGGGAAAACTGTATCGCAGAATTGGGAGATGCAGAACGTCCAATGGATAATGGCGTTCCAACCTGTGCATTTGTCTGGAAGTGCGAATCGGGTCTGTTCAGGTGAGGATGAGGCCCAAACAAAATCCTCCAGGTTCCCTTCTGTGTACATCATGGGTTCAGAACCTCCGCCCCTCAGTCCAAATATGGCCAGCTGGGGTTCCAACCCAGCCCTTTGGGGATCCCCAGATAGCCACGTTCCCTCCCCTGGCCCCACCCCTTTCCTTTGACCACTGATGGTTGGGTGATCACCTGGCTTTTGCGCAGTTTTCCCCCATTCTAAAAGGTTGAAGTGACTCTCTTAAGGCTTAGCTATTGTCAGGAAGAGCTCTAAGCTAAAATATGCTGTTAGTTTCCAGGGTTAGGGTATTGTCCCCTTTGCCTTTGGCCATGCCCCATTTCCCCTTCAGCCCCACCCACCACTGTAATATGGCCCCAGAGAGCTTCTCCAAAATGGAATTTGGTCTTCAGGCTGAAAGAGGCTCAACACTCCTGGTCTATATTGTAGATGAGGAGTTCCACCCAGAGTTGGTTAATCTTCCATATGTCTTGATCAAGATGGACTTTGTGGGCCCTCTGTGGCTAGATGTACTTCATGGCTAGATCCTTTTCCTGCAGGATCTGGCCCTTCATGCTCAATAATTCCAGGCTCAGTATCGTTTCCCAGCATCATCCTTAATTGCTGCTTGGTGAAGCCATTGTTCCATACTCTGCTTATGCTAAGGAGACTTAATGAACTTGGGTATTCTTACAGTGGACCTCTGATGACGTTCGTTAATAACTGCTGATAGACTAAAGGGGCGGGGGGGGGGCCTCGGGAAGGTAGATCATGCCCATGTAAACATTTCAAGCAAACCCCATTTTACAGCTATTCAGAATTCTTAATTGGATTCCTCTGGCTAACAAAAGGAGATACACAGAGAGGCAGAACTGCTCTGTGCATTCTAGAATTATATAAGGATCTGAAGAAGATGGTTATCTTAACTGGCAGCCTGAACAGTGAATTCCTTGGCTTCTGCTCTTTTAAATCCCCAAGTTGCTTCTGCAGTTCTGATTTTAGAAATGATTCAGGTTGTACCTTAGACCTCTGCATCAAACTAGGGTTGTCATCCTTTTCTTCCTCCCTTCCCACGTTTTTTTCTTTTATGTGGCACACCATTCTGTTTGCACAGTGCAGTGGCCAACCAGCTACCTGTGGGAAATCCCCAAGTAGTACAGGAGTGCAATAGCTTCCTCCTGCCCATGTTCCCCAGCATCTGGTGTTCATAGGCATACTGCCTCTGACACTGGAGTAGCATATAGCCATCATGGCTAGCAGCCATTGATAGCTTTATCCTCCATGACTACGTCTAACTGCTTTTCAAACCATCCAAATTGGTGGCCGTCACTGCATCTTGCACTAGCAAATTCCATATTTTAAATATGTGCTGTGTGAAGAAGTCCTTTCTTGTATCTATCCCGAATTTCCCCACCAATCCTCTTCATGGGATGACCCTAGGTTCTAGTATTATGAGAACTCTAGCGATGAACCAGGAATCGGGGGAATCTCTCTCTCTCTCTCTCTCTCTCTCTCTCTCTCTATATATATATATATATATATATATAATATATTCTTCATTCTTTCTTGAGACTCTTCCTTGGGGTGCTTTGCCAGAGTAGCGTAGTTCAAGAATTACTTTCTGTAGAATGGATTGGTCCTTTGTTCAGAGAAATGTGCCAGAAAGCAGGCAGAAACAGGGTCAGTCAATATGCAATGCTGCATTCAGGGGTGGGGGGGAGGAGGAGAGATGACAAGAGCACTTTAGACAAAACGTGAAGAATGGAAATGGGTCAGTAATTATTTAAATGCCTTTTTACATCATTTTGCAGCCAGGCAGACCACTGCATCTCCAGGCCTCTAACGAATGAGTGGTGTAATTTACTTGCAAAAAGAGACATATTAACAATGTCGGCCACAGTTTTCAGAGTAATTGAAGCGGCAGTTCACCGAAATCAATGTTACATAGTTAGTAAGTGCTGGGACTTTTGTTCATGTGAACCAATCGCGGAGGATTATGGATTTCCACTCCTGTCGTTCCCCCTCCCTCGGGTAAACAAAGAATAGCATCTTTGCTCCAGTTCTCCAGCAAAGATAGATTAAGATCTTTTCAGGCCTCCTTTGAATGTGTTTGAGATGCTTATCGCTCTCCAGGTTTTGAAATGGCAAAAGAACGGCTGACTATGCAAACAGTATCAGTAATCTGTCTGCCGTGAAGAGACACGCATTACCCTGCAACAGGTTCAGACTTTCCTCTGAACATCTTACTCAAGAGGGAACTGCAGTAAACCCCAGCTGGCTGACAAGTATGCCCATAAGTGGGGGAGCAGAACATTACCCTGCTCAGCTTGCAGGCTCGCCAGGGGCCACTCAGGTGCTTCGCAAGCGCCCTCAGACTAGGGATGTCCGTTGCTGTGAAATCCGGCCCTTTGGGGGCACGACGGACTCCCACTGAGCACCGGACTCAGCTCACATTTGCACGCCGAGCCACACAGCTTTTCCCAAAATCCAGGAACTTGTCCATGTGTTGTTGTTGTTGTTAGCATTTTATCCCACCTTTTAGCCAAAACAGCTCCCAAGGCAGCTTAAGGGCTTTAAGCTACAGTATGCTGGTAGTTTTCATATTTTAACTCCACCCCTTTTGCCTCTGGCCCCACCTACCACTGGAATGCAGCCCCCGAGGCCATCTCCGAAATGGAATTTGGCCCTCGGGCTAAAAGAGCTTGAACCAGTGGAGGCTGCTGGTCCCAATGTCAGTGGGGCGGTGAACCCACTCCAGGTTTCAGTCAGAACCAGTCAGAAGCACCTTGGATAGCTCCTTTAGAGTTCTGACTGGTTCTGACTGAAACCCCAAATGGATTTACCGCCCCACTGAAATTGGAGCCACCAGCCCCCACTGGGTTCAGCACCCCTGGCTTAGGAGATGGACGAAGTCTGGGCTGGGATGCCTGTCAAGAAGAGCCTTTGCCCATCTTAATTGGACTCATGCTTTGAAAAGCAGAGGTGTTTGTCTCATCAAGCACCTCTGCTCGAATGCTGACTGTGCTCCTACCCATATTATGTTCATATTTTCATGTGTTCTATTCACGCTTTTCACATTTCAGAGCCTACATACCTCTCTACCTACCTACATGACATCAGATGTGTCACTGCCAATCGTGTCAGGGTTTTTTCTTTATTTAATAAACAAAACGGGGGGAGACATTTTATGCAGGACTGTGCAGGGAGACATTTTATCCAGACTGCAGCACATGGGGCAGGGACAAGTTTACTCTTCACTATCCAGCCATGATCTCTGAGAACCCACACACACACACACACACACACAATTAGTACACATTTTTGTTCCTATTGTTCATAGCTGTCTGAGGGTGGGGATTGCAGAGATCGCAGCTGGGAGTAAATCCTCCCCCCTCCATGTGCTGCAGTCCTGATAAAAATGGGGTGGGTGGTTAATAGTAGCCACTGATAACAACACCCTATGTGCCCTTATTAACACCTATTTATTATGTAAAGGGAACATTAGTGTTAAATAACACCTATTTATTAAACCACTAATAAGAACACCCTATTTTGTTCCTATTGTTAATAGCTGTCTGAGGGTGGGGATTGCAGAGATCGCAGCTGGGGAGGGAAAGGTAAATCCTTCCCCCTCCATGTGGTGTTAAAAATGGGGTGGGTGGTTGCTTACGGTTAAATAAACCAAAAAAAAAAAAAACCCTGATGTGATTGGCAGCAACACATTTTTCATCATGTGTAAAGAGGCCCTAAGTGTACCTTTAAAAAAAGATAAGATTTACATCTAAAACAAGTATAATAGCCCTCTTACTCATATCGCTTCTATTTGTGTGTGTGGGGGGGGAGGGTGTTAGTGAGTGATGATGTGCCTTCGTTCCCCACACGTGTGGAACAACTGTTCTCCCTCCAACAACATTGAACGTCCAGCTGTGGGTGTAATGTTGGAAAAGAGAAATGTACATACAATCCAAGGCCCAGATTGTGCAGTCAACATCCCACACGACCTGAGCCCGTGTGCACTGAATTTGATGCACACGCACCTTTTCAAATGTTATGCACATGCACGGTCATGCTGTGGCATCAGAGTGGGTGGTTACAGTTGTTTTGCCGAGTGGAATGATGGTATCTGTTAGTTGACGAGATCTCTGGATTGTATCCTGTTTCATTGCTTGGTGAAAACTTTGTCAACACCAAATTGTAAAGGAAATATCCAAGGCAGGTTAGGTTGAACAGTCAGAAATTTATTGAAGTACATCACGGTCGTGGGAGAAACAGACGAAACTGTGTCTCTCCGCACAAAAGAAAACAGGTTGCATTTCTACAGACTGAAAGTTGAAGAACAAAGGAAAACACACTGCGCATGCTCCGAAACCAATTAGTACTCAGCAACAGTCTTATCAGCGCAGTGGTCTTCTTATCTTTAGGGACGAGATAATTTGGTGGATAGGAATTTTTTGCTTATGAGCAAGTTACAATTACCTTCTCATGGTCAGACACACACATGCACACACAATTCCATCAGGCACCTTGCTTGAACCAAACTACTTACAAGGCCTAGTCAGGCCTACTTTCACAAAATTGAAACCAAAACATTCCTCTGTTGAAACAGCATTTCTGTTTCTCATTCATTGAGAGCAGCTGAAATTAGT
Source organism: Heloderma suspectum (assembly GCF_057233095.1). Classification (NCBI taxonomy): domain Eukaryota; kingdom Metazoa; phylum Chordata; class Lepidosauria; order Squamata; family Helodermatidae; genus Heloderma; species Heloderma suspectum. Next base: position 12,790,106 of record NC_139469.1, on the reverse strand, counting down.
CTCTGTTCTCTGATATACTTCTTCCAAACCACTCATTATCCAATAGGATTCTTCTAAAATCTTTACCTAAAGAATTTCCCAAGGGCTTCTGTTTTTACTATCCTGAAAAAGCATCAGTATAGAAGACAAAACAACCTAGGAATCTCAAAGATGAATGATGGGTCTAGACATACACCATGTGTAGGGAAATCAACGTATTGTCACCCTTCCCAGAACGTGTAGAAATTCTCAAGACCTTTCACCAAACAAATAGTAGATGCTTCCACAGCTGTCGTAAATCAGGAAGACAAAACAACCTAGGAACTCTAGACACAGATTTCCATGAAATCAGCATATGGTCCCATCCAGTCCAATGTTCGAAGTAGCACTACGTGCTTGATACATCATTGTGTCTCATGAAGGATGCTGCAGTCTGCTGGGATGTGATACAGTTAGGGCGGTGGAGGCTGGTGTCTCCAATGTCAGTGGGGTGGTGAATCTGCTCTGGGTTTCAGTCAGAACCAGTCAGAACTCTATGTAGTTATCTTTCGAGTTATCTTTTAACTGGGTTAAAGTCGGTTCTCACATGGATGTGTCAATCACAAATGAATCACTGCAGGCAGAACTTTCACACCATCTGGCGCCAACTCAAACTTTTCAGTGGAATCAGGGCACACATTACTCTATTACTCATCAAACACTGAGTAAGCTGACAAAAAAATAAAACAAAAATCAAGCGATCTACTTGCAGGAGTGAACCAACGCTTTGTGCAATGGAGGCAGGTGGCTCCGATGTCTCTGGGGCTGTGAATCCATTCCGGGTTTCAGTCAGAGCTATCCAAGGTGCCAAACGTATTTTAGGGGTAGGGTTCAGCACATTGGAAAGCTCCTTTAGAGTTTGAGCTGGCTCTGGCTGAAACCCAGAATGGATTCACAGCCCCACCGAAATTGGATCCGCCAGCCTCCACTGCCTTAGTGAGTAGCAAAACCAGCTCTTTGGTTGATGCAGAATAATAATCCAAGACTTGGTGGGGCCAGAAAGGGCAGGTAAGCAAGCACTGGCTACTCATAGGTACATAGAGAGCTTCCTTATACTGAGCCAGACCATCCATCTAGCCAGGAATTGAACCTGGAACCTTCTACATGCAAAGCATCTGTTCTGCCACTGAGCTATGATCCCTCCCTGTTTGTTCCTAGCTGTAGATTGTTCCCCATACATGAGTGAGCAAGAAAGAGACTGACAGCAGCAGAAGGAGCCATCACCTACCTGTCAAGGGCTCCTTGGAGGCCTCTCTCAGTCTAATCCAGTAGCCAAGTCCAGACACAGACAAAGGGATTCCTTTCAAAGCTTTATTCTTCTTTTACAACTTAACAACTATACCGATTCTAACTAGATCTGAGCAGCACAGTACCTATGCCCTAAGTTGGAACAGTTGGTCCCCGTTTGAAAGGGAATTACTGGCAGAACCCTGAACTTAAGGTCTAGGGAGAGTCCCTCCCCGTTTCCCTTGGATCCTCTGGGCGCAGCCGTTGTTTGCGCGCCAACCAGGCACTACGCCTCCTTTCCGCGCGCTCCATCTGGCGCCGCTCTCTGCGTCGGCGTCGCGCGTCCATCAAATCTGCTTCCCGCGCTCTGTCACTCCCTGGACTGCTATCTAAGCTAGGAATGCTGGTGGGAGGAATCTCTGTCAGCTGTTGGCCCTGGGAAAGAGGAGCGCGCTCCTCTCCCAGGAGCGACTGCTCTTCCTCAGAATCAGAACTACTCTGGGACTCGGTGGGCTCAGTGTCCACCCTGACATCACCCACAGGAAGTGTCAAGATATAGGGCTGTGTACATCAGGCTGGATCAGACAATGCCTTGACTTCCCTGGGAGGACAATACATTGATTTCCTAGGGAAGGGCCATAGTTCAGTGGCAGAGCCCCCGCTTTGCATGTAGAAGGTCCCAGGTTCGATCCCCAGAATCTCCAGGTAGGGATGTCAGAGAATTCCACACGAATTTTAAATGGGATCAAATTCTGACAAATCCGGTCTGCGGAATCCTCCTCGGAACAGAGCACCCCAGTCGACCCGGACCAGAGCTCACGCGGACCCTTTTTTTTTTCTCTCCACCAAACGGCGGATTTTATGAAAATAATTATGAAAAGAAATCCGTAAATCAGAAATGGAGGAAGAAGAACGCATACGGCTTTACCATTTTTACAAGGCATTTTCCCTGTGACCGGAGGCTTTCTTTCGCTGGGGCTGAGTCTTGAAGTCCACAGAAATCCTCCATCTTTTCTGTTTATTGTCTGTGGAGGTCAGGTCAGGTCAGGTCCAGTGAGGTCAGGTGAGGTGAGGTCAGGACAGGTCTGGTGAGGTCAGGTCAGGACAGGACTGGTCCAGTGAGGTCAGGTGAGGTGAGGTCAGGACAGGTCAGGTGAGGTCAGGTAAGGTGAGGTCAGGACAGGTCTGGTGAGGTCAGGTCATGACAGGACAGGTCCAGTGAGGTCAAGCGACCGGAAGTTACATGAGGAATCCCTGCGAAGGGCTTTACACTTTTTACAAAAATAAATAGGCATTTTCCCTATGACCCGAGGCTTACGGAGACCGATGGCAGGCGTGCGGAAAGGATTTTTCAGCAGTACTTACGGAATTATTTATGTAAGTTTGGAGAGCCGAAAAAAATGGGGGAATCTGGGACATGTGGATGGCGGAACAGGGTGGCCTCGGCTCTGTGTAATCCTCGTGGAGCGGAACCGCTCCGTGCGGATTCCAGGGGGGAGGAACAGATTGCCTCCCCCCCCCCCGCAGATTCCCCACTGGAATGGACGGTGGGGAATCTGTACATCCCTATCTCCAGGTAGAACTGGGAAAGAGTCCTGCCTGAAACCCTGGAGAGTCACTGCCAGCCAAGAGGCAACGTTTCCTCCCTGGACCATTGGGAATTGGGTATAGAAGAATCCAAGAAACCCTGCCTCATTCTGGCACCCTTCTGGGTTTGGTGTCAGGTTCCTTCATCCTCTGCCTTTGCAATCAACACACTACAGGAAACAAGGCTTCAGACTAACACTACTTTATTAGTTAACAGCTAGCTTCTTTACAAATGCAGATTCTAGGAAACTCTCAGACTGCATTGAACCAGCTAATCCACACATCTGCGAAAATCAAATAGAGGAGACTAAGTGGAAGTTAGAGAAGTTGCCAGCAGTCTGGGCATGAAGTTCTTGGCCAGACTAGCTTTGCAGGGATGCTGCTCCCTTCGGGTGGCTCCCTCCTGCATTGGCTTCCATGAGTGGCCAACCTGGCAGAGCGTCTGCGCCCTGCCCCTAACTTTTCTGGCTTCGCTCTGCGACAGACCCTAGCATCCCTCAAGTCATGCCCCTCGCTCTCCTCCTTCCCCTCCTCCGAAACCTGGGTTCTCATGGTGGAGGAATGCAGGAGCCATTCAGGCCAGGCCATCTGTGTATCAAGGTCCTGGGAAGAAAGTCTCGCCGTATCCGGGCTCACTGGGGAGGGTGCCTCCCTCTGTTCTGGCTGTTCCCATTCTGATTCCGAATCTGAGCTGCCAGACATCTCCACACGCTCAAATTCATTCCAGACACTTGGTGCCAAATATGGTATTTATAGCTAGACATGTACATGTTTGTTGTGTCTGATGCAAAGTGAATGAGTGACCCTGCCACTTATCTGCGGAGCAGGATTCTTCTTTTGCTTACATTGGGCATTGGGCTGGTCACCTCCCCAGCAGTGAGAAAGTTAGCCTCTGATCAGCTGCTCATCAGACATGAGAGCTTTTTCCTCCATGGCAAAGAGAGTGGGGACAGAGGAAGAAGCTGCTGGGATGGAAGGAGACACACACCCCACTTCCCCGGTCCTTATCAGGCTGTCAAAGGGCATGGGATATCAGGCATTGTGCCTGTAGTGGATTGCACCCAATCAATTTGGACTTATTTTTAGGGTTTCAGAATACCTCATGTTTTTTATGGCTTTAGTGTATGTGTATATTTTGTAGTCATGAATGTTAGAAGTTTTGTTTTTTTAATGGAGGCTGAGATACTCAGAATAAACCTTTTAAATAAACCTTCTGGTTCTGATGAGCTGTGCTATGCACTTTCCATCTCTCTGCCCAGTAGCTGGAGAGGGAGATGGGGCAGCCAACACTTTGGGATTGGCCTTGGGGCAGGTGTGGCCCCTGTGAGCTTCTCCACAAAGGCTGTGCCTGGCCTAGCACTGCCTGATCAGTAGGCCTGCAGAAGAGCGGTGCAGGATGAGTCACAACCGCAGGTCTCGCCACAACCAGCATCCACTAGCAATGCGCCCCCCGCCCTGATAGCCTCAAAGGGTTGGAGGTGTGAGGCCTGAGAAAATGCTTTCCAAATAGCAGCCATCTATCCGGAATCCTGTGGAGCACAGGGACAGCAGAAGCTGCCTTATACTGAGTCAGACCTTCGGTCCATCTAGCCCAGTATTGTCAACACTGACTGGCAGCAGTGGCTCTCCAGGGTTTCAGGTAGGGGTGTACGGATTCCCCACCGTCTGTTCCCGTGGGGAGTCCGTGGGCAGGGGAGGCGATCCGTTCCTCCCCCCCGGAATCCTCCAGAGCGGTTCCGCTCCACTCGGATTTCGGCGGGGCGAAACTGGCTTGGGGTCGCTTATCTTCCCTCCTGCCAGCCAGAGCCATTCGCCTCCTCCCTGTCCCTACCGCTTGCCATGTCTTTAGAAATAAAAAGATGGCGATCGGGAGGATGTGCCCATAGACTTATGTGCAAATAGAGCCATGAATCTTGCGTCTATGTGTCCATAGGCTTATACACAAGATTCACGGCTCTATTTTGCGTATAAGTCTATGGGCACACCCTCCCGATCACCATTTTTTTTTAAGAGTCATGGCAGTCGGCAGGGACAGGGAGGAGGCGAACGGCTCTGGCTGGAAGAAGCAGCCGAGTGCCATTCCGCCTCCAGTCCTCCTGGAGCGGAGGCAAGTGGTACCGATCCGCTGCAGATTCCTGAGGCCGGATTCCAAAGAATCCGGCCTCATTTGAATCCACAGCAGATTTCTCTGACATCCCTAGTTTCAGGCAGGAATTTTCCCCAGCCATACTTGGAAACGTTGGGGATGGAAGCTAGGACCTTTTGCTTGCTCCACCACTGAGCCACAGCCCCAGGTGTCAGAAGGAGAGCCCGGATAAGCATGAGAGCTTTGATTTTTTTAGGGATGTCAAAGAATTCCACCACGGATCTCAGCGAAACTGAATGCCAGCTCATTCAGCCCCCTCGAAATCTGTGGTGGAACGAAGCCCCCCGCCCCACCACCCCGCGAAAGGTGCGCAAAATGGAGCACCTACCTGGTGCCGTTCGCGCTGCTTTGCGAATGGCGGCTGCATCAGTGGCCACCATTTGCTTCCCTATTTAGGCCGTGATAGGCTACGTAAATACTGATGTAGCCTATCACGGCTAACGCAGGGACACCATTTGCGTCCCTGCGGAGGCCGTGATAGGCTACGTCAGTATTTACATAGCCTATCACGGCAAAAAAAGGGGAACGAAATGGCAGCCTCCGTAGCTGCCGCCATTTCCATTCCTGTTTTTTTGCCGTGATAGGCTACGTAAATATTTACGTAGCCTATCACGGTAAAGCAACAGGGGCGCAAATGGCATAGCAGCCGCCATTTGTGCCCCTGTCTTTCGCCGTGATAGGCTACGTAAATACTTAGGCAAATGGCGTCCCTGCGTTAGCCATGATAGGCTACATAAGTATTTGCGTAGCCGCCGCCATTTGCGTCCGCAGGCTTCAGACGCCTGCGAATGCACCCGGCCGGCGGCTCCGCAGAGTTGCCGTGGAGCGGAGCTGGTCAGGTTAGGATTTTGGGGGGAGGTGCGGGGTGCCTCCCCCCCACTGCAAATCACCCCTGCGAAAAGGTAAGTGACTTTCATACATCCCTAGATTTTTTTCCCCTCCCTATTTATATTTTACACAAACTTTAAATGCATCCAGGGTGAAAATAGCAATGCCAAGAGTACTACCCTGTTTTGCTTCTTGACAATCTGGTGTTGCTCAATAGCTCGCCCTTCGCACAGGAGTGGGATTATTGCTTGTAAAACAGCATGGTACTGCTGTTGCCAGATAGATGAGGCTAGCTGCTGGGGGCTTTTTGAGAAGTATTGCAGTCAGTGATAAGACACTACTGCAGGGCTGATTTTTCATTTGTGTGAGTGTCTATAGTGGAAAAAGTCAATGTATGAACAGGGATGCTGGAGAAATTCGAGACAGATTAAAATGAGCTCGGATTTCCAAGAATCTGACCCGCGGAATCTACTGCGGAGCGACCCCCTCAGGCTGTGCGGAGTCCATGGACTTCCAAATGATTTTTTTACTTTCTTGAAATTTACGCATACAAATCTGTAGAAAAATACGTAAGTTTCTGCTGAGGAAATGCTGAATGGAATGGGGGATAATACACTAAGTTACGTACTGAGGTAAATTATGTAAATACTTACATAAATACTTACGTAATTATTTGCGTATTTTTCCGCATGACGGGGAAAAAATTGCATCCATCTGTGAGTGGGCGACAGAACGAAAGACACCTGATAATCTGTGATACACAGATGGAGAGGATTTTACACACTCCGTACATCCATATGTATGAACACTGGATTTGTATTTGAGAAATATACAAATGAATCTATAAAAAACAGAGCTCTCTCTTATGAAACAATGGATGGATGGAGATTGATGGATGGATATACGTATAATTTACATTTTTATCCCACCCTTCCTCGAAGGAACTCCAGTTAGCAAACCAGTGTTCCCCTTCCTTTTTGCCCTTACAGCAACCTAGTGAGGTGGGTTACTAGCCCAACACTAAGTACTACACAACCCTAGCTCTCATTTACTCACCCACTCATATGTGTGTGTATACATACACATATGTGGGTCTCTCTCTGTCTCTCTCTGTCTGTCTCTCTCTGCATACACACACGCACACACACACCAGGAGTAGGCAACTTTTGGGGGCCATGGGCACATTTGGCAATTTGAGAAACTGACCTGGGCACCCCCACAAAATGGTTGCCATGAGAGGTGTAGCAAAGGACGAGGAACCTGTCCAAAAGACTGAGTGGAAGACAGAGGTGGGATCTGAGCCCCAACACACTAAACAACTTATTTGAACCCAGTTTCCAGCATCAACAGAAACCTCTTTTGCAGCAATCCCAGCTGCCAGTAAGAAAATGCATTATTATTGCACTGGCTACCAGTTGTTTCCCAGGCCCAATTCAAGGTGTTGGCTTTGACCTTTAAAACCCTATACGATTCCAGCCCAGACTATCTCAAGGAGCGCCTCCAGCAATACCAGATAGGCCGTTCAACAAGATCAGCCTCGGGTGGCCTTCTCTCTGTCTCATCAGCCAGGACAGCTAGGCTGGCGAGGATGAGGGAGAGGGCCTTCTCTGTGGTGGCCTCCACTCTGTGGAACTCCCTCCCTAGAGAACTCTAGGCCCTCTCTTTAGTGAGGGTAATGTAATGCCCTCTCTTTAGTGAGCTTCGGCCACGCATTGAAAACTTGGTTGTTCAGGCAGGCATTTGGGGTGGGTTAGGGCATTTTTAGAACATTATGTTTTAATGCTTAATTTTACTGTTTTTGATTGTTATATTGTTCTACATTGCCCAGAGTGGCCAGGTGACAGGCCAGATGGGCGATTAAGAAATTTAATTAAATAAATAAATACATTATTATTATTATTATTAATCTTTATTACAGTCACTGACCAGACTTTGAACATACACATATACAAAGAGTCTCCAAACACATTCGGGAAATATACAGTAGAATCAGTTCTGAAGAGATCTTATTCTCATAGCATTCAAAAAGAATTTAGCAAAAGCCTCGATTGTATCCCTATCCTCTGTTGTCCTAAAACAGTAGAGAAGTACATTTGTATCTGATCTAGTATCAGACTGTAATTTCTCTCTAATCTCTATATAAAAGGAGCAGCAAAGTAAAACCTGAATAACTGATTCGATTTCATTCCTTCCACGTGGGCATATACAATCTAAAAGGCTAGTTTTCTGAAGCCTCCCTTGTAACAAAGCAGAGGGTAAGACATTGCATCTTGCTAAAGTAAGTTGTTGTTGTTGTTCAGTCGTTCAGTCGTGTCCGACTCTTCGTGACCCCATGGACCATAGCACGCCAGGTCTTCCTGTCCTGCGCTCTCTCCCGGAGCATGCTCAAGTTCATATTCATTGCATTGGTGATGCTATCTAGCCATCTCATCCTCTGCCGTCCCGTTCTCCTTTTGCCTTCAGTCTTTCCCAGCATCAGGGTCTTTTCTAGAGAGTTTTCTCTTTGCATTAGGTGGCCAAAATATTTGAGCTTCAGCTTCAGTATCTGTCCTTCCAATGAGCATTCAGGGTTGATTTCAAAGTAAGTACTAAAGTAAAGTACATGCTAAAGTAAGTACATGCCGATATTTGGGAATGTTAAGGATTGAGAGATATTTTGCTTCTACCAGCCCGTTATTGTTATTGTAATTGTAATTGTTATTATTACTATTAAGTGGGAAGGGAAGGGCACCGTGGTATTGCCAAGCCATACATTTCTTCCCCTCTTCCTGCAGCCAACAACATCTGTTTCTATGGCGAGTGTTCGTACTACTGTTCAACTGAGCATGCTCTGTGTGGGAAACCAGACCAAATCGAAGGCTCCCTTGCTGCTTTTCTGCCAGACCTGTCTTTAGCCAAAAGGAAAACCTGGAGGAATCCGTGGAGACGCTCCTACCACAAACGCAAGAAAGCAGAGTGAGTAGCGGTGCCATTATGAGGGCTTTCTAGCACCACACTGGCTGTTTCTCTGGGCTGTGAACAAGCAGCAGACCATTAATTTCCCATTGTTCTGTAGCCAGACTGTAATTCAAACCCTGCTGAGAACAATCAGGCGTAGTTCCATTGAATTCAGCTGAATGTGAAGGAGGACCAGCCGTGTTGACCGCTCTGGCTGGCGCACAGAATTCATGGAGCTCCAAGTTATTTTGTTCTGATCGCATGTGGCCTTCCTGTGGGAGGCCTATTCATTATTATTTCATGAATTTAAATTTTAAATATTTTAAATATTAACCCAAAGTGGGGTACGATGCTAACAAAACACATTATACAGTCATAGTCCCCAGAAAACAACAACAGTAAAACAGGGGAGAACATAAACAGAGTTACGATCACAAAAATCAGATAACACCAGTTTTAAAGGCATTTCACTGGCTGCCAATACACTTTCAGCCCAAACTCAAGGTTCTGGTGATGACATTTAAAGCCCTAAGTGGCTTGGGACCTCGATATTTGAAGGAGTTCCTCTCCCTGTGTATGCCTGCCCAAGGGCCCTCCTCTGCGTCACACCGGTGCAAGACATACACAATGACAGGACATGGGAGAGGGCCTTCTCTGCTGTGGCACCCTGGTTATGGAATGCCCTCCCTTTGGGCGCAGGCTGGATGGGCACAGACTTTGGTTTAATTTCAGCTCCATGTAAAAACATGGCTTTCCACCAAAGCCTTTGAGGGCCAAATGAGTTCCCTAAAGTAGCACACTGTTTTAACTGTTTTATTGTTTTAGATTTTAATTGGTATTAGCTTGTTTAAGCTAATAAACTTTTTGTTTATTGTTTTTAGCTGTTTAAATTATGTACTGTTTTATACGGTTTAAATGGATTTCATCTGTACACTGCCCTGAGATCTTAAAGATATAGGGTGGGATACAAATGTTTTAAATAAATAATGAAATAAAAATAAATGTTTTATCACAGGTTACTTGGAAAGCCTCACAATGAAAAGTCAGCTACTTCTATACTCTAGTGCAGCTGTACCCAAATATGCATTCACTAGAGGCAAATCAGAATCCAACTCCTTCTGCACTGTGATTCAGCTGTACTGAACAGAGATGTGGAGGCCTGGGAGAAAAATAGTTTTCCCCAAGTTCCTCCCCCCTCCCCAAAAATGGAAAAAGTTCCATTTTTGCAGTACATATGCACTGGAATATGGAAATACATAGCTGGGTTTTCCTTTTGAATCCTTGAATATTTCCCCAGGTATCTTGGATCCAAGGACAAAGCTCCCACTGACTTTAATACTGAAAACATAACATTGGTGAACTTTTCAATCTAAACCTCCAGAACCATATTTTTTTGTCCTCCAGGTGGGAAGTTGACCCAGACTATTGTGAAGAGGTGAAACAAACACCGCCCTATGACCGGGGGACCCGAGTTTTGGATGTAATGGATATGACCATTTTTGACTTTCTCATGGGTATGTTTCCCATCTCTTGAAATGAAATGGCACTCCTTGAGTTTGAACAACCCGGACTGTACCACTTCAGACTGCAGGGTGGGGGCTTGCCTGATGAAAGCATCCTCCATGCAAAAGGAATCCCTGCATTTAGAAAACTAGCTGGTCATTATGAGAACTTTGTGACTTTGAGAATCGGTGCCTCGCTTTGCTTGTTTTCCTCTTTCTTCCTCCTCATTTTTCTTTCTGTGTGGTTAGATTGCAAGCCTACAGGCAGGGACATTTGGGGGAAGAAATGGCTGTCATACTGGGGTGCTGCAGGGAGCCAGTTTTGTCCCCTTACAACACCTCTTGAAGGGCTCTATGCTCACTGCAGCGGCAGAATGCCTTTACTTATTTTGTGTGTTTTGGAATTGCCACTGTGCTCCTGAGTGCTCAATAAAACCATAAAATAAGAGCATGCAAAAGCTGCAACGGCTACAAGGCCAAAGCTTTTAAAACAAAGCCAAGAATGGGGGGGAAGTTGCCTTTGCTGTCGTCAATGTGAAGCATGTCTCCTCTTGCCCCGCAAAAGTTGAATTGATTTTCACCCATCCCTGAAAATGTCAGAAAGTGCTCCCCTGCTTTTGGAGCAAGAGAATGGGGCTGCAAAGGTGGTAAGGCCCTTTCGGCCATGCCCTAACTGGAATGGCAAAGAGCTTTTCCAAAGGCTCTCTTGGTATCCAACAGCAAAGAGCCCTTTGCCTGTGCCTCTGCTTGGGAGGAAGTCAACATTCCAGTGGAGGTGGGGCTGTGACTTCATTCTAGCTTTCAGTTAGAACCAGCCAGAACTCTAAAGGATCTATCTAAGGTAGGGATGGCGGAGAATTCCACCACGGACTCCAATGAGGCTGGATTCTAAAGAATCTGCCCCCCCCCCCGGAGTCCGTGGCGGAAGGGAAGATTTACCCCTGCCTCCGCGTGGAATCCTCTTTGGTCGGATCTTCCGGCTTTGGATTGCCAGCGATACGACCACCATGCCGTACCGCTGGCTGAAGGGGACTGACTGCAGACGCAAATGGCATCCGGGATGCCATTTGCATCCACAGTCAAGTCCTCTTCAGCCAGTAATACAGCACGGTGGCCGTATCATTGGCACTTTGGAGCCGGCCAGTGGCTCCGCGGAATCACCATGGAGCAGAGCTGGCTGGCAAGGGTTCCGGGGGGAGGAACGGATCACCTCCCACCCCACAACCCCCCCCCCCGGACTGGCAAATAGGGGATTCATACATCCCTAATCTAACGTGGTGAACCCTATCCCCCAAATGGGTTCAACACATTGGATAGCTCCTTTAGTTCAGTTTATTGGTTATTAACTAATCAGGCCATACGCATACAAACACATAATAATATACCCCTCCTATACAGAAAGTGAAGGGGCCGCGGTGGCTTAGTGGTTAAGACACTGAATTGCAGACCGGAAGGTCAGCAGGACAGCAGTTCGAGACCCGAGTGCTGCGTGATGGAGCGAGCTCCCATCTTCGGTCCCAGCTTCTGCCAACCTAGCAGTTCGAAAGCAAGAAATTGCAAGTAGATAAATAGGTACCGCCTCGGCGGGAAAGGTAACAGCGTTCCTTGCACCTCGGTGTTCAGTCATGCTGGCCACATGACCACGGAAGCGTCTTCGGACAGCGCTGGCTCTTTGGCTTAGAAATGGAGATGAGCACCACACCCTAGAGTCGGACACGACTGGTTGGGGACACCTTTACCTTTATACAGAAAGTGACACCCGAACAAGAAATATTAAGGGTATAACTACAAAAAAGCTAATTAAAACATTTCCTAGGGGCTATTAAAACATTTTGCAAAGGCTGGACAATATTTACTGACTTATTTAAAACATGTTAGCAGACTTAATCTTCTATGCCAGTCAATAATTTTCATTTCTCCCAAGCCCGTTGGACAAGCTCGGCAGACCTATAGGATCTATAGTAATCTGTCTCAGCCAGCAGTAATAAGGTTGTACTTAGAGAAGACTTGTGACTGAACCCAGCTGTAAAGGGCACAAGGTATCGCTTCCTCAGCTCCGCATACAGAGGACGTTCCATTAGGAAGTGTACCGTGTCCTGTATTTTGGGACAGCCAGCTAGGCAGTATCCATGGTGAACCCTATAGCACACTTTCGTCTCCATCAGCTGCAGAGATGGCTCCTTTAGAGTTCTGTCTGGCTCTGACTAAAACCCAGAATGGAACCACCGAAATGAGAGCCACCTGCCTCCACCAGTCTCAAGGTCACATCTCTTCACATTGCTCAAACAATCCAGGGGAAGGTCCCTTAAGGATAAGGTGATCAGGTGCTAGGAGGATCTATCTGCGCCCAATGCCAGCTCCAGGCTTTTGAGGGTCCTTGGGCAAGACACCCTCAATGGCCCCCTTCCCTCAGCAAGCCACAGGATCGTGGAATAATCAGGTTGAAAGGGGCCTACAGGACCCTCGAGCCCAACCCCCTGCTCATTCCAGGAAGCCTGATTCTCATAGGGATGTCAGAGAATTTCTCCACGAATCTCTGGGAGGCCGAATGCCAACGCATTCGGCCCCCCGAAATTGGTGGGGAAATTCTCCAACACCCCCCCGCCCACCCCCCGGGATGGGACTTACCATGGCCGAATGTCCGTCACGGCGGCGGGTCAAGGCGGTGGTTCGGCGGCGGTTCAGCCGCCGCCTCCATTTCCAAGTAAAGTGTAAAAAAACAACAACGCTGCGTTGCCCTTATTTTCGCCATACTCTACGTAAATCTTTACGTAGACTACCCGTGCCCAAATAAGGAACGCAAATGGCGGCACCCATGGGCGCCGCCATTTGCATAGGGGCTTTTTTTTTTTTCAAAGTCAGCCGTGATAGGCTACGTAAAGATTTACGTAGCCTATCATGGCTGACTTCGAAAATCTAGCCATGATAGGCTACGTAAATCTTTACGTAGCCTATCACGTTTTTTGTTTTTTACACTTTACTTTTTTCTTTCGCGGCCGGGGAGACGGGGCGCTCCCCCCCGGCCAGAACTTCGGCGGGGAGGGATGGGGCGCCTCCCCCCTGGCCAGAATTTCAGCGGGGAGGGGCGGAACGCCTCCCCACCCGCCATGAATTTCAGGGGGAGAGACGGAGCGCCTCCCCCCCCACCGAAAACAGCTGCGGGACCAGGTAAGGGACTTTCGTCCATCCCTAGATTCTCAGGAGGTCTCCCATCCAAGTACCAACCAAGGCTGACCCTGCTTAGCTTCCGAGATCAGACAAGACTGGGCTCATCCAGCCCTTTGCTCCCTTCTCTCCGCCATTGTCTCCAAAGCCAGCTGCTCGTGCTCCTCTGACACTTTGTCTTCATGTTCCCACTTGCTTGCTTGCCAGGCAGAGAGCCACGGGCAAGGCGGCACAGGCATCTTCTGCTCCTCCTTCTCACCACCAGCAATGGTGGTGAGGGGGAGCAGGAAGTGGAATCTGGTGGCTCTGATTTCAGCAGGGCTGTGAATCCATTCCAGATTTCAGTCAGAACCAGCCAGAACTCTAAAGGAGCTATCCCCAAAATAGGTTCAGCACCTTGGATCGCTCCTTTATTTATTTTATCCATTTATTCATTTCATTTCTATGCTGCCCAATAGCCGAAGCTCTCTGGGCGGTTCACAAAAATGAAAACCAAAGAGCGCACAATAAAACAATACAAAATATATAAAGCATTAAAACCACAGTCTAACAATACAACCAGAATGAAACCAGAATGAAACCTAGCAGCAGTGCAGGGATTTAAAATACAGATTTAAAACAGCAAAGCTAGAAGTCTAAAGAGCTAAAATGCTAAAACGCCTGGGAAAATAAAAAGGTATTCACCTGGTGCCGGAAAGAATACAATGTAGGTGCCAGGCAAACCTCGCTAGGGAGCTCATTCCACAGCAGGGGTGCCACAGCAGAAAAGGCCCTCCTCCTAGTAGCCACCCGCCTCACTTCCTTTGGCAGGGGCTCATGGAGAAGGGCCATTGAGGATGATCTTAAGTTCCAGGCAGGCACATATGCCTTTAGAGTTCTGGGTGGTTCTGACTAAAACCCACAATGGAATCACACCCCCACCAAATTCAAAGCCACCAGTCCCCACTAGTCCATGCTACTGCATATCCACGTCCCTTGAATCAGGCTATGATCTCTGTGGAGGCTGGATTTTGTCTCTAGCCCTTCCACTGATGATTTTAAAGTCGCCAGCCACTGCCGTCCAGTGAAGTGTTGTAGGACTGTGTTCTGTCTAAACAAGCATGGGATTGCACCATTAATCAGTATCTGCCAAGTGCGTATTTTTCCTATTTCTTTTCCATGTAGGCAATGTGGATATGGCAATATGTGGTTATGTGGATATGGCAATATATGCTTATTCCTCCCATTTCTTTTCTGTGTAGGCAACATGGATCGACATCACTACGAAACCTTTGAGAAGTTTGGGAATGAAACATTTATTATCCACTTAGATAATGGAAGAGGGTAATTGTCCCAAGGGATTCTGATGACCTGTAATGTTTTGGTCTTGTTTTATTGAGATTGTATTAATGCATTTTGGTTTTTATTTTGCATTTGATTAATGCATTTTGATTAACGCATTTTGATTTTGCATTTTGATTTTGATTTTACTTGTAACACTCCTAGAAGGTTTACAGCATTCTACAAAGCACAATATAGACCAGGGGTGCAAACCCCAAAAAACCCGGCCCATGCACCAAATCCTGCTCTCCAGGGCTCCCTCTGGGGGACTCCAAATGGCCATGCTTTTGATCAGTGATCATTGGTGGTTTCCTGGCTTTTGCATGTTTCTTCCCCATTCTGAAAGGTTGAAATGCCTTTCCTAAAGCTCAGTTACTGGCACTGAGAGCTTTAAGATAGAACATGCTGGTATTTTTATTATTATTATTTTATTTTTTATTATTATTTTTATTATTATTATTATTTATTTTATTATTTTATTTGTTTATACCATGCTGGTATTTTTTGCCCCGCCCCCTTTGCTTTCATCCCTGCCCACCACGGGCATGTGGCCCCCGAGAGCTTCTCCAAGACTGAATTCGGCCCGTGGGCTGAAAGTGGTTCCACACCCCAATTCAGACAATCATAAGAAACAAAGAAGCCCCACATCCAGTCATGTTTTGATTTCCACAGGCTGGTGCATAGGGTGACCATACCCAGGACCTGAGAAGGTCCTTGTCACTTTACAAATCACACAGAGGAAAGGGCATAAATGAATAAATGATGGGTGAACCCCCCCAACGTCCAGTCTGGGGTGGGGGTCTTCCATGGGGAAATCCAGGCTGCTTGGAACTTACCAGATTTCCCTGGAGCCCTGGTGCATCTGTTGGATTTTGCTGCATGTCTTTCCAGCTTTAAACAAGGCAAGGTACACTGATGACAGCTGCCATTAGCCTGTCTCAGGAAAACTGCAGCCATAAGTGCAGGTAAGGGGGAGCCAGTCTGCTGGGGACTCTGCAGGTCAGATTCTTGGGAATCCGGCCTCATTGGAGTCCACAGCAGATTTCTCCAGCAACCCTAGGCATAAATGCATTTAATCCCTGCGCTGCTCCTGTGGCAAAAACTCATCTCCCTTCTCTGCTGCTCCTCAAAGTGCTGGAGCCTTAGATTCATAGACAGAATCACAGAATTTTAGAGTTGGAATGGACCTTGGAGATCATCTAGTCCAGCCCCCTGCTCAGTGCCAGGTACAGCTACAGCATCCCTGATGGAAGGCCATCCAGCCTCTGCTTAAATAAGTTCAGTGAAGGAGCACTCACTACCTCCCAAAGCAATTGGTAAACTTTCACAGTCAAACACCTCCTAGGGATGTACGAAAGTCACTTACCTGTAACGAAATTTGATTCGTGGGGGGGGGGAGGCGCTCCGCCCCTCCCCCCGAAATTCTGGCCGGGGGGGGAGGCGCTCCGTCCCTCCACCCCCGAATCCTGGTCAGCCGGGCCGCAAATGGCGGCGGCCATAGCCGCCGCTGTTTGCGTCCCTGCAGTCAGCCGTGATAGGCTATGTAAATGTTTACATAGCCTATCACGGCTGAGTAAAAAAACAAAACAAAAAACCGCACATACGCAAATGGCAGCGCCCATGGGCGCCGCCATTTGCGTTCCTTATTTTGTCACATCTAGTCTACGTAAACATTTACGTAGACTACAGCAAGAATAAGGGGAACACAAATAGCGTAGACGCTACGCTATTTGCATTCCCTTATTTTCGCCGTAGTCTACGTAAATGTTTACGTAGACTAGATGTGCCAAAATAAGGCCCATGGGTGCCGCCATTTGCGTACGCGCAGTTTGTTTGTTTGTTTTTTACTCAGCCGTGATAGGCTACGTAAACATTTATGTAGCCTATCACGGTATTTTTTTTAAAATCTAGCCATGGTAGGCTACATAAATCTTTACGTAGCCTATCACTTTTTTTGCTGTTGTTTTTTTTTTACTGGAAATGGTGGCGGCGGCACCGGTCGGAAGACCGGCAGCCGCCGCCGAACCACCACCAGAGGCGCCGCCGCCAGGAGGATTCGCCCAAGGTAAGTCCTGTCCCGGGGGGGGGCGGGGGGGCAGACCGTCTCGCCACCAATTTCGGGGGGCCGAATGCGCTGGCAGTCGGCCTCCCCGAGATTCGTGGCGAAATTCTCTGACATCCCTACTCTTACCATTGGGAAGGTTCTGTTAATGTATAGCCAAAATCTGCTCCACTGGAATTTCCACCCATTAGCTCTAGTCCTGCCCTCCAGAGCAACAGCAAACATGTCTGCTCCATCTTCCGCATGGCAGCCCTTTGGATGTTTGATGATCACTATCACATTTCCCTTTAACTCCAGGCAAAACTTAGCCAGCTTTTTCAACAGGCCCACATAGGATTTCTATCATGTACACCCACACCAGTGAGCCATCTTTCACCTGACATTTTCATTTAACTAAAAAAAGCCCCAAATAGTTTAGCTTTCAACCCATTCCTTCTCAGGAGCTTGACCTAAAATACTCCTTATGACTCGAACACCAGTGCTCTTCTTAGCTGCCACCACTCTGTGGTGCCTGCAGACGGGGCAGGAGGGTGACGATAACGCTACCGCCAGGAAGCGCGCAATGATGTAGCCGAGCCAGGCTCCCAGGGACACATCGCTGGCACTTTTGATGGCCGGGGACGTCGATGTCATCTGCCACCCACACCCTCCCTCACAGTATCTGGGGAAGGGGGCTAACGAATTTTCCCTACAGAATATATTGTTCTCTGTTGTAATGCCAAGTATTGCAGGGTGGCTTGGTCTTGAATGGGCAATTGGGATTAGGGTAGGGATGTACGAATCCCCTTTCCTGCCGTCTGCAGGGGTCCGCCGGGGCGGAATCCTCGATGGGGGGGAGGCAATCTGTTCCTCCCCCCCAGAATCCATCCAGGCCGGCTCCGCTTTGACCCTGCGGAGCCGGCCTCCAGCTCCACAGGGCTGGAGAAAGTCAATACGGCCAGCAGCCATTGCCGTGCCGTATCTCTATGTAAGTCAGTCCCCCGGATGCAAGTGGCATAGTGGGCGCCATTTGCGGCCATAAAGCTGGTTGATTAGCCTAAATGCAGCCGTAAACAGCTGCATTTTGGCTAATCGACCAGCTTTACGGCCGCAACTGGTGCCCACTATGCCATTTGCGTCCCTGTTTTTGGCCGTGGTAGGCTACACAAATATTTGCATAGCCTATTGCGTGAACAGGTACGCAAATGGCGTCCAGTACGGGGGATTGACTTACAGAGATACGGCACAGCAATGGCTGCCGGCCGTATCGACTTTCTCCAGCCCTGTGGAGCTGGCGGCCGGCTCTGCAGGATCGACATGGGCAGGGATCCGACCCAGACGGATCCTGCAGGGAGGCGGAGGTGAGTGATCCATTCCACCACGGACTCCAGGGGGCCAGATTCTTTAGAATCCAGCCTCATTGGAGTCTGTGGCGGAATTCTCCACTATCCCTAGATTAGGGACATATGAGACATTTGTTTCAGTTCATTTTTTATCAGGATTTACCCAATTCAAACCTTTGGACGGAACACGGACTTGAACGCAATCTGTGGTCAAAGTTCATACATTTCCGAGCTCGCAGTGTGATTTGTGGGCCCAAAAAAGCGCAGTCGACAGCATGCGTACATTTGAAAAATGTGCATTAAAAATGTGTGTTCTTGAAAAATGCACACAAATACTCTTTGATCAATGGGGAAAGAATCCCTACATTTCAAAGATGCGCACAATTGATGTGTACATTTCAAAAAATACGCATGAAAATACGCATGGATTTTCATGAGAAAAGAAAAAACCCAAAGCTTGCAATCTGATACAAAATTGAGTTGGAACGAGCTTGAAGATGGAGTTTGAATAATTTTGAATAATTTTTGAGATTGAGTTTTGCTGATTCACACATCCCTAATTAAGACCCATTAGCTTTACAAAAGACCTGCTCCTGGAGGAGGTGCTAAAACTAGTTTGTTGATATGGATCAACACCACTTCTTGTATTTTGGGGCTCTCCTTGGGGGCGTTGTTATCAAGACTGTCATGATGTGTGCCTGCACTTCAAAATTCACCACTACACCACTGGAAGTACATGTCCACGGTAGTACATGTCTGTAGTAGCTGGAGGGTGGACATCTGGCAACAGCAAAATTCCACACAGATTAACTCACATCGTTTTAGTCAATGGAAATAAAGCAATTTGCAAAGCTGAAACCGATCTGTCAAGGTACATCTCTGGTGATCTTTTCTTTTCTCTTTTGCATCTTCGCGATAGGTTCGGAAAATATTCCCATGATGAACTTTCCATCTTGGTGCCTTTAAACCAGTGTTGCAGGTATGCCTCTCCTCTCTATTGTGATGTGGGGTGGTACAGTGGAGAATGATCTGGGAGCATGAGAAACTGGGATGGATAAGAATTTCATACGGTTCTCATTTTTGATGCCAACAAACTGATACTGCACTTCCCGAAGCAAAAGTGCAAATTGGAATGCAGCGGCACTCCTCCGTCTGCATGCTACCGAATGCGGAGCTCAAGTTTGTCAAGTTTTAAAATGCACGCAAAGCATGCATACATCAAGGAAATATGTGTACAGATTCTTCATACTAGGGGAAAATGTGCACAGATCCGCTTTAGTCTATGGGGAGAAATGTGCACTTTTTTTTTTTTTAGAGGACCTGCATTCAAAATGCACACATTTGGAAAACTGTGTACAGAAAAAATGGCTATGTTGGAAGAAATGCGCACAAAAACAGGCACAAAGCAATCTTGACAGATTCACACATCGCTAAGAGAAATATTGTGAGTTCTTTGAGGACTGGGCCAGGGAGGGAGGAGAAAAGATCTTTACGGGCACAATCCTATGCATGTTTAGACAGAGGAAAGTCCTACAACTCCCAGCATTTCCCTGCCAGCATGGGAATGCTGGGAATTGCAGGATTTTTCTCTGTCTTAACATGCATAAGATTGCATCCTAAGGGACTTCCGGAAAACAACTGTGCCTTATTAACCAGCTGGGAGCAGTAGCTATATAACTGAGCCAGGAGCTCAAAAACAATTTGATGTCCACCAGGGAAGAAATGGAAGGGGAAAAGTGGGAGATGATATGGGTGCATTTATGGTAGCATTTAGGATCAGCGTGTCCTCCCTCTCAAAAGAAGGGCTCCTCTTCAGGGGTCCAGCTAGCGATTTCTCCAAGCTGGACATTCCACTTTTCTGCCTGTGTGTTCCTTGTCTTTTCACACTGTTGCTACTGAGGATGCTCAATCTCTGTTGAGCTATTTCTTGGTGAACTGTTACTCCCATAGATTTTTTAAACCATTTTTTTTTGTACTTTTGAAAACCTTGGGTTTCCACTCACCCATCAGGGCACTGATACTTCCCTTTTGTTTCCCTGCCTGAATTTGCTATTAGAAGGAGTGACTGGTCATTTAAAACAGAACTGTGAGTTAAGGTGTGGCTTTGACTAGCTGGAGAGAGAGAAAGATCAAAGGACAGAGTCATTCAGTGGTCCAGCATGTCCTGAAGCCTGAGCTAGCATCCACGTACCATTAGTGTAGTCGCTCCATGTATTTATTTATTTACTATATTTTTATCTTGCTTTTCAGACACTTATTGTCTCTCAAAGTGGTTCACATCAATCAAAAAAGAGAGGAGGGTAGGCGTTGCCATCAGGCTTACAATTAACAGCACAAGACGCACAAGGGAAGGGGAGTGGAGGGGAAAGGAAGTCGAGGGAGATCAGTATTTCAAGGATAGAGCGAGGTGGTGAGCTAGAAGCGGGCATTGAAATGCAGTACAGGCTAGGCTGATTTCCCTTTGCTGGTGTTCTTGCTTGCAGTTGGTAGAGATGGGACCAGAGCACTCTTTCCCCAGGGCAACAGGTAGTTGGATGAGCTGAGTGTTCTTTCTGGCAGGGAGGGGGAAGCAAGCTTCCTGCAACTGCTCTTTCTCTGGCTGAGGGATGGGCCAGGTTGGTCTCCCCTTTGGCTTGATGTTCTGGCTGAGGGATGGGCCAGGTTGGTCTCCCCTTTGGCTTGATGTTCTTCCAAGGAAGCAGGGGATGCAGCATCCTGGTGCCTCTTGGCCCCCTGGCTGACGGCAGATCCCAGAGTGTCCATCCCTCCTTCTCTCTAGTCCCAGGCCAACTAGAGGATGAGTTTAGTAGCCTCAAGTCACCACTAGAAATCTGGGCTCCATCAGCAATTCACAGGGCCACCCATTATCTCAGCTTCAGCTGCTACCTAATGCCCCAATCTGTATTATGAGACTGATAAAACTGCACTTAGAGCAACCAGAGAGAAATGTGAAAGTGGGGCATTTGCAAATCACTCAATCGAAACTAGGGATGGGGGAGAATTTCTCCCCGAAACTTTGGGGGGCCAAGCGCCAATGCATTCAGTCCTCCGAAGGTTGTTCGGGGAGAACTTCTCCGCCCCCCCGCCCCCCCCCCCAGATGGGACTTACCTTTCACGAATGTCCCTCCCGGCAGCGGGTCCCGGCGGTGGTTCGTCGGGTCTTCGTCAGGGGCGGGGGCGGCAGCCAGTCTTTCGACCGGCTACCGCCGCCGCCATTACAAGCAAAGTAAAAAAAAACAAAACGCCCCTGTGATAGGCTACGTAACGATTAACGTAGCCTATCACGGCTAGATCTGCAAAGTCAGCCGTGATAGGCTACATTAATCGTCACGTAGCCTATCACGGGTGACTTAAAAAAAAAAAAAAAAAGCGCGTACGGCTAATGGCAGCCCCCATAGGGAGCCGCCATTCGTGTTCCTTATTTGGTCCCTGTAGTCTACGTAAAGATTTACGTAGACTACGGTGAAAATAAGGTCAACGCAAATAGCGTTGCCTTTATTTTCACCGTAGTCTACGTAAATCTTTACGTAGACTACAGGGACCAAATAAGGAACGCGAATGGCGGCTCCCTATGGGGGCCGCCATTTGCGTACACGCTTTTTTTTTTTTTTTCCGAAGTCACCCGTGATAGGCTACATGACGATTAACGTAGCCTATCATGGCTGACTTTGCAGATCTAGCCATGATAGGCTACGTTAATCGTTACGTAGCCTATCACAGGGGCGTTTTGTTTTTTTTTTCTTTTGAAGTTCACGGCCGGGGAGACGGGGCGCTTCTCCCCGGCCTGAATTTCGGCCGGGCAAGGCAGGAAGCCTCCCCCCCGGCCTGAATTTCGGCCAGGCGAGGAGGGAAGCCTCCCCACCCCGGCCTGAACTTCGGGGGGAGCAGCGAAGCGCTTCCCCCCCACCGCGAAGCAAGCTGCGAGACCAGGTAAGTGACTTTCGTGCACCCCTAATCGAAACAGGGGAATCAGTGTGTTCAGGGGTGTTTTTTTTTAATGATTAAGGAACATCCACACGCTGCAGCAAAGTGAAACTTGTTATAGGCAAATAGCCCAGGATACCCAATTGGGTGGGTAGGGGAAAGCACATTTGTAAATCTCCCTTAAAGTAGGGGACATGAACATCAGAATATATGGATAGCCCCATGCCGGATCCCTTTAGATCAGCATCCCATTCCCCATAGTAGGCAACTAGAAGCCGTAAGTAGGGCATGAAGGTGACAGCCCTCTCCTGCTGTTTGGTATCCAGTGGGTGCAAGGTATATCCCTGACACATTGGAGGTATTCCAGATCCGAACCAAGTTTGTCCTTTATTCTCTCCCTCGCTATCCTTGCAGCGTTCCCCACTTCGCCTTGTGTGTCCCGTTCTTCTGTATGTGCCTATTAGGCACCAAGGCGATGCCTATGAAACAACCTTTTGATAACTCAAGTTACCTGATCCTTCCTGGGTGCACAAAATGTACCTTTAATTTGGAATGTTCCACTTCTCGGAATAAACAGAGGACTCGCATTTAAGCCTTAAATAAAACCAGCATTTGCAGGATAGAGCAAAGAGCAAACAGGGGGTGTAAGATGAGAATATAAGAAGAGCCTTGTTGGATCAGATCGAAGGACTGACTAATCCCGCGTTCTGTTTCTACAGTGGCTAACCAGATGCCTCCAGGAGATCCAAAAGCCGGGCTTGAAGGCAATAGGTCTTCTCTTGCAGCTGATATTCAGTGGCATACGGCTTGGAACATGAAGTTTCTATGTCCCAGATTAAGTTTCATCTTCAGGGCCAACCAGGGCTGGCCCAAGACATTTTGCTCCCACCCGCCCCATGTACGAAAGCCAACTGGATAGGCAGCTGAATTTTTCTTCAACACCGATAGGGATGGTGGAGAATTTCTCCACGAATCTCCGGGAGGCTGAATGCCAATGCATTCGACCCCCCGAAATTGGTGGAGAAACGGTCCGCCACCCCCCTGGAATGGGACTTACCTCTGTCGAATGTCCCTGGCGCTGGCGGCTCCCAGCGGCGGTTCGGCAGCGGTTCGGCGGTGGCAGCAACCAGCTGCCGCTACCACCATTTCCCAGTAAACAAACAAACAAACAAACGTGATAGGCTACGTAAAGATTTATGTAGTCTATCACGGCTAGATTTTCAAAAAACACCATGATAGGCTACGTAAATCCTTATGGCAATGAGACAGTATTCTCCACAACACCCGAAAGCAGCAGGCTAGCTTTGGGGTCACACAGCAGGCTTTGCGGCAGACAGTTCTCTCCTCCAACACCTTGCTGCCGCCTCCTCACATTTGCCGCCTGAAGCAACCGCCTCACTTTACCTAATGATAGGGCTGGCTCAGGACCCAAGCATAGGGTGGGGGAGGGTACAACTAGGGAGGGGTGTGGGTATGAGGCTAAGTTATAGTTCAGGGATGGGCAACTTGTGCCCCTCCAGATTTTTTGGCCTACCAACTCACTTCAGGGCTAATAACATGACATGAGATGGGCTTGCAAGAAGCAAAGAGCTGGATGTGCCTGGTCTCGTCTGATCTTGGAAGTTAAGCTGGGTCTGCCCTGGTTAGTACTTGGATGGGAGACTGCCTGGGAATCAGACAGGGGGTTGGACTCGATGGTCTTGTAGGCCCCTTCCAACCCTATGATTCTGAAGCACTAACTATAAGCTCCACCCATAGTGTATAATCCCATGCCATCATGGGCAATACTCCCTCGTATTGGCTACATGCTGGCTAGGGCTGGTGGAATATATAGGCCAAAATGTCTGGAGGGTGACCAATGGCCCATCCCTGCCATATGTATTGTGGTTTCCAAACTGTGTTCTGAGAAGCGTCTGGGGCTGTGCTGGTCCAGAACAGTGGAGGCTGTTGGCTGCAATTTCAGTGGGGCTGTGCTTCCATCCTGGGTTTTAGTCAGAACCAGCCAGAATTCTAAAGGAGCTATCCAGGGTGCTAAACCCTCCCCCCTCAAAATGGGTTCATCACTTTAAGAGTGCTCCTTTAGAGTTTTGGCTTTCTGCGTAAAACCCAAAATGGAATCACAGCCCCACCAAAATCAGAGCCACAAGCCTCCAATTGTCCCTGGTTGCTGCTCCATGCATAAGACAGACTAGGGATGTTGCAGGCACCCACCTGGGACCGGGAGTCCATCAGGGCCCCAACCCCGCCTGCGACTCCCAGACTGTGCCCATCGAGATGCTGTCCTCGCTTGCCCCCCGCTCCCATCCTCCAGGACTCACCACGATCCCATCCAATGAGTGCCCACCATTTTCCTGCCTTTGTTTTGTGCGCAAAAGGAAGTTTAAAAAATGTGCATATTTAAATATGTGCAGCTTGGGGCTGGGAAAGCGCAATGTGCACAATACTAGAGGTATAATACCTCTAATATTGCACATATTAAGCTTTCCTGGCCCCCAAACTGCACATATTTAAATATGCGCATTTTTTAACTTCCTTTTTGCGCACACAGCAAAGGCGGGAAAATGGTGGGCACTCATTGGATGGGATTGCTGTAAGTCTGGGCAACTCACCGAGCTCATGGGCTGTCCAGGGGGGGGATGGGGGGGCTGCGCTTTTGCGGGTGCCCAGAGAACCTAAGCTGGGATGGGGTCTCACATCCGTAAGACAGACAGACAGGAAGGAAGGAAGATAGATAGATAGATTACTGCACATAACATCTGGAAGGAACTATTTGAACGGAAAAGCATTCATCCATGTGATCCTCCCTTATTGGCAGCCTGAATTGGTTCAGCCCAGACACAGGTTTATGGATTCAGTGAGCTCTTAGAGCTTTTTAACCGTACTTGCTATTTGAACCTTGCTTCAACTTCAAATGTCCTCTCCCTCTCTCTTGCTGTCTTCCTTCCTAGAATACGGAAGTCCACCTATCTGCGATTACAGCTTCTAGCCAAGGAGGAGTACAAACTTAGTCATCTGATGGAAGAGTCTTTGCTGAAAGACAAAATCACGCCCATCTTGTACAAGTTGCACCTCGAAGCGATGGACCGAAGGCTCCGGATAGTCCTCAAGGCCGTCAGTGACTGTATAGAAAAAGATGGCTACAGTAACGTGGTCGACAATGACTTTGTCTCCGACATGAACACTGTTACCACCAAGAGGTAGTGAAATCACAGGACCACCTTTTTATTAGCTCCGTCGAAGAAGAAAGAGAGGAAACAAAACACGAGAGCAGTCTTGCAAGGGACTGTGTATGCCACTTCGTGAATTCAGTGAATTCAGACATTGCAATTATAATTGTTCTCAAAGTAGCTAAGGCGTAGACTCTGAAAAGGATTTAGGCTGAGGCTGTGCAGCTCAGGACCTCTTGCCGGGCTCACGTAACCAGCTGAACCAATTTGGGTGGCTCTTGGGGGATCCCTATGTTTCCAGTGGATGTGGCCTCACAGTTGCTGCGGTCTTCATACAGCCCTGCTTCCCTTAGGCCCTAAATTATTTCTTCCCATTACCCATGAAAGCAGGGGATTACACATTGCGGGCGGCGCTTCTGGCAAGCACTGCCTCATGTGGTGTTATCGTTGTTCTGCAGCGAGTGAGTTTATAGACAAGCCCTTCCCCTCCTAACGCCTCTGCACGCATGAGCACACATGCGCGCGCGCACACACACACACACACACACACATGGCACATGGGTGGGGCTTACCAGTAACACTGGGAAGGACTTTCAGGAAATTAAAAGTAGATGACTGTGTGGTTGTCCCTCTTTGGATTACGTAACTGGAAAAAAATGCACTTACTGCCACACTTTAAAAAATTAATTCCCCAAACAAGATTTGGAACACCTTTGGGATCGCTCCTGAATGACATTTGCCTCCTAGCAAAATGGTTCGTTTCCTCCCTATCCATCACACACATTTTCTTTTTATTTGTACAGAAAGCAAATCTTTATTTAATGTTCTTTATTTATAAAGGAAATAGTTATGTTTTTAAGGAATGCAAAGCTACCTACCCGTGTGTGTGTATTTTCCCCCCAAAAGAAAGAGACCAGGTTATGTTAACAGCTCACAAAGTGTCCTAGAGGGAAGTCCATTCAGTTCTAGTCTACACTGTTACATCATTTCTAGGACGGTCCAAATCCAGGTTTGGGGAGGGGAATGAAATATTTCCATGCTCCCCCAGTTCAAAACGACAGAGAAGACTAATACATCAAGGGGAAGGCTAGCCTATCAATATGCACCCTGATAATGGAAGCTTTTCACTGGCAAGGAGTTTGTGACATGAAAGGAAGCTTTCCCCACCTGCATCTTGGAATGGTACAGTCATGGAGAGGGCTGTACCACCTGCTTTTTCCTCAATGTGCACAGCAACCTTTCATTTCTTCTGTTAACCTTCAAGGGACGTTGAATGTCAGGCTTAGCTAAGGGCAGTAAGTCCTTTAAGTTAAAATAGGCCTTCCCCTTTTGCCTTTGGCCCCACCCATCCCTGGAATGCGGCCACTCTGGAATGGAATTTGGCCCTCTGAGTGAAAGAGGTTCAACACCCCTGCTTCACTGTACCTTATTTAAATTACTTCCCCCCCCAAAAAAAAAATCCCGTGCGCACTGACTCAGCATTTCAAGGAAGAAGAGCTCTCAAACTATTTTCAAAACCAACCCCCCGCCCCCCCCGCAAATAATAACCCATCTAGACACACACACACAAAGCTACAGCAACGTAGTCAGAAGAGGATTTTGATAATTTGTGCGTTGACAGGAATACTTGAATGTGATTTTACAAAGTGATGTAAAAAAGAAAAAAAAAAAGACAAATCGTAGTATTTATCCATACGAAAGTAGCAGCTCTTATCTTTCTAGGCTGTCGTAGCGGGGCTGCTGCTTTCCCAACTTTGCTTTTGATAGTTTTCATGTAAATATACATATACAAGTTTAAAAACATGGAGGATTAAAAAAAAAACCTAATCAAAAAGCTGTTTTCGGCAGCGATAGACTTAATTTTGCAGCATTTTTTTTTTTTTTTGTGGATTTGTTTGCGATGTGGTCCCAGTGCAATAAAGATATGGCAAATGTGTAGCCAGAAAGTCTATGTGATTTTCTTTTTTTGTTTTACCCATAACAGAGGCTGCATTGGGTAAAGCAGGGGTGCAGAAACACATGTGGCCTCCCTGGGTTCACTACATGGACTTGCCCCTTTTCCGGACACACCCCCTCTCCCTGGCCCCACCCCTTTCCCTGGCTCCACCCCTTTTCCCCAACCACCTCTTATTTGGTGTTTTCGTGGCTTTTGTGAATTTTCCCCCTATTCTAAAAGGTTGAAATGCCTCCACTAAGGCTTACTGACTGGCAGGAAGATCTTGAACTAAAATAGGATGGTATTCTTGGCTCCTCCCCTTTTGCCCTTGGCTCTGCTTATCCCTGGAATATGGCCTCCCAAAGCTTTTCCAAAATGGCCCTCCGGTTGAAAGATGTCCTGCTCCAATGACCTAGGGAGGTAGTGGGCTCTCCCACGCTGGAGGCATTCAAGATGAGGCTGGACAGGGATGCTTTGACTTAGATTCCTGCACTGAGCAGGGGGTTGGACCCAATGGTCTTATAGGCCCCTTCCAACCCTACTATTCTATAATTCTATGCTCCCCTGGGCTAAAGGCACTGGTTTATTGGCCTTAGGGATGTCAGAGAATTCCGTGACAGATCTCGGTGAGGCCGAATGCCAGTGCATTCAGCCCCCCAAAAACCATCACAGAACGAAGCCCCTGCCCCCCCAACCCACGAAAGGCGTGCGGGACGAAGTGCCCGCCACCCCCACCCCACAAAAGGCGCACGAAACGGAGCACTTACCTGCTCCCATCTGCGCTGCTGTGCGAATGGCAGCTGTCCTGCGGCCGCCATTCGCTTCCTCCTTCAGCCATGACAGCTACATAAATACTTATGTAGCCTATCACAGCTAATGCAGGGATGCCATTTGCATCCCTGCGGAGGCCGTGATAGGCTACGTAAATACTTACGTAGCCTATCACGGCGGGGGGGGGGAACCCCAGTGTATGAAAATGGTGGTGGCTACCGCCATTTGTGTATGCAGGGTTTTTTTCCCCCTGCCATGATAGGCTGCGTAAATATTTACGTAGCCTATCACGGCAAGGGGGGGGGGAAACAGCCTACGCAAATGGCGGCAGCTACCGCCATTTGCGTACGCTGGGGTTTTCCCCCTGCCGTGATAGGCTACATAAATATTTACGTAGCCTATCACGGCTCACTACAGGGATGCAAATGACGGCGGCTACAACAGCCGCCATTTGAGTCCCTGCAGGGCTGCCCAGCGGCTTGATGTCCAGCTGCGGGCAGCCGGAGCCAGCCGGCGGCTCCGCAGCTTGGCCGCGAAGCGGAGCCAGCCGGCCAGGATTTCGGGGGGAGGCACAGAGCACCTCCCCCCCAGCAAGGATTCCGGGGGGAGGGACGGAGCGCCTCCCCCCACCTGCGGAGCTAGGTAAGCGGGGTTTCGTACACCCCTAATTGGCCTTTCTTTGCAGCCCTAATATAATAAATCCATCTTCTCCTGCATGAGCCTGCCCCAAAACTAAGATCTATGTCAAGAGATCCTGCTCCTGGTATAGGGATGTGCAAACCCATCCCCATCTGGGTTCTCCAGGCACCCACCCAGCCCCTGCCCCCTGCTCGAACCCCTCCCACGCTCTGCGAGCATCCCGCACTCACTCAGCAGCCTCATCGAGCTCCGTGGTCTCCATTGCTTGACAAATAAAATGGTGATCACAAAAATACGTATCTTTGCAACGCACCTTTGTGTATGCACAAAATGCACATTTTTGCAAAAATGTGCATTTTGGTGCATATGAAAATGCGCATTTTTGCAATTGTCCTTTTATTTATTTTTAAAAGGGCAACCGCAGAACTTGGCAAGGCTGCTGGGGTGAGTGTGAGCCACTCTCCAAGCACGGGAGGGGCTCGAGCGCAGTCTGGGGACTGCAAGTTGGGGGGGGGGTTTCCACCGGATTCCCAGATGGAATTGGGTGACCACACCATCCCTACTTCTCTCTTACCAGACTGCCTGCTCACTGAGGTCATCAGTGGAGGCACTTAGGCATCTTGTAAGCTGCCTTATACTAAGTCTATTGGTCCTTCTAGGTGTGCATCATCTACACTGATGGGCAGTGGCTCTCCGGGGTTTCAGATGTTGGGGAGGTCTTCCCAGGTCTACCAGGAGATGCTAGAGACAACCTGGAACCTTGCATGCCAAACATGTGCTCTGCCACTGAGCTATGGCCCTTCCCCAGTTAATATTCATTGCACCCTGGCATTGCCAGTTGGCACAAACCCCTAGCGCCAGGAGCTGCTGGGATGAGAACATACACACACACACACACACACACACACACACATATATATATATATATATATATAGAGAGAGAGAGAGAGAGAGAGAGAGCAGGGCCATTGCACCAGCCCTGATGGAATACTTATTTTTTTTCCCCTCTTCCTTCCCCATTCCATTTTTCTTGTGTGTCATGTCTTGTAAGCTAGGGAAGCTGGAAAAATCCACTGTGGACTCAAATAAAGCTGGATTCCCAAGAATCCGTCCTGCAAGGTTTGCAGTGGACTGGCTCCCCTTACCTCTATGCTTGCCAGACTCCGCATGGGATGGCTTCCAGATATTAAAAAGACAAGGTCCATCAATGGTGGCTGCTATTCATGGACCTTGGGAAAATCACAGCCGTAGATTGCTTATTCTTTTATGCCATTTGTGGCCATAAATCACTTAAATTTCTGTAAATCACAGCTGTAAAAGTGCTTTTATCACTGCAATCTATGGAGATGTAAGTGCTTTAAGGTCGCAAATGGTGTAAAATATGCAATTTATGCCCATAATTTCCCCAAGCTTTGCAAATGGCAGCTGCCATTTGCCAGCCTTTCCTTTTTAAAACTGGAGAGGCACCCTGTGAAAACTGGCAAGTACACACAGGGCTCTGGAGAAATCCAGTGAGCCCAAGCGGCCTGGATTTCCCTGTGGTGGACCCCTCCCCACCAAGACTGGACTTCGGGGGGTTCACCCATCCCTATTGTTCACCCATCCCTGCAGGCAGGAACTATCTTGTTTTACGACTTGTACATAAGCCACTCCAGAATCCTTTTGGGCTGAGAAGCAGCATAAATATTCATCAAAGAAACAAACAAACAAAGTGAACCCACCATTTAAGAAAGATATTGACAAACTAGAATGTGTCCAGAGAAGGGTGACAGAGAATGAGGAGGGAGGGCTGAAGATCAAATCTGATCAGAAAAAGTTGAAAGGGTTGGGTATGTTTAGCTTGGAGAATAGATAGAGGCAAAGCGATCTTCAAGTATTTTAAGGGCTGTCACACAGATGATGTTGCTTCTATCCTCTGGAGCAACCAGGTTCAAATTACAAGAAAAAGGATTTTGTATAAATTTTAACAAGAATTGCTTGATGGAATGAGCTGTTCGACAGTGGAACAGACTGCCTCAGAAGGTTGTGGAGTCTCCTTCATTAGACTTTTTTAAAGCACAGGCTGGATGGATGCCTATCAGGAGAAACCAGGGATACCTGGAGATCAAGTCCTATGAGTAAAGGTTAAAAAACGTGGGTATGTTTACCCTAGGGAAGGGTCAATTAAGTGATGATATGATAACCATCTTCAAACATTTGAAGGCAAATCACCTATCCAATGGAGCAAACCTGTCTTCTCTTCTCCAGAGGGCAGGACTAGAATGGGTGGAAGTAGATTTTGGCTAAATTTTTGTAGAAACTTCTTAATAGTAAGAGCTGTGTAAAAGTGAAACAGAGTGCCTCAGGAAGTGGTGGGCACTCCTTCATTGGAGATATTTATGCAGAGGCTAGGTGCTGCCCTAGAAGACCAACTGGATCAAGAAGGTTCACCTGACCTTAGAAAGCCTCAGACTGTTACGTGTCGAGAGGGCAAGTGGTGTAGCGGAACTAAGGCACACAGGGACACAGCACCACCATCATCGTCATCGTCATCGTCATCGTCATCGTTATTATTAGCAGGGACACTGATGCCATATCTCCCCCCCCCCCCGAATTCCCTGTTCCCTCTGAGCTTATCTGCAATTCTCACAGTAGCGGGGACGGGGGGACGAATATTCCTGACAATAATATATGGTTCCCTGTTATAATGCAAAGTATTTTGGGGTGGCTTGGGAAAGTAATGCTCCATTAGATCTGCTTTTGGTGGAAATAAAAGTGCTGGACCTGGTTAGTTGATATGAATCAATGCAGTTGCCTGCATTTTTGGAATGTTCTTGGGGGCATGGCTATGGGCACTGTCGCGATGAACATCTGCAATTCAAAAACATGCCACTACACTATTGTCAGAGGGTGCTGATGAAGATGGTGAGGGGCCTGGAGACCGGGTCTTCTGAAAAAAGTCAAAAGAGTTTGGTATGCTTAGCCTGGAGAAGAAACAGTTAAGAGGCAATAGGATAGCTATCTTCAAGTATTTGGGGGGCCGTCATGTAGATGATGGAGCAAACTTGTTCTCAGCTGCTCCAGCGAGTTGGACCAAAAGCAGGTTCCAATGAGGATGGGTAGAAGCAAAGCAGTTAGGATGGCTGGAAGCAAAGCAGTTCCCATTACCAAGACTGATCTTGGAGTTGCGGTGGGCAGCTCAATGAAGATGTCAACCCAGTGTGCAGCCGCTGTAAAAAAAGGCAAACTCCATGTTAGGCATAATTAGAAAAGGAATTGAGAATAGAACTGCCAATATCATACTGCCCCTATATAAATCTATGGTGCAGCCACACTTGGAACACTGTGTCCAGTTCTGGTCACCACACCCAAAAAAGATATTGTAAAGCTGGAAAAAATGAAAACGTGCAGAAAAGGGTAACTAAAATGATCAAGGAACTGGAGCATCTCCCCTATGAGAGAAGGTTACAACAGTTGGGATTGTTTAGCTTGGAAACAAGAAGGGTAAGGGGAGACATGATAGAGGTGTACAAAATTATGCCTGGTGTGGAGAACGTGGATGGGGTAGGGATGTTGGAGAATTCTGCCATGGACTCCAGTGAGGCTGGATTCTTTAGAATCCGGCCCCCTGGAGTCCATGGCAGAACGGACTATCCCCGCCAGAATGGACCTACCTGGTGGCGGCAGCGGATGTGGCGGCAGCGGCAATGGCTCCGGGTCGTCTTCCAGCCGCTACCGGGCTGCTGCGGCCGCAAACGGCAGCCATTTGTGTCAGTGCCTTAGGCCATTATAGGCTACATAAATACTTACGTAGCCTATCACGGCAAAGAGCAGGGGAACAAATGGCATAATGGGTGCCATTTGCCCCCCTGCTCTTTGCCGTGATAGGCTACGTAAATTCTTATGTAGCCTATCACAGCCTAAGCACAGATGCAAATGGCGGCCGTTGTAGCGGCCGCCATTTGCGTCGGCAGCATGGCAGCAGCGGCTGGAAGTCCGGCTGCAGCCAGGGAGGATTCCAGGGGGGAGGGACAGATCACCTCCCCCCCGCCAGCGGATGCCCCAGACCGGAATGGGGTAAGTGATCCGCTCACCCCTAGGATAGGGAGACATTTTTCTCTATCTCTTAAAATACTAGAACCCGGGGTCATCCTATGAACCTGATTGGTGGGAGAATTAGGACAGATCAAAAGGACTTCCTCACACAGTGCATAGTTAAACTACAGAATGCGCTACCACAGGATATAGTGATGGCCACCAATTTGGGTGGCTTTAAAATGGGGTTGGACAAATTCCTGGAGGAAAAAGCTATCAATGGCTACTAGTCCTGATGGCTATGTGCTACCTTTGGTAGCAGAGGCAGTGAGCCTATGTACACCAGTTACTGGGGAACATGGGTGAGAGGGTGCTGTGGCGCTCATGCCCTGCTTGTGGGTTCCTGGTCAACAGCTGGTTGGCCACTGTGTGACAAGAAAGCTGGACTAGAAGGACTCATCGTCTGATCCAGCATGGCTCTTCTTATGTTATGTTCTTAAAGGTCAAAATTCAAACAATAACTAGTGAGAGGTTCTGTGTCAAAGACAACACTGCTAAGCCTACAAACCTAGGCCTCTTTCAGTCCCAGCCTTCTTCTGCCACTTAGGCTGCAGTCTTATCCATAGTTACCTGGGAGTAAGCCCTATTTAATAGAGTGGGACTGAACCTCCCAGGCCACCTGCATAGGATAGTGCTCTCAGAGAACCGACACATTGTTGTTGTTGTTACTTTTAGATCTCATCATTCTTCCATCATGGGACTCAAGGAGGCTACATGTGGTTCCCAGGTGGTCTCCCCTCCAAGCACTGAACAGACCCAGGCCTGTTCAGCAAGGTGCTTCAGCAAGGTGGCTGCCACACGTGCCTTTGGACCATGCACTAGGAATTAGCTCACAGCATGGGAAGAAATGCCATGGTGGACCAAACTGGGAACTAGAAAATGCCAAAATAGCCAATGTTCTAGTGG
This sequence comes from Heloderma suspectum, assembly GCF_057233095.1. NCBI lineage: Eukaryota > Metazoa > Chordata > Lepidosauria > Squamata > Helodermatidae > Heloderma > Heloderma suspectum. Next base: position 12,756,575 of record NC_139469.1, on the reverse strand, counting down.
TCCAACCAGTCAAACTGTGTTCTGTTTAGGGATGTACGAAAGTGACTTACCTTTCACGGATTATGTTGATGGAGGGGGAGGCGTTCCATCCCTCCCCCCCGGAATCCTGGCTGGGGGGGAGGTGCTCCGTTCCTCCCCCTGGAATCCTCGAACGGCCGGCTGTGCTCCGCGGCAACTCCGCAGAGCAGCCGGCCAGGCCCGGCCAGCCCAGAGCCATCCGCAGCTGGATTTCCGGCCGCAGAGGGCTCTGGGTAAAAAACAACAACAACTGCGTATGCAAATGGTGGCGGCTACAGCCGCCGCCATTTGCATTCCTTCTTTTTGGCCATCTTAATCTATGTAAATATTTACGTAGACGATGACAGCAAAAATTGAGGGGAACGCAAATAGTGTAGCAGGAGCTATTTGCGTCCCTTTTTCATTCCCCGTTTTAGCCTACGTAAATCTTTACGTAGGCTAAAACGGCGAATCAAAAGGGGACGCAAATAGCGCCCGCTATGCTATTTGCATTCCCCTTGAATTTCGCCATCATAGTCTACGTAAATATTTACGTAGATAAAGATGGTAAAAAAAAGGTATGCAAATGGCGGCGGCCGTAGCCGCCGTCATTTGCGTATGCATTTTTTAAAAAAAAAAAACCCACCCAACCATGATAGGCTACATAAAGATTTATGTAGCCTATCACGTCTTTTTTTTCTTTCTTTTTTTTCACAAGCCTGGAAATGGCAGCGGCGGCAGCAGGTCGGAAGACCGCCCACCACTGCTGCCACCGCTGAAGCTGCCGCCGGAGCCGCCGCCAGAGCCGCCGCCAGAGCCACCGCCGCCAGGAACATCTGCCCCAGGTAAGTCTCATCCCGGGGGGGATCCGTGGGGGGGCGGGGGGGCAGGCCGTTCCAAGACGGAGTTCGGGGGGCTGAACGCACGGGCATTCGGCCTTCCCGAGATCCGTGGCGGAATTCTCTGCCATCCCTAGTTCTGTTAAGTCACCAGTGCTGGGGCCTAAAGCCAGGGGACTCTAAATTCTGCCAGATTCTATCCAAGCTAACCTTGTTTGGCTACATCCCTGATCATATAGATTCTTCCGTATTTGCCAGATGCCGATAGGCCCCACCTCTGACTCATCAGGGGCTCCTTTGGTCTAGGGGTGTTGGAGAAATCTGCAATGGAGTCAAATGAGTTTGGATTTCTATGAATCCAACTTGCATATTCCACAGAATATGGTTTCTGAGTTGCGTGGATTCCATGGACTTGCAGACTGACTTTTGGGAAGGAATTAGCATTAGTGCACACTAACACAAATGCACATTTTTTCACTGGTGCACATTAGTGCAAATGCACACGTGCACTAGTGTGCATTACCACTGATGTGCATGCATCTCGTACATCTGGCCACTCCAAATCCAATTCCTTCCGTGAGTGGACAGCAGAACAAAAGACACCTGACAATCAATGAAACACAGGTAGAACAGATTTAACAAAATCCACACCTCCCTTCTCTGGTCCCACCCCTGACTTTTCCAGGTTCTGCTCAGATCAACACTTAGAACCATTCAAGAGGCTAGTATTATCAGAAGTTAGCAATCCTATTCGTCTTTTATGGGCTGGCCCCAAGAACTGAAAACTCTCTCCGTAGCGTCTACATAAATAGAGCTTAACACTTCCCAAGTTAGCTAAGAGGCACTTAAAACCTTCTCCACACACCCAAAGTCTGCTAGTGTGAGCTTTTGATAAATAAATAAGCTAAACATCTCTTTCAATGTCTCAGGCATAATTCCCACTATAAATAGCCCATTCTGTTGATGTTTTAAATAATCCTTCTTAATCAGTTTAGTCAGTAGCAGTTTTATAAAAAGCTGGATTACTTCCATTATTATTTTTTTACTCTGTATTCATTCCTGAATGGTTTTACTGATTCCCTTGTCTCCTTACTTAATGCTGTTCAAGAATTTATTGTGATAGACCATGATGTTTGTCTCACTCCATTTATTTATTTATTTATTTAATGTTCCATTGCATGGGAATGCTGGGTTTCTGAGATGTTTCTTTACAAGCCTCTCTAGATCAGAGGTTCTCAAAGTGACTTTTGCAGAAGGTGTTTTTGCATGGTGTGGAGGAAGTGGATAAGGAGACATTTTTCTCCCTCTCCCATAATACTAGAACCCAGTGGGGTCATCTCATGAAGCTGATTGGTGGGGGATTCAGAAGCGAGAAAACGAAGGACTTCTTTGCACAGCACATAGTTAAACTATGGAATTGGCCACCACAAAATGTAGTGATGGCCACCCAATTGGGTGGCTTTAAAAGGGAGTTAGCTTTCTCCTCCAAGAATTTGACCATCAGTGGCATCCTGATGGCTATGTGCTACCTCCAGTATCAGAGGCACTATTCCTATGTACACCAGTTGCTGGGGAACATGGGTGGGAGGGTGATGTTGCACTCCTATCCTGCCTGTGGGTTTCCCATGGGCAGCTGGCTGGTTACTGTGTGAGCAGAATGCTGGACTAGATGGACCCTTGGTCTGATCCAACATGGCTGTTCTTATGTTTCTAAACTGCATTCTAGGTTCTTTAGTCTGAGGGCACATGATGCAATCACCTTCCTGAAGCTAAGCAAGACTGGATCTGGCTAATGCTTGGATGGGGACCACCTGGGAACACCATAGATGCCACCTTGAATTCCATGATGGAAGAAAGGTGGGATATCAGTGCACTAAATAAACAAATAATCAACATTTCATGAGAAAACAAGTAAGTAACCAACTATGGCATTCACCACCACATAATGTAGTGCCTCTCTGTAGGATCTGAGCAGCTCAATGACAGACAGATTCTTCTCCCTGCAATTCAGCCAGTCTCTGCCAGAGGCTTCATCACCACTAAATCCCTTTTCACAAATTCAATATAGATGGTTCCCAGGTGCTAATGAGGAAACTCTCTAAAAGCTCAAGGCATCCTCACATGTGAGATCTAGAGTTGCCACTTAATTCAACTTGAAGCAATGTTTGCAGTGAATTTGCAGTTCACTAATCAGATAAAACATCTGAGGAATTTAGAGGAAAGTTTCTTAGGGCAGTTTTATATACCATTACTTATAATGAGGCAGTGGGGGGGCGGGGGAGGGAGAGGGAGAGAATGGACCCTTTGCATTACCAAATCAAGTGGGTACAAGACTGGAAAAGGTCAGTTTACATTCCAATTCCAAAGAAGGGCAATGCCAAAGAGTGTTCAAACTACCGCACAATTGCGCTCATTTCACATGCCAGCAAGGTGATGCTCAAAATCCTACAAGCTAGGCTTCAGCAGTATGCGAACCGAGAACTACCGGAAGTACAAGCTGGGTTTCGAAGAGGCAGAGGAACTAGAGATCAAATCGCCAACATTCGCTGCATCATGGAGAAAGCAAGAGAATTCCAGAAAACCGTCTATTTCTGCTTCATTGACTACGCTAAAGCCTTTGATTGTGTGGATCACAACAAACTGTGGCAAATTCTGAAAGTGATGGGAGTACCAGACCACCTTATCTGTCTCCTGAGAAACCTGTACGAGGGTCAAGAAGCAACAGTCAGAACCAGACATGGAACAACCGATTGGTTAAAAATTGGGAAAGGAGTACGACAGGCTGTATATTGTCGCCCTGCTTATTTAACTTCTATGCAGAGTACATCATGAGGAATGCCAGGTTGGATGAATCACAGGTCAGAATTAAGATTGCTGGGAGAATTATCAACAACCTCAGATACTCAGACGATAGCACCCTAATGGCAGAAAGCGAAGAGGATCGAAAGAGCCTCTTGTTGAGGGTGAAAGTGGAGAGTGCAAAAGCTGGTTTGAAACTCAACATTAAAAAAAACTAAGATCATGGCATCTGGCCCCATCACTTCCTGGCATATAGAAGGGGAAGAAATGGAAGCAGGGACAGATTTTATTTTCTTGGGCTCCAAGATCACCGCAGACGGTGACTGTAGCCATGAAATCAAAAGACGCTTGCTCCTTGGGAGGAAAGCTATGGCAAACCTAGACAGCATAGTAAGAAGCAGAGACATCACCTTGCCGACAAAGGTCCGTCTAATCAAAGCTATGGTTTTCCCAGTAGCAACGTATGGCTGTGAAAGCTGGACTATAAGGAAGGCTGAGCGCAGAAGAATTGATGCTTTCGAACTGTGGTGCTGGAGAAGACTCTTACAAGTCCCCTGGACTGCAAGGAGGTCAAATCAGTCAATCCTAAAGGAAATCAACCCTGACTGCTCATTGGAAGGACAGATACTGAAGCTCCAATATTTTGGCCACCTAATGCGAAGAGAAAACTCCCTGGAAAAGACCCTGATGCTGGGAAAGATTGAAGACAAAAGGAGAAGGGGACGGCAGAGGATGAGATGGCTAGATATCATCACCGATGCAATGAATATGAATTTGAATGCACTCCGGGAGAGAGCGGAGGACGGGAAGGCCTGGTGTGCTATGGTCCATGGGGTCACGAAGAGTCGGACATGACTTAATGACTGAACAACAACAACAAATCACCAAAAGCTTGTTCAGAATGTGAAAGCTCCTCATTTTGGCAATTTTTTGGCAAATGTTGCAAAAGCTGTTGAGAAACTGTTTGATTCTTAGAGTGATCCCTGATTGTCTAGATCTCCCATGTAACAAGTACAGGAAAAATGCCCTCACTCTAATAGGTTTAATTTGCCCTTAGTGATATCAGCACATAAATCTGGCTGTGTAACATTGGAATACCACCATGTCCATTATGTGATCCCCAATTGGCTAGAGTCACACAAGGATGAATGAAAAGAAAGAAATGGCTGGAGCTGGGCATGGAAAAAGTGGCTGTAGACAGCCACAAAAATATAGAGCTATGGACTTTTTCCAGAGGGGTGTCCACCTCCATCACTACTTTGCAGGTGAAAATACAAGCTGGTTGGCAAACCAGTCAGCTGGTTCACCAACTACGTCCTCTCCTGGACAGGGATAGCTTGGCCACAGCAGAACCAGTGCTAGTAACCTCAAGACTGGATTACGGCAATGCGATCTATGTGGGGCTGCCCTTAAGACTGCTCTGGAAGCTGGAGCTAGTGCAGAACGGGAGCTGACCCTTTCCAGCATGCAACTCCTTTGCTGAGGGAACTGCACTGGCTGCCTATTCACTACCAGGCCAGGTTTAAGGTTTTAGTATGCATGTACAAAGCCCTAAACAATTCAGGACCAGGATACCTGAGAGAGCGCCTTCTCCCTTACCAACCTGCCTGGTCACTGAGGTCATCAGAGGGCTTGCTCCTGGTGGTTCCACATGGACCTATGGCCCGACTGGAGTCCACCAGGAGAAGAGCCTTCAGAGTGGTGGCCCCCTTCCTTTGGAATTCCCTGTCCCTGGAGGTCAGCCAGGAACAGAATTCTTCCAGGAGGCATTCCTTAATTGACCAGTCACGGTTCTTTTTGGCATAGTGTTTTTAAACAAGTGTAATTTCAATGTGACATTTTAATCTTTTTTATGCTTTTACTGTTTTATCCTTTGTGTTCACCTCTCTGGAATAAGGAGCAGTGTATAAATATTGTAAATGAATGAATGAACGAATGAATGAATGAATGAAACCTGGGAAACATTTAGCTCTACAAGGTTGGTGCATCCTCCCCCTGTGTGTGGGATGGAGATGGCTCCATGTGTTGTCAGGTTCTGTCATTAATTGTGCTTTTATCAACTCGGGAAAACCCACGCTATGCACTTAACGTTAGCTGCATTCTCTCTAGTTTGCCAGGAATTGGCTTTATGCTGGCCTTTGGTCATCATTCTGTCTTTCAGACACTATTGCCTTTCAAAGTGTCCCTAGATCGTGGAAACTCCCAAAATGTATTCTGTTATTCATGTGAGGGGCTGTGTATCATCTCCCTCTGAGGTTGTGAGGGCTGAGATAACCAACTGGCACCAGCCGGGCAAAGTGAGGAAGTTCTACAGCAGGGGAGAGCAACCTCCAGCCCTCAAATCAATGTGGCCAAAGGAGGTTGCCCTTCCAGGATTCCTCCACTTAGGGGTGGGTGGCTTGCCCACATGGCCCCTTCTCCATTGGGGAAGCTGCCAGTTAGGTGAAGCATCGGGGACTTATTAACAGCTATATGGCAGATGAGTACAACATGGCTGGGAATAGCTGTACCTATTGAATTTGGCCAGAGCTGATGGGTGGGAATTTTGTCCATTTGGTTTTACCAAAATTCACACATTGACATTCCTTCATATTCAGGAGAGAAAGAATTTGAGATTTTAAAAATCCAAAGGAGGGAGAAAGTGAAACTGAAAGTGAAATGTCATCCATCCCTAGGCCCAACTATAGCAGGAAGCCTTTTCATACTCCTTCCTGTCTAGAAGGAACCAATGGCCAGTCTGGGTGGGTAGGTGGAGTCAATCGAGGGTCTAAGGGTACATCACTGCCAGGGTAGATGCTGCGACCTGCGGTTTGGTCAGTGGAGGCTGGTGGCTCTGATGTCAGTGGGGCAGTGGATCTGCTCCAAGTTTCAGGCAGAACCAGTCAGAATTCTAAAGCTGCTGTCCAAGGTGCACCTTGGATAGCTCCTTTAGAATTCTGACTGGTTCTGGCTGAAACCCGGAGTGGATTCACTGCCCCACTGACATCGGAGCCACCAGCCTCCATTGAGTTTCTTGGCTCACCCCAGGGGGCAGGTGCACACCAATCTGGTGCTTTTTGACGGGGGACCCCAGGAAGAGCATCTTGGTCAAGCTTCTCCCAAAACTTGGAAGTGGCACTGCCCTTTCATAATGTCATAAGGTAAGCTATTCATCCAATTCATTAGGCAATCCACCATTGTTGCATGCAACATCACGGCCCTTTGGAGATTATTCCATGAGTTCCTCTTCCATGAATAGCTTTATTTTAATGTCTGCACTCTTTGCCTCTGCATTCTGCCATGTATCACGTTCAAGTAAGATGCAGGAGAAAGTTACTGTCTGTCACTGACAATGGTTTCCATCACTGGAGCTGCTCAAAATTGCAGCCGGAGTCCTCCTGCCCCATTACCTTCCCCAGGCGAAGATCCACTTGATTTATTGAGAACTGCAATATATATCACCCTGTACAGGGCTCAAAGCATGCTGCAATCATTATGAATGCAGCTCCAATGAATGATGAATAATCCTCTTCACTGCATAATCCCAGGCCTGCCAGACGTCTGCTTGGAGTTGGAGGCACTCGCTGGCCGGGACGTCAAAGTTATATTTGAGTGCAGGCAATTATGTATGAACAGAATTCTGGGAAGGAAGGGTCTGCATATTGCAAAGGCTTTGCAGTGGGAGAGCATGTGGATGTGTGCAGGGCCAATGTCAAGGGTAGGCATGGTTGGGCACTTGCCGAGGACCCACACCCCAGCAGGGGCCCACTGAGAACAAGCCGCTGGAGTTGTTCCTCTTCATCACCTGTTTGAGGGGGCTGATTACTGATAAAACTGTATGAAATCTCCCCTCCCTGAATGAGAGCCCCCAATAATAATCAGGCAACACCCCCACCCACCAATGAAAGAGAGAGAGAGAATGAGAGAATGAGAGACAGGGAAGACCAAGCTGCTAGCTATGTTGTTAAAGCAGGGTGTCTACTTACACTTTGCCAAAAAAGAAGAAGGAATGCATTACCCCAAAAGAGGGAAGCTCTGCATAAAATTTGCATATGCACTTTAAGAAATAAATGCTATAATTTAAATAGAAATATACGATACGTTTCGACATAGTGGGAAGACTCTGACTAGATGACTCGTATGTGTCTCCTTGGTCTAGGGATGTCAGAGAATTCCGCCACAGATCTCAGTGAGGCCGAATGCCAGTGCATTCGGCCCCCTGAAATCCGTGGTGGAACGAAGCCCCCCGCCCCCCCCACCCTGAGAAAGGCACACAAAACGGAGCACTTACCTGCTACCGTCCGTGCTGACTTGCGAATGGCGGCTTCATCTGCGGCCGCCATTCACTTCTTCATTATAGCCGAGATAGGCTATGTAAATAATTACGTAGCCAATGACGGCTAACGCAGGGACACCATTTGCGTTCCTGCGGAGGCTGTGATAGGCTACGTAAGTATTTACATAGCGTACCACGGCAAAAAAAAAAACAGGGGACGCAAATGCGTTCCCTTATTTTTCGCCATAATAGCCTACGTAAATATTTACGTAGGCTATTACGGCGGAAAAACAGGGAACGCATTTGCGTCCCCTGTTTTTTCTTTTTGCTTTGCCGTGATACGCTACATAAATAGTTATGTAGGCTAAAACGGCAAAAAAAGGGACGCAAATGGCGGCCGCCGTAGCCGCCGCCATTTGCGTCCGCTGTTTGTTTGTTTTTTGCCGTGATAGGCTACATAAATATTTACGTAGCCTAATATGGCAAAATACAGGGATGCAAATGGCGGCGGCTATGGCAGCCACTGTTTGCGTCCCTGTATGCTGCCCAGCGACTGGATGTCTGGCTGCGGGTGGCCCTGGCCAGTGGCTCCGCGGAATGTCCGCAGAGCGGAGCCGGCCAGAGAGAATTTCAGGGGGAGGGATGGAGTGCCTCCCCCCCACCACAAATGTCACCCTTCAAAAAGGTAAGTGACTTTCGTACATCCCTACCTTGGTCAGCTGCCCAGGTGTTAACTGTTGATGGGCAACTTCAAGGCCCCTGGACTCTCCCTTCTCATGGTTCTTCTTCACCTTCAAACTGGACTTGCCCTGGAACACCCTTCCAGGAACTACGTTTGGAGAGGGGACTGGTCCTGCTGAAGCCTACACACGAGCACACACACACACACACACACACACACACAGTGCTACAGGGCTTAAAAAGAAGTCCTTATGGGAGTCAATGGGGGCTTTTTTTTCTATGTCCCATAGCTGCTCAAGGAGTTGATTACTGGTAAAATTACAGCTAGGGGTGAGTGAAAACTCCCAATAATAATCAGACCCCCACCAACTAGTAGGGATGTGCGAAACCCCCTTACCTTGAGTCTACGGGGGTTCTGCGGGGGGGAGGCGATCTGTCCCTCCCCCCCAGAATCCATGTGGGCGAGTTCCGCTCCGTAGCAATCCTGTGGCGGACGCCATTTGCATCCCTCTTCACGTGATAGGCTTTGCAAATATTTGCGTAGCCTATCATGGGGAAAAACAGGGATGCAAATAGCATAGTGGATGCCATTTGCAGCTGTAAAGCTGGTAGATTAGCCTAATGCAGCCGTAAATGGCTGCATTTAGGCTAATATATCAGCTTTACGGCCACAAATGGTGCCCACTACGCCATCTGCGTAGGGATGTCAGAGAATTTATCCACGAATCTCCAGGAGGCCGAATGCCAATGCTTTCGGCCCCCCGAAATTGGTGGGGAAATTCTCCGACACCCCCCCGCCCCCCCAGGATGGGACTTACCTCGTGCGAATGTCCCTCGGGTCCCGGCGGCGGTTCGGCGGTGTTGTGGCGGCAGTTTGACGGCGTTGCGGCGGCGGCCGGTCTTCCGACCGGCTATCGCCACCGCCATTTCCAAGTAAAGTGTAAAAAAAAAAAAAAGTGATAGGCTACGTAAAGATTTACGTAGCCTATAACGGCTAGATTTTTTAAAAATACCGTGATAGGCTACGTAAATCTTTACATAGCCTATCATGGCTGACTTTGAAAAAAAAAAAAAAAGCGCGTACGCAAATGGCGGCGCCCATGGGCGCCGCCATTTGCGTACGTGCTTTTTTTTTTTTCCAGTCAGCCGTGATAGGCTACGTAAAGATTTACATAGCCTATCACAGCTGACTTTGAAAATCTAGCCGTGATAGGCTATGTAAATCTTTACGTAGCCTATCACTTTTTTTTTTTTTACAGTTTACTTATTTCTTTCGCGGCCAGGGAGATGGGGCGCTCCCCCCCAGCCAGAATTTCGGTGGGGAGGGATGGGGCGCCTCCCCCCCGGCCAGAATTTTGGCCAGGAGGGGCGGGGCGCCTCCCCACCCGCCAAGAATTTTGGGGGGAGAACCGGAGCACCTCCCCCCCCGAAAAAAGCTGCGGGACCAGGTAAGGGACTTTCATCCATCCCTACATTTGCGTCTAGAGACTCACTTACCCTACCCCAGTGATACAGCACGGCAATGGCAGCTGGCCATAACGCCAGCGGAGCGGAGCCGGCTCTGTGGGATCAACACACAGAGGGAGCCGACCCACACAGATTTCAAAGGGGCATGGAGGTGAGTGTTTCATTCCACCACGGGCCCCAATGGGGCCAGATTCTTGGAATTCTGCCAGATTCGTGGCAGAATTCTCCCCCATCCCTACCAACTAGAAAGGAAGAACAAAGAAGAGCTAGCTGCTAGCTATGTCTGTAATGTAGGGTGGCCACTTAAACAGTGCCAGAAAAGAAGAAATGCATCTCCCCAAAATGGGCAGCTTTGCATGAAAATTGCATATGCACTTTTAGAAATAATTAGTATAATTTAAATAGAAATACAATATGTTTCGACATAGTGAGGAGACTCTGGCCAGATGAGCTGCTTATGTCTCCTTGGTCAGCTTCCACGGTGTTAACTGTTGATGGGCAACTTCAAGGCCCCTGAGCTCTCCCTTCTTATGGCTCTTCACCTTCAAACTGGACTTGGCCTGGACAGTCCTTCAAACAGAGGAGGATGCTAAGCCAGTGTCAAGGGTAGACATAGTTGGGCCAAGGGACCACACCCCAACAGTGGTGAACTAACAAGAGCCCCGTGGACTTGGTCCTCCTCTTCACCATTGCAACCTGCCTGCTCACCTGCCTCTTGCTCCGGCCCAGACAATGGTGGTGGTGAGAACAAGGAGCAGCAGATGCCACGGCCTACCTACTCCCTGGCTCCCTGCCTGTCAAGCAAGCAAGTGGGGGCAATGATGAGAAAGAGGAGGAGGAGTAAGAGCGGCTGGTGACAATGGTCTTGAGAGGATAGATTCAATGAGGGAGGGGGCCCATTGAGGCTGTCTTGCCCAAGGGCCCTCCAAAACCTGGAGCCAGAACTGTGTGTGTGTGTGTGTTCACCCACAACATCTCTGTTCACAGAACATCACAGGCCACACTTCCCACTGCTAGGGGTGAATACCCTCATTGCTAGGCTGTCTCCCAAATATACTGCTTTATTTTCCTCCCACCACAGAAAGGTAGCTATTCATCTATATGGGAGAAAGGAAATACCAAAGGGTAAGGGGCTAGATCGGGCCCCATGCCTGCTCAGGCTGGTATTCAGGAGGAAAGATAAGCAGTGTCCTCTTTCAACTGTGTGCCCATTGACTTTGTCCCACAGAACTCAAAAAGGAGCGAAAGGGAAGCAAGGCAGTCCCTATGTACATGCCCCACCCTCCATCAGGTAGCTCCAGGTTTTTGAGGGCCATTGGGAAAGATGAGAAGGTGAGTCAAGCAAGGTAGGCCTCTCAGTAGGCAGGAGACTGGGCAGCTCCCAGTGTGTCCTGCTAGCTGTGCTCTAGAGAGATGCTTCCCAGACAGAGAGCTGAAGGCACCTGGAGCCTTATGTAGGCTGGCAAGACCTGTACTCAGCTTGGCCCTGCCTCCTTGTCAGAGCTGGCTGTACTGTCTTCAAGGGCCTGTGTCTGTTTCTGCAAACACCAGCTTCTATGGTGCAGAAGGGATGAGAATATTATTGAGAGCTCATCTTCTGAGTCTGAAGAAGGTGGAAGGGCCACCTCCCCTGGCTGGGAGGGCCCAGGAGGAGGTGCTGATGGTCCCCTCTCCTAAGTAGGACAGCCTATATTTTCTCCTCCTCCATATGTTCTTGGGATAGCATGAGGGGCTGAGTTAATGACATGGAGCTCTATGAGCACTGGCAAGATATGCCCCCATCGCCTGGTCCTTTCTAGCAGCTGGGCATATATCTTCTGTTTTAGCCAGCAAGCCCTATCACAGTGAGTGTCCACTATAGATCTCGTTCACACTGAGGTCTCAGAGTAAGTGAAGTTCCATTGGATTTGGATCAAGCAGGAGCCAGGTTTTGGAGAGGGGCAGGAACAGAGCAGCACCATGGTGAGAGCTCTGAGTAATGCTGGAGCTGGAAGCTAGACATGCTTGTGTGTATGGTGCTCCAACAAGCAGTAAATTGGGCACGAGCCCTAAGTATGGCTTTGGTTTCTTTTAGGCTGGTTAGCTTCACCTTCAAACTGGTGAACCATTCAACCATATTGACTGAGGCATAGATGGGCCTGGTCTGATTGAGCAGTTTCAGGCTGTAATGAGATGGAAGTGGCTGTAGTGTGGTGGTATCCTCATGGATGGCGTCCTCAGAATCTGATGTTGCCCATATGACCTCATTCAGAAAAATGAGGACTGGTTACTGGGGCCTTCCTGTGGAACTAGGTACTAAGGAGGTGGAAACGTCATGATGTCCTTCAGTTGCCAAGCCCTCTCCCCATTCTGGAGAAGGAAATGGCAACCCACTCCAGTATCCTTGCCAAGAAAACCCCATGGAACGTATCACAAGGCTAAAAGATATGATGCTGGAAGATGAGCCCCTCAGGTCGGAAGGTGTCCAATATACTACTGGGGAAGAGCAGAGGGAATTTCCAAGTAGCGCCAGAAAGAGTGAAGCGGCTGGGCCAAAGCCGAAAGGACACTCAGCTGTGGATGTGTCTGGTGGTGAAAAGAAACTCCGATGCTATAAAGAACAATATTGTTTAGGAACCTGGAATGTCAGATCAATGAATCAAGGTAAGCTGGAGGTGGTCAAACATGAGATGGCAAGATTGAATATCGACATCTTGGGCATCAACGAACTAAAATGGACAAGCATGGGCAAATTTAGTTCAGGTGACCATTATATCTACTACTGTGAGCAAGAATCCCTTAGAAGAAATGGAGTAGCACTCATAGTCAATAAAAGGGTGGGAAAAGCAGTCCTGGGGTACAATCCCAAAAACGACAGAATGATCTCAGTACGAATCCAAGGCAAACCATTCAACATCACAGCAATTCAAGTCTATGCCCCAACCACTGAGGCCGAAGAAGCTGAGGGTGATCGCTTCTATGAAGACCTACAACACCTTCTAGAACTAACACCAAAAAAAGATGTTCTCTTCATCATAGGGGATTGGAATGCCAAAGTAGGAAGTCAAGAAATCACTAGGGATGGCGGAGAATTTCTCCCTGAATCTTCGGGGGGCTGAGCGCCAACGCATTCGGCCCCCCGAAATCGGCGGTGAAATTCTCCGCCACCCCCCCCCAGGATGGGACTTACCTTTGGCGAATGTCCCCCCCGGCGGCGGGTCCCGGCAGCAGTTCGTTGGCCTTTCGTCGGGGGCTGGGGCGACAGCCGGTCTTCCGACCGGCTGCCGCCACTGCCATTACAAAGTAAAGTGTAAAAAAAAAAAAAAACCCGTGATACACTACGTAACGATTAACGTAGCCTATCACGGCTAGATTTCCAAAGTCAGCCGTGATAGGCTACGTAAATCGTTATGTAGCCTATCACGGGTGACTTTGGGGGGAAAAAAAAGTGTGTACGCAAATGGCGGCGCCCATGGGCACCGCCATTTGCGTTCCTTATTTGGTCCCGGTAGTCTACGGGGGATGATGCTCAAAATCCTACAAGCTAGGCTTCAGCAGTATGTGAACCGAGAACTACCGGAAGTACAAGCTGGGTTTCGACGAGGCAAAGGAACTAGAGATCAAATCGCCAACATTCGCTGCATCATGGAGAAAGCAAGAGAATTCCAGAAAAACGTCTATTTCTCCTTCATTGACTACGCTAAAGCCTTTGATTGTGTGGATCACAACAAACTGTGGCAAATTCTTAAAGTGATGGGAATACCAGACCACCTTACCTGTCTCCTGAGAAACCTGTACGAGGGTCAAGAAGCAACAGTAAGAACCAGACATGGAACAACCGATTGGTTCAAAATTGGGAAAGGAGTACAACAAGGCTGCATATTGTCACCCTGCTTATTTAACGTCTATGCAGAGTACATCATGAGAAATGCCGGGTTGGATGAATCAGAGGTCGGAATTAAGATTGCTGGGAGAATTATCAGCAACCTCAGATACGCAGACGATACCACCCTAATGGCAGAAAGTGAAGAGGATCTAAAGAGCCTCTTGTTGAGGGTGAAAGTGGAGAGTGCAAAAGCTGGTTTGAAACTCAACATTCAAAAAACTAAGATCATGGCATCTGGCCCCATCACTTCCTGGCATATAGAAGGGGAAGAAATGGAAGTAGTGACAGATTTTACTTTCTTAGGCTCCAAGATCACCACAGATGGTGACTGTAGCCATGCAATTAAAAGACGCTTGCTCCTTGGGAGGAAAGCTATGGCAAACCTAGACAGCATAGTAAGAAGCAGAGACATCACCTTGCCAACAAAGGTCCGCATAATCAAAGCTATGGTTTTCCCAGTAGTAGCGTATGGCTGTGAGAGCTGGACTATAAGGAAGGCTGAGTGCAGAAGGATTGATGCTTTCGAACTGGAGAAGTTCATGGTGCTGGAGAAGACTCTTACGAGTCCGCTGGATTGCAAGGAGGTCAAATAAGTCCATCCTAAATGAAATCAACCTTGACTGCTCATTGGAAGGACAGATAGTGAAGCTGAAGCTGAAGCTCAAATATTTTGGCCACCAAATGCGAAGAGAAAAGTCACTGGAAAAGTCACTGATGCTGGGAAAGATTGAAGGCAAAAGGAGAAGGGGACGGCAGAGGATGAGATGGCTAGATAGCATCACCAATGCAATGAATATGAACTTGAGCACGCTCCAGGAGAGAGCGGAGGACAGGAAGGCCTGGCGTGCTATGGTTCATGGGGTCACGAAGAGTCAGACACAACTTAATGACTGAACAACAACAACTTCCCATTCTGTTAACTCAGGGGCCTCATCCCCTGCTCATGAGGGGTCAGGATCCTAAATAATGACACTATCTCTGTCTGGAAAGAGTCATGTCTGGTGCTGCACCAGGGTTTAGATTAGAAGGCCTCTGTGGAGCCATCCCACTGTAGGATCTCCCTAGGATAATGCACAAACCACGGATTCTTTAATCACTCTGGGTCTGGATCTGTGTGGATTAGTTTGCTTTTCCAATCAAAGGAAAAATCCCAGGCTTCTGGTCCAAGCAACTGAGGTGGTCACATATTCAAATAAGTTCACACCATGAAGGGGAAAGATAAATTAGTCGCACCCTGTCCTGATGGTGCAATTGTCCTCCAAGAGAAGAGGTGTGATTTCCAATCTTTTTCTTATGAATTGCTGTTTCTGCTCTGCTGTTTTCATATAATGAATACATTCCCAGGACGTAAAGAATTAGCTTTGTTGCTTCTGTCCAAGAAATTTGCAAAATGATGCATGCCGCTGCTTATTTATTCCTTCATTATTTCTGATTTGTCACCTATGATGATATGTACCTATAGATATTGCTCTCATGGAAATCCCCAGGGAGGGAAGCATGGGATTCTACACTCTTATTACAGACACATCTTCTCCCATAAATTAGAGGGAACCTTTTGAAAGCAAAGCAAAAAAAACATGTCCTCATTTTTCTTACGTTGTTCAAGAAAAGAAGGCATGCATAGGGGAGAGGTAATTTCTTAAAAAGACACCAGCATTTTTAAGTACAAATGGATTTAGTAAAGGCTCTTTTTCTTAAATAAGTTTTGTTTTGTTTTATTTAGTTAGTTCTTTACTATTCCATTTATATCCCACATTTTTGTCTTTTTGCAAGGTGGCTTACATGGTCCGCCTCCTCTCCATTTTATCCTCACAACCCTGTGAGCTAGGTTAGGCTGAAAGTCAGTGGCTTAATACCCAGTGAGATTCATGGCTGAGTGGGGACTAGAGCCTGTATCTCCAAAGTCCCAGTCCAACACTCTAAAGGCTACACCACACTGGCTCTCTGGTTTTGAAACATAGAAAGCTGTCCTGTACTGAGTCAAATCAGTGGTCCCTCTATCTCGGTATTCTCTACACTAGCCTCCCCAAACATTGTGTCCCTACTGATGGTTTGGACTACTACTCCCATCAGTCCTCACCAGCATGATCAGTGGTCAGGTATGGACCAGCTATGGTCAGTGGTCAGGTATGACCAGCTATGGGCAGCTATGGACCAACTATACTCAGGTATGACCAGCTAGCGTTTGTCTATACTAGCCTTCCCAAAACATCATGCCCCTACAGATGGTTTGGACTACTACTTCCATCAGTCCCCACCAGCATGACTAGTGGTCAGGTATGATGGGAGCTTCAGTCTAAAACATCTGGAAGACACCATGTTAGGGGAGGTTGGTCTATACTGAAGAACAGCAGCTTTCGGACAGGAATCTTTTTTTCAGACCTACCGGGAGATGCCAAGTATTGGATCTTCTGCCTCTTTCTGCATGCAAAGCATTACACTGAGGTGCTCTTGAAGGCTGTTCAAAAACACTGTAGCTTGTAATGCAAGGAAATCTTTAATACAACAGTCACCTGAGTTGCAGTGATGGTAGAGATATATGAATAAATGGTTTCAGTTCATTTTTGATCAGGATTTACGCAGTTCTCACCTTCTGGCCCAAACGTGGACTCAGACACAATCTGCGAACAAAGTCTGTACATTTCCAAGCTTGCAGTGTGATTTGTGGACCCCCCAAAATGTTAGACAGCATGCATACATTAGAAAAATGTGCATGAAAAAGTGTTCTTTTGAAAAATGCACACATAAACGCTTTAATCAATAGTAGAAGAATGTGTACAGTGCAAAGATGTGCACAATTGATGCGTACATTTGGAAAAATATGCACAAACATACACACCGATTTTCATGCAAAAACAAAAAAAGCTCACAGTTTAATATGGACTCGAGCTGGCATAAGCTTAGAGAAGAGGGCAACTAAAATGGTCAAGGGACTGGAATATCTCCCCTAGGAGGGAAGGTTACAACAGCTAGGGATGGACGAAAGGGACTTACCTTGTCCCGCAGCTTGCTTCGCGGTGGGGGGGAGGCGCTTCGCTTCTCCCCCCGAAGTTCAGGCGAGGGAGGGGAGGTGCCCCTCCTTGCCCGGCCGAAATTCAGGCCGGGGGGGAGGCGCCCCATCCCTCGCCGCCGAAATTCAGGCCAGGGAGGAGCGCCCCGTCTACCCAGCACAAAAAAAAAAAAGTAAAGTAAAAAAAACACACATACACACCCGTGATAGGCTATGTAACGATTTACGTAGCCTATCACGGCTGACTTTGGAAATCTAGCCGTGATAGGCTACGTAAATCGTTACGTAGCCTATCACGGGTGTGTTTTTGTTTTTTTTACTTTACTTCTTTATTTTGCAATGGCGGCGGCGGCAGCCGGTCAGAAGACCGGCCGCCGCCACCGCCCCCACCGAAACGCCGCCGAAACGCCACCGGGACCCGCCGCCGAGAGGGACATTCGCACGAGGTAAGTCTCATCCCAGGGGGGGCGGGGGGCCGGTGGAGAATTTCACCACCAATTTCAGGGGGCCGAATGCGTTGGCATTCGGCCTCCCGGAGATTCATGGAGAAATTCTCCGCCATCCCTAAATTTCAACAGCTGGGATTGTTTAGCTTGGAGAAGAGGGGAGTAAGACATGATAGAGGCATACAAAATTATGCATGGTGGGGAGAAAGGTGATAGAAAGACATTTTTCTTCCTCTCTCATAATACTAGAACCCAGGGTCATCCCATGAAGCTGATGGGTGGGAGATTCAGGACAGATAAAAGGAAGGACTTCTTCACACAGCACAAATTTAGACTATGGAATTTGCTACCACAGGACGTAGTGATGGCCCCCAATTTGGATGTCTTTAAAAAGGGATTAAGGGCCGCGGTGGCTTAGTGGTTAAGACGCTGAACTGCAGACCGGAAGGTCAGCAGGACAGCAGTTCGAGACCCGAGTGCCGCGTGACGGAGTGAGCTCCCGTCTTCAGTCCCAGCTCCTGCCAACCTAGCAGTTCGAAAGCAAGAAATTGCAAGTAGATAAATAGGTGCCACTTCGGCGGGAAAGGTAACAGCGTTCCATGCACCTCGGTGTTCAGTCATGCCGGCCACATGACCACGGAAGCGTCTTCGGACAGCGCTGGCTCTTCGGCTTAGAAACGGGGATGAGCACCGCACCCTAGAGTTGGACACGACTGGATGGGGACACCTTTACCTTTACCTTTTTAAAAAGGGATTGGACAAATTCCTGGAGGAGAAGGCTGTCAGTGGCTACTAGTCCTGATGGCTACATGCTACCTCCAGGATCAGAGGCAGTCTGCCTTTGTATACCAGTTGCTGGGGAAGTGCCCTAACCCCGATGCCAGCTTGTCTGGCCAAAAGGGGGGGCCATTGCGGGCGGGTGGGGTGACAAGACATAGGGGCCTCTGATTGGTGCTCCCCAGTGGCACCACCATGCAAGGAGGGGCAGGCTGAGCTGCCTTAAACTCAGCCCCCCTCCCACTCTCAGCTCTCCAGCTCGACACAGCTAGAGAGAGCTAAGGATCCGCCTGGAAACGACGAGGGACACCTGCCTGCTGGAGTCCGGCTTTGTCGTCGTTCCAGCAAGCTGGATTCAGCGTGCTTCAGCGCGCCCAAAAGCTCCGCTTCCACGCCGGCGCTGGCCGCGGCTCCTGGGTTGCTGGCACTCACGGCAGGTCGCGCGTACTTCAGCACGGCTCCCTCGGGGCCGAAGCCTGCCGGCCGGCAGGAATGCCAGCGTTGGTGGCGCCGCATGGTTAGGAGTGCTCGAAAGTCACTTACCTGGTCTCGCAGCTTGCTTCGCGGTGGGGGGGAGGCGCTTCGCTGCTCCCCCCGAAGTTCAGGCCGGGGGGGGAGGCTTCCCGCCTCACCCGGCTGAAATTCAGGCCGGGGAGAAGCGCCCCGTCTCCCCGGCCGCGAACTTCAAAAGAAAAAAAAAACACCCCTGTGATAGGCTACGTAACGATTAACGTAGCCTATCATGGCTAGATCTGCAAAGTCAGACGTGATAGGCTACGTTAATCGTCATGTAGCCTATCACGGGTGACTTTGAAAAAAAAAAAGCGCGTATGCAAATGGCGGCCCCCATAGGGAGCCGCCATTCGCATTCCTTATTTGGTCCCTGTAGTCTACGTAAAGATTTACGTAGACTACGGCGAAAATAAGGGCAACACTATTTGCGTTGCCCTTATTTTCACCTTAGTGTACGTAAATCTTTACGTAGACTACAGAGACCAAATAAGGAACGCGAATGGCGGCTCCCTATGGGGGCCGCCATTAGCCGTACGCGCTTTTTTTTTTTTAAAGTCACCCGTGATAGGCTACGTGACGATTAATGTAGCCTATCACGGCTGACTTTGCAAATCTAGCCATGATAGGCTACGTTAATCGTTACGTAGCCTATCACAGGGGCGTTTGGTTTTTTTTTACTTTCCTTGTAATGGCGGCGGCGGCAGCCAGTCGAAAGACCGGCTGCCGCCCCCGCCCCTGATGAAGACCTGCCGAACCGCTGCCGGAACCTGCCGCCGGGAGGGACATTCGTGAAAGGTAAGTCCCATCCCAGGGGCGGGCGGGGGGGCGGAGAATTTCTCCCCGAACAACCTTCGGAGGACTGAATGCGTTGGCACTCGGCCCCCCGAAGTTTCGGGGAGAAATTCTCCCCCATCCCTACGCACGGTAGAACACGGTGCCTGTCGCCGCTGGCGCTCACTGCCCCCTGGGGGCTCTGGCGCTCACGGCGGCAGCATGCTCGCCCTCCCTGCTCCTTCCTTCTAGTCGCTCACTCGGCGCACCTCCCGCGACTCCAGATTTGCCAGCACTAGCGGCAGCAGCACACGTGCGCAGGCACTGCCCCTCAGCCGGCACTTGCTGCCTCGGCGAGGGCACTGGCGGCGGTGCTGGCTGCACGGGCCCGGGTGCGGCGCTCGTTGCCTCCTCCCCTGCAGGGTGCAGGTGCTGGCGGTGCCCTCCTGCTTGCTTGCTCGCCCTCCCGCCTGCCTGCCTGCCCACCCGCCTGCCTCCCGTGGCCGCCGCGGTCCCCTTATGCCGTCGCGGCCCCGCTGTTCGCCTGTGCTGGCAGGGGTGCTGGCGTTCGTGGCGGCAGCGTGCGTTTGTGCACGGCACCGGTGATTGCCAGCGCTGACTGGCCCTTTTGGGCGCCGGTGCTCACGGCAGCGGCATGCCCGCCCCCCCGCTCCTTCCTCAACAGCAGTGCATATCTGCGGCAGCGCTCGCCGCCTCCCGGGGGTGCAGGGCGCTCATGGCGGCAGCACGTTCCCCCCCAAACAAACAAACAAAATTAATTAATTAATTAATTAATTAAATTAAATCGAGGGGCAGCAGCGGATCCCTGTTGGGTGCCTGCCTCGGCTCCCAGGCTGTGGGCGCTCTCGGCTGGAGGCGCCCGCGCTCAGGCGCGGCTCCGTGGCCACGGGCCCTTGCCGTGCCTCTTGAGCATGATCTTCGCAGCGGGCGGCAACCACCCTCACTTCCTGTTCTTAGCATAATGTAGGCTGTGCATCAGTCTCATAAACCGAGGGTCCCAAGTTCAATCCTCAGAGAGAGAAGTGCCTTTCCTCTCTATCCGCTGCCATCTGCAGGGGGCGCCCCTCCCGTCTAAACAGTAGTGGCAGCGCTCCCCTCTTCCTATCCCCAGGCCTCCCTGCCCCGGCTTTGAACTCGGGTCCACAGATCTCGAGGCCTGGGGGGTGCCGCCTGTTGCCCGGGCAGCCCAATGAGTCACCCATTGGAACCTCCTGCTGTGGGCTCTGACCCCTGCCGCATTTACCCCTTGGGGTGGTGGTTGGAGTGTTTGACTGGGTCCTGGGACCCAGGCCCTTGCTTCTTTCTTGCCAATATTGTGCCGAGCTTAACTCATTTTCTGCATCATGCCCCCCAAGAAGGGCCAGGGTGGAAAGAAAGGGAAGGGTAGGGCCACTCCTCCCATCCCCAAAAGACTGCTGCCAAGGCCTGATTCTGAGTCTGATGAGGAAGCAGACCCGGTACTGACATCAATTCTTGCTCGTCTGGAAGCTGATGAGCGTTCCTCGGGGATCCCTCCCCCTCCCTCAGCCAGGCCAAAAAAAAAGGGAAAAAAAAGGCCTCGACGGTCCAGCCCAAGCGAACGCGACACCAGACCCAACGCTCGCTGCTTCTTTCTATTTCAGCTCGCCTGGACGCTGTTGAAGCATCCACCTCCTCTTCCTCGGCTCCCTCTTCCTCAGCTCTTCTGGAGGGCTCACCGCCTACGGTGGAGCTCGTCCCTTCTTCGGCCTCCTCTCCCCCTAGTGCACAAGCAATCCGTTTTCCAGTCGGGGATCAGAGCACGGCCACACTGGGTTCAGTGCACCTGGACGCCATTGAGGCCTCCACCTCGCCTTCGCAGGCTCACCATGGCAGCACACCACCACTGCAGGCAGTCCACCCTCTTGCGGCATCTCCATCAGCAGTTATCCAAGCAACATCCTCCTCCCTGTGGTTTTGCCCAGGCGGCACTCCACAGCTGGAGGCGGTCCGCCCTCCTGGGGCATCTCCGACAGGAGCACTGCAAGCGGCATCGTCTCCCTTGCTCCCGGGGACCTGGATGCGGCCGCCCCGGATTTGGGTGAGATGAATGCACCTCACCTCATTTGTCCAGACGGGCGACCTTCAGGGCGTTGGGGTTGCCGCCTTAGCTTACCTCCTTGGGGCGGCTGTTCCTCCCAATGGCATCTCCCTATACGACGCCCAGGCCACCTTCAACTCCATCAGACACTCCCCACAGTAGCCCCAGCCGCTTAACTCAGTGTCTTACATGGTTCTGCTGGATTAATTCAGGATCCCTCGCCCTGCCCCTGCCTGCTCGTGCATCCATGTAAGCGGCATATCAGATCCCTACGCTAATCTGGCAAGTTGCAAGGCCACCGGGGCTACTCCTTCTCGTAATGGCTTTCACCTGAGGAGGTGTTTGGCTTGCTTATGCTGAGGCCTTCCACAGGAGGGCCGCCATTGACCCTTCTCTGCACAGGGACCTGATGGACCAGGACCTTTCGCTCCAATTTTGTCTCCTTCCCGGCCGTGTTTCGGCGACAGATCTGGCAGTGGCCACATTTCGCAAGCTGTCTCCCGCACTGGCCCTCGGCCTATGGCGGGTCCACTGCTTCAGCACCACTGTTTGTACTGGGAATACAGTCCCAAGGGCACATACTCCCAGACCCCGTGCCTTTCTGTCGTGAGTGTTGCCTTGTAGCAGTCAGCACTCGTGCACCTCTTGTCCAATGCCTGGGGACGGTAGGGTCCCCCTTGGAAAGGATGAGGCAGTGGGAAGCCCGGGGGCAGGCTACAGCTCCCTCCGGTGGGCCCAGGCCCGGTTAGGTTGGCGCCACTACTCTGGCTTTAAGATGCTACCCCAACATGGGGAATGCGTTTTAACTTGGAACACGATTTCATGCTAGGTTCTAGGACCCCTCCCCCCTTTTTTCTAGGTCAACATAGGCCATCCTTACTTCGTAAGCAACATTTCTCCTCGCCAGGCGTCGACAGATTTGTGAGAGGTTTAACAAGGCAGTACTGGCAGAAGGGTTATAGCCCCCCCCTTTTCCACACCCCGATATCTACTCTAGGGATTTCCCTTCTCGAAACGGTGCCCAGGAAATCCTTTAGGAGGTTTATCCTGATTCATAACCTATCTTCTCTGAGGGCCAGTCTGTTAATCACGAGAGCCCTGATCATCTATGCTCAGTGCGATACACCTCGTCGATGTGGCAGTTGTCTTGGTTTGGGATCCCGGCCACAGGTCCCTGTTGGGCACAAGCTACATGGAGTCCAAAGATGGTGGTCAATGTTCTGACCTAATGCAGGTATTGCTTCCCTTTCCTTTTTACCTCGCTGTCCCTTAGCTCACAAAAGGCTGAGGGCCTGTCTCCCACATCAACATTCAGTGAAGCCAATATTATACCCTTAGGCATTATTCTCGACTCCCTCAGGACAACTTTCAGGTACTTTGGGCACAGCTCCAAGCAGTTATACATCTTCCTAGGGTTTCCCTTGGGGGGCCATGAAAGATATTGTTGGGCATCTCCTTTTCACAGTTAGGGTAGCGGCCCCTGGCCGTGCCTTCTCGCGCTAGCTCAGTTTGGGCAGTGCTGGGACTGCAGCTGTGGCACCATCGACCCAGGGTCACTTCTGCGGTGCACACGTATCCATGGGCATGTCTTCAACTTAGTAGGGCTTTAATGGCACCTCCTTCTGGAGGTGTGAGCCGCTCCTCAAAGCCGGACTGTGGATTCACATGGTTCCGCCGCTACGCCGGGGGGAGTTTCAAACTCATAGGGCAGGTCCGATCGTGCTGTGGGTATTGGCCTGTAGAGTGTAGGCTGCCGCCGCCAAGCACATTTTGGATGACCTCATAGCCAAGTCAGTACCCCCCCCCTTCGGTATGACAACGTGATGACGTTATTCATTCCCCATCCTCCTCAAATCAGAGGGTCATGTCATGTGTAAGTGTGTTCGCTCTCCAGTGTCGGTGTTACAACATCTGGTTCTGGGTCCACCATGTGCTGGGTTAGGCAAACCCAATTGTTGATGCTTTGTCACGAAATTAGGTCAACGACTTCCGGGCCTTAGCCCCGCTGGTGCGTCCATTCCCAGATCCCATCCTTGCAGTACTATGGGAGACTGGGAGACTGAAGCCAGGCTTGCCATCCTGCATTCCATAGCTCTCAGTACAGAAGCCGCCTGTGACAGAGCAGGTAGGGTGTGGGGCGCAATAGGCAAAGCTTCAGCGATGGGAATCATGGCCCTTACCTATAGACCATTGGCCACAATTTCATGCCTCCTTAAGGAACAGACTATCTGGGACCGTAAGTCGCAAGCTGGCCATTTAGCCTTCCGGCCCACAATGCTGGGATTCACTGAGTCCATGTCAGATTTTAGGGTTCGGCGTGCAATATAGGGTTGGGCACAGATGTCGCCTACTTTAGTAAATTTAGCCACCCTCTCTCCCCGGATACCCCCTTTGGGCTCCGGGGGTAATGGCCCTCCATTTGCGCTTTTCAGTAAGGCGTTTCCCTGTTCCACACAGCAGCATTAACGGCCTTCTGCAAGCCCCCCCCCCTTAGGAATTTAGGGTTGGTCTGGGCTTCCAAGTCCGACTTGTTCCGGAGGGCCTTGATATATTTCAAGGTAAAGGTCTGGCCCAATGTAACCCACTTACATATTTGGTGATCAAACTGATCGGTATGGCAAGGGCACGGCAGGGGCCCATGGCCAAACGGAAGTCAATGGATTATGCCCCGTCGGGACCTTATGGGTTTTATGGAATGCCATGGGTCTGAGGAGGGGCCTCCGTTTTATCACTTCAATGGCTTACTGTCGACATATGGGCAATTTGGGCAGTTTCTACATTAGCTCTACCCCACTAGGCCTAGGTAATTTGCAGCTCTGAACCCACTGTTGTTACATTGAAGCGGTCTCCATGGTAGCCACTGGAGGTTTCTCTCACAGACACATTATGGCAGTTTGAAAATGGGGCTTCACAGCGTTCCGGCCTGCGTTCGCGGGTTGTCTCCTCCTTCCTGACACAATTCTTGCTTTGCTTGCCCTAATGTGCTTACTCCTTAGACCAGCAGACTTGTCGTACGCTGGAACGGGTGCTCTTACATGGGCACGTTATGATGTCTTGAGCTGCACGATGGGCTTGTGTGTCATCTTCAGACTTCAGCTTCTGTCACCCTGTCACATTAAGATCCAGTGGCTTCACAGACGAGGCATACGGTGGGAGTCCCCTCCTCACTCTGTTCCACCAAGGTTTGTCAGTCTTCCTCCACAGGTCCAGGTGCTGCACATTGAGAGGAATGACTTCGGCTGTAAGCCAGGCAAGGACCTGATCGAACAGGCCTTGGTTGAGATGCAGGTGGTCCGGCATACCTGGCTGGAAGTAGCCTATTGCAGTCCTCACCGCTCCCATGGATCAATGGGAAGGCATGGAATGACGTTGCCACTGGCAGGGCACATCGGAAAGCACACAGAGAAATGGCTTAGGGCCTATGCGAATGAGGCGATGGATGCACCATCTGCCAGGAAATTCTGTGGACATGGAGGGAGCGTTACAGGTAGGATGGTGTCCGCCTGTCTCATGTAGTGAATAGCATATTTCTGTCTCATCTGCAAAGGGGCCTGCGGGAAGTTCTTCTGCACAAGTGGGGGGAGTTTCACAAGCTCTAGGCTTGTGTCTCCTGTGGTGGCTAGGACGGGCAAAACAGGAAAGTAGGGATGGTGTGCATGCAGAGGCACCTTATGGTGACAGGTGACGCCTGAGGCCCCCCGAACAGGTTGTGCGGCTCAGCAGGGGGATAAGGGTTGCCTGGGAGACCAACCCTCCTCACTCACCCAGGTGTTGTGCGGCACCGGGTCGGGGGTGACACCAGAAGGTCTACCTCCCCCAGAAGGGGCAGTCCGGAGGGATGGCGAGATCACCGCCACCCCTCAGGCTGGGTGTGTTTTCACCCAAGAAGTGCCAGCTAGGCGCTGTCATAGTTAGATGCCCATCCTAGTTACCCCTTTGCGAGTATTTCAATAAATGTGGCCCAATTTTCGACCCAAGCTTGTTGTCTGCGTCTTCTTTAACCCATCTCTGCTCGCAACATGGGCAGGAGGGTGCTGTTGCACTCGTGTCCTGCTTGTGGGTTTCTGGTTGACAGCTGGTTGGCCACTGTGTGAACAGAATGTTGGACTGGATGGTCTCATGTTGGTCTCATTCAGCATGGCTCTTCTTAAGTTCTTAAGTTCTTATATGGGATTTGGAGAGGTCAGGTTTCACTGGTTCCCACATCCCTAAGCTGGTGACATGAGCATATATATCAAGGGCACCCACACATTCTTTCACATACAAATGCATACACCCATACTTATATCATATTCATACTACCAGGAAGGGCCATAGCTCAGTGTGACAGAGCACGAGCTTTGCACGCGGAAGGTCCCATGTGCAATCCCCAGCTTCTCTAGGTAGGGCAAGGAAAGAATCCTGCCTGAAATCCTGGAGAGCCGCTGCTGCCAGTCAGTGTCGACAATACTGGGCTAGATGGACCCAGGGTCTGACTCGGTATAAGGCAGCTTGCTGTGTTCCTGTGTAACTTGCCCATGTGTTAAGGCTGGAGTTCTATTCCTGAGACACTCTTGGGGGCCACATTCCAGCAGGACCAAAGATACCAGCATATTTTAGCTTAGAATTCTTCCTGCCAGTATCTAAGCCTTAGAAGAGGTGTTTGAGACATTTGGGGCACAAACTATTCCTTCTGCCCTTGATGATAGTAAGCCTTTGAACTTGGAGGCTTACGATCATCCAAATGCAGAGCGGGAGGAACAGTGGAGACAATCATTGCCTTCTTCTGCAAAGTCATTGCAAAGTCCTTCTACTTTGCATTTTAGCAAGATGGGCTTTTTTAGCCATCCAGCTGGGGCACATCAGAGTGGGAGGGAAGGAGGCTGGAGAGGCTTGGAACACCCCCTCTACCCCATCTCCAAGGTCGCTTTTCCATCCTCAGAGAGGCAGCTGGTGCTGTTCTTTCCATGCCATCTGTGTGAGGGAGGAGAGCATGGATCCCTGGCTCTGAGATCGCAGCGCTCTCTCCGACTTCGGATCCAGGAATCCCAAGTATCCTTCCAAGGTTTCTCGGAAGAAAATGAAGCAGCCACAGAAACGTCCCTCTGAGTTTTATGGGACTAATAACCAAATAAATAAATAAATACCCCCAATTATATATTTAAAGATGAGGATGGGGGAAGGGGGTAGCAGCATCAGGGAGCCAAGCTGATCTGAATTCATTGCTAATTCCAGCAGCTTGTCTGATTAATGGCTGCGCCTCTCACTGTTTCTGTTTGATAGGTGCAGGGGGCATGAGGGGAAAGCATGCTCTTCGTAATTGCCTTGGAGCCTGAATCAATGAGGCTTTCTCTTCCAGAGTAAACAATTTTCCTCCCCGCCGCCCCCCCCCCACCGCCTCTCTCCCTTCCCTTC
The DNA here is from genome assembly GCF_057233095.1 of Heloderma suspectum. Taxonomy (NCBI): domain Eukaryota; kingdom Metazoa; phylum Chordata; class Lepidosauria; order Squamata; family Helodermatidae; genus Heloderma; species Heloderma suspectum. The sequence continues at coordinate 12,729,681 of NC_139469.1, read as the reverse complement.
CACCAAAATCACATTTGTAAATGAGAGTATTGAAATCAGAGCTGGCTAAATTGGCGTGGAAGATGTTAGGAGTTTGGAAGCTGAGCCCAGGGTTTCTATGCAGCTATTTGTCCCAGGGCATGTTCTGAAGGCGCATGAGGCAGCCACCTTGCTGAAGCTAAGCAGGTCTGGGTCTGGTCAGTACTGGGTCTGGTCAGTACAGGGGAGACCATCTGGGAGCTGCATGTAGCCACCTTGAGTTCTACTGTGGAAGAAAGGTGGGATATAAATGCCACAAATAATAATTTTAAAAAATGGGCTGTGTGTGCTTTGGGAAGGGTGATGGGGCATGTGTGCAACATGCATTCCTAGCCTTTATTTATTTATACATTTTATCAGGAATGTAGGAAGCTGCATAATATATAGGTTTGTTCAGATTTTGTTAAATCCACTCCGTCTGCGTTTTGCAGATTGTCAGGCACCTTTTGTTCCATCGTCCGCTCACAGACAGATGCGAATATTTTTTTTCAGTGTGCAGAAAAATACACAAAAAATTATGTCAGTGGTCTCGTAGCAATTTACATAATTTACCTTAGTACATAACATTTTGCATATTGTCCCCCATTCCATTCCACTTTTTCTCAGCAGAAACCTGTGCATTTTCCTACGAATAAATGTGCATTAATTTTGGGAAAGTGAAGAAGAAGAAGAAGAAGAAGAAGAAGAAGAAGAAGAAGAAGAAGAAGAAGAAGAAGAAGAAAGTCCACAGACTCCATTAAGGGGTCACTCTGTAGCGGATTCTGCAGGTCGGATTCTTAGACATCTGAGGTCATTTTAGTTCATCTCAAATTTCTCCAGCAATCCTACATCTTTCATTCTGTTGTCCGCTCGTTGATGGAATCTGATTTTTTTTAGGCACGTATGAGAATTTCATTCCACTTGTGCAAATGCACACTTGCAGTAATTTGTACTTGTGCTAATGCACATTGTGCGAGTGCAAATTTGCACACACATCCCCCCCCCCAGTAAAAAAACACTCCACGACTCTGGGATCCATGCAACTTAAGAAACCCCGGTCCGCAGCAGAATCTGCCAGTTGGATTTATAGAAATCTGAACTCATTTGAAATCATCCTAGATTTCTCTGGCCTCCTGGCTTCCTACCAGGTCAAACTCAGAATGTCTGAGAAATTTGTTTGGTTCTCATTTTGAATCTGGCTTGCCATCAATGTCCATACATTTCCAAAGCTTGCAATGCATTTTGCAAAAAAGGGTACAAAAATGTGTACACTTGAAAAGGTGCACACAAAAATGCATACATTTGAGGAGAAATGTGTGGGTTTTTCAAAGATGTGCATTAAACTACAAAAACCTTTTTGTTCAGGCAAAAAAAAGTGCAGTGCAATGTGGAATCAGGGCAGAATGAATTTAGCACTGGAAAAATGAGAAGGTGAGCAAATTTGAGCTTGACTACAGCCGACTATTGCAGACCAGTATACCAAGCGATTGCTCTCCTCTGATCTATAGCTCTTCCGCAAAGCGCCCAGGGCCTTGTGCTTGTTTTCTTCAGGCCTCTTCACCTTGTTAACTGTTCTTGGTTTTGGCACAGAAAACCCAATGCAGAATGTGATTGCAGAATTTGGTTGCAGAATTTGGTAAGAGTGATCTGATCCTCCACTGGCAATGAAGAGAGAAAAAGGGTGTCAGCATGGGGGTTCCCCACCACTAGACAGAACATAGTCTATAGAAAACTGAATATTTCCTGTTTTCAGATGATATGTGATCAGGGTACAAAGCTTTAAAAGGTGTTGGTTTTAAGGTTTAAAGCCCTAAATCATTGGAGGAGGCCTTTCTGATTGTACCACGACCTGCACATTGCCATCTTACAGCTACCAGAAGCGGGCCTTCTCCGTGTTGGCGCCCACCTTGTAGAATGATCTCCCAGCTGGTAGTCAGGATGCACCACCTGTAGCATGCTTTATTTATTTATTTATTCATGTATTTATTTATTAAATTTCTTAATTGCCCATCTGGCCGGTCACCCGGCCACTCTGGGCGACGTACAATGGTATAATTTAAAACAGTAAAATTTAGTCACCAAGTAAGGCCCGTCTCTTCACTCAGGCCTTCCCTCAATGAGTCTGAAGCCCAGGTTGTTTGTTAACTATGGTGTTGTGAGTATTGGTTTTAATGTTCCTATAATGTAGGAAGGCTCGGAAGGTGGCAAAAAGGGAGAGGGCCTTTTCAGTGGTGGTCCCCCAATTTTGGAATGATCTCCCACCTGGTGCCAAGACTGTCATATTTTTGGCACCAGGGTAAGACTGTCCTCTACTCCCAGACATTTAATGACATACGATGGGGCTTTTATGCCAGCTGATTCAACAGGCCTAGTATTTTACTGATATTGTTTTTAGCTGTTTAATTTTTTTAATGTATATTCACATTTTTATGTGGAATTTTAGCTAGTGAATTGTTGTGAACTGCCCGGAGAGCTTTGGCTATTGGATGGTATAGAAATGAAATGAAATGAATGAATAAATGTAATTTTTATGTAAATGTTTTAGCAATTATTATGTATGTTAATGTATATCATATTGGGCAGAATCCAACAGAAACCCCATTGATTCCCTTCTGCCCCTCCAATTCCCTTCCGCAAATGTTGGGTCCTGCCAATTGCATTGCACAACTGGGACCCACCACTTACGCAAGGGAGATTTAGTGCTTCCTAGAGGAAACCCCGAAATGAGCAGAAACACCCATTTGTGGAAGGAAGCAGGTCAGCAGAGCTCCCTTATGTGAGCTCCACTGACCTGCCTCCTTCCAGAAGGAGTTTCTGACCCGCCTCCTTCCAGTGTTTCTGCTCATTTCAGGTTGACCCAGAAGGGCTAAATCTTCATTGCGCAAGCAGTGGAGGCCGCTTGCACAATGGAATGGTATATATATTATAACAACAATAACAGCAGCTTAGGAGCTGGTTATTGTTATGAACCTGCCCAGCAGTTATTAAGATCTTCAGGAGAGGCCCACTTGAGGACACCATAATCTGCAGAGGCCCATTCGTCGGGCACACGTGAACAGGCTTTCTCTTTTTTTGCTCCCAAACTGTGGACTGCTTCTCTCTCAAGAACTATGATCAGCCCCACTCTCTTGGCTTTTAGAAAGGGTTTGAAGACATATCTTTTTAATTTAGCCTTTTAAATTATGTAGTTTTAATGTTTTACCGTTTTTAATGTTCTTGTTCTTATTGTGTTCTTACATTCGATTGTCTTAAACTGCTGTACACCGCCTTGATGGACGTTTGGCAAATAAGGTGGCGTAGACATGTCAATAACAAATAAAACAATCACTTGAAAAGAAAGGAATCTACATCCACAGCACAGTTCTAATCTTATGTGTTTCTTGAGTTCTGCCAGATACATTTTTCAGCCCTAGCCCTCAGCAACTCCATCCATGAGCTTCATTTCTGTACTCAACGGCTTTCAAAAAAAATAATGTACGTAGGGGAGGGCTTTTCCTTTGATACCAGCTCAGTGATAAGTTCTTGATTCACTACAAGTTGTGATAATGGGCATCAATAGGACTTGACTGATAGGGCACACATTTCAGCCAGGAGGAACAGATAACATGTTCCCAGAGAGTCTAACTGATAAAAGCAAGCATTTGCATTTGAACAATGAAACGTAGGCATATAGATTGCTCAGGGGGTTCCAATAATGGAAGATATTTACAGTTTCCAGGTATAAAGATACCACATTTTAATGTGCGTGGTAGGGATATATGAGAAATTTGTTTCAGTTAATTTTTGATCAGGATTTACCCAGTGTACACCTTCTGGGCTGAACATGGACACGGATGTGTTCTGTGCTCAAAGTCCATACATTTCCAAGCTTGCAATATGATTTGTGGACCAAAGCATTTGTGCTCAGCAACATGCATCCTTTTGAAAAATGCACATAAAAACATTTTAATCTATGTGAGAAGAATGAGTATCAGACGTGCACAACTGATGCGCACATTTGAAAAATACACACAAAAATATGGATGGATTTTCATGAGAAAGAAAGAAAACAAACATAGTCTCAATCTAATACAGCTCCCAACTCAGGATGTGTGTAGAAGCAAAACTCAAGTTCATCAAAGTCCTCCAAAATCCAGTTCAAAGCTCATTCTATCTCACATCTGTATCAGATTGCAATTTTTGGTTATTAATTTTTGCATGAAAATTCATGTATTTTTTTCTGTGAATGTTTCCAAATGTATGCATCCATTGTGCGCATCTTTGAAATGTATACATTCTTCTCCCATTGATTAAGCATGCTTTTGCACATTTTCAAAAGTGCACATTTTTCATGCACATTTTTCAGATGTACTCATGCTGCTGCTCTACACTTTCTTTTCATTTCTTTTTGTACGTGAATCACATTGCAAGCTTGGAAATGTATGGACTTGGACCACAGATTGTGTTCAAGTCTGTGTTCAGTCTGGAAGGTGCAAACTGGGTAAAACCTGATCAAAAATGAACTGAAAATTTTTCTCATACATCCCCACTCCTTACAGGCCCAGCTCTTCTTTCCTTGGAGAATAGTCTTGGTTGGGAATCGATCCCAGAACCTCTCACACTCTATATCAATAAATCACGTTTTACCTACTCTGACCAACCATGGGTGCCCAGCACCACTGCTATATCAGTTCCTTTCTACAGGATCAGGATCTGAACCCAGGACTTTGTGAATGAAAAGCATTTGCTTGGTCATGCAATCCTAAGCACACTTACTGCAGAGTAAACCATGATGAACTCTGTTAGACTTACTTCTGAGTAAAGGGGGGGGTTGTTTTCTTTTTAAACCAGGCTGGAGAAGGCATTACCTTGCCAGTCCTTGACTTCTTTGTCAGTCAAGCCTCATTGCTAAGCTTGAGCTGCTAAATAGCTCAGATCTAAGGGCTTGCAAGAAGCTACTGCATAGTTTTAAAGCTAAACAAATCTAGTTCTTCAATTTAAACATTACTCCTACCTGGCCCCTTAATTAGCTCATTTGCCAGCAAGCTAAGCATAAAATCCTTCAATGACCATGACAAAGAGGGTAGAATAATCATCCATTTAATCTTAGCCAAAACACATCTGGAGCACTCAGAGACAGATGTTTGAAAGCATCCTTCATCTATCCCTAGTTCTAAAAGAATCCTCAGTCCTTTGGACTTGGAGGATTTCCTCCCTTCCCATCCACCTCCATTGTGCTCTCCAAGCACATATTCTTCTCTTGGCTTGGTTCACTTGAGATCATCACATATTCATGGAGAACTAAAAGAATGGCTTTAAAATGCATTTACCTTGTACAAAAATATATATATATATATCCGATCAACTTTCAAAATGAGCACTCGTGAATTATGAATGAAGACAAGCAGAGCTGAAAGCCTCTGCTTATACATTTTTAAAAGTCGCCTCTCATTTTGGATAATGCTGTTTTAAGCCCACTGGACTGCAGCCTGCATTCTACCGCAAACATTTTACAAAATTGGCTGCTGCTTCTGAGGATGCTCCCAGGTGCTCCTGCAAAAACTGCTTATCTTGCAGCCTCTGCTGCTTCCAGGTTGGGGACCAGACCACATGCAGATTTGGCCTGAGATGGGGAGACACAGCTGCTTAGATCTGCATACAATAACATGGGGCTGTGTGTGTGTGTGTGTGTGTGTGTGTTCTGGGGCTCCACAGAAGTGCAGAGAAAGTGCAACGTGAATCTTCCTGAGCATGTTTGCTTACATTAAAGAAAAGCTTCTATATGCCACAAATTCTATACTAGAGAAGGGCAAGCTGGGGTTGTCCAAATGTGGCCAGGGATGGTGGGGGGGGAATAAATTGTACAGTTGCACTTTCAAACCACTGTCTGAACCAAAACTCAGGGTGGAATCCTATCAGGACTGGCAGCAGCCTCCGAACTTGGAGACGACTGCCTGTCCAATGCAGGGCAGGAGCAGCGCAGAGGGGATCTTCCCCTCCATGCTTCAGCCGTCCAGCATTCTCAGCTAGACAGTCGATTTCAGCTACCTAGCTGCAGGAAGTCAGAGCGGGGAGGGGGGCAGATGCCGGATGATGCATCGGGAGCGTCAGAAAGGCACATCTGCCCAGCCCAGCCCAGCCCTGGGAACGCCCCGTTTTCGCTGCTCCACGCTCCTTACAAGCGTGGAGTGCGGGGCCGATCCGCACTGCCTACGAGGCAGCATGGGAGGGGGTGGAGGTCGGTTCTCTGACTAGTGACCGTAGGATTGTGCCCTCAGTTATCCTGCGAAATTCACACTTCTCCAGATTTTGCAATACAGTTCTCCCATTAAAGTGTGCATGAAAATTTGTCTATTGGGGAAAACAATGTGAAGAATGCATTATATTAGGAAAGCTGCTTGCAAAACTGTCTACATTGGACACTTTGCTTTGTAGGATGCCAACCTCCTCGTTAAAAAAAATAATTCAAAAAATCTTGAGAAATAAAACAAAAAGCTAGAGGGGCAGGGAGCCTAGCAGACATCAAGATAAATGTCCATGGGCACCACCATGTTGGGGACCCCAGCCTGAAATATAGGATGGGGGAGATCCATTTTTAAAAAATAACAGTAAGGGATGAATTACAGGTCATTGCTTCCTATTTGGTGGAAGGCTGTCTCATAGCAATCTACCACTCACTGCTGGCTAGAGAAGAGAGTGTGACAAAACCACATTCCTGAGCATTCTCAAACTGAAAGGTCACAATGTTTAATGTTTCATTTCCCCCAGTGTCCTGCTCCATCAAGTTTGGTTCTAGCTCCTTCTAGTGGTTAACATAGAGCTTTTGCTTTTTAAGAGATGTGTGCAAGTGCCCTATCAAAATTTTCCACCCTGTCTATGATTAGGGTGGAAAATGTATGAGAAATTTGTTTCAGTTCATTTTTCATCAGGATTTACCCAGTTTGTACTAGGGATGTCAGAGAAATCTGCAACGGAACCAAATGTGTTCAGGTTTTGATGACTCTCACAAGAGGATTCCACAATGGACCAGCTCCCACCACTCATCCCCAGTCAGGTGGATTCTGTGGGCTCATGGACCATTTTTCTAACTTTCCTGGATTTTGTGCAAATTTTCTTGTAGCAAAATATGCAAAAAAATGTAAAAGATGGCCAAAATACACATTTCCCCCAGAGGCTAAAGCATGAATGTGTGCATTTGGGGGGAATGTGTGCAAAAGTCGTACAAGTGGAAATTTGCACAAAAGCTAATTTGCACAAATTCAGAAACAAGAAAAACTGATTCAGTCAATGCATGGATGATGGAATGCAAGGCGCTTGAGAATCCATATATATATATATATATATATACATACATACATATATACAGTCCATATATTTCTGAGCTTGCAGTGTGATTTGTGGTCCCCCAGAAATGTGTTTGACAGCAGGCATACATTTGAAAAAATGTCTATGTAAAAATGTGACCTTTTGAAAAATTTGCACAAATGTGCTTTAATCAATGGGAGAACAATGTGTAAAGTTCAAAGATGTGCACAATTGCTGCATTCATTGGGAAAGACGTGCATGAAAACACACATGGATTTTCATGCAAACAGGAAAAAAACCAAAGCTCACAATCTTATATGGACTCGAATTGGATTGAGCTTGGAGATGGAATTTAGAGAACGTTGGTAAGCTCAAGTACTGGGTGATTTGCACATCCCTAGGTGTGATAAGTGTGGCCCCCCAGGGATGGGTGAACAAGTGATTTCACCAAGATTCTCTGAACTAGGGCTGTGCACTGCTTTGGCCCAAGGCCGGAAGCCTGAGTTGAAGCAGGCTGCTTCAGGCCCCTTCAGGCCCCTTCCGAGGCAAAGCGGAGGGGGCATGAAGCGACCCCAAGCTGGTTGGGGGTTCTCTGAAGTGCTTCAGCATGCTTCAGAGCTTCAGCAGCCCTGGCCCAGCCGCACAGGAACCTCCAGGTCCTTACTTGAGCTGCCCATCGCTAGGGATGTCAGGAGCATCCATTTGGGGGCTTGAGCTTGGTGGGTTCCCCCCAGTTAAGCCCTCCGAATGCCAATCCGCAAGCCCCTGCTCTTGCCCGACTCAGCGCATGCTGAGTCAGGCAAGCACGCGGCCCCCACTCCTTGCCCGTGTGTTGCTCTCGGTGGCAGTGGTGGCAGGATGGAAGCCAAGATCCGTCTCACTTCCCATTCTGCCATCACCACCACTGCTGAGAGCAACTGCTCCCCTTTCTGACGGTGTTCAGCAGAGAGGAACACTGTTGCTCTCAGCGGCGGCAGGATGGGAAGTAAGAGGGAAGCAACTCTTCCCTCTTGCTTCCCATCCTGCCATTGCCACCTTCGATAATTACAAAATTTTCTCCCAAAAGATGTTCTTACTCACATGCACACCTGGGATTACAAAGGAGAGATGTTTGCATGATTTGCAAACATAAACACAATTCTCAGATATCCCTAAGCAGTCCTGCTGCCATTTTAAAAAAGCAACTCAACATCTAATCCTGATCCCCCAGGAACAAGTGGCTGGAACTGATGTGTACAACTGGAATGCATAGAATGAGTAGAATCTCTCAATGGTACAGGAAATGCAGAGGAGAAGTGTGTGGCTACAGTAACATGATTCATGGGACCAGTGGTGTTGTCAGGGTAGGGCTTTGGGGCAAATGTCCAGGGTCCAACTCACCAGAATGATTGGGAAGGTGCCCAAATGCAGCAGGGCTAGTTCACCACACTTGGAAGTAAGTGATGTAACCCACCACTGAATGGAACTGAGCTTAAGGTGAGGAGGTTCCCTGGAGGGGAAACTGTCTCTAAGTGCACAGCTCCCATCCCCACTCTTTCCAGAGCTCTCAAGTCAATGAAGGTTGTGTTATAGGTAGGGATGTATGAAAGTGACTTACACATTCACGGATTATGTTTATGGGGGGGAGACATTCCGTCCCCCCCCCGGAATCCTCGACGGGGGGGAGGCGCTCCGTTCCTCCCCCCAGAATCCTCGAATGACCGGCTGTGGTCCGCGGCAGCTCCGCGGAGCAGCCGGCCAGGCCCAGCCAGGCCAGAGCCATCCGCAGCCGGATTTCCGGCCGCAGAGGGCTCTGGGTAAACAAAAAACAAAAAACGCGTACACAAATGGCGGCGGCTATGGCCACTGCCATTTGTGTTCCTTTTTTTTTGGCCATCTTAGTCTACATAAATATTTACGTAGACTATGATGGCGAAAATAAAGGGGAACGCAAATAGCGTAGCGGGCGCTATTTGCATCCCCTTTTGATTCACTGTTTTAGCCTACGTAAATATTTACATAGGCTAAAACGGCAAATCAAAAGGGGATGCAAATAGCGCCCGCTACGCTATTTGCGTTCCCCTTTATTTTCGCCGTCATAGTCTACGTAAATATTTACGTAGACTAAGACGGCCAAAAAGAAGGAACGCAAATGGCGGCAGCAATAGCCACCATTTGCATGTGCGGGTTTGTTTGTTTTTTAAACCCAGCCAGCCATGATAGGCTACGTAAAGATTTACGTAGCCTATCACATCTTTTCTTTTCTTTTTAACCAAGACTGGGAATGGCGGTGGCGGCAGCCGGTCGGAAGACCAGCCACCACAACCGCCGCCACCACCGCTGCCGGAGCCGCCGCCGCCCGGAACATCCGCCCCAGGTAAGTCTCGTCCCGGGGGGGATCCACAGGTGGGCAGGGGGGTGGCAGGCCATTCCACCACGGAGCTCAGGGGGCTGAATGCGCTGGCATTCAGCCTCAATGAGATCCATGGCGGAATTCTCTGACATCCCTAGTTATAGGTAGGAACGCTGAAGAAAACTGCAGCAGATGAAAGTGAGATTGGATTTCTGTGAGTCCAACCTGCAGATCCTGCATGGACCGAATTATTCTGAGCTTCATACATTCTATGGACTTGTGGATCTTAAAAAAAAAAAAAACCTTTGGGGGTGATTTGTTCAGATGTGCACTGGTACAAGTGTGCATTAGCAAAAGTGCGCATTAGCAGAGGAATGAAACCCTCAGAGAAAAAATCCAATTCCATCAATGACCAGAAGGTGGAATGAGAGATGTCTGATAATCCACAAGACACAGAAGGAACCAATTTTACAAAACACGTACATTGCTAGTTCCATGCCCAACTTTTTGTTGAATTTCTCCCCCTTGACAACTTAAACACCACTGTTGTTGTTGTTCAATCATTAAGTCGTGTCCGACTCTTCGTGACCCCATGGACCATAGCACGCCAGGCCTTCCTGTCCTCTGCTCTCTCCCATAGTGTGCTCAAGTTCATATTCATTGCATCGGTGATGATATCTAGCCATCTCATCCTCTGCTGTCCCCTTCTCCTTTTTCCTTCAGTCTTTCCCAGTATCAGGGTCTTTTCCAGGGAGTTTTCTCTTCGCATTAGGTGGCCAAAATATTTCAGCTTCAGCTTCAGCTTCAGTATCTGTCCTTCCAATGAGCACTCAGGGTTGATTTCCTTTAGGATTGACTGATTTGACCTCCTTGCAGTCCAGGGGACTCGTAAGAGTCTTCTCCTGCACCACAGTTCGAAAGCATCAATTCTTCTGCGCTCAGCCTTCCTTATAGTCCAGCTCTCACAGCCATACGTTGCTACTGGGAAAACCATAGCTTTGATTATACGAATCTTTGTCGGCAAGGGGATGTCTCTGTTTCTTACTATGCTGTCTAGGTTTGCCATAGCTTTCCTCCCAAGGAGCAAACGTCTTTTAATTTCATGGCTACAGTCACCGTCTGCGGTGATCTTGGAGCCCAAGAAAGTAAAATCTATCACTGCTTCCATTTCTTCCCCTTCTATATGCCAGGAAGTGATGGGGCCAGATGCCATGATCTTAGTTTTTTGAATGCTGAGTTTCAAACCAGCTTTTGCACTCTCCACTTTCACCCTCAACAAGAGGCTCTTTAGATCCTCTTCGCTTTCTGCCATTAGGGTGCTATCGTCTGCATATCTGAGGTTCTTGATAATTCTCCCAGCAATCTTAATTCCGACCTGTGATTCATCCAACCTGGCGTTCTCACGATGTACTCTGTGTATAAATTAAATAAGCAGGGTGACAATATACAGCCTTGTCGTACTCCTTTTCCAATTTTGAACCAAGCGGTTGTTCCATGTCCGGTTCTTACTGTTGCTTCTTGACCCTCACACAGGTTTCTCAGGAGACAGGTAAGGTGGTCTGGTACTCCCATCTCTTTAAGAATTTGCCACAGTTTGTTGTGATCCACACAATCAAAGGCTTTAGCGTAGTCAATGAAGCAGAAGAAATAGATGTTTTTCTGGAATTCTCTTGCTTTCTCCATGATCCAGCAAATGTTGGCGATTTGATCTGTAGTTCCTCTACCTCTTCGAAACCCAGCTTGTACTTCTGGTTGTTCTCGGTTCACATGCTGCTGAAGCCTAGCTTTTAGGATTTGGAGCATCACCTTGTTGGCATGTGAAATGAGCGCAATTGTGCGGTAGTTTGCACACTCTTTGGCGTTCCCCTTCTTTGGAATTGGAATGTAAACCGACCTTTTCCAGTCTTGTGGCCACTGTTGAGTGTTCCAAATTTGTTGGCATATTGAGTGCAGCACTTTAACAGCATCATCTTTTATGATCTTAAATAGCTCAGTTGGAACACTGTCATCTCGGCTAGCTTTGTTGTTACTAATGCTTCCTAAGCTCACTTGACTTCACTCTCTAGGATGTCCGGCTCAAGTTCAGTGACCACACTATGATGGCTATCAGGACATTCAGATCTTTCCTGTATAGTTCTTCTGTGTATTTTTTCCACCTCTTCTTAATCTCATCTGCTTCTGTTAGGTCCCTGCCTTCTTTGTCCTTTATCATGCCCATCTTTGCACAAAACTTTCCCTTGATATCTCCAATTTTCTTGAAAAGATCTCTAGTCTTTCCCATTCTGTTGTTTTCCTCGATTTCTTTGCATTGTTCATTTAAGAAGGCCTTCTTGTCTCTCCTTGCTATTCTCTGGAACTCTGCATTCAGTTGGATATATCTTCCCCTTTCTCCCTTGCTTTTCGCTTCCCTTCTTTTCTCAGCTACTTGTAAAGCCTCATCAGACAGCCACTTTGCTTTCTTGCATTTCTTTTTCTTTGGGATGGATTTAGTTGCGGCCTCCTGAACAATGTTACAGACCTCTGTCCATAGTTCCTCAGGCATTCTGTCTAATACCTTAAATCTATTCCTCACCTCCACTGTATATTCATAAGGGATATGATTTAGGTCATACCTGAATGGTTTAGTGGTTTCCTCTATGTTCCTCAATTTAATTTAAACACCATACTCTTTGTCAATAATTTCTTTAGAGATGCTGGGGTGATTAATTTGGAAGCAAAACTGAAACCCAAAGAAAGAATAACTCAGAAAATGAGAAGCCAGAAACTTCAGCAAGCACAAGGTTACCAGATTCAGCAACTCCCATAATCCCTGAACATTGACCATGCTGAGTGGGGCTTGTGGGAGTTGTAGTCCAAAACATCTAGACAGCACCAGGTTGACTGCCTATGGTTTAATAGATGTTGATGGGGTTCTTAGACTTATCCAATAAGATGCATACAAAAGTATACACATATAGTTCTGTTCTCAACTTAATAGGGAGATCTCTTGCTTAGTATGCAAATTAAACACTCACACCCAGAAAACCTCTACAGTGATATATCAATTTTAAAAAGTTTTGCAAACTATATTCTTATCAGATTGCACCATCTAGAGGAGAACTAGAGAACATGATGACTTCCAACTGAATGGACTGATATCCATAGTTTTAGAAGTCGGATTATGGGCTCCGAGCTGAGAGAATGAGCTACAAATCAGGAAGTCCCTGCACTGAATCACCTTTCCCATGTATTCACTCTCCTCTCAGGGCTTTTCTCCATGAGGCTGTTAATGCACTCTATCTACTTTTTGTTTCATCACAGCCTTAAGATACGTGCACTATATAAACGGTGTCTCCATTCTTGCTTTTCTGCTATATAACCTCTAGGTGGCGCTGTGGTATAGTGAAATAGTGCAAATGCACAAGTGAAAAAGCATTTTATTTCACTTTCACAAATAATAGTGCATTTTCCCTGCTCTAAAAACAACAACAACAACAACAACAACAACTCACTGCAAGTGCTATTTACAAATAGAAGGGAAAGTGGAGGCTCATGTCATTGTCTAAAGAACCTGTAAACAACTGTGAGGAAAGAATGATGAGTGCACAATAAATGTCTCATAGAGAAAAGCTCTCAATTTTACCCTGCTGGATCTTCGATATAGGGATAATGATACTGACCCTCTTGACAAGGTGGTTGAAAGGCTAATGGCAAGGTAACATGTGAAATGCTTTGAAAATGTTATACAGAATTTATCATCATCACATCATTGCTTGCCAGAATGTTTGATAAGGAAAGGGACATTCCCTCTTCTACCATCATTCAAACACCTCTTCTGTTATACACACTTGTGCGCATATGGCTAATTCCTATACTATTTCCCACTCATGTTACATTGTACACACACTGAGAATTGGCTGTGCACCTGCTCCATTCCCAACAGCATCCATGTGTCACAGGACCACAGGAAGCGTCTTACACTGAGTCACATGCCTGATCCATCTAGTTTAGTATTACCCATGCCAGCAGTAGACCGCCTGGTGCCCTCCTGATATTTTGGACTACAACTCCCCAAAGTCTCAGACAGCATACCAAGCATAGTCACGGATTATGGGAGTTGTAGTCCAAAACATGTGGAGAGCACCAGGTTGCCTTTCCCTTCTGTACACTGACTGGCAGTGGCTCTCTCTAGGGCAGTGGTGGACAACTCCAGGAGGTCTAGGGGGTCGTTTTGGCCCTCCAGACACCCCCTCATGGGCTGAACCTCCCCCGATGGTGCCTAGCAACAACAACAGCAGCAACAGCAACAGCAACAGCAACAGCAACAGCAACAAATTAAATTGCATCTGGAGCAGCCATGGACCACCAAAAGGATAAAAACATATTACGAATATGTATATTAGGGATGGTCAAATCTGTTTTACTTCCTAAAATGGGGAAGGGGTGTTTCCAAGCACACGTTCATGCCATTCCATTTCTACATCAGTTTTGCATCAGTTTCTACATCAGTTGCATCTTTTTTAAGTCTTCACAAAAATTCATATGTAGTTTTAACCTTTCCCTAAATGGGGAGTTTTAATACCCCACCGGCAGAATTTTACTGGTAATTCTCTCTCTCTCTCTCTCTCTTAAACACACACACACACACACACACACACACACACTGCTACAGGGCTTAGAAAGAAGTCCTTATGGGATCGAATGGGGGCTTTTTTTCTATGTCCCATAGCCCCTCAAGGGGGTGATTACTGGTAAAATTGCAGCTGAGGGGGGAGCATGAAACCTCCCCTCCCTGAGTGAAAACCCCCGATAATAATCGGATCCCCTCCAACTAGAAAGAAAGAAAGAAAGAAAGAAAGAAAGAAAGAAAGAAAGAAAGAAAGAACTGGCTGCTAGCTTTGTCTTTAATGCAGGGTGGCCACTTCAACATTGCCAGAAAAGAAGAAATGCATCTCCCCAAAATGGGCAGCTTTTCATGAAATTGCATACACACATTTAGAAATAACTACTATAATTTAAATAGAAATACAGCATTTTTTGACATACTGGGGAGACTCTGACCAGATCACCCGTATGGGTCTCCTTGGTCAGCTGTCCAGGTGTTAACTGTTGATGATGGGCAACTTCAAGGCACCTGGGCATTCACTTCTCTTGGCTCTTCAACTTCAAACTTGACTTGCCCTGGAAAGCCCTTCCAGGGAGAAGGTTTGGGGTGGGGACTGGTCCTGCTGAAACCTGTATTGTGTGGCTTCCCCCATCTGGCCAACATCTGCTGACCAGCCACTCCTCTCTTCCCGAGGTATTACAAGGGCAATGTTCACCCTGTTCTGGAGGGGGTTGCATTCCCCCTAAATGATCAGGTTCATACTTTGGGGTGCTCTGGGATCTAGAACTGCCACTTGAGGCCCAGGTGGGCTTGGTGGCACGGAGCACCTTTTATCAACTGGTATACCAATTACATCCTCATCTGGAACAGAGATAGCCTAGCTGCAGTTATCCATGCTCTGATAACCTCTCATCTGGATTACTGCAATGCATTAAACATAGGGCTGCCTTTGAAAACGGTGAAGAAACTTCAGCTGGTCCAAAATAGGGCCACAAAACTGTTAATGATGATTGGCCAATGATATCATATTATGCCAGTAGTGTTCTATCTGCACTGGCTGCCAGTCCATGTCCGGGCCTGATTCAAAGTGCTGGTATTGACATTCAAAGCCCTAAATGGCTTGGGGTCAGGTGACTTGAAGGAACATCTCCTCCCAGATGTACCTGCCCAGACTCTAATATCCTCTTCAGCTGTCCTTCTCTGGGAGCCTGTGCCAAAGGAAGTAAGGTGGGTGGCTACCAAGAAGAGGGCCTCTTCTGCTGTGGCACCCAGTTGTGAAATGGGCTTCCCAGAGAGGCTCAGCTGGTGCCTACTTTGTGCTATTTCCAGTAACAGGTGAAGACCTTATTTTCCCCAGGCATTTTAGTCTTTTAGCTCTGTTGTTTTAAATCTGCAATTGTATATTAAATCTCTGCATTGATGCTAGGTTTTAATCTGGTTTTTACTTCATTTTATACTGCAGTTTATATTTTAAAATTTTATAATGTATTTTATAAATCACTATTCTATAGTTTTAATCATTGTTGACCACCCAGAGAGCTTTGGCTATTGGGCAGCATAGAAATGTAATAAATAAATAAAGAAGGAAGCTGGGCTAGTGTCAAGGATTGGCATGGATGGGCCCCTGCCAATGGCCCGCACCCAAGCAGAGACCCAGTAAAAGGTGTAATTAGATCATTTACACCTGCAATTTTGTGCCATTTGAGCTATTTACGGCCACCATTCTGCGCAAAATCACGATTTCCATAAATAGCTTACCCGCAATTTTGTGCAAAATGACGGCTTGTGAAAAAGTGGGAAACCACAGGCTTGCCTGACTCAGTGTGTGCTGAGCTGGGCAAGCTCAGGGATCCATAAGCTGGCAAATGGGGGCAAGCTGGCAAAAACTTGCTAAATTTCATCCCCAAACTAGATTTCTCTGACATCCCAAATGGTGTCAATGTTCATGCACACACGGGTGAAGCAGATGAGAAGAAAGACACACATATACTGAAAGAACTGAAAACTGCAGCAATGTAGAGTGGGCCACAGGGCAGAAGGAACCGATAGAACCATAAAGAAATGTTGCTCATTGCTACATTTAAAAAGCCACGAAGAGTCGGACATGACTGAATGACTGAACAACAACAACAACAACAACAACAAAAAGCCAATAAAACCCCAGATTTACACAATTGGATTCAACATCTATAGGCCTTGAAGAGGTATGAAGAGGTATATTACATCAAATTTTTAAAAGAAAATAAATTCCAATTAATACAGGATATTTTTCTCAAATTATGTGCAGAGAAATTGGATCCCCTGCAAAACCAGTGCAGGCCCAGAAAGGGACATGCATGCCGAACCCTTTTATTTTATTTCTACTTAACTATTTATTTACCCAGTTTTTGCTTAGTGATTCAGATTTTACTTATATATGAGAAAACTTTAGCCTTTAATTACAGGCTGATATGGAGAGGAGAAGGGGGAAATAAAGGGGAGGGATTAGGGATGGGGCAGGGAAGAGACTGTTTGTACACTGTTGAAAACTGAGGGAAAATAACATGTTGTTTGAGAACAATCCTATGGTCCCTGGGCAGCATCCCACTTCTATGACCTCACAAGGGAGACTCTGATATCTGATCCCTCCCACCTCTCCTGTCCTTTCTCAGGCACAGAGCGGTGTGGGAAAAAAGTGTTGGCCGTTTCCCGAGTTTGCAAAAGTGGCCTGGGGAGGACAGAAAGGGGTGTATGCCAGTGGGCAGGGAGGGAGGAGCAAGGAGAGGTCAGGATATGAGGAATTCGCCTCTCCAGCCCCCAGTCCTGCCCCTGCCAGCATGACCGTTTTAGATTGGCTCGGAGACCCATGTTAAATGTGAGAATCAGCAGAACTTGAGCTCACTGAAGTTCTCCGAAGTCCATCTCAAAGCTTGTTCCAACTCAAGTCCATATCAGATTGCAAGCTTTTCTTTTTGCATGAAAATCCCTGCATATTTCCATGCATATTTTTCGAAATGTAGGGATCGCTGAAATGTAGGCATTCTCTTCCCAGTGATCAAAGTGTAATTGTGTGCATTTTTTCAAAAGTACGCATTTTTCATGCACGTTTTTCAAATGTATGCATGCTGTCGAATGCACTTTTGGGGGTCCACAAATCAGATAGCAAGCTTGGAAATGTGTGGAATTCAACCACAGATAGTGTTCGAGTGCATGTTTGGTCTGGAAGGTGCAATTTGTAGGGATGTACGAAAGTCACTTACCTTTTCGCAGGGGTGCTTCGCGGTGGGGGGGAGACGCTTCACTTCTCCCCCTGAAGTTCAGGCAAGGGGGGGGAGCCATCCCGCTTCGCCCGGCCGAAATTCAGGCCGGGGGGGGAGGCTTCCCGCCTCGCCCAGCTGAAATTCAGGCCGGGGAGAAGCGCCCCGTCTCCCCAGCCGCGAAACAAAGTGTTAAAAAAAAAAAACCGTGATAGGCTACATAACGATTTACGTAGCCTATCATGGCTGACTTTGGAAATCTAGCCATGAGAGGCTACGTTAATCGTTACGTAGCCTATCACGGGGTGTTTTTTTTTAACACTTTACTTTGTAATGGCGGCGGCGGCAGCTGGTTGGAAGACCGGCTGCCGCCCCTGCCCCCGACGAAAGGCCAACGAACCGCCGCCGGGACCCGCCGCCGGGAGGGACATTCGCCAAAGGTAAGTCCCATCCCGGGGGGAGCGGGGGGGGCGGATAATTTCACCGCTGATTTTGGGGGGCCAAATGCGTTGGCGCTTGGCCCCCCGAAGATTCGGGGAGAAATTCTCCGCCATCCCTAGCAGTTTGGGTAAATCCTGATCAAAAATGAACTGAAGTGAATTTCTCATACACCCCTAGGCCCATCTAGAGAAAAAGTAAAACACGGAGGATGAAGAGGTGAAAATTGGATCCATTGCTCACTGCCCACCGTGCTGACAAGTGGTTGGGAGGGCATTGGCTACATGGAAGGTTCCAGATGTGGTGGATTCTATCTCATGAGGGTGCAACTGATAGGATTAATAACAGGCAAACAAAAACAGACATATTTAATAACGATATGTAGACACAGATAGCAGTAACATTTGGGACAAATTTTTTAGCTTCTGGTGTTTTGTGCAAGAGGAGTTTCTGTTGAGATGACACAAGAAACCAACCAACACCCACACAGGAGAGTTACACGTGAAAAAAAAAAAAAAGCTGTGACTTTATTCTTCAATGACACAAGAAACCAACACACACACACACACACACACACACACACGAGAGTTATACATAAAAAAAGAAAAAAAGCTGTGACTTTATTCTTCAGTGACACAAGAAACCAACATACACACACACACACAAATGGGGTGGGGGGGAGAGAAAAGCTGTGACTTTATTCTTCAAGGAGCTATAAACACCAGACTGACAATACAGTGTTAACAGAAGGGTTATCTGTCACTTTCCCATGATAGATGGCTGGATACTTGAAGGATGATGGATGTGCAGCTACAAGTGGTGAGTGTAATTTAGTAGGTGGGGAGCTGGTGGGTTAGAGAGAAAGAGACGGGGGGGGGGGGGAACTGCCTGACTTTGGCTTTATTTTGGTGGCACATTTTGTTCCACAACTGTCACTGTTATCGGCAAAGGCAATCTTCCCAGAATTCAGACAGAAGTGCATTATAAAGAATTTTCTCATGGTGTTTACGAAATACAAAGGGAGAGCGACTTGTGAGGAGTTGACCGTCCTCAGTTCAACTCCAAACTGTCTCAGAATTTACGAGCTTTTTTGAGTGAGCCTCCAGAAGAAGAAGAAAAAGCAAAACACTTCTCATCTGCTTCCAAGAGTTCTCTCCTGGCTCATAACGTCGGCACAAATTGATGGCACCGTTGCTGATGCTCCGTATCATGTTCCCCCTGCCCTTGAAGGCTTAGTTTGGTTTCACCTACTCTTCACCCATCCTATACTGTCAAGGCAGCCTTGGCAGGGAGCCACCAAGAAAGACAGCCCCACCCACCCAAGCAGACACACCCAGGAATGAGAGACAGTTTGAGATTTGGATCACATCTATCATTTGAGCGCGCACGCGCACGCACGCACACACACACCAATCCTGAGAACTGATGGATCCAAACAGAGGAAGGCACCGAACAAAGGCTGACCCGTCGGTTATTCTGGCCACATTGCACATTTTAAATATTTTAAAAAATTATATTATTACATTTATATCCCGCCTTGTTTCCTCTTGCAACGGGACCCAAGGCGGCATACATGGTTCTCCTCTTCTCCATGTTTATGCTCAGTGAGGTAAGTTAGGCTGAGAGGCGTGACCGGCCCAAAGTCACCCAGTGAGCTTCAAGGCCTGAGTGCAGATTAGAAACCAGATGTCCTGAGTCCCAGTCCAGCACTGTAACCAGTACGCCATGCTGCCTCTGTGAAACTATGAGAGTTGAATCAAATGTAAGCAGTGAGCATTGAATAACGTCTGCGCATGAGCCTACCAAACAGTCTGCTCACCTTGAACTAGGGATGTACGAAAGTCACTTCCCTTTTCGCAGCTTGGATTCGTGGGGGGGGGAGGCGCTCCATCCCTCCCCCTGGAATCCTCCCTGGGCTGGCTCCACGCCGCTCCGTGGTGGCTCCGCAGCAGAGCCACTGTCCAGGGCCGTCCACAGCTGGAGTTCCAGCCGCAGATGGGCTGCTGCGGACGCAAATGGTGGCTGCCGTAGCGGCCACCATTTGCGTCCAGCGAAGCTGCCGTGATAGGCTACGTAAGTATTTACACGTAAATACTACATAAGTATTTACGAAGGCTACGTAAGTATTTATGTAGCCTATCACAGCAAGCCCCCAAAAACAACAACAATGTACACAAATGGCAGCAGCTACGGCGGCCGCCATTTGCGTTCCCAATTTTTAGCCGTTTTAGCCTACGTAAATATTTACGTAGGCTATGGCAAAAAAAGGGGGGGAACGCAAATAGCGTAGTGGGCGCTATTTGCATTCCTTTTTTTTCACCATAATAGCCTACGTAAATATTTATGTCGGCTAAAATGGCTAAAAATAGGGAACACAAATGGCGGCCGCCATAGCCGCCGCCATTTGTGTACGCTGTTTTTTGTGTTTTTTTGGCTTGCTGTGATAGGCTACATAAATACTTATGTAGCCTATCACGGCTATGACGAAGAAGCAAATGGCAGCTGCCATTCGCAAGTCAGCACGGATGGCAGCAGTTAAGTGCTCCATTTCGCACGCCTTTCGTGGGTTAGGGGGGCGGGGGCTTCGTTCCACCATGGATTTCGGGGGGCCGACTGCACTGGCATTCGGCCTCACTGAGATCCATGGCGGAATTCTCTGACATCCCTACCTTGAACACTGACAGTTAGGGATGTCGCAAGCGCCCGACTTAGTCCGGGAGGCTGGCAAAATCCCTCACACTCGGCCCCCTGGCCTCCGCTTGCTGAACTCCAGGGCACTGACAGGCCCAGCCAACCAGTGCCCTGGAGTTCGGCAAGCAGCCGGGAACAGCTCGGATTTGGCTGCCTGCTCGCGAGCAAGAGACGGCGAGTGACTGGTGTGCCCTCCGCAGACCCCGGTCGCAGGCACCCTTCCGAACCCTTCTCACTCTCACCCTGGCCCCTTCCGGCAAGCGCCAGCCATTTTGCTGCCTTTTTAAAAAAAATGAAGACATGGGAGCTAAAAAAACTGCGCATATTTAAATGTGCACACTTTTTAAGCTCCCTTTTTTTGTAAGAAAAAAAGGTGGCGAAATGGTGGGCGCTCACCGGACGGGTCCAGGGTTGGTGTGGGTGACTCGTTGAGCTCCTGGGCCTCGAGCGCAGGTCTGGGGGGGGGGCAAGCAGGGAGGGCACTTCAGCAGGTTCCCGGTTCAACAGGGTTGGTTTCACGCATCTCTACTGACAGTATGACTATGTGATAATTTTGTTTCCATTTGTTTTCTATGAGAATTTAGTAAATTACCAGTTTTCCAATTTTCTCCACATCTGAGAAAAAAAAAGAATTTTAGATGATTCATATATATGGAGAGAGGCAGGCAGGCAGACAGGCAGGCAGAAAGACAGACAGACAGACAGGCAGGCAGGCAGACAGACAGACAGACGTGTGTGTGTGTGTGTGTGTGTGTGTGTGTGTAAACCTGAAAATGACAGATTCAGCTGGGGGCTTTCCTAAGTCAGGGGATAGCTGAGCCATTTTCAAATTTCCCATAATTTGCCTGCCAGTTTAAATTTCCCACAATGCACCAAAGCACCCAATATAGCCCCGCTCCAGGGCATGGTGAGAAAATTTTAAATGGCAGGCAACTTCAAAGATCCAGCTGCGATAGCAGGGGTGGGCCAGATGAGTCCCACTTTGCCCACTCCGTGGCCCCCACTCACCTGTGCATTGCCAAATCTGCTGCCAAGATTCAGTGGCATGGCAGAAGACGAGCAGTGATTTTTCTTTCACACAAGGCTGATGAAGAGCCCATGCCTTCTTTCCAGGCAGAATCATGGCACTTTTTGCTGCCATTTCACCTCAGAATTTAAGTGGAATATTCAGCAGGGGAGCGGGAGGCAGGGGTGTGACTCCCTGCCTCCCCCAAGGTTGCCCTCTCATGTGCTACAGCTACATAAGCCCACTGGAGCCCATTGATAGGTGTGGGGCCCATTTGTGGACCCCTTGCAAGAGGGGCCCTCAAACTTGGAGCAAGCCCTGAGTTGACAACTGTCCCAAGGTTACCCAATGAGATTCAAAGGTAAGTATGGATTGAAACCAGCCTTGTAAATAAGCCTGCAAAACTTACTAGCCTGAAGAACCCACCCACTGACCCCCAAATTATTAGCTTGCTGGTAGGGATTGACAGACTCACCTCCATCTGCCCCGCCAGGTGCTTGCCAAGCTGCTGCCATCCATCTGCCCGTTTGGCTTCCTGGATGAGACGCCATGTGGTCCATGGGCACCCGGCCGCCCAACCCCTCAGCGAGCAGCCATTTTGTGGGGAAAAATGGCAGCTTGGTTTTTCCCTAAATGTAATGTTGCTTAAATGGTGGCCGTATAGGGCTGAGGAGTTGGACGGCTGCCAGGCGACCGCGGACCGCATGGCAGCTGAGCAAGGGGGGTCCACTAAGCATCGCAGCTCGGCGAAGGGGTCTCAGAGGACTCCACCCCCCTATCGGACTCCTGTGACATCCCTACTAACTGAGGGCTTGCAGAAAAGGATGCAGAGCTCTGCAGAGGAGGGGGCTTCTCTCCCCTGGCAGCCCACTTGGTTTCTATGTGAAGCCCAGAGGAGGGATGGAGAGCTCCAACCCTCCTCTTATGCTTCACTCAGTTGCCTACATCGAGTTCCATGCACTCGCCTGCCTGCAGTCCCTTGTCGCCTATGGTGACCAGGCGAGTGCCTAGGTAGGATTGCTCAGAGCAGGTCTCCCTCCTCTAAATCCAACAATGTAGTCTAGCCTTCCCCAACCTGGTCTCTTCCAGGTCTTGCAGACTACACCTCCCAGCATTCCCAACCAGTGACAAAGCTGGCTACGGCTACGGGAAGTCAAAGTCCAAAACACCTGGAGGGCACCAGGTTGGGGCAGGCTGTTCTAGCAACTACCGCACATGTAGCAGAGTCCCTTTCCCCCCTGCCCACATGCACATTGCCGTGAGCATTGCCTTGAGCAGCCAGCCACCTCTCACAGCTGCTGTCCACTTGCTTTTCGAAGCAGCTCTCTCAGCAAAAGCAGTTGAATTTAAACTGCTCCTTAATCGTACGATGCCGTTTGGAGCGCACACGGAGGCGGCGCACATCTGGAAGGAGTTCCATGCCCGCATTCAGCGTTTAAGTCAGGGTATAAACATTTGCATTCACCCAAACACATCTTGAAATAGCTGGAGCACCCTTCTCCAAGCAGGTGCCCTCCAGATCTTTGGGAATGCAACTGCCAGGATCCCTGACCACTGGCCATTCCAGCTGGAGTTGATAGGAGTTGTTGTCCAAAGCATCAGGAGGGGAAGGCTGAGCTGCACAGTGCTATGAAAACTAGTGGAATTGTTGTCAGTGCCCCATGTATATAAATGGCCTGAATCGGGAAGACCATTCATAAGCATTACACCAGCCATACCTCACTTTTCCCCCCAAGGAATTTTCATCTCCAAACTGCGACTCCTGGTATGCATTTAACAGCACAGCTACTTACGAGGGCAGAAGCCAAAATATTTAGCTCAATGTATTTTTAAAAAATGCATTTAAAAAATATTCTGCTGTTAGCCTTTCTATCTTTCATATCTTATCATCTATCTATCTATCTATCTATCCATCTATCTTCTTCTTCTTCTTCATTATCATCATCATCGACAACAACAACTATCTTTCATATCTTATCTTATCTTATATAATCTATCTATCTATCTATCTTCATCATCATCGTCATCATCAACTCTCTTTCATATCCTGTCTGTCTGTCTGTCTGTCTGTCTGTCTCCATCTACCATGCCAGGACAAGCTGAAAGGCATTGAAAAAGATGATTCCTCCGTCTCTCTCACTCATAGCATTTATCTGGTAATCAGCTAATTGATAAAAAAAAGTCACTTGATGGATCAACTCAAAATGCAATACTCTGTTTTTTGTTTGTTTTTAAGAACATAAGAAGAGCCCACCTGGTACAGACCAAGGGTACATCTTGTCCAGCATTCTGTTCACACGGTGGCCAACCAGCTGCCCATGGAAAACCCACAAGCAGGACAGGAGTGCAACAGCACCCTCCCGCCCATGTTCCCCAGCAACTGATGTACATAGGCTCACTGCCTCTGTTCCTAGATGTATAACCATCATGACTAGTAGCCATTGATAGCCTTCTCCTCCATGGATTTGTCCAATCCCCTTTTAAAGCCATAGTTTAATCATGCACTGTGTGAAGAAGCCCTTCCTTTTATCTGTCATGAATCTTCCACCAATCAGCTTCATGGGATGACCCAGGGTTCTAGTATTATGAGAGATAATATTTTTTTTTAAAAAAATATTAAAATGCATGTATCAGGGTACACACAAAAATGTGAATGTTCATGAAAATGATGCTCAAAAACGTATTTTATCACGAAAACAGTCACAAAAATGTGTATACTAAGCAAAATTGTATGCAAAAATGCATAGAAATTATCACATAGGCATTTTTTGTTTTATTGGGGGTTTTAAACAAATCTCTAAGTTTGGAATGAACATAATTCATTCAAGAAACTGAGAGAAACCAAAACTGACAGATTCAAGACGAAGCTTCCCCACCATGGAGCTTTTTCAAATCAAACATTCGATGAGATCGCTGGAATTTATTTCTGGGTTTTTCATGTTCATAGTAAATGAGCATTGTTTTTTGACTGTTTGGATGTCTGGATGTCCCTGCAGTGTTTGAAACATTTTCTTCCCTCTCCACACTCCATATGCATTGCTTGTCGCACCCACACGTAGCTTGAGGGTGGGGGGTGGGGGTGAGAGAGAGAGAGAGAGAAAAGGAAACAAATATTGCTCCTTTTTATTGATCATTATGAGGTGGTTAGTTTAAAAGAAACACACCTCTAAATACCCTGCTGGAATTTTGGAAAGATTCAACTGCAGCTGTAATATTCTTTTAATCTATGTCATAATGATAAAATATTCCAGCCATTTTAATATGGAGGTTTTTATTTTGGTTGGGCTGTGTGTGTGTGTGTGTGTGTGTGTGTGTGTTTTACAAAAACCAAGTCTTAGATGACATTTTAATCACCTGCTTAATCTCCCAAATCAAATAGTTTACAGCTTTGCATTCTGGAAATGTGCACTATAAGAAAGGAAAAAAGAGGGGGGAAAACAGCCCAGTAAAATTATAGTTTTATGATAACATCACAGATGAGTTACAGTTGCTCGAGTGAAATTATGATGGCCAAGCAGATGCTAAGGCAAAAACCATTTCTCAGCTTACTTCTCTGCAATAATTGTGGCACCTGCCAGTGTTGCTATTGCATAGTTAAAGGTCTTGTGGTATTTCTTTTGTAAACATTCTTTGGGAGGGATTTATAAACGGGCCATAAATATTCACCCAGGGATGAAATGTAGCACAGAAGGCCTTAAAACTGCTGCGTTAAAGGGATTCTGCCATTTGGATTTCAAAAACATGCTGGCAAGGTTCAATTGTTGTGTCTATTTGCTCATTGTTGGAATCGCACGCAGGTTGTTCTGTTGACTTATTTCAAGTCATCTGGAGCAGTTGTCTAGTTTTGTGGCCCAATAGAATCCACATCCTGCAGCCCAAACAACACAAGGCAGACATAGCAACACAAGTTTAATTGTGTGTGCTGGGACAAGTCACACTGCAGAAATGCAAGAAACTCCCTTGAGACATGTTGATAGTCCTCCCAATGTGCTTTTCACTTCCTCGAATTCCTACCGAGAGTTGAGCAAACTTTCACGTTCATTTCACATTTCATTTTAGGCAAAATCCAGTGGTTAAGACAGACCCATCCTGGGATTTGCAGCTATTAAATCCAAGTGAGAGCTGCAACAAAATGTTGCAGTGTGAAGTGCCCCTTTTCACTGTTCCAGTCAGTCACCACACGGGGGAGCTGCACACATAGAGCCGGTTGCTCCTGACACCTCAATTTCCCCATGTTGTTACATGGTAGATGAGATGTTATCCCATGGCAAGCTGGAGAAAACATGTTCAGATCATCAATGAGGACCCTATTCTGTGTGTCTCCACCTTCTGAGGTGAGGACACTGTCTCTCAAGGGCAGGGGTTTCTCTGAGGTGACACCTCATCTGTGGAACCACTCTTCACAACTGCTTGTGTGATGCTTTAGGCACTCATCACTGACTTTATTATTTTCCTGGGTGTTAGGTGATACAAAAGGGACTGATTCGTTGGTCCTTTAAAATGGCTTGGGGCCAGGTTACCTGAAGGATCGCCTCCTCCCATATGTACCTGCCCGGACCCTAAGATCATCCTCAGGGGGCCCTTTTCCGGGGGGCCCTGTCAAAGGAAGTGGGGAGGGTGGCTACCAGGAAGAGGGCCTTGTCTGCTGTGGCACCCAGCTGTGGAATGAGCTCCCTAGAGAGGTTTGCCTGGCGTACTCTTTCTGGCGCCAGGTGAAGAACTTCTTATTTTCCCAGGCATTTTAGCATTCTAGTCTTTTAGCTCTGCTGTTTAAAATTTGTAGCTGTATTTTTAACTCTCTGCATTGCTGCTAGGTTTTATGCTGGTAGTAGCTTTATACTGCAGTTTTAATGCTTGTATCTTGCTTTATGCTGTACTTGTGGTTTTAATTTTTGTGAACCACCCAGAGAACTTCAGCTATTTGGTGGTATAGAAATGCAATTAAATAAATAAATAATGCTACAGGGCAGTCTCGTTTTATTTCAGTTGCTATTGATGTTTTATAGTACCCTATATGAGATATGATGTAATCTGCCATGAGAATGTTTCATCAATAGGTGGGACACAAATGTTTAAAATACATAATGGCCTATAACCATCTCCAACCTTCAAGCCTTTGCACTCAAAATGGGAAGCAAAATGGCAGCATCCCCTTTTGGTTGATGGGCCCTTATAAGTACAGACCCCTTGCCCGCTGCCTGGCCTACACGCTTCTGGGTCTGGGCATATGCGAATCAGAAATGCCCCAATAGCAAACCGCTTTGCATAAAGGCTGTAGCATTATTTATTTATGTAGTACAGCTTCCAAATCCTGTGAAGTACTAGTTAAATTAGTTACTCAGCACTGGTTAGGCCTCATCTTGAGTACTGTGTCCAGTTCTAGGCACCACACTTTAAGAAGGATGCAGACGAACTGGAAAGGGTTCAGAGGAGGGCAACGAAGATGATCAGGGGACTGGAACAAAGCCCTATGAGGAGAGGCTGAAAGAACTGGGCATGTTTAGCCTTGAGAAGAGAAGACTGAAGGGAGATAGGACAGCGCTTTTCAAGTACTTGAAAGGTTGTCACAGAGAGGAAGGCCAGGATCTCTTCTCGATCATCCCGGAGTGCAGGACAAGGAATAATGGGCTCAAGTTGTGGTGGTTGTTCAGTCGTTAAGTCGTGTCCGACTCTTCATGACCCCATGGACCATAGCACACCAGGCCTTCCTGTCCTCCGCTCTCTCCCAGAGTGTGCTCAAGTTCATGTTCATTGCATCAGTGATGCTATCTAGCCATCTCATCCTCTGCCGTCCCCTTCTCCTTTTGCCTTCAGTCTTTCCCAGCATCAGGGTCTTTTCCAGGGAGTTTTCTCTTCGCATTAGGTGGCCAAAATATTGGAGCTTCAGCTTCAGCATCTGTCCTTCCAATGAGCACTCAGGGTTGATTTCCTTTAGGATGACTGATTTGACCTCCTTGCAATCCAAGGGACTCGTAAGAGTCTTCTCCAGCACCACAGTTCGAAGGCATCAATTCTTCGGCGCTCAGCCTTCCTTATAGTCCAGCTCTCACAGCCATATGTTACTACTGGGAAAACCATAGCTTTGATTATATGAACCTTTGTCAGCAAGGTGATGTCTCTGCTTCTACTATGCTGTCTAGGTTTGCCATAGCTTTCCTCCCAAGGAGCAAGCGTCTTTTAATTTCATGGCTACAGTCACCGTCTGTGGTGATCTTGGAACCCAAGAAAGTAAAATCTGTCACTGCTTCCATTTCTTCCCCTTCTATATGCCAGGAAGTGATGGGGCCAGATGCCATGATCTTAGATTTTTTAATGTTCAGTTTCAAACCAGCTTTTGCACTCTCCACTTTCACCCTCAACAAGAGGCTCTTGAGATCCTCTTCGCTTTCTGCCATTAGGGTGGTATCGTCTGCATATCTAAGGTTCTTGATCATTCTCCCAGCAATCTTAATTCCGACCTGTGATTCATCCAACCTGGCATTTCTCATGATGTACTCTGCATATAAGTTAAATAAGCAGGGACTTAGGGATGTACGAAAGTCACTTACCTTGAATGAAATTTGATTCTACCGAAATGTTTACGTAGACTAGACGTGCCAAAATAAGGAACGCAAATGGCGGCGACCATGGGCACCGCCATTTGCGTAAGCGTGGTTTTTTGTTTTTTTTTTACTCAGCCTTGATAGGCTACGTAAACATTTATGTAGCCTATCACGGTATTTTTTTAAAATCTAGCTGTGATAGGCTACGTAAATCTTTACGTAGTCTATCACATTTTGTTGTGGTTGTTGTTGTTTTGCTGGAAATGGCGGTGGTGGCAGCCAGCCAGAAGACCGGCCACTGCAGCCGCCGCTGCCGAACCGTCGCCGAACCGCCGCCGCCGCTGCCGCCGCTGCCGCCGCTGCCGCCGCCGCCACCCCCTTTTCGCCACCAATTTCAGGGGGCCGAATGTGCCAGCATTCGGCCTCCCCAAGATTCGTGGCGATATTCTCTGACATCCCTAGCGACAATATACAGCCTTGATGTACTCCTTTCCCAATTTTGAACCAATTGGTTGTTCCATGTCTGGTTCTTACTGTTGCTTCTTGACTGGGGATGTCGGAGAATTTCTCCACGAATCTCCGGGAGGCCGAATGCCAACGCATTCGGCCCCCGAAAATTGGTGGAGAAACAGTCCGCCACCTCCCTGCCACCCCCCCCCCCCCCCGGGATGGGACTTAGGTTGCTCGAATGTCCCTGGCGGCGGCGGCTCCCGGCGGCGGTTCGGTGGCGGTTTGGTGGCGGCGGCGGCCGGTCTTCCGACTGGCTGCCGCCGCTGCCATTTCCAAGTAAAACAACAACAACAAACGTGATAGGCTACGTAAAGATTTACGTAGCTTATCACGGCTAGATTTTCAAAAAACACCATGATAGGCTACGTAAATTTTTACGTAGCCTATCACGGCTGACTTTGGGGGGGGGAAGCGCGTACGCAAATGGCAGGGAGGGATGGGGCGCCTCCCCCCCGCCCAGAATTTCGGGGGGAGGGACGAAGCGCCTCCCCCCACCACAAAGCAATCTGCAGGACCAGGTAAGGGACTTTCATCCATCCCTATTCTTGACCCTCATACAGGTTTCTCAGGAGACAGGTAAGGTGGTCTGGTACTCCCATCACTTTAAGAATTTGCCACAGTTTGTTGTGATCCACACAATCAAAGGTTTTAGTGTAGTCAATGAAGCAGAAATAGACGTTTTTCTGGAATTCTCTTGCTTTTTCCATGATCCAGCGAGTGTTGGCGATTTGATCTCTAGTTCCTCTGCCTCTTTGAAACCCAGCTTGTACTTCTGGTAGTTCTTGGTTCACATGCTGCTGAAGCCTAGCTTGTAGGATTTTGAGCATAAACTTGCTGGCATGTGAAATGAGCGCAATTGTACGATAGTTTGTACACTCTTTGGCATTGCCCTTCTTTGGAATTGGAATGTAAACTGACCTTTTCCAGTCTTGTGGCCACTGTTGAGTGTTCCAAATTTGTTGGCATATTGAGTGCAGCACTTCAACAGTATCATCTTTTGGATCTTAAATAGCTCAGCTGGAATACTGTCATCTCTGCTAGCTTTGTTGTTAGTAATGCTTCCTAAGGCCCACTTGACTTCACTCTCTAGGATGTCCGGCTCAAGTTCAGTGACCGCACTATCATGGCTATCAGGGACATTCAGATCTTTCCTGTATAGTTCTTCTCTGTATTCTTTCCACCTCTTCTTAATTTCATCTGCTTCTGTTAGGTCCCTGCCTTCTTTGTCCTTTATCATGCCCGTCTTTGCACAAAACGTTCCCTTGAGATCTCCGATTTTCTTGAAAAGATCTCTATTCTTTCCCATTCTATTGTTTTCCTTGATTTCTTTGCATTGTTCATTTAAGAAGGCCTTCTTGTCTCTCCTTGCTATTCTCTGGAACTCTGCATTCAGTTGGATATATATTCCCCTTTCTCCTTTGCTTTTCGCTTCCCTTCTTTCCTCAGCTACTTGTGAAGCCTCATCAGACAGCCACTTTGCTTTCTTGCATTTCTTTTTCTTTGGGATGGATTGAGTTGCTGCCTCCTGAACAATGTTACGGACCTCTGTCCATAGTACCTCAGGCACTCTGTCTATCAGGTCTAATCCCTTAAATCTATTCCTCACCTCCACTGTATATTCATAAGGGATATGATTTAGGTCATACCTGAATGGTTTAGTGGTTTTCCCTACATTCTTCAATTTAAGCTGGAATTTTGCAATAAGAAGCTCATGATCTGAGCCACAGTCAGCTCCAGGTCTTGTTTTTACTGACTGTATAGAGCTTCTCCATCTTTGGCTGCAAAGGACATAATCAATCTGGTTTTGATATTGACCATCTGGTGATGTTCATGTGTAGAGTCGCCTTGTGCTGTTGGAAAAGAGTGTTTGCTATGATTATTATTATTATTATTATTATTGTTATTAAATTTATAAATCGCCCATCTGGCTGGTCACCCAGCCACTCTGGGCGATGTACAACATACAATAAAACAGTTTAAAACAATAAAATTCTACAATAAAAACATTTTCTAAAATACCCTGACCCACCCCAAATGCCTGCCTGAACAACCACGTTTTTAATACACGACGGAAGCTCATTAAAGAGGGGGCATGATGGAGTTCCCTAGGGAGGGAGTTCCACAGAGTGGGGGCCACCACAGAAAAGGCCCTCTCCCTCATCCCCACCAGTCTAGCTGTCCTGGCTGATGGGACAGAGAGAAGGCCATCCGAGACTGATCTTGTTAAGCGGCCTGTCTGGTGCTGCTGGAGGCACTCCTTAAGATAGGCTGGGCCGGAACCATATAGGGTTTTAAAGTTCAAAACCAACACCTTGAATTTGGCCCGGAAAACAACTGGTAACCAGTGCAACTCCTTCAGCACTGGAGTGATGTGATCTTGCCAGCGGCTGCCTTTAATCAGGCGAGCCGCCACGTTCTGTACCAGCTGCAGCTTCCGAACCGTCTTCAAGGGTAACCCCATGTAGAGCGCATTACAGTAGTCTAAACGGGAGGAGACCAGGGCATGTACCACCGATGGGAGCAGATGGTTGGGAAGGAAGGGGCGCAGCCGCCGTATCAGATGGAGTTGATACAGCGCTGTCCGGCTCACAGCTGACACCTGAGCCTCCATGGACAGCTGGGAGTCCAAAATGACCCCCAGCCTGCGGACCTGGACTTTCAAGGGTAGCCGTACCCCATTCAACACCAGGGCAACATCCCCCAACTTCCTCTTGTCTCCCACCAAAAGTACCTCGGTCTTGTCAGGGTTCAGCTTCAGCTTATTCCTCCCCATCCAGCCACTCACCGTCTCCAGACATTTGGACAGGGATTCTACAGCCAACCTTGGTGAAGATTTGAATGAGAGGTAGAGCTGCGTGTCATCTGCATATTGATGACACTGCACCCCAAACCTCCTGATGATAGCCCCCAGCAGCTTCACATAGATGTTAAATAGTGTCGGGGAGAGGATGGAACCCTGTGGCACCCCACAAGTGAGTGGCCACGGGTCTGAAACCTCCTCTCCCAGTGCTACCCTCTGGTACCTGCCAGAGAGGAAGGACCGGAACCACCGCAATATGGTGTCTCCAATGCCCAACCCCTCCAGGCGGTCCAGGAGGATACCATGGTCGACAGTATCAAAAGCCGCTGAGAGGTCGAGGAGAACAAGGAAGGAGCATTCACCCCTAACCAGAGCCCTCCTCATATCATCTACTAAGGCGACCAAGGCCGTTTCTGTCCCATGCCCAAGACTGAAGCCCGACTGAAATGGGTCTAGATAATCAGTTTCTTCTAAGTGTGCCTTCAACTGCACCGCCACCACCCGCTCAATCACCTTGCCCAAAAATGGCAGATTTGAGACTGGGCAAAAGTTGTTCAAAACTTGAGGATCCAAGGAGGGCTTCTTTAAGAGCGGTCTTATCACTGCCTCTTTGAGGGCTGATGGCATCACTCCCTCCTCAAGGGAGGCATTCACCACCGCCCTGATCCCTTCACCCAGTCTCTCTCTGCAGCCCATAATGAGCCAAGATGGGCAAGGATCAAGTAAGCAGGTGGTCGGCCGTACAGATGAAAGCACCTTGTCCACTTCATCAGGAGGAAGAAGCTGGAACCGATCCCACAAAACCCGTTTGCCACAGGCCACCTCTTACTCACTAACTGTATCCACAGCGTGCAGAGTAACATACCTAATCTGATCAATTTTATCTGCAAAGTGCCTTGCCAAGGCCTCACAGGAGGCCTTAGAATGCTCCAGTGGTTCCGGAGCCACAGTACCGACCAGGCTCCGGACCACTTGGAACAGCCTCCTGGGACAGCACTCTGCAGACGTGATGGAGGCAGCATAATATTCCTTTTTTGCTGCCTTCACCGCCACGTGATAGGCTGAAGATACAGCTCTAGCCCGTGTCTGATCGTCTTTGGACCGAGACTTTCGCCACTGGCGCTCTAGCTGTCTCACCTCCTGTTTCAGAGCTTGTAACCGCAGATTGAACCATGGTGCAGTCCGAGCCCTGTTCAGGGGGAGAAGGCGTTTCGGAGCCACCCGATCTAATGCCCCAGTGATTGCGGCATTCCAGCCACCCACCAGGGTCTCGACCGAGTGGCCGTTGGCGTGCCCCAGAGAATCCCCAAGCGCATTCAGGAATCCATTTGGATCCATAAGACGCCTGGGGCGGACCATTTTAATGGGTCCTCCACCCCTGCGGAGGGGTTGTAGAACCGAGAAGTCCAACGTCACCAGATAGTGATCTGACCATGACAAGGGGGTGGTGGATATACCCCCGACTTCCAGATCACTCCCCACTTCTCCAGAAACAAACACAAGGTCTAGTGCATGACCGGCTACATGGGTGGGCCCAGTTAGAATATGGTGCAGCTCCCAGGAGGCCATGGTCTCCATGAAGTCCCGAGGTGCTCCTGTGAGGATGGCTTCCGAATGTACGTTGAAGTCCCCCAACACCAATAAGTTAGGGGACTGTACACGCACATCAGAGACCACCTCCAGCACCTCGGCCAGGGAGTCAGTCGTGCAGCAGGGTGGACGGTACACGAGAAGAATCCCCAGACTGTCCTTTGGGCCCAACCTCCAGTACATGCACTCATCTCCCGGAGAGGGGGTCTGGTGAAGACCAAGGACTCTCGGTAGATAACAGCCACTCCCCCTCCCCGATCCCCAGCCCTCGGCTGCTGTGCATACGAAAATCCAGCTGGACACATGGCTGCAAGGGTTGGAGAAGCAGCCTCGGCCAGCCAGGTCTCCGTAATACATGCCAGGTCTGCACCCTCATCCAGGATCATGTCATGGATGAGGGAGGTTTTCTGGGTAACAGACCTGGCATTGCAGAGCAGCAAACGAAGGCCAGAAGATGGGGTCACGCCTCCCCCAACCATTCTTTGGCTATGGACAGGCCCGGAGCAGGGGACAGATATTACACATCTCTCCCTTGTTCCCCTTACCTGGCATGGTCTGCCCCTAGCGCTCTGCTATGTTATCCGCTAGAACATCAGCGTATTCTCTTGGCAAAATTCTGTTAGCCTTCATTTTGTACACCAAGGCCATGCTTGCCTGTTATCCCGGTGATTTCTTGACTTCCTACTTTGGCATTTCAATCCCCTATAATGAAGACAACATCTTTTTTTGGTGTTAGTTCTAGAAGGTGTTGTAGGTCTTCATAGAACCGATCAACCTCAGCTTCTTCAGCCTCAGTGGTTGGGGCATAGACTTGAGTTACTGTGATGTTGAATGGTTTGCCTTGGATTCGTACTGAGATCATTCTGTCGTTTTTGGGATTGTACCCCAGGACTGCTTTTCCCACCCTTTGACTATGAGTGCTACTCCATTTCTTCTAAGGGATTCTTGTCCACAGTAGTAGATACGATGGTCCCCTGAATTAAATTCACCCATGCTTGTCCATTTTAGTTCTCTGATTCCCAAGATGTCGATGTTCAATCTTGCCATCTCATGTTTGACCACCTCCAGCTTACCTTGATTCATTGATCTGACATTCCAGGTTCCTAAACAACACTGTTCTCTACAGCATCGGATTTTCTTTTCACCATCAGACACATCCACAGCTGAGTGTCCTTTCGGCTTTGACACAGCCACTTCACTCTTTCTGGCGCTACTTGGAAATTCCCTCTGCTCTTCCCCAGTAATATATTGGACACCTTCCGACCTGAGGGGCTCATCTTCCGGTGTCATATCTTTTAGCCTTGTGATATGTTCCATGGGGTTTTCTTGGCAGGAATACTGGAGTGGGTTGCCATTTCCTTCTCCAGTGGACCACATTTTGTCAGAACTCTCCGCCATGACCTGTCCATCTTGTGTGACCCTGCACGGCATAGCTTATGGCTTCACTGAGTTACGCAAGCCCCTTCGCCACAACAAGGCAGTGGTCCATGAGGGGGGCTCAAGTTACAGGAACCCAGATTCTGGTTGAACTCTCCCACACTGGAAGCATTCAAGATGAGGCTGGACATCCACCTGTCAGGGATGCTTTGACTTGGATTCCTGCGTTGAGCAGTGGGTTGGACTCAACGGTCTTATAGATCCCTTCCAACCCTACTATTGAAGGGACTGAAGGGAGATATGATAGCACTCTTCTAAGACTAAAGGATGAAAGCACTCTTCAAGTACTTGAAAGGTTGTCACAGAGAAGAAGGCCAGGATCTCCTCTTGATCATCCCAGAGTGCAGGACACGGAATCATGGGCTCAAGTTACAGGAAGCCAGATTCCGGCTGAACATCAAGAAAAACTTCCTGACTGTTAGAGCAATACAATGATGGAACCGATTACCTATGTAGGTGGTGGGCTCTCCCACACTGGAGGCCTTCAAGATGAGGCTTGACAGCCACTTGTCAGGGATGCTCTGACTTGGATTCCTGCACTGAACAGGGGCCTTGTAGGCCCCTTCCAGCCCTACTATTCTATGATTCTATGATTCTTTATGTAGCTACAGAAAGGCCGTAGCTCAGCAGCAGAGTTCATGGTTTGAATGCAAAAGATCTCAAGTTGAGGCCTCGGAGTCCCTCCGCTGTGCCTAACACTGCTGGTCTGTGTTAGGGATGGGCGAAAGTCCCTTACCTGTCCTCGAAGCTTGCTTCGCGGTGGGGGGGAGGCGCTTCGGTTCTCCCCCTGAAGTTCATGTGAGGGGGGGGAGGCACCCCGCCTCACCCGGCCAAAATTCAGGCCGGGGGGAGGCGCCCCATCCCTCGCCGGCGAAATTCAGGCCTGGTAGAAGCGCCCTGTCTACCCGGCCGCGAAAAAAAAGAAAAAAAAAAAAGCCCCCGTGATAGGCTACGTGACGATTTACGTAGCCTACCACGGCTAGATTTCCAAAGTCTCCATGGGGGCCGCCATTTGCGTACACGCTTTTTTTTTTTTTTAAGTCACCCGTGATAGGCTACGTGACAATTTACGTAGCCTATCACGGCTGACTTTGGAGATCTAGCCGTGATAGGCTACGTTAATCGTTACGTAGCCTATCACGGGTTTTTTTTCTTTTTTTTACTTCACTTGTAATGGCGGCAGCAGCAGCTGGTCGAAAGACCGGCTGCCGCCCCCACCCCTGACAAAAACCTGCCGAACCGCCGCCGGGACCCACCGCCGGGAGGGACATTCGTCAAAGGTAAGTCCCATCCCGGGGAGGGCAGGGGGGGGCGGAGAATTTCACCGCCGATTTCAGGGGGCCGAATGCGTTGGCACTCGGCCCCCCGAAGTTTCGGGGAGAAATTCTCCCCCATCCCTAGTCTGTGTGTAGACCAGGGGTGTTGGACCTCAGGACTACAAGCCAAATACAGCCTGCTTGGGTTCCATTCTGGCCATCTGTGGTTTCCCAGAGGGCTACTACCCCTTCCCAGGGCCCCACCATCCTTCCCCCAACTGCTGATGGTTTGGCATATCTTTTTTTCCACATTCTAAAGTCTGAAATGCCTCTCTTAATGTCCTGGCAACTTTGGCTTCAGCTCTGCCCACCACTCGAATGAGGCCCCTCAGAGCTTCTCCAGAATTGAATTCGTCCCTCAGGCTAAAAGAGTTTCCATGCCCTTGTGTTTCACAGATTGTCAGGTGCCTTTCATTCTGTCATCTGCTCATTGACAGAATCAGCTCCCCCCCTCCGCATTTCCTGAATTTGAGCAAATTTTCATTTCTGCAAATTCAAAAATCCGCAAATCCCCCTGCCCCAAATACACAAATCCCCCCAAAATGTGCAAATCCCTCCATGCATATTTTCATCCTTTAACCTATGGGGGAAATGCACACTTCTGGCCAGGTTTTTTTTTTTTTTAATTTTACATATTTTTCTATGACTAAATTTGTGTATAATTCCAGAAAGTTAAAAAAAACCAGTCCGCAAGTCCCCAGAATCCAGGCGACTTGGGAAAAGCCAGCCTGCTGCAGAAGCCTTATGTCAGAATCATAGACATCTGACATCATTTGATTCCATTGCGGATTTCTCCAACATCCCTAGTGTAGACCAGGGTGGGCAACATGTCATACAGACCCTGCTGCAGCTCTCCACCCCCTGCTGCCCCCTAAAATTGTAAAAACAAAATAAAAAGGAGGGGTAGAATGCATCTGGAAGTCTTTTTGACATTTTAGTAGTCTGTAACAAACACAAAGCATCAAATGTGTCAAAATTGCCTTATTTATTTATTTATTTATTTATTTATTTATGGCGACATGTGTGGGGGGGAGGTACACCCCAAGGGGGAGGTGTCCTGCTGGGGGCAAAAATGGCCAAAGTTTCCCACCCTCGGTGAAGACAATATCATCCTAGATGGACCAATGGGCTGAGTTAAAGAAGCGTCCTGTGTTGGTGAAGGATCAGAGCTCAGTAGTAGGGCATGGGCTTTGCATACAGATGTCTCTGGTTCAACACTTGGCATCTCCAGGTAGGGCTGTCTGAATCTCCAGAAAGGGACATCAGCGTAGGACGATAGTGAGCTAAACGACTGATGGGTTTGACGATACTGAGCTAAACAGATTGATGGTATAAGGCAGCCTCCGATATCCGTAATTTTCCAATCCAGCTAACATCTTCCAAAACAGAGCCCCAATTTGCATGCATTCATCTTCCTCCTGGAGCGACTTTCCTGGGGAAATGGCTGTCTTCAACTCCTGCAATTATTGTGTGGCACACACCTTTTAGGGAACCCCCTTCTCCTCCATTCTCATAATGAAAGCGTTGAATGATCTGCCTTTCGTTTGACATCACTTGTTGGAAACCACTCCAAAGGACCGGGGAGGGGGCAGAGAGAGACGATCAAATTGTTACAGGATTGGATGCCAACGCACAGAGTTATTAGTCTAATTCATCCTCTAGATCAAAGCCCACACAAGTAGCTCTCAAGCCTACAGCTATTTTCCTTCTACTCTCCTCCCTGACAGTAGTCCCTCAAATCTTTCTGTTCTGCTCTCTTTGAACACACTTCCCCCACCACCACCACCTTTCAGTTGTACAAATAGAAGTGATGTCCATTGTTAAAAGAACCCAGGATGGTCTGTGCACCACATCGTCCCAAAGGAGGGTTGATTGTTGTGCAACAGGGGTCAGATTCTGACCATACAATAAGCCAAAAGCTGGGACAGTCCCTTACCTCTTGTTTCTTAGCTTGTTTTAGCAACGCCAAGAAGGAGGAGAAACTCTGGTCTCCCAAGTTTCATTTACGAGAAGGAGCCGCTGTGCGGGATGAGTTATTAACCCTGCATTGTTTACTTTTGTCACATTGTGTATGTCGATGGCAAGCAAAGCTCATGCACTTCTCACTCGTTCGGGACCACCCAGGGAGATGCAGCGCCTTGCTACCAGCCGTATACACCCAAGTTCAAAGGTTCAAGAGAGACCTTTCCCACATTTTAATTGGTTAGTCTCTGCCTTTTCCTACAGTGGGAGACCACAGAGGGGGAGAATGGGAAAACAATCCCACAGAGAATATTATTCTGAGAGACGGGTTGTTTGGGACTCAAAGATTGCGCGGGGAGGGGAAAACAATTGCCAGTGTGTGTGTGGGAGACAGAGAGAGAGAGAGAGAGAGAGAGAGAGAAGGCTGAGGAAAAGGAGGGTAGAAATGAGAAGGAGGGAGGAGTAGCGATCACAACGAAGCATCACTACTCCACCTCTCTCTCTCTCTCTCTCTCTCTCCCACTTCACAGGAGCTGAAAGAGGACCAGGAAAATGTTTGACAACACCCAGTACCCCTATAACTGCTTTAATTATGATGGTGATGATTACCCAACCTGCAGTTCTGATGAAGAGAAAAGATTCACTAGACCAGCATACAGGTAACTTTAACTTTTCCCAAGTCTCTTCTCTCTCTTTGCATATTGTCAGTTACTGGGGAATTCCTCTGTGACTTTCTTTCTTTCTTTCTTTCTTTCTTTCTTTCTTTCTTTCTTTCTTTCTTTTTGCAACAGCTATATATAACAGCTATAAGGATATTTGCAGGTGTGGGCAGTGCAATGATTTTTTTTTTTTTTTGAGGGGTTGGAGAGGAATAAACTTGAATGCATTTCAACTATTTAGATATCATTTAAAAAAAATGGGACCAGGAGATAAAAAGTTTGGGATGTTGACAGGGAGACACCAGAAACTATTTGGCTACAAGGCTCATAATGGTAAAGGATGTTTTTATGGATCCGAAATTATATCCTGGCTTTAGAAATGATGTAACTGATGGAATGCTGTCCTCTGCTGATGCTCCAGCTTGAAGTTTAGGTCCCACTGTTCTCTCTTTCTATGCAAAAATGAAATAATGATTTGTGTCGTGTGTATATATATATATATATATATACACACACACACACATACACACACACACATATATATATATATATATATATATATATATGTGCTAAACTAGTTGCCACAGACAAGGGTGCAGCTGAAATAGATCCCTAGGATCTCTCTGGGTCTGTTCCCATGTGATTAATCACAACTTGGTCTTTCAACCAACTTCAGTATTTTGGGTTGATTTTTCTTCTCCCTTTAAAACTGATTAACTGATGGATGAATTCGTTAATTCAACTGGCACATTACCAACATCTGAGTACAGTTTCTTTTTGAGATATTGAAGGAAGTGTAAGGTTATATGCAGTTTACGGAGCAAAAACATACCACTCCAAAACATACCCAAAACATTACATCTTTCACATTTCATTCCCCATTCCCTTTTGCATTAAGACACCATAGCTTCAAAAAGAAAAGAAAAAACAAACCTTTGTCCTTAACTCTCAGTTCCACCAATAATGATTAATCAAGTGAAGCCTGAGTTGATTAATCCATATTGGCATTTATTAAAAGGCATAATCCCTATAATCACGTAGAGAAGTACTTCCTGTCCCACTGAGGCTGCAGTCCTATATACACACCTATGTAGGAATACGTCCCATAGAACCCCATGGTACAGAGTCCATCCTAGTAGACATGGACAGAATCGAGCTGCATTCAGTCCCAATATAGGTGGCTAGGAGTCCAAGTCAGTGATCCCCTGATACTGAAGCAATGGTCAGCCACAAGTCACATGCATTTTCAGTTCTCAGAAACTTTCTGTTTAAAAAGTTGCAAAATCGTGCCTAGGCATGTTATTTAAGATCGAAGCTCTTTCTTCAGAGTGGAATGGAAAAACAGCCTGGTTGAGTTGCCAGAACAGAATGGCTGTGTTTCCCACTGTGCGACTGGATGAATACTTAGGGAAGAATATTTTCCTTATATTTGAAGGATAATCAGCAGACACGCTACCTCTCTTTAGACAACATGTCGGGGCAATCATTGTCACAAATGCAGGCTGAGGGAAAAACCCAGAACATCTATACTAGGGAGAAATCCTGTTTTCAGGATTTATTTTTAAAGAAATGTATTTCTTTAAATATGTTCTCTTTCATCCTCCCAGCTGCCCTGGGATGTAGATTACCCAGTATTCTCATCTTTACTGACTGGGAAGTGAAGCAGAGGCAGTGCGACCTGATTCTGTGGGAAACCCATGACTTGAACGCAAGTCTTGGCACTGCATTAATGTTGACTTGGGAGCTCTTAGAAATATCCACTTGGGCACACTGTCTGGGTGTTCAGGACTAACAAATCCCACTTATGGTACTCAATACTTCAAACAACAGCCTTAAGAGTAGGGATGTCAGAGAAATCCTCAAAGGAATCAAATTAGTTTGGATTTTTATGAATCTGACCTGTGGATTCCTCAGTGGACCAGGGATTCCTGAGTCGCATGGATTCTGTGGACTTGAGGACCAGAGTTTGTTTGTTTGTGCGTTTCTTTTACTTTCCAGAATTTTACGCAAATTTAGTTGTAGAAAAATAAAACACCAGGTGAAAATGTGCATTTCCTCCATAGGCTAAAGCATGAAAATACACATGAGGGGGGGGATTTGTGTGTTGGGGCGAAGGGGGGGGATTGTCAATTTTTGCACATGTGAATTTGCACATATTCCAGAAATTGGGCGGGGGGTGGGAGCCAGTCCTGTCACTGAGCAGACGACAGAATGAAAGGCAGTTGACAGTCCACAAACCACCAGTAGAACCGAATTTACAAAATCTGTACATTTACAAAATCTGAATTTACAAAATCTGACCTTCAGACTATACCACCCATACTTCCTGACTATTGGCTAGGCTGGCTGGGGCTTGTGGGAACTATAGTCCAAAACACCTGGAGGGCTCCAGGTTGCCTACTCTTGTTGCAATGGATTGCTGAAACAATGAATGCAAAATTATGTGAGGAACATGGCGAAACATTGTATATAAATATTATGAGTTGAATCCAGACTAAAGCTGCAATCCTATTCCTAAACACTCTTACAAGGGAGTAAACCACAATGAATACAGAGGAAGTTACTTCCAAGAAAATGCACAGAGGATGGTGCTGTAAGTCTGATGCACTTCAATGTGCAAGGGAGAGGGCCTTGTCACTGGTGGTCCCCCAATTATGGAATTAGCTCTCCGATGAGGCTCGCCTGGCACCAACATTGTTATGTTTTTGGCACCAGGTTAATACCTTTCTCTTCACTCAGGCATTCGGCAGCATATGATGAGTTTTTAATCAGGTCCCAGATTGGTCTTATGTTGAGAAACATGGGAAGCTGCCTTATACCGAGTCAGATCCTTGGTCCATCTAGCCCAGTATTGTCGACACTGACAGGCAGCTAGAGATGGCGGAGAATTCCGCCATGAACCTCAGTGAATCCATGGCAGAACGGAGCACTTAACTCCACCTCCCTCCGGAATCTGTCTGAGCCGGGTCCTCCGCCATAAATGGCTGCATTTAGGTTAATCTAACAGCTTTACAGCCACAAGTGGCGTCCACTATGCCATTTGCATCCAGAGTTAGCCCTCACTCAGCCAGCGATACAGCATGGCAATTGCAGATGGCCGTATTGCCAGCGATGTGGAGCTAGCGGCCAGCTCCATGGGATTGCTGTGGAGTGGAACCAGTTCAGATGGATTCCAGGGGGAGGGACGGATCGCCTCCCCCTGCGGGCAGATTTCCACCTGGATCAGCAGGTAGGGAATCCGCCCATCCTTATGGGCAGCAGTGGCACTCCAGGGTTTCAGGCAGGAGTTTTACCAGCCTTACCTGGAGATGCTGGGGATCGAACCTCAGACTTTCTGCATATAAAGCAAAGGTTCCACCACTGAGCTATGGACCCTCCCTGAGGTATGGTTGTTTTAGAATTATGTTGTCTGTGTGTATACTGTCTGTTTATATGTTTTAACGTAAATGGTTTTACACTTCGTATAATGTATTTTAATGGTTTTTAATCTTTGTAAACTGCCCAGAGAGCGTCAGCTATAGCGCAGTATAGAAATGTAATAAAATAATGATGATAATAATAATAATAATCTGTGTCCACATTGAAGTCAATGGGACTTGAATCAAAACATTACTATCTATCCACATTTGTTTCGATGGGACCAAAGTGCAACTAACTTTCAGTGTAATCCAATGCTTCTTTACTTACAAGGAAGTCCTAAGGATGGCAGAGAAATCCGCCACAGACTCCAATGAGGTCAGATTCTTTAGAATCCGGCCCCTCAGGGTCCATGGAAGAACGGACTGTTTCCCCCCACCACCACCCCAGAAATTCTCCCCGAATGGACCCTACCTGCCGCCGGCCAGTCTGAGTCCGTCTGCTGCCGTCCACTGCCCCATTCTGCGGATGCAAATGATGTCCAGCATAGCAGATGCCATTTGCATCCCTGCTTTAGCCGTAATAGGCTATGTAAATATTTATGTAACTTATCACAGCAAACAGCAGGGATGCAGATGGTGCCTGCTACACCATTTGCATCGCTACTCTTTTTGTGATAGGCTACGTAAATATTTACATAGCCTATCACGGCTAAAGCAGGGATGCAAATGGTGTCCGCTATGCTGGACACCATTTGCACCCGCAGCCCAGCAGCAGATGCAAGTCCAGCTGTGGACGGGCCCAGCCGGTGGCTCCACGGACTCGCCACAGAGTGGAGCTGGCACAGGAGGATTCCGGGCGGAGGGACGGAGTGCTTCCCTGCCCCCGCGGATGCCCCAAACCAGAACGGTAAGTGGAGTTCGTACACCCCTAGGAAGTCCTACTATGTTCAGTGGGACTTATTCCCTAGATAGCAACTTTAGGATTGCAGCCTCAGTCTATAGAGATATTATTATTTCTAAGCTCTGCCCCAGAGGTTCCAAATTTACCCTGGTTTAAATGCCCACAATAGCGACATCTTTGTGCATGCAACAGCATTGCTGTTCTTTTCTCCTGCAGCTACATTGCTTTGATCGCAATGGCCATTCAGCAGAGCCCTTCCAACAAAGTGACCCTGTCCGGCATTTATGACTTCATCATGAAGAAATTCCCTTACTACCGAACAAACCAACGAGCATGGCAGAACTCTATTCGCCACAACCTTTCTCTGAACAGCTGCTTTGTCAAGGTAAGCTCACAAACCGCCACATCATGGGCTCTGTCCGCAACCCACTGGATGGGCAGCACACATCCAGAAGAGGAGCTGTGTGCTGCCGGACTGGGACCTGTGTTTGCAAAAGGATGTTTTTTGGAATAGTGTTTTCAAAAGGACACCAATTGCTATAGACCAGCTCAGATTTTGCCATTTCCTCTGCACAGAACTTTTCTTTTCATCTCTATACTGCCCTATAGCCGAAACTCTCTGGGTGGTTTAAACTTTAAAAATACAAGGGATTTATACTATTATACATAAGGATGGGCTCACTCCCTGGAGTGCACTCCTTTTGCGCTGCTCCCCGGACCCCTGCAGGCCACTTGCCCCTGTTCAGAGTGCCGTGCGACTTACCATAGGGTCCTCGGGTGCCTGGCAAGTGGCGCACAGCGTCCTGCAATCCCGCGAACTGCCACTTTGCGTAAAAATGGCAGCTCTGCTATGAAGTCACCATTTGTATGAAATGGCGGCCGTAAATAGCTCCATTCATGCAAAATTACAGGCATAATCGGGATCTGGCAAGCAGCATGTGAGGCAGGGTCTGGTGAGTTCACCCATCCCTATGTATAATAGTCAGGCAAGTGCAGGGGTCCAGGACTGGCATCGGGGGGGGGGGAGCTGACAAGAAATCACGTAGGGATGTCAGAGAATTTCTCCACGAATCTCAGGGAGGCCGAATGCCAGCGCATTTGGCCCCCCGAAATTGGTGGAGAAACGGTCTGCCACCCCCCCGCCACCCCTCCCCCGGGATGGGACTTACCTTGTTCGAATGTCCCTGGCAGTGGCGGCTCTGGCAGTGGTGTGGCGGCGGTTCGGCGGCGGCAGCTGTGGCGGCCGGTCTTCTGACCGGCTGCCGCCGCCGCCGCCACCATCATTTCCAAGTAAAAACAAAGAAACAAACATGATAGGCTACGTAAAGATTTATGTAGCCTATCATGGCTAGATTTTTAAAAAACACCGTGATAGGCTACGTAAATGTTTACGTAGCCTATCACGGCTGACTTGGAAAAAAAAAAAAGCGCGTATGCAAATAGTGGCGCCCATG
Source organism: Heloderma suspectum (assembly GCF_057233095.1). Lineage (NCBI taxonomy): Eukaryota > Metazoa > Chordata > Lepidosauria > Squamata > Helodermatidae > Heloderma > Heloderma suspectum. Next base: position 12,685,582 of record NC_139469.1, on the reverse strand, counting down.
GGCACCGCCATTTGCGTTCCTTATTTTGGCACATGTAGTTTAAGTAAACATTTATGTAGACTACGGCGAAAATAAGGGGAACGCAAATAGCGTTCCCCTTATTTTCACCGTAGTCTACGTAAATGTTTACATAGACTACACGTGCCAAAATAAGGAACGCAAATGGCAGCGCCCATGGGCACCGCCATTTGCATATGCGTACGCGCTTTTTTTTTTTTTCAAAGTCAGCCATGATAGGCTACGTAAACATTTACGTAGCCTATCACGGCTGACTGCAGGGACGCAAACGGCGGCGGCTATGGCCGCCGCCATTTGCGTCCCGGCAAGAGAGGAGGTTTCGCGGCCAGAGGGATGGGGCGCCTCCCCCCCGGCCAGAATTTTGGCAGAGAGGGACGGGGCGCCTCCCCCCCGGCCAGAATTTCAGGGGGAGGGACGGAGCGCCTCCCCCCCACCGCAAAGCAAGCTTCGGGATCAAGTAAGGGACTTTCATCCATCCCTGAAATCACGAGCCTTGAGCCCCAACAGGACTCTCACAACGTCCTTAATTATACATAGTTTTAAAAACTGTTTGCGTATAAACACACGGACAGTACACGTGCGTGCATGCACATGCACACACACACATGTGTGTGTGTGTGTATATACATACATACATACATCTCTATCTCTATCTCTATCTCTATCTCTATCTCTATCTCTATCTCTATCTCTATCTCTATCTCTGTTTGTTTTTAAAGAAAATCCAGGAGTTAATTAAAATGTTATCATATGCTGCCAAATGCCTGAGAGCAGAGGAAGGTCTTAACTTGGCACCTAAACAATACCAGTGTTGGTGCTAAGCAGGCCTCACTGGGGAGATTGTTCCACAGTTGGGGGCCACCACCAAGAAGGCCCTCTCTCTTGTTGCCACCTTCTGAGCCTCCCTTGGAGGAGGCACCAGGAGAAGGGCCTTAGAAGGTAAGCTTAGTAAATGGGTGGCTGTATGCTGGGACAGGTATTGTGGTGCCGAGCCATGTAAAAACATAAATAGGGAACACTGAAAACTCCCTGATGTCAGGTCATAATTTCCATCTGGCCCTGTATAGAGATGGGCGGATCAGCCTGTTTCTGTTCTGTATCGATTTTGCATGATTTGATTTCATGACTCCCTTCTGTTCCATTTCTGCAGCATGTGCAATTTTAAAACACACACACACACAAACATTTGTATAAAATACTTATTTAAATACTTACTTCGGAAGAATTTTATCACCAGATATGAATGTGTAAAGACATCCATCTAAACATACACATTTCTAAATATATTTTATCTGAACAGAAGGCATTTTAAATGGATTTTGCTACTGTTTTGTGTTTTTTGGAGCTGAGAACAGCATTGCAAAATTTGGAAAAGTGTGAACTCCAATGGATAATTAAATTTCAATCTGCACCTGGCTTCAGGAGATTCCCCTTTTAATTGGACAGGCAAAGGATTGGCAAAGGAGACAAAACATGTGTGGTCCAAGCATTCTCAGGATTAGGGATGTCAGAGACATCCGCAATGGAACCAATGAGTTCAGATCTTCATGAATCTAACTCTTAGATCCCACAGTGGACCGGTTTTCCCCCTGTTGGGTGGATTCTGCGGACTTGCAGACCATTCTTCTAACTTTTCCAAATTTTGAGCAAATTTCATTGTAGAAAAATACACACATACAACAAAGAAACCCGGCCAAAAATCTGCATTTCCCCCATAGGCTAAAGCATGAAAATATACTTGGGGGGGGGGGGATTTGTGCATTTTCACACTGCAAATTTGCGCAAATGCGAATTGGCACAAATTCAGAAACAAAAAAACTCTGATTCCAGCAATGGGCAGATGGCAGAACAAAAGATGCCTGACAATCCATGAAAGCCAGATGGAAAGGATTTTACACAATCCATACCTCCCTACTCAGGATGCTGCTACTGTGCTCATGTGAATGGCTTCAAGGAAGCAGCGGTTGTGGTCAAGGCTGGGCTAGATCAGATGCTGCTTCCTCTAAATTGTTATGTCCAAGGAATACCCAGGTCATATAAAGGGAGTAGCCAGTGTCAGGGGAGGGGAACTATAGCTGAGTGTCACAGCACCTGCTTGGCTTGGGGAAGTTCCCAGGTTCAATCTCTAATATTTCTAATTTAATTTTTAAAAAATAGGTAGCAGGTGATTGGGGGGTCTTTTTCCCTGAGATTCCATAGAACTGCTACCAATCAGAGCAGAATATAAAGAGTTAGATGGACAAATAGTCTGAAATGGTATAAACCTGTTTCTGAAGTAGGGATAGATCAGTGGTGCAGAACCTCAGCCTTGGTGGGGGGGGAGCAAATCTGCCCTGCCTCAAGTACCAATTCAACCCTCTGGGGTTCCCCAGGAGGCCACACCCCCTTTTCCTGGCCCCACACTGTTCCCCTGACCACACCCCTTCACTCTGACGGCCAATCAGTTTGGTGGTTTCCCAGGTTTCCCACATTTTCTCCCTTTCTAAAAAGTTGAAAAGCCTCTCCTAATGTTTACTTATTGCCAGTAAGAGCTTTACATTAAAATATGCTATATTTATGCATCATTTCCCTCAGGGGGGTGGGGGGGACAGTCACGAAGCAACTTACACACACAATACAGAAATCCATGATTAATGTAACGGGACTAGAGGACTCCTGAATTGGGTTGTATCCAGTGATAATCCTACTTAGAGTAACCCCCTGAAAATCAATGAGACTTAAGTTATTCTAACATTGGATACACCCCATTGAATGCAACCTACTTGTTCCACTTCAGGTGGGAAAAAAGTCCAGGTTATTCGGCATCCAAAGTCTGGGGAGGAATTCAGAGGAGGATTATTTCAGAAGCATCCCTGATTAGAATCAGGGATGTCCATTGCTGAGAAATCCAGCTCTTCTGGGGCTTGTTGGACTCCTGCAGCATGTCCAACTTGGTGTGCATTTGTGAGCCAAGCTGCATGTTTTCCCCAAATTCTGGGGACTTTTCCCATTTTTGTTTTAATGTCCAGAAATAGATATTTCTGCAAACTGCAGTTGCAATTGCATAATTTGGTCCAATTTCAGTGGCAATTTGTATAATCTGTGCAAATCGTGGCCAAAATTTGTGCAAATTATGCAGGTTGAAACTGCTATTTGCACAAACGCCTATTTCCACAAATAAAAAGAATAATATAGAAAAGCAGTCAGTTGGCCTGACTTGCTGCAGACCGAATTGGGCAAGCTGGTGGAAGAAGGAACTAGGGATGCTGGAGAAATTCAAGTTGGACTAAAATGAGCTCTGATGTCTAAGAATCTGACCTGCGGAATCTGCGGCAGAGCTACCCCTTGTGGAGTCCATGGACTTTCGGGTGATCTTTTTTTTTTTACTTTCCCAAAATTACGCATATAAATTTGTAGGAACATACATAAGTTTCCACTGAGGAAACGTTGAATGGAATGTGAACAATGTGCTAAATGTTACATAATAAAGTAAATCATGTAAATATTTACTTAAATACTTACATAATTATTTCTGTATTTTTCTGCATGACGGAAAAAAAATATCCTCAGCCCTCTGTGGGCAGATGATGGAACAAAAGGCACCTGACAATCTGCGAAACACATACAGAGCGGATTTTACACAGTCTCTACATCCCTAGACAGATCAGAGTCTGGGTTGGGGGGGGTGAGCTGACAAAAGCTTGTGAAGCTCCACCCCTCAACCAGATTCCTCTGACCTCCCTAATAAGAACATAACCAGTGGTTGGCACTGTAGGGAAAAGATTGGTAATGGAAGTCAAGCGGTCTTTCTGGTACACCGTGGTCACTCAAGAACCCCCTGATAAGTTTTAGAGGGCATCATTTGGAAACCACTGTTGTAAGCTGGGGGGAGGAAGATTAAGGATAACCAAATGGAGATCACTAAAAATATTGTGCCAGCCTCTTAGCTGTTCCTGGAAAAGGTTGAGAGAGAGAGAGAGAAAGAGAGAGAGAGAGAGAGAGAGTATTGTACTCTTCTGATGTATGTTAGTACATAGCAAATTGAAGGGGCTATTTACCTATGACTTCTATAATTAGAGAGCCTGGGATTCAGCAGCTTGTCATAGATGTTTATGCGAGTCTTGCATTTAAACGGACACAGATGTTGAAATGGCAGCATTTCTGGCAGAGGCGCACACAAGTCAGGGCTTCGTTTCAGCCCGGGGTTCAGTCCCACAACCTGTTCTGAATGCTGGGGCTTGGACTTAGAAATAATAATAATAATAATAATAATAATAATAATAATAATAGGCTTTGTGCATGTACGGAGTGCATTTCCTTCCCTTCTAAGTCTCTACAGCCCATCCTTATAAAACGCAGACTCCTTGGATTAGGGGAGAGGATCAGAGGCGAAAGACCTAACAAATGTGTGTGTGTGGGGGGGGGGGGTTCTTAAAAAAAGAAAGAAAAGAAAAAGTAGTAGTAAGTCATTGACAGAATTGCTGCTTTTGAATGGAATACAGGTTCCCCGAACCGAAGGCAATGACAAGGGCAAGGGAAACTACTGGAGCTTTGCGTCAGGATGTGAATCCATGCTGGATCTGTTTGAAAATGGGAATTACAGGAGGCGGAGGCGGCGGAGGAATGTGAAAAGGGAACCCAGAGAAAAAAAGTCGAACAGAGAGAGAGATTGCCTGCCCCTGTTGTCCCCGGCGGGCTCTGGCTTCCCCAGCATCTCCTGTCCTGGTGAGAGAATGGAATCCCAGCCCAAACCTTTGGAGCCCGAGGAGCTTTTTCCAAACGCCGCCGCCAGCCGAGAGAGTCTAAACAGCTCCTCTGTAGGAAAATCTGACTCTGAAATTAAATTTAGCATTGATTACATTCTCTCCTCCCCAGACCCTGTGCCTGTCCTGAGGTCTCCGTATCACGTGCAAGATAATAAATACCACCTCTTGGATTCTCAGCAAATTAACCTTCAGTTTTGGACAATGTGAAGTCAGTTTGAAAGGAGGTCAAATACAGAAGGAAGCTGCTGTCTTTTCTCCCATCCTGTAGTCACTGTGTGTGTCAATTCATGAGGACGGTCTCATTTTCTTTTCCTCATTTCTCCTTGGGAAGGGAGAGAAGTCACTTCATCAGGCTCTCACTGTCTCAAGAACAAATATTGCTGAGGTTGCAGCAGACTTGCCATGAAACCATCACACTGCTTATGAATTTGCTAAAGGATCTGAGGCAGGGCCAGTTCCAGCTTTCAGGGGGGACCCGGGCAAGGTGTTTCTGGTGCCCCCTTCCATCAAGGGGCCCTCCTGGGCTTACGTGGCAGTGGGAGGAGGGCTGCCATTTTCATTTCCCGCAGTGCTCCTAAAATGGCAATTAGGAATTCTGGGAAAGGGGAAAAAATATTTTAAAATATTGCCTGGACAAACATCCACATTGAGCAGTTGTCCAAGGATGATGCTGGGTGCTGCTACCAGCCTTGATCTACAGATATATATTAGTGCTGTGCCAAAAATTTCTCCCATATTTTTGGATCATTCTCATTCAATTTCATAGAAAAGAAATTACTTTTGAGAAGAAATTCAAAAGGGGAGAGATTTTGGAGAAATTCTCATGGGTTGGGTTTGGGGTTCTTGTGCTTACCTTACTTGTGACGTGACTGAGGAGTGTGCGTGTCCTATCTGTCATTGTACAGTCATCTCTGTGGCAGCCTGTAGCCTCCTCGGCTTCCCGCGCTTCAGTTAAAGCCAGCGTGAGGAAGACACTGCGAGGCAATTCCTCCCACGGGGCTTTTTCAGTTCAGAAAGTGCAGGTGGCCCGGGAGGCTGCAGAGCAATGGAAAGATGTGTGATAGAGAGAGAAAACACACACAGCACCCTCGGCCAACTCACAGGGATTAGGGAAGCTCAAAATACCACAAAAGAAATCCAAAATTTTGCCTCAGAAGTGTGGAAGCCTCGACACAGTTGATGCTGTTGCCATCTACAGAAGCAGTGCCATCAACAAAAAAATCCCTTAGGAAAAAAAAGAAGAAGCTGTGCTACAACCCCTGCCAATAAGGAGCCCTGTCTCTGAGAAACTGTTAGAGAATTTCTCCTCCCCTCGGAGAAATTTGGTGAAATCTCCCCCACACACACCGCCATTTCTCTGCCCACAAATAGGCTGGAGAATTTTGAGAGGCCATTTTGTGCACAGCTCTAATTTATACACACACACACACACACACACACAAACTAAGGGGTTCCTTCTTTTAACAATTGTATATGTCTCAGTTGTCACTAAGGATCAACAAATCTCTCCATTTCAATTTCCCATTTTAAATTCAGTTCATCCCCTAGTTTGAGAATTTCTCCAGTCTTAAGTTCCGTTCACCTTGAGCTCTGATTTTTTTTTAATTAAAAAACATTTGCATGAAAATCCATAAACTACTTTCTTAATACATGTATGCATTTTTACCTAATATGCACATTTTTGCAAACTGTTTTCCTAATATAATTTGTTAACATCATTTTACCTAATATAAGGTAACTGAGTTTCAGTTTGCATAGTGGTTAGAGAGTGCAAAATTAGATAAGTTCACATTAAAATGTGAACTAAACAAATCTTTTCCCCATCCCTGTCATCCATTTAAACTTTGCAGCATTCTCTTCATACGTGAGTCAGTCTGTCGTGTAATTCTTAAGGGATTTCTTTAGGTTAGGGATGTCCACCTGAAAACCCACAGGCTAAGTGCCCACACCACAAATGAAAAAAAGAAGAAAAAAAGATCTCTTCTTCCTAACAAACTTTAATCAAAATCTGGTTTTAAAAAAGTCTTTGCCACAGTTTCACTCATTAGAAATAGAAATTTATTTTTGGAATTTGTGAGAGATAAAGGGTTATCTATCTCTGGGGTTCCTCCAGTTGCCATGTCTGCTTCCCCTTCCCCCTCCCCCCATCACCAGTCATTTCATGGATCCCCAGCCTTTGTGCAGTTATCCCCATTTTAAAAGGTTGAAATGCTTCTCCTAAGGCTTAGTGCAGGGGGGTGGGGAGGGTTAAACCCAATGTGGGAGAAAACAATAGATTTGTCCATTCTACATCCAGACCTCTGCTTCCCCTACTGATGGAAATATAAACCCAGAATTCAAACAGGAAGTACCTCATCAAAGAGGGACCTGCTATCATAGGATGTGTGTCTCTTGGAACTACAGTGCCTTGGGTTACTCTGTAATATGTGTTCCCCATCTCCATCTTTGTGCTGTACAAATTGTGCAGTATTCCTGCTCTTGCAATGATCACACAGAAGTGATGGAGGGGCAGGGGGGCACACTACACAGTGGGCAGGTGAGGGGCAAGGTCATCATGGGGAGTGACTATTGTCTTGCATATTATAATTTCTAAAATGGAGTATCATTTTGGCCTCAAGGCCTGAGCATCTACATCCTTGGTCGAGCATGTGCTTGTAAGCTGTGAGGACTCCCTTCCCCCTATTGTGACCAATGTGAAATCCTTGCCCCCGCCCTTAAAAAACAACAACAACAGCAACCCTCCATTCACATCCTAATTTCTGGAATGCTAGTGTGGAACAAGGCAAGGTCTAAAAGTTGTTCGGTTTGGAGGGTGGGGGTGGATAACTAAATCATCCTGTTGCATTATCCCCCTGCCTACTGGAGGCAAGATGGAGTCAGGAATGGGAGAGAAATTTTTTGGTTCACGGTGTAATGTGAACTTACCTCATTTTGTACTTTTGAACCAGTATGTGGACCAAAACTCCGCTATTCTTTGAAATTTGTACTTCTCTGAATTTTGCAGTGCAGCTGTCCTATATATATATATATATAAATATATCACAATATGGAAAATAACATTCAAATATGCATTTGAAATAAGGAAAGAATGCCTAATTTCACATTCTATTTTTCTAATTCAGAGATGGGTAAGGAGGAAGGGGAACAGACAATGTTACCCAATCCCAGCACCACCAATGGTGAACAGAAAGAATGAGCTAGGGATGTCGACACTGTGCAGAGAGTGGAGCTCGCCAGGTTTTTGTCAGCTCAACCCCCTGGACATCAGCTCATTTCCCACCAACTGGCACAATCCAATCTGCATTAGGTCGGACCAGGTTGTGGATTTTCCATTTGTAAAATTTGTGTAAATCCAGCTTGGCACAAATTACAGCCGCAATTTGAGCAATTTGTGCTAAATGCGGCCAAAATCTGCACAAATGTATATGTGTGCAAATATTGAAAAAATGGTAACAGTTCCTAGATTTGGGGGGATACGCACAACTTGGCTCTCAAATGCAAGCCAACTTGGAGGCACCCAGTGAGCCCCCAAAGGGCCAGATTTCCCAGTGATTGACATCCCTAGAATGAGTACAGTCGAATCTGGGTTTGTTAGTATCTAGCACACTGAGAAGCAAACTAGATAAGATATTGGCCACCTGTGATAAGATCTCCCATCTCTTTCAATTTGTTTCAAAAGCAGCTGCAGAGCCCCCCTGAACTGGATCAGAACAACAGCAAGCAAGGAAAAAGATACACCCCCATATTTTCTCTCATAGGACAAAGAACAGCTCATGGGAATGGGTAATTTAGATCAGGGAAATTGCATGAGGGAAATTTTTATTTTATTATATTTATTACATTTATATCCCGCTTTTATTCCTCCAAGGAACTCAAAGTGGTATACATAATCCTCACCCTCCTCCATTTTATCCTCACAACAACAACCCTGTGAAGTATGTTGGGCTGAGAGTTTGTGACTGGCCCAAAGTGACCCAGTGAGCTTCCATGGCCGAGTTGGGACTAGAACCCAGATCTCCTGACTCCCAGTCCAGCACTCTAGCCATTACATTTGCACTGTCTTCCTTTTAGCCGTAAGTCATCATGTGTCACTGAAGCCCGCAGAGCTCTTCAGTTGCCAGCAAAAGCCAAACTTTAGAACAGGTGTGTTGAACCTTTTTTTAACCCAAGGGCTGAATTCTGTTTCAGAGAAGCTTGCAGGGGGGCTAATTCCAGTGGTGGGAGGAACCAAAGACAAAAAGGGGGGGCCAAAAACACCAGCACATTTTAGCTTAAAGCTCTTAGTCTGAGTAACTAAGCCTTAGGGGAGGAATTTTAATTTTTAGAATGGGGGGGGGGAAACTGCACAAAAGCCAGGAAACCACCAAATGGTTGGTGGTCGGAAGAAAGGCGATGGGGCCAGAGGAAGGGTGTGTGGGTTCTTGGGAAACCCAGTGGGCCGGATTGGTACCCACAGGTGGGGTTCCAATTTGGCCTCAAGGCCTGAGTTTCTACAGGCCCCAATTCTACAGGCCTCAAGGCCCCAATTTGGCCTCAAGGTCTGAGCTTCTACAGGCCCTAATTCTGCAGGCCTTGTGGCCCCAATTTGCCTCAAGGCCTGAGTTTCTGCAGGCCCCAATTCTGTAGGCCTTGAGGCCCCAATTTGGTCTCAGGGGCTGAACTTTTAGACAAGGTCTAAATGTTGTTCAGTTTGGAGGTGTGTGTGTGCGAATAAACTAAGTCGTAGGGATGTCAGAGAATTTCGCCATGAATCTCGGGGAGGCCGAATACCAGCGCATTCGTCCCCCTGAAATTGGTGGCGAAACGGTCTGCCACCCCCCGGGACAGGACTTACCTTCAGCGAATCTTCCTGGCGGCGGCAGCGGCTCTGGCAGCGGCGGCTGCAGCGGCCAGTCTTCCCACCGGCTGCCGCTGCCGCCATTTCCAAGTAAAAAAAAAAAAAAGTTGGCTACATAAAGATTTACGTAGCCTATCACAGCTAAATTTTAAAAAACACCGTGATAGGCTACGTAAATGTTTACGTAGCCTATCACAGCTGAGAAAAAAAACACGCGTACACAAATGGCGGTGCCCATGGGTGCCGCCATTTGCATTCCTTATTTTGGCACGTCTTAGTCTACGTAAACATTTACGTAGACTACAGCGAAAATAAGGGGAATGCAAATAGCGTAGATGCTACGCTATTTGCGTTCCCCTTATTTTCGCCGTAGTCTACGTAAATGTTTACGTAGACTAAGATGTGCCAAAATAAGGAACACAAATGGCGGCGTCCATGGGCACCACCATTTGTGTATGTGCGTTTTTGTTTTTTGTTTTACTCAGCCGTGATAGGCTACGTAAACATTTACATAGCCTATCACAGCTGACTGCAGGGACGCAAACGGCGGCGGCTATGGCTGCCACCATTTGCGGTCCCAGCTGGCCAGGATTCGGGGGGGGACGGAGCGCCTCCCCCCCTGGCCAGAATTTCAGGGGGAGGGACGGAGCGCCTCCCCCCCACCTCGAATCAATTTTGTTAAAAGGTAAGTGACTTTCGTACATCCCTACTAAGTCATCCTGTTGCATTAGCCTCCTGCCCAGTGGAGACAGGTTTGAGACAGGGATGGGGGAGAAATTTCTTCAGTTCTAGGGATGGCGGAGAATTCCGCCATGGATTTCAGTGAGGCCGAATGCACGGGCATTCGGCCCCCCGAAACCTGTGGCAGAACAGTTTCCCACCCCCTGCCACCCCGCGGAATTCCCCCCGGAACGAAAATTACCAGTGCCAGCAGCAGCTCCGGCAGCGGTGGCTGGTCTTTCGGCCGGCTGCTGTGGCCGCAAATGGTGGCCGCCATAGCGGCCACCATTTGTGTCCTGCCAGGCTGCCGTGATAGGCTATGTAAGTATTTACGTAGCCTATCACAGTAAAGAGCAGGAACGCAAATGACGGCCGCTACGCCATTTGCGTGGCTGCCTTTACCGTGATAGGCTATGTAAATACTTACATAGGCTATCACGAAAAGAGCAGTGGCGCAAACGGCGCAGCGGCCACCATTTGCGTTCCTGCTCTTTGCCGTGATAGGCTATGTAAATACTTACATAGCCTATCACGGCAGCCTGGCAGGATGCAAATGGCAGCTGCTATCGCGGCCGCCATTTGCGTCCACAGCAGCCTGTAAAAAAACTCAGCAAAATGGCGGGTGCTCGCAAATGGGACCCAGGATGACTGCAGGTGGCTCACTGAGCTCGTGGGGCTTTGGACGTAGGTCTGGGGGGCCAAGTGGGGGTGTGGCTTCAGCGGGCACATGCTGATCCCGGACGGAAGTGGGTTGGCACATCCCTAGACCCTGCATGCTGTCTAGGGAACATAGGATTGCTCTCTTAGAGAATTAAGATCACTATTAGCATAGGTGATGTTCACAACACAGTATGCAAGCTTTTGAGATACACAGGCCTCTTCCTCAGAGAAATTTCACTAACAAACAAGCAAACGCCCATCCTGCTTGGAGTTCCACCCAGTCTGACAAGTTGAGACCTCTTCATGGGCTTTCTGAATTCTAAGCTTTAGGGTCCAGATTGTTGTATTTCCACTGAATACTCACTACTAATATAATTGTGGTAAGAATACAGATGAATACAGATGGTCATTTGATAAGTGGGTAACATCACAGTGGGCATGTCATCATTTGTCCAATTCCTCAATGTTCTTTGTTTTGTTTTGTTTTAAAAAGGCCACTCCATGCAGCAGCAGAAAGATTTCTAGTTTGAAAGGTTATATACCGTATTTTCATATGTGGGCTGGTCCTGATAACACCTTTGGAGAGCCGCTGTGGTGTAGTGGTTAGAGTGCTGGCCATGACTGGGGAGGTCCAGGTTCAAACCCCCACTCACCCATGATCCTCACTGGCTGACTTAGGACCTGTCACTACCTCTCAGTCTAACCTACCTCACAGGGTTGTTGTGAGGAGTTGTGTCCTGCCCACAGCTCCATTTAGAGCCTCACCTTATGTTCTTGAGGTGTATGTATAATGTATGGGGTGGGGGGAACGACAGTGTGCCGAGTTGCCTGATCCATCACTTCAGCTTTTCTTGTGTCATGATGTCATTCCTCTGATCAGCGTAATGTTGCCACGACATTACATCATTACAGATGTGGAAGAAGGTGACATTCAGGAGACATTCTCCTCTACAGACCCATGATTTTTGTCACATGATGCATTACTTCATACATTACTTTTTAAAGTTTTGTATGCAGCAATTCCCAGCATCCAATCTATCCCTCAAATATTTAAAAAATGATAGCATGTTACTGTTTGCAAATGCATGCCTCTGTATTTTAAGCACTTTGACATGTAGATGTGAATATCTAGATTTATATCTACATCTGTGACTGATTGTTTTATATGCACCCCTGTCAATTCATAGTTACCTGGAGAACACCTGTGCTGTTTAATGTATGGTGAATCTACACAGTATATATGAAATATATAGAGATAGATATATTTCTGCTACTAAATATACCCCTCTGTTATATTGTATACACTTTGCTGGACATCCATCTGTCAGGGATGCTCTGACTTGGATTCCTGCATTGAGCAGGGGGTTGGACCAGATGGTCTTGTAGGCCCCTTCCAACCCTACTATTCTATGATTCTACGATTCTATGATTCTATGACTTTCTGGTTGGCTGGCCTTTACCAAAGAAAATGAAATTAAGTCATCCCAGGATACACTTCTGCTTAAAGCTAATTCAGCAAGAAACTGGGATATTAACTAAATAGATCTTTTAAAAAATCTAAGGAGGTCTATACATTCTTTTCACTGCCTTTCTGGGTTTTCATTAAGGGCAGAATTAGAGTCAACAATGTGACTGAATATAGATATTTAATAAGTGAGTATCTTAGCACAGTGTCCATAGAGGGAGACAAAATAGATCCTCCTCACATGTTCACCCAATACATGGGGCGGGGGGTTGCATTGCTGGATCCAGGCTTTTGAGGGCCCTTGGGCAAATGGGCCCCCTCCCTCAGTGAGTCTACTTTCTCACCACCATTGTCACCCGCCGCTCTTGCTCCTCCTCCTTTTTCCATCATTGCTACCACTTGCTTGTTTGGCAGGCAGGCAGGCAGACAGCCAGGGAGCAAGTCAGCAGTGGCATCTGCCACTCCACCTTTTCACCACCACCAGTGTCCGGGCCAGAGCAAGAGGCAGGTGAACAAAGAAGTTGCAATGGTGAAGAGGAGGTGCAAGTCCAGGCAACTTTTGTCAGTGGGTCCCTGCTGGGGAGTAGGTCCCTGGCAGGTGCCCAACCATGCCTGCCCTTGACATTGGCTCTGGGGCTGTGGAGCTGCACTAGCTAGCCATGCCACCATGCTCACCAGCCATACCCCCCCACACCTTCTGTAGACTTGGACACAGTTGAGAATGGGCCCAAATCACACACAGGTCCTCCATATGAGTGTCCCGTGTTGTGGCTCCTTGAGGCTCACAAGGGAAGCTGGTAGCAAGATCAAGGCAGGAAGAAAGGAGAGCCTTGGATAGCTCCAAGTGGGCCCTGCTGGCTGGAATGCTCTCCTACAAGGACAATAGGAAGATGTTGTCTGAGCAGAGAGCAAGCACCAACTAAAGCCTTATGTAGGCTAACATAAGTAGTGTGGTCAGCTCCTCTCCTCCTGGAGGAGCTGACTGGTTTGTTAATGGGCCTTCTCCTGATTTTGTAGCCTTAAATAAAACATATATGTATGTATATATATATGAAATGTGGTCTGTCCATCCATGGTGGTTATGGAAGAGTGTGGGTTTCATGAACCCTCCCAGGGTATGTCTCAACATTATCCCAATGAAAGGAAGTGTTGGCCAATTTATTCAAGATGAATTCCCTCTCCTTTCCCCTACACCCTTTTTCCCTCCACAGGAGCAGATGGATAAGGAATGGCTGTAAACAGATATGCAAGTATGTATTAAAGAGTGGAAGGTAGGTTTCTTTCTCACAAATATGTTTGCAAATTCCCCGCCCCGCTCCACACACAAATTGCGACTTTAGCCTCAAACAATAAAACTTAGTGAAAATTTGGCACAGCATTCATTGGATCTACAGTAGGGATGGACAGGTGCCCTGCCCTGGTGCAAATTCTCTGGGTGCCACCCAGCCCCTGCCCCTGCTCACGCACCCCTGGACCAATGCTCACTCCCCCCATACTCTCTGAGCCATCTGCACTCACCTGGGCCCTGTCCTCTGGCATCATGATTGCCATTTTGCAAAAACAAACAAACCATTGCAATCGCAAGTATGAGCACATATACACAAAATGGGGCCATGAATCACCCCATATGCAAGATTACAGGCTGGATATGAACCAAACTTAAGATTGGGGGGGGGGAATGAGAAACGAAACTGATGGATTCATCCATCCTTACATGTTTCAAGTTCCAGTATAAGTACAGGTGGGTTTCCAGAGCCTGGGGTATCAGTAAACCACTGTACAACTATCCCCTCATTTTTCTGGGACAAAGGGAACATACCTTTCCACCTACAGGAATAAGATAATACAGTCATTGACTTGGAAGGTACCTCAAAGGTCACCTAGTCCAACCCCATGCTGTAGCAAGAAATTCACTACCACAGCATCCCTGATAAGTGGCCATCCATCCTCTTCTTAAAAGCCTCTAATGAAGGAGAGTCCACTATCTCCCAAGGCAGTCTGCTCCTCTGTCAAACAGCTCATACTATCACATAATTCTTCCTAATGTTTTGTCAGAATCCCTTTCCTTGTAATTTGAGCCCATTGGTTCGAGTCTTACCCTCTGATGCAACAGAAACTCAATTTGCTCTGTAAAGAATGTCCCAGCTCTTCAAATATTTGAAGATGGGGACTTTAATGTCTCTTAACAATGCTGGCCCTACCATTAGGGAGAGTGAGACAGCTGCCTCAGGCAGCAGATTTGGGGTACCATGAAAATCAACAGATAGTTATTTAATGTGTGACTATTGCAACTTCTTTCAATCTGGTGCCCTTCAGATGTGTTGGACAACAACTCCCAGAACCCCCCAGCCAGCTAGGTTGTGAGGGGGGCTGTATGACTGTATTTTTACTACCAGGGATGGAGGAGAGCTGCTTGTGAGATTTTCTGCCTCGTGCCAAACTAACTTAACTGGTTTCGAGTACTATGCACTTTGACTTGCATTGTGTGGGAGTAATTTGCTGCTTTGCCTCAGGCAGGGAAATGTTTTAGGCTGGGCCTGCCTCTTAATCACCTTTTTTTTCTGAGCTAAACATGCCCAACACCTCACAGGACTTGCTACCCATGTCCCTCATGCTCTAGGTGCGATGTTAGTGATCGTTTTTCCTGAAGCACCCCAAACCAGTTCATACTGCTGATCTACATGATAGCCAATCACCTATTGAATGTGGCAATGTTTGGAACGATCACAAGGTGAATCCAGAACCTGGGACTTCTGAAGGAGGGACCTTCTCTGGGGATGGGTTGTGGCTCAGGTGAAGAGCACCTCCTTTGGATACAGAATGGCCTAAGTTCCATCCTCTGCATCTCCAGGTAGGGCTGGAAAAACTCCTGCCTGAAATCCTGGAGAGCCGCTGTCAGCCAGTGTCGATAAGACTGAGCGACATGGGACCAATGGTCTAACTCAGTATCAGACAGCTTCCTATGTTCCTCTGTCTCAGATGCTAGATTTATGTGTGACCATTCCAAACATCACAGTTCCTTCCAAGAGTACCGATGGCCTACAACAGCTTGCCAAATCAGATTTGCCCCTGACTTCAACAGAACAAATTCAGATTGTTCCATTTGCCTGTAAAGGTTAACGTCAGGAGCTGACATCAATCTACAGCAAGTGAAATTAATATAATGTATGCTGATTTATACCTATTATCTTGGCCCATGTTGGATTCCTGTGGCAGGATAAAGCTTTCAATGTCCCTGACACTTTGTCAAAGGCATTTGTGTATGTCGCTGGCTGTACGTCAGCGTTCGTTTTGCAAAAGAGATCAATCATCTCCCCCCCCCAAAAAAAAAACCCAGGGACATTTTTTCAATTTACCTGGTGTATTGTAGTCTGACGACTCCTGAAAGGTTTCCGGCCCTTAAAATGAATGGCATTTAATATGGGACAACATAGGAAGGGTTAGGGCTAGATGTGACCTTATTCAAATGTCGTAGCCATTACAAAGCCATTCCCAACATAATTATAATTAAATACTTTATGCCTTCTTTGCAAATCCTTTTGATCAATCACTGATATTAACATTAATCTTGCATTGCCCCTAAGCCAATGCCTCCTGCTGAAGTGTTTACGGATCACCGGGTTTCCATTAAGAAAGTTGGGAGGCTGTGCTTTGTACCAGTCCTGGGTAAATTTACGTAAATTACCTTTTCATATGAAAGGGGAAGGAGAGGGAACTTCCTGATTTTGTCTCTGGAATCAGAGTGTCACTTCTGCTTCTAGTTCACAATCTCTGATCTATGATAGAGGCTGTGGTGTGGCAAAAGGGGATAGAGAGATGTTTTTCTCCCTCTCTCATAATGCAAGCAGCATTCTCCAACCTGGTGCCCTCCAAGATGTGCTGGACTCCAATTCTCATAATTCCCAGCCAGCAGTCCAGATGTGTTGGACAACTATAGCTAGCTGGGGATTCTGGGAATTGTAGTCCAACACGTCTGGAGAGCACTAGATTGAGAGAGGCTGCAATAGTCACACATTAATTAACTACCCATTTGTTGACCTTTCATGACACCCACAATCTGCTGCCTGATGCAGATGCCTCACTCTCCTTAATAGTAGGGCCAGCACTGTTAAGGGTATTATAGTCCCCATCTTCAAATTTTGAAGGGCTGGCATAAGGATGTACGGATATTGTAAAATCTGTCCTGTCTGCATTTCCTGGATTGTCAGGCCATGCTGGCTGGGAATTATGGGAGTTGGAGACCAAGGAGACACTAGTTTGGGCAAGGCTGTACTAGAACCTGTGGTCATCCAATGCTGCTAAATAGCAAGAGAGTCCAGGCAGACAAAAAGAATGTGATTTGTGGGCCGAAACAGCATTTGCATTTGACAGCACACATGCATTTAAGAAATGCACTGAACAAAATACATACTTTTGAGAAATGAACACAAACACACTTTAATCAAGGGGAGAAGGATGCACACCTTTCAAAAATGGATACGAATGATGTGTACATTTGGGAAAATGTGCACTAAAATGTGGACTGATTTTTGTGCAAAAAGAAAAAAAAGCGGAGCTCACAATCTGATATGCACTCAAGTTGGAACAAGCTTTGAAAATTTGGAGAACTTTGGCAAGCTTGAGGTCTGCTGATTCGCACATCGCTAGTCAAGCCAGGCCTTTGTTCTAATCCAGGAGGGATCTTCTTTGGAAGGATAGTTGTCTCTGTAGTTGAGTTGCCAGGTCTCAAACTTTGGCCTTGAGACTCAAGTTTTTCGGCTTATTCCCTGGGCCTCAGAGCAACGAGTTTAAACCTGGCCTGGCCATCCCATCCAACCCCCTCCTAAGCATATATTGCATGAATACAGGGCCAGCCCAGACATTTTTCTGCCCAAGGTGAAGGACAAATTGCACCACATCCACACCCCATATTCCATGTACAGGATATGGGTACCTGAATACCTCCATCACCTCACTCTTCCTAATACTAGGGTCGGTCTTGTTTGCATAGAGTGAATGCAACATCCTATTCTGTTCATATCTCAATGTTTCAGCAGGGAAGACCACTGCAGAAGTTCACATCAGAAACAGATTCAGCTTTCAGTTCATCATCTTCATTTCATCTCAAGTGCTAAACCCAACGATCTATTCAGAAGATACAAGAAAGGCATTTTTTATTGTTTTTATTTTTAAAAAGTAGGAAGCCATAGTATACTACCTACAGCTGTGTTTTGCTACAGATGAAATTAAATGAAGGCAAATATTTGCAAAATGACTTATTTTTACATCTCTCCAAATACCAAATGTTCATGTAAATTATGGAAACATGGTTTACTTTGTTGTTCTAAGTAACTATTCCTTTGAACAAAATGAAATGCCTGTTGTGTGGTGATACTGCAGCTTATAAATTAGCAGTTCGCATATGTTCCCCCCACCCCTTTCTGCTTTGTGCAATTACTTCTCCATAAGCTTTAGGCTACTTCGGGAAGCAAAAAATAAAATAAAATAAAATAAACTGTGAACTCACTGAACCGAAACCTGTGGTATGAGATTAATAGTAAACAAAGGTAGGTCATGTTACCGCGCCACGAAAAAAAAATAGGGTGGTGTTTTTGCAGCAAAAGAAACACTGTTTTAATTTGACCCTTGCTTTTTGTGCTTGCTGAAATTAATGAGATCAAGACTGAGTTCTTAATTAATGTCCCATGTTATATCTAGGGGTGGGCGCACGTGCAGTGTTTGAGTTTGTTGAGGTTCTCTGAATTCTTCCTTGAAGCGTATTTCGCCTCATTTGTGTTCTCAAACATATCT
The DNA here is from genome assembly GCF_057233095.1 of Heloderma suspectum. Classification (NCBI taxonomy): domain Eukaryota; kingdom Metazoa; phylum Chordata; class Lepidosauria; order Squamata; family Helodermatidae; genus Heloderma; species Heloderma suspectum. Next base: position 12,667,347 of record NC_139469.1, on the reverse strand, counting down.
TGAGGGGGGGGGGGAGAAAATATGCGCATTTTCCCCCACACCCTAAGGCATGAATATACTAATTTGAGGAGATTTGTGCAAGTGTACATTTGCACAAGTGCACACTTCAGAATGTGAATGGAAGTTTGGGGAATTGCAAAAATGTCCGGAAAATTGAGTTCCTGCTTGCCTTTCCATACGGGGTTGCGAATGGGACATGTTCACATGATTTACGAATGGGAACAAAATTCTCGTACATCTGTAGTTATATGCCTAATCTAAGATAACAAAGCTCATTCCTTGGGCTGTATAGTAGGATACTATTAATTAATTATTATTACTTTTAATACTATTAAAGTGCAAACCTATTCATGTTTAGACAGAAAAAGTCTCTATATTGTCCCATTTTATAGTGTGAATTTTAAAGGTTTGGCATTTTTTAAACGTCTACATTTCTCAATGTGTGCATTTTTAAAAGTGCAGATTTTTTAAAGCGCATATTTTGAAAATGAGAACACAAGTTCAGGACTCTGAGAACATTTTCAGAGAATGTGTGCTACCTGTTTATGTTCGTATTTGGGACTGCAAACAGGGCATGTTCAAGTAATTTGCGAACTGAAACAAAATTCTTATACATCCGTAAGATGCAGCAATATTTGTCAAAGCTTTTCCTCAGGTTATAGAAAAGAGACTATATATAATGTGAAGAACTCTAACAGTAACCTCCAAGTCACCAATGGATTGCATCTATATTTTGTCTGTCAAGGGAAAAAAAAGGGGGGACCATTAAAACATTAAACATATTTTGTCTGTAAAATAAAAGAGAGAAAAAAACATTAAAGGCCCAGTCCTATGCATGTTTAGACAGGAAAAAAGGCCTACAGCTCCCAGCATCCCCAAGCCCATCATGCTGGCTAGAGCATACTGGGAATTGTAGGACTTCTATCTGTCTAAACATACACAGGCTTGTGCCCTAAATGCAGTACTGTCTGTCAACAGCTAGATTTAAACTTGATGTACTTGTCCCTTTGTTTGTCACGGCAAAGAAACATTTCCAAAGACTGATTTTTTTTTCCCCAATCAGATCAGATGACAGTCCTATTCATTCCTAAAACGAGAGATGTCCAAGAACATGGCAGGCCATAGGTCTTCCCCTCTGACATGGATGTCGTCGTCTCAAGTCCTGATTACTTGGTGAAGGAAAGAACCTTTCTACATGCTCCAAGACACTCTTTGCCATTCCTACCTAGGATTTTCCAGAGCTTTAATAATGGGGTTAGAATTACCATCTTTTCTTCTTGCCCACTCCTATGCCTTGACCATAGGAGTGCCTTGAGCAGCGCGCGCACACACACACATACATACATATATATATGTATGGAAAATCCCCTAGCTGGCCCAAGTTGCTGCTGACCAGTTAGCAGATGATGAGCTGATGTCCGGGGGACCAAGCCTATGAACACTCCGTGAGCTCCACCCCTCAACTGGATTCTTCTGACATCCCTACTTTTAACTCTCTTTGATTAATCACGCTAGGAACAGGCTATCTGAACAGCTTTGTTCTGCCCCCAAGTGTCCAAATGACTCAGAAAGCGAGGGAGGGCCCCACAGTGTGAGGGATATTCCAGCGCTTCTGCCGCATTGATGTTAGCCAAGAACTTGGCAGAACCGTATGTGAAATTAGCTTAATCCCCAGCATGACAAAGAAAGGAAGTCTGAAACGAAAGAGGTATGTAAACATTCTGTTTTCTGTACAGCAAAAAAAATGTGTGAGAGATCAACCCTATTCGTGAAGATGGAATGGCTTATTTACTTTCATACACTGGCTTTTTTAAAAATAGGAACGGGAGTACAGTTTGTGCCCTTGGGTACACCAGATAACAATAACAGCACTTTAGAGTGTCTGTTTGCCAGTGGCTGATACAGTTTTGCAGAGCTAATCCCATGTGGTGAACCCCTGAAGTCATTGGAGGCTGGTGGCTCCGATGTCAGTGGGGTGGTGAATCCACTCTGGGTTTCAGTCAGAACCAGTCAGAACTCTAAAGTAGCTATCCAAGGTGTGGAGCACCAGCATCCACTACCTGAACTGCCTTCAGGCCCTGGATTGGCTCCACCCACCCAGCCTTGCCATTGGAACTGCCCATACAGGAAGGAGTAGATAGGGCTTCCAGCTAAGACTTCCTCGACCAATAAGGTCCTTCTGATGTCTGATATGTCCCTATGTTCATTGGCCCCAGTTCCTGGCTTGCTCCTCAACCTTTCCTCCTGATGTGTTCTTTGGTCCTGATTTCACTTGGTGTCAGGAGTGATTCTGAGTGCAAGGAGTGGGAGAGCAGTTCAGATTCTGAACAGGAACCGCCAGACATGGAGGAGGTATGTTCCCAGGCTAGTCCAGATATGGATAGGCAGGCTCCTCAGGTTTCAAAGGTCCAGCTGGAGGAAGGTCCCTTGTCACTCCCTCCCCCCAGTGAGAGACAGCAAACAGGGAGAGGCAGTGTCTGGCGAGTCTGAATTAATAGATGCAAGGCACAGATGCAGAGCCAAGAGGGAGACGGCAGGGGAAGAACTTTGAAGGTCTTCCCGATTGGCCCTGTGTGAACAGCGGCGCTTAGAAGCCTCACGAGAGAGAGAGAATGAGAGAGAGAGAGAGAGAGAGAAAGAGCTCCCCCCACCCCTTAAGTAAGGCTAGGGAACCCGCCTTTCTTTCAAATGGTGGGCAACTTTCACAGCTACCTTTGAACCCCCTGAAGGCATTTCCTTGCAGACTGAGTGTCACTGAGAATTTGCATCTGTATGACCCTTTGTGGTAATGGAATTAAAAGCTGTTGATTGAAGCCTCGTGTCTGTGTTTGATTTGGCGTTTGAAGATCAGTGGGGGTAGGGAAACCTGACACTTGGTCTTTGGTCCAACATACTGGTTGAGCTCCTGGCTCATCTCCAACTGCTGTCTATGGCCCAGCACTGACATGGTTTCATTTTTCCCAGTGGACCTTACACCAACCTTGTAAGATAAGTCAATCCTTTCATCCCCATAATGTAGATGGCTAGGCTGAGGTTGGTGTTAGGCAGCTATAGCCTCCTAAACCAGTGCACAGTTAAAATTATGTAGTCCTTAGTAGCTCGCCTAAAGTCTAAACTAGTTGAAACACTAAGGGGAAATGTCCTAGAACTCCCAGCATTCCCCAGCTGGGAGTTCTAGCTGGGGAATCTGGGGAATATCTGGCTGGGGAATGCTGGGAATTATAGGACTTTTTTCTGTCTAAACATGCATAGGATTGTGTCCTACACTGCTGCTTTCTCTCTCTCTCTCTCTCTCTCCCCCCCCCCATCTCCCACCCTCTCTCTTTTCTTGGAACATATGTCATGATCTCATTGTGATTTGGTTCTCACTGGCTGGCAGGAGCAAGGTATACACCAAAATCTCTACCCATCACTCTGTGTGGAATATCTAATCTACGCATTGTCTGCTTAACTTGCCTTAAAATGCACTGAAGTCTTGCAGAAATGTTGATATGAGGTTGCATAAGATCTCTAAGTGGTTTACGTAAAGATCTCTAAGTGATATAAGTTTATCTCTAAGTTTACATAAGATCTCTAAGTGGTTTACATAAAAATACATAAAATACAACATAAACATCAATGTAAAAACAATAATAAATACACTTAAAACATTACAAGAACAGTAAAATAGGTGCAATTACACGTCAGGGAAAGCCGGGGTAAACAGGTGCATCTTCAAGAGGTATCTAAAGATCACCACAGTTCCTGCCTCTCAGACCGCACATGAGAGATCATTCCATGGGACGTGTTCCACTACCAAGAAGACCAGCTTATGTCCCATTACTTAACAATGCACTAGTGTTCATGGAATGACGAATAAGGCCTCCTCAGAAGATCTTGAGGGTCGATTTGGTGTACCTGGGGAAGATGGTCAGTGAGGTGGTTAAGTCATGGTTAAGTCCCAGTGAGGCTAAACTTTAGACATGATGAATTTGTTCCTTTGGGTTCATAGGACAGGTGTGGTCAGTGCATGCAATGGAATGGCATGAGAATGATATAGTAGAATGGACTCTGAATACCAGTTTCCAGGAAAAGCAGTGGGAGTGGACCATTCCCTTCATGCCCATCTTGTGGATGTGGGTTTTCTGAAGGTATCTGGCAGGCCACTGTGGGGATGATCTGATCCAGTGGGGCTCTTCAGTTCTTATCAATCCTTAAGGCAAGAGTGGGCAACCAATTTTGGTCCAGGAGCTGGAAGACATCAAGGGGGCAGCCAAGTTTGATGCTTCCTTCCCATGCTACATGCATCCTAATTGTGGTGCGAGTGGTGTGAGAAGGGACATGGTTAGGGTTGCAGGACCAATTGGAGGGCAAGCAGATCAGAGATAACATGGGGATTCCTTTTCCTTACCTCCTCCGCATACCTCCAGGTCAAGGGACAGGGCTTGTGGAGGGGGCTGGGCTTGGAGTGGGCAGGGGGCAGAATCTGTGGAGGGTGCCCAACTCTCCATGAGTCATATTGCACACCTCCATGGGCTGGTGGTTGCCCTTTCCTGCTCTGAGGGAAGGATGGGTGTTAGGGATGGATGAATCTGTCAATTTTGTTTTCTCCTGGTTTCTTATTTGTCCAGTCTTAACTTAAGTTTGTCCTGAATTTTGAAATTTTTTCACATCTTCAGTTTGGTTTCTCCCAAATGCATTTTTAAAGTGCAAAATTTGCACCCAAAATTCATACACATTTGGTGTGCATTTCTCCTAATACAGGCAATTTTGTATGCAATTTTCCTTACTATGCCCAGTACTTTTGCAAGTGATCTTCCTAATATAATGGATTGTTAATGTTATTTTCACTAATATATACATTTTTGTGTGCACATGTTGATTGCAGAACTCCATTGCCAGATTTATAGAAGGGCGAATTTCAAAGGACAAAAGCGTTTTGGTTCATGGATTGGTTCACAGGTGCGAGATTAGATAAGTTTGCATTAAAATGCAATCTGAACTAATTTCTACCCCATCTGTAGTGCTGTTGCAGGTAGGGATGTGTGAACCCATCCCCATCTGGGATCGGTGGGTGCCCACTGACTCGAGCCTCCACAAGCTCAGCAAGCCACCCGCAGTCACCCCAGGCCCCATCCAGCAAGTGGCCGTTTTTTATTGAAAAAGGGAGCTAAAAACTTGTGCATATTTAAATATGCACATATTGGGGCTGGGAAAGCATCATGCCTCTAATATTGCATAGGTGAAGCTTTCCCGGCCTGAATGTTCACATATTTAAATATGTGCAGTTTTTTAGCTCCCTTTTTTTCTGGGTGAGTGTGGGAAGCATCTGGGAGGGTGTGAGCGGGGGCGAGCGAGGTGTGGTCTGGGGCTGCATGTGGGGGGGAGCCTGACGGACTCCCAGACCCAGCTGGGCATCTGCAACATCCCTAGTTGCAGGCCCACCCTGCAAAAGGGACACGGATAAAAATGTATACCGAAGAGGATCCAATTTGCATTCAGAAGGATCTTCTATGTCCATTTCCATAATGCAAACTTTCCAGAGAATGTCCCTAGGATCTCTCTGATATTTCTTTATAAAGGCCCCATTTATTTGTGTAAATATGAGCATCCATCAACTGTGCAAAACAGACCTTTCATTAGCTATTTTGCCATGGTGGGGGCAGAGGGGGGAAGCTATTAATTTAGTCAGTTCCTTACAATGAACTCTGGGGTTGCTGCGCTACCAGAAACTGATGAAAAGAAAATAAATGTTAAGACTGTATTAGATGTAAAGGTTAATCCATAAATCAAAAGGAAAATGTCAGTTGCCTTTTAACATTGATTGAGATGTAATTTGGTGTCGGTAGCACCACGTTTGTTATATAAATTCGCAAATCCTCTCCTGTTAGGAGTCCAGGTCTTTGTAACCTGAAACAAATTAAGTCATTTTGTTTTGTTTATGTAACCACATCAAGATTGATGACCTTGTTCAGGTTTTTTGTTTTTGTTTTTGCTTTCTGCAGATTGCACATTGAAAAGGAAATGAATATTTACAGCTGTCTCTTCAACTTCTGATGGCTGGCAGACATAGCAAGATACACAATGTTTAGTTTCCATTAATTTCCTTTAAATATCATTTCATCACATTCGTATTAAATGTGTTATGTTAAAGTTTATAATAGCACCAACTTTAAAATACTGCGGACTAGAGAGAGTGTACATACAGAAGCAGAACCTCTACGTTACAGGGACCCCTGTGGGGTGCAATGGACTGCATCCAATGTTCATCCTACCTAGAGTAGACCCACTGAAATAAGTCAGGACTAGTGATGCCACGAAACTGCATAATGAGCCAGATGGTTGGTTGAAACTTGTCCATTCTTAGTTCTTACCTTTGTAGACAGCCTAGATGGATGTATTATGAATCCACTATTAAGTTCAAGTATTGATTACACGCTTTGGAGCATGAGTGTACTACTCATGGGTAGTTGGCACCTCCAGTTCTGGAGAAGCTGTGATTCCAGTCTGGGTTTTAGTTACAACCAGCCAAAGCTCTAAAGGTAGGGATGTCAGACAAATCCACCATGGAGTCAAATGAGGCCAGATTCTTTGGAATCCGGCCTCCGGAATCCACAGCGGAACAGCCCCACTTACCTCTCCTCCAGGAGGATTCTGGCTGGAATGGCACTCGGCTCCTTGAGGCTTAACCGGAGCCATTTGCCTCCACACCGATGGCCATTTTTGTTTAAAAAATGGTGTTCGGCAGAATGTGCCCACAGACTTATACACAAAACAGAGCCATGAATCTTGCGTATAAGACCATGTGTCCATAGATCGTTCCAGTCTCCCCTTCCCATTCCAGGCCAGCTATGTGGGGGCAGCAGCTTGACAAGACTATGGACACATAGACTTATATGTAAAATTGACGGCTCTGTTTTGTGTTTAAGTCTATGGGCACATCCTGCTGACCGCCATTTTTTAAAGAAAAATGGTGATTGGCGTGGAGGCGAACGGCTCCAGGTAAGCCTCCCTCAAGCCTGGCAGCTCTGCAGAATTCTCGTGGAGTGGAGCTGCTCTGGAGGATTCCGGGGGGGGAGGAACAGGTCGCCCCCCCCCCCGGGCAGATTCCCCACTGGAATGGAAGGTGGAGAATCTGTACATCTCTATCTAAAGGTGCTATCCAAGGTGCGGAACCCATTTTGAGGATAAGGTTCAGCACCTTGGATAACACATTTAGAGCTTTGGCTGGTTGTAACTAAAACCCAGAGTGGAATCACAGCCCCTCCAGAACTGGAGTCACTAGCTGCCACTGGTATGACTTTACTGCACATTCTCCACCTAAATTTTCAGTCATCCTACCACCTAGATTACACACACACACACACACACACACACACCCAACCTTACTTGAAGCATTCTCATTCGCTACTTCCCTTGCTTCCACCACCACTCTGGCTCCAAGGAGGAGGACAACTCTCCAGGTCCATCTTCAGACCAGCGATCAGCAATGCTGAGTAAACATGTGCCATCTTCATGCAGGAAGGTTATGTGAAAACAACCAATCTGAAAGGGGCCACATAACGTGATGACGCATGATGTCATGCTGCACTACATGATTCCAAACGACTGATCCCAAGATGCACTTTCATATTGTACATGCACAAAAATGAGTATACACAGAACAAGATTTCATATTAAAGAAGAACTCTTGTCAGAGCTCACATGGACAAATCCATTACTTTGTGTAAATGATGAATTCAGTCAAGGTAGGTTCACCTATCCCTAGTCATGACTAACTTTTAAATCCCATTCATATGGGATGACTTAAATCCCTTTCATTTCAGTGGGTCTACTCTAAGTTGGATAAAACCCAAGGTTGTCATAGAGAGGAAGGCCAGGATCTCTTCTCGATCATCCCGGAGTCCAGGACATGGAAAAATGAGCTCAAGTGACAGGAAGCCAGATTCCGGCTGAACATCAGGAAAAATGTCCTGACTGTTAGAGCAACATGACAATGGAACCAATTACCTAGGGAGGTGGTGGGCTCTCCCACACAGGTTGCATTCCAGATTAGGCTGGACAGCCATCTGCCAGGGATGTTTCAACTTGGATTCCTGATTTGAGCAGGGGGTTGGACTCAATAGTCTTATAGGCCCTAGGAGTGTATGGACCCCACCTACCTGGGTCCACTGGGGTGTCTGCGGGGGGGGGGGAGGCGATCCGGTCCTCCCCCCCGGAATCCTCCCTGGCCAGCTTCGCTCCACGGCGACTCCATGGAGCCACCGGCTGGGGCCGGCCGCAGCTGGTCTATAGACGCAAATGGCATAAAACATAGCGGATGCCATTTGCATCCCTCCCTTGGCCTTGATAGGCTACAAAAAGATTTACGTAGCCTATCACAGCAAAAAGGGAAGGACACAAATGGTGTCCACTATGCCAGACGCCATTTTGCATCCGCATGGGGCAGCGGACAGACCTGGCCGGATACAGAGCCGGCGATGCCAGCCTGCCAGGTAGGATCCGGCTGGGTTGGACTTCATGGGGTGGCGGGGTGGTTCCGCCACAGACACTGGGGGGGGGGTGGATTCTAAGAATCCAGCCTCATTGGAGTCCATGGCGGAATTCTCCGCCACCCCTAATAGGCCCCTTCCAACCCTACTATTCTATGATGCTATGATTCTATGTATGAACTAGGGATGTTCGAATCCCTTACCTGGCTCTGCCCAGGGTCATCTGCAGTGGGGGGGAGGTGCTCTGTCCCACCCCCCAGAATCCTCCATGGGGGGGAAGTGCTCCGTCCCTCCCCCTGGAACCCTGCCCAGCCAGCTCCACTCTGCGGCCAAGCTGCGGAGCCGCCGGCCGGCTCCGCCCGCCCGCAGCTGGACATCTGGCCGCTGGGCAGCCCTGCAGGGACGCAAATGGCAGCTGTCATAGCTGCCGCCATTTGCGTCCCTGTATTGAGCCGTGATAGGCTATGTAAATATTTACATAGCCTATTACGGCAGGGGGAAAAACCCCAGTGTACACAAATGGCGGTAGCCGCCATTTGCATACACTGGGTTTCCCCCCCCCTGCTGTGATAGGCTATGTAAATACTTACGTAGCCTATCACAGCCTCCACAGGGACACAAATGACGTCCCTGCATTCACTGTGATAAGCTACATAAGTATTTACATAGCTTATCATGGGTAGGAAGAGGAGGAAGCGAATGGCGGCCAGGACGGCCGCCATTCGCAAAGCAGCGCAGACGGGAGCAGGTAAGTGCTCCATGTCGCGCGTCTTTCGTGGGGTGTGGGTGGCGGGGACTTCGTCCCACGTGCCTTTTGTGGGGGGGCAGGGGCTTTGTTCCACAACGGATTTCGGGAGGCCGAATGCACCGGCATTCGGCCTCACCGAGATCCGTCACGGAATTCTCTGACATCCCTAGTATGAACTCTACTAAGACTCATTGCCTCAACACTATAGAGCAACCTTCCCAAACCTGGTGTATTCCAGATGTTCTTGACTACATAATCCCCAACCAGCATGGCCAATGGTCAGGGATTGTAGGAGTTGTAGTCCAAAATATCTGGAGGGCACTAGGTTGCCTTCCCCAGTTCTAGCCACACTGGTTGTCAATATATATGGTGTGTTATTCCAAACCTCAAATCTTATTATTCTCAGCACAACCTTGTGAGATTACTGGGAGACAGTAACTGGCCCAAGGTCACCCAATGATGATCATGGCTGAGCAAAGTTGTGAACCCAGATGTGAGTCTAACACCCTATACACTACACCAACCTGTATTTATCCAGTAATTTAAAAGAAAAAAGAAAAAAAAAAGCCTATACATCTAGGGATGTACGAAAGTCACTTACCTTTCGCGGAATATGTTGATGGTGCAGGGGGAGGTGCTCTGTCCCTCCCCCCGGAATCCTCGATGGGGCGGAGGTGCTCCGCACCTCTCCCCCCGGAATCCTGGCCGGCCGGCTGTGCTCCTCAGGTATTCTGCGGAGCCGCCGGTCGCCTCCGCCAGCAGCTGGACATCTGGCCAATGGCTAGCAGGGACACAAATGGTGGCGGCCGTAGCTGCCGCTGTTTGCATCCCTGCAGTCAGCCGTGATAGGCTACATAAATGTTTACGTAGCCTATCACGGCTGACTTAAAAAAAAAAAAAAGTGCGTATGCAAATGGCGGCTGCCACAGCCGCTGCCATTTGCGTTCCTTATTTTGGCATGTCTTAGTCTATGTCAAGATTTACGTAGACTAAGACGGCGAAAATAAGGAACGCAAATGGCGGCGGCCGTGGCCGCCGCCATTTGCGTATGAGCATTTTTTGGTTTTTTTTTAAGTCAGCCATGATAGGCTACATAAACATTTATGTAGCCTATCACATTTTTTTAAAAAAAAACCTAGCCATGATAGGCTACGTAAATCTTTACGTAGCCTATCATGTCTTTAAAAAAAACAAAAACTGCAAATGGCAGCAGCAGCGGCCAGTCGGAAGACCGGCCGCTGCAGCCGCCGCCGAACTGCCGCTGGAGCCGCCGCCGGAGCCGGAGCTGCCAGGAAGATCCACCCCAGGTAACTCTCATCCCTGCATTAGCCATGATAGGCTATGTAAGTATTTATGTAGCCTATTACGGGAAAAATCGTGAAGCGAATGGCAGCTGCAGACGCAGACGCCATTCGCAAAGCAGCGCAAACGGCACCAGGTAGGTGTTCCATTTCGCACACCTTTCACGGGGTGGTGGGGCGGGGGGGCTTCTTTCTTCCACGGATTTCGGGGGGCCGAATGCACTGGCATTTGGTCTCACTGAGATCCATGCTGGAATTGTCCACCATCCCTAGTGCTCCACAGTTCAACGAGCAGGGACCAGGCCTTATCACAAGCAGGGTTTGTGTCTATCCCCCGCCACCCAGCCCCTGCTTTTCTGTAGGGATGTACGAAAGTCACTTACCTTTTGACGAAATGTGATTCGAGGTGGGGGGGAGGCGCCCCGTCCCTCCCCCCTGAAATTCTGACTGGGGGGGAGGCACCCCGTCCCTCCCACTGCGAATCCTGGCTGGCCAGGTCTGCAAATGGTGGCAGCCGTAGCCGCCGCCATTTGCGTCCCTGCAGTCAGCCGTGATAGGCTACGTAAATGTTTACGTAGCCTATCATGGCTGAGTAAAAAAAAAAACCCGCGCGTATGCAAATGGCGGTGCCCATGGGCGCTGCCATTTGCGTTCCTTATTTTGGCACGTGTAGTCTACGTAAACATTTACGTAGACTACGGCGAAAATAAGGGGAATGCTACGCTACGCTATTTGCGTTCCCCTTATTTTCGCCGTAGTCTACATAAATGTTTACGTAGACTACACGTGCCAAAATAAGGAACGCAAATGGCAGCGCCATTGTGATTGCCCACAAAGCTCTGGCATAGCATTGCTCCAGGGCATTGTGGGAGATGACAGCTAAGCCAGGCGCCTGGGGTGGGCATCAGCCTCAGTGGGCCCTGCGAAGGTCCTGGAGCCTCGGCAGATACCCAAGCGTGTCTCTGTAGTCCTCAACAGCGCTGTTTTCCTGGTCCAAATAGTACAGCTGCGAGAAAAACAGCTTTGGTGCTACACAGCCATATGAACACTTCAGGAAAAGCTTCCAGGTGTCAATGGCTCCCCACTGCGGCCACAGGGGGCTGAGTGCTAATTCCCCCTGCCACGTGGGGAGTTTCCACATCGGTGCCAGATGCCCTGAGAAATTACCAGGAATGGCATGACTGGAGAAGGGCTCTTGCACAATTTGGTCATCCAGCAGAGCCACTGCCATGCAAAAGCATGGCCCCGTAAACCTCCATGCCTCGATTCAGCTAGAGAAAGAATCCGACGTGTACTAGATGCAGTTGCCACATTTGGCAGTAAGGGGGCAGCAAAGGACCGACATTGCTTATCGCTGGGCTTGTCGGTGATAAACATAACTCTCAGATTCCCCATTTCAAAGAGAAAGATGCTCACACAGAGCTCATGTCGCATTAGCACCCTGAACAAGGAGATTTCCCCCCCACCTCAGAGGCCGCCCCAACTTTACAGCAGGTTCACTACAGAGAAATGACAGTAATTCTTCCAATAATGCCTGATTAACTTTTGTCAATCACAACCACACGGTGTGGACATGGTCAGATCTAGCTGAGGGACAAACTAGATGGGGAGGCCTTTAAAAAACACACACCCTCAAATGCAGTCATAGGGAAGCTCAAATCAGGATAAGGACACCAGATGGATAGTAGGGTAGTTTTAATTCTTTGCCAGTGGAGGCTGGTAGCTCTGATTTCAATGGGGCTGTGAGCCCATTCCAGGTTTCAGTCAGAACCAGCCAGAACTCTAGAGGAGTTATCCAAGGTGGTGAACCCTCACCCCCCAAATAGGTCCAGAACCTTGGATAGCTCCTTTAGAGTTCTGGCTGGTTCTGACTGAAACCAAGAATAGATTCAGAGCCCCACTGAAAACAGAGCCACCAGCCTCCACTGGCAAGCGATCAAGAAGGCTTATGGGATGCATTTCTTAAAGCCTTCTAATAATCACAAGTAGACTCACACCACAGACCATCCAAGACAAGGGTGCAGAACCTCGTTCAGCCTGAGGGACGAATTCCATTGCGGAGAAGTTCGGGGGGGGGGGCACATTCCAGTGGTGGGTGTGGCTAAAGACAAAGAGGGCAGGGCCAAAGACAAAAAGGGGTGGGGCCAAAAATACAGAATGAATACCAGCATCTTCTAGCTTAAAGCTCTTCCCGCCAGTAACTCAGCCTTAGGAGAGGCATTTCAACCTTTTAGAATGGGGGGAAACTGCACAAAAGCTGGGAAACCAGGAAATGATGGACAATCAGGGGAAGGAAGGTGGAGCCAGAGGAAGGGGGCATGGCCTCCTGGAGAACCACAGAAGGCCAAATCTACCTCCTGGCCTGAGGTTCTGTCCCCCTTGTTCAGGAGCTGGGCTGCAAGCTGTCTCCTTAAGATACCCCACCTTCTTTGGAAAGCCATTGGCTTCCTTTGGCTCAGGTAGCTTTGTGGTTTCTCCACCCTCCCCAGTGGGATTATATAAGTATTGGGCCAAATATTTCTCCCACATTTTTTCGACCATTCTCATTCAATTTGATAGAGAAGAAATTGAGAAAAGAAATTCAAAGAAGAAATTTTGGAGAAATTCTCAGGGGTTGGGTTTGGGGTTCTTGTGCTTACCTTATTTGTGAGGTGGCTGAGGAGTGTGCATGAGTGTCCTGTCTGTCATTGTATAATAATCTCTGTGGCAGCCATCAGGAGGAAGACATCCTGAGGCAATTCCTCCCATGTGGCTTTTTCAGTTCAGAAAGTGCAGGTGGCCTGGGAGGCTGCAGAGCCATGGAAAGATGTGTAACAGAGAGAGAAAACACACGCAGCCCCCTTGGCCACCTCGCAGGGATTAGGGAAGCTCAAACATACCACAGAAGAAATTCAAAATTCTGCCTCAGAAGAGTGGAAGCCTCAACACAGTTGATGCTGTTGCCACCTACAGAAGCAGTGCAATAAACCAAAAACCCTGAGGAAAAAAGAAAGCCCCTCTGTACAACCCCTGCCAGTAGTGAGCCCCATCTGTGTGAAACTGTTGGAGAATTTCTCCTCCCCTCAGAGAACTTCAGTGAAATTGTCCCCCCAGTTTCTCTGTCCACAGATGGGCTGGAGAATGTTTGAGAGGCCATTTTGTACACAGCTCTAGATGATTATACACCACCTTTTCCTCTCCTTACGTAAATTTCCACCACCTGTTTAGTTGACTTTGGCCTGGTATATACATGCAGCCAGTGGAGGCTGGTGGCTCCTATGGCAGTGGGGAGGGGTTGAACAGATCAGTCAGAACCAGTCAGAACTCTTAAGGAGCTATCCAAGGTATCTGAGTGAAACCTGGAGCAGATTCACCACCACACTGACATAGGAGCCACCAGCCTCCACTGTATGCAGCACAATGAGTTGGTTGAGTGGATGGTATCCCCCTACTCTTTGGCCTCCAGTAAGTTGTCACCCCATTAGGGTTGGCGGAGAATTTCTCCCCGAAACTTCGGGGGGCCGAGCGCCAACGTGTTCGGCCCCCCGAACAAGTTTCGGGGAGAAATCCTCCAAACCCCCCCGCCCCCCACACCCCCCCCCCCGGGACGGGACTTACCTTTGCCGAATGTCCCTCCCGGCGGTGGGTCTGGCCGGTGGTTCGGCGGGTGTTCGAGCGGGGCCAGAGCGGCAGCCGGTCTCTCGACCAGCTGCCGCCGCTGCCATTGCAATAAAAGAAAAGAAAAAACGCCCCCTCATAGGTAGGGATGGCGGAGAATTTCTCCCCGAAACTTCGGGGGGCCGAGCACCAACGTGTTCGGCCCTCCGAACAAGTTTCGGGGAGAAATCCTCCGCCCCCCCCGCCCCCCCCCCCGGGACGGGACTTACCTTCCCTGAATGTCCCTCCTGGCGGCGGGTCCGGCTGGCGGTTCGTCCGGTGTTCGAGCGGGGCGGGAGCGGTAGCCGGTCTTTCGACCGGCTGCCGCCCCCGCCATTGCAATGAAAGAAAAAAAAAAAAACGTCCCCTGATAGGCTACGTGATGATTCACGTAGCCTATCACGGCAAGATTTGCAAAGTCAGCCGTGATAGGCTACATGAATCGTCACGTAGCCTATCAGGGGTGACTTAAAAAAAAAAAAAAGTGTGTATGGATAATGGCGGCCCCCATAGGGAGCCGCCATTCCTGTTCCTTATTTGGTCGCTGTAGTCTACATAAATGTTTACATAGACTACGGCGAAAATAAGGGCAACGCTATTTGCGTTGCCCTTATTTTCGCCGTAGTCTACGTAAACATTTACGTAGACTACAGTGACTAAATAAGGAACGTGAATGGCGGCTCCCTATGGGGGCCGCCATTAGTGTACGTGCTTTTTTTTTTTTTTAAGTCACCCGTGATAGGCTATGTGACGATTGACGTAGCCTATCACGGCTGACTTTGCAGATCTAGCCGTGATAGGCTACGTGAATCGTCACGTAGCCCATCAGGGGGCATTTTTTGTTTTTTTTTTAACTTTCGCATTCGCGGCCAGGCGAGGCGGGAAGCCTCCCCCCCGGCCTGACTTTCGGCCGGGCCGAGGCGGGAAGCCTCCCCCCCCGGCCGGAACTTCGCGGGGGGAGCAGCGAAGTGCCTCCCCCCCACCGCGAACGTCCTTCGAGGACAGGTAAGTGACTTTCGTCCACCCCTACACCCCATGCCAAGGCTGAAAGCCCTCTAAAGGCCAGCCCAGATTTGTGGCAGAAGTCTGGTGGCCACTTACATATCACCCCCAAGAAGAGGACACTGATTTGCATCTGTCAAGATTCTACTTAAGTCCTGGACCACCTGAGCAACCGCAAAAGGGTCCCTTGCCCCCTTAAGAGTGCCACATTCCTTCTTTTAAACTTCCCCTTCCCAGTAACATGGGGTTTAGGCTGTAGACATGGGCTGACTGATACTCTAGACACAGGGTTTAACACAACAGTTTACTAGTAGATTTAAAGCAAAGAAATTATGACTAAAGGTATTTACTCAATCGAACTGAGTGATACAGAAGTAGGGTTGGCGGAGAATTTCTCCCCGAAACTTCGGGGGGCCGAGCGCCAACGTGTTCGGCCCCCTGAAGAAGTTTCGGGGAGAAATTCTCTGCACCCCCCTGCACCCCGCACCCCCCCCCAGGATGGGACTTACCTTTCCCGAATGTCCCTCCCGGCGGCGGGTCCCGGCGGCAGTTCGTCGGGTCTTCGTCAGGGGCGGGGGCGGCAGCCAATCTTTCGACTGGCTGCCGCCACTGCCATTCCAATAAAAGTAAAAAAAAAAAACCGCCCCCATGATAGGCTACGTGACGATTAACATAGCCTATCACGGCTAGATTTGCAAAGTCAGCTATGATAGGCTACGTAAATCGTCACATAGCCTATCACGGGTGACTTTAAAAAAAAAAAAAAGTGCGTACGCAAATGGCGGCCCCCATAGGAATCCGCCATTCACGTTCCTTATTTGGTCGCTGTAGTCTACGTAAAGATTACGTAGACTTCGGCGAAAATAAGGGCAACGCTATTTGCGTTGCCCTTATTTTCGCCGTAGTCTACGTAAAGATTTACGTAGACTACAGCGACCAAATAAGGAACGCGAATGGCGGCTCCCTATGGGGGCCGCCATTTGCTTACGCAATTTTTTTTTTTTTTAAGTCACCCGTGATAGGCTACGTGACGATTTACGTAGCCTATCATGGCTGACTTTGCAGATTTAGCCGTGATAGGCTACGTTAATCGTCACGTAGCCTATCACGGGGGCATTTTGTTTTTTTTAAAACTTTTTATTTCACGGCCGGGCGAGGCAAGGCTCCTCCCCCCCGGCCTGAATTTCAGCCGGGCGAGGTGGGAAGCCTCCCCCCCAGCCTGAATTTTGGCCGGGCGAGGCGGGAAGCCTCCCCCCCCGGCCTGAACTTCGGGGGGAGAGCAGCGAAGCACCTCCCCCCCACTGCGAAAAGCTGTGAGACCAGGTAAGTGACTTTCGTGCACCCCTATACAGAAGGCATTAAAGGAAAACAAAACTGACAAAACTTGCAAAAAAGTTCCCTTACCCTAGCTGTCTTTAGACTTTTCTAGGCTGCTTCTCCCTGCTCACTCTTCAGACTCTGCTCTCATTTCAGCATCTGGCTGTATCTGCTCTTACTGGCTCTCTCGCTCTCTTTATATACCCTCCTCCCTCAAAACGGAAAGTACTGCTTCAAACCTGAAGAAATGGAACTTAAGTGGAGAATTGAAATCGATGCTTAACCGGAGAAATGAAACTTCTCTCCTCAGGGTTACCCCTTCCCAACAGAAAAATACAGGCTTCTAAGCCTGACCTTTTTTCCCTTTGCCTCCATGACTGAAGACTGAAGACTGAAACCTTCACAGCATCACGCTGGCATGTGCTGATTTATGTGTATAAATGCATGTTTAGACAGGATGGTTATCATCTAAATAGAAAGACAATAGATCTCACCATAGTGTGGAAGATGGTGACCAGGTGACTTCCATGTTTGCTGGTTCAGTCTGCTGCCCAGGTGCTCCCTATTGATAGGAAACTTCAAGAACCATGAGCTCTCCCTTCTGAGGGTTCTGTATCTTTAAACCAGCTTTGAACTGCACAGCCCTTCAAACAGAAGCCTCCTTCAAGCAGAACAGGGGGCTCAACCTGTTCATCAGGGGTGTTGCTCGGCACTTAAAAGATCTGGGTCTCAGCCCCTAGTATGCAAATCTGCACAACATTTGCATATGCTAATTCCTACCTATATATGCAAATATAGAAATCGCCACTAAGATTTGTTTGGATTTCACTGGAGGCAAGGCCAGCCAATTAATGATTGAACCAAATTACCTCAAATAAAATAAACTCTTCCAATTCACTTGTACCCTGACCCAGATCATCCCAAACCAATGTAAAACAGTTTCTCCCACCCCCAAGCCTGATTTCCATGCTGGGGAAGGTTTTTGGGGGGTGGGGGAGGTGTTGCAGCAAGTGGAAAGGGAACCCTTCCCCCCTCAGCAGCAATCTCCCTTTAAAAGCCCCACCCCCCACCCCCACGTGTCAATTAAGCTAAGACCAAAAACCCTTCATTTGGCACCGATGGACACTTAGGCCCCGGGGAAACAGAACAGAGGCCTTGGAAAATTGTTTTGGGGTCAGGGCCCTGTAGGCCCATCTCTAACATCACCCGCACTTCACCCAGAAAGCAAAACGCCTATGTGCATAAAATGTTCACCTGCAGATTTCTATGCATAGAGGCAAATTTGGAAACAATTATTATAATTTTCATAGAAATGCAGGACATCTGACCATATTGTGGAAGGCTGTGACCAACTGGTCTGCCCATCCTGCTCTCCAGGTGCTAACTGCTGATAGGCAACCATTTTTATGGTTCTTCAAGCTCTTTTACATGAGGCATTTATTGTGTGCTTGTCATTCCCTATGCATGGTTGTTTACAGGTTCTTTAGACAACGTCATGACCCTGCAGTTTTGCTTCTGTTTTTAAACAGCACTTTCCGCAAGCTTTTCTTAAAACAGGGAAAATGTGGTAGTATTTGTAAAAGCAAATGAAAATGTATTTTCCTACATGTGCAATTGTGTTATTCCACTATACCACAGTGCCACCTAGAGATTATGCGGAAAAAAAGCAGGAAAGGAAATGCTCTTCGTGTAGTGCTTGGATCTCAATTCTGTGACGAAACCAAAAGTAGATACAGCAGATTAACAACTTTGTGTAGAAAAGCTATTTATCTTTAAAATGGAGTTGGACACCCTGTCAAATAGAGGATGCCTTCAAATAGATGACAGTCCTCTGGATTAAAATGGAGAACTGCCCTCCTTAAAAGAGGACACCCAGCCACCGCCATCCCAGTCTCCAGGCCACAGGTTGTGCACCCCTGAAATAGAGGGCCATCGTCTGTAAAGCAGGACACATAACCCCCTATTCACAGTAGGCCCAGATCCTGAATGGTTTGGAGCTCAATCCAAAATGGATCCATGGGGTGGTGAGTGGGCAAGTCTTCCCAAAATCCAGGAAAACCTCCCCATAGCTTTGCAGAGTTCTCTCGCTGGCATCTCCAGAGAAAACAAATATTTTGAAATTACACAACAGCGGTGGGGGGGGGAGAGAAAACTTCCCCCTGGATCCATCTACTGTCTGCTGGCAGAGTGGCTGAGGGGAATTCCTCCCCCCTCCTTCTCTCCACCCCCCAGCGGAAACATGCATGCCCATGGCGTATCTCATTTCACTGGGATTACCAACAGCTTGAGACATTTACTAAGAGGCTGGGAACTTCCCCAGGAATGTGAAAGGGTTCCCCTTTCCCAGGAAGCTACATACAGGCCATCCAAAAGAAAAAAAAGCGAGGGGGGAATCATGTGTTTATATAACCTTAATATAGACACACTATCTTAACCATTACAGGACTACCATAGAGCCCAATTTCTTTCCACCATTCCTCACACAGCTGGTCGACTGGAGTGCCAAAATCAATGGCATGAACAATTTAGGTTATTTTTCAAAATTCACCCAATTAAACCTGACAGAAGCTAAGATTACCCAGGCAATGAAGTTAGAAAAATACACACCCAAACGCTGGAGAGAGTGGACTTTCCTGTCCACAAGGTGGCAGTAGTGTTAAAGCTTTCGAACAAACCCTTTTTCTGGAAGCTCAGCCATGAAGAGACCCCAGTGACTGTTCAACCACTACTACCTGCACTCCCTGGGGGAGCTGGGGGAGCCATGTTCTTCCCCCTTGTAGAAATTGATAGACACAGCTTGTGAGGTGGAGGGTGCAGGAAACACGACAATGTTGTTATGTTCGGAAAAATGACTCAATCTCCCCTGTTACGTTGCTGGCACTAAAGGGATGGTGGGAAAAGAGTGGGAGATGTTGCCTACAGACATTGCACCAGAAGCTACACCTTGGGATGCTGGGTAGCATGGAGTCGATATTAGGGATGTGTGAACCAGGAACACTTGAGCTCACTGAAGTTCTTCAAATTCCATCTCAAAGCTCATTGTGACTTGAGTCTTATCA
Organism: Heloderma suspectum; assembly: GCF_057233095.1. Taxonomy (NCBI): domain Eukaryota; kingdom Metazoa; phylum Chordata; class Lepidosauria; order Squamata; family Helodermatidae; genus Heloderma; species Heloderma suspectum. Next base: position 12,647,813 of record NC_139469.1, on the reverse strand, counting down.
GATTGCAAGCTTTGTTTTTGCTTTTGCTTTTTTTGCCTGAAAATCCATGCACATTTTTGATAGTGTTTTTCTCAATGTATGCATCAGTCGTGCACATCTTTGAACTGTCTGCTAGGGATGTCAGAGGGATCTGGACTGGGGCTCGAGCTCAGCAAGTTGTCACCAGCTTGGCCTCCCAGATGCCAGCTCACAGACCCCCGAGCTTGCCTGACTCAGCACATGCCAAGTCAGGCAAGCTCGCGGTTCCCCATTTCTCCATGAGCCACCATTTGATGCAAAACCGCGGGTAAGCCTTTTACGGAAATTGCCATGGTGCACAAAAGGGTGGCTGTACATAGCACAATTTATGCACAATTGACCATTTATGCCTGCAATTTTGTGTAAATCATGCTATATATGTAAATCACGCAAAACGGCAATTTCCGGAAAAGGCTTACCTGTGTTTTTACGTGAAATGGTGGCTCGCCAGAAAGCAGGACACCACACGCCACTTGCCAGTTTTCTCGCAGACCATCCAGCAGCTTGTCCCATGTGCCCACCAGGATCGAGCAAGCAGCGGGGTCCAGCAGTGCGCGAAGCAGGCACGGGGGCATTCACCCATCCCTATTGTAAGCATTCTTCTCCCACTGATTATAGCCTATTTGTACGTATTTTCCATAAGGACGCATTTTCCATTTGCGTTTTCCAAGTGTACTCATGCTGTCAAACACGGGGGGGGGGGGTATCTGAAAACCACATTGCAAACTTGGAAATGTATGAACTTTGATGGCAGATTGCACCAAAGTCTGTATTTTATCTGGAAGGTGTGAATTTGGTCAATCCTCATCCAAAATGAACTGAAAGCCATTTCTCAAACATCTCTACTCATATTCTCCCCAATTGTGTGGTTAGCCTCCCTAGCGAGAAGTGAGCAATTGCAAGGGTGGCTGCACATCGTCTTTGGTCCCTCCCCATCAGCTACTTGTGTGTTTGGCCAGAGAGGCAGAATATGCTTTCAGTGGTCCTGGGGACCAGTAGAGACTAGGAGACCAGCAAACTTGCAACACTTCTTATACCTCTCCTGCTACTCCAGAGAGGCTCGCGGACATTGGGCATGCTGACTAGATATGATGGGAGTTCTAGTGTGACCCATTCAGAGAGCACAAGGTTGGGGAAGGGAAGGGGCTATATCTATATTATATCCATCTGGAGCAGATTATAAAGCAATCCATCTGTAAGCACCTTGAAAACAATGCAGTGATTACTTGAAGCCAACATGGATTTGTCAAGAACAAATCCTACCAGACGAATCTGATCTCATTTTTTGATCAGGTAACCTCCCTTGTGGCCTGTGGGAATGCTGTGGACATAATATATCTCAACTTCAGCAAAGCTTTTGACAAAGTGCCTCATGATATCCTGATGAGCAAACTAGCTCAAAGTGGGCTAGATGAAACAACAATCCGGTGGATCCATGGTTGGCTACAGAATCGGACTCAAAGAGCGCTTATCAATGGGATCTTCTCAAACTGGGGAGAGGTAATGAGCAGGGTACCACAGGGCTCAGTCCTGGGCCCGGTGCTCTTCGACATTTTGATTAATGACTTGGAGGAGGAGATGCAGGGAATGCTGATCAAATTTGCAGATGACACAAAATTGGGCAGGATAGCTAATACTTTGGAAGACAGAAACAAAATTCAAAGTGCTCTGGATAGACTGGAGCACTGGGCAGAAAACAACAGAATGAAATTTAATAGGTATCAATGCCAAGTTCTGCACCTAGGAAAAAGAAACCAAATGCACAGCTACAAGATGGGGGGGTACGTGGCTCAACCACACTACAACCGAAAAGTATCTTGGAATTGTTGTCGATCACAAGCTGAATTTGAGCCAACCATGTGATGTGGCTGCAAAAAAGGCAAATGCTTATTTGGGCTGCATCAATAGAAGCATCGCTTCCAAATCCCGGGAAGTATTAGTTCCCCTCTACTCAGCACTGGTTAGGCCTCATCTGGAGTACTGTGTCCAGTTCTGGGCACCACATTTTAAGAAGGATGCAGACAAGCTGGAGAGGGTTCAGAGGAGGGCAACAAAGATGATCAGGGGACTGGAAACAAAGCCCTATGAAGAGAGACTGAAAGAACTGGGCATGTTTAGCCTTGAGAAGAGAAAACTGAGGGGAGAGAGGATAGCGCTCTTCAAGTACTTGAAAGGTTATCACAGAGAAGAAGGCCAGGAACTCTTCTCGATCATCTCAGAGTGCAGGACATGGAATCATGGGCTCCAGTGACAGGAAGCCATATTCCATCTGAACATCAGGAGAAACTTCCTGACTGTTAGAGCCATATGACAATGGAACCAAGTACCTAGGGAGGTGGTGGGCTCTTCCACTCTGGAGGCATTCAAGATGAGGCTGGACAGCCATCTGTCAGGGATGCTCTGACACTGACTTGGATTCCTGCACTGAGCAGGGGGTTGGACCAGATGGCCTTGTAGGCCCCTTCCAACCCTACTATTCTGTGATGCTATGATTCTATATTACAACTGCAATGCAGTCAACACAGCTATCCACACCTCTCATGTTACGGATGCTCCACAGAGGACATTTGATCCCACCATTCCTCTGTGGAGCTCTCAAGGTGACAGGCATGGTTTCCTACTCACAACAGCCCTTCGAAATAGGTTAGACTGCAGACTAAATCCTGACCTGGTAAAGCAGCCTTGATCTGTTACCCCCCTTTGAGATGTTCCTTTTTCACCCTTCCATGCAAAGCTCCCTTATATCAGACCAGTGGTCCATCTAGATCCATATTGTCTATTCCACGGAGAGACAGCATGTGTCCCACCGGGTTCATATGGCTCCCGCTGCCCCCCTGCCCCATATTTGCAAGGGGGGGAGAATGTGAAAAAATGGCATCTATAGCCGCTGCAGAGCACCGAAAGTGTAAAATTTGGCTTGCAAACAAGGTAAATTTGACCTGTTTGGTGCTCCTAATCTGTCTGTCTGTCTGTCTGTCTATCTATCATCTGTATAGACACCTCAGGGGCAGGGGGTTCAGCTGGAGGAGGGGTCTGAGGGAACAAGACAGCCCCCAGACCTCCCACAGTTACCCATCCTGGTCTACCCTGACTGAAAGTGGTTCTCTGGGTGCTTGCGGGGAGAGAGTGTTCTGTCCATCAGCTGCTTCTGAGACCTTTTCATTGGAGATGCTGCGGATTGAACTCAAGACCTTCTCAGCCCCTGAACTCCAGCTGCTCCCTCAGAGACAGGAGCCCCTCGGTGCCAAGAAGTCCAAGAATGAAATGCCTTCAACGGTAGCCCTCTGATCTGCCTATCGTTGTCTGAGCTGCTGAGTCTCAAATGTGACCATATTCCCTGCTTCCCTGCGCAACAGGAGGTGAGAGGAAGAATTCCCCCGGCGCGGGGGGAGCATTTTTACAGGGCTTTTCCTGCTGAACAATTAATATAAATCACTCAGAAACGGAGGCTGGAGAAGAGCAATTCTATCATCGGGTGGTTGAAATGAAACCAATTAACCAGGCCAGGGGGGTGGGGATGGCGACACACCAATGCACATACAAACACACACACACAAACACACACACTTGAACGCAGCAGAAGACTTGTGCAAGGGGCAAATATGTCTGTTGCTATTTATGGCTGCCCTTTGAATGGGGAAGGAGTGAAAATTGTTTGGTTAAGCCTGTAGACAGAGCCTTAACTTGGAGTACTCTCACTGCATCCTTGTTGAACAGAATGCCTTCAAAACTCTTCTGTAGCATGAGGTGACATTTTGATCCAACTGTTGCTCTGTGGAGCTCTCAGAGTGATAGACCTGGTTTTATACTCACGACAACCCTGTGAGGTAGGCTAGGCTGAGAAACATTAACTGCCCCCAAAGGACAATTGGGCTGAGAAACAGTGACTGGGAAACATTTGTACTCACAACAACCCTATGTGGTAGGTTAGGCTGAGAATGAGGGACTATCCCCCAAGGTCACCCAATGAACCTTGGGGAGGAGCAGGGAGTTGAACCTGAGTCTCCCACATCAGAGTCCAACAGTCCTCTCCAATTTGGTGCCCTCCTGATGTATTGGACTACAGCTTCCATCATCCATGGTCAGCATGTTGCTGTCCAGAAATGATGGGAATTGTAGCCCAACACATCTTGAATTTGTACATTGTATTTTAATTTTTTAACTTCTCTACACCACCCAGAGAGCTTCGGCTATGGGGCGGTATAGAAATGTAATTATTATTATTATTGTTGTTGTTGTTGTTGTTGTTGTTACTATTATTATTATTATTATTATCATTATTACTACTACTACTACTATTCCAGAGTGTGCCAGGTTTGGGACAACTGCTCTAGCCCCTATAACACAGTAGCTCCCAGTGTATAAAAATGGCCAGGTTCATACAAGCAAGCTGAAATATAGGGGTGAGCTAGGGATGTGTGAATCAGCAAAATGTGCACTCGTCAAAGTTCTCCACATTCCATCTCAAAGCTCATTCCGACTGGAGTCCATATCAGATTGTGAGCTTTGTTTTGTTCTTCTGCATGAAAATCTGAGTGTATTTTCAGGCATATTTTTTTTTCAGTGCATCAGTTGTGCACATCTTTGAAGTGGACACATTCGTCTCCCATTGACTGAAGTGTGTTTCTGCATATTGTTCAGAAGTACACATTTTTTCATGTGCCTTTTTCAAATATTTTATTTTTATTTTATTTATTTCATTTCTATACTGCCCCATAGCCAAAGCTCTCTGGGCAGTTCACAAAAATTAAAACCAAACAGCACATAATAAAACAATTTAAAATATATAGAACATTAAAGCCACAATATAACAATACCACCACAATAAAACCTAGCAGCAGTGCAGGAGTTTAAAATACAGATTTAAAACAGCAAAGCTAAAAGTTTAGAAAGCTAAAATGCCTGGGAAAATAAAAAGATCTTCACCTGGCGCCAAAAGGAATACAATGTAGGTGCCAGGCGAACCTCACTAGGGAGCTCATTCCAGAGCCAGGGTGCCACAGCAGAAAAAGCCCTCCTCCTAGTAGCCACCCGCCTCACTTCCTTTGGCAGGGGCTCACGGCTCACAAATGCATGCATTCTGTCGAATACATTTGGGGGGGATCTGCGAATCACAATGGAAGTTCAGAAATGTACAGACTTCAGCCGCAGATGGTGTTCGACTCCGGGTTCAGCCCAGAAGGTGCAAACTGGGTAAATCCTCATAAAAAATGAACTGAAACACTTCTCCCATACATCCTTAGGGGGACTAGGGATGGCATGTGTGCCCAATTCCATCTGGGAATCCAGATGAAGTCCCCCTGCCCACAGCCCCAAGCCCTGCTTGCTGAGCCCCTACTCTTCTCTCACCTCCTGCCCACACTCGGTGAGTGGCCCGCACTCACCCCGGAGGCCTCATCAAGGTCCGTGGTCACCATTTTTGAAAAATAAAATGGAGATCGCAAAAATGTGCATTTTTGCATATGCGCGAAATGTGCATTCACAAAAATATGCACATTTTCGCAATCAGCTTTCTTCTTCTTCTTCTTCTTCTTCTTCTTCTTCTTCTTCTTCTTCTTCAAAAAATGGTGACCACAGTGCTGGACGAGGCCACCTGGGTGAGTGTGGGCATGGGAGGGTCTCGAGTGCAGTCCAAGGACTGGCAAGTGGGGCAAGGGCTGGGTGAGTGCCTGGAGAACCTTGACAGGGGTGGATTCGCACACCCCTAAGGGTGACCAGATACAGGTATCCAGTGAAAACATTGCCAGCTTACTTCTCAGCACGGCCAAATCTTAGATTTTCAATCACAGGTTGACTTTCTGAACTAAGCTACATGATCAGCAGAATCAAACATGGCAGCTTTAGGTGCATCCTGAGATTGCAGAAAGGGAGAGTTCAGTGTACACCTTCTTGTATAAACCCCCCACCCTTAGAACATTGTCAGTGCAGGAAGAGTATTTCTAACTTTAGCTCACATTTCGATCTAGTTGGGTTCTTGTAGACATTTGGACTTCTTGTTTATAGGCCGTTAGAGCTTGCATCTTTTGTTTTGAAATCTGCAACATGAGCTTCCCTCAGCCTGCTAGATAAGGCAATCAGAATCTAAATAAACCCAGAAGAATGCCCATAGTTGTATGGCATTCTCTCCCATGAACTGGAAAATATGAGCCATTGTGGGCTGGTTGCCAGATATTTAAATCGCCATGAACAAGCTCCTCTGAGCTCATTTGGAAAACCTCATGAATTGTGCTGCTGCCATTTTCCCATTTAGTCCAGGGGCCAAAGAAGAAATAGTGAACGTTTGGGAATCCATCTTTCTGTCAGCCTCTAACAACAGTTTAAAAAAGAAAGTTCAATTTATGGATATGGGTGATCAACATATGGGAAGGCATTTCCTGCCAGACTAAACTTCATAGCAACACTGGGCATCCTAGGCTTCTTCATGTAGCAGTTGGATTGGCTTCTCCTCTTGAGCAGTTATTTGTAGCTCTATGGCTCAGGAACTTCAGGCTTCAACTGGTGGGACCCAAACTGGGCCACAGGCCAACTTAAGATGAGTCCAAAAAAGGACCTGACTCCCATTTTCATCAGTCTGTTTTTCTTTACACTCAGAAAGAGAAAGGGAAAGAGAAGGCGAGATATGAGGGGAAAACAGAGACAGGGATGAGGGAGAAATGTGTTCGGTTCACATTTTAATGCATATATATATATATATATATATAACCACTGTGTCTATTGAAATCCACTGTTCCTTTCAAAGGCAGTTTTCTGGATTTTGTAATGACTTTCTCCAATCAAAAGATGCTTATAATTGAGAAAATAATGTTCAAATCTGCACTATATTAAGAAAACCACTTGCAAAAAAAGTGTGCATTGGGCAAACATGCATACACGAATCCAGATGCTAGGAGAAATATGCAACAAAAATGCTTATGAATGGTCATGCTAAATATATATATATACACACACACACACACACACACACACATCCTAAAGTTCAGGAGACACCAAACTAAATACTGAGGAATTTCTCAAAATTGGAGATGAACCAAATTTAAGATTGGAAAAATGAGAATCCTTACTTAGATCTGAGCTGAAATTCCTCAGATTACTGCTGGGGGCAGGGGGCAGGAAGCAAAATTGATTTTACACACATTCGCTAAATATTCCCTGGGCCATCCCTCACACACACACTCACACACACAGTGCCCCAGAAATTATGCTTAAACTGGGGCATTTGGGGGAATGAAACCTGGCAGCCAGGTAGCCAACATGGAAACTCTGCTGTTGCTGCTCCTCCTTTTGGTGCCAGCAACAAAAATCCTTATTAAAAAGGGGGAAAGAAATGGTGCCTGTTGAAAGGATTGCAGCGTTTTGCTGTTTGCAGACCCTTCGGCAAAATAAATAAACCCACCTCTGCCACTATTTCACCAGCTGTGAATAAGGTGGAGAATTATGGAGGCCGCGTTTGCCCAACCATGGGGGGGGGGAGCAGGGGGAAAGCGAAAGAGAGAAGCAGGAAGGAAGACATATTTAGTAAAACACAACATGTGGATCTTCTGGGGAAAGGCTACCACAAGACGCTACCACAGGATTCATTACCAGAAGACATAGTGATGGCCACCCATTTGGATGGCTTAAGAGAGGTTAGACAAATTCCTGGACTTGGGTGGCAGGATGGCACCGTTTGTAGGGATGTACGGACTGGGTAAAATCCACTCCGTCTGTGTTTCACGGATTATCAGGTGCCTTTTGTTCCATCATCTGCCCACAGATAGATGCGATTTCTTTTTTCACCATGCGGAAAAATACACAAATAATTATGTAAGTATTTACATAAGTATTTACATAATTTACCTTAGGGCATAACATTTAGCATATTGTCCCCATTCCATTCAGCATTTCCTCAGCAGAAACTTGTGTATTTTCCTACGAATTTATATGCGTAAATTTTGGGAAAGTAAAAAAATAATAATCCAAAAGTCCACGGACTCGGTGGAGGGTCACTCCACAGTGGATTCTGTAGGTCGGATTCTTAGAAATCCAAGTTCATTTTAGTCTGTCTTGAATTTCTTCGGCATCCCTACCTGTTTGTGGTTTTCCCAAGGGCAGCTGGTTGACCACTGTGTAAACAGAAGGCTGGACTACATGGACCCTTGATCTAATCCAGCAGGGCTCTTCTTATGGTCTTACGTTAGACTAGATTATGTTTAGAGGCCCTCCAACTCCAATGCTTTCATGAATTGGATGAAGAATGAACAGTGCCAACACCCTCTCCAGCCCCATCCCAGGTGCTGACAGCTGCAGAGAAGGGATTCATCATGGCATGAGGCCATTTTTCAAGCAGCAGTCAATGTGCAGTGAGCTCATTGGATTTGTGGCATTACGCTGACTTGCAAGCACAGCCATAGATTGTTTGGCTGAGACGCTGAGCTCAGGGATGGAAAATTGGGATTTCGCACAGTCTTCCAAATGTGTAAATGTGATGATTAGCTGAGGGAGGGTTGTGTGAAACCCACAGAAGGAATTCCATTGGCATATCTGCTTTCTCTGGCTCCAAGCAGTAGGGATGCTGGAGAAATTCAAGATTAAAATGAGCTCAGATTTCTAAGAATCTGACCTGCGGAATCCGCTGCGGAGTGACCCCCTCAGGCCATGCGGAGTCCATGGACTGTCGGATGATTTTTTACTTTCCTGAAATTTACGAATATAAATTCTTAGGAAAATACGTAATTTTCTGCTGAGGAAATGTCGAATGGAATGGGGACAATATGCTAAACGTTACGTAATAAGGTAAACTATGTAAAAAATTAGGTAAATACATAATCATTTGCATATTTTTCTGCATGATTAGAAAAAAATTCGCATCTGTCTGTGGGCAGATGGAACAAAAGGCATCTGACAATCCGCGAAACACAGACGGAGTGGGTTTTACACAGTCCGTACATCCCTACCAAGCAGTCGCTTTCCATACAATGCTATGTTTATTGACATCTTGTTCTTTTTTTAAAAAAAAAAACAGAATCAGCTTCCTTTAAGGTACAATTTAGGGATGTCACAGACACCCACTGGGGCTTGAAGCCTGGTGGGAAATGGCCAGCTTGGCCCCCTGAATGCCTCTCCACAAATCCTCCCACTTATCCAGCTCAGAGATGCCAGGGATTGGAGCTGGAACCTGCTGCAGACAAAGTAGTTGCTCTCACAGATACAAATTGGAGGAGCACCCTTTGTTTGACTCAGAAGACCCAGCAGTGCACTACTATCATCACATAGCTTAGTTCTTGGGTACTTTCTGGACTGGGGGTGGGGGAGTGGAATGGCACTGCACAGAATGGTATTGCTCTAAGCCAGAACATTCAGCTAGGAATGTATGGATTTTGTAATATCTGATCTGGCTGCATTTCACTGATTGTCAGGTGTCTTTCATTCCATCATCCACTCATTGACAGAATCAAGTTTTTTTCCAATTGCCCAAATCTGCACAGGTTCATATTTGTGCAAATCCCCCCTGGCAAAAAAGTGCAAATCCCCCCAAAATGTGCATTTTCGTGCTTTCGCCTATGGGGGAAATGGACATATTTGTTGATGATTACATCTGCATAACATTCCTGAAAATACAACAGTGGGTCACAAGTCCATAGCATCCATGCAACTCGGGAAAAGACAGTTCACTGCAGCATCCACAGGTAGGAATGTCGGAAAATTCCTCCACGGACCCCAGTGAGGCTGGATTCAAAAGAATCCGTCCTCCGAAGTCCGTGGAGGAATGGATCGCTTACCTCCACCTCCCTACGAAGTCCTTGCTGGCCGGATCCTCCCTGCCACTGGCTCCGGAGTGCCAGCAATATGGCTGCTATTGCCATATCGCTGGCTGAGGCTAGGGATGTACGAATCCCTTACCTTCTTCCATTGTGGGGCTTCCGCGGTGGGGGGAGGCTCTCCGTCCCTCCCCCCGGAATCCTCCCTGGCCGGCTCCACTCTGCGGCAGCTCCGCAGAGCTGCCGGCCAGGGCCATCCATAGCCGGACATCCGGTCGCTGGGCAGCCTTCCAGGAAAAAAAAAACGCATAGACAAATGGTGGTGGCTATGGCAGCCGCCATTTGTGTTCCCTTTTTTTCTCTGTTTTAGCCTACGTAAATATTTACGTAAGCTATTACGGCGAAAAAAAGGGGAACGCAAATAGCATAGTGGGTGCCATTTGCGTTCCTTTTTTTCCCGCCGTTTTAGCCTACGTAAATATTTACGTAAGCTATAACGGCGGGGGGGGGGGAAGGAACACAAATAGCGCCCACTAGGCTATTTGCGTTCCCCTTTTT